>NC_137898.1:71784811-73274811 GCF_963455335.1 Martes martes | reverse complement strand
CAGTGGCTGGCTAACTAACTCCCATGGGTCAAATCCACTTCCTGTTTTTGTAAATAGTTTTATTAGAAAAGCCACACTCATTTACACAATGTCTATGGCTATTTTGGGGTTACATTGGTAGAGCTAGTTGTAATAAAGACCACATGTCCCAAAAAGCCTAAAATATTTACCGTGTGGCCCTACACACACACACACACACACACACGAAGAAAAAAAGTCTGACCCTCATCTAGAGGGTTTTTTACCCCATCTGTTGAGATAGCTCTGCTTACTTACATACATATTGGGACTTTGAGTATTTATTCAGCAGTAGTCATGGTTTGCACTTAAACTCCAGATTCTTTTTAATTCTCCTTGAGATTTGAAGGCCACTGCTTGGTCATGGGATCAGACAGCCCAAGGAATGTTGGTCAGAATTAGAGGCACAGGTTTGGGTGCTATGTTTATCATGGAGAGGAGACCAAGAACAAATAAGTTTTTTTTTTTAAATTTTAGCATTCTGGAACATAATGTTCAAAGCAATTGAAACATATGATGCATTTGAAATACCGTTTTATTCAATCCTGAGTGATTTAATTTTATCCAAAATAAAAGAACATACTAAATTGAATAAAGAATGCCCTGTTTGGTTATAAATATTAATCTTTCTAATAAAATTATCTTTATTCCTCTCATTTGCTAAATCGAACTGATGACATAGATTAAAAGCGTATCCTTTCTCCTTCTACCCGTCTTCCCCATTTTCCTGAGAGTTACTTTTTAAAAAAAAAACAAATTTACTTATGTAATCTTTCTGCATAATAATCTTACTTAACTCCCTTTTTCATATTCAAATCTCTAATTTGGCATGCATGGCCCTTTAAAATATGGCCAAATCTGCCAGTCATTTCCTATTACACTCAAAGGTGAAATTTAAAATACGTGACAACTAGTAAGACATGGGTCCAACTACAGCAGATGAGAATCATAACCAATGGGTGAATCAGTGCCAATGCATGCCACCTAAATAGTGGAATTATTATACTTCTACCCTCCTCCCACCACTACCAACTCCTTATCTTTCCTACAGCAAAATTCTTTTAATACCTGAAACATACCAAGCTTACAGAATCATCTAGATGGTCTTCTCCTTGGAGTGACCTTTCTGTCTTTTACAGTGAAACTTAAGTTTTTCATGTGAGACATTACCCAACAGTTTCAAAGACTTCCTAAACATTTTCTAGTAGGACTTCTACAGATCCCTTAAAACCTCTGTGACTGTCATTTCTATTTTTCTGTTTTCCCCTTTCTCTTCTCCATTGGAATATGAGCTCCCTGAATGTGGGCAAAAGTTTATTAATCTCTGTGACATCCAGTACCTAACATATTATGAACATTTGAGAACAGCTGTGACCGCAGAGGAAAATCAAGTGTGGCAGGTTGCTCAACTCCAATCAGCCTCAGCAAAAGGCAGGTTTCTCAAACTCTTATGGAATAGAAAGAATCTTGTGAACGTAGGCCACTCTGGAAGGAAGCCAACTAAAATCCCTGTGGTAGAAGGCAGAGGGAATTCCTAGGACACACTCTCTGGGATTTCACAAGAAAGGTCTATTTCATAGGTTTCCATAGAGAATGCTGATCTTCTGGCCCTCACAAAATACATCAGTGAAAAATGAGACACTATGAGGCTAAATCATGTGATCACTTTTTTTTTTAAAGGGATGCATTTCCATTTTATTTATTTATTTGACACAGAAAGAGAGATCACAAGTAGGTGGGGAGGCAGGCAGAGAGAGAGGTGGAAGCAGGCTCCCTGCTGAGCAGAGAGCCCAATGCAGGGCTCGATCCCAGGACTCTGGGATCATGACCTGAGCCGAAGGCAGCAGCTTAACCCACTGAGCCACCCAGGCGCCCCTGATCAATCACTTTCAATGGGAAAAGAAATGATTAGTAAAACAGTGAGATAGGGAATTCCATGAACATATCTGGACACATGTGTGTGCCATTTCAGAGGAAAGCTGCAAAGTTTTAGCTCCTTGAGAAGGGAAAGAAAATAGGCTTAGTTTTTTCAGGACTCTGTAATGCATTAGCCTTACCAACTATGGTGAATGTAGATTAGAAATGGTTCTGTTGGGACGCCTGGGTGGCTCAGTTGGTTAAGCAGCTGCCTTCGGCTCAGGTCATGATCCCAGGGTCCTGGGATCGAGTCCCACATCGGGCTCCTTGCTCAGCAGGGAGCCTGCTTCTCCCTCTGCCTCTGCCTGCCTCTCTGTCTGCCTGTGCTCACTCTCTCTGACAAATAAATAAATAAAATCTTTAAAAAAAAAAAAAAAAAAAAAAAGAAATGGTTCTGTTATCTGTTCAGAACACCTGAAAGCTCTATTGTCTTCTACTGTCTTATCAAGACATGAATGTAAATCTTTATTTTTTAAGATGATTTGTAGAGACTCTCAATTTAATATTCTTGGACCCCTAAATCTGTTTTATTTAATAGACTAGTTTTTAGAGCAGTTACAGGTTTACAGCAAAGTTGAGACAAAGGTACAGACATTTCCCATAATCTTACTCCCACACACATTCATAGTCTTTCCATTATCAACATTCCCCACCCATATGGTACATTAATTACAACTTATAAACCTACATTGATAAGTCATTATCATCCAGAGTTCATAGTTTAACTCATGGCTCACTCTTGGTGTTGTACATGCTATGAGTGTAGAAAAGTGTGTAATTACAAAGTCATACTGTGTCATACAGAACATTTGCACTAACCTGTGCTCTGCCTATTCATTGCTCTTGCTTTCTCTCTGCTAACCTTTCACAACCAGTGATATCCTTACTCTCTTCATAGTTTTGACTTTTCCAGAATGTCCTGTAGTTAAAATCATACAGTATGTGGCCTTTTCAGATTGTCTTCTTTCACTTAGTAATGTGCACTTAAGTTTCCCTCATGTCTTTTCATAGCTCGACAGCTCATTTCTTTTTAGTGAGAAATAATATTTCATTGTCTGGGTCCCACAGTTTATTTATCCATTTACCTTCTGAAGGACATCTTGATTGCTTCCAAGTTTTGGCAATTACAAATAAAACTGTTTTAAAAATCCCTGTGCAGGTTTCTGTGTGGGCATAAGTTTTCCATTCATTTTGGTAAATACAGAGTATGATCGTTGGATTATATGGTGAGGGTATATTTGCTTTTGTAAGAAATTGTTAACTACCTTCCAAAGTGATGGTATCATTTTATATTTATATCAAGAATGAGTAAAATTTCCTATTGCTCCACAGTCTTGCTCTTATAATATACACATTCCCACAACACCGATTTTTTTATTTTTAGTTTTTTTGTTTTTTGGGGTACATATTTTTTTGTTACTCTGAATATGTTTTGTCATTTTTTCCATGTACATAATTAAATATGGTTCTTTTATAGCTTCTGGATTTTCTTTGATCAAAAATCTTTCTCTGAAGAAAAAAAAAAGAAAAAAATTGCTTTCTCTGAAACCAGGAGAGTACTGCTTATTTTTTTTTTTACCTTTATTCATTTAATCCAATCAGAAAATTTTTTTAATTAAATCTATACAGTATGAGAAACAGCATGTTTTCTTTAAGGTAGATTCTCAAGTGTGCCTGCAAGAGTTGTTAAATAAATAATCATTTCCTAATGAAATAACAATAAGGCTTCATATATTAAATTTTACATTTTGAAATTAATTATATTCTGTATACTGGTATATAATTTTAGACCTTCTCTTTAGTACCACTTTTGCTAGTAGCAGAGTACTTTTATTATATTATCTTTTTAGTGAACTTTAATAACTAGTAAAACATGCCATACTAATTATTATTTCCATAATTTTTGGTTAAATATTGTTCATCCTTAACAACTTTAAGATTATTTTTCTAATTATAAAATTGAGTTTCTAAATATTAATTTTTGAAGAGTTGAAATTTTGATATTAGATGTTACAAAAATAGGGAATGAGTTTTAATCAGATTTTTATATCCTTCCATAAAGATTACTTTACGAAGGTATTGTATTTGTATTGAATTATTAACTATGCATTGTGGTTTTGTTAGCATATTTTTATGTCTAGCTAATTATTGCTAGTATAGAGAAAAGCAATTAATTGTTTGTATAATTCAAATTCCTTTTTTCAATGTCTTAGTTTTTTCCAGAAGAGATATGCAATAATTTTATCGACACAAAATAATTTATAACTTCCTCTCCATTACTTATACTATGTTATTTTCTCAACTTATTGTATTTACTCTAAAATTCTAAAATCTAAAATCTCTAAAACACTGCTTTATGGTAATAATTATAGCAAGTAGCTTTCCCTGTACTTAATGAGATTAGTTTGCTATTTTACTACTTAGAATGAAATTTAAAATTTTTGTCTTTAGCATATTTACTTATTTTCTTCTTTTTACATTGTCATTTTAGTAAGCATTAGTGCTCATATCTTCCGATCCAAATATACAAATTAAAGAATGAGCGCGCACATACACACACATACACACACACACACACACACACACAAACTCACAAACTCACATTAGAACATAAAAAATGAGATGTGAAATGAGGAGCCTAAGTGCTGAATTTACAGTTTGCTGTATCGTAAAGGATACTTTTAAAAATGTTGTTGGAATCTGGCTCAAGATGGCAACCTAAACACACTATTTTAACCTTACTCCACCTAGTCCTGCCTCCAAACCCATCGAACTGACTTGCCAGTTCATTTAGAGTAAAAGCCACAGTCTTTACAATACTGAACCAGACTCCCACTTGTGTCTCCCCACCTATGTCCTGTTGCTTCTCTCTTCTCTGACTTTAGCCCAGCCACAGTGGTCTTCCTACTGTTCCTCAAAAGATCTGAGTTACATTTCCACCCCAAGGCCTATGTACTTAATGTTTCCCTTGCCTGAAACAGTCTTCTCCCAGATACCTTCCTCACTGGATTCTTTACCTAAGTCTAGCACATTATTACCTTCTACTAGGATACATAATTTTCTTATTCACTGGGTTTATTTTCTTTCTAGTCTGCGCTAGAAGATAAACTCCAGGAGAGCAGGGATTTTTATCATTTTGTTTATTGCTCTATGCTCTGTCCCTGGAAAAACATCTGATTAGCACCTAATAAAATCATCTTTAAAAAGCTGGAGAACCCCTAACCCATATTTTGGCAGGTAAAATTTTTTAAAAATTTCCCTCTTAGAATCTGGAATAGTCAGAGATCAGAGATAGTGTATCTGGGAGATAAAGGAAGTTTCACATCATCAGCCAAATAAGTATTTATATGATCTCAGAACAGCTGAGCTAGTTCCCTTGCTCTCACCAGCCTCATCCCACCCCGACCTCTTTGAACAGCTGTCTCTTCCTTTGTCTCAAAACAAAGCTGTGGAGAGAAAGAGGGGCCTAATATATTAGAGCAAAATTAAAAGCTAAGAGTTCTAGAGATCTCCATGAAATACGAGGACGCATGTGGGGATGAGTCATGTGAGAACCAGAAAAATGAGATGTACTTGAAGATTAGGGTATTAAAATGCAACAGTGCTGATATGGAGCAGAGCCAAATGAGGTTACAGCCCAGGAGGTGGCCCTAGGAGAGGGTGACTGAGTTAATGTGGAATGGATGGTACTGCCATTTGCTCACTGATCATTACTTACAGAAATGTTGAATTTACCAGGGTTTCTGTGTTTTTAGTTCAGGTGTTCTCATATCTCAAAGAAAGAAAAAAGGACATTTGTCATTTGTACAAATCACTTATCCAGCCAGAGAAGAGAACATTATTAAAAAAAAAAATCCATTACAAATAAAGCTTTTGTCTCCCACAATAGAATCTTAGTTCTGAAGATATGCCAAAAAACTCATAAGATGTAACTACATTTAATATGGTTGTCTCAAGAGATTATTATAGCTTGACAACTCCATTTTTACATTTTTGCAGTTTTTATGGAAAGCTGGATTATGTGGCAAAACAATTGAAAAAAGCAGTGAGGGAAACTCCAGTGGGAAAATTTCATTTTTAAAAAATGTTGCATAATTTTATGATTTCTAAATACACAAGGAGTTTTCTTGGCTTAGAATTTGCTACTGTACATTTTGAGGCAATATCATAGCTATAACAGTGCTAATACCTTATATTTCTGTAGTTGCTTTGAAGATTACAAATGCTTTCATGTGCATTAGGCAATTTAATCCTCCTTGCTCAGGAAATGCATGATAGCCATCAGTGAATATGTGTCCAGATGGCTGAAAATGGACATCAGCCACCAAAATAAGCACTAGACTGGTGGCCACCAAATGCAGGCTCACAGGCCCTTAGAAAGCTTAAATGAAAATTTCAAAGGTCAAAAATGAAATTAAACAATTACACACACATATCTATTCACCTGTGTCTATGTATGTACAGTTGCTCTCTGTCATTTTTTAAAAGATTTTATTTATTTTATATGTGTGTGTGTGTATATACATAATATATATATGTATGTATATTATATATATACATATATAAGCAGGGGGGAATGGCAGGCAGGGGAGAAGCAGGCTCCCTGCTGAGCAAGGAGCCTGATTCGGGACTTGATCCCAGGACCCTGGGATCATGACCTGAGCCAAAGGCAGATGCTTAACAGACTGAGCCACCCTGATGTCACATCTGTCCTTATTTTTTAAAGGATTTTTCCATTCATTTATTTCTTAATTTTTAAGATTTTTAAAATTTATTTGACAGAGAGAGAGATCACAAGCAGTCAGAGAGGCAGGCAGAGAGAGAGGGAAGCAAGCTCCCCACTGAGCAGACAGCCTGATGCGGGGCTTGATCCCAGGACCCTGAGACCATGACCTGAGCTGAAGGCAGAGACTTAACCCACTGAGCCACCCAAGCGCCCCCCCCATTCATTTATTTCTTAAACGATTATTTATTTGGTATTTATTGTATTGCAACGCTATACATTGACTGTAAGGTAGCAAAAATGACCAGAGTAACCCTGTTCTTTTGGAGGATTTAAACAAACAACAAAAAAAATTTTATTCGATGTTTTTACCTTTATCAAGGTATAATTGATATACAACATATTGCACACATTGAAACTCTTGAGGAGTTTGGGTATATGCCTAAACTGTGATACCATCACCACAGCCAAGGTACTAAAGATACTTATCATTTCCAAAAATGTCCTTGTGTTTGTGCATGTTATGTGTGTTTTAGTGAGCATACTTAACATAAGATCTGTCTTCTCAACTTATTTTAAAGTTTTTAAACTTTATTGTATTGTTAACTATGGGGACTATGTTATTAATTATAGATACAGCAGATCTCAGAACTTATTCATCTTGCATAATTAAAACTTTACATCCACTGAAAAGCAGTTCTCCATTTCATTTCCCATCATGCCCCAGCAACCATTATTTTATTCATTCTTTCTGTGAGTTGGACTTTTTAGATAACTTGTATGAGTGGAATCATGCAGTATTTGTCCATCTGTGACTGGCTTATTTCACTTAGCAGAAGGTTCTCCACATTCATCCATGTTGTAATAAATGTTAGGATTTCTTTCCTTTTTTATGACTTAATAATATTCCATTGTATGTATATATACCATATTTTAAATATTTATTTATTTAATTATTTGAGAGAGAGAGAGAGAGAGAGAGTATCAGAAGAGGAATGGGCAGAGGGACAAGCAGACTTCCCCTGAGTGGGAAGCCCAATGCGGGGCTCAATCCCAGATCTTTAAGTCATTAATTGTAATAATGGATGATCCTAAAGGTAAATTGAACATCCAACAGAAACATGAAAAGAATTAAAGGTTGCAGATAAAAGTGTAAGGAAAAAACTGAAACGCTAAGGCACACAATTGTTTTAGACTAC
Organism: Martes martes; assembly: GCF_963455335.1. Taxonomy (NCBI): domain Eukaryota; kingdom Metazoa; phylum Chordata; class Mammalia; order Carnivora; family Mustelidae; genus Martes; species Martes martes. The sequence continues at coordinate 73,266,954 of NC_137898.1, read as the reverse complement.
ACTCATGGTCAGAAGTGGTAGCTTTCACAAGAACTCATGAGTTTTGAATATATGTGTTTATATATCTAAGATTAGAAACATGTTCCTTAGGTTTACATAAATGATTATGCATGTAGTATTTATAAATCTAAAAATAAGTATATAATACAAATATAGGATTTGTAAAGGACAGTAACTGTTAAGAATATTCAACGTAACACCCCCTTCACATACACACATACACAGACACATGCAGAACCTGTAATGATTTAGAACTTTCTAAATAAGCCATAGGCCTTGTCTATGGGTTGATGGGGGAAAGGGCAAAGTGTATAGAGGTTCAAAAAGATGAAAGGATCCCTTCATATAATCCAGCCCTGTAGTTCCTGATGTGTTCATCAAAGACCACTGTTATCCACAGTTCTCCTCCACCACCCCAGCACATTCTGTGAAGCTTTAAAAGTTGATCCAAACAACTTCCAATAATGAAAGTTGAATGCTCATGCTTAATTCTCTTTTTCTCCTGAATGTCTCCAAATTGAATAAAGGGATTTTTTTTTCATAAATTATTTAAAGACCAAAAAAAAAAAAAAAAAAAAGGAAGAAGAGATGACAGCAGCACAAATTCTTAAATGGACAAGTGGTAGAAAGATAGCCACATTTTTAGCCAAGAAACAATCCACTATACAATACAGAAACCCCCAAAAGCTCAGGAATTTGTGATGGTAGTTACCTCTGGAAGCCAGGCTTTTAAAAAAGCAGAAGTAATTGGGGTGCCTGGGTGGCTCAGTGGGTTAAAGCCTCTGCCTTCGGCTCAGGTCATGATCTCAGGGTCCTGGGATCGAGCCCCACATCGGGCTCTCTGCTCAGCGGGAAGCCTGCTTCTCCCTCTCTCTCTCTCTCTCTCTCTGCCTGTCTCTCTGCCTACTTGTGATCTCCGTCTGTCAAAAAAATAAATAAAATCTTAAAAAAAAAACAGAAGTAATTGAAATTTTGCATAATTCTAAACAAATCCAGAATCCCACCTAGATTCTGGCAGAAAAATTGAAGTTTATTCAGAGTACAGGACAAAAAAAAGAATCTCTGAATTGAAGGGCCCAAGCCAGTTGAGATACAGGGCACTATACTTAAATGAGGAAATTAAATGTTCACACGCCAAATGTTAACAGCCTTAGGCCGCTTTCTAACTTGCAGGCAGCCACATCTTTCTCCCTAAACAGAAGAGTGGGATTAACTTCTTCCCTGAGGCATGTGAGCAGCCCAGCTTCAGGGATGCCAAATGAATAGCCCAGTCAGGACTGCCTGATAAGAAATCCACAACAGACAGGCCTCAGCCACAGGCACAGAATCTTCATTTTAATTTTTTTTAAGTCCCATCATTAAATAAAAAGAAACCATTACATATCCCTAGACATCTGAGAAAAGCCTCCAACATGGAAGACAAAGCACAAAACCAATAAACATAAAAGGCTGTTTGGAAGAAACAGAGACTCTTCAGGGAGAGGAAAAGTTCAAATAAAGAACTAATAGTAATATCTTCAAAGACATGATAAGATATTACATCTTTGAAAATAGAAGAAAAGACCAAACAAATAAATAGAATAAGAAAAAGTCTTAGAAACAAAAGTCTATGTAGCAATAGAAGTAAAACACTGAAAGAGGAGTTGTGAGAAGCAAATTGAGGAAATATATTAAAAAATGTAAGACAAAAAGGCAAAGGAATGGTACATTTCTATGTACCAAGAGAAAATATAAGAAAACTAGAGAACCGATTTGGATACACAAACATTTAATAGGAATTTGAAAAGGAATAGAGAAAATTAAAGGAATAAATCATTAAAACCATGTTTACCGTATTAAAAGTTTTCCCAGAACTGAAGAATACAAATTTCAAGGTTAAAATGGCCTGCTGAATACCTCAGTGGGTGGAAATCACCCCCACCATACTGAGGCACATTTTTTGTCAAATTTCAGATAACTGGAGAAAAAGAGAAGATATATCAAACTTCCAGAGAAAGATGAGAGAGAGTTGGGGCAGGTAGAAAGAGCACACAGAGAGAACTAAAAATAATAGAAATCAGGGGGAGCTAAGATGGTGGCATAGTTGGAGGACCCTAGGCTTGCTTCATCCCTTGAACACAGCTAGATAACTATCAAATCATTCTGAATACTGAAAAAAATCAACCTGAGGACTGACAGAACAAATTACACTCAACTAGAGGGAGAGAAGAAGCCACTTCAAGGAAGGTAGGAAATGCAGAGATTTGGTTTGAGGGAGAAACTGATCTGAAGTGCTGTGGAAGGGAGGGAGCCCTGGTCACAGAGAAAGGCAGGAGAGAGTGGAGCACACAGGGATAATAAGCACAAGGAAAACACATCTCCAAAGCCATTGTCTTGGAAAATGAGAGACACTGATTTTTGTGAACTTTTGGAACTAGCAGAGTTCAAAGATTGGTTTTAGAGGTCTGTGGTTTTTCCTGGGATAAAAAAAAACAACCCTAAGGGTACTGTCCCACTCCTGGAGAGAAGGCAGGCAAACACCCTGGGGGGCAGAGAGAGTGATCTGAGGATAGCCTAAAGTGCACGGTGGGAGGCAGAGAGGAGATTGTTCCTTCTTCTTGGAGTGCATCTGTGAGAAATGGCATTGCCTTTCTGAGGACAAAAGAGGTGGCAGGCACCATTTTCCTTTCTGCCCCCTCCCTGCCTTAGTATAGGCACAGAGACACATGCTGAGGCAGCTAATCCCATGTACCTGCACTCTGGTGTGACTGCCATTGTGGGTCAAATGTGCATCAGTCCCAGCAGAGCAAGACCTTCTCCCAGAGAACGAGCGCAGGTCCCCACCACACTAAGTCCCTAAGGTTTGGAGTTTTAAAAGTCAGCAGGTTTGGATGGGTTAGAGCCCAGTATGCACTGCACTTTTTCAGGCAGGCATTTAACCCAGAGACAGCATGAAAACAGTGATCTGAGAAATGCCTAGAATGCATGAGGAGAAATTATTTACCTTTTTGGGGAGTCCTTCCAAGAACATAGCAAGCAAGAACTCCCCTATCCGGGGTCAAAGGAGTTGGCTGGTGCCATTTCTCCTCCCCACCCCTAAGATAAACTAACTTCAGTAAGCCACATAGCACCAATAGTGGCAGCCTAAACCACTTATACCAAGTGCCACCCCCACTGCATTCTGCTGGTACTGCTTTTCTTAGGCAAGTGTGCCAGAAGACAAGCACAGCAGGCCCTTCCCCCAGAAAACCAGCACAAACCCCCACATACAACATGTCTATTGACCATAGGGTTCTGCAAAGCTTCAGTTCTAGAAGAAATAGCATCAGGTCTCTTTTAAAACACAGACCACAGCACACGTAGTTAAAATTTGCCACACTCTGGCCAAAGTCTGAACACTGCCCACCTCAGGCAAGGAGAACCTCTTCAGATGACTGACCTGAGGGATAGCGCAGACAAAATACAACAATGGAGTGCACCCAGTGCATACCACAGACACTTCCTGACCTCCTCTTCATAAAGTCATTACTCTCATGAGCAGGAAACATAACAGGATTTTTTTTTTAACACAGAGATGAATACAGAGACCTAAACAAAAGGCCAAGATGGATGGAGGAATTTATCCCGGAAGAAAGAACAAGAAAAGATCATGGCCAGAGATCTGATCAAAACAGATATAAGTAATACGCCTGATATGAAATTTAAAACAACAATCATAACGATACTTGCTGGGCTTGAGACAAGCATGGAAGACAAAGGGAGACCCTTCCCTCAGAGAAAAAAGCTAAAAAATATTCAGGCAGAAATGAAAGGTACAATAACTGAGGTTCAAAACCAACTGGATATAATAACTACAAGGATGGAACAAGCAGAGGAACAAATAAGTACTATAGCTGTTAGAATTATGGAAACTCATGAAGCTGAACAAAAGAGAATAATGGTGGATCACAAGAGTAGACATAGGTAACTCAGTGACTCAATCAAATATAACATTCATATCATAGGAGTCCCGGGAGAAGAGAGAATAAAGGGGGCAGAAGGTTTGTTTGAGGAAATTATAGCTGAAAACTTCCCTAATCTGGGAAAGGAAACAAACATCCAAATCCAGGAAGCACAGAGAATTCCCATCAAAGTCAATAAAAACAGGCCAACACCAACACATATTGTTCTTAAATTTTCAAAATATAATGATAAAGAAAAAATATCCTAAAAGCAGCAAGACAAAAACAAGTCCTTAACTTATAAGGGAAGACCCATAAAGCTAGCCACAGATTTCAGAGAAATCTGCCTTGGCAAGACAGAAGAGAGTGGCATAATATAGTCAACATGATGAATGGGAAAAATCTCCAGCCAAGAATACTCTATCTAACAAGGTTATCATTGAGAATAGAAGGGGAGATAAAGAGTTTCCCAGGCAAATAAAAACAAAACTAAAAAAACAAAAACTACTGCAAAAAATATTAAAAGGGATTTTTTTGAGTGGGAAGAAAAGACCAAAATTGTTAAAGACAGAAAGGAATGGAGAAAATTTCCAGACAAAACAGGTAAGAAAGTGGTACTAAATATCTATCTATCAATAATTAACTCTGACTGCAAAATGGACTAAATACTCAAATAAAAAGACATAGGGTGTCAGAATGAATTAAAAAAAAAAAGACTCATTTATATGCTCCCTACAAGAGACTCATTTTACCTTATTTATTAATTTTATTAATTATTTATTAATTTTATTATTAATTTCTTTTTTAAGTTTTATTTATGTGTGTGTGTGTGTGAGAGAGAGACCACATGCACAAGCAGGGGCAACAGCAGGCAGAGGGAGAAGCAGACTCCCTGCTGCACCAGAAGCCCAATGCAGGACTCAATCCTAGGACCCCAGGATCATGACCTAAGCTGAAGGCAGATGCTTAACCAACTGAGCCACCCAGTCATTCCCAAGAGACTCATTTTAGACCCAAAGATACCTGCAGATTGAAAGTGAGGGGCTACAGAAACATTTATCATGCAAATGGACATAAAAAGAAAGGCAAAATAGAAATACTTAATGTCAGACAAACTAGATTTTAAACCAAAGACTGTAACAGGAGATGAAGAAGAGCACTATATAATAATAAAGTGGCCTATCAAACCAGAAGATCTAACAATTGTAAACATTTATGCCCCCAACTTGGGAGCACCCAAATATATAATATAATTATAACAAACATAAAGGAGTTCATTGATAATAATACAATAATAGTAGGGGCCTTTAACATCCCACTCAGAGCAATAGATCTAAGCAGAAAATCAACAGGGAAACAATAGCTTTGAATGACACACTGGACAGTTGACTTAAGAGATGTATTCAGAATATTTCATCTTAAGGCAACAGAATACACATTTTTTTCCAAGTGCTCATGGGACAGTCTCTGGAATAGATCACATACTAGGTCATAAATCAGGCCTCAGCAAGTACAAAAAGATTGAGATCATACCATGCAATCTTTCTGACCACAACACTATGAAACTTGAAGTTAACCACAGGAAGAATTTTGGAAAGACCTAAAATACATGAAGGTTAAACAGCATGCTGCTAAAGAATGAATGGAACAACCAGGAAATTAAAGAAGAAATAAAAAAAAAATACATGGAAACAAATGAAAATGAAAACACAATGGTCCAAAACCTTTGGGCTACAGCCAAAGTGGTCATAAGAGGGAATTATATAGCAATACAGGCCTACCTCAAGAAGCAAGAAAATTTTCAAATAAACAACTTAACCTACACCTGAAGGAGCTAGAGAAAAGAACAAAGTCTAAACCAAGCAGAAGAAGAGAAATAATAATTAGAGCAGAAATAAATGATATAGAATCTCAAAACAAAACCCCCAAGAACAGTAGAACAGATCAATGAAATCAGGAAAGTGTTCTTTGAAAAAATTCATAAAATTGATAAACCCTTAGACAGAGTTATCAAAATGAAAAGAGAAAGGACCCAAGTCAATAAAATCACAAATGAGAAAGGAGAAATAACAACCAACACCACAGAAATGCAAACAATTATAAGAGAATATTATGAAAAGTTATATGCTACAAATCAGACAATCTGGAAGAAATTAATAAATTTCTAGAAACATGTATACTACCAAAACTGAAGAAATAGAAAACTTGAACAGACCAATAATGAACAAGGAAATTAAATAAGTAATCAAAAATTTCCCAAAAAACAAAAGTCCAGGGCCATATATCTTCAAAGGGAATTCTACCAAACATTTAAAGAAGAGTTAATACCTCTTCTTCTCAAAGTATTCCAAAAAATAAAAATGTAAGGAAAATGTCCAAACTCATTCTGTGAGATCAGCATTACCCTGATTTCAAAACCAGACAAAGACCCCTACGTGGATGCAAAAATTCCACAAAAATACTACAAAATTGGATCCAAAAGTACACTAAAAGAATCATTCACCACAACCAAGTGGGATTTATTCCTGGGCTGCCAAGGGGGGTTAATATTTGCAAATCAATCAATGTGATACACTGCATTAATAAAAAAAAATACCATATGATCCTCTCAACAGAAGCAGAAAAAGTATTAATTTGACAAAGTAGAACATATGTTCACAATGAAAAAAAAAAAAAAAACCTCAACATAGTGTGGATACAGGGAACATACCTCCACATGATAAAGGCCATATACAAAACCCCACAACTAATATCATCCTCAATGAGGAAAAAATTGGGAACTTTTCCTCTACACTCAGAAACACGGGGATATCCACTCTCACCACTGGTATTTAACATAGTACTAGAAGTCCTAGCATCAGCAATTAGACAACAACAAAAAAATAAAATGCATCCACAACTGCTAGGAAAAGTCAAACTTTCACTATTTGCATCCAAGAAAATACTCTATATAGAAAACCCAAAAGACCCTACGTCAAAATTGCTAGAAGTGATACATCAATTCAGGAAAGTCACAGGATACACAATCAACATACGGAAGTCTGTTGCATTTCTATACACCAATAATGAAGCAGCAGAAAGAGAAATCAAGGATTTGATCCCATTTACAATTACACCAAAAACCATAAGATATCTAGTAATATATCTACCCAGAGGGGTAAAAACTCTGTACTTTGAAAACTAAAACACTGATGGACGAAATTTAAGATGACACAAAGAAATGAGAAAACATCCCGTGCTCATGGATCAGAAGAACCAATACTATTAACATATCTATAACTATCCAAAGCAACCTACACATTCAATACAATCCTTTTCAAAATAATACAGCATTTTTTCACAGGGCTAGAATGAACAATCCCAAAAGTTGTATGGAGCCAGAAAATACCTCAAATAGCCAAAGCAACCTTAAAAAAGAAAAGAAAAACTGGAGCCTTCACAATTATGGACTTCGAGTTATATTACAAAGATGTAGTGATGAAGACAGTATGGTGCTGGCAGAGAAACAGGCATATGATCAATGGAATAGAACAGAGAACCCAGAAATGAACCCACAACTATATCGTCAATGAATCTTCAACAAAACAGGAAAGAATATCCAATGGGAAAAAGTTTCTTTGACAAATGGTGTTGGGAAAACTGGGCAACTACATGCAGAAGAATGAAACTGGACCACTTTCTTACAACATACACAAAAATAAGTTCAAAATGGATGAGAGACCTAAATGTGAGACAGGAAACCATCAAAATCCTAGAGGAGAACACAGGCAGTAACCTCTTTGACCTCAACCATAGCACCTTCTTACTATACATGTCTCCTGAGGCAAGGGAAACAAAAGCAAAAATGAATTATTGAGATTTCATCAAGATAAAAAGCCTCTGCACAGGGGCGCCTGGGTGGCTCAGTTGGTTAAGGGGCTGCCTTCGGCTCAGGTCATGATCCCAGCATCCTGGGATCGAGTCCCACATCGGGCTCCTTGCTCGGCGGGGAGCCTGCTTCTCCCTCTGCCTCTGCCTGCCACTCTGCCTGTGCTCGCTCTCTCTCTCTCTCTTTCTCTCTCTGACAAATTAAAATTTAAAAAATCTAAAATAAAAAAAAATTTTAAAAAAGCGCCTCTGCACAGTGAAGAAAACAATCAACAACCCTAAAAGGCACCCTTTAGAATGGGAGAATATAATTGCAAATGACATATCTGATAAAGGGTTTGAATCTAAAATATATGAAGAACTTATAAAACTCAACACCCAAAAAACAAATAACCCAGTTTAGAAATGGGCAGAAGACATGAGTAGACATTTTTCCAAAGAAAACATCCAGATGCTAACAGATACATGGAAAGATGCCCAACAACACTCATACATCGAGGAAATACAACTCAAAACTACAATGAGATATCATCTCAAACCAGTCAGAATGGCTAATATTAACAACGCAAGAAACGACAGGTGTTTGTAAGCATGTGGAAAAAGGGAAACCCTCTTACACTGTTGGTGGGAATGCAATCTGGAACAGCCACTGTGGAAAACAGTATGGAGGGTCCTTAAAAAGTAAAAAATAAAGCTACCCTATAATCCACCAATTACACTACTAGGTATTTATTCAAAGGATACAAAAATATTGACTCAAAGGGATCCATGTACCCCAATGTTTATAGAAGCAGTGTCCACAATAGCTAAAATATAGAAAAAGTAATATTACATTTTATATTTATATTATTATATTATATAATATATATTACATATAATATATACCATATATTATATGTATATATTATATTGTTTATATTTATATATAAATATGTATATTTACAAATATATAAAATGTAATATTACTCAGCCAAAAAAAAAGAATGAAATTTTTGCATTTGTAACAACATGGATGCAGCTAGAGAGTATAATGTTAAGCAAAATAAGTGAGTCAGAGAAAGAAATACCATATGATTTCCCTCATGTGGAATTTAAGAAAGAAAGCAGATGAATATAGGGGGAAGAAAAGAGGCAAACCAGGAGACAGAGTCTTAACTATAGAGAGCAAAGAGGGTTACCAGAAAGGAGGTGGGGGGTATGGGTTAAATAAGTGATGAGGATTAAGGATGGGCACTTATTGTGATGAACACTGGGAGTTATATGTAATTGATGAATTAAATTGTAAATTCTATACCTGAAACTAATGTTATACTGTATGTTGACAGTCTGGAATTTGAATAAAAACTTGGGAGAAAAAAAGAAAAAGAAGAGAAATCAGTATCACTGGGAGAATATTGAAATCAATAAGAAGATATACCATATTTAGGGATTGGAAGAGTCTGTACTGTTAAGATGGCATTTCTACTCCAGCCTGTCTGCTGCTGTACTTTGTCACCATGTGCGAGCTGAGCTGTATTTTTTTAGTTCTTAAAATATACCCTGCCTTTCTCTGCCTCAGAATGTTTGCACATGCTATTCTTTCTTTTTTTTTTTTAAGATTTTTATTTATTTATTTGACAGAGATTGCAAGTAGGCAGAGAAGCAGACAGAGAGGAAGGGAAGCAGACTCCCTGCTGAGCAGAGAGCCTGATGTGGGGCTCGATCCCAGGACCCTGAGACCATGACCTGGGCAGAGGCTTTAATCCACTGCGCCACCCAGGCACCCTGCACATGCTATTCCTTCAATCTGAATGTTCTTCTTATAGTTTTTAGCTCAACCAATTCCTATTTATCCATCAAATATCAGTGTAGATATCACTTCCTCAGTGAATCTTTTCTTATTACCTAAAATAACTTCACTTCTGTTTTGTGATCTCATATTACCCTGTGTTTTAAAGCATTGCATTTGTGTAATTTGTAATTATATAGGAACTGATATTTTTATCTATATAATATCCATTCTTTACAAGATTATAAGCTCTACTATGTCTGGTACAATGATTAGGACATAGTAGGTCACCTGTCAAATTGTGAGTCATCCTGTGGTGAAATTACCTGGTTTTTTGTTGTTGTTGTTTTGTTTTGTTTGTTTGTTTGTTTTTGAAATTACCTGTTTTTATAATTCTCTTTCCAACTAAGACATAAATTCCATGGGGCATAGAGTATGTCTGTTTTATTTACCATTGTATTTTCAATGCCTGGTATTTAGTACTTGCTCACAAAATATATATTATATAAATTCACTTGAATATTTGATCCAAACAATGGTCTGAGAGAAGAAATATCAAAAGGTACTTGAGTAACAACTTCCACGGAAATGATTGCTCATGAAACAGGCAGGCATCAAAAGACAACTTCTCTGTAAAGCACTGTGCACAAGCTGCTTCATTGTAAAGTTTGCATAGGAAGGAAGGGGAATCTGTTATGGACTAATTTATTCATCACTGAATATTTGCTGTAGACTTGCCATGTGTCAGGTCCAAGAAGGACTGATGAGTTCATGGCTGGGAAGAAGTTAGATATGCTGGCAAATGCTATTGTCATCTCATGCAAGACTCCACCTCTCTACCTGCTTATTTCACAGAGTTATGTAGGAACTCAACTCATGCCCTGAATTTTTCTTGCCAGTTATCTTGGTTAATTCAACCCCTTCTATCCTTCAAAGTCAGCCTGAGGTCTAAATCTTCTCAGGTCAAGCCCGTGGTCTCCCAAAGACAGGGCTTTATTGTTCATTCTTCCTTCCATTACTGTTTTCACTGGGAATACCCACTCCTCTCCATAATACTTTTCTGTTTTTCTTTTTCAAAGATTTTATTCATTTATTAGAGAGAGCAAAAGAAAGAGAGCACAAGTGGGGGTAGGGTCAGAGGGAGAGGGAGAATAAGATTCCCTGTTGAGCAGGGAGCCCAACACTGGGCTCAATCTGGGGACTCTGGGATCATGACCTGAGTGGAAGGCAGGCAGACACTTAACCGACTGAGTCACCCAGGTGCTCCTAATTTTCTCTTCTTCAAGTCTGAATTTCAAGTCTGAATTCCCTGTGACTGGATAAGAATCTGGAAACATATTCTAGGTTCAAAACTGGAAGTAATTCTTTTCCTAGTCTAGATTTTATCCTGAAGACAATGGACTTATGGGACACTTTAAGCGGGGAGACAACAGGAGCAAGTTTGGTATTCCAAGGGTTACTCCAGGAGTAAAATGGAAGTGGATCAAAAGGAAAACCAGGCTAGAGCCTGGAAAGATCAGCTGAGATATCATTACAGTAATTCAGGAGATGCTAAAAGTCTGAAGTAAAGTCATACTAGAAGAAGAGCAGAGAAATGAAGGGTCCTGCCTTGTACAGCCTGGAGGAAGGTGGCAGAAAACAATGCACTTCTCCCTGTCGGGCTAGTCTTGCAACTGAGAGCTCTCTGTTCAAATGGTGGACATTTTAGATATATACCCCCTTTCCCCTGCTTTGTTCCCCCCATTTGGCTCCTCAGGAATATTTCCAAAGTTGCAAACATGTCAAACGATTTGTGAACATTTTTTTTTTTAAATAAGAAACAGGAAGCTAGTGATTTAAGAAGCCCAAACTCTACTTTCACGTCTATTTTTGATGACTTGCTTCAGAAACTTAGAACAGCTCTTTTCAAAAGGATTTTCAGCACAGATGCTTAATTATCTTGTTATTTATGGCCATTTTAACACTGTTGTAGAGACCTTTCAGGAACTCAGCTGAGGCCATCGGATCATTACCTTTGCTGACAAATTTCCTGACTTCAGTGATGTATATCTGTTGGCTCTGCCCTCTGTTTGTATATATTTCTAAAATGAGATCCTACAGGTTTGAATACAGAGAATTTTTCCTTTCCCGTATGAGGCTGAATTGTCTAGTGCCCCAAAGAAAGGGCTGTTGATAGAGCCAATCTGGTACTTTTGTTGGCTTATGAAAATTTTAGAAAAGCCATTCTCTTAGTGTTCACCATATTTACTAGTTGGGTTGGAGGGTATGTTTAGGAATCTATGCCTCTAAAAGATAAACCAGGAAATATTTCATTCGGTTTCAGAAAGGAAAGGGGGTGAGGGAACAGAATATTGTGGAGATAACATTTGGTGTGGTCAGACATTGATTAAACACTGTGCACATGTTATTTCATTTAATTTTCATAACAAACTGGCAAAATAAAAGTTATTTTCTGCATGAGATGCTCCGAGAAGCCAGGCTACTTGCATGACTAGTAAATGTCAGAACCAAGTTCAAATCAGAGTTTTTCAAACTCCAAAGTTCTTTTTCCTTATGCTTAACTGCAGATGAATCAGTTGGCCAGTGAATACTTCATTTTCAAAACTATGTGGTTGGGGGAAGAGAAGGATAGAAATAATAGGAACATTAATTTTGCTGATTATATTGGATTATTTTTAAAATTTTTGGTTTGGGCCCTTAAAAAAGGAATTATGTGATCCGCAGAATTCACATGAATTAACTAAGAATGATCACCAACTTTAATAGGAATGAAGGACAAATTATGGTATTGCCATTAACAACATGTGTTCTTTTCATTCATTCTTTCCTTCAAAAAATGACAATTGAGATACTGAATTTAGCAAGATATCTGGTAAAAATCTGGACAGATATTATTGAGGATGATGTAAAAAATGGGAGTTTAGATAAGTTGGTAGCTAAATATGAATTTAGCTGAACTCATTAGTTAAATAATATTTATACATTAATATCAACCCAGAAAATGTCTTAAAAAAAGATATCTTCAGTGATATATCTGCTATATATTATGGACACCATTTGTAAACAGCATTTGTACATGACAAAGTATTTTTTGTACATTTTCTCTGTGTTAAAGGAATAAGCTATAACTCTCAGTGTTATATGATTTACCCAAGGTCACCAGCTCAGAAATGATGGCATCAAGCCTCAAACCTAGTTATTTTGATTCCAAGCTCTATATTCTTTACACTCTACTTAGACTGCCTTTTTTTCTCTCTCTTGAAAACATTTGTATTAGTGATTTGTATCAAGTCATGGAAGCATTGCTTATCAAATTTGTCCTTCACAAAGCACTGGAAGTTTCAACTTATGTGACTAATGACAGAATCAAAATTAGAAGAAAAAATACCTTCCCAATTGAAATGTTAAACTTAACCTAGAAGTTGAAATTTAGTAGTGATAAATATAAACTCTGGCAATTAGGTTCATTTAATGCATTCAATGACCTTGGAGATTCTGTCAAACTTAATGTTTTCTTTTTATTTCCTTTCCTATTTTATAGAATTGAAATCTGCATTTACCTTTGATATTTACTGATTTTATAGAATATTTATATAGGAAACAATGATTTAGAAGCATATAATATGAGTACTAGTTTTGTTCTGCAAATGAACTGAATGATTACAGCTACTTTGAGGAGAATAATTTGAAAAATTGATGTAGAAAGACTTAGGGTTGAATAATGCCTATTGTATACATACTAATTGAATGTGTTATTCTGCTACAATTTGCAAAACAATAATTTCTGCGTAATGCTTGTTTAACAGCAATGAGAAAATTACAGAATATCAAAGCAGCCATACATTTATAAGTCTAATCTTGCTACTAGAAAGGGCATAACTTAATCACATTTGAAATATATATTCATCATTCATGAGCATATTTTCAAGATATAGGTTGGTCATATGCTTTGCACAAAATAAAGATATTTATTAGAATATCAAAGGCTGATTTTTTTTTCTGTTAAAATCATGATTACAACCTATTGCTGAATAAAGCCAGAGAAAATGGTGGCAAGTAAACCAAATGAGCTGTTTCAACTTAAGACATACAGGATTCCATCTGTCTTCCAAGGCAACACAAAGATGGGATTGCTACAGATCCTTTAGACTATTAATTTTCATTTTTTTTTCTTTTTTATAATGGAGGTGGATTTATTGTCTTTTATGTTCATGCTTCATAAGCTCTCTGACTTTTCAAAGGAAAAAGAAACTAAGGTTTTGATCAATTTAAATAATGTAAATGTCAGTGAGCAATGTGCTCATTGTTTAATAAGTAGTCAATGAGTGCTTACTACCTCTAAGTTTCCATTGTAGATAAAACTATAGAAAGAAAGAAACAGGCTTAGGGAAATACTGTAGCGTGGTGGCTAAAAATACAGACTTCAAAGTAGAACAAAGTTAATTTCAGTTCTTAGTTCTATGGATTACCAGGTGAGATGTCAGGCAAATTACTTATCTAAACCTCTTTTTTTTTCATTTAATTTAACACAAAGCCTAGCACAAAGTAGGCATTCACTAATTTAATAAATAACTAAATATTACTAGCTCTTTCTCAAGGAAATTACAATTTGTTTCCTCACACATTCAAAGTAATTTTTTGTTTTTGTTTGTTGGTTGGTCTGTGAAATGGTGAAAATATCCTTAATTTATTGATGTTAATTTTAGTAATGTTAGTCAAATAAACTAGAAATCAATGTAAAATTTTAAATATGGTAAAAGATTATTACTTTTCTAAGTTGATGTCATATGATGACACCAAACTGGAAATTAATTCCTCAGGGCCTGGGAATTATCTTAAGTACAGCTAAAAATTGGATAAGTCATAGTTTAAGGCCATGAAGCAATAAGTCTAACAGAACAACAACAACAACAACAACAACATATAAACATGGATAAAAAATGAAGAAAAAAATCTTAATATTGTCCAGTGTTAAACTGTCCTACACCAAAAAGACATGTAAACACTGGTTATACTTCACTGACACAACTAAGCAAACATAACCAAAATTATTTGTGAAAAATTCCCATCTGTGTTGCTACTTCAAATTTTCAAACCAATTTGAAGACATTTTTTTTTACTTTATTATTATTTTTTTTAAAGATTTTATTTATTTATTTGTCAGAGAGAGTGAGCATAGGCAGACAGAGAGGCAGGCAGAGGCAGAGGGAGAAGCAGGCTCCCCGCCGAGCAAGGAGCCTGATGCGGGACTCCATCCCAGGACCCTGGGATCATGACCTGAGCTGAAGGCAGCCACTTAATCAACTGAGCCACCCAGGCGTCCCAAAGACATTTTTTTTTTAAAGATTTTATTTATTTATTTGACAGACAGAGATCATAAGTAGGCAGAGAGGCAGGCAGAGAGAGGAAGGGAAGCAGGCTCCCTGCTGAGCAGAGAGCCCCATGTGGGGCTCCATCCCAGGTCCCTGGGATCATGACCAGAGCCGAAGGCAGAGGCTTTAACCCACTGAGCCACCCAGGCACCCCAATTTGAAGACATTTTAAGACCAACTATGTGAACCACAATGACAGAAAATTACAGAGTCAGATTTTGTCTTAATCAAGTGATGATTTAATTAATTTATTGTTGTGTTTCATGGGCATTAATTTATTTTTGTGTATGTGTATGTTTCCTGGTAATATTTTGTTAACAGCTTTCTTAAGATATAATTTACACAACTAACTGCATATTTTAAAATATACAGATGGGCATTTCTGTTACCCCAAAAACTTTCCAATCCATGTACCCTTAATTTTTTTTTTCTTGTCTTATTTCCTTGTCTAGAACCTCTACTATAATGTTAAATAAGTATGGTGACAGGAGACATCCTTTTCTTCTTTCTAATCTTATGGGGAAAGCATTCAGTATTTCACCACTACATATGATATTAGCTTTAACTTTTTTATAGATGCTCTTTATTAGGTTGAGTAAGATCCCTACTATTCTTAGTTTACTGAGAATGGATGCTGGATTTTGTCAAATGCCTTTATTGTGTCTATTTAAATGATCATATTTTTATTTTTCTGTGTGTTAATCTATAGTATTTACTTTTGTGTGGCAAACCAATTTCAAGTTACTGTAATAAACTTCAGCAGTTAAGCAGTTAAATGTTTTTTGTTTGATAAGTTTGAAATGCAAATTCATTTTTAAAGAACTGTAAGTATACTTATGTTATCTATTTCCATAAATGAGTTGTGAAGAAGTTTTTCTATTTCATCTATGTTGTCAAATTTGTTAGCATAAAATTATTTATAATGCTCCTTTATGATCCCTTTAATATCTGTAGAATTCATAATGATGTCACTTGTCTTATAATTCCTATTGGTAATTTGTGTCTTTTCTCTCTCTTTTTTCTTCTTGATCAATCTGGCTAGAGATTTATCAATTTTATGAATCTTCTCTAATAAAAAGATTTTGTTTCATTGATTTTCTCAGGTGTTTTTCTGTGTTCTCTTTCATTGATTTCTGCTTTGATTTTCTTTTTAATTTTTTCCCTGCTTATTTTTTGTTTCATTTTTTTCTAATTTTGTAAAGTAGAAGCTAAGGCTTTTGATTTATGACCTTTCTTCTTTTTTAATAAAGGCATATAGTCCCCTAAATTTTTCCTTAAGTAGTTCTTTATTGATATCCCACAAATGTTGATATGCTGTATTTTTATTTTTGTTCACTTCAAACTGTCTTCTAATTTCTATTTTGATTTCTTCTTTAATGTGGTACTATAAGTGTGTTATTAATTTCCAAATAGTGAAGGACTTTCATATATATTTCTGGCATTGATTTCTGATGTAATTTCACTGTGGCCAGAAGTATATTTTGCATGACTTAAATTGTTTTAATTTAATTTGATATTAATTTTATTATGGTCTGTCTTGACAAATATTCTGTGTGGATTTAAAAAGGATACATACTGTGCTGTCATTTGGTATAATGTTCTATAAATTTCAGCTAGCTCATTTTGGTTGACTGAGTTCAAGTCCTCTCTATCTTTATTATTTTTCAGCCATTTTGTTCTGTCAATCACTGGAGAGGGGTATTGAGACTTTGGCCATGGTTGTGAATTCATCTCTGTCTTTTTCAGTTTCATAAATTTTTACTTCATGTATTTTGAAACCCTGTTATTAGTGCTTAGATGTTTAGGATTATCATGTCCACTTGGTGACTTGACACATTGATACATGGTAATATTTTTCTTAGTTTTGTGTCTGTTTCAATTGACTAATCTTTTTTTTTTTTTTTGACTAATCTTTTTTTCATTATGGTTTGTAACTTCCTACTATTATACATGCCTGGTATCTTTTTTATTGGAATCTAGATCATGTAAATTTTACCTTTGTGGTGGTGGTTGTGTGTGTATATGTGTGTGCATTCAGTTTTGTCTTGGAATGAAGTTAGTTGGAAGCAGCATGATCCTTACTGGTCCTCTTTCATAATTTCTTAGGCAGGACTCTATCTGTGCTGAGTCTGGAGGTAATTATTCTCCATCACAGAAGCAAGAGCCTTCTGAGTACTCTACTCAATGCCTTCTAATTTATGAGTTTTTCCAATGTCTTTATTATTATGTTCAATTAGCTAGCATAGAATACATCATTAATTTTTGATGTAGTATTCAACAATTCATTAGTTAGGTATAACACACAGTGCTCATCATCACACATGCCCTCCTATGTATGGAATATGTATGTACACATCACCCATCCCCTCACCCCTCTCCCTTCTGTAACCCTCTGTCTGGTTCCCAGAGTCTGGAGTCTCTCATAGTTTGTCTCTCTCTGATTTCTCCCCAATGCCTGTAAATTATGTTTTCCTACTCTGGCATATGGGAACATTCACTATTCCATGCCCTGTATACTCTCTGGGTATTATGCAATATAATCATTTCACATGACATATTACACAACCTCTAGTAGTTAGCCCACAGGCATGTACTGATCAGCACCCTGGTAAATACTTCAGGGAGGACTTCTGTAGATCCCTAGGGTCCTCTTCTCTAGTCCTGTATCTTGTAAAGTCTAGCAGCCTTTGTCTCCCCTGACTTCTTGGGCAATGGCCTAGAAATTCCCTTAAGTAGTAGGCTAGGAGCAATTATAGGGTCTGTTTTGCTTATTTCCCATCTTTCATGGATCACTATCCTCCATTGATTTATATACAGTTTCTTGAAAACTACTTTTTTTGTATATTTTGTCAGGTTTTTTTTTTTTTTTTGCTGTTTCAGATGGGAGGGTAAATCTCATCTTTATTACAACAGCTTGGTCAGAAGCCAGAGTTCAACAGCTCTAATTTTTTAATCATTTACTAGTTCAAATAACTATTACATACCAAATCTTGCTTTTCTTTATCTTTTTAATTAATGGCTAAACAAGAAAGTAAATGTTGGTATAAAGATTCTATGTAAGATATAGATGTGGAGTCAATTGAAATGGAATAAAGAGAGCGTATTTCTTTCCTAAATATTTTTGAGCTACTTTATTCAGCATTGTAAATTCTTGCTCAAACATGGAACTATCTGTATAATCCAATATTTTACATGAATCATGTATTGTATGTGGGAATATGTATGTACACATCTGTGTATCTGCTTTGCTTAATTTCTTTTTTCTCAGATTTTTATCTAAATACCAGTTGGTTAACATACAGTGTAATATTAGTTTCAGATGTAGAAATGTTGCCAGCATTTAGGTGAGAAAGCATATATGACATGAGAGGAGAATGCATAGACTGAGATTCGGGGGCCTTGGATTCAAGTCATTTTCTAGCTATGAAACCATGCTCAAAACATTTAAAATATTACTTTTCCATTTCCCCACATGTAAAACTAGGTGTGTATTATGCCTTCAAAAGGAGTATTGTAATTCCTAGAATTCAACCTTTCTGTTTTAAAATCTAGGTTTGGGGAATTAAATGTAATTTTGTCTTTCCTTATTGAAAAGGTTTCATAGGGGGGTTTTTTGTATCTGCTTAGAAAGATCTTCAAGGTAGAGTCAAAGTATTAGCTGTATTTGTATCAATGATGATAGTTTATTAATGGAAAGCATTTAAGTCAAAAGAGCTTGTTCAGAATCATCTCTTCCACTTACTGGGCAAGCCTAAGCAAATAATCTCTAGGTGTCATTTCCTTATCTCTACAATGAATGCATTAGAAAGATTCTCTTCAACTAGATCATTCTACAATTCTAAGATTCTTATTCATACCTAATTGGGCAGCTCTCACCAATATGCTTTTGGTAGTTGATGGATCACATATAATTATTTCAAGTTTGTGGAGGAGCTTCAGAGTCTCATCACTAAAATGGTTTTTCCTGCTGAGCTAACTGCAATATATATGGATATTGGAACAATTTCTCTTGGATATTTATGGAATTACTATTGAAATGTAATTTTTTGGCAGAATATGGTTAATATTGTATGTAGGTTATTATTATAATATTGTACCCTTCAGACTTATAAAACATACTACTTCAGAAGCAAGGGAAATTAACTTCACCTTCCTCTTGTTACCACTGAAGGCAGTAACTTTAGCAATATCACCAAAGTGGCCTAGAATATACTCATTTAATGTATTGTATCATGATGCAATTCTCCCTTTACACACTGGAAAAAAAGACTTTCTTCAGGGAAAGTATCATGTCATTCCTGGCCATTATCTCTGACACATGTTGTAAATTTGTACCGCCAGGCATTGGGATTTTTGGCATGTTATACCCTTGGAAGAGAACAGGCATTGGGCCTGGTGGGGTAGTTTTGATTAGAGAAGAAAGGAAGGAAATCATCATTTATTGTGTGCCTGTGGTACGCTTTATATAAGATAGCTCATTTAATACACATGACAGTATATATATTTTGTATCATTACTTCCCCATTTTGTCAAATCTGTATTTTATCCTATAAGTATTAAGTTACAGAGCCAAATCTCTCTAATTCTGAAAAAAATCCATTCTACTTTCACTGACCGAAACAGTAGATTCATTCAATCAACAAAAGTGCACCAAAGCTAATATCAGACAAAACCATTTTCTTTTCTACCTTTCTGAGAGGCCTCCAGGAATCTTTTCTTCCCTTTGTGTCTGGAAGGACAAAGGGTCAGAATTTCTCTATATATGCAGAATAGTGGAGAATGCTGTGGGTTCTATAAAGGTTTTTGTTGTTATAAAATATGCAAAACTGGGTTTATGATTCCTTATTCAGCTTATCAAAGTCCTCGTTTCTTTATATTTTAAAATTCATTTTAAGCCTTTTATTCTCTCTGTCCCCTTTCTCTAGTCTGTCATAAAATGTATTCAGAATGTTTTTCAGAAAATATCTTTTGTTATTTGTCTTCAGTGACACCAGCTTCATCCATGTCCTGCTGGGGACATGTCTGAATAATTGAATTGTTGTTCTTCTAAGCTGTACTTCTAATCTCTCATAGAATCATAGTATCTTGGAAAGATTGCTGGATGTATTTCTAGATCAATGGCTTTTTCAAAGCTGGGAGTGTAAAATATTATGGTTAAGATAATTTTTTCCCAAACATTATCTAATTCAGTCTTCATGATCTTTTTTAAGGTAGGTAGTCTTACTTCCATTTTATAGGTGAATGAACTCTGTTAACTTTTTAGTAGCAGGCTTCCGACTTCAGTCTGTTTCTCTCAGATACTGAGATAAATTTGAAAACTCCTTGAGGGCAAGGAGACCACCTGTCATTATTGACTTCCTCCTTGGCCATGATTGGCAATAAATAGATTAGGAAAAAATATATACAATGGTCCTGGGTGGACAATGAACATCTCTGAACTTACATTTATATTTTATAATGATTTAATTGTGAGTATTCTATCTGGCAACATATTAAATTACTGATAAAAGCTGTTTCCTTTCTTTCTGCTCAGTCTTAATCTTGGAGAAATGGGGGGAGGGATTCATTCTCCCAGTTGATGTCTTCTGTGGCATGCTTACCCCAATAGCCCCTAACTGATCTTTAGTATCTTTTCTTTTCCTAACTCAGTCCCTGGTTTCCAAGAGTCTAACTTGCTCAACATACTTATGGGCATTTACTCTTATCTTAGCTCTTTCTTTATACTATGTTTATAGGGCTACAGGGAATATCAGGGCAGAATTGGTGTTTAATACGGGCTCCGTCTCAAGTGTGTGTTTTTGCTAATGCTGCCACAGAGAGGTACTTACCCTCCCTTATTTTTTTTTTTTTTTCATATTCCTGAATCCTACTCTTCTTTGAAGAATTTGCCCAAGTTCTTCTCATCAAACCTTTCTCATCTACCTTAACCTCATAATTCCTGGATCCCAGTGATACTACCACAAACTATTATTCCATTAACTCAAACTTGCTGATCCAGACATTAGTTTTATCCACCTATTTTGCTCTGAAATCACACTCATTCATAGGGTCTCATTTCTAGTAATGGTCATATCAGAGGTCTAACCAAAACATAAAATCCTATTGTACAAACTCCTCCAGTGGTTTCTGTCTTCAGTATTAATAGTCTTTCTAACCTTTATTTTTCAAAGGTGAAGGTCCCTGAGTAGGGCTGTCAGATAAAATATAAGACACCCAGTCAAATTTGAATGTCAAATTAAAAAACACATTCGTCTAGTATCAACTATGCCAAATATATGGAAAATACTCAGGCTAAAAGTATGTATTATTTTTATGAAATTCAAATTTAACAGGTAATTCTATATTCTTATTTGCCAAATCTGACAACCCTATCTCTGGGGAACCCCCCCCCCAGCTTTTTTGACATATTAATTGCTTGATACCTGGTCTCAATTAGTATTGATTTATTGTCTTTATGTGATGTAGTACTTTATATGTTGGTAATGCTGCACTGTTTTCAAAGCACATTTGTTACTTGAAGTTGTCTGGTTATTCTCTTTACCACTTATTACCTTGGGTTGTTCAGTATCTCTGGGTTTCAGTTTTCTAGGATGTAACATAGAGTTAATAATATTTACTTTGATGAATGGTTGCAAAGATTAAATGGGATGAACTACATAAGGCAAATTCGCTGACAGAGAAAAGAAAATAAATGATCGAATGAACCTATATAACCTCCACGTTCCTCTGTCATCACCCTAATTAACTTGCTTAAGATCACAGAGCCAAGGCATGGGGAAGCTGGGGCCTTAAACTTGAATCAACTAGTTACAGTTAAAGACTTTCTGCGTGTGCTCCATAGGAGTAAAGGAAGCTCAGCATGAAGCTTAAGAAAATACACTTACTCATCACATTCTTTCCTTCACTTGGATATTCCCATGTCTTCGTGATGAGACTATTTTCCAAGTAGTTCCTCAATTACAGGAAATATATGAGATAATGTTCTTCATTTGAATCAGTTGCTCTGTGTTTTTTTTCCCCTCAGTGACTTGAGAATTAAAAAAAAAATAAAAAAAATAAAAATAAAAAACAGAAGGAAAATGTTTTTAAGAAGTCTTGGTTAAACTAATTAACAGTCTCCACACAGGAACAAACGAGCTATTCAAAGATAAAGGAAGTGGATTGCAAATCTCTGTCCATTCTCCTCTGTGGATATACAAGAATGTTAATTAGTGAAACACTGATGCAAACAAATGCCAAAGAAGTGTCTCTCATAAATCTTTGTGAAATGTGAAAAATAAAAATACGTCCTGGGGAGCAGAATGAATTCATGTTCAGGGATCATATTTCAAGGTACATGATTAGTATTCATGAACATGGAATGAGCAGAATTCAGAGATTTCTGCCAAGCCAGCAGTTCATCTAGGAAGACTGAGAGATTGAAAAGAAGAGCTGTTAAAATAGCTAATTCTGATGCTATTACTATTATTTCTCTGGCAGTGACAGTTTGGATTCCAACATAACATGTCGACACCGTAGGCGTGTCATTTTCCATGGTCACTGTGTTGAAATGTATTTTGAGAAATTGGTCACCTCTTAGTAGAGTCTGGGGAAACTCTTTTTCACTTCACGGAAGCTGTTTTTCACAATGCCATGCTATTTGACTGTAAGAATCCATGACATTTTCTTCATTTCTTTCCCTTTTATTTAAAGGGGAGAAATTAGAAATAGTAATACGAATACAGCATAACATTTTTAGTATGTTTTCCTGTGTGCTTGCATGTTCTTTCAAGAAAAGCAGTTTTCATAGTAAATACACACTCTTCATATTACATTGAAAATCCTGTGACTATGGGACATCTGGGTGGCTCATTTGTTTGAGTGTCAGTTGTTTGAGTGTTAGCTCAGGACATGATTTCATGGGTCCTGAGATTCTCTCTCCCTCTCTCCTGACCCCTCCCCTCTAAGATAAATAAATAAATCTTTAAAAAAGTAAAATTGTACGGCTATAAAATAATATGCAGTGTCTAAGGATAGTCAGATTCTTTTATCTTGCAAAATTTTAGTGCATAACTAGTTAGAAATTAGGAAATAATGTCATTCTAAAATTTATTTTCAAGTAACAAATTGAAATATGAGGTAACAAGTCTTTAATATACATGTCCAAATGCATTCCACATATATGTACATAAAATGTGTTTATATTATAAGGAAATGCCAATTCCTTATAATATGACTGAATTTCAATCATGATTGAGTGCAATATGATTGAATAATAGATATTATACAATGTTACTTACACACATGCATCTCCTAAAATAATAACTCAAATCTAGAAATTCATAATTGAATATTTTACCAAAATATATGCTATAAAATGTTCTGTGTGCTTATTTTTGGATTAAAATTGGCATTCTATAAAGGATAACAAATACTGAGAAATAAATATCCTAAAGTGTTATAAAAACTCAATGGCAAGTGAGAAATAGCTTGCTAATTGGATAGTAGATAAAATTTAATTTCTTAACACAGTGTAGTCAAATAATACAAAAAGGTCTTATTTGAAAGATGCATTTCCTAACTTTTGGATCTTTCAAAAATGATAGTTTATATGAAGAGAATCTTCCTGCTTACTGTCTAATCGTTCTTGAGAAACACTATTACAGCTTGCATATCAGATCTTTCTTTTAGTGACAGACTTGCTTAACAGCCTGATAGGCAATAATTACTTGCAGTTTTTAGGTTTCTCAGAAAGACGGCAGACCATCAATCACTCCTGACTCACATGGCCCAGTTGTGACTGCTTAACAGAGTGGTGGTTTGCAGGTCTGATCATGGGGTAAATGTCACATTGGCCCTTAGCAGAGCAGGGGGAGGTTTCACATAACCACTGTAGAAGCCGCGTTAGGATTGGCTTCCCATGTACTAAGTACGTATGGGGTATGGGTCCTCTTGTTCTCTTAGACACTAGCCCAGCCTTCGTTGTCTCCCATTGGAACAAAAGTCTCCTAAACAGTTTCTCTATTTCCCATCTCTTTAGATTTCAAAATAGCATCCTCATTGGAGACAGAATATTCTTCCTAAAATAAACTGTTCTGAGCTAAGAACAGTGTTCACTGCTTTCAAGTGATCATTTCTTTAATCATTTTGGTAACTAACAAAGCAGACTGTGAACTCGGTGTCAAAGTGTTTAAGTAACTAGCTTCAGGTCACTCCAGTTAATAAATGGTAGAGCTGATACCTGAATTTAGGTTTGTTTTATGGGAGAGGACTTTCCATTTCTGCTAATGTCATACTCCCTGCTGAGAAATCCAGTGGTTCCCCACTGATGTAATTCAAATTCTCTCAATTCAAACTCTCTTGTGCACACTAAGAGCTGAATATGATCTGCCTCCATTCTACACAACTTTTCATACTCTTCTCCCCAACAGTAGAAATATGTGTGAACCCCACACATGTTTTCCTCACCTCCTTGTCTTTGTATATGTATTCTGTTTGCTTGCAATACCCTTCCTAATTCTCGTTTATTCAAATACTGTATTTTCTCCAGATCCAATTCAAAGTTCACTTTTCCTATGATTCCTTCCTTGATCACTTTCTCTAAGTTATTGCAGAACTTTCTCTGTACCTGACTTATAACATTGAATTACTCCTATTCATTAATGTTTTTATCCACCCCACTGATTATAAATCACTTGAAGAAAGAGTCCATTTCAGACTCATCTCTGCATTTCACAGTGCCTGTCTGAATAGGACTGCAGACACAGTGTGTCTGAATAAAGGCATGAGGGAATGCATGTCATGTCTTTATCTAAACAATAGAGTCATTTGATGGCCCATTTTTTTTTTCTTTCAGGAAAGATAGAATACAGACTCACCAATAAGTTCAATTATGAGGAGATTTTAGAAATTCCCTTTCAAAAGCTACTGAAAGTTTTAAGACAGTTTTTAAAAGCTTTCTGAAATTCTTGTATTATCCATTCATCCTTCATTCACCCAGCAACTTTTGGATGCTGACTATGTTCAGGAATTACAGCTGGCAATGAAGATGCACAGATAAAAAGGCAATGCCTTTGACATCAAGAGACCTATAGTCTGGTGAGAAATCCATGCTAAAAGATAATTAGTGCAGCATATAAAATGTAGAAGCAGCTCAGGGGAGGTAGGATTTGGATTTGCCTGGACAAGGCAGGGGAGAATTCACTGAAGTAACATTTAAATCAAGTCTTTAAGGAAGAGGATTGATGTCTTGAAGTTCTCTTTTAAAGTTTATGTTGCATCTGACAGTTCAGGATAAGGAAATGAGGTAAGAGTATTAGCCATTAGTGACCCTGAGGACCGGTTAATTTATGAGGACCTTCATACATATTAAACCAATACAGGTATAAGAAGTTAGAGTAGATTCTGTAGCACAACAATGAGACAGCCCAAGACCGTATTTCTGTGTGGAAGATAATGAAGGGCAACAGAATTTGTAAGTGTGGCCTGCTTCATAATTAGGCGTAAATCCAGCTCCATGTAAAGTGGCCTGAGTAGTACCAGCCATGGAGCTGTGTCCTCTTCAGCATCAGTCGGTCCCTGGGAACTAGTTATTGTCCACAGTGGAGATCAACCAAAAGATAGAGTGTAGTTTGCATATAACTTGCTCCAGAAGTTGCTCCAGAACTTGATTAACTAGATGCAGAGACCAAAAGAATTAGATCTCATCTGTTAATAATTAAATTGACCATTAAAATTAATGAGTAACAGAATAATTAAAATTAATGGTTAATGTTCAAATATCCAATGCATTTCCTCCAGAGGATTTAGAATAATACAAAGTACCCCCATTCCTGTTTAATAAATTCTTGAATAAATAATTGAGAATGCAGGAAGTTCTAAAACTTCAAACTTATGTTTGAAGGAAACTTATGGACCAACTTAGAAATACAGATGTTTTAGGCTGTCTCCCCTGTCTCCCTCTCCTCACACTTACTGAATCAGAATCTCTGGGGGTGGACCTGGGTTTGGATATGGTAATAGGTTCCACCAGTGATATCAGTGTGTGCTCCTGGTTAAGAATCATAGTTAAAGTTTTTTCTTTACATTGCATGGGTATGGAAACTGAGGTCAGGAGGGATTAAGTGCATTGTTCAAGGCCTTACAGCTAGTGAATGTCACGATGGGATTTGAATTGTTATTTTCCTTCCTAGTGCTCTTGGCAGTACCCGACAGCTGCCTGTGAAGGACTTGACCTCTAGAGATCTTGGAAAGAGGTAGTGGGTCAAAGACATTTGCAGAATAGAAACCTCGGGGCACCTGGGTGGCTCAGTCAGTTAAGTGTCTGTCTTTGGTATAAGTCATGATCCCAGGGTCCTGGGATTGAATTCACACGTTGGGCCCCCTGCTCAATGGGGTGTCTGCCTCTCCTTCTGCCCCTCCCTCTGTGTATGTGCTCTCTCTCAAATAAATAAATAAAATCTTAAAAAAAAAAAAAAAGCCTTACCAGAAATTTTAAATGACAGTAACAATGATGGAAGAAGGCATAGAGAAGAGAGTATTCTAAAAAGATCTAACACCCCTCATCCACAACAAAGTAAGTTGGAGAGATATATTTTTAGTGAGATTAATGGAGTCCTTCATTGAACAAAATTTTTGAGCATTTATTGTGTGCTAATTACTGAGAACAGGAAAAGGAGAGGATGCAAATGACGATGCCTAGGCTTTACTCTTTGGTGTTTAATTTTCTTAAGTATTTTTGATTAGAAGAATGAAGATTCATAGGTCAATAATGTTCAATTTGCCTTGAAGTCTCTCTTTTACATTAGTAAAGCTATGCAGATGGTTAACCTGCCCCATTTTTCTATAAACTAGTCCTGAATGTTTTAAGAAGCAGTATTTTCTGTTTTCTATAATTATATGGAGAAATGCCTGCACACAGGAGGTGATACATATGAAAGCTTATGTGATACCTCAGGGTCCGGCTCCCTAACAAACTACCCACTAATGTTGCAACAGCCCCCATTAGGTCTGCAGTGCATGTGTTTATGGGGGGAGACCCTAAGCCAAAATCACCACATTTGTTATAGTTGAGCTTTTGGCATCAATTTCTATTTGGAATTTCAGTTCTTTTGTGAACTGAGTTAGACTTTATAGTCTTAGAGCCTGAACCAGCTGCAGAAGAAATCCTTTTTTGTTTTTCATACTCCTTCTGTATCCTTACTCTTTAATCTTGATCCATGAGTTCTTATCACTTTCACTGCAAGAGTCAAAAAAAAAAAAAAAAAAGAAAAGAAAAGAAAAAGAAAAAATAAATAAATAAATAAAAAGTAACATCAAGTAAATCCAGGAAAAAGGAGAGACTTTATCTCCCTGAAACTTAGAACTATCCTAGAATATCCCTCCATGTCTTCTTTCCCCACTCCACTCCCTGTTTGGTCAACCAAGGGAAGAGATTTCCCAAAGCTTGGGAAGATTGCTGGCCTATTGCATTGAGCGAATGGGAGCAACCAGGGAAAGATCTAACCTGTGCTTAGCATACCAAATTCTTCTACCCCTGTCAGTTTGGCCTATGTAAGTTTTTCTCTTCCTACAGGTTATAAAATTTAACTGAGACTGTATATCTATCAAATGCCAGGACCAGAATTTAAATCCAGACTTAAGAATATCTGCTTCCAAAGCGAATGTGCCTTCTATTTCTCTACATTCACTGTCTGTATGAAAGAAATCTAATTTTCCTATGATACAGGTTTCTCCCCTATGCCTCACTTTCCTTCCATTGTCCTCTTGCTACACCGCTTTGGTGTTTAAGACAGAGGTAATGAATCTCTGAGATCAATGCACAGAATTTAGGTTAGGTGATATGCTTAGAGGATGAGATGTTCCTAAATTTTCTTCCAGTAGGACTTGGACAGATGATTAGTACGATAGATTTATTTGTCTTAAAGAAGTACATCAGTCTGTACAGCCACAGCAGGATGCTGGAATTCTTGAATTTAACATCTCCAATGTCTGTCAGGCAAAAGAAAACCTAGCAGCCTGTGCCATGTAGTTAATTAATTTAGTTAATTAGTTAATTTATTTTTTTTACTGAACTATAAATAGGAATCTCCAATCCAGGGCCATATAGGAACAACTCCTTTGGCCAGTTGTCAAGGACATACATGGCAACATCTTTCTTATCCTCCACTTGCAATTATTTATGCATTTGAGGAGAAATTTTTGGAATTTAAGGTATTTCAAATTTATGGGAATCCCCAAATCTGTGGCTGTGTCACTCTCGCATGTCAAAGGTCTATTGATAATGCCTCTGCACTGACATTCTTTCAGGCCTATATAACCATTTACTTGGATCTCTCAGCAAAATATACCTGAGGCAGAGCATACCTGTCATTTACCAGTAGAATAAGCCTACATATTCTCTTTTAGTATAATCGTCCTTCTTTGAATGGCATGACCTGAAAAATCCAGACCATGATTAAAAGTCAGACCCTCCGCCTGCACACCCTTCCCTTTCATTCTTGTAATGATTTGCTCTTAACAAAATCGCTCTTTCTTTCACACATATCACATTTGATCCTCATGGACACACGTGGTGGTGGAAGAGGAGGTCTTATTTTTCCAGCTTATGAGAGGAATATGTTTCTTTTTTTTTTTTTTCTTGAGGAATATGTTTCTCGGGATACTTAATGGTCTTGCCTCAAGTCTTGCATTTAGGAACTGCTACCAGTGGAACTGAAATCCAGGGCTCTTCCCTAGCAGAGTCCACTCTTTCCATTGTATCGTGATATACACTGGCTGATTCATGAGCAGGACTCTTACCACCAGTTGTAACAGGAAGAAAATCATTCATTCATTTATGAAATATTTATTGAGTGCCTGCCATACCCTGGACTGTGTAATTGGTACTGAGGATTTGAAGTGAGTAAAAAAATGATTCTTGTCCCCAAGGAACACATAATTTGCTATGAGAGATAAATAAATAAATAATTTGATACTGTTTTGCAAGTAAATCTAACAGACATTTAGAAAGAGTTTTGTATTATAACCACAAATATTACATAACCTTGCCTGGGTGATCAGAAGAGAATTTGGTATAACATAATCTCCTTTTGTCCAGAGAATGACAGAACCGCAGAAACACTAGTGTTGTGGCTTAGGTGTCCTAAATAAGACCCCTACTAAACTGGGAATCAGGAGATTTGATTTTAAAGAACTAGTTCACAGAGTGGTTTTGGCACCTTTTCCCCCTTTTCGGCCTCAATTTCTTCCTCTGTGAAATGAAAGGGTTGAGCTAAACGGTAGGTAAGTTCCTTTCCAGCCCTGAGGTTTACTTGTTTATTTTTTTCACTTTTCTCACAGATGTGCATAAACTCCCTGTAGTGCTCTTTTCAGAAATTGCTGCTAAGATTTTTTCCCTGTTAGGAACTCATTCACGATGTCACTTTCTCTTTTCTCTGGGAAGCTGGTTCTAACTTCCATTGTCTATAGGCCTACAGAGTCTCTTGTTTGCCAGGAAGTCTGGGACCAAAGCCCAGACAGTTTCAGTTGGGATTGCTAATATGTGCTTTAGCACATTATCCAGTATTTGGTTTGAGCTGGGCACTTTCTAAACTATTCATACCATTCTCATTTCTGTAGGTAAAGGATAAGAAATTGTGGATTGAGAGATCTTTGGCCTCTATTATTGTAGAACTGCTGTAAGCCTAGTACACAGGAAAACCAACATGGTTCCAAAACCCCCCAAGACAGGTAAACATATAGGTTCATATGCAAATTTAGGCTGAAATCATATATATTTTCCACTAAAGGTACCATGTATGGTATTTTAAGTTTGGAATATCTCAGTGGTATGCACTTCTATTTCTTTGTATCATTTATTTCATTTCCCATTTATCAATATTATCCACAACCTCACTGCCCTCAAATGAATAGGACTAATAATTTGGTGCATACATTTCAAAATTTTCCATGTGCATACATTTGGGCATCATATATATGTTTTTTTTTTTTTGTGTGTGTGTGTATATATATATATATATATACAGACACACATACAAGTGTGTGTGTGTGCGTGTGTGTGTATTACATGTAATTCTCTTTAAATATTCATTTCTATACAAATGGTAACCACATTTATAGTGAGCATAGCATAACATAGAGATGTGGAATC
The DNA here is from genome assembly GCF_963455335.1 of Martes martes. NCBI lineage: Eukaryota > Metazoa > Chordata > Mammalia > Carnivora > Mustelidae > Martes > Martes martes. The sequence goes on along the minus strand of NC_137898.1, from coordinate 73,236,897 downwards.
ACTATGTTGTACTTTGGGTCAACTATACTTCAATAAATTAATATATATACATTCATACAGACTTAAAAAACAAGTAACACTACATATAGAGCTTTGTAGTCCCTTAATTATTGCTGATACATTTCTATCTTAAATGGTTAGTTTTAAATATTTATTTTTAATCTTCATAAGTTATTTAGGAAATCAATAACAAAAATTTAGGTTGGATAAGATTATTACTATTGGATTATTACTATTATGAACAGAAATGCAATGAAAATCCTCATATGAAAAGATGTGGACAGTTTTCTTTAAGATGAATATCTGAGAGCAAACTTCTTAAATGAAGTGACATGTACTTTTTAGAATTCTTGATGCATATTACCAATTTGCCCTCAAAAAAAGGACCTGAGGGTTCCTCTTTTTCACATCTTTGTCAGCATTAGATACTAAACAGTAATTCATTTAGAAGTACTTATTTTTTTTTTTTTACTTTATACCTTTCTCACTTAGTATACATGCAGAGCTACTTTAGAACAAATGCCAAGGTTGCATGTTTAACTCCTGCATCTTCTCTGATTTTTTGTATAGAATATGATCCATTATTGTACTTTTTCCATGCTCTTCTAAAAGTAATAAAGAGCACAGAAATGCAACTTTGACTCAAAAGCCAGGATTTTAAATCTCAACTCTCTCCCAAATATCCCAACCTGTGAAGCAATCATTCTGATCGTAATATAACTTCTTGCAATAACATACACTTTTCAAAATCTACCGTATTTGTTATGTTCTCATTTGTTTTCCCTAACAATGTTTAAACTATAAAAAAATGACATTTAAAGATTGAGGGGCGCCTGGGTGGCTCAGTGGATTGGAGCCTCTGCCTTTGGCTCAAGTCATGATTCCGGGGTCCTGGGATCGAGCCCCGCATCGGGCTCTCTGCTCAGCGGAGAGCCTGCTTCCTCCTCTCTCTCTGCCTGCCTCTCTGCCTGCTTGTGATCTCTGTCTGTGAAATAAATAAAATCTTTAAAAAAATAAAAAGAAAAAAAGATTTAAAGATTGAAAGTTCACTTTTTAAAAATAGAGAATTATGAGCTTAAAGATGTAAGGTAAGGGTCATGGTTCTCTGCCTGCTAGAACAGCCACCCTACAATAACAAACTTTCCATTTAAGACTTTTTTTTCTAGTGAGCTGCATTTTGAAATTTCCTTGATTTAAGTTACGATTCATTAATTCATTCATTCATTCCACAGAGTTATTTTCTGTTCAATGTACTGAAATTTGGGTCAAGAATTCCTAACCCCAAATCCAGTGACTTATACATAACAAATGTTCAACAAAAGTTTTTGGAATGAGTGGATGAGAGATTAATAAAACAAGCACCTGACCTCAAGGGATTTTTCAGACAAATGGAGAGGACAGGAGGAAGAAAGTTAATTGAATGTTGTTGTCATATTCAATGATAAGATCAAGAGCAGACTTGAATGCCACCTAACACTGATTTAGGTGGAAGGAAAGCATTTAGTGTCAGAAAAGATTTCCATCAGAAACTGATACTTGGCCTGGGGACTTAAAGGAGTTAGTTGTTTGCTAAGTGAAGGAGGAAAGAGCAGATGAAAAAGGAAATGAGATTCCAGTTAGTGAGAGCTAAGCACAGGATTTTTAATAGTATTATAAAATGCAGAGAAGGAAAAATGACAACTTGCTATTTTATCATACACCAAAACATTTTAAGGTTTATTATTTCTATGTTTATGTCATATCCCTCCATTGAAATTTAGAGAGGTGTGAAGAGAGTGAAAGAGAGAGAGAGAGAGAGCCAGTGAGAGAGAAAGCAAGAGAGCAAGAGAGCGAGCACAAGCAGGAAACATCCCTAACACTCATGCTTAACAACAGCAATTCTTGAAACTAAGTTCACGGAGTAAATTTTATTTTCAAAATCAAGATAGGAATATAGTTGTCCTGACACCCATTTCAACTGTCTTATACCACAACATGGTATATATTGTGACAGGTAGGGGAACCTAGAAAATTTAAAACCTGCTTTAAAAGAGAGTATTATTGGGAAACTGGTGTTGCCCAATTTATTAAATTTTCGTTTTGCTGGCTCACAGTGTTTTTGGTATGATCTTAAGCAAACCTCAGAAGAATTTAATGGTAAAACCCTCTAGGCTATTGCTTAGATCAGTTAAGGCACACTTATTATATTTAGCATTTCTCAGGAGTTGATTCTTTGATTTGCATTTGTTGAAAAAAAAACCTGGATAATGAAAACTCCCATCTTCTTATGCTGAATACATAAATTCTGCAGAGATGACACCCAAGCTTACACAGTCATGGAAATTAATTTGGAATTCATTAATTTAATAACAAACATTTCTTGGTTGCCTACTGTGTACCAAGAAATAATCCAGATTCTAAGAGTATAACAAAATTACTCGCCTTTCCTAAGATATATGTGTACACCTTCCTCTCACCTGTGTCATCAGACAAAGAGATGCAGGCTCCTGTTTTTTCTGCATTTTCCCTGGAGAGCAATATTACTTCATGGCTCTTACAGAAGGTAACTTGTGACAAAGAAGAAACACATAGGATCCTAAGTAAGATACCAAGAATATTGTTTTCATCTACCAAGTTCTAATTGTTTTTTTTTAGCTGTGAATCAGGCATATATAATGCAGAACACATGGCAAATGTTAATCTCTCTTCTGTGACCTCTCATGCATAAATGGAAATCAGTCATGAAAATATCCTGACACTTAAACATAATTACATTCTTTACTATTTATTACCCAACTTTTTTTATCATCATGAATTTCTACAGAAGTAACAATAGAATTGAAGTTATATGTGATTTTCTGATCCAATTATCTATCATTAGCTTGAAACAAATTAAATTCACTATATTCGCTGAATAATGTAGTGTATGTATGTCTTAAACTTTGTCTTCCATAAAATTTGAAGAAAAATGGTACTTTTTACAAAAATTGAATTCAGTTATTCAACATGTGTTTATTAAATATCTATTGTTCCAAGCAACCCAGAAGTATGGTCTTAACAAAGATGGTAACTGCCCTAAAAACAAAATAAAACAAAACACTTAGAGTTTGATGATTATTTTAAATGAATGATTCTTAAGAACTAAAATACATAGCAGCAAACCCAAATGTTGGAAACGTTTCAAATACTGACCTTGCTTTGCTTTTATTAGCTAACCACATGACTGATTCCTTGAACCACATTTTGTTCATGGATCTTGTCTTTCTCACCACTTATTTTTAATTATGCTGGAAATGCAAGCAATCCTGAAGATCTCTAATAGTGTTTATGCTAGCAGTAATAGTACACTAGGCAATTTAATTATATCCTTGAGATGATTTTCTGGACCAATTAGTTGAACCCATTTTCTCTGAGTAATTCATTGTAGTCCATTTCAAATTACTAATACATTTCATTAAATAAGTAACAATCCAGAAGATTGGCTAATTATTTTTGTTTTTTACCAAGAAAACTTCTGAAATGTCTCTCTTAAGGCCCTTCTATTCAGTAAGGACACATGTAACTCTGAAATATTTTGTTTTCTCAAACTAAGAGACATACTGTGATAAGCACATTGGCCGTAAAGCAAAATGGTTCAGGACATAGACTGAATTCTAAGTCTTAGTAGAGAAATTATTTCAAGCTATTAATGCAACCTCTTTAAGTTTTTGTTTACTCATTTGTAAAACGAGGAATAATAATAATAGTATCCAATTGGTAAGGTTGCTGTAGAGTACTGTCTTGGCTAAGAATCTGTCACAGAGCCTTGCACAAATAAGTGTACAATCCTTTAGTTACCACTACTATGACCACTACTACCACTACCACCACCATTGGTTATTTCTAATGACTTCTCAGATGGCTTCAAGCAATAATGTCATAAAACAACAAATCTTCATTTGCCTTCCCCTGTTATATAATCTATTATAATAGGACATTCTATGTTCACAGTCAATTCATTTGTCCTTTTCCAGCTTTGTTGTCCAGTTCAGTACTTCCCTCTTTGGCATCCCTGAAGGAATCACAACACTGTTGAGTAGCCACTGTTATGTAGTTTGGAGGGCATGGGCTATGAACTAAATGGCATCAGAATATGTCACCAATTGTTCAAACCTAGCCTAGTTACTTCCCTCCCTCTGGGACACTGCTTTCTCTGGTGAAATCTAGAGCTCATTCAGTTCCAGTTTGCCATAATCTCCCTTGTGAAATGCTACAGGTGGAGATTCCAATGACTTTTAGTACATTTTCATATTCCAGTGATGTGGATCCTACCATCTTTTTATATGTCTGGTTCTGATTATTAAATACTCTTGCTTATTTTAAGAATTTCTGTAAATTCTACTCCTTGCATTTTGATCTTTGGTCATTGTTTGGTCTTTGGTTATTAAAGCCACATGGACAAAATTCTCTTTTAACACACCTTGGAGGGTGGTGATTATGTCCTGTCAGAGTTCTCTAGGTTTCATATCTACAATTGTCAAGTTATCTTAGCTATTTGTCATACTAACTAGGCTCCAGATTCATGGAGAGTATAGACCTTCATGTACTCCATCAGGATACATCCATTAGGATGTGAATATACTTTTTTTTTTTTTTTTTACCTAATTCTGTATGGGTGTGATCCAGATACGTTGAAGATTCCAAGTGCTAAATTATTTATTCTTTCTCTGCACTTCCCAATCTGTCCCTGCTTCCTTCAGTTTCTTCTTTTTTACCTCATCACCTGAGTGTCCCTATTTCAGTGTGAGCAAACATGGTTGGCCTTCCTGGTTGGTTTGTCTGGGCTCTAGTTCTAAAAAATTAAGTAATGACTATATAATAAAAACTTCCCCTTACTCAGAAACACATTCTCATTTTTATCTTCATCTTAGGATTGGCACTTTGTGATTTTTTAAAATTTTATTTCCAATGTAGTTATTATGTGCTGTTATATTAGGCTCAGGTGTACAATACAGTGATTCAACACTTCTACTCATCACCCAGTGCTCATCATAACAGGTGCCCTCCTTAATCCCCATCACCTATTTCACCCATCCCCCTCTCCCACCTCCCCTCTGGTAACCATCAGTTTGTTCTGTAAAGATTTTATTTATTTATTTGACAGAGAAAGATCACAAGTAGGCAGAGAGGCAGGCAGACAGAGGAGGAAGCAGGCTCCCTGCTGAGCGGAGAACCTGACGTGGGACTTGATCCCAGGACCCTGAGACCATGACCTGAGCCGAAGGCAGAGGCTTTAACCCACTGTGCCACCCAGGCACCCCATCAGTTTGTTCTTTAGAGTTAAGAGTTATGATTTGTCTCTTTTCTTTTTCTTTTGTTCATTTGTTTATTTTTTTTAATTTCACATATGAGTGAAATCATATGGTATTTGTCTTTCTCTGACTGGCTTCTTTTGCTGAGCATCATACTCTCTAGATCCATTCATGTTGTTATAAATAGCAAGATTTCATTCTTTTTTATGGCTGAGTAATATTTTATTGTACATACATAACACTCTTCTTTATCCATTCATCTACTGTTAGATGCTTGGGTTGCTTCCATAATTTGGCTATTATAAATAATGTTAAACTTAGGGAAGCATGTATCCCTTTGAAACAGTGTTTTCCTATCCTTTGGGTAAATCCTCAGGAGCATGATTACTGGACTGTAGGATAGTTCTAGTTTTAATTATTTGAAGAATCTCCATACTCTCTTTCACAGTGGCTGCACCAGTTTATATTCCCACCAACAGTGCATGAGAGTTCCTATTTCTCCACATCCTCGCCAATACATGCTATTTGTTGGACACTTTATAATTTTTAAAGAATTTTTAAAAATACATGCACATATTCTCAAGTCTATGAGAATTCTTAATTTTATGGGAATAGGGAAGGATATTATTTCCTATAAAACCACTAAGAAAAAAATTTTCAAGAAAATGCTATTAGGTGATATTATTTTGTAATCATAACTCTATTATCTTTCTTACCTCTTCCAAAAATATATTCCAGAAATATATTAGGTAGGCCAGACAATATGTACTGACTAAATACTGATTGGGTTGTTGTTAGAAAGTCCTGTCTTTAATATTTCCTTCTTACAACAGAGATATAGTTTGTAACTTTATTAGTCTATCTAGAAATCCCCCTTATTTTCAATGTCACTGTCATCTTCTCAGTACCAGAAATCATAGAAGCACTATCTTAAATATGTTGTACTTTTTGAATGAAGTATGTTAATGGCAACCAGTGGAAGAGTAGTTTCCCTAGCCAACACATTTGTTTAGTTCTTTTATTTCAAGAGTTGGCCTCCATTGTGCTTTTTCCATCCTGTAAACCAAATTAGAATAATGGAACAAATATCTTAAATTACCCATGACTGGTTTTGCCCAGATTAGATTCATACATGTAAACCATCTAAGCATGAGATGGACTACTTCTAGAGCAAAAAAACCTGAAACAGTGCTACTAGTTTGAACCCAGGACTCAACCCTTAATGCCACTGCAAGAACAACAACAACAACAACAACAAATCAGATAGTTGACAATAAAATTGGATGGTGAGATGAAGCAGCATGGATGGTGACAGTCTCATTATCTAAAATTCCACATTGTATCAAACTTGCTCTCCCAGCTTTCTTTTATTTCTACAGATGTCCTTCTGCCTAGCTTGCACATCAACCTATGTCATATACAGATCAATGTCTTCAAATCCATTTTACTCTTTTCTAGCTAAGCTAAAACAGAATGTTACAAATAACTGAATAGGAAATAAATGACATAAAAGCCCAGAGAAAAGCAAATGAGTTTATAGAATACAGGGTAAACACTGAATAAACAAACAAACAAAACCCAACAAACCAACCAACCAACCAGCCAACCAGCCAACAAAAACTTCCAGCCAGGGGTAAAACGTGAATTAGCATCTGTTCCATTTCTCACTATGCCATAAAATTGTAAGCTTTTTAAAAATATTAATATAATGCCTTAACATAATTTAAACCCCCTTTATTCAATAATATCCTGTATATATCTGTATATATTGTAATGTTGGTCATTTAACACGTATTGGTATTTTATAATTATAAGACGTGCAATTTAGTAAACAAAACAAATCAAAATAATCCCAGCAGTCCAAGTTATCTGTGGAATGTCTGTTTATTGAGCCTCTACTTTGTGACAGGAGATTTGCATCTGTCACCTGTCTTATCAAGAGAGCGTGGAGGTTGGTGTTGGTATCATCTTAGCATTAATGGCAACAGTTGAGCATTCATTGAAGGTTCCAGGCTTTAAATTTGACATTGAAAATACAGAAAAATAAGATAGAGTTGTTCTTAAGCATCTTATTATGTTACCTCATATCTAAATTTTCAGCACACAATTTCTTCACCCACATAGGACATTTTCAGTGAATTTTTGATAGAGATAGCTCAAACTCAGCTAGAACGAAACCAGGTGATTATCTTACTGTGTACAGCTTCTCCTGTCTTCTTCTTCAGAAGTTTGAATCCTGAAGAATGAGAATCATTGTACAATCTTACTTTGAAACCTTAACCCTCAAGTCTAATAGGTGACTGACCCTTCAGTCCATTTCTCGGTATTCATGCTGCCAGTGTTTTCGGACCTTCACTATCTCTTGCCATTGCAATAGTCTCCTGTATGGTCTCCCTGCATTCCCTCTACCATCCTTTCAATTCATCTTCCTCAGTGCTGCCAGAGTGATCTTTCTAAAATTTAATTCTGCTCTAATTTCCAGAGGCTCCCTGCCGCCTACAAGATAAAGTTCAGGCTATCTATCATTGCATTTCAAGCTCTTCATAGTCTAACCCTTGCCATCCTTTCTAAATCTATTTTTTCTGTGTTCATTCTCACTGTTAAATGCTCCAGCCTCACCTTTGCAGAGTCCATCAGGTTATTTCCTAACTCCAAATCATTACCTCTGTTTTCTAAAATGCTCCACCCCTTGTCATTATTCCTCATTTTGACTTCATTATTTTTTCTCTCTTTTCCATCCTAGGCATCCTGTCCTCTCATACTATCCCAAGAGTCTGCCTGTATGTCATATACATGTGATCCCATACATTGTTTTTAAAATGATTTATTATACCTTATTTCCCAGTGATATTTTTTATGTTTTAAAAAAGAAAAATATTATGCTTCATCTAAAGTTATAAATCTCATGTGGTAAGGTTTTTGATGATGCTAATATTCCTAGTCAAATTGGCTGTTACATAATAATAAAATATAAATGTTTTCATGTATAGCTTTTTTAATTCATTTTCTGACTCAGTAAAGATGGATAAGATAGAGTCTAGGCACTCAAAGAATTCAGAGTTTGGTAGCAAAAATAGTTGCCTAAATTGTTAAGGACAGTCCACTGTGTTGTTGTATTGTTCAAATAATATGAATCACATTTTATGAGTGAATTAACGAATGGGTAGATAGATGGGAAGATAAATACAGTGCAAAAACAGCATAGAAAGTCTAGAATAATACTTAAAACTTGCCTGACACATAATAGATGGTCAATAAATAATTGTTAAGCAAATTAATTTTAGACATTAGTGATTTTAATAGAGTCAAGGAAGACTTCATTTGGTATTTGGTACTAAGAAGAATATGCAAGGTTTGGGTAGAAATACAAGGAAAGGAAGTATCTAGTAAGCCAGAGAAACTGTATGTGCAAAGACAAGGAACAGAAGAGCATTGTCTATTTGGGAAGCAGCAAACACTTTGATACTGCAACAACACAGAATTTACTATAGGGAGAAGTGGAAGAAAAGAAAAAAAAAATCTCTGGAACTAGTGAACTTTTTAGCTTAATAGCTATCCCATAGACTGTGGAATGCTACTGGCATATGGTTTAAAGATTTTGAAATTTCCCCTTGAGTCTTTAACATGGTACCAGAAGGAGGTAGTTAAGAGGTTTCTATCATTCCAAAAGGTAAGATTCATGACAGAATTTTTGAAGTCTTTACAAATTCTCTTCTATATTAAAAAATATTGTAAAATGGTCAAATATGGTGAACTTTAACAATAAATGTCATTTCTATTAATGACAAAATGAAAAGTTTTTGTATATAGCAAATATCTCAACTGATAGAAAGGCTTTACCTAAACAACTCATTAACCTTTCACTTAAAGAAGATAATTTCCTTTTTGCTTCTGTGCTATTTAAATTTAATTTTGCCTGCAAATCCTGACAATTTATCTCACAACGTACAATTTCCTTATTAAGGATATTATCCTCCACTTCTTAGTTTGCCATTCTTCTATCAATCATAGATTTGATAATTATAAATAGAAGGAACATTAACAATTATTTGTCCCTTCATCATCCAGTTGTTGTAACTAAGAAACAGATAGGGGAACAAACTTCCCTAAATTTAGAGCTGGGTCTGGTGCAGAACATGATTCTACTTCTTAGTCCACTGTCCTTTCCTTTAATTATGTTATCAATCCAAGAAGACCCTGGCTTTTCTTCTAAAATTACCCCCTCTCCTAAACAATATACTCCCCAAGAGGCCAATAAAAAGATGAAAGCCAGTGGTTTGTGGTAAAAATACCAATGACTTTTGGGAAAGGTAGCATAGAATCTCCAACCAAATTTGGGGGTTTTCACCATTCCCTTAGGCTATTACACTTTATATTAGACCTGAAAAGTTATATCTACCTGTGTAAATCTCTACTTGATGTGTTTTGCAACTAGCTTTCCATATACAATTTTATAGCCACATTTCCATTTTCCCTAGCAATTGCCAGAGTTTGAAACAATATACAGTTGACCCTTGAACAACTTGGGGGTTAGGGATTCTGACTATGCAAACAATTGAAAACCCATGGGTAAGTTTTGACTCCCCAAAACTTAATTACTAATAGCTACTCTTGACTGAAAGTCTTACTAATAACAGAAATAATCAATTACCACATATTTTGTATGTTATATGTATTATCCACTGTATTCTTACAATAAGCTAGAGAAAAGAAAATGTTAAGAAAATGATGAAGAAAAATACATTTACAGTGCTATCTGTGTTCATTCAAGAGTCAACTGCATTTACTTTAAACAGAACTGAAAGTTAAGAAGAAATTTTTTTAACCTGTTCCCATCATAGTCACATTTTTTGAAAGCTCAAACAGTTTTAACAGATTTTCAGTGATTTATTCTCACTATTTTTATAGCCAAGTCTCACCATGTCTCCCTTTGTTCTCAAATAGTAGAGATGTCATATGAAACATGGAGGCTGGGAAAAACAATATATAACCAGAACTTTACTATATTTATAAATGGAATTTTTGGATAAAATATTATTTATTTACTCATAAAAGCCCTTTCTAACACCCTGACTTTTCATGTATTTTACCTCCTCACATGGTCCTTGGCCTGTCCTCACTCTATTCTTAATGTTTTCTCTTTATTCCTAGGATCTTCCAATCCAAAATTCTTGTTTCCTTATGGATGCAATTTTTACCTCTATGTTTAATCTGCCTTGTTTCTTCTAAAAAGCTTTCCATCAGGTTTATTGTGTCATATCCAAAGAGTTTATTTTATAAAAGAAAAATATTTTTAAAAAGTTATTCTAGAACCCACCATTTATATATAATGGCCTATTCTGATCTACGAAGATAAGAAGAGTAAGATGTTTCTTGCAAACCTAATATAAGCCAGCAGGTTATAAAGAGAATAGTATTTACAATGTCAATAGTATTTACAACAACATTTATAAAACACCTACTTTGCCATAGAGATGAATGAAGTAAAATATCTCCCCTTGAGAAACTGATAGCATAATGGTTAAGACAGGCATAAATTGAACCATGTATCTACCTACCTACGTGATATCCACTTGGGTATCATAAAGCCTCTTCAAACTTAAAATGTAAAAATAAATAAATAAATAAATAAAATAAAAACCACCAAAACTAGATTTCCATTCCTTCCCCCCAACTCAAGTCAGATTCCCCATCTCAGTAAGTGATATTAATCCACAACCCAAACAGGAAGTTAACCCCTTTCTTCGCTTCCCAAATTCAACCCATCAGCAACATCTGTTAATCTTTTTTTAAGATTTATTTATTTATTTATTTATTTGACAGACAGAAATCACAAGTAGGCAGAGACGCAGGCAGAGAGAAAGAGGAGGAAGCAGGCTCCCTGCGGAGCAGAGACCCCGATGTGGGGCTCGATCCCAGGACCCTGGGACCATGACCTGAGCCGAAGGCAGAGGCTTTAACCCACTGAGCCGCCCAGGCGCACTGTTAATCTATTTTTAAAGTGGAACTTAAATATATTCGCTCTTTCCCATTGTTTCTGTTACCTTTCTAATCCAAACTGTTGGATCACACCTGGACTGCTATAGGAGACTTCTATTCTGGCTCTTTTTAGCGGTCCCTCATCACACAGAATCCCGAAGACTCTTTTTGGAATTTGTAAGAGGTCCTGTCATTTTTCTAACCAAAGCCAGTCGACACCTTCCATAAACTCCTCAAATAAATCCCAATGCCTTATGTCTCCTAATGCCTTTCATGATGTGGCCTCTATTAACAACTGTACTCATCCCACAGTCCTCCACAACCTCTCCATTTTTGTTGTCCTGGCATTTAAAAGAATGTCCACTTCTTTCTTGTACTAGACATTTATACTTGCCTAATCCCTGCTTTGAATGTTACTGATCTCTACTCATCAGCTCTGTAAATTAGTGTTCCATTTTAGACATTAGGTCTCAGTTAAAACATCATCTCCTCCAAGAGGCCTTTCCTGACTGCCTTGATTAAAATGTGAACACACACAAACACATACTACATTTTTAAGTAAAGAGCTATGTTTATTTCTTTTATTGTATATTTATTACTAATATGTTTTCATTTAAATGCTTGCATTTGTTTGTCTCTTCCATCTGAAGGTCCTATCTAAAGGACATCTGAAACATTGTAAGGGTTTAGAATTTTCAACAAATAAACACATGATTTTAATTTTAATTCGTCCTACAAATATTTTTAGAGAGCTTCCTGTGTGCCCGGACCTCTTCCTGACCCAGGGCATACAGCAGTGAGCAAAGCAAACAAAATTCTCTGACTTTATGGAGTTTAAATTCTAATTTATGAGTGAATGGAATTATTGGATAAAATATGATTCACGTTTTTATAGAAGTCCTTTCTACCAGCCCAAATAATGTCAGGGAGTGCAGACAGACAATAAACACAAATGTAAAGCATTGAATAGAAGAAAAATAAGGCAGGGAAGGACATTTGCAGAGTGTATGTGAAAGTAGTGACTTAAGATAGTCAGGAATGGCTTTACTGAGAGGTTAATATTAGAGAAGACTTAAAAGAGATGAGAGGGGGACAGCCACACTGGTATTTATGGGAAGAGCTATCTAGGCTGAGGACAGTACAAAGACAAAGGATCAGAAGTGGAAGATACTCCATACATCTTCCAGGGTGGCTAACATGGCAGAAATTATCAGAAGAGTTGAAAGGGACAAGTACAAAAAGCCAAAGAGAATTGACTGAATAATGCAGGGTTTATGACCACTTTGGCTTTTACTTTTAAGAAAGTGGAAAGCCCTTAGAGGATTATGTGGTATTATCTATACCAAATCATGGCAGTACAATGCATTAAGCATTTTGTGAGCTATCACTTCAAATTCATTCTGGTTGGTGCAGGGAAGGCAGACGCAGCAAATATTTCTTGGAGGAAATGATAACTGAGGTGGCTCTTGTTTACCTATCAAACTCATACATACCATTCAGAACCTTCCCAAGTGTCACCTCCATCACACTGTCCATACATCTTATGTATACTTCTATTTCATTATGCTCTACATTTAAATAATCTGTTCGTCTCCTAGGCCATGAGCTTCTTGGTGCCAATAAGACCATGTCTTATTCATGCCTGTACATCCAATGTCTGGCACAATGTATGGCAAACACTTAATATCTCTTGGATGTAAGAGTGGAAACAGAAAATGTGTGCTTCCTATTGATGCTTCTGAAATAACAGATTTTTAAACTAAGAGATTGGGTATCTCATCTAATGTGTCAATATATGATTAGATGATATCACAATATCTTTGACATCTGAGGAGAGAATGAAAGTGCTGCCAATAAAAGCACGATATTACTTTATTTTCTTTCCAGTAGATACCTGCAGTAAATAATTCAAGGTCACTGTCACTGTCGCTAGCCATGTCAAAAAAATGACAAAACATAGCTACTGTTTTGCTTGTTAATTTCTTTCATGCTAAAATTTTCAATAAAAAAATGGAAGCTTCGGCGGCGCCTGGGTGGCTCAGTGGGTTAAAGCCTCTGCCCTCAGCTCAGGTCATGATCTCAGGGTCCTGGGATCGAGCCCCACATCGGGCTCTCTGCTCAGCGGGGAGCCTGCTTCCCCCTCTCTCTCTGCCTGCCTCTCTGCCTACTTGTGATCTCTGTCTGTCAAATAAATAAATAAAATCTTAAAAAAAAAAATTGGAAGCTTCACCTCATCAATATTAATGAGCCTTTTTGTTAAGATTTTATTTATTTAACAGACAGAGATCACAAGTAGGCAGAGAGGCAGGCAGAGAGAGAGGGGGAAGTAGGCTCCCCACTGAGCAGAGAGCCTGATACAGGGCTTGATCCCAGGACCCTGAGATCATGACCTGAGCTGAAGGCAGAGGCTTTAACCCACTGAGACACCCAGGCACCCCATCATGAGCCTTTCTTAAATGCACCTTATTTGCAACTATGTTTAGTAAAATTGACTAATTGAATCAAGCAACTGAATACTTGACTGCACAATGTTGAGTGTGTAAGTATTATATATCATTTACCAAAATGTGTTTCTAACAACATAACTACACACAATATTCTTAGACATGATTGTTCAACTACGTTCAGTATCTAGTTCTATTCACTATGGGTATTTTGGAATCAAGGAATATGAGAGTACACATCTTCTTTACATCTTTCTCAATTCTTTAAGAAATCTTTGGTCTATTTCCTCTTAATCTATTCATTTCCACATTGAACTTCAACATAAGCCAAACTTTCTCCTTTATTTCTTTTGAGTATTGTTTACATACAATGTTTCACATGTACGACATAGTGATTCAACAAGTTTATATGTTATGCTGTATTCACCACAGCTACTATCGGTCCTTATACATTTCTATTTTTCTATTTCTATTTCTATTTCATTACAATATCATTGAATATATTCCTTATGCTGTGCCTTTTATTCCCGTGATTTACTCTTTCCATAACCATAAGCCTGTATCTTCCACTCCCCTTCACCTACTTTGCCCAACTCCCCTCCTACTTCCCCTCTGCCAACCATCATTTTGTTCTCTGTATTCATAAGTTTGATTCTGCTACTTATTTATTTATTTGTTTATTTTTTTTCAGGCTGCAACTCTGTGTTTATTGCTTAAGTGACTAAAATAATACACTTATGAAAAAGACTTTGTAGTAGGCAGAATAAGGCCCTCCCAAATATGTCCACATCTTAACCCCAGTATCTTTTTTTTTTCTTTTCAGTGTAACAGTATTCATTGTTTCTGCACCACACCCAGTGCTCCATGCAATACGTGCCCTCCCCAATACCCACCACCTGGTTCCCCCAACCTCCCACCCCCCCACCCCTTAAAAACCCTCAGGTGGTTTTTGAGAGTCCATAGTCTCTCATGGTTCTCCTCCCCTTTCAATTTCCCTCAACTCCCTTCTCCTCTCCATCTCCCCATGTCCTCCATGTTATTTGTTAACCCCAGTATCTTTATTTATTTATATTTAATTTAAATTCGCACTAGTGTTATATAATGAGTACTGGATGTTATATGCAACTGATGACTCACTAAATACTACCGCTGAAACTAATAATAAACTGTATGTTAAATATTTTTTTTATTTTTTAAGATTCTACTTATAAGTGAAATCATGTGGTATTTGTCTTTTTCAGTCTGACTTATTTCACTTAGCATAATACCCTCTGAGTCTATCCAAGTTATCTTCAGTGGCATGATCTCATCCTTTTTATGTCTGTCTAATATTCTGTTACATATTTTACACACACACCCCTGCACATGTGCATGCACATACCACATTTTCCTTAACCATTAGTCTATTGATGGATACTTAAGTTGCTTCCTTATCTTGGTTATTGTGAATAATCTATAATAAACATAGGGGTGCATATACCATTTCAAATGAGTGTTTTTATTTTCTTTGGGTAATTGCCCTGTAGTTGAATTATAGATCATATGGTTTTTCTATTTTTACTTTTTGAGGGACCTGCATAATATTTTCCAAGTGACTCTACCAAATTACATTCCCACCAACTGTGTACAAGTTTCCTTTTTCTCCACATCCTCACCAACACTCGTTATTTTTTGTCTTTTTTACTTTAGCCATTCTAACAGGTGATAGCTCATTGTGGTTTTGGTTTGCATTTCCTTGGTGATTACTGATGTTGAGTATCTTTTCATGTGTGTATTGGCCATCTGTATGTCTTCTTTGGAAAAAATGTCCATTCAGGGTCCTTGCCTATTCTTTAATTGACTTGTTTGTTTTTTTGGTGTTGAGTTATATAAGTTCTTTATATAGTTTGGATATTAACTCCTTATTGATTTATCTAAACTGTTAACCCCTTATTGGATATATCATTAGCAAATACCTTCTCCCATCCAGTAGGTTGTCCTTTTGTTTGTCTATGATTTCATTTGCTGTGCAGCTTTTTGTTTTGATGTAGTTCCAATAGTTTATCTTTTCTTTTGTTTCCCTTGCCTTAGGGGACATAGTTAGAAGAATTTGCTATGGTGAGTGTCAGAGACATTACAGAGAAATTGTGATTTATTTTTGTGTGTGATGTTAAAATGTAGTCCAATTCCACTCTTTTACATGTAGTTGTCTAGTTTCCCCAGCACCATTTATTGAAGAGACCATCTTTTTGCCCTTGCATAATCTTGCCTACATTATCATAGAATAATTGACCATTTAAGCATGGGTTTATTTCTGGGCTCTCTTCTGTTACGTTGATCTGTATGTCTATTTGACACCAGTATCATACTGTTTTAGTTACTATAACTTTGTGGTATATCTTGACATCTGGGATTGTGATACCTTCAATTTTGTTCTTTCTCAAGATTTCCCTGGCTCATTGGGGTCTTTTGTGGTTCCATACAAATTTTTGTATCATTAGTTCTAGTTTTATGAACAATGCTGGTGGCATTTGATAGGGATTGCATTGAATTTTTAATTACTTTGGATAATAAGGACATTTTAAAAGTATTGGTTCTACCAGTCAATGACTATGGAATATCTTTGCATTTGTTTATCGTCTTCAATTTCTTTCATCAGTGTTTTATAGTTTTCAAGTGCAAGTATTTTACCTCCTTAGTCAAATTTATTCCTAGGTATTTAATGTTTTTCATGCAATTGCAAATTGTGTTGTTTTCTTAATTTCTTTTTCTGTGACTTTGTTACTGATGCATAGTAACACTACCAATTTCTGGGTATTAATTTTATATTCTGCAACTTTACTGAGTTCATTTATCACTTCCAGTGGTTTTTTGGTGGAGTTCTTAAAATTTCAACCTTTCTTTAGAATTTCAACCTTTCTTTAGAAAGTATTTATAAAGGAAAATCATGCTTTCTACAGTTAAGAATTGAGTGAAATAATTACCAAGATAGAAAGAATAAAATTCTGGTGAAGTATGTAATTTGTTCACAAAAGTATTTATTTGAAAGTCGTTAATTATAAGGGAACATAAATGCAATTTTAATGTTACTAAGTAACCAAATGCTTATCGTGGAATCATTTCAGTTGAGATAGAAAGATAATCCCATACACTCCACCTCCACTGACAGTCCTCTGCAGAATACATTTAAGAGCTCTGTTTAATGCTAGTAATCAAAATGTTCTGCTTTTTTAGTGTGTTAGTTGCCATAGTGTGGTAAATTGAATATAGAATTTTACATTGCAAGACCTCTTGGTAATGGTTTCAAAATATTAGCTTGAGTTAGGTCTTCTCCTGTGAATTATATGGCATAAAGCTATAAAAATATTTCAAGATAAATTTACCAGAAGGGATTATGTGATGGAGATAGCAGTTAAATATTTGTAACATGTGACCGGAGATTAACAGTCCCCAAAATGGACAGCCTTTTATCTGCTAATCGGATTTAGGGACTTGTCTTGTATTTTGTATAATTCTGTAAGGAGACATGAAATTCTACATTTATGGAATCATTTTTAAAAGACACTCATTTCCTAATGTTTCAGTTATCTTCACTTATAAGACGAATAACATCTACCCATGGCAACACCGTTTTTATTCAACAGAATAGGAGAGGAGATGATGTAGTGATAAAGAATATAGGCTTTGGAGTTTGACTACCTATAGTATAGCCAGTCAAACTCAAATACTTAGAATATTGTTGACATTGGATTGTTCACATAGTCTCTCTGAACTTCATTTTCCTCCTCTGTATTTCATTGCAGGTAATATCTACCACATTAAATTACTGTCATAATGTAAGGTGATTTGCATTTAAAGCCCTCAGCACAATATCTAACTCCTAAGAGTGGGCTCAGTGAGAAGAATGCAATGATCAATTAGTTCTCCAGGGGGCGTAAGGAAGGAGAGTAGACGTGTGGCTCCAGTGGAAGGTTCTAAACTAGCAGACTTTTCCACTATGATTGGATATCCTATCTGATGGATCGGTATATAATTAGGAGACTTTGCCTTATCTTTGACACCTGAACAGAGCATGAGATTGCTGTGAGCACAAATAAGATAATTCCTGACTTTCTTTCCATTTTTGCTTTCCACCCTGTTACTATAAGATTTCCTTGATGGAAGAATATGAAAGGTAAATTATCTCTTATACTAGTGGATGTATAACTGGATCTTGGGGCAAATAACAAGAATTGGGGAGATGACATGGTGGGGGTTGATTTGTAGCATTAGGAGAAGTTAGGAAGAAATGTGCCTACTGGGTTTCCTTAAGCTGATATGAGGCTGACAACCAGCACTCCACTGATTTAGGGGAATTATTTTTTCTTCTGTATATAGAAGGACTCACTGCTAGATTTATGGGATCAAAAGATGGAATGTAAAAGTAATCACTAGTGTTTCCTATGAGCCAGTGTGTAAGATGCTTTATAAGCACTAGCTCATATAATCCTTCCAAAGCCCTATAAACTAGGTGTGTAAGATATTTTCTAAGTGCAAACAAGAAAAAAATGTAAGAAATAGAAGTGTTTCTTTGTTTCTGTCATAGTTTATCATGTGCTGTCTCAATCACAGAAATGTTCTGGCATCCAAGATGAGTATGGGTAGAATTGTCCTTATTATCCAGAAAGAGGAAAAGAAGAAAAATAGAATTAAAATCAGACTCCTGGAAAGTTACCATTATTAGGTAGGAGACCTAATTATGGGACAGATGCCCTGCTCTAACTACCTGTACTTCATTGTTTTCCTTTGGGTTTGCTTATACTCTCATTTCTGCTCAGACACACCTACCTACCTACATTCTCTCTCTCGCTCTCTTTTTTTCTTAGTGAAGTAGTATTTTAGACTCTGCAGATATTTAAATAGACAACTATTATTATATAATGAAGTTCAGTCATCAAGTCATAATTATAGGTGGGCAATGATGAAAAGCCCCACTCTTTAAAGACTTATTAGAGAGAGAGAGAGAGAGTGTGTGTGTGTGCGCGCGCGCACGCATTTGCAAGCAGGGGTGGAGAGTGCAGAGGGAGAGAAGCAGACTCCCAGCAGAGCATGGAACTCCAAGTGGGGCTTGATGTCACAACCCTGAAAGCATGACCTGAGCCAAAATCGAGAGTCATATGCTTAAGACTGAGCCACCGAGGTACCTGGAGACCCACCATTTAATGCTGGATTGTTTACAAGTTTCTTAAGATTCAGAGATGACTCTAATGAATACATTGTTTGAATAAAGTCAATCATACTGAATTTAATTTGAAGGTATCTACAAATTAGTGTAAGGAGATATTTAAACCTCACTAAATCTGATAGATAGCATCCACGCCTCAAACTATATGTAGAGATTCACTCCATTTTGAAAATGTGGAAACAAATGCAATATTTAGGAAATAATTAATTTGGGACCTTGCTAGCATAATAATTTAGAGTCCACCCTCTAGAATCAGGCAGACTTTAGTTTCAGCCCCGACTTTACCACAGTCTAGCAGAATGTTCCTGGGCAAATGACTTCATCTCTCAAACAACGACAAAATCAGTAAAGGGCATTCTGCCGTGCCTGGCATACATAGTGTGTCGTCTGTAAGCAATTGCATCCATTATCACTATTTATATTTCTTCTGGAACCTGTTAGAACCACAAATGGTCAGTCTTGGACCATTTGAATTGACAGTTGAGTTATTTGGGCATTATGTTGATAAAGACAACTTTTCCCCTATAATGTAGTGAAATGTAACATTTTCCAATGTACAGAGCATAAAGTTGTACAGCTTCATTTATAATAGAGACAATCTTAAATGGACCAATACATGTAAAGTCATAAGGAAGTGTCTGGCAAAACAACATGTACTTAGTAAAAGTTAGCCATCACTGCTACTACTAATAATACAAGAATAACTGACATTTTCTCATCAGAATTCATCTTTTCTTAAATAGTTTTAGAAAGAAAATGGATCTAATAGCATACATTTTCAAAAACGTGATACAAGGACAAAATCTGTAAACATTTAAATAAATAAATAAATAATAATTTTGTGAATCACAATATTTTTTCAATGCATAAATGCAACATTTTTATCCAAGAAGGATAGCATAGAAGAAAGGCTTGGAAACGCACATATAAATCCAGTACCGTGTTAATGTGATTCTCAGGCTCCTACTGTCATGCAGCCACATTGTTGGCAGCTAGGAGTGTCCCTAATTCCTCTGCTCAGTGTGGGATCTCAGGTCTGTTGGCTTGTCTGTTTCAACAGGTGTCACTGAGCTAGGAGGCGATTAGACCCAGAACTCTTGCTCCCCTAGCAGAGCTCCATACCAGGGTTGTTCTGTTGTCAGCACCTTGATGGTTCCCCTCTTTGTTCACACTTAGCAGGAACCCAGGGACCCTTCTGAAAGTCACTGAGCAGCAGAACAAGCTCCCTGTTTGCCTGACAAATGGACCTAGCTGGAAGCAACCAGGGGACCATCTGTGAGAATAAAATGTAGTTGGGATGGCCAGAATCACAGCCAGGAAAATCCATCCTGCTTAGAAATGCCAAGCAAAAGGCTGTGCCACACCTTTGTTTCACTTAACTGTACATCTGACATAATATATGCACAGAAGCATGGATACATAGTAGTTAGTGCAGTAAAAATAGACTGGTTTGAGTTCTTCACATATCTTTAAACAAATGAAAGGTGCATGCCTACATAATAAGGATGTGTGTGTGTGTGTGTGTGTGTGTGTGTGTGTTTAGCTTCTGAGGTCCCTCTCTGTTTATGCAGTTTTCAGTTCTCTGTTGCTGATGCACACAGCACATTCTGGTATTCTTCAGAGTCACATGGGAGCCTTGCTGATAATCAGAGAAATGTATCTTAAAGACATTGTATTTTCTCTTCCCCTCATGCTTCCTTTCTTAGCCACCCCTACCCCTGTGTGCTTTGCAAAATAAGCCTTACACAAAAGGTTACATCAAAGAAAATACAGAACGTAATTACGTGGTTGTTTCTCTACTGTCCCATTTGTTTCTCCAGCCCTGAATGCCAAACATAGAGCTACTCAAAAAAAAATTAGAATAAGCCTGAGGTGGTTTCAAGAAGTTTTAAGACTTCCTAGTGAAAAAAAAAAAACAAAAAAAAAAACCTCCATGTTTTGATAACTACAGAAATGTAATATGTGAGTAGAGCAAAGGATGCTGTGAATGTGTCTCACTCTTGAGAGGTGCTCCCACTAGTAATGGGAGTTTAATTCTGAGAGTTTGTTTTAATCACTTTTTTATGTGTCTAATAAATCAAGATATATGTATGTATTTCCTAAATACATAGATATCCTAAAATGCAAACTAATACTTGACAACATTTGCGGATATTATGTATGTGCCGTCAAATATATTGTCTGGATTATCTCTCTTTGCTCCAAAAACTCTGAGGTTTACTGGTATTATTATCCCCATTTTCCAGATGAGCAAAGTGACTCACAGAGAACATATTTTTCCAATATCATACAGCTAGAAAGTAGCTTGGTCAGCCTTATCAAGGTAGGCCCAGAAAAGGAGTCTCAAACCATAACTAGTCTAAACCATGCTCACAGCCACCTGTGGTTTAAGATTTTTTAATTAAAATTTTAAAGAATTAAATATAAAAAACTTGATATTTTTGCTAGTATTTTGAAAATTTTCAAATACTTCCCAATAGAATTAATAGAGGATATCATTGATAAGAAAAAAAAAAAAAGCACTATGGTATAGTGGAGAAGTAACTTAGCCTAACAGTTAAGAGCATTCCGACAGTGAAGAGAGGTATTAAAATGTAAGTATGCAATTAATTATTAACATAATAAGTGCTACCCCCAAAAAAGACCATAAGGGACTATTTAAAGATGATCTTCATCATCTCCTTCATTCTGCAGAAGGGATTCAGCAGAAGAATTGAGACCTGAAGAATGAAGTTATACTTTGCGAGGGAAAGGAGATGTGGGAGAACATTCCAGGCATAGGGAGTGGTATCACATTTTCTAGGAAATGAAAAAAGCTGGAGTCGCTAGAACACGGAGAGCAAGAGGGAGACATGTCACAGACTAGGAAAAGGTGATGGAGGTCATGACTTGTTGGTTGTCATTCTAAAGAAGAGGGAGATAATGCAAGAGACATCATGGAGTTGACATTAATGGATGTTAGTAATAGTGTTGATGTGTGAGGTAGGAAAAGAGATTGATTTGAAGCAAATGAGCTGTGGCTTTTGCTTTTTGGTGACTAAGAACCCAAATAAGGAAGATTTTTAGCTGCAATAGAGAAGTTAGGGGGAGGAACAGTTTCAGGGGTGATGAACCTCCTTCAGAGCTGTTATGTGTGGGTCGGCATGAGTGTGGGTGTGCAAGGATATTAATTTCTTTAATTCTGAAATTAGAAATCTATGATGTCATTTCCTCTTTCTCCTGAAAAAGCACAGAACAAAATCCTGTTGTTGAAATCTTCAGATAATTGGGGGTTTTCTAAATAGCAGAAAAAATTGAACACCAATCCACACTCAAACCACTGTTCTCCTTCTCCTTAGCCTTTTTTTTCCATGTGATCCTTTATACTGAGCAGAACCTGATAAATTTGAGACACCGGAGAACAAAATACAGTATGCTCATTTTCTTTAGAGCAAATGACACCGTGGCTGGATTCAGCCAGATGAAGAATTGAAGGGATTTCCTGCTCCCGAACAGCTGTGAAAGGCTAAATTCTCCTTAACAGGTTTCCTATTGACAGCGCCAGCCGCTTAGCGAGACACATCTTCACCTATGCATGAAGCAGTTGGGAACAGTGGATAACATGGGCTTTAGATTGAACATCCCAGTCTAAATCCCATGCCTACCACTTTCTGACTAATCTGGTTTCTTAAGCAAATTGCTCTCTGGGCATCAGATTCGCCATCTATAAAGGATTTTAGTGAGAATTAAACTAACAAATGAGACAAGTTATTTATGATACAAAGTGCACCCCTGCTGTAGATAGAGTAAGCACTCAATAAATGGTCACTTATTTTATTTAACCCAGAAAAGCAGCATGCCAAGATCTTGCTTCAATAGAGAGCAGTGAATTATTATGTAAAGTATATTTAAGCTTTATGAAACCTAAGTGAAGATATCCTGATACATAATTTGAAACAGCTTTTCTTCTGAATCTAACAGAGAAACATTTTTGTTTAAAAATACCCAGCTTAACTGAGAACAGGACCTTGAATTGATTAGAATAAGTTCTCCAGGTTGTAGTTTCTTCCATTATATAAAAATCAAATTAGAGGGACGCCTGGGTGGCTCAGTTGGTTGGACGACTGCCTTCGGCTCAGGTCATGATCCCGGAGTCCCGGGATCGAGTCCCGCATTGGGCTCCCAGCCCCATGAGGAGTCTGCTTCTCCCTCTGACCTTCTCCTCACTCATGCTCTCTCTCACTGTCTCTCTCTCAACTAAATAAATAAAATCTTAAAAAAAAAAGAATATTGTTAAAAAAAATCAAATTAGACTAGATCAGTGTTGCCCAATAGAAATATAATGAAGGGAAATACAGTATAAGTCACATGTATAATTTTAAATTTTCTAATGGCAACACTTATAAAAGTGAAAAGGAGCAGGTGAAAATTTTAGTATTTTATCTAATGTATTTAAAATGTTATCATTTCAGTATGTAACCAAGTATATATAACCAAATTTCATTTCAGTATGTAACCAAAATTATTGAGCTATTTTGCTTTCTCTCTTTTGGTGCGAAGTATTCAAAATCATGAGTGTGTTTTACACTTTAGTACATCTTAGTTCAGACCAGCCACATGTCAAGTGGCTAGAGAAATCACCATCCTAGACTACCTGGAACTGATCAAGTTCTTTCCATATCAGACGTTGTATGGTATTAACCACATATTTAGACATTTGTTTTTCTTTTTATTTTTTTCCAAGCTTTTATTTAAAATCAGTTAGTTAACATATATGGCAATGTTAGTTTTACATGTAGGATTTAGTGAGTCTCATGACAACCAATGCTCATCACAAGTGCCCTCTTTAATATCCATCACCCATTTAACCCATCCCCGCTGCAGACCTCCCCTCCAGCAACCCTCAGTTTTTTCCCTGTAGTTAAAAATCTGGTTTATACCAGATTCACGTTCATGTGTCTTGTCTCTTAAATTCCACGTTTATTTTTCTGTTTTTACTGAATGTTATTTTTCATGGATTTACCATGTAGTTAAGGATGAATTTCTGATTTAACTGAGTTAAAAATGAGAAAAGGACATTTAAATTGCTTAGCAACTGCTGAGTGGCAATATGGTCATATTTGTCCAGGAATCCATTCTGAGGCTAAGTGACAAATGTCCCTCTGTTATTCTTTTTGGAACTGCATACATTATCAAATGATTATGTTTAAATTATACTCTGCCAAATTCTACTAATACATGTGCTGTAAATGATTTAAATCATTAGATGCCCCAGAATTGTAACCCTTATCAATTTCTGTCAAGAGTACATTCTCTGCTGGAAACATATTCCTGTTACTCCTTTCATGTGATAAAATTCTATTCAGTTTCAGTGACACACACTATCAATCACAAAGTAATAAAACAAATATATAACCAAGCCAACACAGTGTCTGAGTCCTATATCATTAAAACAGGAACTATATGCATGCTTCATCAAGTAATTAAGAGCAGAGAATTTTTTCAATAAATTTCTTTATGAATAGGCTTTATTTCTTAGAAGTTTGAGATTTACAAAAATATTGAACAGATAGTACAGAGTTCCCTATTTCCTCCCAAACACACACATAAACAATTTCCCCTAAATTAATGTTTTAAATAATATATTACACATATTAATATGGTGCATTTGTTGAAGTTAATGAAGAATATTGATATGTCATTAAGTAAAGTCCATAGTTTACTAAAATTTCCTTAGTTTTTATCTGATGTCCTTTTCTTGTTCTTGGGTCCCATCCAGAATACATTTATTTTGTCATCATGTCTTCTTGGGCTCCTCAGGGCTGTGACAGTTTCCCACACTTTCTTTGTTTTTGATGACCTTGAGAGTTTTGATGAGCACTGGTCAGGTATTCTGTAGAATATTCCCAAACTGAGATTTGTCTCATGTTTTTCTCATGGTTAACTGGGGTTAAAGGGTTTTGGAGGGTACATCCTAGAGGTAAGGTGACATTTTAATCACATCATTTTAAGGGTGCATATTATCGATGTGATTTATGACTGTTGATGTTGACCTTGGTCACCTTGCTGAAGGAATGTTTACATTCATTTTCCCCACTATAAAGCTATTTTCCGCTCCTTCTTCCATTCTTTACTCTTTGGAAGAAAGACACTACACATATTCTCACTTTAAGAGTGTAGGGCTTTGCTCCCCCTCCATTAGGGTACAATACTTATATAGCTTACTTGGAATTCTACAGAGGAGTTTTATCTGTGTTATTAACTTATTCACTTACTTTTATCAGTATGGTCTTTTATTTTTTAGACTGTAATCCAATAATACTGTATTTTATTGCTCAAATTGTCCAACTTTGTCCACTAGGAGTTCTTCCAGTTTGTTCTTGTGCTCCTTGGACATACTCCCATCAATGTCTTTTGTTGTTATTGTTTTGTGACAGCTTCCTTACTTTATGACAGTACTACAAGATGCTCCAGGCTTCTCCTAGAATCAGCCATATCTCCAATAACTCCTGCATACTCTTATTGGAGAATGGTAATAGAAATCAAGATCTGGATGCTATGTTTTTCCATCTTTTTATGTCTTCTTCAATTTCTTACATGAGTGTTCTGTAGTTCCTCGAGTACAGATCCTTTATCTCTTTGGTTAGGTTTATTCCAAGATATCTTATGGTTTTTGGTGCTGTTATAAATGGAATTGATTCTCTAAATGCCCATTCTATAGTCTCATTTTTATTGTATAAGAAAGCAACTGATTTCTGTACATGGATTTTTTATCTTGCCACATTACCAAATTGCTGTATGAGTTCTAGTAATTTGGGGTGGAGTCTTTTGGGTTTTCCACAGAAAGTATCATGTCATCTGTGAAGAGAGAGAGTTTAACTTCTTCTTTGCCAATTTGAATACCTTTTATTTCCTTTTGTTTTCTGATTGCTGTTGCTAGGAAGTCTAGTACTATGTTGAACAGCAGTGGTGAGAGTGGGCATCCTTGTCATATTCCTGTTGTGTTCCCCCTCCTCAATGGGAAGGCTCTCAACTTTTCCCATGGAAAATGATATTCGTTGTGGGTTTTTCATAGATGGATTTTATGAAGTTGAGGAATGTTCCCACTATCCCTATACTTTGAAGACTTTTAATCAGGAAATGTTGTATTTTGTCAAATATTTTTCAGCATCAATTGAGAGGACCATGTGGTTCTTTCTCCTCTTATTGATTGTTCTATTACATTGATTGGTTTGTGAATGCTGAACCACCCTTGCATCCCAGGGATAAATCCCACCTAGTCATGGTGGATAATCTTTTTAATGTACTGTTGGATCCTATTAGCTAAGATCTTGTTGAGAATCTTGGCATCCATATTCATCAGGAATACTGGTCTAAAATTCTCCTTTTGGGGGCACCTGGATGGCTCAGTGGGTTAAAGCCTCTGCCTTCAGCTTAAGTCATGATCCCAGGGTCCTGGGATCAAGCCCTGCATTGGGCTCTCTGCTCAGCGGGGAGCCTTCTTCCCACCCACCCCCCCCCCCCGCCTGCCTCGCTGCCTACTTGTGATCTGTCAAATAAATAAATAAAATCTTAAAAAAAAAAAAAAGAAATTCTCCTTTTTGATGGAGTCTTTGCCTGGTTTGGGAATCAAGGTAATGATGGCTTCATAGAAAAAGTCTGATTCCCTGCTTATGGATTGGAAGAATAAACATTGTTAAAATGTCTCTGCTGCCCAGAGCAATCTATACTTTCATTGCCAACCTGATCAAAATACCAGTGGCATTTTTCAAAGAGCTGTAAAAAACAATCCTAAAATTTGTATGGAACCAGAAAAGACCCTGAATCACTAAGGAAATGTTGAAAAAGAAAAACAAAGCTGGGGGCATCATGTTGCCTGATTTCAAGCTTTATTACAAAGCTGTGATCACCGAGACAGCATGGTACTGGCACAAAAACAGACACATAGACCAGTGGAACAGAGTAAGAGCCTAGATATGGACCCTCAACTCTATGGTCAAATAATCGTTGACAAAGCAGGAAAAAATATCCAGTAGAAAAAAGGCAGTCTCTTCAATAAATGGTGCTGGGAAAATTGGACAGCTATGTGTAGAAGAGTGAAACTTGATCATTCTCTTACACCATTCACAAAGATAAATGCAAAATGGATGAAAGACCTCAATGTGAAACGGGAATCCTTCAAAATCCTAGAGAAGAACATAGGCAGTAACCTCTTCGACATTGGCCACAGCAACTTCTTTCATTCATGTCTCCAAAGGCAAGGAAGCAAAAGCAAAAATGAACTTTTGGGACTTCATCACAACTTCTGCTTCTGCACAGCAAAGGAAACAGTCAACAAAACAAAGAATCAACCCACAGAATGGGAGAAGATATTCACAAATGACACTACAGACAAAGGGCTGATATCTAAGATCTATAAAGAACTTCTCAAACTCAACACCCAAAAAACAGATAAACATGTCAAAAAATGGGCAGAACACATGAGAAGATACTTCTTCAATGAAGACATACAAGTGGCTAACAGACACATGAAAAAATGTTTGTCATCATTAGCCATCAGGGAAATTCAAATCAAAACCACATTGATACCATCTTATACCAGTTAGAATGGCAAAGATTAAGAAGGCAGGAAACAACAAATGTTGGAGAGGATGTGTAGAAAGGGGAGCCCTGTTTACTGTTGGTGGAAATGCAAGTTGGTGCAGCCAATTTGGAAAACAATGTGGAGGCTCCTCAAAAATGACCTACCCTATGACCTGGCAATTGCACTACTGGGTATTTACCCTAAAGATACAGATGTAGTGGAAAGAAGGGCCATCTGTACCCCAATGTTCATAGCAGCAATGGCCACAACAGCCTAACTGTGGAAAGAGCTGGGATGCCCTTCAACAGATGAATGGGTAATGTCTATCTTTCAACTTTATACTTTTTTGTTACTATTGTATTGGATATTGTGAGTCTTTTGTCTTTCAATACAAACTTTAGAATCATTTGTTAATATCCACTAATATCTTGCATATAGAGGCTGAGAGAGAAGGGATAGAAAGAATATATTCCATACAAATGGTAACCAAGAGTGAGCAAGGGTGGTTATACTTATATCAGATAAAATAGACTTTAAGCCAAAAATTCTCAAAGTAGACAATAAGAACCATTATATATTGATAAAATACTCAATTCGTCAGGAAGACATAACAATTATACATGCACCCAAAATGAGCACACCTAAACATATAAAGCAAACACTGACAGATTAAAGGGATAAATAAACAGCAATACAAGAAGAGCAGGAGACTTCAGCACCCCACTTTCAACATTAGAAAGAACATCCAGAGAGAAAACTAATAAGGAAATAGCAAACTTAAACAATGCTTAGACCAAATGGTTCTAACTGACACATCTGGAACATTCCCACCCAACAGCAGAATGATACACATTTTTCTTGAGAGTATGTGAACATTCTTTAAGACAGGTCACATGTTAGGTCACAAAACAAGTCTCAAAAAATTTAAGAAGACTGAAATCATACCAAGTGTTTTGATTGGAATGGACTTGAATCTGCATATCAACTTGGAAAGAATTGACATCTCAACATTGACTCTTAATCCATGAATGCAGAACATCTCTCCACTTGTCTAGATCTTCCCTGATCACTTTCATCATAATTTTATAGATTTCCACATTTAGATCCCTGTGCATATTTTGTTATAGTTATTTCCCAAGCACTTCATTCTTCTTATAAATGGTATTACAGTTTTAGTTAAAATTCTAAGTGGTCATTGCTGGTAATAAAGAAACCAATTGACTTTAGTGTACCAACTTTGCATATTGTGACCTTGCTCTAATTGCTTTTTAATTAAAGCATCTTTTTTCCAATTCTTTGACACTTTTTGCATAAATAATCATGTAGTCTCTGAGCAAAGACAGTTTTATTTCTTCCTTCCATGTGTGTATACATTTCCTGTTCTACTACATTAGCCAGTACTTCCAGAGTGGTGTGGTGTGAAATAGGAGTGATGAGACAAGGGCATCCTTACTTTGTCCCTAATCTTAAGTGAAAAGTACCCAGTTTCTCATAATTAATTATAATATTAGCTATAGATCTTTTATAGGCATTCTTTATCAAGTTGAGGGGATTTCCCTCCAGTTTTTTATATTTTTAAAATTATAAATTGTTATAGATTTTGTCAAACACATTTTTTGGCATCCCTTGATATGATGACATGAGTTTTCTTCCTTACTCTATTGAAGTGATGAATTACAACACTTGATTTTCAAATGTTGAACCAGCCTTGCATGCATGGAAATGATCTGTCTGGGTAATTGCTTTTTTTTTTTTTTTAGTTATTAATTACTGATTTAGCTTCTTTAGTACTTTAGTCATAAACCTATTCAGATTATTTACTTCCCTTTGTATGAATTTTGGTAGTTTGTACCTCTCAAGAAGTTATTACAGTTCACCTAAGTTATCAAATGTGTGGACATAGGGCTATTCATAGTATTTCAAGTTTACATTTTTATAGCTACATTTTTTCACTTTATTATTGTTTTTAAATTTTTATATAGGCAATAGCAACCATAATTCTCCTTCAATCTCAAATGCTTACATGCTATGCACTTTTTTCCACTTGCAGTTAGCTTTCATGTGTGTATATATAGAAAATGGTTATTCTAGCCATATTAGTAGGCACTCTCTTTGGCTACAACAAGAGATCAGGAATTCTGAAAATCTGTTGCCTTTAAACCAATTAGTATGAAGAAAGCAGGAGAAAAATCAATAGCTTATATATTGAAAAAATATGTAGGCTTAACTTTTTGTTTGGTTGGTTGTCTCTAAATGCAGTGGGTACAAACTGAATCCAGTGTCATCCCAAGAAAACAGACTCTTTGCTATTGATACCATCTTCATCACAGTTAGCATTTATTTAGCCTTTGCAATATTTAACCTCATTGTCTTATTTAACCCTCAAAGCAACCCACTAGGAAAAGTATTAATGTTCCTGCCCTTTCACAGCTGAGCAAACTGAGGCTTCGTAGGGTTAAATATTTGCAGCTAGCAAGTGAAAAAGTCAAAATTTAAATCCAGGCCATCTGATCCTTCATATAATGGAGCATTTGATTAAGAGTCACAGAAGCCAATAAAATACCATGAAATCAAAATAAGACGTCCCTTTTAAACATAAGGAGTACAACAACAAAAAAATCATACCATTTTCTCACTTAGGGACTTGAATGATAGAAGTTCTGTTTTGAAAAGTGCTTAACAATGGAAATAAACATTGTATCATCATGTGTAGGATGGAAAGAATCCTGTCTATCAGCCGAGGAATTATAATTGTCAAGTAGAGTAAGATACAATTGGGTCAATATAGTGAGGCTGGATTATACAGGACTTTGAAGTCCACAGACAGCTCAATCATGGTGTGATAGAAAATAGAAAACTTTTGAGCATTACTGAAGGAAATACTATAGGATTCTGGGAGCACTGGGTCCCTGAGACAAGATAAGTACTAGTATTAGAAATAGCAAGAAAAGAAAAGTGCCCTTATATATAATACATAGGGATTCATTCAGTAAATGTTTATGACAGATCCAATGGTAGAAGCACACTGAATAAAGGTGCCTTAAATACCAGTCTTGTTGTTAAGCAGCTTATTGCCCAATAGTAAGAAAAGGCAAATTAAAGATGGGGGTTTTTATTTTTTTAAGTCATTATGGAAATCTATTAATGTTTCAGAGAAAGTGCAAAAGAAGATATGAGCAATGTCAACAGGGTGGTAGGAGTGACAATAATGAGAATGGCTATCCCCAAAGAGATGCCACCCGAAGTAAGGTGTTTGTTGGGACATGCTAAAGTGGTCAAAGAGGAATAGAGGAAACCCCAGGATTATCAAACCCACAACAAAGGCTGGAAGCAAGGGGGACCATAATGTTGAACATTTATTGAGTGCTTAATATATACCAGGCACTCAACAAAGGGTTATTTCTTCTAATTCTCAAACAACTCTTTAAGGTAAGTATTCTTGTTATGTTCATTTTGCAGATGAGGGAACTAGGCACAGAGAAGGTGCATAATTTGCCCAAAGTCACACAAGTAATAAATGAAGAATGTAAAACTTGTTTAACATAAACTGTGTGATGGCAGAAACTTACCAGTGGATTTTGCAGTCTCCACAGAAAATGGGGATCAAAGGTTAACTGAAGTACTAGAATCAAATCTAGAGTAAGTGTTCATACAGGAATGCATTTTGCAAAGTAGAGAGTCAAATCTCAATCATCAGTTAGAATTTAGGAGAATTAATTCAGAAAACAGAGAATAAGGCAAGATATCTGGACCTAAGTCAGCTAGGAAATAAAGGCAGGAAGCTCTTTTGTATAAAACAGTCAGAATTAGTGATAATTCCTCATCTTACTATACCAGAGATATCCTGACTACATTTCACAATAAAACCTGGTTTCATCAAATTTTAAATTTCAGTGTTGAAATAAGTATTAAATTATATTAATAAATGATTCTTAATAATTTATTAGGTATGATTATAATATTTTGAAATACATATCTATTTTAAATGTCTGTTAGAAAAACTAATGTTTTACACGTGAAATGCCTTGATATCAAGTATTAGCTCTAAAATACTACAATAAGAAAGGGACAGACAATGGGGAGAGAGAGAGAGAGAGAGAGAGGAGTTTAGGTGGGACAAGATGATAGGCAAAATTTTGAAGAGAAATGAAGCCAGTTGATGGACAAATGGGAATCCATTTTCTATTATCCTGTCTCCCTTTGTATGTGTTTGAAACTTTCCACAGTAAAAAGTTTAGAAAAAAAGCAGGTTCATTTTAAGATTTTATGTTTATTGTTGATGTACTTGGGTAACTTTATCTCAAACAACAGCTATATGCTCAGTAGTCTCCAACTCAGCAAGGTAACTTGAAATGAAGTCTTATTTAACATATATTAAAGCTCATTAAGCACATCAAATATTGTAACCAAGAATACCCATTTTTTATCAAGACTAGAAAACAAAATACAATTACTTTTATGATATTTAAATATATTTGAGATCACATATAGCATTTTTGTATGAAGACTGAAGGGAACAAGAAAAAAAATCTTGAAAAATACATCTTTCAAATAGTCTACTTCTAGTCTCAGGGGTGGGTGGGGGGGGGGGGCAAAATAAAGAGAATATAATCTTTCCAATCACTTAATCCAAGGAAGTTTCTCTTCAAGCTTCTCTTAAAATGAATTCAGTTTTATTCTGAATTCTTATTCTTAAATTCTAATTCTTATTCTCATTCTTAAAAGGAAATCAATTTTATTCTGAATTTTAACTCTATTCCTAAATTTTATCAGTCCTTACCCTTGGATCACTGATTGATGCCATTAAGTACTTGTCTACTTACAGTTTTCTATTTTGGCCTCATTAACATTGGGAGATCTGTCTGCTGCTTCTACATTTTAAAGTGTTTTCTTCATTTCTGTTGCATTCCCTGAGGACCAGGGCTCACTGTTACTGGATTTTCTTCTAGCCAGGGTTCTGGGATAGGGAGTACTTGCAAAGAAGAGAAGCAGTTGAAAGAAATGCAACATGATTATGAGAGAGATGAGGAAATGAGATAAAGGGTGTCAAACTTTCTAAACAGAATCATTTGGGAGATCCAGTCAGTTAAGTTAGTTCCCACCTATCCTACAAAGAAAGAAAGATTGGCGTGTTCATAGAAAGATGGGTCCCGGGTTAACTGGATGTTATCAAACCCTTATAGTTTAGCAATGGACACTACTCTGAGCCTCCCACTTGAAGCCTTAGGCAGTTCTTAGCAAGGACAGAACCTAACAACAAAATCAACAAAATCTAGTGTTGGGAGTGGATACTGGGGAACCTCCCCCCAGAGCTTGCCTATAGCAGCCCTCAGTCACAGCTATTGCTATTAGCATAAGCTGTGTCAGCAGTATGTAAGGTACCATCATTCAGGTTGGGGAGGATAGAGGGAGGTATCCAAGCATGCCAAGGAGACAGGACTAACACAGAACGAAACTTGGAATTTAGAAATACAGTCTATGTACCAAGATCAACATCCAAGTGAACTTTTCAGACTGAGAATGCTATAAGGCTCAGTGAAGAGTTAGGGAATATTAAGAGATCTGAGTGGCGGAGAAGCAAAAACAGTAGTGTTGGGGCTCAAAGACCTGGGTATAAAATCTGGTTACGTCACTTCTTGACCACGGAACTTTGCGGGAGTCACCTAACCACTCTGTAATACAATATTTTCCTTTCTATTTCTTTTCCTTTTTTTTTTTAAATGTGCAAAGTCTAGTAATAATTATACTATCAGGTATGAATAAAAGTAAATTGTCTACCATAGAGCCAAGCATATATAGCTGGCCTTCAATCAATGGGAACCAACATTATTAGTATTCTCTAGGGAACTTTTTTATTTCTAAAACTGGTATATAGACATGTGACTCTTCTGGGATAAGTATTCCTAAAACCCAATGGTTTTTCAACACTTGCACTTTTTAAGTGTTTCCCAGGTACTACTTTTGAGATCCTAGAAAATGCCTCTGATAGAAGTGTTATTATCCCCTGGGTCAGGAATGAATTCCTGAGACTGGAGTCCAGTCCCCCAGCTGCCACTGGCTCACAAAATGGGCCAGACATTATTCTCCCTAAAGGCAGCGGGAGTGGCAGGGCAAGCTCTACCACTTTTCTGAAGCCTTAATTTTCTCTTGTATGACCTGGGACTAATGACACCTGCCCTTCAAGGTTTATAACGGGATTGAATGAGTGGGGTCTGCAAAATACACAGAAATGTATACTTTTCCACAACAATGCTCTCTTCTCTTCTATCCCCTACTCCTGGGCCTCCATTTCAGACACTGTAAAATGAAAAGAATAGATTTTATAACTTTTAAGGTCTCCGCCAGCCTATAACTCAGTGGTTGCTAAAAATCTACTTATAGCAAAGGTGACCTTGTCATAAATAATGGTTTACTGCACAGAATGTCTGGCTGTTAATGTCTCCCTGTCTGTTTGTAATGCATTGCTATTAAGCCTCACTATCATTTTTTCTTGTCTTGCCTTTTTTTTCCTCTGGCATTTCATTAATATTCTTCACTTGGAGATATTTAATGTAAATCAAATTGCTCTCATTTGGCTTTCTACCAGGTTGAGGTGCAAATTTATTTATCTAACTATCATCCTAGGTTTATGAATACAGAACTTAGTAAATAGGCAGGACATGTTTACTCCTTTCTGTAATTTTACTAGCATGTTTCTCATATTAAAGTTCATTTGATAAACCAGTAAACAGCTGCCTTGTTCATCAGCCTTCAGCACCATTTCAATCTTTTCTTGAAACAGCTTTGAACTTTGCTTTTGATATTTGCCTAACTAGTCAATATGAGCTTCATTACTATTGGCAATTAACTGTAATTCCTTCCAACATGTATGGCCAAATCAGTGTGTGTGGTCAATCATCTAGCACTAATTAGAAGTATCTGCTGCTTCTGGGGGCCATAATCTGCCATTTTGGGTTAGTGATTAATTGTAGAAATTGTTGTTAGTTTTCTGATATGATGCAATATGATTTTATTTGCCTCACATCTCTTCTAGACAGACAGGCTGTTGGGTTCACTGATAATTTGGGTCCTGCCAAAATGGCCCAAGGCCTATCCTGAGGCTTTGCAAACATATCCCCTTTACTCTCACTGAATCCCGCAAGTCCACTGCTATTTGGAGCCCACAAAATAAGAGACAGTGCTTTTGAAGAGGTTACCATTTAGGGTCATTTTGGGAACGGCCCAGGCTCTGTCATTTCCAATCATCCTGAACATATCCAGCAGTGGAGAGGGAATGGTATGGGAGGTACAATGTGTATATGTTCCAGATGCTTGGGAACATATACAATGTGTATATGTTTCACATGCTCTGGTTATCAGAATATCATCTGCCCACTTCCTTTCTCCCACTCCCCAAATCCCATGCCACTAAAAAAGCATAATCATGAGACCTATGTTATACCCAGATTCTGTGCCAAATAAGGCAGTTTAGGTGATTGCTTTCAGTTGGGATTTTCCTCAGAGCTTTGTATATTTGCTTGCCTTTTGAAGTTCTGTAGGGAAGGTGAGATGGTTCCTCAACTTTTCCCATGAAAAACCTGGGTCTGATATCCACAGCCCATGCAGGGGCAGATATGGATTTTATATCAAATAGGGCTTAATGCGTAGCAATCTCATTAGAAGGAGAGCCTAGGAGACTTTAAGGCAGTGTTTGAATAACAAGCTTCCTATTTTTATATTTGACCTAAAGATAAGAATATGCTTATTCAGCAAACTCCTGAGGACGTGTTAAGATGGCTATTCCAGAGAGGTCACACTTTGAAAGACTTTCTCTCTGTAACATTATTATTCCCCCTCCACATAGCCTTTCAACAGGAAGGATGCATGCATGGGGAATCCCTAAGAAAGAATATCAGACTCCCCATTTCAAAGTGAAGGTCTTCTTACAATGAGGTTATGTCCCAATAGACTCCTCATTGTAAGCTGAAAATATAAGTTGAAATGCATTTAATGGATTTAACCTACTGAATAACAATAGTCTACCTTAAATGTACTCAGAACACTTATATTAGCCTACAGTTGGGCAAAGCCATCTAACACAAAGGCTATTTTGTAATAAAATATTGAATATCTCATGTAATTTATTGAATACTATACTGAAAGTGAGAAGGAAAATGAGTGTTCAGGTTCCAGAATGGTTATAAGGGTTGCAGGTGGTTTACCCCCATAATCATGTGGCTGCCTGGGAGCTGCAGCTCCCTGGCCCTGCCCCTGGCCAGCATCACAAGAGGAACATCCTGAATATCACTGGCCCAGGTAAAGATCAAAATTCAAAATTAATAGTATAGTTTCTATTGAATATGTATCACCATCAAACTGTTGTAAAGTAAAAAAAAAAAAAAAAATTGTAAGTCAAACCATCGTAAGTTGGGGACCATCTGTATGAGCTGCTCCTTGATTAGCTGGCAAATTAGAGGAGTTGGTATTACAGAGAGAATACTAGAAGAGAAATTAGAAACCTGTTTCCAGATTTGCTTCTACTTTCTGGATTTTTCTTCTGCAGTCATTAAAATTTCTAACTCCTTTAGTTTCCTCCTCTGGGAAATAAGGATGTTAATATCTTTCTTGCTTATTTCATTAAATTGTTGTGAGGACCAAATGAGATAATGGTTATGAAGGTGTTTTGTGAGGATTATGCAAATGTAAATAATTATTATTTTACCTTGTCTAGAATTAGAAATAATTAGAGATTGAACTCCATGACCGTCTAGATCTTACACAGCTCTAATTTCTATTATTAGGGAAGGGGTCACAGAAATGTCATTCAGTGCTATGCTTTACAGCTATTTAAAAGTCTATAAATATCTGAAGCACAGCCTAACCTTCCTTTCACTCTACGAAAGCTGATCATGCTAATCAGAGATGGTAATGTGAGTGGTTTTAATGATGTTCTTTCACTAAGATGGACCACTTCATATTGTTTTAATGTGTTGGCATTTATAACAGGTGTGTGGTTCTGTGGGCACTTGTCTCAATTTCTCTGCCTCAATTATCCTCACAGCTGGAACTGTTTCCTCCATGAAACCTTGTCTTAACTATCCTGTCCAGACACACCACCACAAGTTTAAGGGGCCAGTCCCTCCCATGTGCACCCACTCTTCATAACTGAAGCACAACGTCGCTAGAACATAGATCCTTCAAAGATGTAGATCATGTCTTGATCATGACCTATTCCCTGCATGTATACTTGGCTCATTGGAGACACTCTGTAAAGAGAGGATGCGTGGATGTAAGAATGAATGAAAGAGCCCCATCTGTCACTTCAGTGTTGTCCAGCTCTTGAGATATTTCCTGGAAGATGCAGTAAAATGGCACCACTCTCAGCCCCACGAAAAGTTTAGTCTGAAATCTAATCACTAGATCTAATCTGGTTGTGTAGTTATGTGCTGCTCTGTCTACCAAAGAGAGGGTCTTGAAGGTTTCCAATTTTTTTACATTCCCTTTTCTTCTGTGCTGGCCTAGCTGTAGAAATGAAATTTTGCTCCAATTCTCTGCTCTGTAATCAGCCCGACTACCTGCCTGCTATTCCAGACCACTGATCTGATGGTCACCTACTTTGGACTAGCCCTATTTCTAGACTTAGATAGTAATTCTTTTTATCATATGTATACTTCAGTCACCTACCATCTCATCAACAGAGGTTGCTACCTAATTTTCCAATTCTTGGTCTTCCTTCTAGATTTGACTAATCAACTACCTCAGGTATATTCATTCTCCCATCTTGCACTCATGGTCTATATACACTCCTAATCAGTTACAGCAATCAGCATGGTTAAGACAGCACAGAGGAAAATACAACTAATAGACCATATCTGGAGCATGATGAAACCATCCTCTGTTATATCTCCAGTTGCTCTACTATCCTTGCTAGAACCTGCCTATGCAACCAGATTATCATCCTCCAACCTCCCCCTTGCAAACAAGCTCTGCCTTCTGGTTCCATGATGCTGAGGTCCTTACATGCCTTGTGCATTTACTGACTTTGGCTAGAGAAATGAGAATGACAGGAGAGAAAAAATTCCTTCTCATTCTTAGCATACCTTATTTGATGATTTTTTTTTTTAATTTTGGTTAAAAACATGGATTCTGGAGCCAGACTGCTGAGGTTCTGATCCTAACTGTGTCACCTACTGGTGGAATGACTTGGGCAAGTCATCTAAGCTCTTGGTGTCTCAATTTCCTCATCTTTAAAGGAGTATGGTAATACCATCTACCTAGAGCATTACTGTGAAAATTGAGTTGAAATAGTTGTGACATTCAGAATAGTTCCCAGCTGCATTCTGCCCAGATATTCTCAAAAATATATATATGCTTCTCCAAGATCTATGTAATGATATTAAAAATATTAATTGAAAAATATCCATGAGTCAATAATAGATTACAAATATAAATAATGGAAGTAAATGACTAAATATAGGTAAGTGAGGGAGGGTGTGGGTAGCTATTCCTCATGGTAGAATTCAATTAGTGAGTGGAAAAAGAGTGACGAAAATAGGAAAAACAATTTGGTGAACATCATAGCAACAATTGTTTCAGGAAATATCATCAGTGGATGCTAAAATTAGCTTGTTAAAGTAATGAGAAATAAGATATTTTCATATTCTGAAATTATCTCTCTATACTGCACTTAGCTATTATAAAGAGAAAAATAGTAACTGGATATGGGAGAGATCTGACAAATAACCAAGTGATCAAAATGAACACCAGTAGTAATGAGACATATTAATATCACGTGCCTGTTGATATGATTCCTTGAAAAGGCTCAAAAAAAGATTTGTTGTTTTCTTACCAAAAATGCATGATCCAAGTTTAATCAAGAACAAACATAGACAAACCCAAATTAAGCAATAATCTGCAAAATAACTCCCAGTATTCTTCAAAAGTGAGGAAGTCATCAAAAACAAAGGCAGACTGAAGATCTGTCCTAAATTGAAGAGAATATAAAGTGACTAACAACAAAATGATCCCAGACTGAGTCCTCGTCTAGAGAAAAGATGTTAGTGGGGAAATGGACAAACTTTGACAAAACTTAGAAGACCGGTTATCAGTTTAGAGTTAAGGTCAAATCCCTGGTCTTGAAAGTTATACTTGGTTTTGTAATATGTTAGTGTTTAGGGAATCTGGTAAAAACTACGTGAGAATTATTTGTACAAGTAGTGGGATTTTTGTAAATCTTAGCCTATTGATCATATGCCAAGAATACTAGTTGTATTTCTCTGATGATTATATAAAGCAAACCTAGGGGTTTATGCTCGAGGATCTTTTAGTCTAGTAAAAGGTATAAAATGACAATGTAAAAAGTACTAAATGCTATGAAATATTTAACTGTATTTCCATGCAGAAGTTGGAAACAGGGAAATCCCTTAAGTATAAAAAAAATATCTCATGAGAGGGATGCCTGAGTGACTCAGTGGATTAAGCCGCTGCCTTTGGCTCAGGTCATGATCCTCGGGTCCTGGGATTGAGTCCCACATCAGACTCCTTGCTCAGTAGGGAGTCTGCTTCTCTCTCTGCCTTTGTCTGCCACTCTGCCTGCTTGTGCGTGCTCTCTCTGACAAATAAATAAATAAAATCTTTAAAAAAAAAATCTCATGAGCAAGGCAACATTTTAGATGCACCTCGAAGGACATTTGGAATCAGAACATGTAAAGATAGGGGAGAGAAGGGAAATGTGGGTAAAGGAATGGCGCAACAAAGAGCCAAGAGCAGGTAATTTCAGGGAGAGGTTCATCATGGAGCATGGAGTATTTGCAGGAGTGTTGCTGGAGGTAGGTATTGAGGTTTCATTGAAGAGGGTCTTAAATGCAACTGCAAAATGTACTGATTTCATCCAGTAGTCATTGGGAGCCATGGAAGGATTTTGGACAAGGTAATGCCAAGATCAGTCAGCAAAGGGTGACCATGTTAGAGGAGGTGAAGGTGATGATCAGGGTATAAACTTTCGGCTACTTTATATTATTTAAACCCTCAGTAGTCAGAGAAGGAAAGAGTCTGCAGCTATGGGCATTGTTTCCATACAATGCTCATACATTGTTAGTCACCATACAATACATCATTAGTTTTTGGTGTCGTGTTCCAAGATTCATTGTTCACATATAACACCTAATGTTCCATGCAATACGTGCTCTCCTTAATACCCAT
Source organism: Martes martes (assembly GCF_963455335.1). Taxonomy (NCBI): domain Eukaryota; kingdom Metazoa; phylum Chordata; class Mammalia; order Carnivora; family Mustelidae; genus Martes; species Martes martes. Next base: position 73,197,258 of record NC_137898.1, on the reverse strand, counting down.
CACCGAGCCAACCCATCCCCCAACACCCTTCCCTTCTAAAACCCTCAGTTTGTTTCTCGGAGTCCACAGTCTCTCATGGTTCATCTTCCCCTCTGATTTCTCGTCCTTCACTTTTCCTTTCCTTCTCCTAATGTGAGTGAAATAAATCAAGCCCAGACTGCCAATTATCATATGGTTTCATTTAGTTGTGAAACATAAGAAATAACATGGAGGATAAGAGCATTGTTTTCAAAACTATGAAATAATTGTTCGTGTTTAAATAAACCAATAAAGAACTGTGAACTCAGACATCTTCACATTCACAGAGGCAGATGGTGAACAACTAGATCACTAAGACATTTGCTACCCGCTGCTCCAAACAATAGATGGGGCAGTTTTAAATAAAGCCTTGGAAGTGGATGAATCTTTTATTTTAATGCACATTTAAGGAAGGCAACTTGTCACGTGCAATTCAGGAACTCGAAAACACCATTTTACTAAGGTTCTGACCATTAATTTCTCCATACCATTTCTTAAATATCCATGTATTGCACAAATGTTAAGACATAATATTTAGGTTACCAGCTTTGCGTTACATAATAAATCTTTTTATACTCTATTCTGGCATGTTTCGTATTCAGAAGAGATTTTATAACTATGCTAAAGTACAAATAATGAAATAACACTATAAAATGCAGAAACAGGAGTTTAAACATTTCAAAAATGCCCTGTGATTTCAAATGTTAGTAATAGCTCAAAATGTTTGGCTTGAAAACTATTTTCTGAATAACTGAATTTTAAAAAATCTATTTTCACTAGCTAAAACTTTCTTTCTTCATTCTGGTTTATTCATTTTCATATACATGTTTCAAAAACATTATAATTATCAATAGTCTATCCCAGCTTTTAAAATCACTTTAAATTTTTCTGTGTGGCATGTAATTTTCTTTTATTTGAGAGCAAAATGTTACATCATGTGGCTAAACATACCTACCTTAATCATTCTATCACTGGATATTTAGGTTATTTTTACAAACAATGCTAGAACAAATACTCTTGTGCATGTAAATAGTTTTTCTAAATAAAAAAATTTAGATGCACTCACTTCTAAAGCTATATTCTAGTTCCTAAAAACAGAGTTAGTTTACTTAACTGATCAAAAAAAAAATGTGGCATTTTTGTCATTGGCTTTTCAGTATTAATAATTAATATTGTTCATGTTGGTTGAAATTACTGAAAGTGAATACATTTATTCTGAAGTCCAGAGATTTAAAGGAAATCTTACAAAGACACATAGTATATTCATACAGAAGATAGGAATGTCAACTAACATTCCCATTTTTTGTATAACCTTTCTTTCAAAACATTCAGATGCCTACATCAACCACACTCACCACTGCAGTCTCTCAGGTTCTAAGATGAGTAAGACCTAGTCTTGGTCCTCAAAAAAGGTTATTGTCTACAGCGGAAAATGAATAAGAACATTGATTTTTTTTTTTTAATGATAGTGGGTTCTACTGGAAGGGCATATCCAAGTATCATTTACTAATAACTATTAATATCTATTTGAGTATTTGGTATTAGATTCTTTTTTTAATTTATTTATTTGACAGAGAGAGAGAGAAAGAGAGACAGAGAGATAAAGAGAGCCCAAGCAGGGGGAGCATATTAGAGGGAAAAGCAGACTCCCTGCTGATCTGAAGGCAGATGCTTAACTGACTGAGCTACCCAGGCACCCCTGGTATTAGATTCTTAATGTGTGATTTTAATTCTCAAAATAATCTTATGAGATATAAGTAAAAATAGGTGAGGAGTCCAAAAATTAGAAAAAGCATGTTAATTACCAAAGGGCACATCATAGTCAAGATTAAAATCTAAGATCTTGAGGGTTGCTGGAGGGGAGGTGAGTGGGGAATGGGATAATTGGGGGATGGCATTAAGGAGGGCATGTGATGTGATGACCACTGGGTGTTATACACAACTGATAAATTATTGAACACTACATCTAAAATTAATGATTATTATATGTTGGCTCATTGAATTCAATAAAAAAATAAATAAAATAAAATCTAAGCCCATAACTCCAGATTCCTTTCTGTTATTGAAAAACCAGAATTATTGCTTTTTCTTTTAATGGAGGTATTTGTTTCAGATGTACAACATAATGATTCAATATTTGTATACATTGTGAAATGATCACAATAAATCTAATTAACATCTGTCACCTTACATAGTTAAAAAATGTTTGTTTTCCTTGTGATAAGAATTTCTAAGATCTAGTCTCTTAGCAACTATGAAATATGCCATACAGTATTATTAAATATAGTAACTGTACTGTACATTATTACCCCATGACTTACTTTCTACAGCTGAAAATTTATACCTTGTGACCCCCTTGCCTCTGGCAACTACCAATCTGTTCTCTGTATCTATGAGCTTGATTTGAAACACCAACACTACTAACCAGATTTTGATGACTCCCCAAATAAACTTGATAATATATTTCTAATTCCCTGAAGTCTCAGACTCAGGGAGAGTAATCCATTACATTTGTCCTGTGCACTTTTAAAAATTGGAGGATGTTTTTCTTTGCCTAACCTTGCGTTGCCCAGTTGATGTGTTAACCATATTAATGCCATGGCACATAAAGAAAAACAGTAAAGTTGGCATGACAAAATACATACATGGATGGTTGGAAGTCTCTGGCTCATGCTTAGCTGAGGGCTGAAAGGATGAGTATTCTCAAGACAAGCCAACCAGCATACCTTATCACTTTCACTTCTGAAAGTGCTATTATTAATTATACTAGGAGAACAGGCTTAAATCCAGCCATCCTGGGCAAACCAGTACTGTGGAGACACTAATTATGCAACACCCATTGTTAACAGTATAGACAGTAAGCCTGGTCTATATTGTTATTGGTGTAAGGAAAATATAAAAGTTTCAATGAAAATACTCCTATATTAAAAGCAAACATGAGAAATTCTCAATGCATTAAAACCACTGTCTCTGGGTAGCCCATTTGTAAACAGTTCTATTTGTTTGAAAGGTTCATGGACATGGTAACTGTGCTGTTTAGGGATTATGTAATTACTACTCCCATTTATAAAGTTCTCAAATACAACTTAATAGCATTTTATTTTTTTATTATTTAAATTCTAGGTAGTTACATACAGTGCAATGTTGGTTTCTATAGTAGAATTCAGTGATTCTTCCCTTACATACACCACCCAGAGCTCATCACATGTGCCCTCCTTAATACCCATCACCCATCTAGCCCATCCCCCACCCACCTCCCTCTATCAGCCCCCAGTTTGTTCTCTACCATTAAGAGTCTCTTATGGCTTGTTTCCAATATTTCAAAATATTTGAATTTCACTTAGTCTTTTAAAATCTGTTAAAAAGGAATGTGTACCTTGTAGTATAGCTAGATGTGAATGAAGTTTAGAGTGTAAAATCCTGACAAGATGCCCCTCCCCACTTTTTTTTACTTCACTTGTACAATACGTAATTTTATTTTTTTATTGTTATGTTAGCCACCGTACAGTACTTTATTAGTTTTTGATATAGTGTTCCGTGATTCATTATTTGCATATAACACCCAGCGCTCATTACAACAAAGTGCCCTTCTTAATACTCATCACTCAGCTACCCCATCCCCAACAACATCCCCATCCTCTGAAACCCTCAGATAGTCCCTCCCCATCTTTTATTTTGCATAGAGCTGGAGGATAAAACACCAAAAGATGTTCTGTAAAAACATGTAGCTAGCCATCTGTTGAACCCCTCAGTGCTAGTGGATCAGTGCAGAAGACCACCACACATGGAATGAAAAATCAGTAACTCTTGCTCTACCGCTTACAGGTATTATAAGCTCTCTGAGTTTTAGTGTTCTACCTGTGAAAAAAGAAAAGACGTGAAAGAACACAACACATAAAAGACATTTAATGCATGTCCCATGCCCCTACATTTCATTAATTTTCATCAACATTTAAGACTTTGTTGAGGCTTCCCAGATGTAAGGCATGGAGAGAAAGACATTTTCCCAGAGAGAGAGAGACACTGCCCCTGACGTCAGCTTAGTTCTGGGGGTTGGACAAGCAGGATCTATTCAGCTCTTCACCCTGCTTGTGAAAATGTGGAGACCTAGATGCATACCCTAATGACATTGTACCTTTGGAGAGAACCACCAACTATGAAATCTGTGTCTGGACATATGGGGCAACACTTGATGAGAATTGGCTCCCCTCCGCTGGCATGAAATCTTTTCAAGACGTGAACTGAAAGTTGCAAGTTCATATCCAGGCTTAATATTGGGGATTCACATTCTCTCTTTTCCTCTAGGGGCCTTCTTTTTTTTTTTTTTTTAAATCCTGACTTCCATAATCAATTTACATAGGTAGCTTCATGGTCCAGAATTTAATTTCATCTACCCAGTGTACCTCTTTTCTGGATAAATAGACCGATTTGGAGGCTAGATGACAAGGCTGCACAGCTGCCACGCTGGGACAGGGGCCAGAGGTAGGCCAACACTTGGCTAAACTATTCTGCCTCATTCTCCACATATTGGTGATAAAAAATTTTTTTTTTTCATCCCTGGTGAAATGGCTACTGATCCAATGAAAAGAACACTTTCATTTTGTCATGGTTGCCATGACATAGTTACCATGCAAGGGGATTTAACCACAGAGAATCAGCAAATTCTGCTGTTTCCCCATCCATTCTTATTCTGCAGAGAAACATGCCTAGGCTGGCCACTTGAAGGCACCATGGAAAATGCTAGCAAAGCAGGACCCTGTCCTCCTCAACATTCACATAATTGTAAGAAAGTTGGAAAAAGAAGCAGGGAACATCAACTCCCCTAGGTAATAACAGAGGTTTATTGGTTGAGGAAATAGCCTTGTTAGAAAGGGGGTCCCCGGAGTCCTACTGCTGGAATCAACCTATTCTGCCTCTAAGCTGACTCGGCCCTGTTCTCTTAGTTTCTTGCTAAATGTCAGGGACATCAGAACTTATATTTCTTTACCTGTGTAGGGTTCGGCAGGCATAAGATCAATTTGAAAAGTCAATCTGTGAGGTCAAAAAGAATGTAAATTTCATATTATTACTTGGAGTGTGTGTGTTTTAGGGAAGTTTTTTGTTTAATTCAGTTTTTCTGTGTACTTGATATGGGCCTTATTTCTCATGAAATGTTCAAACTGGAAGGATCTTTAAAAATCGTAGCGTTCGGTCCCTTTGAGTCTAAGAGAGGCGAACAGGTGTTTCAAAGGATATAAATTGAGTGACCACCATTGACTGTCTAAATCAGTCCAAATCTGCAAGTGCCAAAGAGCATTATATGCATAGAGGGAGATACCACAGGAAAATGAGGCCCTATGGTTACTCTAGAAATAAAAATAATGAATACTGATGTTTTTTGGATTTGGCTGTCGGACAATCCAGCTGTAGCTGGATATTAGGGTGTCAGTAGTATGGAGAAGGGTACTGCCTGAGTCAGTGTCATCAGACACTCTGGCATTTGACATTATCACACCACAGATTTGAGAATAGTGTGAAAAACTGATGAGCTGTTTTCAAGTTATAAACTAGTGGAAAGCCAGAAGCACACATATACTGGTGTTCATGGAGCGTGAAGCTATGGTACAAGGTACCCTCAGGCACTTTCTCCATAGCCATGATATCAGGTGTGGGAGCAGCAGACACATTCCAGACCCTGTTTACTCCTCAAAGGGAAAGAGGCCCCAACCTACTTCCAGATCCTCCTTGGCTCAGGGTCTCGAGGACTAAGTTCACTCCTTGCCAGGCTGTTATTATAGACTGCTGTGTGGAAACAAAGCTGGCAGAGATGAAGAGAGACAGGTAGGAAGTGACACAGAATGAAATAAACATTTTACCAGTGTGAAACCAAGCAACAAGTTAATGGGCACACAATATGTTTGTCCTGACAACTACTTTTATTTCATTTTTCTGGCAAAATGGGATCCTGGTGAAACTACATTTTTAGACTAAGTTTACTGACCACAGAGTGCCAGGGAAGCTGAGAGATTTCATTGCACTGTTAAAGTAACAGTTATCTTTGGGGAAGTGAAGAAAAAGCCCATAAGATAAGAGTGAGAATGTGGTAAATACCAACATTAAAAAAAATAATAATATATTTCATGGTGAACCTGGCCAGCTCAGTCAGAAGAGGATGTGACTCTTAATCTTGGGGTTGTGTGTTTGAGACCCACATTGTTGTAGAGATAACTAAAAAAATAAAATAAAGTTTAAAAAATTAATATATTTCTTGGTGTTATATAATGAGGATTTCATTTAGAGTGAGTGACTCAAGTGTTATAAAAGCAGTGATAACTTTAAATATGTTTATTTTGAATGTGCACATCAAATGTAAAATCTCAGTGAGACCAGTAAGTTACAGAATTCACTTATTTTAATATATAATTACCTGATTAAATGGTACTTCAGTGAACCTAGAACCCATCTAGATGTCTCTCCCTGGTCATCTGTTACAGCCATCTGGTTACCAAGCAGTATTAATTCCAGCTCTGCAATCTACTTCCAATTTTCCCTATATATTGTCACTCACAGACCCCTTAAAAATGCATAACTGGTGCTTTTACTTAGCACCTTTTGTACTAGGTATTGCCTTTTGTAAAAATAATAATAATAATAATAATAATAATAATACATGACACTTTCACGTTGGGGCCAGAAAAAAACGATCTAGATATTCTGAAATTAAAAACAGATTCAACTTGTTGAGAAGGACAACTCCTGGAAACTTTTATTCTACAAAGGAAATTAGAAAATAGGACTATTAGGGTGAACTTATGCTGTAATGTAGTGTTTCTTGAATGTGAGTCACAAGTGTTTCATATTTCAGAAATAATTTTTCATATCCATGTACTACCTATACTATTAGTTTCTTTGTAATTTCTGAATAAAATCAGTTCCATAATGAAATTAGTTTACTTAGAGGGAAATTTTGCTTTACTTCTATAAATGGAAGAGTAGTGTGATTTTAATAAATATAAATTAGCCATAAAAATACATGAGTATTGAAATAAAACTATTCACCAGTGAGTACCTAAAATCATCCTGTAGATTCCCAGTGGCCCTCACACTGTGCTTTGGTAAATACCATTTATCCGACCCTCTTAGAATTATCCAACTCGCCTTAGCAGGCAGGCATCAGGAGACTCACTGATTTAGAAAGCGTGGGAAACTGTTACTGTAAGGGTGGGATTGACCACAGACACTCCTTTTCCCCCACTTTTCTTCCACTACTGCATTTTGTTCTTATGGAAGCTGATTGCCTTCTCCAAAGCTTACTAATAACCTTGAACTTCCCCGGAACCATAAACATTTGCAAGAATAAAATCTGCTCAGGTTCCTGAGAAATTTCTCTGCTATTATGTAACATAGACAAGCAGAGAAAACATCTGCAGTCCTGTGGGGTCAACTCCCAGAAATCTTAACATTGAACCACAAAAGCTTTGCTATTTCTAGCTTTTCAATTTTCACTTGTTAATGTGTCTCCAACTACCATAGCATAAATAGCAGCATTGCTTATTTTCTTGGAATTAAAGAAGTAAGAAATTTGCTGGGCTCTCAAGGTATGCCATATCAAGACATCCCCTACCCCCCAAGGTGCTTACATTGCAAACAGAGAGGATTCAGAGCCAGAAAATCTGGGTTCTGGCCCTCACATTGCATGGTCTGAGGAAAGGATTTGATTTCACTGAATCTCATCTTCTCTCTTGTCATTTATGTGTGTGTGTGTGTGTGTGTGTGTGTGTGTGTGTGTGTTATTCTTCATCTCAAAGTGTGTATTTCTCATCAGGCTTTCCAGAACCTTCATCCAGAAACTTCCGTCACAGATGGAAGATATATATGCCTTAAATATTCAATGACAGACTTTAATTTACAGTTATTACATTTAGGATACTGTTCCAGATGCTGGGGAGACACAGCTAAGCAGAATGTGGTTCCTACTTTCAAAACACTTATAACGAAGCAAATGAGTAAACACCCAGAGAAACAGCAGACTATAATACAAAGAATTGTTTGATCCTATAAAAACTAAAATTTTTTTCATCTGTCATTATATCCATTATTGCTAAGTAGTTTTATTGGGCTATCCCTATGAAATCTACTTGGCAGAACTAATACATTGCAGTGAAATTAAAGTGTTTAGGAAATTCAGGGGAAAAAAGTAGAAAATACAGTTAGGTCACCACAGCTTTGAAAGGATCCTTTGACAAAGCTCCCAGTTTAAGACCTCTACGATGCCACCCAGTCCTGGAAAAGTATAGCCTCCCAGTGTCTCTGGGGCAGACTGAGTTCTATCTGCTTAGACACAGAGAGATGTGCAGGGACAGTCAAAGGGATACAATGGGACTTTGTATCCTGAGGCTGACAAGTTTTATGTGAGGAGGATTACTGTGGGCCGTTAATCAGAGATCACTTCATCTTTCTCCACATATTCTCTCCTATTCTAAATATTTTTCTCTTTAAATAATAGTGTCTCAATAGCAGGAAAAGGAACTTTGGTGTCAGATATTTCTTTTGTTTTTTTTTTAAGATTTTATTTATTCATTTGAGAGAGTGAGCGAGAGAGAGAGCCCAAGGTTGGGGGCTGGGGGCAGGGGGAAGAGAGGCAGAGGGAGGCTCAGACTCCCCTGAGCAGGGAGCCTGATGCAGGACTCCATCCCAGGACCCTGCTATCGGGACCTGAGCCAAAGGCAGATCCTTAACAAACTGAGCCACCCAGGCGCCCTGCTGACAGACATTTCGTATACTTATAACCCTATTCTCTGAATTCAGGTTTCCTCATCTAAAAAATAAGCTGATTGCATTTACTTTGACAGGTTATTATAAAGATGAAACAAGCACGTTGACGAGGTGCTCAGAACTCAGCACATGTTCAGTACACAGTAGGCGTTCAGTAACTATCAGTTATTTCCGCAGAGCCAATGTTAAAGATTATACTGTGTTTTTCGAAAATTGCGGTATTCTTGGTTTTCGGGTATTTATAACACCTGTTTATTACACTATCCTTTTTCCATTGTATGTCTCATCATTGGTTTATGTATTCAAAAACCATGGATTGTTATGTGCCTGGGCTAGCCACTGGATTAGATTCTTAGAATTTAGAGATTGATGGGACAGAATCCTGCCTTCAGGGAGCTTGCAATCAACCATGAGAGACATGTATTTCAACAAGTGGGTTTTTTTTTAATTTATTTTTTAAAGATTTTATTTATATGAGAGAGAGCAAGAGAGAACAGGCATGGGAGGGGCAGACAGAGAGGGAGAAGTAGGCTCCCCACTGAGCAGGGAGCCGGATGTGGGGCTTGATCCTAGGACCCTGAGATCATGACCTGAGTCAAAGGCAGACGCTTAACCGACTGAGCCACCCAGGCGCCCCTCAATGAATGGTTTTAATACAACTTGGTAAGTCCTATGATGAAGACATGTACAAAGTGTGATAGGGCTCAGAGGAGGGAGTGCTCACATTTGGTGACTGGCAGGGATGTTTCAAAGAGGAAACTGATGAAGAGTTATTGGCTCTGTCATTGAAGGGAGAACTAGAATGAGATCCAGGAAAACCTGAACAAATCTTTCTTCTGGTTTCATCTTTGGAAGGTGTCTGTAACAGGAGCCTTGACCCAGGGGTCCTACAGAAGTTTAGACTATAGCTCGGACACAGTCACTGTTCTTATAGTCTACAAGAGATGAATTCGTACATCTTTTAGGGAAGTCAGCAAATTCATGTATTTTTTATAACTACTTAGGTTATCAAAGCTGGACAAAAAGGATAATGTGATTACTTATAAGCCCTTATGGACCAAGGATGAACAGAAAGGATGCTTGAGAAAATCTTAACCTACTTCATACTCTTTGGTATTGATCATTCAGCTGGAGATGAAATAGTAGACAAGGAAAAGAGTCTCATTACTCTAGGGGAGATGGGAAGATAAAAACATATTCCAATGATGTGGCATAATTTGATAAGTGATATTCATCTCATTCATTAAACACTTGTTGAACATTTGAGCCATGATATAGGACTACATAGAGTGAGGTGGGAGCACACAGATACACTTGGCCTGGGCTGAGAATTCATGGAAGTCTTCCTGAAGGAGGCAGCAAGTAAGTCGTACCAAGAAGAATCACAGGTGATTTGCCAGACAGTGAGGGTATTTCCAGCAGTAGAAAAAGAGGAAGCAATGCCACAGGACTGTAAAGCAGCATGGTTCCTGTGGGGAATACCAAACAGTTCGTTCCAGCATTATTAGAACATCACATATAAGGGAGGAGTGGCAGGTGATGAGGCTGGAGAAGCAGGCAGGATGGAAGTCATGAAGAATCTTATACTTATGGCTAAGCCTGTATGACAAAGAACTCTATCAACTTTCTGTAGTCATTAAAAAAAAAGTGTCATTTTTTCTGGATATCAGAAATTTCTGTTTTCAGTAGTACATTGATGAAGATTTTCTTTTTAACTCATAGTAATTACCGTCCGGAAGTACAATATTTATATGTTTGTTATTCACCCATTTACTAAGTATTCATTGATTTCTTGCAATACCCAATCACTATTATAAATTCTGAGAATAAAGCAACCCTACCCTCATAAAACATACTGTCTAGAGAAGGAAATAAATATCAAATAGTTAATTATAAACTAACAATTTTGGGAGACACTGTGAAGAAATAATATGGGGTATTGAGAAGCCAGTAACTTTAGGGCCAAGATGAGCAGCTTACCCGAGAAGGTCTCCTGAGGAAAGATCATTTCAGTGGAGACCTGAAAATGAATATGATTTCAATAGGTGAAGAGCTGAGGGAATGGACATCCCACACAAAGGAATGTCATGTGCTTAGGCTTTGTGGTGGGTTAGCAATTCAATATTCTTATGAAAGACGGAGACAGCCAGTAAAGATGCTCAGAACTGAGCAGTCAAGAAAGTGGTCAGAGATGGATGGGGAGATATAGGTAGTTACCAACATGTGCAAGGCCTCCTACATTGTAATAAGAAGCTGAACTCTCAGGGTGCTGGGTGGCTCAGTGGGTTAGGCTCTTTACTCTTGATTTTAGCTCAGGTCATGATCTTGGGCTCGTGGGATCAAGCCCCATGTCTGGCATTGCTCTAAGTGGATTTATCTTAGATTCTCTCTCTCCCTCTGCCTCTCCCTGCCACCATCTTAAAAAAAAAAAAAAAAAAAAAAAAAAAAAAAAAAAAAAAAAAAGGTTGAACTCTCTCCTGAAAGTGTTTAGGTTAGGATTTGCATTTCAAAATGCTCACTCTGGCTACCAAGTGAGTAAAGAGTTATAATAGGTACTGGAAGAGCAGACATGTGGTTAGAGTAGAATGCTTTGATCTTGGCCGGGATGGGGGTTGTGACTGCAGGGCTGGAGGGACCTGGAGATACTACCCACAGGGGAACTGCAGCTCAGAATATCAGAGATCACAGGCAAAGGATGCTCCACACTGAACAGTTGTTTGTTACCTAGTTGCCTGAATTTTCAGATATTCCCCATGTCTTTTTCAGAATTCACGTAGCTTAATGACTCCTTCAACACTAACAACCACTTGATTGGAGAGACGAGCAAGAAAAAAGCAAGGAGCAACAGGGATTCTCATTCTGTGCTGGTGGGAATGCAAAACGGTCCAGCCACTTTGGAAGACAGTTTAACAGTTTCTTGCAAGGCTAAAAATACTCTTGCCATATAATCCAGCAATCACACTCCTTGGTATTTACTCAAATGAATTGAAAACTTATGTTCACACCAAAACCTGCACACAGATGTTTACAGAAGCTTTAGTCATATTGCCCAAACTTGGAGGCAACCATGATGCCCTTCAGTGGGTGAACGGATACACAAACTGGGGTACATACAATAGTATTTAACAATGAAAAGAAATAAACCATCAAACTCTGAAAACCCATGGAGAAACCTTGAAAGCCTCTTGCTAAGCACAATGAATGAATCTGAAAAGGCTCCATTCTGTATGACTCCAGCTATATAACATGGTGGAAAAGGCAAAACTATGGAAACCATAGAAACATCAGGGCTTGCCAACAGTTTTAAGGGGCTTGGGATGAAGATGAATGGGTAGAATACAGGGTGGTTTTAGAATAGTGAAACTATTCTATACCATAAAGCTATTCTGTACCACATAATCACAGAGTACATGTTCTACATTTGTCAAAACCCACAGAATGTACAATACAAAGGGTGAAGTCTAATGTAATCTATGAATTATTGTCAATAATAATTTGTTAATATTGGTTCCTTGGTTGCAACAAGTGTACTATGCTAATGCAGTATGTTAATAACAGGGGACACTGGGAGTGGCATGAGGTGGTGCATAAGAACTCTATGCAGAAAGGTAGATGGAGAGGAGAAGGGAGTTGAGGGAAATTGGAAGGGGAGGTGAACCATGAGAGACTATGGACTCTGAAAAACAACGTGAGGGTTTTGAAGGGGAGGGGTGTGGGAGGTTGGGGGAACCAGGTGGTGGGTATTAGGGAGGGCATGGATTGCATGGAGCACTGGGTGTGGTGAAAAAACAATGAATACTGTTACGCTGAAAAGAAATTAAAAAAAAAAAAAAAAAAAGAACTCTATGCAAGCATACTTCAAAGATATTTCAGGTTTGTTTCCAGACCACAGCACAGCAGTAAAACGAATACTTCACTAAAGCAAATATTGCAATAAAGTGAGTCAGATGAATTTTTTTATTTCATGGTGCATAAAAGTTAGGTTTACACTCTACTGTAGTCTGTTGAGTGTGCAACAGCATTGTGTCTAGAAAATACATACCTTAATTTAAAACTGCTGTATTGTTAAAAATTCTCAGCATCATCCGAGCTTTCAGCCAGTCATAATCTCTTTGCTGGTAGAGGGTCTTGCCTTGGTGTTGATGGCTGCTGAGGGGTCAGGGTGTTAGTGACTGAGGGTTGGGTGGCTGTGGCAGTTTAAGTAAGACAGCAATGTAGTTTGCTGCACTGATTGACTCTTCCTTTCACTGATGATTTCTGTGTAGTCTATAAAGCTGCTTGATAGCATTTCATCCACAGTAGAACTTTCAAAATTGAAGCCAATTCTCTCAAACACTGCCACTGATCTACAAAGTGTATGTAATATCCTAAATGCTTCCATTGTCCATTCAGCAGCCTTCCCAGCATCTTCACCAGGAGTACATTCCATCTCAAGTAACCATTTACTCTGCTCAACCATATGAAACATCTTCTCATCCATTAAAGTTTTAACATGAGATTGCACCAGTCGAGTCCCATCTTCAGGCTCCACTTCTAACTCTAGTTCTGTGTGACACATCTGCAGTTGCTTCTTCCACTGAAGTCTTGAACATCTCACAATCATCCATGAGGGTTGCAATCCACTTCTTCCAAACTCCTCTTCATGTTGATATTTTGTCCTCTTCCCATGAATCACGAATGTTCTTCATGACATCTAGAACAGTGTCTCCTTTCCAAAAGATTTTCAACTGGCTTTGCCCAGATCCATCAACGGAATCACTGTCTATGGCAGCTATAGCCTTACAACACATATTTCTTAAATAATAAGACTTAAAAGTTGAAATTACTTATTGATCCATAAGCTGCAGAATGGATATTGTGTTAGCAGGCATGAAAACATCAATGGTGTACATCTCCATCAGAGTTCTTGGGTGACCTAATGCATTGTCAATGAGCAGTAATGTTCTGAAAGGAAGACTTTTTTCTGAGCAGCGGGTGCCAACAGTGGGTTTAAAATATTCAGTAAGCCATATTGCAAACAGATGTGCGGTTATCCGGGCTTTGTTGTTCCACTGATAGAGCACAGGCAGCATTGATTTAGCATCATTCTGAAGGGCCCTAGGATTTTCAGGATGGTAAATGAGCATTGGCTTTAAGTGAAAGTCACCAGCGACATTAGCCCCTAATAGGAGAGTCGGCCTGCCCCTTCGGGCTTTGAAGCCAGACACTGACTTCTCTCTAACTCTGAAAGTCCTAGATGCATCTTCTTCCAATAGCAGGCTGTTTCATCTACATTGAAAATCTGTTGTTTAGTGTAACCACCTTCATGAATTATCTCAGGTAGATCTTCTGGATAACTTGCTGTAGCTTCTACATCAGCCTTACTGTTTCATCTTGAACTTCTAAGTTATAGAGGTGGCTTCTCTCCTTTAAACTCATGAACCAAGCTCTGCTAGCTTCACACTTTTCTTCTGCAGCTTCCTTACCCTCTCTCAGCCTTCACAGAATTGAAGAGAGTTAGGACCCTGCTCTAGATTAGACTTTGGCTTAAAGGGATGTTGTGGCTAGTTTGATCTTTCCAGACCACTCGGACTTTCTCCATACCAGCATTGAGGATGCTTCCCTTTCTTGTTATGTGTGTGTTCACTGGAGTAGCACTTTTAATCTCCTTCAAGAACTTTTCATTTGCATCCACAACTCAGTGATCTATATGGCACAAGAGACTTTGCTTTTGGCCTGTCTTTGGTTTCAACATGCCTTCCTCATGAAGCTTAATCGTTTCAAGCTTTTGACTTAAAGTGAGGGATGTGTGACCCTTCCTTTCACCTGAACACTTAGAGGGCATTATAGAATTATGAATTGGCTTAATTTCAAGATTGTTCTGTTTCGGGAAATAGCGAAGCCCAAGGAGAGGGAGGGAGGTGGAGGAAGGCCAGCTGGCGGAAAAGTCAGAACAAACACATTTATTGGTTGAATTCTTTGTCTTTTATGGGCACAGTTTTTGGCACTCCAGAACAATGACAATAGTAACATCAAAGGTCACTGATCACAGATGACCATGACAAATAAAATAATGAAAAAGTCTGAAATATCGTGAGAATGACTTAAATGTGACACGGAGACGTGAAGTGAGCAAACGCTACTGGAAAAGGGTGCCAATTGACTTGCTCAATGCAGCGCTGCCACAAATGTTCAATTTGCAGAAAACACAATAAACAACGCAAAGTACAATAAAGCCAAGTACAATAAAATGGGTATATCTGTTCTTTCTGATCAATTTTTCTGTAACCTAAAACTGCTCTAAAACAATAAAGTCTGTGAACTTAAAAAATCAATAAATCATGCCATACCCATGAATTACTAGAAAGCTCAAACTAAACAGACTATTTTGTCATACAGCACACAATGGGATATCTCTGGCTTTTTGCCAAGGCTCTCCCTGGTCTTTAGTGCGGAGAGAATTTTTTGTGCCACTGCCTCCCAACAAATGTGAGGGATTGAGGAACAGAAGCAGCTGCACTGAGCATTCTGCATGTTACAGTCTCTGAGAAATACAAAAGTCACCATGAAGTGATTCCTCTCATTTCTGGGTTTTCCCTCAGCTCATCACTTAGAGATATGTCCAAATGACAGACACAGCAAGGGCCCTGGGGTAGGAGGGAGCTGTGTCAGAATCTCAGGAGATTTCCCAATAAGCTACGAATAGGGCTGGGCTTCTCCACAGTGATACCAACTCAAATTCACAGTCTTATAAGTTTATTAATACCGTTCTGCTCTTCTACCTTCCCCATAACCCCCAAAAGGCCAAAACTAAAGAAGGGTGCAAATACAATGCCAAGTATGGTTACAGGTTAAATGTGCAGGTGTTGTTAGCGATTCTCAGCAATGCCATGTAATCTTGGCTAAATGTGGACCAAAAGAATGTTCGGTCATTTGATGTTTTCTTCTCATTGCTTTGCTAATTAATTTAGAAATGTGAATTGACCCAATACACAGTGACAGGCCATGTGTTCAGCTTGTGATAATTAGATATCACTAGTCATTAAGTCACACCTTACATCCCCAGTCTGTTTTTCTGGGAAGAAATTAGGAAGCAATGAGGTGTGTCTTCATAAAAGTGAACAGTCTTTCAAATTTGCATCCAGTATTGTGGAGAACAAAAGCTGCCCTTTTTTTTTTTTTTTGGTCAATTTCTTTTCACATATTCGAAGATCTTGGTATAATAGGACATTAACCTCAGAAGCATAAAAATTTCATTACAGACAGAGACTTCACAGATAGATGCCTTGCACTCATTTCCAACAAACTGTCAGTTACTTAGATGGCCCAAAATCAAGATGTGACTATGCATTTGTAACAGTTTGATTCTGGAGAGGTTTATTGGTGTTTGGAATAATTACGGATACATAACAGTAATAAAGTATACATGATTAATGCCACTTGCAATGAAAGAGAATGCTCTAATCAGAAAACTTAAAGTGTGTTTTTGTTGCTAACATGCATTAAACATGCTTGTCTACTTTTGAATAGTCCCTCATTCTGTATTCCTCAGTCAATAAAATCAAGAAAATATGAAGCCATGCATTCTTGTGTTCAGATTCCCAAATATTGTGGAGGTGACCATAATGATCAGATGCGGTCTCTTCTGTGGACACTTCTCAGTCCCGTAGTCCCACCAAAATACTCTGTTTCTAGAAAGACAGAAAGATAGCTGCTCTTTGAATAATGAAAATACTATTATAGGTAACAATTATTCTGTTTCTGTGTCACAGGCAAGAGGCTAAAGGTTTTACATGTGTTCTCCCATTTAACCTTTCCAGTAATCCTATACTAAGGTTCTGTTATTACCAAATTTATAACTGAAGGGAGTAAGTTTTAGGAAGATTAAGAACGGTGCTTAAGTTCATGCAGGTAGTAAAGTGGAAATGCCTGGATTTGAATCCACGTACCAAAAGGCTACATCATGGCTACCCTATATGAATCAGGTATATTTGTTTCTACTTCTGGAAAAACACATCTGAGAGTTGTAGAGATCACTGAATTCTTGTCATTGTCAGTTGGGACTGGTTTTGAGCTAGGTAGTATAAGCTGAACATGGTCCGTCCCCACCCTCCTCCACCACACACGCAAACATTCCTGATAACAATTGTCATACAAACACTGCGTGAGTCTGAGTCCACAGAAATGGTCTTTGGAGAGGGCACATGTTACTTTTTATTTTTATTTTCTTCTAAGTGACACGGAAAGTGCTCTCCAGCATCCCTTTTTAACTCTTTTACAGCATGTTGACTTAATTTTGGAGAAACCAGATATGTATCCCCGTTACGGAGAAAAGAATACCCATGGTATTCTATACCAGACAGTCTGATTTTATTAAGTAAAACTAGGAAAGATCCGAGTAAACAACAGATCATACTTGCTTCATGTTGCCCAAAGGAAAATGGGACAAGGGACAGCAAATATTCTAAAACAAAATGTATCTTTTGCTCTTGCTCCCAATCTTTTGCCAAGGCTGTCAGAAAATTACCTCAACTACTTAACGTCACTATTGCTCACTCCATTATCCTGGTGGACTGCATGGAAGAACTTCTACTATGGTGTTGCATGCTGCTCTAAAAGGGGCTTTGTTGGGACTGAACCCTGGCTAGGATGAGTATCTAGTTATACTTGTGGCAAGTATGTTTAAAGCTAAGACTACTTTGGTCACCATTTGTGGGGTAAAATGTTACAGTCCTCTTCACCCAGTAGGTTGTGTGAGAGGCAGGGTCCTAAGCAACTTTTAAGGGGGATGGCAGGCTGTGGCAGGTAGGTACTCATTCAAGCACTTTGTAGTGGAGGCCAAGGGTAACTGCTTCATAAATTACTCCTATTTTATGAAAGGATGCTCACCTTTCCCTTCACTTAATTATCTGCTAGGGACAGTTAAGATCCTGTTAGATCTGCACTCATCAGTCCATATAAATGACCCCCACTTGAAGCTCTCTCTGGAGTATTATCTTAGGTTCACTGCCACTCATTGGTTGTCAAAACAATATTTGAGAAAAAGGCTTAGATTCTGTACAGTAGAGCACTCCATCCACAGAAGAGCACCTTCTGTGCGTGCCTCCGTAGTTTTGTACATGGCATTCATTTACTCAACAAATATCAGTCGGTTATTGCCTGTACATCTGGGCCTATTTTAGACTCGAGGGATACAGCAGTGAACACACCAGACACCTATCTCTGTCTTCATGGAGCTTATATTTTGGTGAGGAGAGAAAAGTAACAAAGAAATAGATAAGTAAAGTATACATCATGTTAGTACTAAGGAGAAAAATGTTTCAGGGAAGGGGAATAGAGTGTGTTGGACAAGGGATGGGATGAGGTCATTTTAGGCAGGTGGGCTGGGTATGGTTCACTGGGTAGGGCAAGGGGGTAACAACTGGAAGGAGAGGAGGAATTCAGTCAGATGTTGTCCTCTTGGTGACGTCTTTCACAGAGTCTGTCAGTTATTTGAGGAGCCCTGTGCATGTTCAGTCCTAAACAAATGTATACTATGAGTTAAGCTCTTAGAGTATAAAAGTGAATTAGACGCTATGCTCTGCCTCACATCACATAGGGAAAACAGAAATAAATGATTTCAATGTAGTAAAATATGTAGGTACAGAGACATAAAAAGCAAAATGAACGATAAGAAGGTAGAGAAATTAACTGAGCCTAAGGGGAATACAGGGATGTTTTAGGAAAGAGATGATATTGAACAGAGGATTAAAAGATGATAATGGCTACTAATAACAGCTAACCTATTCTTTTCCTTCCAGAAAAATGACATGAAACATGTTTTTTCATCTCTGTATTTCAAATTACATAACTAGTAAGTGAATATATTTCTACTGTCAGACTTTCAAACAAATGCATAAGGTGAATATGAAACCCACACACTACTCTTCCATTTGAACTGACGGTACATTCTGGACCTACCCGCTCCATTGACTCAACCAGTATGTACAGAAGGCTTCCTGGGTCGTGAGTACCATGTTAGGTACCTTGAATACAGGGGATTAAGACAATAGGAACCTCGGCCTCAAAAAAGCTACAGTCAGTCCAGTGATTCCAGGAACCATATGGACAGGATTGACATATGAAGAAATAGGTCATGTCACCCTCAAAGGTTTTGGTAAAACCAGAAAGTAGAATAAATCTCACAGAGAATTCTAGGGATTAAGTCTTGAAAGATTATAAATCTTTCTAGAAAGATAAATGTTATCTGGAAAGAGAGCCAAGGGCTAGATTATAAAAATCTGGTATGATAACTAAGGTATTTGGATTTTTAAAAATATTTTCTATGAGGAGCCTTCAGAAATTATTTTTTTTAAAGTGGCATTTTTGAGTGTTCATAGCTCTTTTTCCTAAGTAAGAGCCTTTTCAATATTTTAATAAATTTCCTTATAATCTTTCTAATACACTAAAAGGTTTCATTTTATTTTATTTTATTTTACTTTATAAGATTTTTATTTATTTATGAGAGGGAGAGAGAGTGCACATAAGCGGGGAGGAGGGGCAGAGGGAGAGAAAGAAGAAGACTTTTCGCTGATCAGGAGCCCAACATCGGATGCCATCCCAGGACCCTGGATTTATCATCTGAGCCAAAGGCAGACATTTGACTGACTGAGCCACCCATGTGCCCACAAGGTTTTATTTTAATTAGTAACACATAATTACCCTTCAAACTATAAATATTTATTATAGAAAATATTAAAAAATGGAGAAGTATTGGGTACAACACAATATACATCTGTAATTCAACCACCTAGAGAAAAATGTTAACATTTTGATGTATTTCCTTCAAACCTTTTCCTAAATATGTATGCATGTATATTTCTTCAGTGTGTGTCATATATACCTACGACTATGCCATAAATACCTTC
This sequence comes from Martes martes, assembly GCF_963455335.1. Taxonomy (NCBI): domain Eukaryota; kingdom Metazoa; phylum Chordata; class Mammalia; order Carnivora; family Mustelidae; genus Martes; species Martes martes. The sequence goes on along the minus strand of NC_137898.1, from coordinate 73,177,600 downwards.
ACATGCCTTTGAATATTTTCAAAAACACAACTTAATGGTTAGAGAACAATATTCTACTGTATGGAAAGATCTGTTTTATTTACTTAGCTTATTTAATATAGTTTTTTTAAAAACATGGGCAGAGGATTCAAATAGAAGTAGGCTGGAGTTTTTGCCTTGAACTTGTCAGCTGGATGTTTCAAGGAACTCAATCTCTATAAACCTCAATTTCTTCATCAGTAAAATGGAGTTTGAAAAGGGATCTAGTTTATAAAGTTATTATGAAAATTAAACCAATTGTGGAGAATGTTTCAAAATATAGTGCCTGGGAATATTAATAAATAAATGTTAACTATTATACTCATTAACAATATTAATAAATGTCATTATTGTATATAGTAATATATTAACAACTATTTTTCTGATCTTTCAGTGCTTATGAAGTAATCTTAACATACACAAAGATTAACAGAATTTTTTTAATATATAACCCTCAATAGTCACTAATCCTGGTTTTCTGTGATGAAGAACTGATTCCTATTTAAATGTCTCGGTCTAGAGAAGGCCATTTTTGTACGGAGCCCTTTTTCTTTAAAGGAAGGAAGCAGTTGCATTGTGTACCTTTGCTAGTAAGGCACGGACATACATGATAATTTGCTGTTTTTCTAAATAGGAAAGAATAAAAATGCAAGCAAGTAGGCTGGCTTAGTTTCCATAATCAGTCCAACTCACATCCAGTTACCAAACCTGAAGAGCCTAGGCAATCTACCTCTGGCCCAAGTCACTCAGGGCTTACGCTGGTGCAGACCCAGCACTCCCCATGACTTTCCAGACCAAACTTCATCCTTTCTAAAAGCTCCCATCCTTTTCACTCTAGCATTCCCTCTCAGAAGAATGCTCTGCTGGCAGAAACATATACCTCTTCTTCTTTTTTTTTTTTTTCCCCTCTCTATTTTTGTAGGCCACTTGTAGAATAATAGAAAAATCACAAAATTCCAAAGCTGGAAGGGATTTGAGTGTGCATCTAATTCAGTGTTTCCTAATTGTGGTTGTGAAACAGAATGATCTGAGGCTGTTGATAAAACAAAAATTCTCAGACCCAACCCCAGATAGTTTAATTCTGTATTTTTAACAAGCTCCACGGGTTATTCTTATATACAACCAGGTTTAGGAAACACTGATTTGACTCATCTTCCCACCTAGAATAAAGCTGAGTGCTACTTCAGGCAGGAATTGTATCCTTTCTCCGCTGTGTCCCTGATCCCTGAGGCTACATACCCAAAGCAAAATTCCAGAGTGGGCACTTAGTAAATACCTCTTGAAGTGAAAATGAGACCACAGTGTATCCTCAGCATTATTTGTATTTCTGTTTACTCATCCTTGTTCCAAAAAGGATTTAAGGCAGCTTACCAATATTCAGGTAAAATCTCTCCCCATTCTGAATTAGGAGAGGACTCAACTGTAGAATAATCCAGGAAGGATCAGAAGCAATACCTGCTTCCTAGATAAATTCCACTCTAAATTAGTAACATCCACCTTACTGAGAATTCCGTAGTTTTTTTTTTTTTTTTTTAACATACAAATGTCATCACGGAGAGATATTGTAATGTAGTTGACAAATCCTGTGTCTTACAGTCAAGATAAAACTATACTCAGATCCTCCTGTATGCACCATGCTTAGCCCATAATAGCTCCGCAGTCCTCGGATATAGACTTAATTGTTCTTTACTACTATTTCTTCATTGACAAGATTCAACTCAATTTATTTTTATTTCACAAATATTTCTGGAGCATCTAGCATATGACAGGTACTATTTTAAGCACTCAGGGGAATAAAACAGAAAACTACTGTCCTGGAGATGCTTTTACTCTGTAAGGCATAACTCTATTTCAGAGGATTATTATGAAGGTGAAATGTACATAAAGGCTTTGTATATTTCCAAGCATTCCCTAAGTGTTAATTGTCTTCCCCACCTTTGATTCTTTTCAAGTGATATATATACACCCCAAAATATAGTTGGGAAAATAATTCTCCCAAATGTCCCATTTTAGAAACACTTCTAATTCTGAAGAAAAATCGGGAATAAGCTGGGATCCTAAAAAGTTCCTTAACTTGTACTGACATTGTTTCTTTCATGCAGAACTAGTGGAATTTATGGTCTCTGGGGATTTTTCACCATGACAGGTCCCAGGGAGAAGCAAGGAGTCACGTCTTTACAGAGGTCTAGACACAGCTGTACTATAGACACTCTCATCTATACCAACAGGAAACGTACATCTGTCTCATTCTTGTGTACATGAGACTCCCTTGCACAGATTACTTGAGAACTTTAAGAAGAGACTGTAGATGCACTTGCAAGCAGCAGAGGCTAAGTGATTGCCATCTAGGTGGGATCAAGCTGCAGCTGTGTCTATAAGAAGGGACTTTAGCGATTTGCAAAACTGCCAGACTCTCCCATGCTATGTGGCTAGACCTGTGGGCTGCAAGACATGGTCCAGATTTCTATTGCTGTTTCCCAGAATGTCTCCATCAAAATAATTCTCCTCCATTTTTACCCTAATTGAGTAAGTGCTCCCAAATTTGTGCGCGGACATTTTTTGAAGCTGACTTTGTAGCTGACACTCCCAGCCCAGCATTTCCATGCATTTCTAACATTAGGCTCACCTAATCTGCTCTCTGAGAAACATTCCTACCCCTTGGCTCCTACCCAACTGTATTCTGATAATTCATTAAAAACTCAGTTCACAGCCTGCATCCTTTTGAAAATCTTCCACAGCCCCTCTGTAGCCCATGGTAGCTCCTCTAACTTCTAGAATTCTCCAGAATCCATTGTCTATGCCTCTCTTTCACTGGTTAACTGAAACTGCAAAGCAAAACCCATAAGCCCATATCAAATTAACCACCATGATTGAAAGAGGTGAAAACTAAAATCCATATTCAGCACACAAAAAAAAATCCACCTATTTGAAAACTAAAAAATATATCTTTGATAAGTTGATTATAGGCCATAAGATCCATAAATCTTAAAATTTCACAGTGTCGATCTTCTTCCTGTTATTGTCTTTGAAAAATGTACTGTTTTCAACAGAAAAAAAAAATTCTGGTTTATTCATTTTCATGAGGAACGGTCAACAATTTGGGGCTATTTTTATGAAAAATTTGAAGTGTTTTTCTCCTATGGCATTTTAAACACTTAAGGCCCACAATGAATTTTAGTCTCCAAAGAAGGCCCAGAGTGCCTGAGCCAGGTTGCCCATGCCTGCAGAGGTGAAATTGCTTACTTCCTCCTGGAGAAAAAGACAACTCTCATTCCTTCTGTGGAACATTTACAACATCGTATTCATGTCTCTGACATTTTAGTATTTGGTTATACAGCAAAAAGTGTCTGTACTCCTGGACATTGAAAGGAAACGGGTAAAGACACCTCTGTTCTGTCGCTGGATAGCGAACGGCACAGCAAGATCTGTTTCTGTACTTGCCTCCCCCTAAGAAAAACAGCCGTCACTGGCTGAGCACTTATGTGACAGACACTGTGCTCAAAGCTTTATAATTATCAAGATTCTTTCATCTTCACAGCAACCTTAAGTGGTAGATGCTATTATCTCTATTGAACACATGTCAAAAATGGAGGCTTGGGGAAAGAGGATCCGGTTACTTACCCAAAGCTCTTACTGTTAATCCCTTCACTTTTCATAATAAACCATGAACTCTCTTAGGAAAGAGGACATTTTTATGAATATGTATTTAGAAACCACTTGACTAACACAGAACCTGGCTCTTGGAACCTGCTTAGTAAATAGTTATTTTGACTAAATATTCAAAGTGAATTAGAGGTACAGTGTGACCCTATGCTTTCTGGAATGCAGTTGAAAACTGTGAGTGTTCCAAAATTTTGTTATAATCTGCTACGATCTCCCCAAATCTAGAAGGGAATGGAAGGCAGGCATTCCTTTTTTCTGCGCTAGGGCCTTTCCATACCCAGACATAGAGGCAAACATTGAGCAAGTGGAAGAAAGAAGCCTTGGCGAATACCAAAGGCACCAAATAGGGAAAACAATGTATAATTGTCAATTTCTTACAAACAGAAAGATAATGACTTTTGGGTTTTGTATTGTTCTTTATATTATTCACAGCATGGACAGGATAAAAATTGCACCTGATTCTATGATGTTCCTGAGAGGGTGACAAAGCAGGTTATTATTTTCATTTTACAGTTTAGTGAAATTGCCTTAGCCAACCAACTGTCAATGATATGACCCAAGTCTTCTGACTCTTAGTCTGTTTTTCCTTATGGATTTATTGACATCAAACTATGAAGATTTATTCTAAGACCATTCTAACCCAAGATGACTAAGTTACCTCGGTTCTTTAAGACTCCTGTCTTACCTCCCATGCAAGTGAGATGTTAAGGTCACGACTCTGATTATACTCTTACAGTCTCAATATTCCCAGAGAAGCCCCAGGCTATCCCTATAGTCAGTGTGAGATTAAATGAATAAAGCACATTGAATAATGCATCAATTCCTCCACAAAACAATAAAAAAAAAACCCTAGCCTTGGAGAATGTTGGTTCTAAAGAGTGTCTACAAGCTATAGACCACCTCTCCTTCTAATATATATGGGATGGGGGAGGGGAGGACTTCAGAAATGGTCACTCAAATATTTCAACCAAAGTAACAGACCTCAGAACAGTCATACAATGTATCAGTTGTTTATAATTTATTACTAAATCTCAGTATCTTCTTGAAGAAGGAAACTTACATTTTGTTATTTATAGAACTATTTATATAGGACAAGAGAGAAGAATTTTAGTCTAGCAAGGGAAACTCTCCTCTCTCCTTCAGTAATTAGTTCTGTATCTCTGTCACAGTGCTTTATATACTCATTCATCCAACATTTACTGAAAAAAAGTTGTGTACTATGATGGCTTCTTGAATGCAAAATGATAAAGATCTAATCTTTGGCCTCAGGAAGTTTACAAGAAAGTGTAGATTACTGTTACTGGAGTGGATGGGTTATAATCTCTCTCCCTCAGTTCTGACACTGACTAGTTGTGTAATTTTTGGATAAGTCTCTAAACTTTGCTTCTTCATTCTTTGAAATGTCACTAATATGAATTAGGAGAGTAAGTGTTTTTTTGATACCACCTATTTGCCAGACATTCTTCTAAATGTTTTAAGTGAAAGATGACATTTAATCCCTTCAGTAGTCCTAATCAAAAGTTACTCCTATGATTCTCATTTTATAGATGAGGAAACTGAGAGTTTAAACAAGTTGCTCACAGTCATAGAGCTAACAAGTTGTAGGTCCAGGTTGTAAACCCAAGGACTCAACCCAAAGCACGTGTCCTGGAGAAGTGTACGTCAGTATGAGAACCAGGGGAGCTTTAGGCAAAGGGTCCTAAGGCTGAAAGCTTCCATTGCCTTTAAAATAAAGACACATTCTCTTAGGAACATCCCTTGCAGTTGCCACTTCCCATTCACAATCGTCTCTTCTCAGTCCGACCCAGCATCCTGGGAGCTAACACACGTGGACTTCATAGTGGGCTCTTTTGCCTTTGGATTCAGCCACTAGGAGGCTGGAGCCAGAAGTTCAAGGGAGGTAAGAGTGAGGTTGTGTTATTTATTCCTCTGGTGGGCTCCTTTTCTGGGAGATTATTTTGAACCCATAATAAGTTTCAATTATTTTTGAATAAATTAATGAAACCAGAAGCCAAAGAAAGACTACGTTCTTCAAACTTTTATTAAATAATTTTGAGCCTTTAGAGTTGAGGAGCTCATTATATTTTGCAAAGCAATTTATAATAGCATGCTACATTTTCAACCACACTTCTTCTGTGTGGGTGGAGAAAATGCGCTGGGGGAACTTAAGTGACTTGTCTAATTTGCTACAAGCAGTATGTGACAAAGCCATGATTTAATCTCAGGTTAGTGGCAATCCATGTCCTATTACTACCTCCTCTCTTGGGCTCCTGTTAGCAGCCAAGGCCAGCATGGTCGCCTGCTTAGCAGAAGTTTCTATCAGGTCCTAAGAATAAAAGGAACTTCAATACAGCTCTTTCAGGGATGTGCTGGAGACTATTCTTCTCTAGATGTTTTTTTCTATTTTGTTGCCAGAATATTCTTCCCACCCACCAGTTTCATGAAACCAAACAAAACAACACTTTCTGTGGGGAACACAATTGCAACTTTGCAAGTGCTTTCTTTTGGAGCAGAGGAAGGAATAATGCCTGTCTTTAGGGAATCTTGGTTGAAACCTCTCAATTGCAGAGTGCCACAATACTGAGAAACGTTTCGCTGAGGTAATTCAGCTCCTGGGGCAGTTTAATTGGAAACAATTGGAGTTGTGAATGTGAATGCACAGCATTTTCCCCTCTGGTTTGTGGTGGAGAGAGAAGCCAATGGGCCTTTAGCAAGAAGCTGGAAGAGGCAGCTCAGCAGGCAGCGGGGCTGTACCTAGCTCGCTTTCCAACTTTGCAGTGCCAACTCCAGTGGCACAGTTATTTCCTATTGAGAACAGATTCCGTTTGTTCAGGGCATGTTTGTGAAGAGAGATTTTCAGACATTCAGCTATAATGGGGCATTCACACATTCAGAACCCAGCTAAATTTGCCCCCAGGGCACATGGGGATGATGCCAACAGCACAGGCTTGCCTGGGAACAGTCACAGAAATACAGCCTCTGTTGCTTCTGAGTTTGGGCTGACAGCCCAGGATCCGGTGTGGTGGGTTTGTGCTGTTTTCTGCTGTGATTGGTCAGGATGACACTAAGGTAGCCTCCTCTCTAGGGCATCGTTTGGGTTCCCTCACTTCAGACAACTAGGTTTGGATTCTGTTTCCAAGGAAGCCAGTCCTCATTCTGGGCGTCACTGGCATTGCCTACCTGCTTCCATGCCAGGGGTCCATGGAAGTCTATCAGCATTGCAAATCCAAGCTTGCCACACCCGGGTGAAAGGACTCCTTTTTGCTCATCAGAAAGAAGCCTGACCTCTAATCAGCCCTTTAGCCTCATGATGGATCTCTGCTTTATCCCTCCCTCATGCTGCAGCCACCCAGAACACTTCACACCTTCACAGGGCTCTGACCATGATCACTTCTCTGATTGTGTCTTTGCCCATGTGATTCCCTTCCTTGTCACTGTCCTTTCTTGGGCCACTCACTGATCCTTCCAGATAAGTCAGCATCTTCTCCTTTGGGAAGCTCTGATATCTACACTCACCCTTTGCTGAACATGTTGACAAGCAACCATATCCAGTCAGGCTACTTCCTTTCTGCTGATGTACCACTGTGAAAGGGTTACAGTGTGAAGTATATATATGGAAGTTATTTAAAGGCACAAAGAATGTTGAAATTCCATACTGGAAAAATGTTCTCCAAAGAATCCTGAAGAATGTGTGCACAGAGAATAAAAATACCCTGTTTTTGTTTTTGTTTTTTAAAGATTTTATTTATTATTTATTTTGAGAGAGAGTGAGAGAGAGCACCTGAGTGGGGGTACGGGCAGAGGGAGAGGGAAAGAGAATCTCAAGCAGACACCAGGCTGAGTATGGAGCCCAATGCGGGGCTCGATCCAAGGACTCTGAGATCATGACCTGAGCAAAAATCAAAAGCTGAATGCTTAATTGACTGAGCCGCCCAGGTACCACAGTACCCTGCTTTATTAACTGGGCCACAGTCCATAGCATACCTGATGTATAGGTGAAGCTTCAGACTAAAGGTCCTCCTTTTTACTCAGCTTGAATCAAAACCTCAGGGTTGTATCACCTACCAGAGGCCTCATGATTTGAAAAGTTGAAGTAATAACAACACTCTTCCAAATGTGGAGGGAATTAATAAGTGGGCGTAATATATGAAAGCTGGTCATTGGGAATGGTCAGGCTGGTTGGCTTCAGCCAACCAGTACCCACTAATTTCATAGAAAAGAGAAGAGGGCTTTCCACATGTGCATGGCCTTTACACCCAAATGACACTGCTCGTGTCTTTATCTGCAATATACTTCTATATAACCAAATGCCAAGCATTGATTAAAGTAGTTTTAGATATTGACTTAATCAACATGATAACTAGATGAGGTAGGTTTGTCGTATTTTATAGATGAGGAAATTGAGGCACATTAAATAATTTACCCAGGATCACATAGATAACAGGTGGCAGAACTGGAAGTCAACCCTTGACATCCAAGCACCAGTAACCATCTTGTTAATGACTAAATGAGGACCAGATTATCCACTGGTTTCCCCTTGAGGGACTTGGAAACAAGGCACAGAAAGAGCTGCAGAATTATTCCTTGGTCCTCATCCAGCAGGAATGAAAGAAAGAGAGAAACATCATCAGTCCTCAGACACTGCAACCTCTATACCATGTCAGTCAGTAGTTAATTTTACTGTAAGATCACCAATTTCTTGAGTTTTCCCTTAAGAGTGCCAATGATTTGTCACCACTAACTAAATACCATTCCCTTTAATGAGACACCAGTTCTATATATAGCTATTGATTTTTTTTTTTAAAGATTTTTATTTATTTATTTGACAGAGAGAGATCACAAGTAGGCAGAGAGGCAGGCAGAGAGAGAGAGAGAGAGGGGGAAGCAGGCTCCCTGCTGAGCAGAGAGCCCAATGCAGGGGTAGATCCCAGGACCCTGGGACCATGACCTGAGCCAAAGGTAGAGGCTTTAAACCACTGAACCACCCAGGCGCCTGTCTATATATAGCTATTGATTCTTAATTTAAACTTAGCTGTAAGCAAAAGTACAGATGTTGTAAAATTATAAGCACTCATATCTTGGAGAAGTTATACAATATTTCTTGTACAATAAAGACATTTACTTAAAGGTAAGCCAATATCTGTATTGTCAGAATTTGATCATTAAGACCCAGGGGAAGTTGCCTCAGGAAACAGTAAAATAAGATAACTATGCATCCAAGTTTATATCTATAATCCCTGGACAACTGTTAATAATGCTTCTTTCACCTATGGGTTGGAATGATAAATTATATGGCTACTTTATCTAAGAGAACATCCCATGTCAGGGACTTCACTCTCCCCTGTGGGGGATGGTAACAGTACACAGATAAGAGACACAGTCCCTGCCCTCAAGGATTTCACAGGGTGGATTTCATCCCACTTTGAAGGAGATACATAAAAATAAAATTACAGGACAGTGCAGTAAATGCCAGGATAGAGATGCTGAGACGAGATGCCTGGACAGTAGAGGTAAGGTACTCAGTGTAGAGTGCAGTGTGAGGGCTTAGGAACTAATTCTTAGAGAGAAAATGCCTCAGCTAACTCATAAAAGACCTTAGATATTAATCAATAGTTGAGGATCTAGGGAAGGATGAGCATTCATAACAGAAGAACAACAAATGAAACTTGATGGGATATGTGAGGGAGATAACAAAACTTAGGGGTCAAGAAACCCGGGATTTGGGATCAATGTGTCAAATTTTGAATACAAAGCCTGAAATGCTAGCTGTGTGTCATTAGGAAGTTATTGAACCTCTCTGGGTCTTGATTACTAAATGGATAAGATGGAGAACAGCTGTGTCTAAGTCATAGGGTTGTGGGAGACTTCACTAAGCTAACATATGTAAAAAAAAAAAAAAAAAAGTTAAAAAGTTTAATAATATTGAAACACGTAGAATATGTACATATTAATATCCTAAGTGGGGAGAAGAAGGCAGTTTATTGTGTGACTGACCCAAGGAGTTTGCACCTGATCCAGAGGGAAAGAGCAATCACTGAAGGAGTGCGGCACAGAGAGGAGTGAAACAATCAGATTCGATTTTTAAAAGAGTAGTGATTCTTGGCAAGTGTTTGGAGGGTGGGTTGGAAATGAGTGGGAAGCAGAGAGAAAGGTTATTTCAGTAGATGGTTAAGTGGCAGCATCACTTAACCCCATGTCAAAATCCTCACCATGCTGGTGGGAAATCCTCACCACAAATGCCAGTTAACCACATTAGGGTTGTGGAGATGTAATTTGAGCCTTCAACATAGTAATACTCTTAACATCTATTTGTATAAAGGTTACATTTAGGGGTGACTGAAATGTTAAAGTTCGAAGAGACCTAAAGAAATGATCCAGCCCAGTGGTTCTCTACCCTGGCTACAATCAAGACCCTCTGGGATGTTCTAAAAAATACCAGTCCCCAGGTCCCACTCTCGATCACTTAAGTAAGGTCTCTGGGAGTGAAGCTCAAGCACTGATGGGTCTTCAAAGCCCCCCAGGTGATTCTCATGTGCAGCCAGGAGACAGCAGAGAACCACCACTGACCTCATTCAACCCCCATGTTGAACACAGGTGGAAGGTGAGCCCCAGACATGATTTTTTCAGGATGTGGGTGATAATTGTGTTACCTGTCTTACCTGTAATATATGAACATAGTTTCTTGTGTACTTATAACAACATTGGAACCTCCTGGGCATTTGATACGTAGTCTGGTTTTGTAATAACTTTATGCTGAGGCTAGAAATGGGGGCAGGGTACAAGATCCACAGAAAGAAAATTGCTCAAATAAGAAAACAAAGAGAGGAAGAACTTTATGCAAACAAAAGGAAATAAGACTATATATGCATTCCACCAACACAGGGTAGACAAGCCTTAATAAATGATATATAATTAGTTTCCTCCTGTGGTAGTTGGGAAAGGGTAATTATGAAGAACAGAAAAAAGCATAATGATGAGAAAAAAAAAAAAATCCCATGAAAGCAAGAGGTTATGTCAGTCTTCTCCATTGTTGCATCCCCAGCTCAAGGGCAGCCCTTTGCAAATAGACAAGTCCCATGCTTTAGTTAAAGACTAAATAAATGGAAGAAAGGAAGGAATGGAAAGAGAGCAAAAGGGTCAGGCAGAGTCACTCATTCACTTTGTCTCTTAAGGCCATTAAATCTTTCTGAACAGCCTCAGGGATGAAATAATTTTTAAATAATAATGTTCAAATAGTAATTTTCAAAATATCCAGTTCTACTTAAATACTGGCCTTCTTTTTCTGCCAGAAGCAGCTATGAATGGCTTTGGGAGAAGAGTATGCAATGGTTTCACCCTAGGTCTTCATGCTCTATGTAGAGAAGATGTTACTGGCATTCCTAGGCTCTGTGGGTTGACACTTCAATGTATAAGTTTCTAGGGGACACAATTCAGCCAATATCACCTTATCAGTGATCCTTAATTCAATGAGTCACATGGGTTTTGACCCTACAAAATTGTCCAAAACCACCTTTTAAGCTACCCTCAAGTACATATTGCCTCCCCATAAAATCAAGTGAATACCAAATATTTAAGTGTAGCTGAATCTCCTCTTGGGATCATAACACAATATCTGGGTCTCCAGGAAAACAGACACCACAAATCTGAAAAATGCATGTAGGGGCTTTGCTGGAGAAGATCTTGGTAACAACTGTGAAGGATAAAACAAAGCAGGATTGAACAGAAAGAGAAGCTGAAATGTGAGGCAGTTGGAGCAGAGAACTTTCTCTGATCCTTAGGACTCTTGAGCTAGATAACCTTTCAGAGCTTTCCCCTTTTGAAGCAAATCATCCCTCTTTGTGCCCTTGAATCACACAACTATTCCTGTGGATGGGAGTATTTTGGACAAAGTAGCTTTCCTGTATCTGCTGCAGTCTATTTCTTATACTTTTTGGATCTAGCGGCTTCATATACTGAGTTTGCTCTGCTAGAAATATCTGCTCCAAGATTTTGATTGGCCTTTTTTCCTAGGGAAGTATATAAAAGGAACGTTGATGGAACAAACCATAGCTGACCTTGAGTCTTTCACTGATACTATTATCATTCTTTCCTTCTGCTACTACCTATTCTAGATTTGTATATTTATGTTCTAGATTTCCTCACTTCTACATGCATCCTTAGCTATGCTTGTTTTGATGGCTTACCTACTGGTTGTGATACAGAGCTTCATCCTTGAGGAGTCTGAGCTCCTGGTCATTATGCCCTTTATAGTCCATGGCTATTGCACTCATTAATTTTCTGTCAAGTTGGGACAGGGACGTACCAAAAGACATTCAAGTGATTCACCCAAGTGGAAATCATATTATTCCCTATCATTGTGGCCATCATGTATTGGCAGCTCTTCCTTCCTGATGACTTGGTCAATTATCCAGGCCAGGATGGTGGTTTCTTTCCTTGCTTTCTGCTTTCTTCACTCAACAAATCTAAAATGACTGAGTAGCAGCTAAGCTAACAGTTTTTTTAGACTCTTGCTGTGTCCCTTGTTGAAAGCATCTCTCTTTGGAAGCCAGGACATCTAGACACAGAACCTAGGTGTGTGGGGGAGGGAAAACACAAATACCCCAAGTGAGACACATAGAGTGCTCATAAGTGGGGCCACTTCTAGTTCCACTCTTGGTTGCTGAGCCAATGCACATTACCTACAAAAGACACACCATGACTTCATTGATTAAAGATGCACTGAATCTTAAAGAATGCTATCCCATCCTTGGAGGACATTGTTTCCAAACTGATACCTCAGTTGTGCCTTCAAGATGTTGTCCCATTGCTCTATATGGCTGGCAGTTTCTGGGGGGTATAATATGTGATAGGACCATTGAATCCCATGGATATGTGACCTCTACCACACCTCTTTGGCTGATCAGTGGGGACCTTGGTCTACTGCAACATTATGCAAGATCCCACATTGGTAGATCAACTACTCTGTGAGCCATTATTTAGAGGTGCTAACTGAAGCCCTGTGGACAGGAAAGATAAAACCATACTTGGACTTTGTGTTGATACCACTGAAAATAAATTGTTTCCCCTTTCAAGGTAGAAGAAGTACAATACAGACATCATATCCCAAGTAGTTGGTTAGTCTCCTTGAGCAATAGTTCCATATTAGGGATTTGAACTTGGTCTCTTTGCTTATAAGTTAAAGCTTTCACAGTATAAGTAACTAGATCAGTCTTGGAGAATGAAAGCCCATGCTGTAAAATCCGTGCATAGCCAATAGCTACTGTCTTCTTGAGCCCATTATGCCAGCAATGGAGTGGCCAGCGACAGAATGGCTGGTATCAAGTGGTTGTTTGGTGCCCCTTCCATGGTGATGCTTTCTGATGAACTTTAACGTACAACATAATGTTATTCACACTTTGGACACTCCCATAAGTTCATACATTTGTCTTTTCCCAGACCTTCTTGTTGCTATGAATTTCCTTTTTTTTCCTTTAAATTCCTTGCTGCTAATAATCTATGTATATTCTATGTCAGGGAACTTCTTGTCTCACATAAAGTGAATACCCACCAAAGTTCTGCTCATTGAAAGGCTTCACACTTATCAAATAATCCCAGAGTAAATAAAATCTTACAGTTGTGCTAAGTGCTCTAAAATAGAGAAATGTGGTTCTGTGAATGTGCATCAAAGTGGAAGTGACCTAATCATGGATGTCACAGAAGATTTTGCAAAGGTAACACTTACTGTATGGAGATACAAAGCATTAGTAGTGTGGAATGGATGAAGAAAATAAGGAGTACTCAAGGCAGAGGGAACTGTGCATGCTGAGACCCTTTGGCGGAGAAAGACACGGCCCATATGAAGGATTAAAAGGTTATTCTGGCTGGAGGTGTCCAGGACCTAAACAGGTCCAGACAAAATGTGACTAAATATTTAATGAGTTTACTTACATACAAAGAGAATTTTATGAATTTTGAGGCTGAGTCTTCAATGTGGTCTTTAGTTTTTGAATTGTGGATCCTGTGAGAAATTGATGACAGTTATGAATTTCTCTCCAGACCCCCCCCCAAAAAAGTGCTTTCCCATCAACTCATGATTTTGCATGTATTGTGTGGGTCAGTTTTACCCATGTTAATTTCAGTTCACATGGAATTTATGTGGTCTATAGATCTGAGACAAAGCAAGCTCTACCAAATCTTTATTCTGTAATGCGTACCCAGCCGCTTCACTTGCACACCACACCACACAATGTTGGAAGAGAAGGAACATGACTTCACACAGCTGCCCCAGTTATCCATTTATTTTGTATTTTACTGTTGGTTAACAGATGAGTATCTAGTGGGCACTTGCAAAGCGCTATCCTAATTCTCACAGGGAATCACAAAACATAAAATGCTCCTCTGGGAACCCATGCAAAAGCACATTAATCCTTAATGACAGAACCAAACACAAGGGTTGTGCTGGCATTACCGTCAGGAAAAAGCAGCTCTCCCTCAGAGAAAAACTGCCCTCTGTCAGCTCCTCTTTGAGTTCCTGGCTTCACGTGGTCTTGTGGGGGATTGGGGGGTAAAATAGTTCCTTCCCCAGAGATAGAGTCACTTGGATGCAGCTGCATCTGAAAGAGAACTGCTGACTTAGGATTTGATTCCATGATGAGCATTTTATAAACATACTATATATAGCAATTATATACACTACATGCTGTATACACATGAGACATAAATTATATGCTAAATCAGCTCTTGGGCCAATCCTCAAATAATGGAAAAGAGAGTAAGTGCTTAAATTGTAGCTGGCAGGCTTGGGAGGAAAAAAATTAAATCATACACAGGGAGACGCACTATCACTTTCTCCAGAGAGTCTTTTAAAAGTATACAATCATCCGACAGGAAATGTAACCATAATCTGGAGCTTAGAGAGAACTTTGATGAAGTTCAAATATTTTTTATCTATTTCTCTCTTTCAAAGGAAGCAACTCCAAACACATATTCCAGGGCTTACTGCATGGAAAATATGCAGAATACTGTGCCAGTACTTTACATACATCACCCCACAAAACCTTCACAAGCATACTATCATGTAGGCAACATTATAAAACCCATTTTACTGAGGACTAAACTGAAGATCAGAAATGCCACATATGTTTCTCAGGGGGACTCCATTTTTTTTGTAAGATTTTATTCATTTATTTGACAGACAGAGATCACAAGTAGGCAGAGAAGCAGGCAGAGAGGGAGGAGGAAGCAGGCTCCCCACCGAGCAGAGAGCCCAATGTGGGGCTTGATCCCAGGACCCTGAGACCATGACCTGAGCCGAAGGCAAAGGCTTTAACACACCGAGCCACCCAGGTGCCCCAAGGGAACTCCATTATTAAATACCAAATGCCATAATGAAATCCAGGCGTGTCTGGCTTGGACTGCCAAAGTGCTATCTTATAAATGACCATTTCACCTAAACCACACATCTCACCTAAGTGTAACTTAGGTTGAGTAGTTTAATATCCAAATCATCTGTCAGCCTTTTTTTTTCCCCCTCTCTCAAATCATCAGTCATTCTTGTCATCATAGTAACACAACTATCAAAGATATGTGTTTAGTTTACTTGAAAACTAAACTGCATATATTCTTTCAGGACCATTGTAACTGGAGGACACAGAAAATCCCACCAGGAAATATTCAAATATGAAGAGGAAGACACCATGTTAGAATCTTAATGCTCCTTTGGTAATGGGAAAAGGTAGACTTACTTGGGACCTGGAGAAAATCCTGGAAAAAAAAAAAAGAAAGAAAAGAAAGTAAAAGAAACCCTAACACAGTTATTTCCTAAAAATACTGACCTAGAGCCTTTCAAAGCAGTAATATGATCACATGAAGTAGAGATAGGCTCTTGTGTGAAAAGTTTCTTCTTAGTGAATGTCAGCATTTGGTCTTAAAAGCAAGTAGGACGGCTGCACTTTAGAAATAATGGAAGTCCATATTTGGAGGATGGCTGAGTTAAGTGGTCAAGCAGTGATATTTTCAACATCTAAGAACCATACATTTTTAAAAGATAAACTCATTGCTACATGGTTACATAATCCTTTCTAGAGATTGTTAAATTGCAGCCAGACAAGTCCTTTTGGCTTTCTTTCTGAAAATTTAGTTGATGAAAATTAAGAGCCATGCTAGCTCTTTGCTCTCTTCTTTCCCCTTGTCAGATGTCACACCTAGATGGCTGCAAATCAGCCCTCCCAATTATTCTGCAACCTTAGATCCAGACACAGAATTCTGAGGTCAGTTGTTGAAGTAGCACGGAGCCAAGGTTTATATGGTTAAATTCAGAGCTCATTTATGAGCAACTAGTTCATCAGGAAGCTTAAAAACATTTCCATTTGAAGACCCCAGTTTGTCAGGTAGTCTTCTAAGGACCGTGTGTGATGGATGTCTTTTAGCATTCTAGCACATTCATAAACAGGAGAAATAGCTCACCTTCCCTTAAGTCACATGTAATCAACAGCCTATGATGATGATTCCATACCCATAAACACTCATATTTATATAATAAAAATACCCATAACATTGCTTTCTAAAAGACCAAGAAAGTGCATCCCTGAATAATCTTCCTTTGCAGGGTCATGAGTGTTCTTCTGATTGTTCAGTCATGCAGATAAGGGCATTTAGGGCCCTTTGAAACAGGCAGGGTTTTGTTTAAGCTTGTTCAGAATCATTTGCCTGGTCCTATCAAAAAAGTTAAGTGCTCTAAAAAGTGTGGAATTGGAAATGAAATGACGCCCAGTGTTCTTTCCTCCTTCGGGTCCTCTGGCAGTCTTATATTTGCCTTCACACCACTTCACTTAAACTGGGTCCCATCCTCGTGCTTCCTATACTCTACTTCTTGTGCCGTTCTTTGTACCTGCCTGTAACATTCTTCTTTCACAAGCTAATACACTACAGAAATATGGTGGACTAAATGTCTTTAATAGGCCCAGTTCACGTCAAGAAAACCCATTACCCAGAAATTTGGTTGACCAAGCTGATATATCAGAAAGAAATAGATTATTAATAAAACTTAAAATCACCAAATCAGTTTGTGAAGGAAGCTGCTTCTTATTCGACAAATCCTCTTGTCCAGTTGCTTTGGTAGTAGAAGTTATCGTAGCTACTATTTATTGAGTTCTGTGAAGTGGGTACTCTTAGCCCCAACTTGAAGATAAGGAAACCAAGGGTGAGAGAATTTAGGTGATTTGTTCATATCAAGAAGAATTAGGATTAAACCCATGTCTGTTTTACTCACAGCATGTTCTTAATCGTCCCATTCCATCTCCTCAGGGCTAGCTTACAAAATTCCTATTTGTAACTCTTACTTCTCTTTCACCAGTTAGATCCTAGCATATGTTGGGAACATTTTTTCCCTAGTCTGAATATTTCCTTCCTCAGAGGGAGCTTAATTAGTGTAGCTCTGGGCTTCTCTCTGAGGAGGTAAGGTGACTTCTCTGACTGGTAACTGTGGGAAGAACAATGAGTACCACCTCATCTTTACCTATCTTCTGTGGGGAGCAATCCTTATTTTAGAGCAAGAACTGCCCTAAGTTCCTAAATCTTACATATTCAGCCTGTCCATAAAGAAAGGTATATCCCATCGAGGGCTACCGTGATGAATGGTAAGTCTACCTAATTCTGGGGACCCGTTTTAAGAACTTGTTTCTCCATGAGAGTTGTCTCCCAGTTTAGTGTCATCAGTGATTATGGTGATAATTTACCCCACACTGTGTTACTCTTTATTTCTCAACTTTTTCAGAATGGAGCAGAGATGAGAGGCGCAGGTTGGGAGCCTGCCCAGACCCTAGATTCTACTTCCTCTGAGAAGGTTTTCCCAAACCCAAGTCCTTTTTTCCAAAACCAAGTCCTTTTTTTCTCCCCACCATCTTTTATATTTCCATTTCCAGGTCCACTTATATTTGACACATTATAACGACTTATAATGACACATTTATGACTGCCTGTGTGAAACTGTCAAGGCTCCTAACTGTTGCTCATCCACTCATCAGTGTATCTTCCACAGAACCTAACACAGAATTTTGTAAATAGTAGGATCTCGAAAAGATGTCTGTTGAATTGAATTGAATATAATTGCTTTCATATGATGCCATCTTCGTGTGTAGCTTTAAACTTCATTTTTTTCTTTCACTTTTCTTAATTCCCCACTTGGCTAAAATAAATTCCATTTCCTCTCCTCTGCAGTAGATTCAGGCCCAGTGGAGAGACTGTAAAATTGCTGGCCTTCTGGCTGACAATGAGCCAATCAACTGCTTCGCTTAGGAGAACTGCCTGTTTGCCTCTCCTCCCATTCTCTCTGAGCACTCATCCCACATAGGCCCCCAGGTGCCACCATCACGAGAGGTTACCCTGGAATTAAGAGAAGCGACTTTGTGTCTCAGAAATGACAGCACTCCCATACTTAAAGCGGAGGCATCTTCAGGAGCAGCTGGGAGCCAGCTGCCTTTAAGTCTATTTTAGGCAAGAGGGAACCTAGCATTTTTAATTGAAAATGGAGTATTGTTGCCTATCTTATAGTTTTATTTCGAATGACTATGCGCTTGACACTGTTTCTGAAGCAGTGAATTTAACACCTAGCATTTTGAGAGCTTGCACTTCTTGCTGAAACACTAATTAAGCTTTACAAATGAGAAACGAAGTGACTCATTGGAGGTCACAGAGAAGATCAGTGGTAGGGTTTTTGAATGTCATGAGGGCCTTGGGTGAAAGTTGGGCTCCGCTCATTCAGCATTATTTTTTTATTTGAAGTTCATTCTGCAGCTAATCATGATCTGGTTCATTCATTTACTCATTCCCTCACCCGCATTCATGCTTTAATATGTTCCAAGAGCTGTCACAGAACATTTACATTATGCAGAACCCAACTAGAGGTGTGAGAGACAGAACCCAACTAGAGGTGAACAGATGATCATGCCTGCCCTGAAGGGGCCCACAGGGAAGGACAGATCAGAAAAGGAAATATTAGAGTGCAGATGCAATGAGATAAGGATGCTATGGGAGGGTGAAAGAGAGTCTCTAACTAGCCCGAGGTCCATGAAAGTTTCCTAAATGATCAGTTTTGAGCTCAACATGGAGGGCTTGTACAGTTGTTCTCCAGAGACCGAAAAAAATGGTGCAGGGCTTCCAGAGTTCCCACAGCACAGTATTCCTCTGAGGAGATTGACAGCATGTCAGGGCTAAGGAAGGGAGGAGGTCATGCTAAGTAAGTAATTTAGACTCTTATCTTTCTGCTCTTCGGGAGCTCCCTCAAGCAAGAGGGTGACGTTATCAGTTACATCATAAAAAGTTCATTGTGGAACCATGGGAACAGAATGCAGGCTGTTGTAACATTCTTGTCTAAGAAGAGTCCGTGAGATGGACATGAGTCTTGTGTGAGGGGTATTTGTGATCGAATGTCAAGACTTGATCCTGATTAAATGACTGTTTATTGGGAGTTCATAGGAAAGACAGCATAAGAGAGGTGGGAACTGTAGATAAAGTCTGGCTTAAATTCCTGGGTAGGTGGTAGTATCTATTAACCGTGCCAGGAAACACAAGGTGACGGGTAAATGTGGAGAGATAAATGAGAAATCTGGATGTTGAGATGGGAGTGTTTGTGGACTCTCCAGGCTGCAGTGGGCAGACAGAGTAGAGAGCAGCTGAGGACGTTAGTCAGCAGGCATAAAATAACCCCAATACAGAGATAGTGGTTAAAATTATAGGTGTAGATAGAATCTTTTCTACATGTAACCATAAATCTAATTGCTTTGACTGTATAGATGATGTTTCTTATTTCCAATATGAAGGTCACTCTTGGGGTTTCCTACATGGCTGAGCAAAGTAACTATTATTCTTTTGAAATACCAAATACCAGAGTGATGACACATATACACACTATTCTTAGGAATACAGAAAAATGACTACATGGGCCATTGTAATAATTAAAATATGTTAAATGTGATCCTTCCTACAGTATAATCGAGGGAAAAAAATAAAACTGTGGTCACAGTAGAAGAGGCATTTGACTCAAGCCCATACTTAACTTTATTAGAAATGTATTCTCTTCTCCGACACCACCTTCCCGCCACCCCTCCACCCTATCACCCTCTGCAATTTGCAGAACTACACTTTAGCTAGAGCCCTCTCTTCCTGCCAGTGGAAACTTATTTAAAGAACCCACAGGGCAGGATCCTCTTTCTGTTCTGCGACCTTTGCATATTGGGTTAAGTGAACTTATCTATATGCTGGTTTGAGATTGGTTCTCTTCCAAATTCCACATTTGTGAGTTCCAGCTGTAAAGCTACCTCAACTCACTGAGCAGAGAGATGAATAAAGATGTGAGGTCAGGATGGAATGTGGGTTCAATGATAATATAGTTTGTTTTCAAGGCTTACTTCAGGTTGTACCTCTAGCCTTGGAAACCTTCCATGGCCCCTCTTTCCTCCAGCCCCAGCCTGACTGAGAAGAACACTTTACCCTCTTCCCTCAGAACCACGTGGATCTCTGTGACCAGAGCGACTCTTCCTCCAGGAGAGGGAATATACCAGTCATTTTAGTTGCCTCGGCACCTAGTATAGCTTCAAATCCAGAAGGAATTTAGTTATTTATTAATCAGTGCCAAACCATGACAAGTCATGGAGCTATTTCTTTCAAACAAATTGTAATTCATTCCAGAATTCATCTTTTTAAAAAGATGAAGCTTTGTGAATAAAAATGTCATTGGGGAATTGCATATAATACCCTATTTTAATGAATAAATCTATTTCATTCTATCACTTTCTTTTTAATTATTTTTCTTTTTTTTAAATTTTTTACCTAAGTATAACTGACATACAATATCCTATGAGTTTCAGGTGTGCATCCTAATGATTTTATGTTGTTATATGTTCTGAAATGATCCCCAAAATACATCTTGTTACCATCTGTTACCATACAAGTTATTACAACATCATTGATTATAATCCCTATGCTGCACAATGCATCCCCCCTGATTTATTTATTTTGTAACTGGAAGTTTGTAGCTCTTAATCCCCTTCACTTGTTTGGCTTAATCCCCAATGCCTCCCTGCTCTGGTAACCAACAGTTTGTTTCTGTTCTGCTTGTTCATTTGTATTGTTTTTTAGAATCCATGTGTAAGTGAAACCATACGGTATTTGTGTTTCTATCTGACTTATTTCATTTAGTATAATACCCTTTAGATCCACCCAGGCTTTCTGCAAATGGCAAGATCTCATTAATTTTTATGGTGACTAACATTCCAGTGTGTGTGTGTGTGTGTGTGTGTGCGTGCACGCGTGCGCTCATACCTAATCTTCATCCATTTATCTATTGATAGACACTTAGGTTGCTTCCATATCTTGGCAATAATAAATAATGTTGCAGTGAACAGAGAGGTGTATTATCTCTTTATATCAGTGTTTTTGTTTTCTTTGGATAAATACCCAGAAGTAGAATTGCTGGATCATATGGTGGTTCTATTTTTAATTTTTTTAGAACTTTTATACTGTTTTCCACTGTGACTACACCAATTTACATTCTTACCAAGTAGGCAAGGGTTTCTTTTTCTCCACATCCTTGCCAACACTTGTTATTTTTTGTCTTTTATAATAGTAAATCTGACAGCTGTGAGGTGATAGCACATTGTGATTTTGATTTATATTTTTCCCTGATGATTAGTGATGTTAAACATCTTTTCCTGTGTGTGTTGGCCATCGATGTCTTCTTTGGAAAAAATATCGATTCAAGACCCTCTACCCAGTTTTTAGTCGGGATTTTTTTTTTTAATATTAAGTTGTGTAAGTTCTTCATATATTTTGGATATTAACCCCTTGTCATATGCATAATTTGCAAATATCTTTTCTTATTCAGAACATTGTATTTTCATTTTGTTGATGGCTTCCTTTGTTGTGAAAAAACTTTTTAGTTTGTTGTGATTCCATTTATTTTAGCTTTTGTTACTCTTGCCTGAGGAAACTAGTTCCAAAAAATATAAAATATTGCTAAGACCGATGTCAAAGAGCTTACGATCATTGTTTTCTTCTAGTTTTATGGTCTCAGGTCTTGCATTTAATTCTTTAATTCATTTTGAATTTACTTTGATATATCATATAAGAAAATGGTCCAGTTTCATTCTGTTGCATGTAGCTGTCCAGTGTTCCCAACACCCATCTTCTTTCGAAGAGACTGTCTTTTCCTTATTGTGTATTCTTACCTTCTTTGTTGTGGATTAATCAACCATGTATGTTTGGGTTTATTTCTGGGCTCTCTGCTCTATTCATTAATCTATGTGTCTGTTTCGGTGTCAGTACCAGTAGACTGCTTTGATTATGAGAGCTTTTTGGTATAGTTTGAAATCTGGGAATGTGAAAATTCTGGCTTTGCTCTTTCTCAAGATCACTTTGGCTTTTCAGGATCTTCTGTGGCTCCATACAAATTTTAGGATTATTTGCTCTACTTCTGTGAAAAATGCCATTGGTATTTTCATGGGGATTGCATTGTAGCCGTAGCTTGCTGTGGGTAGTGTGGACATTTTAGCAATATTAATTCTTCCAATCCATGAGCATAAAATGTGTTTCCATTTATTTGTGTCATCTTCAGTTTCTTTCATTAATGCCTTATAGTTTTCAGCATATAGGTCTTTCACCTCATTGGTTAAATTTATCCCTAGGCATTTATTATTTTTAATACAATTATAAATAAGATCATTTTTTAAAATTTCTCTTTCTGATAGCTCATTATTAGTGTGCAGAACACAACCAATTTGTGCATGTTAATTGTGTATCCTGTGACTATACTGAATTCCTTTATTCTAATACTTTTTTGGTGGAGCCTTTAGGGTTTTCAATATATAATATCATGTCATCTGCAAATAGTGACAGTTTTCCTTTCTTTGTTCAAAGTTTCTAATATGCCTTCTCTCAATGATGGAGTTCCTCTTCTCCCCCCAAAACAGATTGAGTTCTGTTCCAAGAATAAAATGTGAGCTATTAAGTTAGAATCAAATATTCTGTATCATATATCTGAAAGTCAGGGTCAAGAAAGCTTCTCATATTCTAAAACCATTTCTGTAATATAGAAAAGTTGATTTAACCATAAATAAAAACAATACTGTATGGCTGACATATGTGTCAGTGTTATATATGCTCAACTCTACTCTTATCTGCATTAATAAGCTATTGATGTCCTAGGCCTTTGTGCAAATTTTTATTAGCACCTCTCTTGCTGTGCTGGGCATTTGTTTTTATGTTATTCAACCCAACTGGGTAGTGAGCTCCTGGAGGACAGGTTGTTTGGATTCCTTAGTGTCTGGTGTAAAGAAAGAAAGAACTTGAAACATGTCTCTTCAATTAAGGAAAAAACAAACAAACAAAAAAGAAACTAGTTTTGTTTTGTTTTTTAATTAAGGATCTCCCAGCTTAGTCTTGGATGGTGTCTGGTGGTCGTCTGTATCACCACACCACACAGCCAAGCCTCTGTCTTCATGCCAAGAGCAGTGCAGAGGAAAGAAGCCAAGGAATGGTCATGAACTGATGTCAGACACCATAAGGAATAAGCATGACCTCAAAGCTGAGCAGAGAGAAGAAAAAAACAGGGCTGGGATCAGAAAATGACCTGGTAAAGGGGAGTCCAAATGCAAGTGAGAATAGTGCCTGAGGGACTGTCTGGGATCAGGATCCAGAGAGGTTAGTGAATTAGAAACTGAAGAAAATTAGCAAGCATGTCTGCAGGGTACAAGTTCCTCACTGTTGAGTGGTACAGACCTACAGTGATCCAGGCTTCCTCTCCTGTGTAGGCTACCCTTCCCCCTTCTGTAACAGGTTTTCACCCCCTTGGTTCTGTCACTCTTTTTGTGCAGACTTCTACCTCTCAGTCATTCTCTGAGAAGTCTTAACAAATTCCTCAAAACTAGATTGTGTACCCTTCCTGCAAGTTCATGTCACTCTCTGTGCTACCAGTCTCACCTCAGTGTGAGCAAGTTGCCAATTCAAGGATCTGTTCAACTTCTTTGCAAGTTACACTTATTCACCATACCCAGAGCCTAGCACAGTGCCTAACACAGAGCAGGCATTTGATAAAGATTCACGGAATGAAATGCGAGGAGGAATGGTTTGTTTTTACATGCAGACAAAAACTGTTAAAACACTGAGTCTTTTCGGTATCTCAGTTAGTAATTTCTAGTATTCATTCATTCAACGAATCTTTATCAAGTGCCTGCTTGGTGTCAGGTACCGTCCACAATGCTGTGAGCATTATGTTGTACGTTTTTATCTTTGCAATGACCCTTTCATTTAGTGTCATTTTGGATGAGTGCTTCTGATATTTTAACATTCATTGTAACAATAACCATGAAAGGTGGTCCTTTGTCCCACATTCTGCGGATGAGGAAAGTGAGCTTCATGGAAGCTCACTCACTGCTCAAGGTCTAATCTAATAAATTGAGGGGCTGGCTGGAATCAAAATTCACATCTGTCTGGTTCAAAAACAGTTCTTTTTCTACTGTGTTTCTATAACTATTTACTAGTAATTAATGTAATTCTCTCATTTGGTGAGCAAATAAATGGTAGAGATTGGGTTCCTTTTTTTATTTTAATTCCTTTCGGTGTAGTTAACAGTGTTAGATTAGTTTCAGGTGTACAATATAGTGATTCAACAATTCTGTACATTACTCAGTGCTCATCATGATAAGTGAGCTCCTTAATCTCCATCACCTGTGTCACCCCTCCCCCCACCCACCCACTTGCCTTCTGGTAACCATCAGTTTGTTCTCCATACTTAAGAGTCTGTTTTGTTTGTTTGTTTGTTTGTCTCTTTTTTTCTTTGTTCCTTTGTTTTGTTTCTTAAATTCTACACATGAGTGAAATCATATGGTATTTGTCTTTCTCTGACTGACTTATTTCACTTAGCATTGTGCTCTCTAGATCCATTCACGTTGTTGCAAGTGGCAAGATTTCATTCTTTCTATGGCTGAGTAATATTTCATTATATATACTTATATTTTTATTTTTATTTATATTTATATATCACTTCTTCTATAGCCTGGCCATTGTAAATAATGCTGCAATAAACATAAGGGTGCATATATGTTTTCAAATTGTGTTTCCATATTCTTGGGGCAAATGGAATTTACTAGTAGGGGAATTATTGGATCCTATGGTAATTCTGTTTTTAATGTTTTTTGAGGAAACTTCATAAGGTTTTCTATAGTGGTTACACTAGTTTGCATTCAATTGGGCTCCTCTTTGATGTGGTTTGGATTAGTGAATAAAATATTTGGGTAATTTTGTTTCTTTGAAAAATTACTAAAAAAATAGTCTGAGGATAAGTAAAATGTTTCTGGTTGGATCTTTCTGTGTTTCTTAAAAATTGATTTTTACAGGCGCCTGGGTGGCTCAGTGGGTTAAACCTCTGCCTTCGGCTCAGGTCATGATCCCAGGGTCCTGGGATTGAACCCCGCATTGTGCTCTCTGCTCAGCAGGGAGCCTGCTTCCCCCTCTCTCTCTGCCTGCCTCTCTGCCTACTTGTGATCTCTGTCTCTCAAATAAATAAAATAAAATAAAATAAAATTGATTTTTACTACACTGTATTATGAAATCAAGTAGATTTTATTCAAATATAAGAAGTCCCACTTTGGTCAATATTTTATTGATGCTTTTGAATTTTGTACTGAAATTTAGAGAATATTATTCCTTTTTAAAAAAAGATGTTGTTTATTTAGGGAAACAGTGATCGGGGGAGGGGCAGAGGGAGAGAGAAAAAGAGAACCCCAAGCAGATCTCTGCTGCATGCAGAGGCCCATACAGGGCCTTATCCCAGGACCCTGAGACCATGATCCAAGCTGAAGATCCAACCTGAAATCAAGAGCCAGTTGCTCAAACAACTGAACAACCCAGGCACCGCTGGAGAATATTATTCTTAGCTCTCGTTTAGGCTTCCTACAGCCTGGGCATCAAAAAATAACTTGCCCATTTGCACCTTAATTATAGCTATTAGGAATAAAGTGATTTAAAATTAAATACAATTAAAGAAAATTGAAAGAGATTATATAACAAGTAGATGTGAAGATATAAACTTTATTTCATTCCCTACTTAGTGCATTTAGGACATTTATTTAAATACCCAGTGATCAGATTCTAACAGTTTAAGATTTTAGTATTTAAGTCCAGTATTGAAGGTTGATCTTTTTAGTTTCAGTTTATATGTTTATAATCATACCTGTCATACTGCCCTTCTCAATTCTCATCCAAGACCTTTACAAATGGTATAGCCTAATTGACCATTTAATATGAGTGAGTATATATGTACAAATGCCTGTGAATGGGGGTATGTAAATATGTCTAGTGGATAGAAGGAAAAGGTTAAATTTAAATGAAGGCTTAAATGAAATATTTGAGACTTTTGAATAAGCTATGTTAGACTGGAAGGAAGACTAAAGTGATAGACAATCTTCTGGATTTGACTCTCAATATTCACTTATCTGTAATTTAGATAAAGTTTTTAAAGTTTCCTAACTTTTCTCATATATAGCATAGTAATACTAATAGTTATTATTGGTTTTATTATTATTAATATTATTAATGTTAAAATGCTAATGAGTTATTTAAGTAATGTTGGTGAAGGGGCTTTTCTAAATATAAAGCCCCATGCAGATATACATATTGAATTGAAAATTCCCTATTTTCCTCGGTGAAACTATATAGAAATTTAGATGCAAAATATGTAAAATTCATTTTCTACCATCATGTGTAGATAGATAATGAAATTCTATTATTTTTATATTTTTTAAAGATTTGTTTCATTATTTTAGAGAGAGTGCACACACGTGCTCATGCATGAGTTGGGGGAGGGGCAGAGGAGAGAATCTTCAGGAAGACTCCGCTCTGAGTACAGAGCCAGATGCAGGGCTCAGGGTTCGGTTTCAAGACTCTGAGATCATGACCTGTGCTGAAACCAAGAGTTGGAACCTTAACAAACTGAGCCACCCAGGAGCCCCTGGAATACATATTGTTTAATGATGAACTCCTGATATGGCTATATCTTACCATAAGAGATCGTAAATCTAGAGTTGTACCAGAGCATCATTTAGACTGTGGATGGCTAGGGAAGGCATTAGGGAGGAAAGGTCCTGCCCAGAAGATAAGTGCAGACCAGGCAAAATATTAGGAAAGAGCAGAGATTGGGAAAGGAAATAACATTTCCAGGCAAATCAGATAGAAAGCTTCCAGGTGGGACTGTTATCATAAGAGGGTCTAGTAGAGAAGATAAAGCTAAGCTAGAACTGTAATAGAAAACAAAATCTAGTCAGTGCCATGAGGACCATGAGATAGGGAAGGGACGATTTGAGGGGAGTTTGAAGAAGGACCAGCTGAGCAATCAGAGAGGAGAGTGTGGGGATATGTGGAGGGTGGGAACACTCAGGGGAAGAAGGAAGGAGGAGAGAGTCTTTGTGAAAAGCTCAATAGTGTTCTATGCTCTTTGCCTCATGCTCTCATTTTTCCTGTGGTTTTGAAGGCCACCTCCATTGCTGCTCATTCTGAAATATATTGTCTCCAGGCTAGGCCTCTCCTCTTGAGCTCCAGACACATATTTCAGCTGTCTTTGCAACATTTCAATTAGAATATCTAAGAGGCATTTTAAATTTAGCATGTTAATATAGTTAACTTGATCTGTGTCTCTGAACCTCTTGTTCCACCCTCCACCCCCAGATATCTCCACTTTAATTATATTTCTTCCATGCATTCTTCAAGCCAAAAACCTCTAGACTCACCTCTTAACTCTCCTCTGTAACTCTTCATATCCAACCAACAGTAAATTGCACAGCGTTTAAGCTTCATGATACATACCTAATGCAATAATTGGTATCACAAGTATTTTCACCTCTCAGTTCCAAGCCATCAATATCCCTTACCTGGACTAGTATATTAGGTTTCACATCACATTTAAAATAAAATGGCCTACAAATAAAACATGATCCAATCCCTTGCTACTTCCAGAGAGTAAACTCTACCACTCTCCCTCTTGTACATTATGCTTCAGCTACTCTGTTCTTCATTCTAAGAACATACCAGGGCTTATTTCTGCATCAGAGCCCTTGTATTTGTTGTTTTCTCTGCCCAGAGTATTCTCTTTCCAGACTTCCCTCTGAGTGCTTCCTTCTCGTTATTCAGGTCTCAGTTCAAATGTCACCAACTCAGAAGGCTCTTTGCTGATCACTCTTGCTAAGTACCACAACCCCTGCCACAATTATTATTGACTCTTGGACTCCCCTCTCTTTTATTATAGCGCAAGTGTGTGTTTGTGTGTGACTATTTATTTTTCACAAATCCCTCTGAGAGAAGCTCCAGAAGAGCAGGCTCCCTTCTTAACTCTTGTTACTACTAATTTCCCAGGGCCTAGACCAGTGCTTGGCACATATGAGGATTCCTTAAGTACTTTTTCACTGGTGAAGGATTTTTCCTGTGTAATCAATTTTCATTTATCCAAAGTAGATATTGAATCTTGAATGAGAGCACAAAGAATTATTTTTAAACTACCAACTAGATATAAATTTATCCAGAAAACTAATTTCTAAATAATAAAACTTTAGGTTTTTTGAGTGGTTATTAGTGAGTTGGAGGACAATGCCAACTGACAGCCTCCATTCTGATACTTCCCTGAATAGCTTATCACATTGTGCCCAGGAAATCATTAACATGTTTTAGTCTAGTGGAAAATAGATAAATACATACATATAAATGTACATACAATTAACAGGTGTAGTATAAAATGCTACTGTAGTAGATGATTGTGTGCATAGTATATATGATGTGCCCTTTTGGCACTGTTTTCCCTAGTGACAACTTAGTGGGAAGAACATCTTGGTAGAGGAATAGAGTGCAAGCCAAGTAATCAGGAAGCATCAGGGATTCACAAACGCCCATACCTCATGGGGGCATTGACGATGCCATTAATGAGCCACAGTGTGAAATTAATGCACTTCCTTGTGGGGACGGTGATTCCCCTGAGACCTGCCTGTGGTGGCATTGTAGCTATGACTCATTGTCCTAAATTGTTAGGAGGAAAAGTACTTTAAAAATAGGATGGAAACTTTATTTTGTATGAGTTGGGAGAAAAGTATCTTTTTTTTTTTTTAAAGATTTTATTTATTTATTTGACAGACAGAGATCACAAGCAGGCAGAGAGGGAGACAGAGAGCAAGGAGGAAGCAGGCTCTCTGCTGAGCAGAGAGCCTGATGCAGGGCTCGATCCCAGGATCCTGAGATCATGACCTGAGCCGAAGGCAGAGGCTTAACCCACTGAGCCACCCAGGCGCCCGGGAGAAAAGTATCTTGCTTTTGTTTAGGAGCTGAGAAATTAACCAAGGTGGTAATGAAATTGACATCTTTGAAGATGCTCAGTAAAAAAATGGTTGCCTAAAATATTAGTTGATCAAAAAGGCTATTCATTGTAAACACCAGTAAGTTATGAAGTAGCTGTAATGAACCAGACATGGGAAATATCAAGAAAAAAAGAAGAAATGAAGGAGGAAAGGAAGGAACAAAGGAGGAAGGAAGAAAGGAAGGAAAGAATATGCCTTAATTCATGGAGATCACCAATTAGTGGTAATAAACACAAGTAAACATCTGACCATAACCTGTCCAACTGTGATTACAGATAACTGAATTAATAAGCAGATAGACAAAACATCACAGGTAGATATATTTAAAAAATGATTAATTATTAAGAACAAAGAGAGGTTGATTAAGGTGTCAGGAGGTAATTAATGCTAGAATGTGTCCTCGGAGGAAGAGTAGGATTTAAAGAGAAAAAAGAAGTAGTGCAAGAACTTCTTTTAGTTGTCAAATAACTGATATTGTGGTGGTCGATTCCATACAGCTAAATACATAGGTAGCCCATTGTCCTATATATTATTGCTAGACATGATTACATCCAGCACAATACCTGATATATAATCAATGTCTACTTTTTCTGATTTGAATAAATGCAGTAATTTATTAAAATCATTATTCCCCAAGGATAGATTTTTGCTGACTTTTTATATTATATTCACCATAAAGTAGCATGATACCCTTGCATTGGCCTCTTTACTTGTGCCACCATCCCAGTAGCCCCATGGATGTGTATTGATACATAAGGAAATAAGTTACCTATTCTGGGCCATGAGTCCTACTTAAAGTCAGTTCACTGAATTTAAATCAAACAGTA
Organism: Martes martes; assembly: GCF_963455335.1. Taxonomy (NCBI): domain Eukaryota; kingdom Metazoa; phylum Chordata; class Mammalia; order Carnivora; family Mustelidae; genus Martes; species Martes martes. The sequence continues at coordinate 73,147,725 of NC_137898.1, read as the reverse complement.
ATCATACATTTTAAATCATGCTAACAATATTGGTGATCTTGTTGTTCTATGTGGACACTAGATTTTTCATATATAAACATATGGCAGTATATGTGGTGACTACGATTTGGATCATTCAATGAGTAGGACATTTGATCACCAGGAAAATAGCTAGATTTCTAAAAAAGAAAATGCAATATGAAAAACAAAAAGAAAAGAACTCAACTTCTGGAGTTTGTGGACAAGAGGGGAAATATAATCCAGAAATGAAACAATGGAAAGAAAGAAAAGAAACCAGAAGAGGAGTTCCAAACCAAATAGACCTGATCATGAATCCAAAGAGGAAAGAATTTCAAGAAAGGGCTCCAGATAGGTCAGAGGAGAAAATGACAAAATTTGGGGATTGTGTGTGTGTGTGTGTGTGTGTGTGTGTTTACATGCACTTAGTTATTTTGACAAAGTAATTTCTGTGGGTAAGGGTAGAAGGGAAAACAACTTAACAAAGGTAAGAGATTGATGAAGTGAAAGTATAAAATATGGTCCATTAACACAAGTTTGAAAGTGAACAAAAAGGAATACAGATGACATAGCTTATCAGGGGATAAGAGCAAGTTAACACTACTTTTAAGAATGTTGAGGCTTATGCAAATTTGAAGATGCAAGAAATGAGAGAATACAAAGAGAAAAATTGGAATGCTGACAAGGATTCTGAGAGCAAGTCCTTTCAAGTGTTTTGAAGAGGAGGGTTTGATCTAGCCACAATAAATGGCATTGAATCTGAGACTTAGAATCAGTCATGAAAATCTTACAAAAGGCACAGAGTTTTGCAAAAGTCCTATAATTGTCTCTTATCTACAATTCTCATCTACCTTCTTCACATAGTGTTTCATACCACGATGAAATTTTGATTCCCAAATTCCCAAATTTGCTCCAGTATACTCTCTTTTGTTAAGTGATGTAGGCTCCCATTCAAGAGGTCTCTCAATCAAGCTCGGGACTTTTTAAGTAAATCTTACATATAAAGAAGTAGGCTCATCACAGACCTTCTAAAATTCAAGTGGGAAATTTGTATCATGGACAGTCCAGAGTGGAACTCATACCATCATTCCTTTTTCACTATCTACCTTATAGACTTCTTTCTGAGTGCTTTTCAGACCATCCAGAAGGCTCAAGAGGAAAAATGGTGAAAGTGATACGATAGTAGTGAGATGCAAACATGAGGAAACATGTGAAATTTTGGTTGATGATGATCGTCACTGAAATCACTGCCCATCCCTATCCAGTACCTGGAGAAGCCAGGAGAAGGATGATAGACTTGGTTTATTTAAGAAAGTTAGTAGTTTAATCATTGAAATTGTAGCAACTCTCAGGGCTTTGGGTTTTTTGTTCCTATTAAATGGATGAAAAAGATGAAGAGTAAGGAAGGTGTCATGAAACAGGGTTCTGGGAGTGAGTGCCAAATTCAATTCTCAAAAACAGAAAAATATCTTACTTAAAAAGGATTTTTCCAATATGTGGCCAAGCTTGTGTTTTACTGAGAATGCAAACTGGTGCAGCTACTCTGGAGAACAGGATGGAGGTAGTCAAAATAGGACTACCCTACGATCCTTGCAATTGCAGTTGCACTAAGTATTTTTCCATAGGATAAAAAAATACTTTTTTATAAGGGCACCTGCACCCTGATGTTTATAACAACATTATCAACAATAGCCAAACCATGGAGAGAGCCCAAATGTCCATCGACTGATGAATGGATAAAGAAGAGGTGGTATGTATGTATGTATGTATGTGTGTGTGTATATATAGATATAGATATAGATATAGACATATAATGGAATATTACTCGGCCATCAAAAAATAATAAAATCTTGCCATTTGCAACAACATGGATGGAGCTGGAGTATATTACGCTAAGTGAAATAAGTCAGTCAGAAAAAGACACCATATGATTTCATTCTCAGTGGAATTTGAGAAAACAGAGGAACATACGGGAAGGGGAAAATAAAAGAAAAAAAAGGAGATTGGGAAACAAACCATAAAAGACTCTTGATGGATAGAGAACAAGCAAGGTTGATGGAAGGAAATGGGTGGGGGATGGGCTAGATGGGGGATGGATATTAAGGAGGGCACTTGTTATGATGAGCACTGGGTGTTGTATGTAAAGTAATGAATCACTGATTTCTACTCCAAAACCAATATTGCACTGTTAACTACCTAAAATTTAAATTTAAAATGTACTTACTTGATTTATTAATTAATTAAAAAGAAATCAAGCTAAGTGACATCAACAGAGATATCCCTCAGAATAATGACACTTGCTGTTCAATTTATTCACCTTCCACACTGTTTTTAACCTAATTGAATTTTAGTTGTCTCCCAACTTCTAAATAGAAGGGGTTAATAAAATTATTTGAATCCCAGAATATAGTGATATATGAAGCTAACTCTATGAGTGAGATTCCTGGTAATATAAGGGAATAAAATCCAGATGGATGGATGGATAGATGGATGGATGGGTAGATAAGTATGTGTATACATACACACATATTAAGACAAGCTAGTTCGTATTTTATTTCTTTTATAATCTGAGAGTACCTACTCCTTATTCTCAGATTCATGTGTACAATACCAAATTTTTGGAATCCCAAACTAGTATACCCAGCAACTTCAATTGTATATTAGAAAGTTACCATATTTAAAATAGAATTCATATTTCTATTCTTCTTAACTAGTTTAGAGAGTGATGTTTCTAAAATACAAATCTGATCCTGCCGCTGCTTACTTGGAACTCTTCAGTGACTTTTCATTCTTAGGCCAAAGACTAAAATCTTTCAAGTGGCCTGTGAAGTTCCAGTGATGTGGTTTTTGGCACATTTGCCACTCTCCCCTCTCATTCTCTGCCCTGGCCCTCTTTCACTTGTTTCAATGAGTTGTCTGTCTTCCCATCTTAGGGACTTCAGTGGGAGCTTCAAGTAGGTTACTTCTTCTCAGGATCCTGCTTTACCTGAGTGAATTATTATTGGCATATTTCTTTCATTTTTAAATATCATCATCTTCTAAGATCTGATTAAATGTTCACGTCATCATGGAAGTCATCCTGGCCCCCAGATGAGGTCAAGTAAGCATCTGATATTTCTTCATTATTGTACCTCTTTCTCTTATTGTAGTCAATCTGTAATTTAAAATTATTATGTGATCTTGGTATAAATGCTTTTATTCTCTATAATGGCATCACATATATCTTTTTTGTTGTTATATTAAATATTTTGCAACTAAGTTCGTTGTCTGGCATGTAGGAGTTGCTAAATAAACGTGTTGATGTGTTGAATGAATGAGTTAAAAAATAAATGAGAAGATTATGGAGAGGAAAGAACTAGCCAGTCATTGAAATATCTTAAAAGGTGGAAAATGGGTGCTGATGGTCAGTGGACTTAAGAAAGCAACATTTTCTGTGGTGTGGTTTAGATAATGGGCAAGTGAGGAGAGGTTCAGGAAGGATTAGACCAATTAAAAATCCATCATTTTGCAAGCTTAAGTCCACATTATCCTGTATATTGTGAATTTTAAATTACTAAGGATCACAATTTCATTATTAATGCTATATATTTATTCCAATATCATGAAATTTATGCAACATAATTGTCTGTAACTGATTATCTGGTAGTAATAATAGCATTTTATGTATTGTGATAGTATGCAACGTGAATCTAAAAATTTGCCAATTTTTGGTTTTCAGTAAAATAAAAGTCTCTTCTAGTTAAATGTTTAATGCAATACACTAAGCACAAAGATACAGCTTTATGATAAGTGATAAATTCATAGCCACATATCAATTTAGCACCTACTTATAATTTTTAATGTTTTTATTTTTTATATAAATAACAGATAACTCAATGTAGACTGGCTGCAGCATTAAAGAGAATATATTAGTTCATATAACTAAAAAGTCCAGAGTGGTCAAGTTTTAGATATGTCGTGACCAGAACTCTGACTCCCATTTCCTTGTGACTTTCCATGAAACATGAAGCCAAAGCAGATTCTCTCTTGGGTTGGTTCCTCCCTCATGACAGGATAGAAATTAGCAGTTTTACCACTTCATATGACATTGTCCTCAGGGGGAAAGAGAATATCAACATCACACAATTCTTAGCAAAAGTTCTGATTAAGCCAGAAAAAATATAAATTCTAACTATATTGGCTAAGGTTACCTAAACCCATAACTGTGGCAATAAGATAGATTACCCTGATTGATTGACACTAATCAGGTCATACCTCTGGAGTTAAAATATTTGCTTACTACAGAGGAAGACAAAAGTGTATATTGACAGGAAACCACTACCCACTATGAGTGAGGGCTTCTGAAGAATGCTGCAAATGTACAACTGAATAAAAACTGTTATATATACATATATAGAGAGAGAGAGAAAGAGAGATAGCTTCTAGTCACATAAGTACATATAGTAAAATCAACATCATTAGACATTAGCATAAATAAAAAGGTGAAGTGACAGGTTGTCTACCAATAAAAGAATTTAAAGTTATTATTTTATAGAAAAACTTATTATCTTATTACTCTAACTTCATTTCAGCAGTTTTTTCAAGTAGTTGGTTAAGCAGAAGATATTATTTTCATGTTTTATTTTTTTAAAGATTGTATTTATTTGACAGAAAGAGAGAGAACACAAGCAGGGGGAGGGGCAAGCCAAGGGAGAAGTAGGCTCCCCGCTGAGCAGGGATCCTGATGAAGGCCTTGATCCCAGGACCCCCAGGATCATGACCTGAGCCAAAGGCAGCCGCTCAACCAACTGAGCCATCCCAGTGGTCCTATTTTCATTTTTTAAATATAAATTTCTTTTCTATAATTTCAGATGAATGATCACTGAGTTCTTTGAACCAAATGACCACATCTTGGTCACCATTTGACCAGAAGCATTAAGTGCAGTGTCTGGCATACAGTAGATGTTAAATAAATACATGTTGATTAGATGAATGGATTAACTTCAAGTTTAAACTCACTAACTTACCAAGTCTGTAATTTCTACTTTAAAATTAATTACTTTCATTATATAGCAACTTGATAATGGTGAAATACTTGAGTTGAGGGATTCACTCTGTCTGATTCACTTATTCTATCCTAAATTTGTGAACAAAATTGAAAATCCCTCTGAAGGGGCGCTCGGGTGGCTCAGTGGGTTAAGCCTCTGCCTTCAGCTCGGGTCATGATCTCAGGGTCCTGGGATCGAGCCCCACGTCGGGCTCTCTGCTCAGCGGGGAGCCTGCTTCCCCCTCTCTGCCTGCCTGCCTCTCTGCCTACTTGTGGTCTTTCTCTCTGTCAAATAAATAAATAAAATCTTTAAAAAAAAAAAAAAAAAAAAAAGAAAATCCCTCTGAAATACAATATTCTAGGCAATAAGTAATTATCATTCTCATTATACTTCCTATAGCATTCTGTGCATATATAAATCATAGCAATTACAATGTGTAATTTGTCATTCACTAATTCAACAAATATTTATTCAGTGTTCACTATTTGCCAAGTACTGGGACATAAATATAATAAAGACACAATACTTGCCCCCAAAGAACTTAAGAATATGTGGAGAGGGGATGAGAATGAATAAAGAATGTATTATTTGTCACTGTAACTCAAATGATAGCATAGATATATAGTACTAATGAACATTTTGAAGTTTACAAATAATTCATTGAAGACTGAATTAATAATATCCTTTGGAGAATTTTACAGCTCACTCAATTCTTCTGGAAGGGTTGGGAGGGGGACTCAAGTCAATCACAGTTATAAAACTAATCAATTAAGGAAATAAAACACTGAATTAGATAGACTGAATTTTATGAGAGTATTATAATAAAATTTAAGACATTAAATTAAATTTTATGGAATGCTGGTAACTTCCCTACAGGATAAAATACATTGACTTTTCTAATGATCCCTGTTGCCAGGTTCTTTGTTATAATTAACTTCAGATCTTTATCCAAGAGTTCATGAAACCAGAGCTGTAGTTCCTAGCACCTAATGTTTTTAACTCTTCAAACACTATGTTTGATTCTTCTACATGTTGGGGTGCCCAGACCCTTGATTATGGCTATCTATTCTTTCTGCCTTTCCATACTACATCCATCCATTCCTGTGTTTAACCTTCACATGATCACTTTGGACTCCAGATTATTTCCTTTTGTCAATTTAGTAAACATTTATAGAATGCCTAGTATGTGCCAAGACCATTAACTCACTCGTGTGGAGGACATGAACTAATGAGTCCCAACTTTGAAGTCTGGATGACTTGAGAGAGGGGTCAAGACAGAAAAACTGACTAGGGAGAAAAGAAGATGAGTTTGACTTTAAGCATAAAGTTTGGGACACCTAGATAGAACCATCTGGGAAACAGTTATGACTGCGGGGCAGAATCCATGTAGGAAGTTTGGATCTTCATGGAGGCAAAAGTTAAGATGGAATCCTGACCACCTCTTACACGTGCCATGAAACTCTCCATTCTAGTGCCTGATGATCCCTTTATCTTAAAAAAAGAAAAAAAAATCCTGTTTTTCTCAGCCTACGGAAAACCTATGGATAATCAAAACTCAGTTCAAATCCTTTCTTTTCTTTAAATCCTGACCTGATTACCCTTATTCCTGTAAACATTCCCCACTGCTGCACTTCTCTTCTGGTGCACAGCACCTTTGCTTAGAGATAGCCTTAGGTTGTTCGAAATTATTTCTTGCACTGAAAGTTTATCAACCAAAAAGGCTTTAATCTTCCTGTAAACAGAGAATATTACTTTCCCTCTCAAATGCCCCACAGGCCTGAAACCTCAGCATAGCCTCCAATCCTTATCCATTTAAACTGCTAGCATATCTCTCTGTTCGTTCTGATAAAAAATGTTCCTCTTTAACCACTGCCACACTCCTTCCATTTATCCAAGACGTAGTCTCTGCTTCATCAACAAGCAATGAGTTAAGTGCTAGAACTACAGAACTAAAGCACCATCCTTAAGAAGTTCACCAATTCTGGAGGAAGAGAAGCATATAAACAAATGAAATTCAATGTGATGCATACAAAATTGGAAGGTACAAAGGTACAAAAGCCTCTCTTTCAGACTAGTGGGATCACAAGAGGCTTAGAAGAGAATGCATCTGAAAGGAGGTCAGCAAACAGGTAGAATTAGTAAAATGAAGGGAAGAAAGGTGGGACTAAGCAAACATGAGTGATTATTAAAACTGATACTGGGGAGAATTAGTAAGTAACCATGGTATTTTCTGGGAACTTGAAGTAATCAGGCATATGGAAAGAAAGGGAGAAGATGAGAGAGAATATTGATCAAGGACAATATCATGAAGGATCTGTGTGCTTTGGTAAGAAGTTTGGACTTTATTTAAAGCCAGAGAAAGCCAAAGAAAATTTTTCAGCATGGATGTGGTATTATTTGGTTTGTATTTTAAAAATCTCACTGGTAACAGCAAAGGAAGGCCAGTAGCACCTAATCTAAGTGAAAGAGGATAATGTGTCTCCTGTCTGATAGAGATAGTAAACTATGAACCAACCAGTCCTATCCATCCCTTTTCTACTCCTCTCACATTGTCTAGGTTCATATTTTCTACTAAAAATAAAATACACCTCCCTCGACAACTTTTTCTTCCTTTCTACTTTTGAAACATAACCTTTGTTCTAACTGGACATGCAGGCATGAAGAGCCACTATTAAACAATTTTAGCAGCAATATCAAACTAAAACAATGAATTTTATTCCCCTAAAAAATCTATAGCAAGTGAATTTGGTAAGATGAGGAACAAATGAATCTACCTCTCAGAAATAAATTATTCTTAAGTTGCCAGGCTTCTCTGGGGTGAAGATAATAACTAGACATAGGTCCAGGCAGAATCACTGAACTGCCTAAATTCACATCTTGAGTGTATTTTTTGTCTGACTCTTCTGTATTGAATTGTGACTAAAATCATGCACTGCTCACTGCCAGTAATTTTAGAGCTGTAGGTCATCATACTGTTTCAGTTCTTTGGAACGAATGAATTTTTGTTTGTCCCTTCCCAAAATATCCTGTAAGGAATAATGTCTCAGGTAAGGTACTGCTAACACTAACACTGGTTGTGTTTTTCCTGTGCAAATGTATCTGCATCCATGTGCTGTACATGCATGTATGTGGGTTTATATGTGTTAGTGTGTGTATTGGTATGTGTGCACATGAGTGTGACTATACGTATAAGACCCTAACTGCTCTAGAGAACAGATACTAACAGTGATTTTCTGGTTAGCAGAAAAGCTAAGAAGGTCATGTTCCCAGTTAGGTAAAAACATTCTGTCCAACAGACGAACATCACATTGTTCAAACAACTCAACAAATAAGCCTCAAATAACAGTAACAAAGAAAATAACCTCCTTGTTATTAAAACATTGCTTGCTGACATCTGCTTGAGAACTGCCCTAGTTGTAAAATTTCTTTTTTGTAATCAAACATGATAATATATGGGTGCTTAAACGTAATTGGTTGAAGTGAAATTTAATTAAAAAGAATATTGTCGTATGGGGAGTAAAGGAAATAAATGTCCAGTTTATCCTAGCAAATGCCTAATGGCACATCTTCAGTTCTTCCATCACCTAGAAATCCTAAATCCAATTTCCCATTCTCTGAACAAACATGCTTCTATCATCTCTTTTGTGTTGTTATTATTGTTGGATCTTCTAATGCTTACTAATAAGAATGTAACTCATTCTCTCTTATTTTTAAATAGTCTGGGTTAGGTTTATATAGTTCACTTCGGAAACAAATCCCATTACTATAATTTCGGAAGCCAGCAGAATGTATGTGGCTTATTCCTTTTAATACTTTTTTTTTTCTTAGTAAAGCATGTATTTATTTATTTTTTTATTTAAATTCAAGTTAGTTAGCATAGTGTATAGTATCGGTTTCAGGAGTAGAATCTGGCTATTCATCACTTATATCTAACACCCAGTGCTTATCCCAACAAGTGCTCTCCTTAATGCCCATCACCCATTTGGCCCATCCCCTGCCCCCCTCACCTCTAGCAACCCTCAGTTCATTCTCTATAGTTAAGACTCTCTCTTATGCCTTCCTCTCTGTTTTTATCCTACTTTATCATCTATTAATCTCACTTTTATCATCTTCCATGATTCTTCATATGCCCTTGCTCTCATAGAAGGCCCTTATTTTATGACGTCTCCATTTCCCCCCAATATCTCAGCTCCTTCCAGGCCAGCCTGAGTTTCTTAATCATCCTGTACCAGAGCTGATTTCTCAAACCAGTTTCTCAGCCAAACCCTCAAATGGCTTGCGAACCTGATCTATGCATTTCACTCATTTGGCAAAATCGATTCTATAATCCACCTTCAGCAGCCCTATTTCTCAACTGTTGAGAAATACTAGAAAAAAGCTTGCAACCTCATTCCATTATGATCCACACCAACCCTAGTGTGGATCTTTTCCTTCAGTCTGTTTTCCTTTAGTCTCATTCTACTAAATTCTGGCTTCTGTCCCTACCACCCCACTAGAATGTCCTGATTGTGTTGTCAGAGCCTAAGGACAGTTTTAAGTCCTATGCCTTATAATGGGTCAACTGGTGGCTAAATTGTTATTTTTGAAGCTCTTGCCTTTTTTGGCTTTGTATTAGCACCCTACTCCTATCACTATACTCATTGCTATTCTCTTTCCTCTTTATCTTTTCTTTATCAGATTCCTAAAAGTATATCTTTTCCTCCACATATTCTTTAAATATAGGTATCATCTGGACTTAGACGTTTCTCCCTTGCTTATGTCACACAAAACACTCTCATTGGGTGATCACATTACCTTCTAACAATTCTACCATAAACTGACTTGTTGGCAACCTTGATTTTTTTTAAAGATTTTATTTATTTATTTGAGAGAGAAAGAGAATGAGAGAGCACAAGTAGGGGAAGTGGCAGTGGGAGAGGGAGAAGCAGGCTCCCTCCTGATCAGAGAGCCTGACACGGGGCTTGATACCAGGACCATGAGATCATGATCTGTGCTGAAGACAGGTGCTTCAATGATTGAGCCACCCAGGCACCCCTTGTTGGCAACATTTAAATTAAATATCTCAGACCAGACTTCTCTAAGTTTCAAACTATCTGTGTAACTGCATTCTTGACAAAATCCATTTGAATATCTTACACATATTTCAAAGTCAACATATTTAAAACTAAAGCCCCAATACACATTTCTCTTTACTGAATGGTACTTGTCACACAAATAAGAAAATTCAGAGTCCTTCTAGACTCCTTCACCTTACTCCACGTTACAGAATACTAATCCACAAGCCCTGCCTCCCTGAAGGACTTGAGTCCTTTACTTTTATCCTGGGCTCTCTTTTCTCTCTCAAACACTCATCTGACCTCATCTGCATTATAAGTTGTCGGCTTCCTTCTAGTAAGTCTTGCCTTTCTTCAGATATACTTGTGGAGAAGAGTAATCCATCAAAACTGTGCATTGAACTATGTCACATTCATGTTTAAAACTTCTAAGAAAGCCAAACTGGCTGGCCAGAGTGATGTCAAGATAGCGACACAGGTCATTCCTGACTTCAGTCGCCCTCACAACTAGTAGACAAGACACAGTGGTGAAAATCCCAGAACAAAAGATGCCCCTGAAGCACCTCTGGAGCACGGAGACTGAGAAGCACTGCACCCAATGGAAGGGCCAGAAGAGCAGCGACATGCGGGCCTCATCACCCCTACCCCGGGCCTGCACAGCGGCAGAACAAGAGGCGCCCTGAACCTAGGTTTTCTCCAATGGGGAATAAAGAACTCAAGGTGGATATCTAGCTCCCCCAGTGTTGCAAGATTCTTCCTGACTAGCTTCTCACTTCTCACTAGCTTCTCACTTTGTTTGGATCTTTGGGAAAACTACAGGGCTTTGACAGCTGAGGATCAGACAGAAACAGAGAATGGAGTTAGAGTTTTTTTTAGCAGCTAGCACACAGATCTTGGCAAACCACATTCCTCTTTGTAGCTACACCTGAGCAGAGATCTGAACAGTGCCTCTGCCCAGCAGCAGGAGCCAGTTGCCCTGTCTGACCAGGGAGCCCAGGGGGCAGTTCGTTCTGCCTGGTTTCGTTTATCAGCCAGTGAGCTGCACTGGCTGTGGAGCTTGTTCTACAGCTCCACCCAGTTGAGGAACCAAACTGGAAGCCCTGCCTATTGCTGAATATAGCCTCCATACTCAATTGACCAAAAGTTCTAACCAGAGAACCTGGGCAACTCCATACCACATCCTACACCTGTGTTTGCGAGAGCACCTGAGCAGAGAGCCCAGACAAAGCCTCAGCCAGTTTATAGAATTGAGCCTGTGGTCCTGTCTAGCACTCAGTGAGAGATTTTTTCCTGATTCACGTCACCAGCCTGAATCAGGCAAAACTCTGTACCAGCCCTGGAGCCTGTCAAATGGCCCTGTCTGGGTGGGAAAGCAAATCTGAACCCTTGCTTAGGAGCTAAATATACCCGTGGGGCACCTGGGTGGCTCAGTCAGCTAAGCATTGGCCTTTGGCTTAGGTCATGATCTCAGGGCCTGGGATGGAGCCCTACATCAGACTCCCTGCTGAGCAGGGAGTTTCTTCCTTTCCCTCTGTCTGCTGCCCCCCTGCTTGTTCTCTTCTCTCTCTCCATCAAGTAAAATCTAAATAAATAAATAAACCCTCAAGTCCTGCTCAGTTAGGAAGCCTTATCAGAGAACCCAGGCAGCTATGGAGTCTAAACGGTGACCCTGGACAGCCTTGGAACCCAGTCTTCAGTGCCACTCAATATGGAGCCCAGCCAATAACCCCATCCCACAATAGAGCCCAACCTATGGCTTTACCTGATTGCTGAACACAGCCATCAGGAAGCCTCACCAGTGGCCCAGTCCAGTCATGGAACATAGCCAGAGACTCCTCTTCCCAACAAAGGAGACTGGAAAGTAATCCTCACCCCACAAAATGTGGAACACTGTCTCTAACTCTATCCAACTATAGAATACAGCTGAAGGCTTCTCCCAACCAAAGAGCCTATCCAGTGACCTTACCCAACATCAGAACAGAGCCACTGGCCTATCCGATTGGGAAGCCCAGCCTGTAGTCTCACTCAACTTCAGCACATAGTAGGTGTCCCCACCTGATTATAAAGCATAGCTTGAGATCCTGTCTTACCACAAAGCTCTGCCTGCAGCCCCACATGAACAGAGTCCAGCCAACAACAGCATCCAATGAAAGACCATGGCCTGAGACTCCACACAACCAGAAGCAAATGAAGAGCCAAACCCATAGCTCAATCAAGAAGTCCAACCAGTGCCACCACCCCCAACAGAACATAGCCAACAACCTAACCCAACCAGAGGTGAAAACTGTCAACTAAGAACAGTATACCAGGGATGCCTGGGTGGCTCAGTGGGTTAAAGCCTCTGCCTTCGGCTCAGGTCATGATCCCAGGGTCCTGGGATCCAGCCCCGCATGGGGCTCTCTGCTTAGCAGGGAGCCTGCTTCCTCCTCTCTCTCTGCCTGCCTCTCTGCCTACTTGTGATCTCTGTCTGTCAAAAAAATAAATAAAATCTTTAAAAAAAAAAGAAAAAAAAGAACAGTATACCAGGCACACTGTCCTTCAGAAATGAAAGAAAGACAAACTCTCTCCAAAACAAACAAAAAAACCTAAGGGAGTTCATCACCACTAGACTTGCCTTACAAGAATGCTAAAGGATGTTCTTCAAGCAGAGGTAAAAAATACGTTAACACTGTAAAAATATCTGAATGTGTAAAACTCACAGGCATTGGTAAACAGATAAAGTCAGATTCAAATATTGTAATGCTGGTGCATAATTTACTCACAATTCTAGATTAAAAGTTTAAAAACATATACATTAAAAAACATAGCTACAATGATTTTTTATTAGGTACATAATATTACAAAAGATGGAAATTATATCAATAACCAAAAATAGGAGAGGGGAATAGTAAAAGCTAAAATTTCCATATGCTATTGAAATTATGTTGTTACAAGACATTTTTTGTATACCTCATGATAAGCACAAAGGAAAAATCTGTAGTAGGTACACAAAAGATTATGCTAACAGAGTCAAAGCATACCACTACAAAAGGTCATCAAATCACAAATGAACCCTGCAAGAGAGGACACAGGAACAAGGCATCAAACCAGAAAAATAAAATAGAAAACAACAAAATTGCAATTGTAAGTCTTAACATCTTATAATCACTTTAAACATAAATGGATTAAATTATCCAATCAGAAAGCAAAGAACGGCTGAATGGATAAAAAAAAAAATCCAACAATATGCATACAAAAAGTAACTTTAGTTTTAAGCCCACATAGACTGAGAGTGAAGGGATAGAAAAGATATCTCAAACAAATGGAAACCAAAAGAAAACAAGGGTAGTAGACTAGTATACTTGTATTAGACAAAGTAGACTTTAAGTTAAAAATGGTCAGAAAGGACAAAGTAGGTTATTATGTAATGATAAATGGGCGTATCCATTAAGAAGATAAAAACAATTGTAAATACTTATGCACTCAACATCAGAGCTCCTAAATATATAATCAAATACTAGCAGAACTAAAAGGAGAAATAAACATCAAAGAATTAAAAGTTGAGGACTTTAATACCCCACTCTCAACAATGGATATATCATCCAGACAGGAAATCAATAAGGAAACAGAGGATTTGAACAACACTATAGATCAAATGGACCTAACAGACATATACAGAACATTCCTTCCTACAGTAGCAGAATACACATTTTTCTCAAGTGCAGACAGAACATTTTCTAAGATAGATCATATATTAAGCCACAAAACAAATCTTAACAAATTCAGGAAGATAGAAATTATGTCAAATATCTTTTCCTACCACAGTGGAATGAAATAAGCAATCAGTAACAGGAGGAAAGCTAGAGCAGTCATCAAAAAGAAGTCATCAAAAAGATGACTTCTAATACTGTAGGTTAGATTGTCTTTGTCTTAATTTAATATAAATGGAATATGTTTTTCTCTTTTGTGTGTATTTTTCCATTCAATATTATGTTTATATTATACATTTTGCTTCATGTAGAGGTACTTGTTCATTTTCATTCTACCCGTATTGATTATGTGAAGTAAGCCACAATTTATGATCTTTTTACCTGGCAATCAAGATTTTGGTTGTTGGGGCACCTGAGTGGCTCAGTTGGTTAAGTGTCTGCCTTTGGCTCGGGTCATGATCCCAGGGTCCTGGGATAGAGCCCCACATCAGGCTCCTTGCTCATAAGAAGCCTGTTTCTCTGTCTCCCTCTCTCACTGCTTGTGTTCCCTCTCTCGCTGTGTGTCTCTCTGTCAAATAAATAACATTAAAAAAAAAAAAAAAGATTTTGGTTGTCTTCAAAAACAGAACTATTGCAAATAGTGCTCATGTAAACTTCTTCTACATGCCTTTTGGTGTTTACATGAGAGCATTTCTACTGGGGACATACCAAAGAGTAGAATTGCTTGGTCATAGTGTATGCTTATATTCAGTTGAGATAGACACTGCCTAGGGGCATCTAAGTGGCTCCATAAGTTGAACGTCTGCCTTTAGCTCATATTATCATCCCAGGATCTTGGGATTGAGCCCCACATTGGGCTCTCTGCTTAGTGGGAAGTGTGTTTCTGCCTCTGCCCCTCCCCTCTACTCGTGTTCTCTCTCTAGTTCTCTCTCTCTCTCAAATAAATAAATTAAATCTTTAAAAAAAAAAGAAAAGAAAAGACTCTAACAGTTTTCCAAAGTGATTATACCAAGTTATACTTTTACCGTCAATGTCTGAGAAATGAAATTGCTTCAGATTTAACCCTGGTCTATATCAATCTTTTTTAAAATTGACTTTAAGATTTTAAGATCTATGTTGGTGTATAATGCTCTTCATTGTGGCTTTCCTTTGTTTTGCCCTTATGAATGAAGTGGAGCTCTTGTTTTATTTATTGGCCATTTCAAAGCTGTCTTGAGAAATGTAGTGTTCAAACTTCTTGATCTTTTTTTCTATAGGACTTATTTTTATACTAATGTATATTAATTCTTATGCATTCTAAGGATGAGTACTTTCTAAATTATCTATCATCTACCTACCTACATATTAATCCATCTATTATCTATATATCTACTTACACATACACACACACACACACACACACTCCAGAGATCTTCTCTTAATTTGTCTCCTTTTCATTCAGTGACAGATATATATATATATATATATATATATATATATATATATATATAAACTTTATTATAAATACTTTTGATTATCCTGATTTTATGGTTAGTCCTTTCTATACTGTGTTTGAGAAATCTTTCTTACCCTAAGATGATGAATATATTCTCCTTGTGTTATATCTGGAAGTTTTTTGTTATCTGCTAGAAGCTTTATTGTTTTATCATTTACATTTAGATCTATAATCTGCCTGGAATTAATTTTCAAGGATTAAGTATCAAGATTTTTCCCATATAAATATAGATTTATCATTTTTTAATAGAACATCTTTTGGACATCTTTGTGTTGTTGCCCTTGTCAGAAATCAAATCTCTGTAAACATGTAGGACTCTGTCCCATTGGTCTGTTTATCTATCTCTACAAATTATATATAGTTTTAACTTCATACTAAGCCTTGGCATCTAAATGGTATATTTTCCCAACTTTGTTCCCTTTATCAATATAATAGTGACTACTCTTAGTCATTTATATTTCTGTGCATATTTTATTTTATTTTTTTTAAGATTTTATTTATTTATTTGACAGACAGAGATCGTAAGTAGGTAGAGAGGCAGGCAGAGAGAGAGAGGGGGCGGGGGAAGCAGGCTCCCCGCTGAGCAGAGAGCCCGATATGGGGCTCGATCCCAGGACCCTGGGATCATGACCCGAGCCGAAGGCAGAGGCTTAACCCACTGAGCCACCCAGGTGCCCCACTGTGCATATTTTAGAATCTGTTCATAAACATCCTCAACATCTCACCCCTACCCAAAAAAACTGCTTAAGTTTACTTTAATTGAATGATAGACAATGTAGAGGTCATCTGAAGCTAAGTCTAATGGTACGTACATCCAAAGATTTGCTTTTGTTGCTTTCCAGCAGTTAGAGAGCGTCCATTTTAATCTAATTGACTATTAAGATGATTTGAAGTTGGGTCCCTTTTTTGTTAGCGCTTGTCTTTTTCTGGTTTGGCCTGACAAGGAGGGTATAGCCTTTAAAGGTCACAAATGAAACCCAGGAGTATTTACTGGGAATATTTCTTTTTGGAGGTCCAAAATTCCAATTAGTTTTTCTTCAATCCACCGTAACTGTGTAAAGCTCTGCTCATCTTTTCAGCCTGTTAGCCACTGCCTTATGCTCAACTTCTAAACTTCTCACCAACTGCCTACAAATAAGCAGATGGCTCAAGGGATAGTACCAAATGTCTTTGTCACATCTGTGCTGTCTTCTCTCCCAGATATTTCCTGATCATGTTTTGGAGTAATGTTAACCCAGAACTTAAAAAACTTTGAGCCTCACTTTCTGCTTTTGTTCCAGCCCCTTAGCCACTCATCCCTGCCTTTCAGTAAATTATCACTACTCATAGGGAAAATTATACCTCAGTACAATTTTTTTCTCTCTAAAATCTTCATTCCTGAGACATGGCTGACTTGAACAGCTTTCTTACAGCATTAGCAGAAATTTTTCAAAGTTTATCTAGCTTTTCTAATTGTCTTCAGTGGCAGGCTTGTCTAATCTATCATAGCTGGAAGTGGAAGGAGCTGTTCAGTTTCTAATACGTGACTTACATTTTCAGTCTATTTGGATTAATTATTAGGCCTGTAGCATCTAAATTCATCTAAATTTCCAGGCTTTTAGGTTCTGACTTTTATCTGGCTTCTTCAGTAATAACCATTTCTAAACCTTGGTCTCACACCCAGAGCATTTTTTGATTATTTACTGGTCTTCCACAGCTTGTAAGTGTCCAGTGGTAAACCATCTCTGACAGATGTGAGGAGTTAACAACAGACTTGGCTTCAGTGGGTGTCATGGGGATGTTTTGTCAAGGAAAAATATGTTGCCTCAAAGTGAAATGTGTACTGAAGAGAGTCCATTCTGTGTTTATGTACAGATATCAGGGTCTCTTGAGCTTCTCCTAATAGCTCTTTTCTTTGTGAGTAGAAAGATCCTTAATAACTGTGCCAGTGTATTCTCACGCTACAAAGATGGGCATTTTTTTTTCCAGAAGATAAATGCAGTGGTTTAAGACAATGCTTTGCTTATAGTCTCAGGGAGAAGGAAAAAAAAAAAAAACAAAAAACAATTCCAAATGTGTGCATGCATATGTGCGTGTGTTTAACAGAAATTAAAATAACTGGTCTCTCTATGTTTTCATGTACAAAACCAGGTAACTTCAATTTGGATCAAAGACCACATTAATAGGTTGTACAGATTCAGTTTTGATTTCAAAATTTAGGTAGACCGAGGTTGAACCCTATATAACCCTGGGTGATTTATTATTTTTCCAGCTGAACTTTTATCATATGATATGTGAAGATATAAAATATCATATGAGGGGCACATGGGTGGCTCAGTCAATTAAGTATCCCACTCTTAATTTCTGCTCAGGTTGTGATCTCAAGGTCGTGGAATCAAGCCCATGTCAGACTCTGTGCTGGACATGGAGCCTGCTTAATATTCTCTCTCTC
This sequence comes from Martes martes, assembly GCF_963455335.1. Lineage (NCBI taxonomy): Eukaryota > Metazoa > Chordata > Mammalia > Carnivora > Mustelidae > Martes > Martes martes. The sequence continues at coordinate 73,130,032 of NC_137898.1, read as the reverse complement.
CCTCTGTCCCTCACCCACCCAGCCTCTCTAATATATGATGAATATGAATATATAAATAGTACCTGGCAGAGAAGAAGCACCCATAAAAACTGCTTAGAGCAACACCTAGCAGACAGCAAACACTAAATACGTAAGGACCATTACTACTCTGTAAGTTCGTATTTCTGTCTCTAACGCTGCAGAGTGGGTAAGGAATGACAGCTTTTCTTCTCTTAGTCCTCATCGGCAACACTCTGCAGAGAATTTAGCATGTGCCATGCTACTCATTAAATGCTGCTAACTGGAACAGTTGGATCTGAAATTATGAAATCCCCGATTATCTGTTTTAAGATATAAGGGAAAAAAACAAATTTGTGTGTGTATTGAGGGGGAGGGTATATTCACCAGCATCACCATGAAATAGGCCTTATTGCTTGGAACTTAATAGATGTTCCATAAATAATTATTCTGAGCATCGTGCTTAGTTTACTGGCATAACAGAAGAAATTAGTTCAAGTCAGTGGAAAAGGGGTTTGAAAACTGTGAGGTTATCCTAAGGAAGGAAGCTTCATGAGAAAACATAGAAGAGGTTATAGAAAGCTGTGGGTACAATAGTCTACTCATAATGTGCTTTCTCCATGTAACTGAATTATCTTACCATATTGCACATCTTACACAATTGCCTCGATTTTTGCATTTCTCCAAATGGCTATAACATGAGAAGAGAAACAATAGATTGTGCAACTTGCAAAATAATCTATTCACAAAGATCTTTCTCAGCTTCTCCTCTGTGGAGGGTGCGTGTGATAAGGAAGCATCCCCTGTAGAAGAAATCTTTAAACCAGAGGGGAGAATGTTTACCATCCTGAAGTCTAAATTGAAGCAAATTGGATATTTCAACTATTCCAATATTTTAAATACTCTCTGTAATTTTTGGTAATCCCCAAACCTTTGGAAGTCTTTCTATTGTGACCAAACCAAGAATTCGGTCAAACTTCCTACAATTGCATTCCTTCCAAGTGAGGAAATGTAGCAGAGAGGTGGGGAATATGTAGTAACTTTCCGTTACTGTGTAGAAAACTACCACAAGTTTAGCAGCTTAAAACAGTATTCATTATCATCTCATGCTTTCTGGAAGTCAGGGGTCCATGCCTAGCATAAGTGGGTTCTACACTGAGGGTTAAACAAGCTAAAATCTGAGTGTTGTCTGAACTGCATTCCTTTCTAGAGGTTTTGTGGAAGATCTGCTTCCAAGCACATTGAAGCTTTTGGCTGCATTCAGTTCCTTTTGGACGTGAGCCTGAGTCCCTGTTTCTTTGCTGGTTGTTCACCGGGTGGCACTCTTAGCTCCCAGAGGCCACTGTGTTTCTTTACACAGAGCTGCCACCATCTTTAAAGCCAGCCATGGAGCTTTTCCTCCAGCTCTCTCTCCTCAAATCCCTCTCATGTTGGAGTCTCTTTGTCTGGGAAGAGCCAATCACTTTTCAGGGATTGCCTGATTAGGTCAGACTCACTGAGGTTGATCTCCTTGTAATTTTAAAGTCAACTTATTTGGAACCTTAATTGTATCTTGAAAATCCCTTCACAGCAGCACCTATCTAGATTAGTGTTTGAATAAAAAGGTAAGAGGAATCACAAACACCAGGAATCTCAGGCGCCATGTTAGAATTCTACCTATGCAGCCCTAGCCCTACTCTGTGCTCCTTATCCTCCCTTACCTGCCTCTTAAATAGGATCCACTTAAGAAACTCTTCTCTGTGCTATCATCACTGTAATTCACTAATTTACTTAGGAGGCTCTAGGTGGTATGGAAAGCACAGGAGTTTTGCAGTGCAAATATCTGGGTTTAAATCCCCTCTATATTTGCTGTGAAATTTTGAGCAGGTTCCTTAATCACTCAGAGCCTCAGTTTCCTGAGCAGTAAAAACTGGAGCTAAAAATAGTCACCTCCAAAGCCTACAGAGAATTAGGGAAAGCAATACAATAGAAATCACCTGATCTACTCTAGACACATAGCAAAATATAGGTTCCTAACTTTTTAATCTTTCTCTCGAATGTCCTAATATAGCTCCTGCAATCCACATCGACTTATTCTTTATAAAGCCTTGGAAATGGGAAAAACTCACATTTATAAGCCCCAGAGATAGGTTAATTCTCAGTAGGTAACCCAACCATTTTCATAAAAAATCTACATTGTACTTGTCTTTAGAATTAAATAACTCATTAGTGTTGAATGGTGTATATTCATAAGAACTTTTATCTGAAAGCGCAATATCCTTTCATGCTTTTCACTATTATTTAGAGATTCTAAGACCTCCTACTCCCCCAGAAGAGAAAAAAATATATATTATATGAAGACAGCCAACCAGTCAGTAGACTCCCACTATTAGAAAAAAAAAAAAATCCTGAAATATCTGTTAAAATGCTATTGGTAAAAGATTTGGCAGGATGATGATTACATGTGGGTAGAACAGCAGTTTCCATAATAATTATGTGGGTTGTGAACAGATTTTGGAAAAAAAAAATGCTGGGATGCAGCCTAATGAATGTACTCATTAACCTTAATAGCATCAGGTAGAGATTGGAAAGGACCATTTTGGAGGGGGAATCAATTCAGCCTTTCACAGTCATTTTACAAGGTGCATCTGACAGCATGGCATCCCCAGTTAAAAATGAATATATCCGGTTATCTTAAAATAATTCTCTATAATTTGAAGTTTGCCTTTGAAGATCTAATTTTCTAATACGTTATATAAAGCATTTCTTGAGTGCTTACTATGTGCCAGCCTTTATAATAGACATAAAGATGAGGAGCCGTCCAAAGCATAACATTTCTAGTCTAGTTAGAGAAAACAGAAGTAAATGTGATGACACATGCAAAATTAAAAGCATCATAATATTGCCCCGTGAGAGCAGGTCTTGTCTTCCTGTTTACCACTATACCCCTACATTTAGCATATTTGTTACCCAATACTTGTTCAGTGAATAAAGGAATAAATGTCCCGACATTTTGGAAGCAGAGAGGAGGAAACTGCTCAGCCCAGAGGAGCTCAAGAAGATTTGCTAGGCTGCATTCTAGCCCAGTCTATTGGCTTGACAGATGAACTGGATTTTAAAATCAGAAGACACATGACGCGTTGAAGGGGTGGCACTCTTTCTAGAAGGCCTGGAAGTAGGAGCATGTGACACATTTGAGGCAAAGGAATCCATGTGTTACATCTCCAGGAATCAACATGTGTGTGCTGACTCTTTGCAGCACCAACATTCTGGCACACAGGACCGAAGAATGACCATGTGTGCCTGGCACAGCACCCCAACCCACATCTCCTTCCATTAATTTAATGACTGCTCCCTCGGAAGAGTAGTTATTCTGATGCTTATATTTTTGGTCTGGTATTACTCCTTTTGAAACAGACTTGGAGGGGATTTTTCATGTTGTTTGCCCACGACAGATGCCTCCCCAAGAATTCTGTGGAGTTATACTGAATCTTCGGGTTGCCATTTGAGAGTGCAACTAATGAAATCCATACCCATTGTATGTGATTAGCCTTCCATGTAAATAAATCAAGAGATTGTAAATGTTAAGAACAGAGAGTTTGAAAACACCCAGAATACTAATTGAGGTGACTGGGGAATAATCTCGGGGAGGTAGGACAGGAATGTGATTTTCCATAAGTGATTCAGTGACTGGAAATCTAATGAACAGTACTGTTTGCAGATAGACTGAGGAAAAAGGAAAGGGCATGTTCAGTCTGAAGAGTAAATGAGGAAACTGCCAATGGGTTCATAAGTCAGGATTGCCCATTCAGCCAGGTCATGCCTAATGGACTGTTGGCTCCTTAAGGGCACGTACTAGAACTTACCACAGTGTCTATGCAGTTTGAACACACTGAAGAGGCATTCCAAATGCTTTCCTAGTTAATGAACTGGAATGAGTAGTACACAGAGACTGTAACTAAAGGATCATCCAATAAAATTTTCTGTGCTACATGTATTTTTCTGTTTTCCATAGCAATCATTTAAAATATATGAACAGAAATAAGGAAAGGAAGATTATATCATCTACATTATACAGATTTAGATTTTGATAAGAGAAACAATTTTTTAAATTATTTAACATCTCTAACATTTGATAATTCATAAACTTTTCTCTTCATAATTTTCCAATATTTTTTAAATTCCTGTTACCATGTAAACTTCATGGGCTTCAACATTCCAGAAATATATTTTGATATTAAATCTATTGGTTGTAAACCCTGAGGTAATTATTTTATAACCAGAAGTATTGATCTGCTTTGCATATCAGTGATTTGACAAAGTAAATGATAAAAATAATAATTCTAAGGTTAAAATATTTATATTATAAGGACATAGTGGTAGAGAGTATCAAGTCTTTAGAGTTCTATTATTTTTGTTATTTCTCATTTTCTGATTACCAATAGCTATTGTTCAGCATATAAAGAAACTAAACAGAATAGGGTAGGTTAATATGGCACTGGCCCAAAGATAAGAAAATTGTTAACTTTTATTAATTTTTTTAAAGATTTTATTCACTTATTTGACAGAGAGAGATCACAAGTAGTCAGAGAGGCAGGCAGAGAGAGATAGAGGAGGAAGCAGGCTCCCCGCTGAGCAGAGAGCCCAATGAGGGACTCGATCCCAGGACTTTAAGATCATGACCTAAGCTGAAGGCAGAGGCTTAACCCACTGAGCCATCCAGGTGCCCCTTTTTAAATTTTTTTAACATTCAGATCAGTTGTATATGTAGAGAATAGATCGAAATGCAGGAGAAAAGAACCACTAGAGAGCATATAAAGGGAAATCTGATCATCACAGACTCCAACTTATATTCATTTTTTTTTTTCACCCCAGACCTGTTGTCTCCCTCTACTTTACATTTAGGATGTGGAACAAAAATATCCTCATGATAGCATAAACCATAAAACTCCCCCTTTACCCCTATTCTCCACACATCTCTTCCTAGGGAATTCTTAGTATTCCTTACAAAGAAGCCTCTGCAGGCCTGCTGCTCCTGCTTTAAATTCAGGTCTCCAGTGGTTTCCGTCACCACTGCAGCACATTTTCTAACTTGATTTCCTGAACGCTCATCTATGACCACTCTGATCTGTTCACGATGCTACCATATTTCCTCTGATTCTTATCATCTCCTCATTTCATTTCCCACCTTAAAAGCCATGACTGGCTCCCTGTTGTCTGAATGAAAAAGTCCAAACCATTGGGATGACACAAAAGACCATTTGCAACTGGTGTTCCTCTGCTTACTTCTCATTGGTTCACTGTCCTGAGTGATCAACATAGCTGCACTGCTTCTTAGTCACTTTTTCCAGATTCCCAAATACCTTCTCCCTACCTAGAAAATAAAATTTCAAAATACCGTTATCACTCCATATTATATATATATATATATACACACACATATCTATATATAAAATATATATATATAAAACATATGATATATATATAAAAGTATTATCCATACTTCTCAAACTCAATTTAAAACTGATCTTTCAGGGCGCCTGGGTGGCTCAGTGGGTTAAGCCGCTGCCTTCGGCTCAGGTCATGATCTCAGGGTCCTGGGATCGAGTCCCACATCGGGCTCTCTGCTCAGCGGGGAGCCTGCTACCCTCTCTCTCTCTCTCTCTCTGTCTGCCTCTCTGCCTACTTGTGATCTCTGTCAAATAAATAAAATCTTTAAAAAAAAAAAAAAAACTGATCTTTCAGGGTACCTCACTGGCTTGGTTGGTTAAGCTCTGGCCTCCTGGTTTCAGCTCAGATCATGATCTCAGGGTTCTGAGACAGAGCTAAGTGGAGCTCCAAGATCAATGGGGAGTTTGCTTGGGATTCTCTCCCTCTCCCACTTCCTTGCCCCCCATAATAAAATAAATAAATATTTAAAACACAAATAAAACTGGGTGTACCTGTGTGGCTCATTTGTTTAAGCATCCAATCTTGATTTCATCTCAGGTCATGCTCTCAGGGTGCTGAGATGGAGCCCCGAGCCAGGCTCCATGCTGAACGTGGAGCCTGCTTAAGATTCTCTCTCCCTCTCCCTCTGCTCTGCCCCCACACTCTTTCTTTCAAATAAATGTGTTTCCACACAGCAAAGGAAACAGTCAACAAAACAAAGAGGCAACCCACGGAATGGGAGAAGATATTTGCAAATGACAGTACAAACAAAAGGTTGATATCCAGGATCTATAAAGAACTTCTCAAACTCAACACACACAAAACAGATAATCATATTAAAAAATGGGCAGAAGATATGAACAGACACTTCTCCAATGAAAACATACAAATGGCTATCAGACACATGAAAAAATATTCATCATCACTAGCCATCAGGGAGATTCAAATTAAAACCACATTGAGATACCACCTTACACCAGTTAGAATGGCCAAAATTAGCAAAACAGGAAACAACGTGTGTTGGAGAGGATGTGGAGAAAGGGGAACCCTCTTACACTGTTGGTGGGAATGCAAACTGGTGCAGCCACTTTGGAGAACAGTGTGGAGATTCCTCAGGAAATTAAAAATAGAGCTTCCCTATGACCCTGCAATTTCACTACTGGGTATTTACCCCAAAGATACAGATTGTAGTGAAAAGAAGGGCCATCTGTACCAAAGTTTATAGCAGCAATGGCCACAGTCGCCAAACTGTGGAAAGAACCAAGATGCCCTTCAACAGATGAATGGATAAGGAAGATGTGGTTCATATACACTATGGAGTATTATGCCTCCATCAGAAAGAATGAATATCCAACTTTTGTATCAACATGGACGGGACTGGAAGAGATTATGCTGAGTGAAATAAGTCAAGCAGAGAGAGTCAATTATCATATGGTTTCACTTATTTGTGGAGCATAACAAATAACATGGAGGACATAGAGAGATGGAGAGGAGAAGGGAGTTGAGGGAAATTGGAAGGGGAGGTGAACCATGAGAGACTTTAGACTCTGAAAAACAATCTGAGGGTTTTGAAGGGGCGGGGGTGGGAGGTTGGGTGAGCCAGGTGGTGGGTATTAAGGAGGGCACGTATTGCATGGAGCACTGGGTGTGGTGCAAAAACAATGAATTCTGTTATGCTGAAATGAAATTTTTAAAAAATGTGAAAAAAATGTGTTTCCTTTTATAAATAAATGAATAAATAAATAGATAAATAAATCTGATTTTCCTAACAGAATTAATTATTTGCTGATGTTCTCTCCCATTGCATTTGTTTCACACCCACAACAATATTTATTTGTATGAGGTCATTGATTTATATGTCTGTCCTCCTCTCTCATTCCTCTACGAGACTGTGAGTCTTGGAGTATAGTGTGTAAAACTTACTTAACTTGTTTTTCTCAATCTCAAAACAGTTTCAATACATAATAAATGTGGTGAAGTGAATTTTTATTCACAACATTCATTGATCCCTGTGTGGGAAAAATCATACACACCTGTCCTATTTAGGTAAGGCTTGCCCATACGACTTGCTTTCATCAATGAAATATGAGCAGAAGTGACCTGTACCACTTCTGAGTGGACTACTTAAGAACCATCAGATGATGGGCGCCTGGGTGGCTCAGTTGGTTGAGCAGCTGCCTTCGGCCCAGGTCATGATCCTGGAGTCCGGAGATCGAGTCCTGCATCGGGCTCCCTGATCAGCAGGGAGTCTGCTTCTCCTGCTGACCTCTCTCCCCAAATGCTCTCTCTCTCATTCTCTCTCTCTCTCTCAAATAAATAAATAAAATCTTAAAAAAAAAAAAAGAACCATTGGATGTTTTTTCCTTCTACGAGATTGGCCATGTCCCAGAAGGAAACTATTCTTTAAGACTGTGTCTCAGAATGAAGGCAACATGGAGCAGAATTATAACCCTCTGCAATGAATCTAAAGGCTGAGCAAGAAATAAACTTTTATACTAAACCACTTGGACACTGGAATTTTTTATTGCCACAAAATAATTTAGTCCAAGATAGGCAGGTATTTAATAAATGTTGACGGAAATAAGAAAAGCTATAGAGAGATGGAAGATGAACTCTAGCTGGAGAATTTCAGAGTCAGTTTTGTTAAACAACAACCTTCTGTTGAAAACAGATAAAAATTAAATTTCTGTGAATTCCTAATGAGGAGGAATAGTGGGAATTGAGGGCTGAGAGGAGAAAGGAGGATATGTAGATAATAGAGGAGGCATATATATTTTGGTAATGCAGTTTGGAAAGAAAATGAAAATAAATTCTTGCTGGATGAGCATGTCCTTAAGATGTCTTCAGGGAGAATTTAAAGAATCCAATACCTTAGATTCTTTGAGAATGGGTACATATTAAAGATTCCTTCTTTAGTTAAGCCAACCTAAGTAAGCTAAAAATGTTTTTCCTGTTCTAAATGTCCAAGTCACTCAGTTTCTATAGTCAAAGAAAAGGTGGAGGCCTAATATAACACTCCAATTAAGAATATTATATGTACACTGAATTCTTGTTTTTCACGGAAGTTATGTGCCATAAACATGCACCAAACATTGAATCAGTGAATAGTGACCAATGTCCCTAGGAGAAGGACAAGTTTAAATTGCTGTGGGCCTCTTTTCACAACATTTCCATCAAGTAGGCAGTACATAACCTTGCTTTATGCATGTCCTGTCTAAAGATACCTTATTTAAAATATATTGTTGGGGCGCCTGTGTGGTTCAGTGGGTTAAGCCTCTGCCTTCAGCTCAGGTCATGATCTCAGGGTCCTGGGATCAAGTCCCGCCTCAGGCTCTCTGCTGGGCAGGGAGCCTGCTTCCTCCTCTCTCTCTCTCTCTCTCTGCCTGCCTCTCTGCCTACTTGTGTTCTCTCTCTGTCAAATAAATAAATAAATAAAATATATATTGTTGATTCATTAATATTAACTCCCAACAAATAACACTATACTCATGCATGAATGAGCTGATTTTAAAAATGCATTTTCTGTGTAGGCGGTATCATAGCCTTCTTGCACTTAGGAACTCTAGGTAACACATCAGCACTATGCTGGGGGGTTATTTTAAACAGTGAAATCAACAACAACAACAATAAAAAAAACCCCACAAAAATACAAAAACCCTGATACTAAACAGATCATGAAAAGGACACTTGTTTATAATATGAGAGCTCCAACCAGAAAGCAGAGGAGCATGTTGTTCAGTCTCAGCTGGGAATGTGCACATCCAGAGATTCAACAATTTTTGCCACTCTGTGCGTGTGTGCAAGTGTCACGAAGGTGCCATGAGTATTGATTTGGGGCTTGCAAATAAATTTTAGCAAGTAGATGAATTTGCACATACAGAATCTGCAAATAATGAGGATTGACTGTATATCAAGGAAAATAATGAAGTGGATTATGGGGAGATGGGTAAAATGCCCATCAGTGAGAAGAGAAATTAGATAAATGGATGAATGGATAGATGAATGAGTGGACATACATAGGCAGGTAGATCGATAGAGAGATACTAAATGGGGAGAGGTATTTTAAATATGGTGTATTTTTAGTTTCTTCCCTTATCTTTCTCTCCACTCTTTATTCCTTCTTTGCTAAAATAGATGTCTCCCAAAAGTATTTAGGTAGTACTTGACAGTCTAATCTATCAGTATAATGTAAAGCATTAGATCATAGAAAAGTAGCGTAAGTTTTTCTTGGCATTTCATTTTGCTTTTGGATTTATTATTTCTTACTTAGAGATACCCCATCATCTTAACACAAATCTTAAAAGCACATTTTTATGAAAATGTTAATATTTAATAACCTAAAGTCAATACGACACCATCTAACTTAGCCATCATGGAATGAAGTTTCTTGAAACTTACATAGCAGACATTCCTCACTAAGTTTAAATAGAATAACCTTGGTTTATCAAATCAATATTGGAATTTTCTGTTTAATTACAAACTCCATTATGATTTTTTACTTTGCTGTTGAACGGAAACATCTGGAACAAAACTTTTAAATTCACAACTCTAGGGGGTATAGCTCAGTGGTAGAGCATTTGACTGCACAACTCTTAACTTATAGACTACTAATAAAACATCTTTTGCCAACTTCTTACATATGGAGAAGAAATTTATACCTGAACAAAAAAAGGCTGAAGAACACGGTGTGAATTGAGTCGGTTAACACACTCTGGCATAGATACTTTTTTTATGGAAATATTTCCTCTAGAAAAGTTTATCAAGACAAGCTTTTTACAATCCCTATTAAATTCAATGAATGAATTGTGAAGGGTAAATTGGACCCATTATAATCTTACATTTCTTATGTAATATTCATAATCATAGTGTTACATAAGAGCAAGCTAGCATTAACAAAAGGAGCAATTTAAATTCCCACTTCTTGGAGAATGGGGCTCTGCTTGACAAACAGCCCTTCCTGCCCCGTTTGCAGCACGCCCCTGCATCTCCTCCGGCGCCAATGAGACCCACACTCTCATACCAGTGATATAATAAACCCTCCACAACAGAGGGAGAAAATGAGGCAAACAAGCCCACATCATTTCAACTTGTCAGCTTTAAATAAAATCTTCTGCAGCTGAAAATGAGAAATTTGAGGGAAGAGAATGTGTGAAGTAACCAAATTCAACACTGGGACAAAACATACGGCATGACTTATTCGTCGTTTTCCTGAGCTGCCACAAAAGTTTTTGAAATTTTACCATAATTTTTTAACGAAATCTCTTTTGTCAGTGACGACTTAGAAGAAGAAATGGTTCGTTCTGTTTGTTTGTTTTTTCTCCTCTTCCACCCACTGATGCCTTAGGAAACATCTCAAGTTATGGCAAGCCCCTATGATATCTTAATGAGTAATCTACGACCTTTGGAAAAACTCTCATTATCAGTTTTTAAGTCAGAGTTGCCATAGCAGAGCATGCTAGAATAAAAGTACATTTTTTATACTTATTTTGATTAATTACTTACGTAATACCTTCCCCAGCACTGATTTTATATGCAAAATATTGGAGCATGCTCTCCACCTACAAAAAAAGTTAAAAAGAGAAAAATGCATTTGAGGGAAGATAAAGGGAGATTCACATTCTGATAAATATATCTAATATGTATGAAATAAACAATGATTATGAATGTAAATCCTTTCTCTCCCCCTTTCTCCAGTGTCCACCCTCACCCCACCCCCTCTAACCTCCAAGCACTTCCTGCTTCACACTCAGGAGGCTCCATCCTGTTCCGCTCAGCTCTCTCCAAACTCTTTCTCTTCCCTCTTTGTTACTTTTTCTCAATGTTAAAATGTGCCTTGATTTTCTTTATCTTCCCTGAAAAAGCACTTGCCTGTCTTCAAAGGAAGGACAGCCCCACTGGGTCCCAGCAGATACTTAGCGCAAGTTGTGCGTCTTCCAATGGGAGAGAGGATGGAAAAATCAGTATCTTTTGTCCTGCCCCGAGGTGTGCCCAGATTTGATATAAACATCTTTTTATGTCTTTTATTTCTAAAGTTTTGTTTCACATATTTTCCAAATAAGCTTAGAATACTTTCCCCCTTACTCTTTCACACTCTTAAACCATTGTCTCATGAACTCTCTGGTTTCAAACTCTCTTTTATTTTAAAATCCCTAGGTTACTTTGCGTGATCAGTGCATAGAATGATAGTAATATTGAAGTGGATGGTCCCTGTCACCATCCTCGATGGTTCATTGTTAAGAAGTTTTCTAATCTGTCCAACGCAAAACAGGATTTCATGTGTGCATTTTAAATATATTAAAGAAGTACCGTGTGACGGAAAAGAGTATATGGACTGTGGATTACAGGACTTTGGTGTGAAGTGCTGAAGAATCTATACTTAACAGAATGACCATAATCAGAAGCTTGTTTTAACTTCTTTATAATTTACTTGTAAATTGTGAAAAAAATGAATATCATGTTGTAGGATGGTTAAATTAATATTAGGTGTGTTTTAGAAATATTTTCATTTTTTTTAAGATTTTTTTTAAATTTTTATTTTATTTGACGGACGGAGAGCACAAGTAGGCAGAAAGGCAGGCAGAGAGAGAGGAAGGGAAACAGGCTCCCTGCTGAGCAGAGAGCCCGATGTGGGGCTCGATCCCAGGACACTAGGATCACGAACTGAGCCGAAGGCAGAGGCTTTAACCCACTGAGCCACCCAGGCGCTCCAAAATATTTTCATTTTTACTTTATGATCATTATAATAATTATAATAAAGTAAAGGAACAGAATGGATTTAAATTTAACTTGACCTAGCTACTAAACACTCAGGGCACCTGGGTGGCTCAGTGGGTTAAAGCCTCTGCCTTCAGCTCAGCTCATGATCCCAGGGTCCTGGGATGGAGCCCCGCATCGGGCTCTCTGCTCAGCAGGGAGCCTGCTTTCCCCTCTCTCTCTGCCTGCCCTCTACCTACTTGTGATCTCTGTCTGTCAAATGGATAAATAAAATCTTAAAAAAAAATAAAATAAACACCAAGTTAATAGTATGAATGGTGATATCATGCAATTTCTATACATATACCGGTTTTACAACCAGTAAAATTCTGCCAAAAACATTAGGTTATTCTCCACAGTTTGAGGTTAGTGAGACTGGTACCTTCTAGTCCTCTTAGGTGCAAAGTTCCCCTGGTGTTTTATACTCTTTATTCTAAGCTTCTTTCTCAGTAATCATGTAGGTATAATGTAGGACCCTGAAGTGGCCTGAGGTGCCTTTTAATGACTGATCTTTTCAAAAGGAAAGCAAATATGGAATCATTTCCTTAGAAAGTATCTGTTCTGAGCTGAGCTGGTTTTTGTTTCCCCACAGTGATGGCTGGGCTGACAGGTATGATGTGACAGATGGATATCAGCGAGAAGCTGTTGGTGGAATCACAATCAAGCTCCAATCTCCCGATGTCAAGTGGTTTGATGATTATTATCTGAAGCTCCGTCCAGAAACAAACCTTCGAAACCCTTGGTTTCAAGAATTTTGGCAGCATCGTTTTCAGTGCCGGCTGGAAGGGTTTGCACAGGAGAACAGCAAATACAACAAGACTTGCAATAGTAAGCAGATCTATTGTTTCATTTATAGTGGATAAGGCTAAGGCTCCAATTTAAGTAAAGTGTGTCGGGGGATAGTGGCTGTAATCTGTTAGAGAAGAGGACTCTTACAGAAATAGAGTGGGTATTGCTACTTACAGTGATAAACGGACCTTATTCTCACCAAGAAAAGCATATCAGAGCATATGTTTACTCCGTGGAGATCACAAACAATTTTATTATTTATATCATTCAGGAAACTGGCACTTTGCTAAGAGGATAATGTGAGCTCCTGAGAGCAAGTGCTGTTGCCACCCTTGAAGGCAAGAGCTCCATTCTGCTCGTCTTGATTGTCTTTAGCAGTTAGCACAGCGCTAAACACTTAGTAACGGTTTCGTGTATTCTGAAGAATGAATCAGTAAATTTTGAAGGACAGAGCCAATTCCTCTTTCCATCAATAAACTAGAACATAGCAGCAGGGGTTTGTTGTGTATTGTTATTATGTTTCAGGAGACATAATCTGAGCAAAGCCATTCGTTCTTACATAGGTATAAGGGCTCACATTGTCCCAACGGTTGCTTTGGTTGTAAGGAAAACTAGTTATTGCCCTCAAGAGGTTCAATGTCTAGAAGGAAGCTAGTCATGGCAGCCAATGTTGCAATCCACTGTTGTAAGTGATATTATATGAGTTAAACATAGGGTCTTGGTACTATTATTGGTTGCTCATTGAAAGGGAATCTCGACTCTAATAACCGAAGTAGGGCCAAAATTGATCTGTATGTCAAATTTTGCAAAAATAAAGGTTTGCTAAAAATTGATAAGGGATTTGTTGAGCCTGCCTTATACCCACATTGTGTAACAAGAACCCTATATGCATTTGCATAGGAATAAAATGTTTGAGTTGGTGGTATAGGTGCTTTTATCCACGATGCTGGAACACAACAGGGCTTTGAGGCAGTAGGCTGGAAATCCTGGCCCACAAACCGATTCTGTCCACAGAGAAGTTGTCCCATACCAGCACAAAAATGAGAATAATGAGAATGATAAAGAGAGTTTTTCATAATGCACTTTCCCTCCCAGTTCCTGTCCATCCTATATTTTTTGGTATGAGTTCATTCTTTTGTAAAATGAAGAAGGGAGTAAATGGTGATTTGTGATTGTTTTTAAATGTCAGTACTTGTTAAAATAAGAACTTGGCAACCTTATGTCAGTTCCTATTAAGGTAGTGAGGGAGGGGAGAGATGCTGGAGTGTGGGATATTGTACTGATCACCAAAATCCAGAAATCACAGAAGGCTCATGGTGGGAGCCTGTGTTTGTTTCTCTCTCACTTCAGATACTGCTTGTCCAAAATCTTCAAATGTTTGTTCGTCTCCTTTGTTTTTATTTTTATTTTCAGGAAAGAAAAATGTGTGATCATACATACCATTGTGACTTCTGTTACACAATTTCAATTTTTATAGCTAATTTCATATTTTTCACCAGTCTATCCAGTTTCTGAGGGACAAAGACTTCTTTCCTCTCTTGAGATTTGGGAACCTCTTCCCCTCTGGGATCCAGTTCTGTGATTGTGTACAGATTACTGTATGGAGCTACATTTAAGGAGTCATAGAAAGTAAGCAATAGATCTGATCTCATCTTCAGTTCTCTCTTTTTTTTTTTAAGATTTTATTTATTTATTTGACAGAGAGAGAGATCACAAGTAGGCAGAGAGGCAGGCAGAGAGAGAGGAGGAAGCGGGCTCCCCGCCGAGCAGAGAGCCCAATGCGGGGCTCGATCCCAGGACCCTGGGATCATGACCTGAGCCGAAGGCAGAGGCTTTAACCCACTGAGCCACCCAGGTGCCCCATCTTCAGTTCTCTTTTACCAAGGAGTTAGTGCCAGTCCCTAAGCAGTGTGGCTAAGAGAATTTTTCCAGTTCGTCTTCACCCTCTTTTGTACCAATGCTCTTTTCCTTTGTCTTTTTGTCTGAAATGTCTTCTCCTTGAAATAGTTGTTTCTCTTATTTTTTTTTCCACTGTTGGATATCTTATATAGATATAGTCTTGAAAAACTCTTAATTGATTTCTATGGAATATTATTTCTATGGCAATTGTTCTGTAAGAGCCTTCCTTTCAACCTACTACTATAGTTTTATGTCTTTCACAGGATGACCCTGATATCATTTCTCTGCTCAGAGTTGGTTCCTTACTTTCCTACTAGAAAACCCTCTTTAGCCACTCTGCCACCCCTGGAATCTTATCTGACAAAGGATGTCATTTTGTACATAAACGTGGACACTTGCATGCAATACCTCTGTTATTCTTTCAATAAGGAAAGCACTATGATTATCCTTATTTAAAAATAACGAAACCAAGGTTTAGAGAGAAAAAATCATTTGCTCAAGGTCACCTAACTACTAAACTCTGGAACTTAAACTCAGTTTGTCTGATTCCCCTGATATGAGGAAGTGGAAATGCAATGTAGGGGGTTTGGGGGGTAGGAAAAGAATAAATGAAACAAGATGGGATCGAGGGAGACAAACCATAAGAGACTCAAAACAAACTGAGGGTTGCCTGGGGGAGGGGGGGAGGGAGAGGGTAGTGGGGTTATGGACATTGGGGAGGGTATGTGCTATGGTGAGTGTTGTGAAGTGTGTAAATCTGGCGATTCACAGACCTGTACCCCTGGGGCTAATAATACATTATATGCTAATAAAATTAAAAAAAAAAAACTCAGTTTGTCTAAAGATTAACCAATATGATATACTAAAGAGATAGAATATGACTTTTTTTTAATTGCCATCAAATTTGCATTATATACTAGTTAATATATAGGTCAAAGATACAAAAAAGAAAAATCTTAAATTATTTGTGTATAACTATGGAATGCAGTAACGCACACCCAAATGTTCATATGCTCTACTTCTGACCATATTTCCTTATTTACTCAAATGTCTTTTTTGTATCTTATTCCCCATCTTCAAAGAGGCTCCAGTAGTTTAGTCACATTTAACACTATTGAATGTTACCAATGTTTTCCTAAATATAATGTACTTAAGCCCTTTCATCAGGCGTGTACATAAGAGAACCATTTTTTAAATGGAGTGTTAAGAAGTATTAAGGGTTTGTAATTCATGCCAGTCAAGAAGGTTTACCTTACTCACTGTCTACAGTACCTTAAATCTAACAGATAGTTCAACGGGAAAAATGGCTTGACACAAAGAATAGAAATACTCATAGCTGATTACTGTTTATTTTTCTTGGGAGATTCTTGGAAGGCAAAATATAAAAGTTAGGAGAGTTACCTAAACCTAGTAGTCCAGAATGAGCAGTAGCTTTATAGAGAGTATGCCCCATTCATAGGAATTCTTTCAATACCTGTTAGTTTTGCCTCTTCTCTTATACCACATAAATGGAATCTTACATTATTTGCTTTTTTGTGTCTGGCCTTTCCCCTCAAAATAATGTGGTAGAATTCATCCCATCATTGCATATATTAGTAGTTTATTGTTTTTTATCACTGTGCCATGTCCCTTTGTATGGATTTACTACCAGAATTTAGCTATCACTTCTCCTGTAGATGGACATTTGAATTATTTATAGTTTTAGGTATTAGAAATTAAAGTTTTATGAACAAGTATATATGTATCTTCTGGCAGACCTATATCCTAATTACTGTTAGATGTATACCTAGTAATGGAATTGCCACATCATAAGCTCTGCATATGTTTAGCTTTAGTAGATAGTCCCGAGCAGTTTTACAAAGTGATTGGACTAATTTCTCATACATTTCCCTGAAATGTATGAGAGTTCAAGTTGCTCTGCACTCTGTCAACGGTTGGTACTATCTGTTTTTTTCTTATTATTTAAAACATTCTGCAAGTGTGTGTTTGTATCATATTGTGATTTTGATGGGCTTTCCATTATCTATTACCAAGGTAAGTTCTTTCTCATATGCTTACTGGAAATTGGGACATCTTATTTTATAAAGTGTCTGTTCAAGTCTTTTGCACATTTCTTTGAGTTGATTATTTTTTAACATCTATTTTAAGACTTCTTTGTATAGTGTGGATATGAATCCTTTGTTAGATATATGTATAGTGAAAATTTCCCATTTAAACCGTGGCTTATTGCCAGTTCCATTTCTCTCATTTGTTATTTGTTTTCTATTTGTCCACTTGTTCTTTAATTCTTTATTCCCCTTTTACTTCCTTCTTGTGGATTCACCAATAATTTTTATTATCTTACTCTATTACTTCTCTTAATATTTTTGTTTCATCTCGGTATAATTCATTTAGTTTTCAATAGAAATTATTAAATGAATCTTTAATTTATACAAACAATTTTAAGTTGGTCCTTGTTTACATTCAAAAATCTTGCAAATATTTATATCTGTTTATCCCCCTCACACTATTTTTTGCTATTGCCATATAATTTATTTCTATATGGATTATGTACAGTACAGGCTTTGCTAGGATTGTTGCCCTAAATGTCGACAGTCACACTTATCCATTTCAGTGTCCTTCTTGTACTTCCTTGCTTTCATGTGTGATTTTTTTCAGCCTAAAGAATGTCTTTTAGTATTTCTTGTAATGTAGGTCTACTGCCAACAAATTTATCAACTTTTTTCTTTTTTTATAGATTTTACTTTTTTTAAGATTTTATTTATTTATTTGACAGACAGAGATCACAAGTAGGCAGAGAGGCAGGCAGAGAGAGAGAGGAAGGGAAGCTGGCTCCCTGCCAAGCAGAAAGCCCAATGAGGGAACTCGATCCCAGGACCCTGAGATCATGACCTGAGCCAAAGGCAGAGGCTTAACCCATTGAGCCACCCAGGTGCCCTATCAGCTTTTTTTTTCTTAAGAATATCTATATTTCACCTTTATTTTTGAAAAATGTATTCACAAAGTATAACATTCTATATTGTCAAGTCTTCTTCAATTCATTTTTTCTGTGAAAACAACATTCCATTTTGTTTTCTGAATTCCATGATTTCATTGAGAATGTAGCCACCTTCTTAATATTGTTCGCTTGATGGCAATGTGTCTTTTTTCTAGGCTTTTAATTTTTTTTTTAAGTTTTTAGTTGACTATGATGAGATTAGGTGTGATTTCCCTTATATATTTCATTGTTCAGGTTTCAGGAACTTCTTAAACCTGTGGAGGAAAGACCTGTATCAGCTTTGAAAATTTCCCAGCCATTATTTCCTGAAATATTACTTCTGTCACATTTTTTCTCTCTCTGTTCTTTCTTGTGCTCAAATACACCTATTAGCTTATTTGGCTGTATCACAGAAGTGACTTTTTCTCTGGACTTTCTTCCCTATCTTTTCCCTCTCTGTGCTTCAATTTGATTCTTTTCTATTATTCTGTCTCTGATTATTCCAATCATATTTCCACCTATGTCCAGTCAGCTGTTAACCAAAATAAGTTTTTAAATTTCAGATATGGTGTTTTACAGTCACAGAATGTCCATTTTCTTTCTTTCATAGTCCTCAGTTTTCTGTTGAAATACTATTTCTTATCTACTTTTTTCAATCACTTACCTTATTTCCTTGAACAGATTGATTATAACTATTTTATGGTCCCTTTTTTTCTAATTCTAACATCTGGATCTTCTGTCAGTCTTCTTCTATTGACTTATTTTTCATATTGTTTATATGTTGTGCTTCTCGATTCATCTACCATGTTTTCTTTTGTGCTAGACATTGCGTATAAAATACCATACAGATTGAATTTTATATCATTTACCCCCCTGTGATGGTTTGCCTTTTCCAGATTCAAAGAAATTGAGATGAGGTAAGTTATAATATAAGACAGAAGGAGTCATCTTTTGGTTTAAAAATGTCTTTAAGGGACAACTGACATGGAATTTCCACTGAGAGCCTAGTGTATCCCATGCCCTGGCTGACTGACTTAATCGGATTTTTACTATTTTTGAGCTTTGCTGTCCAGCCTCCTGTACCATACTGTTTCTAAACTTGGCATGCATTGGAGGAAAAGAATAATTGAAGTTTGAGCAGTTTCCTTTCCTCAGGTGGGGCTTTTCTTTCAGATAATATAAAACAATGGGAGATTTCAGTCTTCCTCTTCAAATTATTAAGCCTCCATGCAGCCTCCGGAATCAGCAAATGAATCACAAGGGAAAATAGCTATCATGCACTTAAGGCTCCTACCATTTATAAACTGAGATACCAGTTCATTTCAATATCGAAAAGTACTTCTGTTTTCTCTTTTTTCCAGAAGTGTCATGTACAATGTGGAGTTTACACCTCTCCCTCCCCCAGCCACACTTCATGTCCTTCCCTAGAACCTCAGAAGGTGACTTCATTGAAAAATAGCATCATCACAGATGTAATTAGTTAGTCGGTGGAGACACTAGAGTAGGGTGGTCTCTTGTCACCTCCAAAGAGGAGAAGTGACACAGAGACAGAGAGACACAGGGAGAGTAGCAGGGGAAGACAAAGGCAGAAACTTGAATGATGCAACACAAGGACAAGGAATGCCAAAAATCAAAGGCCACCACCAGAGGCTAGGAAGAGGCAAGAGAGGATACTACCAAGAGTCTAGAGGAAGCTCGGCCCTATCAACACATTGATTTCTGACTTCCAGACTCCAGAACTACAAGAGAATGAATTTCTGTTGTTTTAAGCCACCTAGTTTCTGGTATTTTGTTATGGCTGCCCTAGTAAACTAAGGTCCCTTCATTCAGACCAAACTAGATTGGCAGCCTGGTCCAGAACTTGCAGATTCCCTCAGATGAGAAAGCAGTGGGTGACACCTACCCACTTTCATAGGTCTCCTCTTTGTTCATTCATCCTGTCTTTGTTTTGTCCATACATCTTCACTGCCTTTAATTTTTCTTAATTTTGCATTTCTTTGGCCTATTAAAGTTATGCAGTAAAAGAATTTTCATTTGCTTTCTTCTCCATCCTACCTAACACCAAAGTCTCCTCTTTTATTTTGTATTCTTAATCGTCACTACCCCTGCAATCCCAGTTTGGATATATAAGTGAAACCTGCAGTTTATAATGTATAAAATACTTACACATTTTTTAGTTTTTGTTTTATTTTTAAGCATTTAAAAACTTAAATCAAAATATTAGTATAATTCTTCAGTGTTTTAACTATGTGGTTTTGACAGAATCTAGGTTTATATGCTATTAACAGTGAGCCCAATTTCAGTAAGTTTTACTTACATTGGACAATTATGTTAGACTTGATTTATAAATGAAATGGTTAATAATGATAATAAATTAAAAGTATGAAGAATATAGTTTAACTTTTCTAATTGTTTATTTAAGCAACCCAGTAATAAAAGCTATGGAGAATTAAATTAAAACTGTTTTCTAGTAACTGTATGCTATTCTATTTTTGAACCAATTTAAGGACCCATTTCCTTTACAGTTACACTGTCACCCACTGACATTCATTTACTGTCTCCTTTCTGTGATTTCTCCCTGTCACTTCCAGTAGCTTCTGGAGGTGTCATTTATGACACTAACACACAAACATTCTTACGTGGATGTCCCGAGGGCACCTCAAACTTACATACCCAGAACTCACCTCATTATAACTTTTGCAACCACAGCCCCAAACTTTGAGCTCCTCCTTTTAGCATCTCCAGTTTGAGTAAATGATATACTCATCTACCCAGTCTCCCAAGATGCAGGGATAAGGGGTCCTCTCCTGTTCCCCTTCTAGCACCCTCTCAGCCAACTGGTGACCAAATACCATTAATTCTACTGTTTGAACATTTTCCACATCTGTTTTCTGTTCTTCATTGCTGGCTGAATTCAAATCTTTATACCATGCTGTGATTTGGTTCTTCATGATCTCTCACCTCACATATTAGAATAATCTTCCTATCTAATCTTCTTATTGATACCAGCTTCTTCCTCTTCCATTTTATGCTGACAACTAGCCCCAAAGGAGTCCATTTAAAGAATGAATCTCATCCTTGTTACTCCCATTCTTAATAATCTTCCATGGTTCTCCTATGTCTGTAAAAAGAATACCCACCTCTTTTCCCCCAATCAAAATTCTTCAAATTCACCGTATATGTTTTTCAGATCTCATCTTCTACTCCTTAAGCCCAAGAACTCTATGCTTCAAGCACTTCACAGATTGTGCTTGTCCAGTTTAGAGTGGCATGCCTACCTAGCTCCCTGAACTTTTGCACATGTGCTTTTGCTCAGTGAAAGACCTTCCTCAAAATATCTGTCAATTCCACTGAGCTTATATTCTCATGGTTTTGGATGACTTCAGTATCCTGTTCTCAAAGAAACTCCACTTTCCTCACGTCACTTCCTATGCCTTTTGTCTTCTTTTTGTTACATACCAATCCAGATATTAAATGTAGATACTCCACTCCCTTTATTTTTAAGCCACCAAGTCACCTCTCACATGAGCATTTCTGTCTATGCCAAACTATTATCAATAAAACGAAGATGAGAAAAATGGGTTCAGATCAACATAAAAGTCCTTTGGCCAAGAGGGCATTTCTGGGGCTCTAGTGATGTGCTATTTCTTGAGCCAGTGATGATCACTAGGATGTGTTTCTTTTGAAAAAAAAAATTGATGTATAGTTAAGATTTTTGCACTTCTCTGTGCTCATGTTCTAATTTAATGAGTTCACTTTAACTACCCCACCTCCAAATAAAGTTCTTGTTGCTACTATATCTTGCCTAACATTCCTTCCAGTCCAAATTTCTCACAATACTCTCCCCCGTACACACCCACTCCCACCAGATTTCTGCCACTATGTTGCTTGATTCCTCTCCCTTTCTTTCCCTAGAACCCTTACCCCCTTTCCTCTCAATATTTTATTTGTCATAGTAAATATCTCTCCATTTCATAGGTAGAGCTGTTGAACTGTTTCTTTGTTTTCTTGTCTCTTTCAAAATTCTACCCTTGGGGAAGGGTTGCTCCCTTTTTAAGTGCAAAGCTGCTGCTAAAGTTACATTGCCAAACAGAAAGCCATTTACTCCAGAGAAAACAGGATGCCATCCTCAGAGGAGATAAAGCAGCTACAGCAATATAATTTTTTCCGCTATATTACACTAATGTATAAATAGATTTTTCACATTGTTACACCAGTATGTAAACGTTTTATGTCCATCTGTCTCCATTAAATTATAAATTTCTCAAGGAGAGGATCTGTCTTACTCATCTGTGTTTTCCAAATTCCTAGCATGATGCCTTATATAGAGCAAGTATGTGATAAATATTGTTAAATGAATGTGACTTCATTTCCCTTAGATCCAAGTAATGTTACAATGGCTAGAGGACCTAGAACAGTGGATCCCAATCTGTAGGCTGCAGGTCCCAGAGCTACTCACTGTTGGTTTGTTGCCTGGATCTAGAATTCTTATGTGGTTTAGCATTATCAGTGAACTGAACTGTGCCTTGCATATCCTCTGTGAACATGTGTGTGTTTGTAGACGTAAGTACCTTATTTTCATGCACAAGCTGTTACAGTTAACAAATTACAAATTAATTTTAAATTGCTCAAATCATGGTAGCTTATTGCCATTATGCATTTTCTATATAAAAGACACTAACAGTACAAATCACATTTATGGTGTGTGAAATTTTTTTAAATTAAAAGCACTTCCTGTATTCAAAAAGGTTAATTTCACTAGCGTGGAGTTAGCTCTTTTCCCTTTTTGTTACAGCAAGTTTCCAGCCAAGGTGTCCACATTTTGTCTGATGAATATGTGTCATAAGTATTTGAGGTGGGTTAGTTAAAGGATACTTCTTTATGCATCAGAGATTGATTGATTGATTGATTGATTGATTTTTTGCCATCTTGTTTGCTTCAGTTAAGGAGCTGACTCGACTTCGGCACAAGTCATGATCTCAGGGTCCTGGGATGGAGCCCCACATTGGACTCCATACTTACCAAGGGTTCTACTTGAGGATTTTCTCTCTCTCCTTCTGCCCCTCCCATGTTGTGGGCACTCGCTCTGTCTCAATCTCTCTCTTTCTAATAAATAAATAAATAAATATTTTTAAGAGAGGGAGAGAGAGAGAGACAGAAAGAGGGAGAAAGAGAGGAGGGCGAGAGGGAGAGAGAGAATATCAAGCAGGCTCCATATCCAGTGTAGAGCCAGAGGCAGAGCTCAGTATCACAACCCTGAGCCTTTGACCTGAGCCAAAATCAAGAGTCAGACACCTAACTGACTGAGCCACCCAGGTGTCCCAATAAATAAATCTTAAGGGGGAAAAAAAATACCTTATTTGTTGTTTAGACATCATTCAAAACACTTCATCATCTCTGTCTGAAAACATAATGAAAAAACCTGGAACAGTACATTGAGAGGAAATAATTATCTAGATAAGAGAAGCTGAACTCTAGTAGAGGCATCACAATGGCCAAATAAATGAAATGCCATACCAAACCCCTAGATTAGAGACTTCTCATCCTTATTCTACATATCCAAGATAGCACTTGAAAACTAATCCAATGTGAAAAAAGGATTCCAGGGTTGCATATATTGAGTTATTATATTCTGTATCCATTTTTTAGATATTCATAATGTATCTCTACATGTTGGAAAAGGAAAAATCCCATTGTAAAAAAATGTAAATACCTTTCTTTAATTTAGCATCTCCTTTGTTGTTGTTTTGTTTTACTATGAACTCATCTGATATGACATTTATTATCACCATACTTCAGGAAAGACTATACTATGACAATTTAATAACCATATATTGAAAAAGAAATTTGATCACATTATCATAGAGTATGTGATGAAATCTGCTAAGCAAAAGCCCATTTCTGTCTTTATATCAGCCAAAGAATTAAGTTAATTAGAATTTGATGTGTCAGTTTTGGCTTAATTCAATTCTTGGATTTGTTATATGTTGATACTTTTCATTGCCAGGAGGGAAAAATTTCACCATCTTGGACACTGCTTTAAAGAAAGGGAACATAGAGCCAGATCAAGGCCCCAGATATTAACATATCAAATTTTTAAGAAACATAATCTGTCATATTTCTTATTTGAATTCCAGAGTTTAAGAAATAAGAGTAATTATCCATCCAAGTAAGTGTCAGTGTATGTAATTCTTCATGATGAGTAGCTACCATCAAAAAATACTCAAAGAGATCCCCAGAAGAAACCCTTGCCTTAGAAACTGTCAACTGTCAATGTGCTCAGACTCTTAAGACACTGGAAATGGAACGCATGATGTATTAAAGATATTTTAAGATAAAACAAAGAGAGACCAGACAAGCTTGGTGACTCAGTCACCTAAGATATACAGGTGCACTGTAACAAGCATTAGATTTACACCCAGAAGATCTTTATTAGAAAATTCAACCTGTAGCCACTATTAGGTGTCTCTGAATCTCCATTTTCTCATGTGTGAGATGAGATGAGTATTAAAACTGGATATCTAACTGACAGAGGATTCTAGAGAGGCTTAAGTATGATGATTTATGGGAAGACACTTGAAGATGTGATGGGAGAAGTGCCACTTCTAGCAAAGGTGAAGTAACAGAGACTGGATTGAATCTTCTTAAAATAGCAACTAAAACAAAACAAGACAAAATATATTAAAAAATAGTTTTCAAGACATTGGATGTCAAGGGATGAAGGATGGTTATTCTTAAGAAATAGGAAATAAATGAGGTGAGCCCTCTGAGTTAAGAAGATGGAATTGTAAGCTCAGAGAAACCAAGGAAGCTAGAGATCTCAGAGCACAAAAACAAAGAGTGGAGAGGTGCAGGAAGTGAGAACTCTGGTGATCAGCAGAGGCTCCATCTTGAGTATGCAAATGAGTATTGACCACTGCCTGCATATGAGGATAATACTTCAAACCTGGGAAGGAACCATAAGATTAGAGAGAACAGTATGCCACCCATATGGGACAAGGAACAGTGTCTGTCCACAGCTGTCTAACTAGAAAAACTTACAGTCCAGAGGGCTAAAACAACAATGAGGGGAAATTTTGTAGCATTAACTTATAAGAAAAATATCTCAAGTTAATGACTGGAGATCCACCTTAAGAAATCTGGAAAAGAAGAGAAAATTAAACTCAAAGTAAGTAGAATAAAGGAAGTAATAGATCATTGTGAAAATCAATGTAGAGGGAGGAGTCAAGGTGGTGGAGGAGTAGCAGGCTGAGACAACATCAGGTAGCAGGATATCAGATAGATAGTTATCAAACCATTCTGAACACCTACAAATCCAACAGGAGATTGAAGAGAAGAAGAGCAGCAATTCTAGAAACAGAAAATCAACCACTTTCTGAAAGGTAGGACCTGCGGAGAAGTGAATCAGAAGCGACAGGAAGATAGACCACAGGAGGAGGGACCAGCTTCCAGCAAATGGCAGAGCAACGGAGCACAAAATCAGAACTTTTAGAAGTCTGCTCCACTGAGGGACATTGCTCCAGAGACTAAGCGGGGGTGGAGCCCTCACAAGGACAGCATGGTCTCAGGTTCTACAGGGTCACAGAAGGATCGGGAGTGTCTGAGTGTCACAGAGCTTGCAGGTATTAGAGCGGGGAAGCTGGCTACAGAGACAGAGCCAAAGAGTGAGCTCTCAGCTTGCGGTTACCTTAAACTGTGATCCGTGGCACAGTCAGGCAACTGTTCTTTGAGAAGGGATCCCACAAGATCCGGGGAGACACCCTTGGAAGAGTTCAGGGATCTGCTGGGTTTGGAGACTCCAAATGGGGCTGAGTGCCAGAGACAGAAATGCTCAGTCACAGGCTGGGTGAGCTCAGAGCATGGCCGGAGACCAGGGAGACAGGAGTGATTGAGTGCTTTTCTCCAGGGGTACACTGAGTAGTGGGGCTCCGAGCTCTGGGCTCCTCTGCGCCAGAGATTGGGAGGCCGCCATTTTCATTCCCACTCTCCAGAGCTCTACAGAAAGTGTTCAGGGAACAAAAGCTCCCTAGAGTGAACTCGAGCAGATTACTTAGCCTGGCCCCTGGCAAGGCGGTACAATTCCACCCCCGGCAAAGACACTTGAGAATCACTACAACAGGCCCCTCCCCCAAAAGATCAGCAATAAATCCAGCCCAGATCAAGCTCACTGATCAAGGAGAACAGCGGAGTTCCAGAGGAGGGGAAAGCAAAGCATGGAATTCATGGCTTTCTCCTCATGATTCTTTAGTCTTAGAAAGTTAATTAAATTTTTCTAATTTTTTTTCTTATTCTAATTTTTTTAACTTTTACTCTTTCCTCTTTTAACATTTTTTAACTAGTTTATCTTAACAATAACTTTCATGAAAAAAATATTTTTGAACTTTTATTATTATAGTCGTATTTTATCCTTCATTGTATCTAGCTTTATCTTTTGTATACACATAGGGTTTGTTTTTTTTTTTTTTTTCCTAAAAAATTTTGGGATATAACTTCTTCTAATAGATAAAAATATACCCTAAATCTAGCACAGGGTTTGTTCTAATCTCCACCCTGAGCAAATTCTCTCCACTTTCTTTTTCTTTTTTTTCCCAACCAACTTATCATCTCCTTTTTTGGAATTTTTTTAAAATTTTCATCTTTACAGTTATATTCCATCCCTTCATCGTGCTTACCCTTATTTTTGTGTGTATATATATATATATAATTTTTTTTTCTTTCTTTAAAATTTTGGGAGGTAAGTTCTTCTAAGAGACCAAAATACTCCCAAAACCAAATGGGTGGCTCTGTTCTTTTTTTTTTTTTTTAAGATTTTATTTATTTGACAGACAGAGATCACAAGTAGGCAGAGAAGCAGGCAGATAGAGAGAGAGAGAAGGAAGCAGGCTCCCTGTGGAGCAGAGAGCCCAATATGGGGCTCGATCCCAGGACCCTGGGATCATGACCTGAGCCGAAGGCAGAGGCTTTAACACACTGAGCCACGCCCTGGGTGGCTCTGTTCTATTCACCAGG
This sequence comes from Martes martes, assembly GCF_963455335.1. Taxonomy (NCBI): domain Eukaryota; kingdom Metazoa; phylum Chordata; class Mammalia; order Carnivora; family Mustelidae; genus Martes; species Martes martes. The sequence continues at coordinate 73,103,199 of NC_137898.1, read as the reverse complement.
CTTTTTTTTCTTTCTTTCTTTCTTTTTTTTTTTTTTTGAAATTCTTTTTACCCCCTTTCTTCTTCCCATGATTTGGGGTTTCTTCTGATTTGGTTACACACATTTTTCTGGGGTCTTTTCCACCTTTTTAGTATTTTATTCCCTCATTCATATATTCTTATCTGGATAAAATGACAAGGCAGAAAAACTTACAACCACAACAACAACAAAAAAATAACAAGAGTCATTGCCAAAGGCTAGGGACCTAATCAATATGGACTTTGGTAAAATGTCAGATCTAGAATTCAGGACGACGATTCTCAAGGTGCTAGCTGGGCTCAAAAAAGGCATGGAAGATATTAGAGAAACCATGTTTGAAGAAATAAAAACCCTTTCTGGAGGAATAAAAGAACTAAAATCTAACCAAGCTGAAATTAAAAAAAGCTATTAATGAGGTGCAATAAAAAATGGAGGCTCTTACTGCTAGGATAAATGAGGCAGAATTGAGAATCAGTGATATAGAAGACCAAATGACAGAGAATAAAGAAGCTAAGCAAAAGACAAAAAACTACAGGATCATGAGGGGGGAATTTGGAGAGATAAGTGATACCATAAGATGATACAATATTAGAACAATTGGGATTCCAGAAGAAGAAGAGAGAGGGGGGCAGAAGGTATATTGGAGTGAATTATTGTACAGAATTTCCCTAATATGGCAAAGGAAACAAGCATCAAAATCCAGGAGGCTCAGAGAATCCCCCTCAAAATCAGTAAGGATAGGTCCACACCACATCATCTAATAGTAAGACTTACAAGTCTAAGTGACAAAGAGAAAATCCTGAAAGCAGCCCGGGACTAGAAGTCTGTAACATACAATGGTAAAAATATTAGATTGGCAGCAGACTTATCCACAGAGACCTGGCAGGCCAGAAAGAACTGGCATGATATATTCAGAGCACTAAATGAGAAAAATATGCATCCAAGAATACTATATCCGGCTAGGTTATCATTGAAAATAGAAGGAGAAATAAAAAGCTTCCAGGACAAACAAAAACTAAAAGAGTTTGTAAACACCAAACCAGCTCTACAGGAAATATTGAAAGGGGTCCTTTATGCAAAGAGAGAGCCAGTAGTAGTAGGCCAGAAAGGAACAGAGACAATATACAGTAACAGTCACCTTACTGGCAAATCAATGGCATGAAATTCACATCTCTCAATAGTTACCCTGAATGTAAATGGGCTAAACGCTCCAATCAAAAGACACAGGGTATCAGAATGGATAAAAAAAACAAAACCCATCCATATGCTGTCTAGAAGAAACTCATTTTAGACCCAAAGACACCTCCAGATTTAAAGTGAGGGGGTAGAAAACAATTTACCAGGCTAATGGACAACAAAAGAAAGCTGGGGTGGCAATCCTTATATCAGATCAATTAGATTTTAAGCCAAAGACTATAATAAGAGATGAGGAAGGACACTATATCATACTCAAAGGGTCTGTTCAACAAGACGATCTAACAATTTTAAATATCTATGCCCCTAACATGGGAGTAGCCAACTACATAAACCAATTAATAACAAAATTGAAGAAACATATCAACAATAATACAATAATAGTAGGGAACTTTAACCCCCCCCTCACTGAAATGGACATATGACCCAAGCAAAAGATCAACAAGGAAATAAAGGCCTTAAATGACACACTGGACCAGAGGGACTTCAGAGATATATTCAGAACATTCCATCCCAAAGCAACAGAACACACATTATTCTCTGGTGCACATGGAACATTCTCCAGAATAGATCACACCCTGGGTGACAAATCAGGTCTCAACCAGTACCAAAAGATTGGGATCATTCCCTGCATATTTTCAGAACACAATGCTCTGAAGCTAGAACTCAATCACAGGAGGAAATTTGGAAAGAACCCAAATACATGGAGACTAAAGAGCATCCTACTAAAGAATGAATGGGTCAACCAGGAAATTAAAGAAGAATTAAAAAAATTCATGGAAACAAATAAAAATGAAAACACAACTGTTTAAAATCTCTGGGTCACAGCAAAGACAGTCCTGAGAGGAAAAATATAAAGCAATACAAGCCTTTCTCAAGAAACAAGAAAGGTCTCAAATACACAACCTAATCCTACACCTAAAGGAGCTGGAGAAAGAACAACAAAGAAAGCCTAAACCCAGCCGGAGAAGAGAAATAATAAACGTCAGAGCAGAAATCAATGAAATAGAAACCAAAAAAACAATAGAACAAATCAATGAAACTAGGAGCTGGTTCTTTGAAAGAATTAAGAAGATTGATAAACCCCTGGCCAGACTTATCAAAAAGAAAAGAGAAAGGACCCAAATAAATAAAATCATGAATGAAGAGGAGAGATCACAACCAACACCAAAGAAATACAAACAATTATAAGAACATATTATGAGCAACTATGCGCCAGCAAATTTGACAATCTGGAAGAAATGGATGCATTCCTAGAGACATATAAATTACCACAACTGAACCACGATGAAATAGAAAACCTGAACAGACCCATAACCAGTAAGGAGATTGAAGCAGTCATCAAAAATCTCCCAACAAAGAAGAGCCCAGGGCCAGACAGCTTCCCAGGGGAATTCTACCAAACATTTAAAGGAGAATTAATTCCTATTCTCCTGAAACTGTTCCAAAAAATAGAAATGGAAGGAAAACTTCCAAACTCATTCTATGAGGCCAGCATTACCTTGATCCCAAAACCAGACAAAGACCCCATCAAAAAAGAAAATTATAGACCAATATCCTTGATGAAGACAGATGTGAAAAATTCTCACCAAAATACTAGCCAAAAGAATCCAACAGTACATTAAAAGGATTATTCACCACGACCAAGTGGGATTTATTCCAGGGCTGCAAGGTTGGTTCAACATCTGCAAATCAATCAATGTGATATAATACATTAATAAAAGAAAGAACAAGAACCATAGGATACTCTCCATAGATTCTGAAAAAGCATTTTACAAAGTACAACATCCTTGATCAAAACTCTTGAGAGTGTAGGGATAGAAGGTACATACCTCAATATCATCAAAGCCATCTATGAAAAACACACAGCAAATATCATTCTCAATGGAGAAAAACTGAGATCTTTTCCGCTAAGGTCAGGAACATGGCAGGGATGTACATTAACCACCACTGCTGTTCAACATAGTACTAGAAGTCCTAGTCTCAGCAAACAGACAACAAAAAGAAATTAAAGGCATCCAAATCAGCAAAGTCAAACTATCCCTCTTTGCAGATGATATGATACTTTATGTGGAAAACCCAAAAGACTCCACTCCAAATCTGTTGGAACTCATACAGGAGTTCAGTAAGTGTCAGGATATAAAATCAATGCACAGAAATCATTTGCATTTCTATACGCCAACAGCAAGACAGAAGAAAGAGAAATTAAGGAGTCAATCCCACTTACAATTGCACCCCAAACCATAAGATACCTAGGAATAAACCTAACCAAAGAGGCAAAGAATCTATACTCAGAAAACTACAGATTACTCATGAAAGTAATTGAGGAAGACACAAAGAAATGGAAAAATGTTCCATGCTCATGGATTGGAATAACAAATATTGTGAAAATGTCTATGCTACCTAAAGCAATCTACACGTTTAATGCAATCCCTATCAAAATCCCTTCCATTTTTTTCAAAGAAATGGAACAAAAAATCCTAAAATTTATATGGGGCCAGAAAAGACCTCAAATAGCCAGAGGAATGTTGAAAAAGAAAGCCAAAGTTGGTGGCATTACAATTCCAGACTTCAAGATCTATTACAAAGCTGTCATCATCGAGACAGTATGGTACTGGCACAAAAACAGACACATAGATCAGTGGAACAGAATAGAGAGCCCAGAAATAGACCCTCAACTCTATGGTCAACTAATCTTAAAGCAGGAAAGAATGTCCAATGGAAACAAGACAGTCTCTTCAACAAATGTTGTTGGGAAAATTAGACAGCCACATACAGAAAAATGAAACGGGACCATTTCCTTACACCACACATAAAGATAGACTCCAAGTGGATGAAAGACCTCAATGTGAGAAAGGAATCCATCAAAATCCTTGAGGAGAACACAGGCAGCAGTCTCTTCGACCTCAGCCACAGCAACTTCTTCCTAGAAACATCACCAAAGACAAGGGAAGCAAGGGCAAAAATGAACTATTGGGACTTCATCAAGATGAAAAGCTTTTGCGCAGCAAAGGAAATGGTCAACAAAAACAAAAGACAACTGACAGAATGGGAGAAGATATTTGTAAATGATATATCAGATGAAAGGCTTGTATCCAAAATCTATAAAGAACTTATCAAACTCAACACCCAAAGAAAAATAATCCAATCTAGAAATGGGAAGAGGGCGTGAACAGACATTTCTGCCAAGACAACATCCAAGTGGACAACAGAAATACATGAAAAAGTGCTCCATATCATTCGGGATCAGGGAAATACAAATCAAAACCACAGTGAGATACTGCCTCACGCCAGTCAGAATGGCTAAAATTAACAAGTCAGGAAATGACAGATGCTGGCAAGGATGTGGAGAAAGGGGAGCCCTCCTACACTGTTGGTGGGAATGCAAGCTAGTGCAGCCACTCTGGAAAACAGCATGGAGGTTCCTCAAAAAGTTGAAAATAGAGCTACCCTACGACCCAGCAATCGAACTACTGGGTATTTACCCTAAAGATAAAAATGTAGTGATCTAAAGGGGCACGTGCACCTGAACATTTATAGCAACAATGTCCACAATAGCCAATCTATGAAAAGAACCTAGATGTCCATCAACAGATGAATGGATAAAGAAGAGGTGGTATATATATACAATGGAATACCATGCAGCCATCAAAAGAAATGAAATCTTGCCATTTGCGATGACGTGGATGGAACTAGAGGGTATTATGTTGAGCGAAATAAGTCAATCAGAAAAAGACAATTATCATATGATCTCCCTGATATGAGGAAGTTGAGAGGCAACGTGGGGTGTTTGGGAGGTAAGGAAGGAAAAAATGAAACAAGATGGGATCGGGAGGGAGACAAACCGTAAGAGACTCTTAATCTCAGAAAACAAACTGAGGGTTGCCGGGGGGCAGGAGGTTGGGAGAGGGTGGTTGGGTTATGGACATTAGGGAAGGTATGTGCTATGGTGAGTGCTGTGAAGTATGTAAACCTGGTGATTCACAGACCTATACCCCTGGGGCTAATAATACATTAAATGTTAATAAAAAATTAAAAATTAAAAAAAAAAAGAAAAGAAAATCAATGTGATACAAACCAGAAATACAATAGAGAAAACCAATGAAACTAAAGTCTGGTTCTTTTAAAAGATCAATACAATTGAAAAGAGAGATTGATTAGGAAAATAAAGAAAAACAAATTACAAATATCAGGAATGAGAGATGTAGAGCATCACTGTAGAGTCAACAAACACGAAAAGGAAAATAAGGAAATGTTTTTTAAATCAGTTCTATCCAATAAATTAGTCAACTTAGAGAAAACAGAGAAATTCCTTGAAATGCCCAAACTAGGAGCACAAACTAGGCTCAGTTGTTAAGTGTCTGCCTTCGTTAGGTCATGATCCCAGGGTCCTGGGATAGAGCCCCACATCAGGCTCCCTGTTCAGCAAGAAGCCTGCCTCTTCCTTTCCCACTCTCCCTGATTGTGTTCCTTCTCTCACTGTGTATCTCTCTGTTAAATAAATAAATAAAATCTTAAAAAAAAAAAAAGAAATGCATGAACTACCCAAGATCTCTGAAGAATAGACAACCTGAATAGTCATATATCTATTATAGAAATTAAATTTGTAGTTAAAAATTGTCCCACAAAGAAAACTATGGACCAGATGACTTCATTTGAGAATCACTACTAAATATTTAAGAAAGAATTCGTAGAAATTCTAACATAAACTCAACCAGAAAATTAAGGCAGAAATAATTCCCAATTCAATCAATGTGGCCAACATTACCCCATTATAAAACCAGACCAAGATATCACAAGAAAAGAACTACATACCTCAGAAACATTAGTGTAAATATTTTGAAGAAAATTTTAATGAATTATATCCAATTAGTTGTAAAAAATATGCTATATCATGGCAAAGTAAGGTTTATCCCAAAATGTAAGTTTGATTTAATATTCAAAAATTGGCCAGTGTGATTTATTGTATTAAAAACTTGTCTACAGAATGGTTAAGTGCCAAAATCTAATATTAATTTATGATAAAATTATCAGCAAACTAGGAATAGACAGTACCTCCTCAACCTAGTAAAATTTCCCCGTGTGATCAGGCAATAAGAAGTTTGGCTCTTACCACCAGTTTCTGTCAATGAAACTAGACTATAGCAACTAAAGAAATAAAAATCTCTGTATTTGAAATGATGAAGTAAAACTCTTTATTGACAAATGACATAATCACTACCTAGAAAATCCAGTGGGATCCTCAAAAAGTTCTATTGAATTTATTAAGTTTGTAATATACAAGATTAATGTGCAAAAATCTATTGTATTTCTTGGACCCATAACTGTATGGTCAACTAATCTCTGATAAAGCAGGAAAGAATATCCAATGGGAAAAAGAGAGTCTTTTCAACAGATGGTGCTGGGAAAACTGGACAGCAACATGCAGAATAAAACTGGACCACTTTCTTACACCATACACAAAAATAAGCTCAAAATGGTTGAAAGACCTAAATGTGAGATCTGAAACCATAAATTCCTAGAACAAAACACAAGCAGTAACCTCTTTGATGTGGGCTGTAGCAACATTTTTCAAGATATGTCTCCTGAGGCAAGGGAAACAAAAGCAAAAATAAACTATTGGAACTTCATCAAAATCAGAAGCTCTGCCAGCAAAGGAAACAATCAACAAAACTATAAGGCAACATTCAGAATGGAAGAACATATTTGCAAATGACATAACTAACAAAGGGTTGGTATCCAAAAATCTATAAAGAACATATCAAAATCACCCAAAAAACAAATAATCCAGTCAAGAAATGGGCAGAAGACATAAATAGACATTTTTTCCAAAGTAGACATCCAGATAACTAACAGACACATAAAAAGATGCTCATCATCGCTCATCATCAGGGAAATACAAATTAAAGCCATGATGAGATACCATCTCACACCTGTCAGAATGGCTAAAATTAACAACACAGGAAACAACAGATGTTGGGGAGGATGTGGAGAAAAGGGAACCCTCTTACACCATTGGTGGAAGGTTCCTCAGAAAGCTGAAAATAGAACTACCTTATGACACAGCAATTGTACTAGTAGGTATTTATCCATAGGATACAAAAATAGTGATTCAAAGGGTCACATATGCCCAATGTTTACAGCAGCATTATCAACAATAGCCAAATTATGGAAAGAACACAGATGTCCATCAACTGATGAATGGATAAAGAAGATGTGATGTGAGGGAGACATATATGTGATGGAATATTATTTAACCATCAAAAAGAATGAAATCTTGCCATTTGTAATGATGTGGAAGGAACTAGAGTTATTATGCTAAGCAAACTAAGTCAGTCAGAGAAAGTTAAATACCATATGATTCTCTTATATGTTGAATTTAAGAGACAAAACAGATGAACATAAGGGAAAGGGGGAAAAAGGAGAAGGTAGAAACCATAAGGGGCTCTTAACTATAGAGAAAAACTTAGGGTTGCTGGTGAGGGGGAAGGTTGGCAGGAGGATGCACTAAATGAGTGCATGAGCAGGGGGTGTTATATATAAGTGATGAATCACAAAATTCTACTCCTGAAAAAATACTAGACTACCTGTTAACTAACTAAAATTTAAATAAAAACTTACAACATAAATAAAAATCTATGGTATTTCTATATAATAACAGTAAACAATTAGAAAGTGAAGTAAAAATTAGTATCATTCAAAATAATATTAAAATATTAAATACTCAGGGAGCCTGGGTGGCTTAGTGGGTTAAAGTCTCTGCCTTCGGCTCAGGTCATCATCCTAGGGTCCTGGGATGGAGCCCCACATCAGGCTCTCTGCTCAGCGGGGAGCCTGCTTCTTCCTCTCTCTCTGCCTGCCTCTCTGCCTACTTGTGATCTCTGTCAAATAAATAAATAAAATCTTAAAAAATAGATATTAAATACTTAAGGGTAAATCTGGCAACAAATATCCAAATCTTTGTGTTGAAAACATATATATTTTATATATATACACATATAATATATTTCTAGTGTTGCTCAGAAATTTGAAGATTTAAATAAGTGGAGAGAGACAATGTTTGCACGTATCAGAAGAGTCAAGAATGTTAATGTGTCAATCCTGCTGAAACTGATCTATAGATTCAAAGAATTCCAATTAAAACTTAGCAGTCTTTTTTAAAGTAGAAATTGACAAAGTGATTACAAATTTTGTATAGAAATGCAAAAAAACTAAATTACTCAAAACAACTCTGAAGAAGAAGAATGAAGTTGGCGGATTAACATTACATTATCTTAAAACTCAGACTAAAAGTAGAGTAGTTAAAAGTGTAGTATCATCATAAAGACAGGCACCTAGGCCAATGGGGATTTCAGACACAGACCCCACATATATGGAAAACTGGTTTTAACAAAGATGAGCAAGGAATTCAGTGGAGAAAGGATAGGTTTTTTAAAAAATGGCACTGGAAGATTTGGATAGCTTGTAGGTCCAGGGGCATATTATTCATTACCAGAAAGCAATGAACTATTGGTATACCTAGCAATGTAGCAGATCTTTAAATAATTATGCTGAATGAAAGAAACCAGGAAAAGAAAGAGTACATACTGCATGATTCAATTTCTTTGAAGCCTTAGAAAATGTAAAGCAATCTACACTGACAGCAGATCAGTGTTTGCCTGGGAATGGGAGGGATTAAAAAGGTCCATGAGGAAACTCTTGGAGGTGATTGATACATTCATCATCTTGATTGTTGTAATGGTTTCACAAAAGAATAAATATATGAAAACTTATTAAATTGTCCTCTTTCAATACATGTAGTTTAATCTATGTCAATTATACTTTAAGTTTTCAAGTGCAAATGTATAAAAATACATTGCCAGACGTACTCTCAGCTTCAGAGAATTCTAGCAAATAACCAAATTCTTGATCTCTTCTATCTCTTCCATCTCTTCCAATTTTGATGCCCATAATGAAGCAGAAATTCATTATATAGGATTTTTTTTTCTCTTGTTTTTAATCCTGAAGCTCATCCCCTTTGAGCGTCCCATGCAGCCTTCTGTGATATTTGTTCGGATGGCTCAGTAGTCTCTGTGCAGTGGGCAGGAGAGCTTTGTGGTGGGCAGGAAACTGTATTAAGTTCAGCTCCACCACTCACTCACTCTGTAACTGTGGGCCAGATACTTAGCCTTGCCTTGCCACTTACACAATTTAGATAATATTTCTATTTTAGACTCCTTATGAAGATAAGATGATGCATGTAGAAGTCCTATAAAAAGATCTCTAGAAATGTAGTATTAAAACTTTGTGCTAACCAAATTATCAATTTGGGTTTTGCTTTAAAAGTATTTGTATTACATTATTCTGAAAAGGAATATGAAATGTACCAGGTGGTATTAGTAAACATATTTTCCAATAATCTCCAGGCTAGGAATGATGATTAAAAGCATATTATTAGACTATGACATTGAAACACACACACACACACACACACACACACACACACACACACACATATCCTCTGTGTTTTGGTGGCCTTAGTCTTCATATTAATGTAGGTGTGTTAGTCTAGTGTACCTGCTTTATAACAGGGACCGTTCCTTGAGCCAATATATAGAGCTATCTTTAATTTTATGTCAGAGTGTCAGATGCTATATATGAGTTTACCCATGTCACCATGGTAACTATGTGGGATGGTTGTTGTCACAGCCTGCATGGATGGCCTAGTGTTTTGACATTTCAGTAATTGCCAGTGTCACAACCTTTAAAAATTGTAGAGAACTGACACCCAGGCCAGATGGCTACTAAATAAAGAAGCTACTGTCCCCCACAGCTGTGATGTGGCACTGAGGTGACAAGAGAGCCTTCTGTCAAAGATATGATCACTGAGAAAATGATGTGAAAGTGCTTGACTATTAAAGGATAATTCACATTGGTAAATTATTAGTGTACCCTTACAGCATTGGGTAATATTGGAGTGGAATTCCTGGGAAGCATATGATGTGGTACTTGACTTTAGGATATCAACATAAAAGAATAAAAGATATTCTATTAAAACTGAATACTTTATCTCTTCAGAAAATACTTAACTGAATGCCTACTATGTGCCGATCATTTTTTTTTTTTTTTAGGTGCTAGAGCTATAACAGTAAACTAAATTTCCTGCCTTCATGGAGATTGTATTCTTATTAGGGGGAGACAAATTAAAACAAAATAGATAAGTAAATTATGTATTATAGTAGATGGTGATAATTGCTAAGAGAAAAAGAAAGTAGGGAAGTAGGATTTGGAATGTTAGGGAGCATGCAGAGACAACCTTCCTATGAAAGTGACTTTCTACAAACCCCAGGTGGAGATGAGGGAGTAATGCAAGTGGATGGGAGGGAAGATGACCACAGCAGTGGGAAATTACAGGTAAAAAGTCCAGAGAGGGGTAAGCGTTGGAAAGCAGGTGTGGCTGGAGCAGAGTTAATTGGAGGAAACTAGAAGGAGATGATGGCAAATAGGTAATAGAGGGGGAGATCTTTGTTGGCATAGCATTGACCTTGGCTTTTACTCCAATGAAACATGAAACCATTAAAGGATTGGGGCAAAGAAAGGACTTGAACTGGCTTTTTATTTTGTTTTGTTTTGTTTAAAGATCGCTTTGGCTGTCATGTTAAGAATAGATGGTAAGTGTGGGCAGAGAAGAAAGCAGGGAGATAATTAGAAGGCTATTGCAGTAATAAAATGAGAGATGATGGCTGAGATCCAGGCAGTAGCAGTGGAAGCAGTGGGTATTTTTAACTAGTGGAAGTAAAGCAGAGGGAACCTTTATTTATTGACTGCTTCCGTATGCCAGGCACTGTGGAAGAGAGACTCAAGTACAGTTGTATCACTTATTCTTCCTATCATTCTGTTGGGTAATAGTAGTACAACTATTGTGTTCAATAGAAACTAAAGCTTGGAGAGGTTCACTAGTTTTGCCAGGACAAGTTACACTGCAAGTCTCTGCACTCAGTCTGACTCCACAGTCCCCAGGCTACCCACTCTGCCACAGTCTTTCAGGTTTAAAGCATTGCTGGAATGTGTGACTCAACTAGCAAGAATCATGGAGGTCTATGGATAGGAGAAATCAGTGCAAGTCAGGGTATTCAGGGATCACTGGAAGGGATGGCTTGACCTTGGTGTAGGTAAGTGGAGAGGAAAGGTCAAGCAGAGAGATGAGCCTGAGCAAATGGGAAAGTCATGCAAGAAGGAGTAGAAGAGTCCCTTATGAACAGGGCTTCTACTTGTTTATGGACGATGACAGCATTCCAATTCACAATTAATGGGATAGAAAGAGCTTGGTTCCAAGTCACTTGGAAGACTCAAGACAGCTTCACCATCTATATCAGACTGTGATGTGAACAAGAATAAGCCCATTGTATTAATTACATGGTTATATATTCAAGAGTTGTCACAGAAGGTACTGTCAATTACCCTGATTGCCTTGATATAACTTTAATTACCTTGATACAACCACCTACTGCTGCTGATGGACAGTGACTCCCGATTCTTGTCGTGGTGTTTAAATGTTACTTGACTCCAAAGTGACTACAAGAATTAAAAGCTCCATCTGTAGCCCTGGGTGTGGTGCATAAACAATAAATTTTGGAACACTGAAAAAAAATTAAATTTAATTTTAAAAGAAAGCTACACCCATGGGGGGGAAGAAATTCCATCTGTTACTGTGTTGATGCCCACTGACCCTCTCATTCAATCTCTGAAATATATCTAGGATATTGAGCTATTGTTTTTGAAAAATTTTGCAGATTACCTCAAAGCCTTGGGACTATAAGAGCTGATACTATGACCTAAGTGGCCCATGATTTCTTTTCAAGAAATAAAGCATTGATGCAACTTCAAGACATTTATTAAAATTTTTATTATATCTTCTTTATCAAATTATCATTTTTTGAACATCGATTAAATAAGATCTTGGGCTAGTTCAAACGTTGTAAGAGAGGATGCAAAAAGTAGTTAGTAGTTGACCTCTTCCCTCAGGTATCTTATAATTCAACTGGGAATACTTTTAATATAACATCATACCTGTTAAGTAGAAAATTAGTGAAATAGGCCTTATGAGCTTTAGGCATTAGAATGGTAGAGATTGCTTGTGTCTGGGGAGGCGAGAGCTTAATGATATAGCCGACATTTGAGTTGAGACCAGAAGTTCAGTTGAGAGGGAGAGTCTGATTCTAAGCAGTGAAGCCTAGAGAAACTGAAGAATGGAGTTGAGAAATACAAGGCCTCTTTAGGTGACAGGGGGGTGACCTTGTTCAACTGGAGTGGAAGTGTCATATGTGGTAACAGATTAAGACTGTCAATGAAAGTGGGGAAGTATTTCTTAAAGATCGTGCATGCTAGGCCATGATTTGAATATTTTTCTTCTACATTTTAATTTTTGGAAGTTTTTTTAGCAATAAAATGATATAATAAAAAATCATATTTAAAAAGTTTAGTCTGACAGTATCCTTGGGAGTTTATGGGATAACGGAAGGATTAATATTGGAAGTGAGCGTGAAATAAGCTTTAATTGTTTTAATCCACTGGGAATTTGAGGATGTCACAGCAGCTACTGTTGGATGACAGAAGAGTGATACAAACTTGGTGATCCTCTGTCGGGCTGAGGAAAAGGAAGGAGTCAAGGGTAATTTCAAGACTTCAATTATAGGTGACTGAGAAAATTTTATTAATAGAGAATTAGGGAAAATAGAAAAAGATGATTGATTGGGAAGAGAAAATGATTTCCCTTAAAATATTTCATGTTTGAAGTTACACAGGTACAGGAACAACTAGAAGTGGGACTGGTAGCTTAGTGACATGCCGTGGTAATGAGGAAGTCCTGATATAAAATTATAGTAAATTCAAGACTAGAAGGCTAGATACAAGCATAGAGAACTCAAGGCTAGAGGCCATTGACAATTGTCTTTAGGGCCCATCATTCAGACAGTAATGGCAGAAAGAGCACAGACCATTCAACCTAAAAATATTCTACAAGGAAATAGGATATAAACTCACAAATTAATAAATATGACAGATGTTATCAAATTGTTTGATGAGTGGCAAGTTTACATAAAAATTTGTACACACTGGAGACATCAAGGTAGAGTGGTTATGGATCAGCTTTGGCATTCAACAGACTAGATTAATATACTGGTTCTGCCACTTTATATCTCTGGGATACTGGACAAGTTGCTTAAACTCTCTTTCCTCACTTTCTCCACATTTAAATTTGGGATGATGTTAAATGCCTACCTACTAGAGATCTTACAGAGAAGAAGATGGGATAGTACCTGTGAAGCACTTAAAATGGTGTCTTAGTCAGCTAAAGCTACCATGACAAACTACCGTAGACTAAGATGTCTAAGTAGCAGAAATTTATTTTCTCACAGTTCTGGAAGCTGCCAGCTCAAGATCAGGGTGCTCGTATGATCAGGTTCTGGTGAGAACCTCTTCTTCCTGGTTTGCACACAGGTGCCTCTTCACATGGTAAAGAGAAAGAGAGCAAGCTCTCTGGTGTCTCTTCTTGTAAGGACCTTAATCTCATCATGAGGGCTCTATACTCATGATCTCATAGGCCCTATCCCAAATATCCTACAAAGGGCCTATCTCCCAAAGGCCTTATTCCAAATATCATGTGGGCATTTAGGACTTTTTTTTTTTTTTAAGATTTTTATTTATTTATTTGACAGACAGAGATCGCAAGTAGGCAGAGAGGCAGGCAGAGAGAGAGATTGGAGGAAGCAGGCTCCCCGCTGAGCAGAGAGCCCGACACAGGCTTGATCCCAGGACTCTGGGATCATGACCTGAGCCAAAGACAGAGGCGTTAACCCACTGAGCTACCCAGGCACCCCTCATTTAGGACTTTCGAGAGGACATATTTGAGTCCATGGCACACAGTCTCTGGCCTTTACTAAAATTCAATAAATCCTATCATTATCAGTATTTTTCCTCCACACCATATTTTCTTCTCTAGCAACATTACAGAGCTAAGAATCCCAACACTGCAGAACAAATAAAAAGAATGCGATTCTAAGAAAGAGTTCAGCCGAAAATAACACTGTATGAAAAATACAATTCAAAGTCACAAACCCCTATAGGCCGCAGTAGAGAACAACACAAGAGGTTTGGTTTGTGCATCTGTAAACTACATGCAAACTCTTGCTTCCAGGGATGTTCCAGGTCAAAATGTTTTCCACATTCTGCTAAATTGTCATATGCCGCATCTGGAAGTTCTAGCAAAATATAAAAACAATATTTAAGAGTGTTTTATGGTTCTAGAACACCTTATCTGCCACATAGTAAATTGCTTCAAAGTCGGGGGGGGGGGGTGTTTTTAAAAATCCTGGATAATTAGCTGTTACCAGGCATCACGTGGAAGAGCTGGAAAACAAAACTGGTATTGAATCAGATTATTTCAGAAGCACATGGCAAGTTTTCTTTAGTAGGAGTTCCCTTGACACCTGAACTTTTCAGCTGCTTATTCCCGTTTCTCTGTTGTCATCTTCCCTTCCTCTCACGTTTCTCAGTTTCTTTGGAGGAGGGAAAGAAATAGGCAAGGACCAGAGGGTTTCCCTCTGTGCTTTCAGGTAATATTTAATTAAGGCTCCATCTGCAATGAGACACACCAACAGAAGAAAATTGATCTGGTGATTTTTTTCTCTAAACTGCATCAGCTTGTTCATAAAGTCGCAGGTAATTGGAGAGTGGTCTCTCTTATGGAAGCCGATTCCGGGGTGCAAAGTATCTGCTCTCCCCAACAACAGAACTCAGGAGTAGGGAACCAAATTTGATGTTTGCATTCTTTGTTTAATAATCAACTCAGGCGATGTGTTGGTCCGTAGCTCTCCTTCAATCTTAAAATTAAATAATTTGCCTCTGTTGGACTGTAGGCACCCACATAAACCCATGGAATACTGGGTAGAGCCAAACCAGTAATTTTTATAAAAATTAACAGAGAATTGGAATTCATATAATTAGTGAGTAGTTGTCCCACTGATAACAGGTTGCTTTGCAAACAGTTTGACTCATGTCAGAGGTTTTGGTTGTAATCACTGGAAGCCAATGTTAGTTCGGCTCTCGAAGGTAAAATTAATAAATATAAATATAAATACATACTAGGATTTGGAAGAATATTGAGGCCTCTCAGGATCTACTGGTTGCTGGAGGGCCAAGTTTGAAAACTTGGACCAGCTCCCTAAGGCCACAAAACAAGAAGCACCTCTTTTAACAGTTTGGCTGGAGTCTAACTGCATTTGACCCCCCACTGCTCACTTCATTATGAATCAATCCCAGCTATCCTTTTGCCTTACTTCATTTTCTCCAGATTCCTGGGAGGAAGCTTAAACTTACTGAGGCTGAGTTACATTCCCATTACTTGGCAACCAGGGCCCAGAGAACGCCATGGAATAAGGCTCCTTCATCTTCCCTAATGAAAGGAGTTTTATAAAGCATACCAGAATCCCGGTATAATGAGGAGTTCATCAAAATTGGGAAGGGGATTTGGATTCTGAGGCCAAATAATGACGATTATGACAAATTGATTCAACAACTGGGAATACTATAAGGGTCTCATTACCATCATTGTTATCATAATTAACATTTGACTGGCAGTTACTTGCTTGCTAGGCTTTATTCTCACCAACACTTGCCCAGCATGATCTCATGTTATGCTTCCATCAATCTCATGAGAGGGCTATGATTAGAGTCCTTTTATAAAACAATGGAAGAAAAATGCTTAGTGAGGTTAAGCGACTTGCCCAAGATCGCACAGCTAGTAAATAGCAAAGCGGTCTCAAACCTCAGGCTGTACAGTTCCAAATAAGCTAACTCATGTGCGCGTACACGACTTTTCTGCTGCCCATGAGCAATTGTATAGCTTGTTGAATACAGTCAGAGCTTAATAAATGTTTACAGAAAACCCTGGCTAGAACAGCCCTGACATGTAGTTGGTGCTCAAGAAATTCTTTTTAAATAAAGAAAGGAATGTATATTGCATATTTATTAAACGACCATAGTTTCCCCCAGCATGCAGCTCTGAGCTTTGTGCTTAGTTGGTGAGACCATGAATTAAAGAGATCGAAGTCTAGGTTATAATGAAATCAGTGTATATTCACAATGGTAAGATGAACTGTGTATTTAAGCAGTAACTTATCTTTATCCTTTTTAAGGATAAGAGTTTAGAAAATATTCTTTTGAGACAAGAAATTGTATATAGTTTAAAATGTCTTTGTGAATCATTTGATTTTTTAACTCCATCATTTTCTACTCTGATCTTTAAAAAAAAAAAAAAAAAAAAAGGATTAGCCCTAGAGACAGAGCAAGGAAAGAGGAGTATTTTGGACCCAGGACAGAAATATCTATAGGTGGGCCACAGTTAATATACCCAAGGGCAAGTCCCACCTTGACCTCCAGCAATAATTAAGCCTAAGAAGCAGGGATTCTTGTCAGATGACAAAAATGTTTCAATTTTGATTTGCCTCACTACAGATATCATGCCCAAATGAAACAGCTCACACATTTCTTTGGAAAACTGGTATAGCCTGCTCTCACATCTATAGACTATAAAATAATATTAATTTGTAGTAATTATAAAATAGTTTCCTCTTGTTCTTTCACTCACTTGCTCTGCCTTGGCCCTCAGAAATTATTACCGTTGTTGATATTTTACAGAGGAACAAACTAAGGCTACAAGGCTTACTGGCTTCCCTAGGTCAGACATATCACCGACAAAGAGCTGAAATTTGAATCCAACGCTCTAAAATTCTGTCATTTTTATTATACTGTGCTGCCTTCTATAAATACAAAACAGATTTGTAGCACACTAGGTAGAACCAAACCAATAATTATTTAAAAAGTAATAGATGAATTAGAACTCAAATAATTAGTAAGTAGTTATCTAGCTGATAACATTAAGCCACTGTTGAACGCAGTTTGGAATTTTGCAGAATGATGGAAAACAGGAAGTATCAGTGTTGCCCTGAGTTGTCTCAAGGAGATTTAGCTTCATGGTTTTCTATGTTATTGGGTTTTGTCTTCAACACATGGCATTAAATATTAGTCCACTGGGAAGGGCCTACGGTGTGTGGTATCTGGGACTCTGATGGCAAGATGACACAAAGTTGGGGGGTAAGCCTAGGAGATAAAACTCTTAGTATTCCAGAGGCTGGTTTCTTAGAGTATTCCCTTCCATGGTTCTCTATGTTAACACAGTGCGAGAGTATTTGAAACAGTGTTCAGTCCAGATACTATTTGCTTTTTTCTTTGTTTCTTTTTTGGTCACTTTCAGTTTCTTATTCCACTTAGTTATGTTCCTCTTTTTTTTTTATGTTCCTTTTTTTTTTTTAATTTTAATCCCAGTGTAGTTAACACACAGTGTTATATTAGTTTAAAATATACAATATAGTGATTCAACAATTCGGAACATTACTCAGTGCTCCTCATGATAACTGTACTCTTAATCCCCTTCACCTCTTTCACCCATCCCCCCACCCATTTCCCCTCCAGTAACTGCCAGTTTGTTCTCTATAGGTAAGAGTCTGTGTTTTGGTTTGTCTCTTTTTTTTCTTTGTTCATTGGTTTTGTTTCTTAAGTTCCACATATGAGTGAGATCATATGGTTTCTGTCTTTCTCTGACTGACATTTTGCTTAGCATTATACTCTCTAGTTCCACCCATATCATAGCAAAGTGCAAGATTTCATTCTTTTTTATGGCTGCGTAATGTTCTGTTCTCTATTCATTCCACATCTTGAGGGATGCTTCAGTAATAGTCCTTCAGAGGGCTGTTTCCATGATTTGGTTATTGTAAATAATGTTTCAATAAACACAGGGGTTCATATGTCTTTTCAAACTTGTGTTTTTGTATTCTTTGTGTAAATATCCAGTAGTAGAATTACTGGGTCATAGGGTAGTTCTATTCTTAGTTTTTGGAGGAAACTCCGTACTGTTTTCCACAGTGGCTGCACCAGTTTGTGTTTCCACCAACAGTGCATGAGGGTACCTAGAAACTATTTTCAATTACAGTTGTTGCATCTTATATACTATAGGAATCTAATCAATATTGGGATTCATCATAGGTTAGTCACCTTAGATGAGCCTAGAAAGGTAGGCGGAGTATGAGCAAGATATTTATTTTTATCTTAAGACAATGGGAATTCATTCAAAGTTTTTATGAGTGAGGTGAATCAAGGAAGATAATATGGTGACATCATCATATTTGTTTTTCAAAAACATTTTCTTTATGTATATGGAGAACAAATTGATTGGTGGCCAGTGTGGATAAAGCTAAGTTGGTTGCAAGGTAATTATGGAAGCAAAAGTGAGGGGTTATGGTCATTTGGATTAAATTTGTGATGGTAGAGATATAGACACACGAATGGAGATTGGAGGTGACTCGAGAGAACTTGGATATGGGTAATTCAGAGGATGAAGAAGTGAGAGGAAAGTGTCAAAAATGTGTATATTTTAAAAAACCTAGAAACTAACACATGTAGGCATTTGATAACTTTATATTTTTCTTTCCCTTTTTCTCCTCTACCCTTTTATATAATATATATAGACTCAACCCAAATTTTGGATACATTAACTTGCTTTATTTTTATATTTTAATCTTTTATATGTCATAATAATAATAATAATTATTATTATTATTTAGACTAAGCACATAGTAATATAGTTAGGAATATATTTCTTGTTAAGACATGTCCTAAT
Organism: Martes martes; assembly: GCF_963455335.1. Lineage (NCBI taxonomy): Eukaryota > Metazoa > Chordata > Mammalia > Carnivora > Mustelidae > Martes > Martes martes. Next base: position 73,084,274 of record NC_137898.1, on the reverse strand, counting down.
TACATATTATTGAGGCAGGAATTTCCTAATTTCTGGCATACCAGAATTTTACCTTCTGAAATTATACACTTTGATGTTTTCAATCTGTTTGTCCTTAGAAAAGTTGTTTAACATAAATGAACCTCAGTTTCCTTATATAAAAGTGTGGCTAATTGTAATGTCTACCGACAGGGCTTTTGTAATAGCTAAATTAGAATACTGTAATTTCCCAATATTATTCATTACTACTGATTGAAACTTTTACATATACATTCTCATTTCTCCTTAAGTTTTCACCCTCCAAAGATAATAGGGATGGTGAGTCTCATTTTCAAGGGAAGGAAGATGGCATTTACAAAAGTGGCTTTCTCATGTTCATAAAAAATTAAGGGAGATACTGGTATAAAAAAGTCCATCTAATAGCACCAGACTGAACTGAGTCTGAAATCAATCTTACTACATTTTAGCTCTATGTCATTGGGCATTTTAGTCTCCGAGTCCGAAGTTTCTTATCCAAACAAAAGCAGAAAATAATGTTTAGCTCATATGTCTGCTGTGAGGATTAAATGAGATAATGACAATAAAGTACCTAGTATCCAGCATCTGTCGGATACTTTCTTTTCCCATCTCTTTTCCATTAATGCCTATTTTTGAAATTATTTAAAAATAAAATGGTTTATAGAAAATAATCATTGTCATGGTTGAAACTGGCATAAATGAGATTTTAATGCAATATCTATAATAAAGAAGCAAGTGCTAGTAAATGGTGCACTCACAGAGGAAGCTTCATAGTTTCTGATAAACATGGCCCAATATCTATCAAATCTTTCCATTCTAATCAAATCTCTAGTATTAGACAGGATAACTAATCTTTCACATGGACAATTTATGACCTGTGCATTTTGCTTATATACAGAAGGTTTGTATGCTAAACTATAATTCATTTTTTTCAATTTTCTACTTTATTTCCATCACCATGCTTATTATAGGAGATGGGGTTTCCATTTAGCATGTTTGTTATTTTTTTAATTAAATGTTTTATTTATTTTCAGCGTAACAGTATTCATTGTTTTTTCACCACACCCAGTGCTCCATGCAATCTGTGCCTTCCCCAATACCCACCACCTGGTTCCCCCACCCTCCCACCCCCCGCCCCTTCAAAACCCTCAGATTGTTTTTCAGGGTCCATAGTCTCTCATGGTTCACCTCCCCTTCCAATTTCCCTCAACTCCCTTCTCCTCTCCATCTACCCTTGTCCTCTATATTATTTGTTATGCTCCACAAATAAGTGAAACCATACAATACTTGACTCTCTCTGTTTGACTTATTTCACTCAGCATAATCTCTTCCAGTCCTGTCCATGTTGCTACAAAAGTTGGGTATTCGTCCCTTCTGATGGAGGCATAATACTCCATAGTGTATATGGACCACATCTTCCTTACCCATTCATCCGTTGAAGGGCATCTTGGTTCTTTCCACAGTTTGGCGACCGTGGCCATTGCTGCTATAAATATTGGGGTACAGATGGCCCTTCTTTTCACTACATCTGTATCTTTGGGGTAAATACCCAGCAGTGCAATTGTAAAGTCATAGGGAAGCTCTATTTTTAATTTCCTGAGGAATCTCCACACTGTTCTCCAAAGTGGCTGCACCAGTTTGCATTCCCACCAACAGTGTAAGAGGGTTACCCTTTCTCCACATCCTCTCCAACACATGTTGTTTCCTGTCTTGCTAATTTTGGCCATTCTAACTGGTGTAAGGTGGTATCTCAATGTGGTTTTGATTTGAATCTCTCTGATGGCTAGTGATGATGAACATTTTTTCATGTGTCTGGTAGCCATTTGTATGTCTTCATTGGAGAAGTGTCTGTTCATATCTTCTGCCCATTTTTTAATATGATTATCTGTTTTGTGTGTGTTGAGTTTGAGGAGTTCTTTATAGATCCTGGATATCAACCTTTTATCTGTACTGTCATTTGCAAATATCTTCTCCCATTCCGTGGGTTGCCTCTTTGTTTTGTTGACTGTTTCTTTTGCTGTGCAGAAGCTTTTGACCTTGATGAAGTCCCAAAAGTTCATCTTTGCCTTTGTTTCCTTCGCCTTTGGAGACATATCTTGAAAGAAGTTGCTGTGGCTGATATCACAGAGGTTACTGCCTATGTTCTCCTCGAGGATTCTGATGGATTCCTGTCTCATGTTGAGGTCTTTTATCCATTTCGAGTTTATCTTTGTGTACAGTGTAAGAGAATGGTCAAGTTTCATTCTTCTACATATAGCTGTCCAGTTTTCCCAGCACCATTTATTGAAGAGACTGTCTTTTTTCCACTGGATATTTTTTCCTGTTTTGTCGAAGATTATTTGACCATAGAGTCTGGGCTCTCTACTCTGTTCCACTGGTCTATGTATCTGTTTTTATGCCAGTACCATGCTGTCTTGGTGATCACAGCTTTGTAGTAAAGCTTGAAATCAGGTAACATGATGCCACCAGTTTTATTTTTGTTTTTCAACATTTCCTTAGCAATTCGGGGTCTCTTCTGATTCCATACAAATTTTAGTATTATTTGCTCCAGCTCTTTGAAAAATACTGGTGGAATTTTGATCGGAATGGCATTAAAAGTATAGATTGCTCTGGGCAGTATAGACATTTTAACGATGTTTATTCTTCCGATCCAAGAGCATGGAATGGTCTTCCATCTTTTTGTGTCTTCTTCAATTTCTTTTAGGAGTGTTCTGTAGTTCCTCGAGTACAGATCTTTAACCTCTTTGGTTAGGTTTATTCCGAGGTATCTTATGGTTCTTGGTGCTATAGTAAATGGAATCGATTCTCTAATTTGCCTTTCTGTATTTTCATTGTTAGTGTATAAGAAAGCCACTGATTTCTGGACATTGACTTTGTATCCTACTACATTACTGAATTGCTGTATGAGTTCTAGTAGTTTGGGGGTGGAGTCTTTCGGGTTTTCCATATAAAGAATCATGTCATCTGCGAAGAGAGAGAGTTTGACTTCTTCCTCGCCAATTTGGATACCTTTTATTACCCTGATCCCCAAACCAGGCAAAGACCCTACCAAAAAGGAGAATTTCAGACCAATATCACTGATGAATATGGATGCTAAGATTCTCAACAAGATCCTAGCAAACAGGCTCCAACAGCACATTAAAAAGATTATCCACCATGACCAGGTGGGATTCATCCCTGGGTTACAAGGATGGTTCAACATTCTCAAATCAATCAATGTGATAGAACAAATCAATAAGAGAAGAGAGAAGAACCACATGATCCTCTCAATTGATGCAGAAAAAGCTTTTGACAAAATCCAGCATCCATTCCTGATTAAAACGCTTCAAAGTATAGGGATAGAGGGAACATTCCTGAACGTCATCAAATCTATCTATGAAAAACCCACAGCAAATATCATCCTCAATGGGAAAAAGCTTGCAGCCTTCCCGTTGAGATCAGGAACACAACAAGGATGCCCACTCTCGCCACTCTTGTTCAACATAGTATTAGAAGTCCTAGCAACAGCAATCAGACAACAAAGAGAAATAAAAGGTATCCAAATTAGCATGTTTGTTATTTTTAATTAGACATAAAAGGCTTAATGAAATTTGAATTCTTAGCATCTCTTACTTTCAGAAGTATAAAGTCTGGAACATTTTGCAAATTAAAAAGTATAGTAATTTTCAAATTTTCAAAGATGGGGAGCACTAATTTTATAAATACCTTTGAATAATCTGGTGACTTCTTGTAAATTGTACCAGATAGGCAACACCACCAACCGAGTGCTTCCAAGTATTTGGTAGCTATTATGGGGTCACGATGTCAATATATACTATCTCTCATGCTCACAACTCGACAAGAAGGTATTATTTGACTTGTTTTCCAAATGGGGAAGTCCTGAAAAAAGGAATTATTCAACTGTACTGGGAAACTCTAGCAAGGCTTCCCAGTGGAGAGATCACTAAACTGTTTTCAAATGTGATCAGAAGCTCAGTAGATAGAGATGAGAATGCCACATCTTTAGGAAATATTGTGTAACAGTTCAAATGGAAGAGAATGGTGGCATCAAAGATGGATAGACAGGTAGGGCCAAGTGGAAAGCTCCAGCCCAGGAGTCTGGTCTTAGTATAGTAAGGAGAATGTAATGCCATGGCTCTTTGCCATATACTCTTTTAAATAATATAACCACCAGCCTTCATATCCCTTTGGAAGTCTTCCTTCATTTACACACCATATGGAAGTTCCTCAAAATACTGTAATGTGAATGAAAGAGATACACTATCTGAAATAACACATCCATCAGAGGGCTGCCAACCTGCTGTTCATGGTGAATCATTTAAATTTAAAATTTGGTGTTCTGCACATAGAAGTGTGCAATCCCTGTTGAATTTCTGTAGCTCCCTGAAGACATGTCTTCCTTCTGCAGCTGCTGTGTTCATTTGCATTTCAATATGAACATTTAGAGGTCAACTGCCTGAATTTCGGGCACAGTTATAAACTGGAGTCCCAGCAGGTTTTGGAAATTTGTGTCGTAGGTCTACCGGTGTATGGAAATGGCTCTCGGTGTCAATGTCACCAGGCTTCCTGGCACAGAAAAGGCACAGTGTTAAGAGAGAGTGTGAATGAGTTATGTGATGTCAAAGGTCAATCCAGGCCTTTCACAGACTCTTCCTTTCCTTCCTGGTATCACTAATCTCTGATTCAAGCACCAGATCACTTAACCTGTCCTTTATCTTATTAATGTTAACTTCTGCTCCCAAGAAGCCAGCTTCAGCTTCATTAGAACATACATGTTTCTCTCTGGTCCACCATATATTAAGTTCCATACAGGAGGTCCATTCGTATTCTTACATCACTGATATGACCCACCGTCACTGACAACATTACAAACACTTTTCTTGGTGCTGGAAAGCAAGATCAATGTGGGCCCCATCTGCATAGAACTCATTGCCTCGTATGAACTAATCTCTGAATCTCATGGTCTGTTTTGAGACATTTGCACAAAATAGTTGTTGAGTAAATGTTAAATGAAGGAATGGTATGCTCACTCTATGCCCCAGCATTAGGAACTGTGGAGCATACAATGTAAACACAGTTTTAGCCTTCATGCTGCTTATACTCTGCAATGAGCACAGACAAGCACACAGGTAATTCTAATGCATGGCAGAAAGTATTACGTGTTTTAATAGAGGTATACACACATTTCTGTGGGAGCGCATAACAGCAAAAAATTAATTCTAGCTTAGGGGATGTTCTCCCCTTCTGTCACAGTGAAAGCAAATGATTATGTCAGCCTCTGAGTATAACTGGCATCCATTTACCATATGCATAAGGAGTGAGTGGATTCAGAAAATAAATGACGTTAGGGAGAACTTATTTCCCTACTATTTCTTTTTATTTGCAATGTTACAGTATGTTATTAAGTGACATCTTCCAGATTTATAATCTCCTTCCTAGAAAATATTTGAATCCCTTCCCTTACATCTTTCTTCTCTCTACTATCCTTCCCCTGCTGGTGGGTAGAAAGGAAATAATGAGGACAATCCAAAAGTATTTCAGTATGTAGTTTTAGGACTAATGCAAAGAGTTGACTTGGGATTAAAAAAAAAAATTAAGTAAATGTTGTCAGTTTCATTACTCTATGGTCATGAGTTAGTTTGCTAAAAAGAATTTTAAATCATGGTTTCCTTTGCCTCCCCTATGAAAATAGCACCAGTCCAAAAGTTTAAGCACAAGAGGTCTGGGGCCAGCTGCCATAACCAAAGCTGTGCCTTCAGGGAGATCATTTCCCCTCCTTTGGCCTTATTTCTTCATTTATAAAATGATTTTAGTGGACCAAATCAGGCGTTCTGAAGATCAGAGGAGCATAGGGGCCCAAGAGATGATATAGAGGGGAGAAGCATTTACCATGTGAGAATGTGAAGCCAGTATTGTGACATTTTCTAGTTTTCTTTTTCAAGAGAGTCTACTAAGCTGGATTCTCCTGTAAAATTTCTACAAAATAGCATTTAGCCAAACAAAACATATCTAAAGACCAGTTCATCCCAAGGGCTTCCTCTCTGTCCCTTCTAGATTAGATGCTTCCTAAAGTCCCTGCATCTTCTCTGATTCTGCATTGTAAAGACAGTCTGATTTCCCTTTGTTTAGAAGCTACTAAGGTTCAATATTCTGATTCCCCAGATGAATTAAAGAACATGTTTTGAGCGCTGTAAAATTAAATTGTTATCATATATGGGAGGATTTCAGTTCGGCTAATCCTTTTGGAGTCTTCTCATTTGATTAAACAATAGTAAAATTAGGATTGAATATTAAGCATTCTAAATCTGAGATCCAGTTTTGAGAAGAGAAATAAAAAGGGAACCACCTTTCTTCCCTTGCTTCCATTTCTTCTCTCCAGCCTGTTGTGAGGTGGATCCAGCCTGAGAGCGGCTGGCCAGTTTGGGTTGGCACGAATTCTCATGCCCACGTTGGGCTGGCCCAGAGTAGACCCTAAGAAATAATCCTTGAACAAAGTAAATACTGTTGAATAGAGTCTAGTTCTTTCGTGCCTCAACATGCCAACTAATTAACATGCCCTCTCTTTCCAACTGCCTTGTGGATGCGAAAAGAAATCTAAATAAAATGAGCTGTTTTACTATGGTGCTCCAGACCTTAACATTTCCCAGATAAGGTCACATACTTTGGTCCCCCCCAAACATCCATCACTGAGCCCATAGGTTACCTGTTGAATGTTTCTGAGGACAGAGATGCTGTTACCCATGTTTGTATCACCAGCATCCATCACAGGGTCTGACATACAGTATGGACTCAATAAATGTGTTTAATCAATAACTTAATTAATCTCTGAATGCATCAATGAATAAATTAACTAAGAACTGGAATTTCTCTCTAGGGCCTAAGCAGCCAGAACAAAGGAATTGCATAGAGCTCCGAGTTCTATTAAGACATCTGAGGAAAGGTAGCGTCAACCAACAGAGAGTAAAGAGTTTGAAAGCGTAGACAAAAGATCAGTGAAAGGTGGTTGGGACCCTTACAGCTCTTCCAAGTGATCACAGACAGGCCCATAGTCCAGGTATCCCGTGAATCTGGACATTTCATATATAATGTTATCTTCTAGAGAATGTTGATCACCAGAAATCAGCCTGGTTAGCATCAGGCTGCAAGTCGGAACCCACCTTCCGTGGGCTGTGATTCCACCGTCAGGCCAGTCTCTCAGAGTTTATTGCTCACGTGCCTTGCCGAGTGGCCAGTCTTGCACCCAGGCAGTGTCCTACCCCATAGTTCATGTCTCTGAACTTTGGTCAGCTAACTAGGGTCAAATCTATGCCTGCCCAAATCAGGCAGGAGCCCAGGAGTTCGTATGCAACTTTGTAGGATCATTGTCCTGAGTACCCCCCCCACCCCAGTTCAGTGTGGCTCTAGAGACCAACATTTCTACACCAGTCTCTCCCCACTCCTCAGTCTTCCTGACAATTTTCAGCCTCTCCCATCCTATCCTGGTCCTGGTGGGTAGAAATCTAAGTCCCTAGTCTCTACCTCCTCTGTCTTTCACTTCCTGTTCCTTTGGCTGGATTGCCATGGAAGCCACATGAGGAGAGGCTAGAGAAAGGAAAAGAGCATTTGCCTGTACTCTTGGGACACAGTTCCTTTGGTCATAGAGAAGGGGTCCCAAGAGGGTCAGGAGCCTGCTCAGCCACTGTTGGCCTTTGTCACCAGCACCCTAGCAGGGCTGCCCTGCGGGTCACACAGGAAAACAAACAAAAATGGAATTTTCCCCACTCTTTCTGACTTGTGAGGTGCCTTTTTCCACACTTGACTTCTCTTGGAGCTCTTTCTGCCCATGCCTCAAACTAGTGCACAGTTCCATGTTTTGGGCCATCTTTGCAGCTGAGCCTGGAAATACAGGAGGGAAAGGATCCAAGAATCCCGTGCATGTTTCAGTGGTGCTTTAAATTCTGGTTTCCTTCCCCAACCCACCTTTTACCATTTGCTTTTCAGAATCCTCTGAAAGCTGCTCCACTCCTTCTGCCTCGGGCTTTTTGCTGCGCTCAGTGGGAGAATCAGGATGGAGAGGTCTTGACTGGGCCAGAATTTTTCTCATGTAGTTTTATGAGATGGGGAAAACCCATGAGATTGCTTGAGGGGATTGCCTGTTCCACCTGGTAAATCTTATTGTAAACTGGCAATATTGATTTTGTTGAGTGCTCTTCTACAAAGAAATGATTGCTTAGTCCACTAGATCTAAAGTCCAGACCCGGTAGTTGGTGGCAGCCCATGATATATCCTGTCATTCATCAGGCCTCATTCCTGTACTTAACATCTTTTAATAGTGCCATTTATGTGTCAGGTACTGTGCTTGGCACAAGGGCTACCTGTGTGAATGACACAGAATCTTTGTCATTGGGGAGTCCAGAGTGTACTAGAAACTGGCCAGAGGTCACTACCAGTGCTACAAGAGAACAAAGCAGAGCCTTAAGTCTAGAGTAGAGATGCACAGGTAAACAGGCAATTTGTGTATTTGGGAGTTCAGTGTGTGATAAATGCCAGCATCACTGCTATGGGAGAGCAGAGCAAATCCTTAACTCTATACTGGAGGAGGGTCGTGACCAATTTCTGAGTGGAGATGAGTCTTAGACCTACATAAATTAAAAAGTAGAAAATCTGCAGGAAACTAAGCTCCAGATACATGGAGTGAAAGGAACAGAGGCCCAGATACAAGGGAGAAGAGTTTATTATGTGGCTATAAGAAGTTCCAAATACCTGTTGTATGATCATGGATCCAAATTAAGGGGTAAGTCAAGAGAACAGGTGGGTCTTGAAAGTCAGGGCAAGGTATTTAAGGTGTAGTTTGGTTATCAACTGAATGGTTTTAAAAGGAAACTAATAAAATCAATTTTGTGCTTTAGAAAGGCCGCTTTTTATGTTTTCTACACTGGGAATACGGAGATTCCAGCAGAGTAAGCTGGGAGGCAGTAAGACCTGTTAGGAGGCTCTTGTAGTAACACAAGCAAGAAATTATGTAATTAGTTCTGGGATTAATAAAAAATAAATCATGCTATATCCACACAAGGAAACACTATGCAGCTAGTAAAATAGTGCAGCCCCAGGAACTCAAGAAGGAGTCCGATGAATGAGACAGATCCAATCTGTCAGCTGCTCATATCAGTTCTGTTTTCAAGATGCACCCTGAATCTGAACCCTTCTCGCCATCTCTCTTGCTGTCACCCTCATCTAAGCCACCAGGGTCTGTTGCCTGGTTTGTCACACTGGCCACTGACTCCTCCCTGTTCAACTCCCCCTGACAGCATTTTGGATTCCCCACCCCCACCGCCCTATTTCTCACACCTCAAAGGCACTCTGATCCATCTGGTTGCTTAAAAGAAAACCTGGAAAAACCCTTGATTCTTCTTTTTCTTTGGTAGCTCACATCCGACCAACAAACACATTCTATTCTCCCTGCTTCCTAAATATACTTAGAATCCTATCCTATACTAAGGCACCATTTCTCTTAGATGCTGTTTCCATACTCCTTAGGTTTTCCCACTCTCATTCCATCTTCCATCCTCAAAGTAAAATTTTTTTTAAAGATTTTATTTATTTATTTGACAGAGAGAGATCACAAGTAGGCAGAGTGGCAGACAGAGAGAGAAGGGGAAACATGCTCCCTTCTGAGCAGTGAACCCGATGTGGGCCTTGATTCTAGGACCCTGAGATCATGACCCAAGCCCAAAGCAGAGGCTTAACCCATTGAGCCACCCAGGTGCCCCCTCAAAGTAAAATTTTTAAGATGAAAAGATCATGATATTTCTCTGATAGAAACACTCCCAAGTCCTATTTCACACAGCTCCTGTCTAGCTCCCTTAGCTCATATCCTGCTTGCCTTCCCCTTACTCATTGTTTTGGCCTTTCTTTTATTTCTCAAAAACACACTAGGCACACTTGCTCCAGCAAATGCCTCTCCCCTCCTCTTCTTCCAGATCTTTATATTTTGAATGTGAAGAAACAAACCTGATCATTTGTAACAGAACTTGGATCAGGGACCAAGCAACATAAGTCATTTTATCAAGTGCTTTCTAAATACGAAGTCATTTAATACTTGTATAAATCTATTAATTATATAGGATTATTAAACCCATTTTTGGGGGGCACCTGGGTGGCTCAGTCTTTAAGCATCTGCCTTCGGCTCAGGTCATGATCCCAGCATGCAGGGATCGAGCCCCACAACAGGCCCCCTGCTCAGGGAGAAGCCTGCTTCTCCCTCTCCCACTCCCCCTGCTTGTGTTCCCTCTCTCGCCGTCTCTGTCAAATAAATAAATAAATATTGAAAAAACAAAACAATTTTTTTTTTCCCGGGCACAGAGAGGTTCATGACCTAGGCCAAAGTCACACAGCTAGTAAGTAGTGGGCAGAGCTCTGATCCTAACCTGCTGCCTAGTTTCAGAATCTGTACTCTAAATCGTCTATGCTCTGCTGTTCCTAGTAGTTGGCATATGCATCTCTAACACAAAGTAAGGTATCTTGCAGGTTCACCTCCTTCGGATGTGTGTGCGTAGGGAGCAGGTATATACAGACAGAGCTCAAAGCCTGAAGAGATAAGAGGCAAAAGAATTCGTAATTAACCAAGTATCCCCCCTACACATACAAATACTGAGTCTATTGCATTAATTGCTTTCAAATACAGCTACCACTACTCCCTGCACAAAGCAGTTAGGCTTGCCAGCTATTAACAAGCATCTTGATTTCCTTAATTTCTTCATCTATCATGGAAAGAACTCCTAAAGCTCATTGAGTTTTATGAAATTAAAGCATTTTTAAAGTATTTATTTTGTTGTCACACATTGCACCTGAGCTCTCTCAGGTACCGAAAGGTGATAACTCAGCCTTGAGCTGCTGTTTCTAATGGAGGAAAAAGGCTGGTACCCAGGTGAAGTGGTGTAGGCAGAATTTAAACTTGAATTTCTATTAACTGACCCCCTGTTGCATCCAGAATGCTAAAACAGATTAAGATGTTTTTCTTTAAAAATTCATGCATCAAAATGACTTAAGGAGAAATTACAAAGGTTAAATTTACATTAGTTGTCTTCTGGCAGGCTTCCTGTGTTTGTTTTTGAATTTGCAGTCTTTTGGTATTTCAAATGACAAGGGAAAACAGTTATCAGGGACTTCAGCAAGACCCAAAAGCTGCCCAAACAGGCCAGCTGTTTCCAGATGCCCAGTAACAACAAATGATTCAACAGGCTGGGCACAACCAGTGTGCCCTTTTGTTTTGAACTCTTCCTTTTGGTCAGCCTCTTTATATATCCCTGGGCCCACGGTTTAGGCAACACTAGTGGGCATTACTCGAGGGAATAGAAACGTCGCACTTGTGGGTTTGTTTTCCCTCACTTTATCTCTTAATTAGAAAATTACAGTAATATTGTACAGAGACTACTTCTAGCGAAAGTGATATAGTATAGCAAAAAGGGCACCAGTCTTGGTGTTGGAAATTCTTGTCTACTTCTGATGTTATCTGCATAACCTTGAAAAATGTACTTAAACTGTGTATACCTCAGTGTCTTTATCTCTGCAGTACGAATACAGTATCGATGCACGTCACTGATATATGCAAAATTTATTTTGAGAAGTGCCAAACAAAAATGCAAATTTTCATTCTTGCTCCATTCAATTCAACAAACAGTGCAGTAACCATGCCCTAAGCACCGGGATTTGATTTACAAATGAATAAGGCTTAAATGTTGCCTTTGTGACAGTTGTTGTCTATCACAGACAAGGCATAAAGAAAAATCAGGACGGAACCTGAAAGAGGACTGCCTGAGAGCTCTACTGCACATCCTATCAGGCGAGACCTTTGGCTTGCTTTCAATTCTCCAAAGTCTTGACCACACAACACAATGGCTAAAGGTCGTTATGATTTACATTTTGGTACAGTGACTATTTATGAAGCATCTACCTTGTGCCAAGTGCTGTGTGACGTATTTATCAGTTATCACCATTTAACAGGTGATTAAACAGAATATTTCAGAATTTAAGTAATTTGCCCAATTCACAGAGCTAGGAAGACATAAAGCAAGAATTTATGGCTACATCTCCCTCCTCTGCTCATAAGAGAAAAAAGTAAGGTAATGAGAATCAAACCACCACCTATCCAGTAGCTGTAGAGAAGCAACCTTTCCTGACCTCTGATAGTGGGTTGGGAGGCTGAAGTGATATGTAACACACATCCATTTAGGGAGTTAGAGGAAGGTAAGGGATGGACTGACTTGGGGAATGGATTTTTCAAATTCTCCCTCCCCTAAGAATGCCCACATTTCTATAGTATGGTGGGCAGGGTGACTGAGAGAGATACAGAGAAAGTGACAGGGAATTTGGAAAGGCAAGATTAATTGTGGTACCTGTGATCATGGTGTTCCTCGTGAAGGAAATGTTCTTAGAACCTTTGAAAATGGATAGAATAAGTGTTAGTAGGGTCAAGAAGGAAGAGAAAATAGAAGGGATAATCTAGTTAGAAGGGACAGTTCTTTAATTCATTGAACAGATATTTATTGGGAACCCACTATGTGCTAGACACTGGTCTAGGCGCTGAGTGATGAACAAAAGTGGGAATAAAATCCCTGGCCTCAACGGAGTTTATATTTCAGTGGGTAGATGAGACAGACAATAGAAAGACAAGCATGTAGGATTTTAATGGTAGTAAGGAAGAAAATATTGCTGGGAAAGGAGGTAGGAAGTATGTGTGTGTGGAGGGGACCGGGTGGAGATGAGATTTAGACAGGATGTCCCCAGAAGGTCTCACAGAGAGAATGATATTTGATATCATTCAAATACCTGCACTGAGGAGGAAACAGCTTCTGCAGATCTCTGTGGCAGAGCATTCTGGGTAGAAGGAACAGCAAGTACAGGACCCAGAGGCAGAGCATCTCTGAACAGCTGAGGATTGGGAAGGAGGTTAATGTGGCTAGAGAGGATTCATTTAAATGTAGAGTGTTAGGAGATGTAATCAGAAGGATGAGGGATAGAGCACCATGAGTCAAGTTCCTGTATGTCTTTGAAAGTCATTGTAAGGACAGTCGCTTTTACTTTCAGTAATAAATAAGCCACTGGAAAGTTTGATCAGAAGAGTGTCATGATCTGATCTACATTTTAAGGAAAGTGTTCTGGCTGTTGTGTTGAAAGTGACTAGAGTAGGGGAGGATAGGCAAAAGTAAAAAGAGACCAGTCAAAGACTGTTCCCTGTAATCCAGACAGGAGATGATGTTTCTTAAATCTGATAGAAGTAGATTGGTGTGGGGGCGCCTGGGTGGCTCAGTGGTTTAAGCCTCTGCCTTCGGCTCAGGTCATGATCTCAGGGTCCTGGGATCGAGCCCCGCATTGGGCTCTCTGCTCAGCGGGAGCCTGCTTCCCCCTCTCTGTCTGCCTCTCTGCCTAGCTCTGATTTCTCTCTGTCAAATAAAAAAAAAAAAAATTAAAGAAGTAGATTGGTGTGAAGTAATTTAATTCTACATATATTTTAAAGATAGATCAAATAAAAGTTGAGAAGGTATGAAGGAAAGAGGAGTGAAAAGTGTCCCTGAAAGATTTGACTTAGTACCTAGAGTACAGAGTTTCTTCCATTGGCAGGAGGGGAAACGTGGAAGTATGAAAACTGCCTGTGTACAGAAGGGAATTTTAAGAATCGTGAGAAGTAGCCTGGGTCCAATGTCTAGTTCTTTTATGGAAACAGGATTCCCCATCTAAAATGAGCCATGCTGTTTAACCCGTTTCTCTGCTCAGGGAAATAAAATATCAGCATTTGGGCCAGCAAAGAAGAAGGGGATAATATGCTTCTACAGTTTGAAAAGTTATGAAGAACCATGCTACTTTGGAAAATTCCTTTTTTTTCTCTCTTACAAAAAACTTTTCCCCAAATGACAAGCTCTGTCATTATCTCAGCTGTTCCTTTCACCTTTTTACCATGTTCTTACATGTCTCAATCTTTCCCATTCTTTGCTCACCAGGTCTTGCAGTAGATTCTGCCTCCTAGACCCTAGTGCTCATAACCATGGCCTTCCCCTGGGCCAGGCCACCTTCAGCTATCATGCAGATCATGGCTCTCCTCTTTATGGGTCTTTCTGGCTCCACTCCCACAGCCCTTTTGATCTTTCTCCACACCATAGTCAGACTGGTCTTCCTAAAATAGAAATCTGATCACGCCCCTTGCTAGTTAAACACTACAAAGGATCCCAAGGGTCTGATGATAAAATGCAGCAATTTTAATGTAGTTTAAGTAGTCCTTCTCTCCTCTGCTCCTTTAGCTCTCCTCATTCTTGCATCTCCCATGTCATGTTCTGGTCATGCCAGCCTTCCTAAAGTTTCCCAAGCACAGTATGCTCTATCTCATCTATGAACCTTCAAGCAAACTCTTCCCTCCACTCTTCACTCAACTGATACTCAGCCATAATAGTTAGTGTCAGTGAGCTTCTGGGTCTAGTGCCCCTCCCCTGACTCAGTCCTCCTCCGCACTTATCAAACCACACTGCAGTGGCCCACTTAGATGCTCCTGTGCCGTCTAGGCTCTAAGGCAAGAATCAGATTTATCTTGGTCAACATTATGTCCCTCACTCCAGCACATTCTGAGCAGTCAGAAGTAGTAGGCACTCATTCCATACTTACTGACTCAGTAAGCCAGACCAAATGGTAGTTCTTTAATGAAACTTTCCCAAGAGCCCTCCATTGGAAGGGTTCTCTCCATCTTTGGGCCTCCATGGATTTTACCTCCACATGTGTTACAGATTAATCACCTTTGACCCTTCCCTGGAGTTAAATAATTTATCTCTATTATTGAACAACTTTCTTCTTAAGTGCAGAATTCATACCCACTTCATCTTTTTGTTCCTAGATCATCAACCACACAGCTTTTCCTTAAGGTCAGCCTCCAATAATTAATTAATTAATGGAGCATAAATGTTGGATTATATTTTAGAATTTCCAAATAGGCTAATTGATGGAGAGCCTATGCTTTGAGGTTGGAAGTGGTGCATGATAAATCCAAACAGGTAAGTTGAGGCAAGATGGTAGAAAATCGCGTTTGCTAAGCTAGAACTTAATAATTTGGGAAATAGAGATTTGTTGTGGATTTCTAAACCAAAGAAATATGTTATCATTGTTGAGTACTAAGGAGGTTAATCTGTCCTTAGGATAAATTTTCTGGTACAGAAATACAGTGTTCTCCTGCAACTATCTCCAGAGATTGGTAATAGAGGAAGTAAACCTTGTTACTGTTGGGAATTCAGGTTATTTTTCAAGGTTTTCAGGGGAGAGAAACCTGGAAATAGAAGACAATTAGTAAGCACACTATGCTGGCACCTGTATCTTTGCATTTACTCTGGTTCTAACTGTGATAAATTATTTCTGTGAATTCTCCAATTATTCAGAATCCATGGAGAGAGCTAGAGTAGAATTAAATCTCATAGTTAATCCATAATTTGTTTCTCAACAGGTTCTCTTACTCTGAGAACACACCATGTTCAGGATTCCAAAATGGGATTTGTGATCAATGCGATCTATTCCATGGCCTATGGACTCCACAACATGCAGATGTCCCTCTGTCCAGGCTATGCGGGCCTCTGTGATGCAATGAAGCCAATTGATGGACGGAAACTTTTGGATTCCCTGATGAAAACCAATTTTACTGGGGTTTCTGGAGATATGATCCTCTTTGATGAGAATGGAGACTCTCCAGGAAGGTACTGTTACTATTTTCCTTTAGACAATAGCATGTGAACAGTCATCCGTTGATCCTGACATGCCTTTTTCTCTCCTCTGTGGTTATCTAGTCTTACTGGTCATCTTTGGCCAACTCCAGCATCACAAAAGGATTAAAGATTGAGAAGGGGAGCCCCATTTTCTGTGGCCAGGTATACATATTGATGCTGACTTCCGAAACAGGCTCTTGGAATCATCCCATTTCAGAGACCCACCTTTAGAGACAGGAGCCTCACGTTATGTTAGAAACTCAAAAATCAGCTCTGTGGTTTCTCTGTACATGTTTTCCATGTTATTCCCTGTACTCTGATCTCTTTGTGGGCCATAGATCTATTCTGAAACAGGAACAATTCCATTTCTGGTAATTCAGAAATCTGGCGGAGGTGCTATTACGTTGTTTGCCGTACCTATAGTAAGTTATAAGTCATTTTATTTTATTATCTTTTAGCTAGAGGACTTTCTCCTTTCTCGAGAACTAAATTGCCTTTTACTCTGAAATTCCACTTTTCATTATTTATAGAGGAGCCTGAGAAATATGAACTTACTCATTATTACAGATCAGCCTCCAGGGAAGTCATTAGGTAACTAGAACTTACTAGAATTCACATCTATCTCATACTCTAAATTTTTAAGTGACTCTACACATGAGACTTTTAATCCATGAGGGATATTGTCACTGAAATGATATTCTGAGCTGTAACAGGGCTGGCTCCTCACGCTGCCTTACGTCGGCACAATCAGGGTCCTGTGGTCTCCCACTATAAAAATCACAAGTATTCTTCCAGCAACAGTTTATGCTTGACATGTATGCTTGGAGAGGGTGTCTTTACACTCTGTTTGCAGCAGACCCTGCCAAGAGAAGGTTTCGCTACTCCCTCCATGACTCACACCCCATGTGCCCACCCGCGTACCAGCCACCTTGGTTCTAGCTGGTTTCCGTACTACTGAGGTGAGCTGGAGCTGGTCCCTGGGGCAGCTGTTACCATGTCACAAACTGAACTGCTAAGTGACAGCTAGTTCCAAGTCATGCAGCCAAGAAGAAAGCTATATATTTTCTCTATTCTAGAGACTTGAAGAATATTGCTCCAAGCAGGTTCTCTGCCAAGATAAGCTGACTTTTCATATATAGTTTTCTTCTTTTTGGCTGTTTAATATACCCATGGGGAACAGAGAATACAAGCATTTCATCAGAGCCACAGAAAATTTCACATTTGTCATAAGGCTTCATAGGGCAGGTCAACCAAAGAGCTCAGTCTGTAGGCTCAAGTCAAGGCTTAGTCCCTTATATGTACACATGGATTTATTATTCCTGTGAGCATACCTAAGGCACTGACATCAGCTTGGGACTTGCTCATAAACTTTGATGACTACAGCTCCAAATATTCAAAGAGTTTTCATGTCATGCACCCAAGCCAGTTTCGTAAAACCAGATAGTGAAGAAATGTCTCACCTCTATTCCAATGGGAAATCTTAATGGGTCAGACAGAACATCACTGTCTCACTCATAATCCTCCAAATATGCTGTAATGGGGTGCACTTAGGAGTTTGGTTCCTGACCTTTTTTAGAACATGAAGCTCTGTAAGACTCAGATGAAATTTATAGATATTCTCTAAAGGACAATAGGTATAAAATTTTGCAAACAATTTCCAAGAATTCACAATTGTTCAGAGAATTTACACATATTTCAAAGGCTGGGTGTTACAGTAACCCATTAATAAATAATCTTAATTGGCCTCTGAGGACATGAACCAGACTCCGGAAGGTGGTTTGCAGCTTTTTATTCTTACAATTAATCCAGTTCTATTTACAAAATAACTGAACTAATATTTATTGAGCATGTGTTCTGAGCCAAACACTTAGCTAAGTCCTCCACCTTTTAATCCTATGAGGTAATGTTATCATTCTCTTTTCCAGCTGAAGCCTCACAAACTGAGGCTTACAAAGATTAAGTGACTTCCCCAAAGATACAGTCTAGTACATGACAACCCAAGCTTCTAATTCAATCTCCGGGACTTCACTCCTAACCTTACACACCAGCCTGCCAATTAATCGACCAGACCAAAACTAAAAAGCCACTGTCTTTTGAGAAATATATTGGTAGACATTCTATTGTTATTTCTGTGGAGTAAAATTTACCGTCCTGCTGGGCCAAAGACATTCCAAACTGGGCAATGAACCAGAGACTTCTGGGGTGACTAGGGAGTCCCCTAAAATGCCAGAGGCACAGGAGGAAGGTCTTAAACAGAGGAAATAGGGACAGGTAGTGACTTGCTCTCACAGACCGTTACAGAATTCCTTTTTACCACTGTCCTTAAACCTCACATGGAATTAGATCACCATCAGTCCACATTCTTTTTTTTTTTTTTCAAGATTTTTTTATTTGACACAGAGAGAGATCACAAGTAGGCAGAGAGGCAGGTAGAGAGGAGGAAGCTGGCCCCCTGCTGAGCAGAGAGCCCGATGCAGGGCTCGATCCCAGGACCCTGAGATCATGACCTGAGCCGAAGGCAGAGGCTTAACCCACTGAGCCACCCAGGTGCCCCCAGTCCACATTCTTTAGGGAAACCCTTGGGGCCAGGTGTGTTTCAGAACTGAGCATTCTTCCATTTAGAAAAGGAAACACAGTCCTCTAATGCCACCAGCATGCTGTGGAACAGCACTCTTTAATCAACTTATTAATATCTCTGTAGTAAAACATACCAATAGTCACCCCAAGTGTGATAAATAGGCAATGCAGAGCCTCATTACAGGGCGGGTCAAGTTCTCCCACCAGAGAAGTTCAGATTGGGTCATGTTTTGCTGCCAAGTGAGGCATAAAAATATAATCTTCAGAGCTCTAAGGATTTCAGAATTACAGATAAGAAATATGGACCTTGACTATTTACCACCAATGGTATAGACTACAGGTCAGCCAACTGTGGTCTGCAGGCCAAATGGAGTCTGCTGTCTGTTTTCATAAATCAGGTTTTATTGGAGCACAGTCACACCCACTTATTTAGAGCCTGTCTCTGGCTGCTTTCACATTACAGGGGAAGTGTTGAGGAGTTTCAAACGAGACCATCTCACAAAGCCTCAAAATATTGACTGTCCCTTCACAGCAAAAGATTTCTGACCCTTTTTAGAGAGAGTCCACTGCCTGGGACTGACCATAACCGGGCAGGGCAACATCAAAATAAGTACAACTAACAATTTAAAGCAAGAATTTTAACGTTATATTGTGAGATTAATAAGTATGGGCATTTAAACTATTTGGCAACACGGCATAAAGAAAGGGGATCTAGAATTCTACAATGGCAAGTTTCGTATAATTTACATTAAGTAACAAAACATTAACTTGAAGTAGAAGAAGATAAAGAAAAAATGTATGTTTAATCCCTTAACAAGAGGAATAGCTAAAAAGCCAATAGAATACTTCTAAAGGATTGATTAATCCAAGAGGCAAGAAAAGAGGAATGGGTGGACAGAGCAGATGTGACAAGTAGAAAGTAAGGCTAGAACTCCAGAAATTTGAAGATACTGAGCTAGTTTGCACGAAGGTTCTTAATGTGTGGCACTGCCCACAGAAGGATCACAGAGATGACTTTTTTTAAAATTTCTTAACTTTCCTTGGGACAAAAATGGAGTCTCAGAGAAAGAAAGAATTGCGCCCACTCTCATGTAGTCAATTAATAACAGAACAGGGACAGTAGAAATTCCCAGGCACAATCATTAAATTCAAATGAGGAGGATGTAACTTAATTTTCTTTTTTTCCCCCATTTTCTTTATGTTACACATGAAATGGTTCTATGTGTATCCTGGAAAAGGATTTCATTATTAGTTACCATTAAAGGACTTGGTCAAAGCCACCTTGTGCTTTCTCTTTAATCTCCAATAATCCAACCCCAAAGACAAGGATCTTTATAATTGTTTTGTTGCGTGGACTGGTGCTTGCAGTGTCTATATTCTTGACGAAGAGACAATTTATCACACATTTAAGAATCAAACTTTAAAACACACACACACATACACACACACACATACACACCCCTAAGCATTAGAATTATAGACTGAGAGGATTTTAAGAGCTATATAAATCTAAATTTCTGCACAGCCCCTTCCCCCTCATGAGGTTGTCATTCCCCTGACAATCTTGCTTCAGCCCCCTGGGATAAAAACAAAACAAAAACTCACTATCTTCTGAGGAAGGAAGCCTGTTCTAATTTTCAGAGAGTTTAACCACTTAGAAAGTTCTTTAGTTCTGCTAAACTGAAGCCTGACTGCCTCTAGTTTCTATTTAGTGCTTTAATAGGACTTTTTTTTTTCTTTTGGGTTAAAACAGATTTTATCTATTTTATTTTGTTTTTGAATGCTATATAAAATTCATTTTTAAAAAATTTCAGTATATTTTGACTATGAACTGTGGCCAGTTAAGGAAGAGATACAAGGAGAGGCAAAGAGAAAGGAGAAAGAAAGGAGAGATATTACAGAAGACAGGTCACACATATCACACAGTGTTGAGAAGGAAGTTTCAAGAGCAGAAAGATGTAGAAAACAAAGAGGCTCAATGAAAGAGAGCAAGAGAGCAAGACAGTGAGAAAAAAATAATGGGAAACAACTACAGAAAGCCATTATGTGTTTTAATTTTTACTTAAAATCTAAGAGTATTTTTCAACAGTCACTTTCTCTCACTTATGATGGAGAATAAAATCTATATCCCATCTCTGAAAATTGAAAGAATTCATACCAATTGACAAGTGAAGGGAGAAATCTTTTAATGGGGAATTATTTTTACCTGTTTCTTTTTCTAATGTACAGCAACCAGAGATTTTTACAGCAGTGTTATAATTTCACTGACAGAATGACTAGTGATACCATCTCTGTATTTCTCTTGTAGATAAGAGATAATTACCAGAGATCTAAAGGCTAATTCCTTGAGGAGGATTCATTACCTCTAACACAGTTAAAACAGGTTGACAGGTTTGAACCAAAATTAAGGTTTAACTTTTCTTGAAATCCCTTCCTGTCAAATATAACATTTTCAATTCTATACAGTTTTCATATTTATTTTGCAAAAATTGGATCTCTCTACATTTTACCGTTTCTCCTACATAAAACAGAGTTCTGCAATCAAGGAGCAACGAAAGTTGATTCCTCACTCTGTCAAATAGATATAGAGCAGTCTAATGGAGAAGAACATTGGACTGGAAGTCTAAAGGCTGAGTTTCTGTTCGCTCTACCACTTGCACACTCCACAATATGGTACCATTCAATGACCTCACCAAGCTTCGGTTCCATTATCTGTAGAATTCAGAGTATGAATAGACCTTGAGAGAGTTAAAGATGGGTAGGAGTGGCATGAGGGCTTCTTTGGCATGAGCAGTGAAACTCCCACAGCCCTTCAAATCAGCAGCAGCAAAGAAAGAAGCTTGCTGACACAATAATTCTTTCTTTTTCCTAGCCTAGAATGTTCAAAGCTGTTATTTGCTCACAGAGTCTTTATTGGCTCACACAGAGTACTTTTGAAAGTCTGAGGAGCCCATATATTTGAAGTAGTCAGTGACATATATATGAGTTCCTTTTTAGCCTTAGTGTTCTATTTTTGAATATCTCAACTCATTGTATGCATAGTAGCCATTGGAAAGTGTGATAAAGTGGGAAGGTTTAGAACTCAGTTATGTATCCTGTAGACTGGTATTTTGGGTTTAGAAGTGAACTTGAGATATCTACTCAAAACTGTTACTTACTGCAAATAAAACATTTTAGGATGATCCTTAAGCTACTGAAGAGCTAACACAATTTAAGAATGAATTAGTGTTCTGAAAAAGACACTACTGTAAAATATTGTTTTTGGGAGTAAAAACAGAATGGTATCATTTTATAGTGTAGATCCAAAAAGACTATGTCAGATTTTTTTCTTAACATTTCCTTACTGAGCATTGGTCTGAATATGGTAATCTGGTCACTGGAACCCAAAAGCTAGAAAGTCTTCCATCCGTGTTAATTTCCAGATAGCTAACTATGCTCAGCATGGAAAGACGGAGGGGGCATTTATCAAAGCCCATCTGTCAATCCTATAAATCCTAGGAGGTAAAAGCATAGGTTTCCACATGAAGACATTGTGTACCTAAGACATAACCATATTTATGTCTACAGGAGCTGATAGTGATGGTATTGCCGGTCCACTGTTCTGGAAATTATCTCAAAAATGTTTCTCTGGAAATGTTCTTGCACACAAGAAAAATCTTACAAATAAGAGCATTAATTTTTCCTCTTTACATCTCTAGCCCCATACTCAAAATGAGAACAATAGCTAATAAAGGCTGAGAACTCACAAGGTATTAGTATCTTCCAGTATTTTTACATTGCATGAGGGCTTTAGAAACTATTTTCAGACTTATTTTATTTTATTTAATTCCAGTAAATTAACATAGTGTTATATTAGTTTCAGGTGTACAGTATAGTAACAACAATTCCATACATCACCCAGTGCTCATCACAACAGGTGCACTCCTTAATCCCCATCACCTGAATCACCCACCACCCACCCATCTCTCCTCTGGTAACCATCAGTTTGTTCTCTATAACTGTTTCTTGATTTGTATCTCCCTCTCTCCCTTTTTTCCCTTTACTAGTTGTTTTGTTTCTTAAATTCCGCATTTGAGTGAAATCATGTGGTATTTGTCTTTCACTGACTGATTTACCTCACTTAGCATTATACTCTCTATCTCCATCCGTGTCATTGCAAATGGCAAGATTTTATTCTTTTTTATGGTTGACTAATATTCCTGTGTGTATGTGTCTCATATATATATATATGTATATATACATATATATGACATATACATATACATACATATATATGTATATACATATATATGTATACACACACACATTAAACTTTATCCATTTACCAATCAATATAATCAATAGACATTTGGGCTGCTTCTATATCTGCAATATCCATTATTGTAAATAATGCTGCTACAGACATAAGGGTGCATGTAGCCCTTTGAATTAGTGTTTTGTTTTTATTTTTTCCTTTGGATAAATACTCAGTAGTGTGATTGCTGCATCTTAGGACGCTTCTGTTTTTAACCTTTTGAGGAGCTACCATACTGTTTTCCAGTGTGGCTGCAGCAGTTCGCATTCCCACCGGTAGTGCACAAGAGCTCCCCTTTCTCCACACCCTTGCCAACACCTGTTGTTTCTTGCGTTGTTAATTTTAGACCCTCTGACAGGTGTGACGTGATATTGCACTGTAGTTTTGATTTGCGTTTCCCTGATGGTAAGTGATGATGAACATCTTTTCGTGTGTCTGTTAGCTGTCTAAATGTCTTCTTTGGAGAAATGTCTATTCATGTCTTTTGCCACTTTTTCATTGGATTATTTGTTTATTGGGTGTTGACTTTTATAAGTTCTTTATGTATTTTAGATGCCAGTCCTTCATAAGATATGTCACTTGTAGATATCTTCTCCCATTCCAGAGGTTGCCTTTTGGTTTTGTTGATTGTTTCCTTCACTGTGCAGAAGCTTTTCATTTTGATGAATTCCCAACAGTTTGCTTTTGCTTTTGTTTCCCTTGCCTCAGGAGACGTATGTAGAAGAATGTTGCTATGGCTGATGTCAGAGAAATTACTGCCTCTCCCCTCTTCAAGGATTTTTATGCTTTCGGGTCTCATGTTTAGGTCGTTAATCCACTTTGAGTTTATTTTTTTGAATGGTAAAAGAAAGTGATTCTGTTTCATTCTTTTGCATATTGCTGTCCAGTTTTCCCAGCACTACTTGTTGAAGAGAATGTCTTTTCTCCATTGGATATTCTTTCCTGGTTTTTTGAAGATTAATTGACCATATAGTTGTGGGCTTATTTCTGGGTTTTCTATTCTATTATGTTGATCTCTGTGTCTATTTTTATGCTACTACCATACTGTCTTGGTCAATACAGCTTTTTCATATAACTTAAAGTCCAAAATTTTGATACATCCAACTTTGCTTTGCTTTTCCAAGGTTGCTTTGGCTGTTTGGGTCTTTTGTGGTTCATATAAATTTTAGCATTGTTTGTTCTAGCTATGTGAAAAATGCTGTTGGTATTTTGATAGGGATTGCATCAAATGTACACATTGCTTTCAGTAATATAGACATTTTAAACGTACTTGTTCTTCTAACCCATGAGTATGGAAAGTTTTTCCATTTCTTTGTGTCCTCTTCAATTTCTTTCATCAGTGTTTTATACTTTTCAGAGTATAGGTCTTTAAATTCTTTGTTAGGTTTATTCCTAGATATCTTATTATGTTGGTGCCATTGTAAATGGGATTGTTTTCTTAATTTCTCTTTCTGCTGCTTCCTTATTGGCATATAGATATGCAGCAGATTTCTGTACATTGATTTTGCATCCTATGACTCTACTGAATTTGCTTATCAGTTCTAGCTGTTTCTTGGTAGAATGTTTTGGGTTTTCTTTATATAGTATGATGTCATTTGCAAATGCAAACATTATTGTTGTCTGATTGCTGTAGCTAGGACTTCCAGTACTATGCTGAACAAAAGTACTATGTACTATGTACTAAGTACTATGCTGAACAAAAGTCATGTGGGGTGTTTGGCTGGCTCAGTTGGTAAAACGTGTGGTTCTTAATCTTGGGACCATGAGTTTGAGTCCCATGTTGGGTGTAAGAGATTGGTTAGAAAAAAATTTTTTTTAATTTTTAGTTAAAGATCTTATTTATTTATGTATTTATTTATTATTTAAAGAGCATGCTAGAGTGTGTGGAAGGGAGGGGTCAGGTGAGGGAGATGGGGGTGGGAGAGAAACTCCACAAGACTTGCCTGTATATAAAGCTGATTGCAGGCCTCTATCCTGCTGCCAGATCATGACCTGAGCTGAAACCAAGAGTCAGATGCTCAACTAACTAAGCCATCAAGGTAACCCAAATGAAATTCTTTTTAAAAAGTGGTAAGTGTGGACATCCTTGTCTTGTTCCTAATCTTAGGGGGAAAATTCTGTTTTTCCCCATTAAGGATGATGTTAGCTATTGATTTTTCATATATGGTCTTTATCATGTTGAGGTATGTTCCCTCTAAAGCTACTTTGCTGAGGGTTTTTATCATAAATGGATGTAGTACTTTGACATAAGCCTTTTCAGCATCTATTGAAATGATTATATGGTTTTCATCCTTTCTCTTATTGATGTGATATATCACATTGATTGATTTGGGAATATTGAACCAATTTTGCAATCCAGAATTATCCCATTTGATCATGGTGAATGATTCTTTTTAATGTATTGTTGAATCTGGTTTGCTAGTGTTTTGTTGAGAATTTTTACATCTATGTCCATCAGGGATATTGACCTATACTTCTCTTTTTTAGTGGTTTCTTTATCTGGTTTTGGTATTAGAGTAATGCTGGCCTCATAGAATGAGTTTGGAAGTTTTCCTTCCTATTCTGTTTTTTTTGGAACAGCTTATGAAGAATAGGTATTAAGTCTTCTTGAAGTGTTTGGTAGAATTTGCCAATGAAGCCATCTGATCCTGCTTTTCTTTGTTGGGACTTTTGGATTTCTGATTCACTTTTTCTGTTGGTTATTGATCTGTTCAAATTTTCTATTTCTTCCTGCTTCAGTTTTAGTAGTTTATATGTTTCTAGAAATTTATCCTTTTCTTCTAGGTTGTCCATTTTATTGGCATATAGTTTTCTTAATATGCCCTTAAAATTATTTGCATTTTTGTGTGTTGGTTTTTATTTCTCCTCTTTCACTTATGAATTTATTTATTTGAATCCTTTCTCTTTTTTCCCTTGGTAAATTCGGGTAGAGGTTTATCAATTTTACTGATTGTTTTCAAAAAACCAGGTCCTGCTTTCATTGATTTGTTCTTTGTTGTTGTTGTTGCTGTTTATTTCTTTTTTTGTGGGTTTTTTTTTTTTTTTTAGTTTCCATATCATTTATTTATGCTCTAATCTTTATTATTTCCTTCCTTCTGCTGGTTTTAGGTTTTGTTTGTTCTTTTTCTAGTTCCTTTCAGTGTAAGGATGTTTATTTGAGGTTTTCCTGGCTTGTTGATAGAGACCTATATGGCTATTTCCTCTTAGAACTGCTTCTGCTATATCCCAAAGGATTTAGACTGTTGTGTTTTCATTTTCATTTGTTTCCATATTTTTTGTTATCCTTTCTCTTATGTCCTGATTGAACCACTCATTTTCTAGTAGCATGTTATTTAACCTCCATGTATTTATAGTCTTTCCAGGCTTTTTGTTGTAATTGTCTTCTGGTTTCATAGTGTTGCGGTCAGAAAAGATGCATGGTATGACTTTGATTTTCTTGAATTTGTTGAGGTTTGTTTTGTGGGCTAATATGTGACCTATTCTGGAGAATGTTCCTGGTGCACTTAAAAAGAATTTGTATTCCGCTGTTTTAGGATGGAAGGTTCTGAATACATCTGTTAAATCCATCTGTTCCAGTGTGTCATATAAAACTATTGTTTCCTTGTTGATTTTCTGTTTAGATGATCTGTCTGTTGATGCAAGTGTGGTGTTAAAGTCCCCTACTATTATTGTATTATTATAGATTAGTTCCTTTATATTTGTTATTAACTGTTTTATGTATTTGGGTGCTCCTGTTTTGGGTGTACGTTTATTATTATATGTCCCCTTCTTTGTTCTTTTTACAGTCTATGTTTTAAAGTTTATTTTTTCAGAGATAAGTATTAACTATTCCAGATTTCCTTTGACATCAATTTGCATAATAAATGTTTCTACATCCCCTCACTTTCAATCTTCAGGTGTCTTTAGCTCTAAAAGGAATCCCTTGTAGGCAGCATATAGATGGGTCTTGTTTTTTATCCATTCTGTCACCCTGTGTCTTTTGATTTGAGCATTTACTCCATTTACATTTAAAGTAGCTATTGATAGATATGTACTTATTGTTATTTTATTATTTGTTTTATGGTTGTTTCTGAAAATTTTCCTTTTTCTTTTTTTTATGTTTTACTGATTTTCTTTAGAGATATATTTGGATTTCTTTCCTTTTATTCTTTGCATATTTATTAGTGGTTTTTGATATATGGTCACCATTAGGTTTGTATATAACCTCTTCTACATATAGCAGTCTATATTAAGCCGATGGTCCATTTAAGATTGAATCCATTTTTAGATAGATATATGTTATTATATTTTATATCCTTTTATTTTGTGAGTTCCTTGACTGATTTTTATGGGAATATTAATTTTTACTGCTTTTGTGTTTCCATTATACTTTCACCTTTAGTTGTGTTTTCCACTTAAACACTCCCCTTTAATGTAAAGAAAGGGGAACCCTCTTACATTGGTGGTTGAAATGCAAGTTCGTGTAGCCACTTTGGAAAACAGTGTGGAAATTCCTCAAAAAATTAAAAATAGAGTTACCCTATGACCCAGCAATTGCACTACTGGGTATTTACCCCAAAGATACAGATGTAGTGAAAAGAAGGGCCATCTGTACCCCAATGTTCATAGCAGCAATGGCCACAGTCGCCAAACTGTGGAAAGAACCAAGATGCCCTTCAACAGACGAATGAATAAAGAAGATGTGGTCCATATATACAATGGAATATTACTCAGTCATCAGAAAGGATGAATACCCAAATTTACATCAACGTGAATGGGACTGGAAGAGATTATGCTGAGTGAAATAAGTCAAGCATAAAAAGTCAATTATCAAATTATCAAAAAACTCCTGCATTGGGAGACGTGGTATGAGCTGGGGTTTTGTCCAGTCTGCTTGAGGAAGTGGCCTATCATGCTGGGATTTAGGCAAGACTGACTGGGAAGGGCAGTTGCACTGAAGCATGGGTCAGAGTTTCTTAAGAAAGTTAGGTAATGAGTGGTCCGTGTTGGGCTGGTTACCACAGGTAGCTCTGTGTTTATGCTGAAGGGCTGTGCAGGGAAATGGCGCTTCCCATTTCCTTCATTCCTTGTGGAGTCTCCCTGTGAATGGTCCTTCTTTAGGACATGCCCCAAGATGAGCAGATAACCTCACCACTCTGTGCCCCAGGCACTCTTCAGCTATCTGATTCTATGCTGCATGTCTGCAGGTTATTTACCTGCCTCTTCTACAAGAGTAGCCCCAATATCCTCCAGGTTCTCCTGGGCCCAAGCCCACTGACCTTTAGAACGTTAGGCTTTAAACCCCCCTTTGCAAGAACTCATGAAATTCAGGCCTTCTTACTCTCCAAGTCAATTGGTATGGGGATTTGTTTTCCTCATGCAGTCCCCTGTGTGTTAAGTCTGTCTCTCACCCTTCTCTGCAACAGTGGCTGCCTCCCCACCATAGCAGCCATAACCTCTTTCTCCCAAACTGAGTCTCCATGCCTCCTGCCTTTTATCTTTAGTTGTGGAGTTTCTTCTGCCAGTCTTCAGATTGATTTCTAGGGTATTTAAGATGATTTGATAGTTATCTAATTGTACTTGAGGGGCAAGACAAGTCTAGGATCCTCCTACTCTGCTGTCATCTTCTAACCTCATAAATTCTTTTCAGACTTACTCTAAACATCATTCCTGAAAGTATCTTTTATATAATAAGTTTAGCCGTTGATAAAAGGAAAAGTAAGATCAGGCCCTATCCAGATTATATCCACATTCCCTAAAGCTGAAGACAAGATTAGAGGTTTACCAAATTTCTTACTTGGTTAGTAAAGGAAAATTTTGTCATTTTATTTGAGTGGAGATTAAAAAAAAAAAAAAACACCCTTTCTACCTTTTTTAGAAGCCTAACAGTAGTACTTGTTTAAACTTCTTGAAGTTATTTCAAAACTGTCTTTCATCCTGCTGAGGTCAAGTCACCTTCTCACATGGGATTATCTTCTATTTCAGGTATAAGCTTGATGGCAAAAAGAAAAAAAAAAAGTCTCTTAAGAGAAAGTGAAACAAACAGGCTTTTTTGTTATTCTCAGCTTAGTATCATAGAAAATTCCAGTGTCACTAATATGACATTAGATCCATTTTTGGGAAATGAAATCTATTGCTTTTTCATCACTGAAAACTTATATCGTTAGCTGAATTATCATTATATTCTTGTTCCTAAGGTATGAAATAATGAATTTCAAGGAAATGGGAAAAGATTATTTTGATTATATCAATGTTGGAAGCTGGGACAATGGAGAATTAAAAATGGATGATGATGAAGTATGGTCCAAGAAAAACAACATCATCAGATCTGTGTGCAGTGAACCATGTGAGAAAGGCCAGATAAAGGTAAAATGGAGTCTTTTTTAAATTTTTGTCATAAATTCAAAAGTGTTCACTATCATTGGTTATTTCTTTTAAAAAAAGATTTATTTATTTGAGAGAGAATGCGTGTGTGTGTGTGTGTGTGTGCATGCAGTGGAGGGAGGTTGGATGAGCAGAGGGAAAGGAAGAGGGAAAGAATCCCAAGAAGACTCTGCACTGAGCATGGAGCCTGACACAGGGTTCAATCTCACAACCCTGAGATCATGACCTGAGCAGAAACCAGGAGTTGGACACTCAACCAACTGGGCCACCCAGGTGCCCCATTACTGGCTATTTCTAAAACATTTAGATATTTGGTTTTTTACATTATAAGCTTCTAATGTCAGAAATTGTGTTTTGTGGGGTCTGGGGGGGATGTTTTTGTTTTGTTTTGCTTACTTTTCTCTCATTAATTCCTTTTGATAGTATGACCCACAATAATCTTAATAGACTGATTGAACCAGTTGTTGAGTCATGCTTCCCCACACCCTTTGTACTCATGTAAGCCTTTTAAAGACATGTTTCCTGGGGATAAATAGTTCACAGTTGGAAACCACATTAATTTCTAATTAACTTAACAAATATTTATCAAACTCCTGCTAATGTAATAGTTTATATCAATGGGGCAAAAATAAGGAACACACATTCACTGCCAGAAGATTTATAGTCTAGCTGAGGAAAAATGGGCACAAATAAGCAACATCATATAAAATGCAATGACTTCATTAAGAAAGAAAAAAAAACAAAAACGTGTATATAGTTCATATAAAAGAAAGGGAAAGGTTTATTCTGAGTAAGATATCAGACCATGAAGAACTGATAAGATTTCGGGGAGAGATGTGGGAAAATGATCACTTATGTAGAAGGAACAGTAATAGGAAAAATACAGAAGTAGTCTATTGAAGACTGTTCTGGAATAACTGAATAATCTAGGGTTCACTGCTTTAAATAGTCATTATTAAAGAGAAAGTCAAAATGATAGATTGAAGCCATATTTGTGGAGAGTTTTGAATGTCATACTAAGCAGGTTGAACTTAATTTTTATTAACCAGGAGACAGAGTAATCTTCACAAAGATGTTGAGATAAGCTGGACTATAGTAGGTGAGAGGTATGAGTAGTTATGAAACATGAATAGAGAAAGAAGAGACAAGTAAGGACACTATGATAATGGTGACAAGAAGCTTAGATTATGGAGGGAGCAGTGAGAATGGAGAGGGAGCAGGGGAGATATTTGAGAGAAATATTATATAGACAGGTGTACCAGTCAGCCCTGGTTACCAATTGGATGTAGTGTTGGAGAAGAAAAAGAAGTCTATGACAATCAATCACCATTTCAATCTTAGTAACTAGAAAGTGTCATTATCAAGCATAGAAAAATGGGAATGGTTTTAGAGAAAAGTAATGGGCTAGTTTAGCAGCCTGTTGATCTTGAGATATCTAGCCAATGATAGAAAACAGTGGTCTACAACAATGAGAAGGCTGATGATACAGATTTAGAAGTTAACGGACTAGAGCTGAAGTTGGAGCTGTTCAAGTAGATCGGTCACTGACCCTGAAAGAGAAAATGAAAGGAGACCAAGAATAGATCTTGAAGATCTGCTTTGAAAGCATAAAGCAAGAAGAAAAGGTGGAGTGAAAGACAACAAGGCCAGGGAGAGAGAGAACGAGAGAGCACACTGTCATGTTAGGTGGTGGTCAGTGGAAGAGAGGTCAAGGAAGACAAGAACTGAGGGAAAGACAGGAAAATTGGAGTTAGCTCTTCATCTGGAGCCTTCTGAAAATAGAACTTGGATCTTAAACAAGATAAAAGGGCAACTGAGCAGCAAGAAGAAGCAGGTAAGGGGCAGTCCTGGTAGCTTGAGGGCATTGAAAAGTTACTTTTAGACTGAGTAAGTTCTGGCCACAGTTACAGGAAATAAAAAGTCAGAAAAGAAAGAATGAAGATATAATAAAAATAGAAAGAAGTTTAGTTATTGGGGTATAATACCTAGGAGAAGAAAAATGATATCACAATTATTTATTCATCAAATACTTACTGAAATATTACGGTACCACATTTCAGGCAGTGTATACACCTAGAGAAATTGGACTTACTCTTTTCAGTCAACCTCGGGTTTACCCTGTTTGGAACATTTGAGGTGTTTATTCATCAATGATTACAAATGAAACTGAAGCAATTCAATATTAATTGTAAGATCTTCAAGAGGTAGTTCTGAAGATTTAGTAAGCATAAAACCAGAAAGAAGAAAGACAAGATAAATAAAGATAAATAGAAATTTATTAGTATCTGCTAAACGGCACAGTAGCTTATAGAATAGCTAAAAATTTCTGTATGTTTTGTTATGGTACACAACAAGTGTTAGTAAACCACAATCCATGTGCCAAATTCAGTCCGCTGCCTGGTTTTGTAATTAAGTTTTGTTGAAGGGCGCCTGAGTGGCTCAGTTGGTTAAGTGTCTGACTCTTGATTTCAGCTCAGGTCTGATCTCAGGGGTCCTGGGATCAAGCCCACATTGGATGACGTGCTCAGTGGGGAGTCTGCTTGAGATTCTCTCTCTCTCTCCCTTTGTTTTTCCCTCAACTCATGCGCCCATGTGCTCTCTCTCTGTCTCTCTCAAATAAATAAATAAATCTTTTAAAAAATAAAGTTTTATTGAAGTACACCATGCTCATTTCTTTATGTATTGTCTATGCCTGCTTTCATGTTATGATGAATAGAGTTGAAGAGTTAAATTCCAATAGAGACTATCTGGCCCACAAAGCCAAAAGTATTTACTATCTGGTCTCTTGGAGAAAAAGTTTGCCAACCCTTAATATTCAGTGACGGTCTGCATCTTGCCCAGTCATCTTGCAATTACACTCTATGTGAAATTCTTTTTAGACTCACTCAGAATATTGATTGTTCGTAATTTCCATTTCCTCCTGCAGAAAGATAAGCCTGTGTAAATTATCACCTGGACATTATTTGTTTTGACCTTTCACAGCAAGACAGTTTGAACCTATAACTTCAAAATGCTGAATGGCTGATTTGGGAGATATTTTAATATATACTTTTCTACCCCATTCTATGGGGAATAACTTACATGATGGAAGAATTTGACTCCCTAGTATCATATTTTTAATACTAGTTAATCCGCAATGTTTATTTAGTCTTTTTAATCCCAAATTTTATTTTCCTAACCATATATCATTTTTCACTAAATATACAATCGACAACATTTTCTTAATATGGTTTAAGGGTGTCATTGAGAAAATTCATTAAAGATGTCAACACCTCATGCCATTGTTCAGATTTGTTAACTTAGTGTCAATGGCAAAGGTTCAAATGTGTTACATATGGTTATTCATAAAGGAAACATCACTACTTCCACAGTCTTCAAAAAGAGTGGGAATCACTATGTAACAGAATTATCACTACCTCTTATACTCAAAATCAATGTGAAACAGAACATATATATCAAGTGAAAAAAAATCAATTCTGAATGATCAGAAGCAGACATACAGAGCTGTCACCAGAATTTTTAAAAAAGAAAAAAAAAACTGTAATATTGGAATTACTTGGAAAAGGAAATGATATTATTTTGGTTTAAAAAAAAAACTAAAAAAAAAAAATCCTGAAATTTACACACCAGGGCAAGTTAAAGCATGGAAGTAAGCATATTTTTAGAAAGAAAAATGCAACTGCTTTTCTATGCCCTTCCTTGCTAAGAAAGAGAATCCTTCAGTATTTCAAATGCTTGCTTCCATTACAAAGCTAGTAATTGTCCAACAATAGTTTTACCAAGTGTGGTTGAAGTTACTTTAAAATCAAATTTATTTCTCTATGTATATATTTATATGCATATTACAAATAAAACAGCTAATATTTTTAGAGTGTCCTACAGTTTACAAATCACTGTGCTATTTTATTTAATCCTCAGGAAAGCCTATACAGCTAGATATTATTTTAAAAGCATTGGTCTTGGGATCGGGAGGGGGACTGTTCAAAGCTGCACAACTATTTATTTAGTGGCTACAAGAAAGACTAGAACCATAGTGCCTCTTGATTCTCAAGGCCAGGACTCTCTACTACATCTTTCAAAGTATCATGAACCCTATCTATATTGTTTTTAAGTTTTAATTCCAGGTAGTTATACATACAGTGTTATATTAGTTTCAGGTATTCAGTATAGTGATCCCGCGCTTCCATACATCACCTGGTGCTCATTGTAAGCTCACTGCACCTCAGTTTTCTCCCTTAAAAAAAAAAGAACAAAATAAAACCAACCACCTTAAACAGAGCCCCTGTAATGTTTTAATGAGATAACTGCATGCGGCATGCAGAAAACAGTCAATAAGTAGTAGTATTATGAAGAATACTTTAGGTAGATTAAGCAGGTCTAATTAGTGATTCTGCCTCACTTATCTGGTTATTTTAAAGAAAGGACGATTCAGACCCTTTCATCATCATTCTCTCCTTGTGTGCTTGCAGTGTCAAGAGCCAACAAAAGGGATAGAAAATATAAAGAAAGAGGTGCCAGATTCCAACGGTATCTGGCTATCAGTATCCAGACATGGTTACTGTCAGTAATAGAGTCAGCATGGAGGACAAGGAATCTACGGTATAATCATCGCTGTGTCTGGTGATTAATCACAGTTTTAATTATTTATAGGAATGTTTAATGAATGCTGTCTCTATTCCACAGAGGCTATGCATGCACCAGTGGTGGAAAAAAATAAAAGACATCCATTTCTAAAGAATAACATCTGGGACTCCTTCAACTGCTAAATTATTTCAATTATTTCCCATTGCCTTAAAAAAAATCTATCAGATGAAGGGTATATAATAGCCCCAAAGACCTTATCCACTGTCATCCCAAGCAAATCAAAGCTACTAGAATAGGAAAGAATGAGCTGTGAGTTATTGACCCAGATTTTGAGTAGAAACAGACCAAGAGATGAACTCCAGAAAACAAGAAATCATGTTCTACCTCTTAATTCAGTAGAAATTCTTAATGATTTTTTAATCAATATGGGTAGATTCCTGAACTGTAACAGGTATATGATGTTTTTTGCTAACAATTATTCAACTACTGGAGGGAAGTCAAGGTAAATTCAGAGTAAAATTTCTTAATTTCGGGGAAAGATGGACACAAACTCTGGGGAAAATTCAGTTACACACATAAATATGTAAATGACTGTGTTTATATAGGAGCATAAACACAGGCATTTAATTAAATATAGTTATCTAAAGCTAAGTATCCAAAGACTTGCATTTAATTTAATTCCAGACCCTATCACCAACTAATTTTATGATGTGGACTGATCACTTAAACCCAGCTTCAGTTTCTGTGATTATAAAATGAGAATATTAATACTTATCCTGCCTATCTGATACCATTTGAAATAATTTATGTGAAAGCCATTTCTGTTTTACAAAGCAGCATATTTGAATAACAGATTGCTGGATTTTTCTCTATACAAAAAAATAATCAAAATTTTAAATATTTACCTTAGGTGATCCGGAAGGGGGAAGTCAGCTGTTGTTGGACCTGTACACCCTGTAAAGAAAATGAGTATGTCTTTGATGAGTACACCTGCAAGGCGTGCCAGCTGGGGTCCTGGCCCACTGATGACCTTACAGGTATATGTATCACAATGTCAGCTTGGGTACATACCTCAAAATCAACTGCAAAAGGACAAAGACATGGGTGGATGGGGTCACAATTCCAAGTGTTTCTCATCTTGGTTGTCTTGTTCATGTGATGAAGAATTCCCTTAGGGGCAGAAGCCCTCTCAATGCCTGGGCTAATCATAAAAACATCTCAGAAAGAGATTGGTCAATATTCCCACCTTCACCCCCAGAGTAGATCAGAATTCCTAGGTTTTCTACTGGACTTCCTCACCCCATTCTCCAGATAGTCCCAGAAGGTCCTAAGCAGGGCCCCAGCTAACCATCATTTGAAGTGGAGTGGGAGAGCTGTTAGCCAGGAAAAGACTAAACTATGTCATGACATATCCAAGAGCAAAAACATAGCATGGAGTTGGGTGGAAGTTGGTCTAAAACTTTGATACTTCATACTTTTCCTTAGTCTAAACCAGGAAGCTCTAACTAATGAGTTTTTGAATAATGTTAGCACAAGTTAAAACTCATCTCTGCTTGGTTTTTTTGTTTGTTTGTTTTTGCCATTATTGTTTGTCTTGTCTGTTTGGCTTTTGTGTTGTTTTGGTTTGGGTTCTTTTTTTTCTCCCAAACATGTAAAGGGATACGTTGTTGTGTTATCAAGTTTATATTTCATAGCTATTTCTAATTTTTACAGTACAAAAACAGAATATAATACCCTTCATCTTTTCTTCCAATTTATTCAGTAAACATTTGTTAAATGCATATGTTACATGCCTATTTGCATACCATTAAAATAAAGATTAAGATATAAAGCTGCAACATCTATCTTAAAGAAGTTAAAAAGGGGGTGCCTGGGTGGCTCAGTCATTTAAGCGGCTGACTCTTGATTTTGGCTCATGATCTCAGGCTCCTTGGACTGAACCCTACATTGGGTTCCATGCTCAGTGGAGAATCTGCCCCCCCCAAATAAATAAGTAAATCTTTTTAAAAAAGAAGTTAATAAGGGAGACAAAAAGGTAAAAATATTAGTACAATTATAATAAAAGGCAAGATTTGTGGACATGGAATATGAAGAAAGGACCTATACAATTTGGTTTTCAAGAAAAGTAAGAGAAAAAACAGTCCAGGCAGAGGACCCATCAAGTGGGATGTCAGGTCATGTAGTGGTTTTACAATTAACATAGATCTCCTAGAGGCTGGGAGACTATAAAAATCAGTGTTAAACTCCATCCCTCACAGGGTGAGAGATTAACCAGGGTAGTCATATTAGCAATTCCAAAAGCCTGGTTCTACAAATCCTGTGATCCTGGACCTTTTGAGATCAGTTCACATTGATGACTTTGCTTCAGTGATTGGTATTTATATGGAAGACTTCCTTTAAAAAATAAATAAATAACACATCCAAATGCCTTCTAATAGTATTTGAGTCCTGTTTTCACCATCAGACCATGAGCTTTCTGATACTCACACATCCTGGTATTCCCAGAGCCAACTCAGCACTGAACATAAGCCTTCAATAGACTTAGTTGAACGGATGAGTTACAGCGTACACACACACACACACAAATTGTGTTTAATATGAAATAAAAGAACAAGAATTTAAAAAATAAAAGCATTAGGGAAGAAATAATTTAAATTTGCAGTTCTTCTTTCAAGAAGTGAAAATTAGTTGAGGCCTAAATGAGAAATAGAAATAGCTAGCTAAGCATGGTGAGAAGGGCATTTCTGGCTGAGAGAAAAGCACGGTCTGTGTATGAGTAACCAAAGGGGGAAATCAGAAACGTAGCAGGAACTAGATCATATATAACCTTCTAGAACATGTTTAGGATTTGAGTGTTTGGTATGAAGTGTAATGAGAAACCATTGCAGGGAGTGTCGTAGGAAAAAAACAACAACATGACTGGATGTATATTTTCAAAAATATAATTCTGGTAGCTGTCCAAGAGAATAATTTGGAGAGGGATGGAATGTGGGAGAAAGGGACACAGGTTGGGTGGCTACTGCAGGCAGGGGTTCTTGGTGTCCTGGACTAAATAGCACATTGGAAGGTTGGAGATATACTTTTGAAGTAGAATCAACAGGACATACAAGTGAACTGGCTGCAGTAGATATTATGTAAAGGTACCAAATTTTCTGCCTTGAAGACTGAAGAAATAAATGCATTCTTTGATAAAGATCAGTAGTTTGGTTTGTCTTAGATCAGTTTGACATGTCTTTGAGATTTTCAGGTATGGATTAATTAATTTAACAAGCTCCTTAGTTTGAGCCAGAAAATGTAATAGGAGCTGGAAAAACAAAATACAGTCAAAGCTTTCAAGAAACTTAAAATCTAGTGGGGGAAAGCATATAAACAGTAACAACACAGTATACTTGTGCTGCAGGTAGATGAGGAATGAACAAAGTACTATAGAGAAATGAAGGAGGGCATACTTAACATGGGGAATTGGAGGGAGTATAATCTTGGGATGCCTGGGTGGCTCAGTGGATTAAAGCCTCTGCCTTCGGCTCAGGTCATGATCCCAGGGTCCTGGGATCAAGCCCTGCATCAGGCTCTCTGCTCAGCGGAAAGATTTAAAAAAAAAAAAAAAAAAAAAAAAAAAAAAAAAAAAAAAAGTAAAATCTTGAGGCATAATCTTCAACTCACTTTTTTTTTTTTTAAAAAGTGAAGAGGTTCATATTGGAAGGTGTGTGCAACATCAAGGCTTTAAATGGCACCACCATTCTCTTGAGTACCCTAACCAAAATGAAGTGCGCCATCTTAGACTCTTCTTTATGTCTGGCCACCCATATCCAGTCACTTGTCAAGTCTGGCTATTTGAATTTCTAAATATTCTTATTCCCTCCCCTCCTCTCCATTTGTACAACTCTTCCCTTGACCAGGTTCTCATCATCTCACAGTTGGGCATTGCATTAATTTCCCAGTGTACTTCCCTATTACCAAATGTATGCCACATAACTCTAAGTCTACTTTTCATGTTGCTGCTGGATAATGTATCCAAAATACAGAGTTGTCTTTTTACTTCATTGTTCAACACTTAGCAGTTTTCGTATCTCTACTGGATACATTCTAAGGTTTTCAACGTGGCATACAAAATTCCCTCTCCTCTCCACCTCCTATAACCTTTCTAGTTCCAGTCACTACCACTTGGCAACTCTCATTTTACCTCCTAGCATCAAGGACTGTTTATAATACATTATCTATATGCAATACCATTTTATTCCTCCTTGTCCATACCTGTGTTATCTTCTCTGCTTGGAAGGCACTTACTCCTCCTTACTTGAGTAACTCTTGAGTCAATCCTTTCTTATGCCATTCAAATGTCACCTTCTCTCTGAAATCTTTGTTGATGTACTTAGACTGAGAAGTCCCCTATACTGTATTTCTAAAGCAAATTTTCCTTCCCTCTTTAGGTCAGTTTTCAAACTGGATTTTAATGGCCTTTATCTTTATCTTCCTCTCCTACTGAATCATTAGTTTTCCAAGGATGTAACTCTATCTCAATCATATTTGCATTCCCAGCATCTGACATGATGCCTGGCACAGGGGAGAAACTCAGTCAATGTATGTCAACCAGCAGGAAGATTGTGGGGAGTGTAACAAATGAAGATGAAAGTACATATTAGGGCCATCCTGTGACAATAGGCTTTAACTAAAGAGTTTAGATTTTATCCTGTAATCAGTGTAGGGCCAGTAGAGGTTTTCAAGCAGAATGAGAGGCTTTTTCTCTGGCTGCATGCATACATGTGAGTGGGTGTGTATGTGGGAGTAGGGGAGGAGAAGGTGGGAGCAATAACTGCCAAACTTGGAAAGGTCTCTGCATTGATATCATGTGAAGTTTAACCTTTAATTGAGATCTACGGCATTTTCCCAAGTAGCCTATAGGTGTTTGCGACTCTGTCTCAC
The DNA here is from genome assembly GCF_963455335.1 of Martes martes. Lineage (NCBI taxonomy): Eukaryota > Metazoa > Chordata > Mammalia > Carnivora > Mustelidae > Martes > Martes martes. Next base: position 73,045,823 of record NC_137898.1, on the reverse strand, counting down.
TAACTCTGAATCAAAGTAGCAGATCCCTTGGGGCTGCTCTCTAGCCAGAAAACTGCTCTGATGACTTCAGCTCTTCCAAAGCCACCACAGAGATGCCTGGGGCTAGCTTCAGGGAATATTTTAAGTCTTCCTTCCACCCACTTGGCTTGTAGTTACTCTACTGCAGCCCCATAACATGACAGCTCAGGTCACCTCTGGGTCAGTGCCCTCATTGTGATAATAGATAGCAACTACCCCATACATGATGCTTTCTACGTTTCAGGAACTGTTTGAAATCTTACAAATGTTAATTTATTTAATCCTGTATACCAATTCTATAAGAATGGTAGCATGGTCAAGAGATATGAGCCAACTAACAACTGAATAATTGTTCAGAAAAACAACTAAAAGTGGCAATAAACTGACATTAATATCTGTCTACATATTTATCCATATATCTGTATATTTGTGTCTATTCATATGATAGATGGATGAAATGAAGATGACTCATTGGTAGGAAAAGGTGTTTGTGAGTGCTAGGATTGTGGGTGACTTTTTCATAAACACACACACATAGGTGTGTATGAACATATATGCATATAATATTGGATTATGTTATGAGAATGTATTTCTATTTGTTAGGTCATTAAAATAAATTTTAAGCTAGCCATTTTCTTTTTTTTTTTAAGATTTTATTTATTTATTTATTTGACAGAGAGAGATCACAAGTAGACAGAGAGGCAGGCAGAGAGAGAAGGGGAAGCAGGCTCCCCACTGAGCAGAGAGCCCAATTCGGGGCTCGATCCCAGGACCCTGAGATCATGACCTGAGCCGAAGGCAGAGGCTTAACACACTGAGCCACCTAGGCGCCCCAAAGCTAGCTATATTCTTAATAGCTATCATAATTGGCAGGAACCAGTACGAGGAAAAGTGAGAAAGAGAATCTGGCATGAAAACCAGGAAGAAGAAAAAAAAGATTTAAAAATGGAGGATGAGGGAGGGCAGAACACAACGGCCCTAATCCAACTTATTCTCATGGAGACAGCGAGTTTTTATTCTTTGTCTAACACTCTTCCGATGTCTGTGTTAGCAGGGAATAGGATAGATGGGATCCCCGCCCTCAAAGAGATGATCAACTAAATATTGACGGAGAATAGTGAAATGCTGAGTGTAAACGCCAGAGAACACCCAAGGGCATAGGATCCTATATCAGTGGAAGCAACTTAGATGAGTTTTAAGTTTGCCTCTTCCATGAATATTGGTCATACAAGAATTAAAGGAAAGGTGGAAGTTGACCAAACTAAAATGAGAGAGAAGAGTTTGGGGCATAGAATACAAGAATTTAAAAGGAACAGAGACTATGGGGTGGAGGGAATGAGGGGGGCAAGCAAGGCAGAGGCCAATGCTTAGAGGGCTTTGTGAGCCATGGTAAATAATTTGAAGTTTATTCTAAGGGAAACTGAAAATCATTATTGAATCATTTAGTCATTTGTTCAACAAATATATACCTAGCACTTCTTCTGCCCCAGGCAATGTTCTAAGGGCTGAAAATATTTCCATGACCAAAACATAAAATTCTCTGCCCTTATGATGTTTACGTTCTAGTGGAAAGAATAGTTTGGAACAAGGCAATTATCACCTCCAGGTATGTCCAAAAACTGAAGGAAGTTAATGCAATCATGGTGGACTACTCTATAAATATTATTCAAATAGTTGCAATGTAAAGAGTGAATTTTTTTAAAAACATGATTTTGGAACAGTGGCTTCATCTGCAGAGAGAGAAGGGAAGGAGTCAGATGGGAGTTACAAAAGAGGTTTTAATTTTGTCTGTAAGCTGTGTGTGTGTGTGTGATTTGAGATAAGTATGACAAAATATTGCCATTTATCAAACCTAGATTTTTTATGTTTGTTCTATAATTCCATGTGTGTTTACAATTTTTAGAACTGAAAATACTTCATACTACTTGAGCTATTCAAATATTGAATACTGAAAGATACAATTTAAAAATAAAGATTAAAATGGGGATTTTAAAAGGAGGATAAGAGAAAAACCACAGTAATGAAATTTTGCAGATTACAATATGAAGCTATTTGCGGTTTAGACTATGATGATGTGATGGGGAAAAAAAGAGCAATGAAGAGATCTGGTTAGGAATTAAAATCAAAAGGAGAAGGTAATTGTTTCCCTGACAGAAGAATGCAACTGCAGTCTAATGTGGTTTGAGCAAGGAAGGAGGAAAAAAATAGTGGAAAGCAACAATTGGGGTTCATTATTCAGAGAATTCCTTAAAAGCTTCTGCCAAGACAACTTTTTCATTGCACACCATTCCCTACCAGATAAATATAAAAACTCCCTAGAAAGAATCTTTAATTTGTTTCTGTCAAAGAATTTGGGATGGGCTGAAAGTAGCAGATCTTTGGCTCCTCTGTTGAAAGCCAGAGCCATGGGAAACACTTTCAGGTGGATTTGCCAAGTCTGGCAACCTTCAAACAAACTTAACTGAAAGGAAAAAGCAAAAACAAAATGACTTTCCAGAAAGTAACTCAATGAGAAGCTTTATGACAGGAAGTTAGAATGATTTCCTGCTTTTCAATTATGAGGAAATGTATCTTATTTATTTTCAATGCAGAGCTGTAAAATAGAAAGAAGGCAGGGCTTATCAACATTTTAATGTCAATAGGAACATTCTCTAGGAAGTTTCTTTGGTTCCCCCAGTTACCTAATTGCTTTGGAGATTGGAACCTTTGTATCTTCATTTAGGAAGAAAAAGAGAGGAGAGTCAAACAAAAGGGAGTTGGTGGGAACCTGGGAGGGATTGGAGGATGAGCTCCAAGGGGACTAACCACCCAAGTTTTATAACTCCCTGCATTTCAGTTTTACTCTCTTCTTACAAATAATTACTTCATTTGTGTTCCTCAGTTTGTCCCACTTTTCTTGGGCTTTTTTTTTTTTTTTTTTTTGCCCTGTAATAAATAAGTACATTAAAAAAATATATATAGGGAAGACTGATTTTCATTACCAATAATTGTAACTATCTTAAGCATTATCCTTTTGAATCCTATGAGATAGGTATTACTATTTCATAACTGAGTTAATTAAGACCCAGGAAGATTCTGTAAATTGTTCAAACTAGTGACTAACTGACAAAACTAGTAGAAAATCAAGCCTAAGTACTGTGATTTCACTGTTTTATGCTACACTGCCTTCCTTTCTCCACCATCATATTTTGGAGTCCCATATTATCCAGAAATTATAGAAAAGAAAAAAATTCAGGTTTCGAGCTGGTCACATGTTAATTATTCCAAGTTGCTGAGATATTTTCATTTCAAATGTGCTTAAAATATGCTTCCTGTTTATTCCAATTCAGTTTGGCTGAGGGAAGGGAAGGGGTAAAAGATCCTTGCCATGTATTAAATATTTGCTTCTGATTCTTTAGGGGAGATCTGTTATGAGTTTAGTTGAGAAATCGGTTTATTTCTATCATTATGATTATAATAAATAGTTTCTGTTAATATTAAACACAACAGGTTTTCAAAAATGGTGACCTCTAATTTCTTGGCTTCTAGGCTAGGTAGTAATTTGAATCAGGACATATGTTATACCATCTGGTTATTCTATCATTCATTCAACAAAAGTTCATCAGGTTGCTACACTGTTGTCAACTGTGCAAAGTTCTATCCATAGAGATGTAAATGGAAGGTACCCGACTTTCATTTATATAGACTCAACTGTCCATAACAGAAGAGGGCTGACTTAAAGAAATAATTGCATTGAAAGTATTACCTATGATATATGTTACAAATGAACCATATGCCAGGTTCACTGGTGGTACAGAGGATAGTAGTCATGAGTGAATAATTCTAACCAGGTGCAAACATAGCACCGGGCACCAGACAATCAGTGATCACGGAGACACAGATCCTACCCTCAAATATCTCAGGGCCTGGGCAGACAAACATACTAATAAAAAGGCAATTTCAATGTAATATATTAAGTATGCCCCACATATAGTAGAAATTGATTTAATGTTTGTCCACTGAAAGAATACAAGAGAGAAGAGGAAATAAGAGAATGAATGAATAAACAAAGGAAAGGAACAAAGGAGGAAAGAAAGTGTTGGGATGAGAGTAAGTAGGGATTACTATAGGAGCATTGAGAAGAGAAAATTAACCAGGTCTTGGCAGTTTGGTGGTACCTTCTGGAAGGAAATGGAATCAATGAATGTGAAATTAGAAGTTAACCAGGTAAAAGGGAGAGGAATTTTTAAGTGGAAAGAAAAGACCCTGAGGAATGTTACATGTCCTATCTAAGAATGTATGTGTCTGAAAATATTTTTTTCTAATATCACAAAGCTATTCAGGGGCAAGGGAAGCACTATTTCACATTCACCCTTCTAACAAAGCTTATATTATGGGAACTACTTTTTCTTTCTTTTTTTCTTAAGATTTTATTTATTTATTTGAGAGAGAACACACTTATGAGCAGGGGGAGGGTCAGAGGGAGAAGCAGGGTCCCTCCTGAGGGGAGCTCCATCCCAGGGCCCTAGGTTTATGACCTGAGTCAAAGGCAGACATTTAACAAACTGAGCCACCCAGGTGCTGGGGATAAAGGATAGTTCCTTTTCTAAAGACCAAACATCCTAATGGTGACCAGGTGTAAGAGACTACTTTGCTTAACAATGGAATTCCCAGGTCACTAAGCATTTTCTAGATTTTCCTTAAATTTGTTACATAAACACCAATAGAATCTGAGGAAGATAAATTTATGACAAATGTAGTTTAAAAAATGCAGATGAGAATTTTGGCCACGTCTGCAACAATTCATCTTTATTATCTTGCAGTAGCATAGTGGTTTAAATCAAAAGGCTTTGGACTTAGACATATCCATGTTCAAATCTATACTTTGCAGCTGATTCATTGTGAGACTTTACGTAAATAAATTTCCTTGTCTGAGCTTCAACTTCTTACATAAAATGATGGTAACAGTAGTAACTAAATCAAAGAAGTATTAGAGAGATGAAATAGTGTACAAGGAGTTTAGTACCTGTTAACAGTTCAATTATATAATCATTCTAATGTTAATAAAATTTTAAAAAATATATAGTGATGAGAAATGAATATAGAGATTGATTGATTAAAGATGAATGAATGAGAAAATCCGGAAAAAGTTCCAAACTCTCTCTATTTAGTGTCTTCCACGTTTGACAGTAAGATCCTTTAAATCAATGTCTGTCTAGCCCAGGGAATGGCACAGAATAGGCAGTGAATTTTTATCTGTTGAACATTTCTTTTAAGGTCACTCAGATGATCTTCTTAGGCCTTCTGATTCTAAATGAATGGATTATTCAGGTTAACAGTGATCTAGAAACTCCAGAAAAGTAGTCATGATCTATAACAATACTAAAAGGTATTTGGGGTTTGAACTCACAACCCTGAGACTAAGACCTGAGAGGAAATCAGGAGTCACATGCTCAACCAACTGAGCCACCCAGCCTCTCCCACCCTTTTTTTAAACCACTCTCTGGAATCAAGAGTTTTCTGGTTCCATCGAGGGCATCATTATCCACTTCTGCTATTTTTCTCAATCACAAGAGGAAAAAAGATTTTTTTAATCTTCCTCCCAAAGGGATTTAGCATCTATTGCCCTATTTTTACATTTATATCCAGCTATGTGTTTGAAATTAAGTTAAAGTTTTGTAGTGTCCCAAGGCTTAGTCTTTTCTATCTACATTTGCTTATTGTTCTCAGTTACACACTGAAGAAATTTCTGAATTTAAATATATAGCTCAGATTTCTCATCTAATCTCCAAACTTGAATATTCATCCTTCTAATATTTATTTATTTGAATGTCTAATAGATATCTCAAATTCTACAGTTCCAGAGATGCAAACCAGGTCTTTACCTTCCTGATCCCCAAGGCTGCTCTATCAGTAGCATTCTATTGATGGCAAATCCATTCTTTCACAAGACAATAACTTTAGAATCATCTTTTTTTTAAGATTTTATTCATTTATTTGAGAGAGACAGAGTGAGAGAGCATGAAAGGGGAGGTCAGAGGGAGAAACATACAGAAACATGGAGCTGGGAGCCTGATATGGGACTCGATCCCAGGACTCCGGGATCATGACCTGAGCCGAAGGCAGTTGCTTAGCCAACTGAGCCACCCAGGGACCCTGGAATCATCTTTTGATTCTTCTCATATCCTTTAATCAGTTGATCAGAAAATCCCACTGACTCTTCAAACAGAATTCTACCACTGCTCACTACCTCCACTGTAAGATCTCTTATCCTAGAAATCATCATTACTTACCTTTACTACTGAAATAACCTCCTAAGTAGTCTTCTGATTCTACCCTTGCCCCCTACCTATAGCCACTTCTTTTTTTTCCTTTTTTTTAAATTTAATTTAATTTTATTTTTCTTCAGTGTTCCAAAATTCATTGTTTATGCACCACACCCAGCCACTTCTTAACACCTCAGGCAGAGATATATTTTTGGAAAGTAAGCCAGATTAATTTACTCCATTGTCTGAGAACCTATGATGGTGTTCTATCTCATTCATCTTTGTGTATGGTGTAAGAGAATGGTCGAGTTTCATTCTTCTATACATAGCTGTCCAATTTTCCCAGCACCATTTATTGAAGAGACTATCTTTTTTCCACTGTGTATTTTTTCCTGCTTTGTCAAAGATTATTTGACCATAGAGTTGCAGGTCCATATATGGGCTCTCTACTCTGTTCCACTGGTCTATGTGTCTGTTTTTGTGCCAATACCATGCTGTCTTGGTGATCACAGCTTTGTAGTAAAGCTTGAAATCAGGCAAAATGATGCCCCCAGTTTTGTTTTTATTTTTCAACATTTCCTTAGCAATTCGGGGTCTCTTCTGATTCCATACAAATTTTAGGATTGCTTCCACCAGCTCTTTGAAAAATGCCAGTGGAATTTTGATCGGGATGGTATTGAAAGTATAGATTGCTGTAGGCAGTATAGACATTTTAACAAAGTTTATTCTTCCAATCCATGAGCATGGAATGCTTTTCCATCTTTTTGTGTCTTCTTCAATTTCTTTCATGAGTGTTTTGTAGTTCCTTGAGTACAGATCCTTTACCTCTTTAGCTGGGTTTATTCCCAGGTAGCTTATGGTTCTTGGTGCTATAGTAAATGGAATCGGATCTCTAACTTCCCTTTTTTATATTTTCATTGTTAGTGTATAAGAAAGCAACTGATTTCTGTGCATTAATTTTATATCCTGCCATATTACCAAATTGCTGCATGAGTTCTAGTAGTTTGGGGGTGGAGTCTTTTGGGTTTTCCATATAAAGTATCATGTCATCTGAGAAGAAAGTTTGACTTCTTCTTTGCCAATTTGAATACCTTTTATTTCTTTTTGTTGTCTGATTGCTGTTGCTAGAAGTTCTAGTACCATGTTGAACAACAGTGGTCAGAGTGGACATCCTAGTTGTGTTCCTGATCTCAAAAGGAAGGCTGTCGGGTTTTCCCCATTGAGGATGACATTTGCTGTGGATTTTTCATAGATAGATTTTATGAAGTTGAGGAATGTTCCCTCTATCCCTATACTTTGAAGCGTTTTAATCAGGAACACATGCTGTATCTTGTCAAATGCTTTTTCCGCATCAACTGAGAGGACCCTGTGTTTCTTCTCTCTTCTCTTACTGACTTGTTCTCTCACAGTGATTGATTTGCAAATGTTGAACCACCCTTGCATCCCAGGGATAAATCCCACCTGGTCATTGTGGATAATCCTTTTAATCCTATCTTATTCAAAGTCAACTAATGAATCATTGAACACTTCATCAAAAACTAATGATGTCCTATAAGGTGGCTAACTTAACATAATAAAAAAATAAAAACAAACAAACAAACAAAAAAACAGAGTCAAAGTCCTTACAAATTTATGTTCTGTATAATCTGGTCCTTTGTTATGCCTCTGAAGTACCTTCCCTTCACTTCACCTTCCCTTCCCTCTAACACATTTGTCCTTCTTTATTTCTGATAAAACATTTAGAAGGTTCTTATCCTAGGGTCATTGCCCTAGCTGTTCTATACCGGATTGCTCTATTCCAGACACACATACTATTATCCTTCCTTCCTCCAAGTCCTTGCTCAAAGGTCTAGCCTGGGCAACTTGTTTAATATTACCAGTTGTCCCTCCTTACCCTCTTCTACCTCTTATTTTCTCCATTTCATATTTAATTTTTATTCTATTATGTTATTTATGTATTAATTTATTTTTACTCATTATTTGCATATTGTCAATATCTCTAGTTGGAATATAAGCTAAATTAGGTTTTTTTTCCTTGCCTGTTTTGTTCACTTTGGAATATCAAGTTCCTAGAACATAATAGATAATAAATATTTACTGAAGAATTAAATTACAGAATAGAAGAAAACAAATCCCCATGTAGAGAGTGCCTGTCACCCACTGCAATATGAACTTCTTATTCTGCTAACTAATCCAAAGATTGGAATCATTATCTCCATCTTACAGAAAACTGAGGTTGCAAATGTAAAATATCAGTGTTTGCGGTCACAAAGTAAGTAAAAGAAAAAAGGTTTAAGCCTTACTGTAAAAGCCCTGATGTAAAACTCTGTACTTTTTTCTTGATACGATGCCATAGGCAATATGGAAATGAACATGAATCACTGGATTCCTTCTGAAAGGATCTCTAAAATGCAAAGAAAAATTGTGTACAGTGGTCTTTTTCAAATAGCGAGTTTGATGAAGCTGTTTTAGTTAATGCTGGAAAGAACAATGGGGTGTTTTTTTTTTTAAGTGAAATTCCAGGGCTCGTGCATCAAAAAATTGTAAAATGCCTTCTTACTCTTCCAATTTCTCAATTTTCATTAACTGATAAATTTGTTTATCCCACCAGAGAAGTCAAAAAGATGATATATCTATAAGCACAATACCATTTGTGCCCAGGAAAAAATAAAATTGCTAAAAGGCCCTCTCTCAATGGACCTTCTTAAAACAAGTCTCAAAGAGAACATAAGCCAGTTTTCATCTTGCCAGAAACCATGCAATGAAAAATGTGTGCTGTATTCTTCACAGTGATGAATTTGTGGCCTGGCTAAAAACAATGTCCTCGTGGTCAGAAACCACTCTGATATAACCAGACTGAAGAAAATAGTGTGGTTTCATTGATTTCAGTTCTTGATAAATAGAGCTTACCCAAAATAAATTATCGCATTTCCCCCCAATAACATAAAACATTATAATACAATGCCTACCACTACACTATCTAACCCACTTGGAAAATACTTCATAAGGCAGTGGTATAGTCTATGAGTAATATGAAACAGATAAATGTCTCCTACTTGCCACCTCTTAAAAATCACATTAAGTCAAGTGAAAAATTCTGAGAGCATATGTGCTGCCTTGTACTTACAAACAATTTAAGACAACATAATACCATTTACTTGGGGCTGTGTATATATAAGCAGGCAAGAAAGATGAAATAGGCCTGGCTTTTCCCCAGAAGAACATAGAACAATCTAATAAAACACAAAGACAATTTAACAGATGTTGAGTCACTGCCTTTTTATGCATAGACTTTTCTTTTTCCTCCTTTTCTCACTTCATAATTATCATGCCACTCTTCAAGTTGCATGTTATTTTATAATGCCCTTGGTCGAATCCTTGAGATGTAGGCAGGAAGGCACTATTATCTTCCTTCCTAAAGCTGTTATCGACTTCCCATTGGAACTCTCAGCAATAATTGCCAGAAATATTAGAAATCTCTTACGACATTCTGTCATGAGGCTGTAGAGATAGGCCTCTGCACATCTGACTTCTGCCTTTCACACTTTTCTTTACATTTCTTCTGTTTTCCACATCTGTTCTTCTCCTCCTGTGGTTCCTCAGATGCTTTCCACATCCAATCTGACCTCAGTTCTCTTCATTAAAAATGCATGAAGTAACGGTACCCACCGACTAGAATGTGGGGACCTGAAGAAGATGTAAGTGCCTAGAAGAATAGAGTCACAGAGCCTGAGTGTTTGACCAAGCCACCATTGTCTTTTTTTTAATTTATTTTTTTAGAGAATGAGAGAGAGAGAGAGGATGAGAAGGGGGAGGGTCAGAGGGAGAAGCAGACTCCCCACTGAGCAGGGAGCCTGATGTGGGACTCCATCTCTGGACTCCAGGATCATGACCTGAGCCGAAGGCTCGTTTAACAAACTGAGCCACCTGGTGCCCAAGCCACCATTTTAAAGGAATGAATGATCGTCTGTGTGTCATCGTGGTGTGGGTCAAGTATCTTGAATGGAGTGGGTGCTTCCTAATGTGCACTCAACTAAGAAGTGAGTGACGTGCTCTAGTTGGGCTAGATGAACAAATTTTTAATCTCTTTAATGGTAAAATGAGGCATTAATCTTGGCCCTTATGCATTTATATATGGGGGGGGTTCCTATATTTTCTTCTTATAGTAAATAAGAGCATTATAGTTAATAACATATATACCAGTGGCTCAATTAAGAAATACTTAAATATTATGACATGTAAAATTCAGGAATTAGTAGTCTTGGGAAGAGAAAGGAGAGGTAAAATCTACGGCGGAATATACATGCAAGTCTGCAGTCAGCCTTAGGCAAGGGAATGTAAACCCAGGCCTTAGAACACTCTTCTTATGTCTCTGAGCCACCCCCCCCCCAAAAAAAAAATCACGATCATGTGACAGGGTCTGTGGGAACACAGAAGGAATACTGTGGGGTCTGCAAAAACTCCCAAGTCATGAAATCAAAAAGCCTCTGAATATTTCGATGGAAGACCGGCTATACAGGAAGAAAATGCCTTTTAGTACGCAGAGTATTTGAAAAAAATTGTAAGAGTCTGACTAAAGCCAGAGGACCTGGCTAGCCATAATTTTAATAGAAAGAGATATAAATTAATTGGAAAACACTCATTAGAGGTGAAAATATCTATGTAAAACTTTATTGAGAGTCTGTTGGTTTTAAAGTGATGACTGTAGTGTTTTATTCTAGTGAAACAAAAATAGTCTTAAGCTTTTTATAGACCAAGTCCTGAGAAATTGCTTCACTCATGCTTTTCAGGTAATCAGTCTAATTTCTCACACGTGAATTCTTTTCCAAGGGTTTCTCGAGATCAAAGCTCTCATTATAGGCACGAGAAAGGAATGAATTTCTGCATTATTTCTGTTTCATGTGCAGGAAAATTGAGACACATATAGAGTAAAAGCTTCACAGTAACAGGAAAAAGTTGTGCGCAAGCTGAAAATGAAGTGCCTTCTCCTGATTCTTCAATGGTCCCTCCTCTTCTTTAACGTAATCACGCATTCATTCACCCGTTCCCCTCCCTGTTATGTGTCAAGCACAGTACAAAAGCAAAGGCATGGCCTCCTGCTTTCCAGTTGCTCACAGTCCACTGGGTAAGACAGATGCTGCAAACTCACTGTGAGCATGACGGTTGTGCTATTATGTGCAAAACACTGGTGTGCAGGTGTGTTGGTGATAGGCCCAGGCCCAGAGGCTGACCACCTGGGAGGGACCTGTTCTTCCGGCTCAGATCAGAAAAACCTGGCAAATGAAGGAGGAATGGGGAGTCAGCTAGTGAAAAGGGAGAGGGGAAAGATAAAAATGGACCAAAATGTTTTAGTCAGAATGTTTTACTACTGAAATCTCTACGCTGTGTTTTTCCTCTCTTCTTCATCTGCAGTATGACCAGAAGTCATATTTTTCAAAGCTGTTCCCTACAAATGTACATCTGTGATAATCCTTCCCCTCAGCACCCTGCAGTCCCATTAAACCATTCTTTAAGCTTTAATTATGAAATAAATCTTTGCATATATTTTCAAACTCCCCTGTAAAATGTAACCAATAAAAAAGAACAAAAAATGAAAACTAAATGAAATCTAAGCCCGGAGTTATCAGCTGTCTGAGGGGATTTGATTAAGGGAATCTAAAACACAAATATTTAATAAACCATGAAGGGCATGATATAGGCTGGGTCCAGTGAAAAATGAATGACTGTGAGTCTCCTGTGTGGAATGTTAGAAATGTCCCACAGTCAATCCTTGTTCTTGTCACCTGTGGGGATCCGGTGCCCATTCAGGAAAATGTCTACACTAGAAAACTTTAGAGCCACAAAGGCAACAATTGGTGTCTCTGGCCCAGCAACTCAGGACATACATGCCAGGATGAGGACATTGTTGATGATTCTGAACCAATGAGACTTTCTCAGAAGGAGGCATGACCTTCTGTTAGGATAACTAATATCAAATACGTATGCTACCACAAGCCCCTCCTCACCCATGAGCAGACACTGTTAATCATTCATGATTCTCTTTCCTACTAAGAAGACTCAAGACCCCTTTCAAAGGGGTACTTGATCCATTTCCCTCTCCTGATACACCATCAATCAATCAATCAGTCAAAAATCCCACAGGATTCTAATCTCAGCCCCAATAAGTTAGCATATCAAACCTTATACTATTCCTCTATAAAACAGAATTAATGATACTTACCTGACTTGTTTACTAAAATATCTAGGATAACATCTGACATATGGTGGGCACTCAGTAAATGTTAGTTTCCTCCTTTTTGTAATGCTGGCATAAGTAGGAATGAGGTAACTTCCTATGGAGGCAGTTTCAGATAAAACTTACCCAACATTTTGGATACCAACTAAATCAGGGAGTAATCATGGTATGTTTTGTTTTATGATGACATAGTGGTAAAAATCAATCAACTCTAGATAAGCCTTCCCAACTGAGGACTTTTTTTCCCCTGGCCTAAAGTAAAACATGTTGCAATTAACAGCCTTCTTGAGAAGAGTGCTCTGAACTGTATAGTTAGATGGCACTTCTTAACGAATGACTTCTGTCTCCTGCCTCTCTCTTTCTTCTACCCATGCTTCCCAGATCCAATGAACTACTCAGAGCTACATTAGTCTGTCAATATAAAACATTTATCATTGCCAAGTTAGTACCAGGAATATTTCTAATGCGAAACAGGTCACCTCTACGCAGAAGTAAGCTTTTGAGGTATTTATTTAGTTTTGCTCTCTCTGGTTACCAGAATCTTTACTCCATTTGCTGAATTTATTTACTGAATCTTTACTGAATTTAGACTTCTATCTATGATGGTAACTAGGAATTCTGTAACTTGGAACTTCCTAAAGGCAACAAAAAATGTTTGCTGTGAATAACTTGATCCATACACCAGGAAGAAAATTATAAAGTTTGATTGTATGGTGTATATATTAATTTGTGAATTGCTATGTTAATATGAGTGAGGCAACATGCTCAGTACCAGGAATCCATTTGTGAGCAAAAGAGACAAATTCCCTAACATTAGAGTGTTATAGTCAAGGAAGGAGGATAGACCTTAACAATATAATCTTTCTCTCTCACTCCCTCTCTCATACACACAAAATAGGTGATGTTATAGTAAATGCTACAAAGAAAAATAAGGTACATAAATATCACACACACACACACACACGCACACACACGCACACATGCACACACCACTTCCAATTCTTCTGAACCATGGAAGTGATAAAGAAAAAATCTTTAGCTCAGGCTATGTGAAGAGATTCTTTTCAGGGGTGTGGACAATGCAGAAAGAATTCTGAGTCTGCATTCTTCTGCTATCTCGGCTCAACATCCTAGAAATCAAAATCTAGATTAAAGACAGAAAAATGGTCTATGGATGGAACAGACTGAAAGCAAGCATGATGTTAGTCACCAGTCAACACCTTGTACTCTGGGCAGATCTATTGCTCAGGTATCAAAGGATAGTCCCCAATGGCCCCACATCAGTTTTGTACACCTGAAATGACTGAGGACACATACATATGGAACTTGTTAGGGAGTTCATGCCCTCGCTGACATAGAATATCAGGTATCCATCCAGGATCTTTGACTCCTCATTCCTTCTGCCTAAACAGACACCTGGAAAAGGATGTGGAAATGTAAGAGTCTAGGAACTATTAACTACAGGAATATTAATTCTTTAAGACTAATACCTGAAAAATAAACATGAGTACCAGTTATTACTGAGCAGTGATATCATTTTTAGGTGTCCAGGAAATCAGTGGACCAACCATTCTCCCATTAGAGTTATGGAAAGCATACTGGTAGAATCACAGGATGAATATCGATAATACAGTTTTTTGGCAGTTCACTTTCCCTTAAAAAAAAAAAACTTGTATTTTCAGTATTTATCACTTCAAACTATGAAAGCATAGATTATACTAGAGAACAACAGAAAAAGGATCAAGCATGAAAGAGGAGGAAAATGAGAAATGGGTAGCTACTTAAATAGGTTTTATCAGAAAATAGGTCTTTTTTTTTCTACTCTGTTGATCATCTGCATTTCTAGAAAGAACTGCATTGTTGTGTGTCTTCTGTGAAGCTCTAATATGCTTGCTAAGAGGTAACTTCATTCTCGTGATCAAGATTCCTTAATCAAGACATAACATATGTTAAATTGATTAAATTTATACTAAAATGATAAAATATATATAAAATATATATATAAAATATATAACATGTTAAATTGATTAAATTTATACTAAAATGATAAAATATATATACTGTAATCTTAGTTAACCTCCATATACCCTTCCAGTATGCAGTAATTGACCAGTACACTAAGAGTACTTCCAATAACTTACCATTACACTAAGAAGGAAACAGGGATTAAAAAACAAACAAATAGTAAGGGAGAAAATGCACAGTAATTCACAGAAGGAAACAAAGAAGGCTTTAGGAAGAATAACAAGGCATTCAGATGTTTGTAAACCAATGCACACAGCAGAGGTGGTAGTTAATGGGTATTTAAATTTATATCATAATAAGATTAGCATTATTCTGAGATTTGGAAGAATATGTTCCATGATAGGAATATAACAATGGAAGGAAACCATCTTGTTCAAAAGAAATAGATCTAATAGTAGTAAGCAGGGGAAGAAATAAGAGAAAGATAAACCACCAGAAGAGGTATCTGCAAACCTGAAGCTCACAACTTTGTGCCAGCCCTCTGGGTAAGGATTTTTTTTTTTTTTAAAGAAAATCTCCAGTGATATTGTTGGAGGCCATCCAGCTGACCACTTCCCTTTGGCTTCTCATACTCTTCTTTCCTTCTATCTGGTCTACCTTATGTCTTCCCTGACATATACTCTTCCTCTGCCATTCCGTAATATTGGTGTTAAGCCAGACTTCTAGGCTCTGCTCTCTACCTGTGAAATTCCTCATTAATTGTATTTATGTATATGTCTCTTATTTCCACCTGTAAACAGATGACTCCCAAAGCTGTAACTTTCACCCTGATATCTCTTCTAAACCTCTGTTTCCACCTACTCAGTACCTCATAGACATTTCAAATACAACATGTCTAGATTGGAACTAGATATCATCCCCACAAAATCTGATAATTTTCTTCCTACAGCCCTCATCTTAGTTATTTTATTAGCATTGCTATCAACTTGGTTAGAAGCCCCTTTCCTGAAACTTCTGTCTACCTCATAATTTCTTTCAGTTCCAGCTCTAAAATGTCTTTCCCAGCTCAATGTCTTCTTCAGTACAATGACTTAGTTTTTTCCCATCATCCTCTTGTGATAGCCTTCTGATCAGTTTATTCACCTCCAATCTCCACTTGCCATCCTCACCTCCTGCCTTTCTGATCTGTCTTCCCCCACCACTAATCTTGGCCTTGAGACAATATAGTTCAAAGTCTTAGGTACAGGGGCGCCTGGGTGGCTCAGTGGGTTAAAGCCTCTGCTTTCAGCTCAGGTCATGGTCTCAGGGTTCTGGGATGGAGCCCCGCATCGGGCTCTCTGCTCAGCGGCGAGCCTGCTTCCTCCTCTCTCCCTCTCTGCCTGCCTCTCTGCCTACTTGTGATCTCTATCTGCCAAATAAATAAAATCTTTGAAACAAAGTCTTAGGTACAGTGTGGATGATCACACCTTGGAATGATCAGAGAAGGCATTCACAGACTGGATAAGAAGTCAGTCTGATACTCTAAGGTTGGGCTGCCAACCAAGGACCAAAGATCAGTTGTATAGTCATTAAGCTTACTTATTCAAAATAAGATTTCCTTAAAAAATAAATAAATAAATAAATAAGATTCCTTTGTCCTGATTCAAAATGCACTGATTCAAAATCTCCTGAGTTAGACCCTTGGATTGAATTTTTGTAGACGCTGCAAGTGATTGTGAAGCACATCCGTTTTTGGAAACTCTAAGAACTTATCCAATTATAAGATTCAGTGATTATAACACTCTAATCAGAATCCAATTTGCTATTCCAAGAGAATAGTTACAAAAGTATTTTGTGCAATGGCAGCATCATTAAACTAAACATAAAGCCTTCTGAGTGGTTCACATTAAAGAAAAAACACACATTTGAATGTATAAATTCTGGCAAATTTGTGACAATAATCACATCACATTAGAGGCATGCCTCATGCACACTTCTTCCAACAAATATATCTAATGGCATTTTCTTTAGTTTCACACATGATGTTAATGGGTTACATGGGAAGAGTTCAAGAAATTGATGTAAAAATAGTGGTGAGCGCTGTCATATGCAAAACATTTAGGATTAGGGTGCTAATTACATCTAAATAGAAACAATTAAGATTTAGCAGAACAGCAGAGAAAAAGGAGTAAAATGAGAGCCTTTAAAGTAAACATTTATACATTTTTTTTCAGTTGATTCTTTTTAGCTAATGAAAGAATTCCCACTTCATGCACCACATAACCTGTTTCCTATGCCAGTAAGTTACTGTGGGTATTAACAGCTCATGACCTATGAGGGGAAACAGGCCCCGTTAGAATTAACTACAATAGATAATAGATTTCATTGTCACAACACTGTTCTAAATAAACAGTTATGGAAGAATAAAGATAGGAATGATTGACTAATCCCTATTTTCCTTTTATAAAATAGTCTCTACCAGGAACAAATTTATAAATATGAAGCAAAACCCCGTGGTATACTAAAATTTCAGAGATTGAATTCCCACATATAAGCCGCATATGTGAACACAGATGCCTAAAAATAAGGATACAATATCTTCATTAGCAATGAGATATGTGTTTATTTATAATTAATAACATTATGTAAAATAACGGTCTCATATTTAGTCTGGGACATCCACATTTTTTTTAAGTTAAAAACACCTTGTTTCAATATTAAATACACGGGAGTTTCTTATTTGTTTTGCTTTGTTTTGTTTTAGAGAGAAAGAGCAAGCAGGAGAAAGAGACAGAGAGAGAGGGAGAGAGAAAATCTTAAGCAGGCTCCGTGCCTAGCTTGGAGCCCTAAGCTGGGTTTGTTCTCATGACACTGAGGTCATGACCTGACCCAAAATCAAGAATCAGACTCATAACTGACTGGGCCACGCTGGTGTCTCTAAATACACAGGTTTTTAAAATAAGACTGCTTTTCCCATAGAAACAATTCTGTAAAGTGTACCAAAGATCCAAGGCTAACTCACGAGTCCCATTAAACCCATAATGAATTTAACAGTAATACTAATGGTACTGTTTCAAGCCTGAGATCTTGAAGAAAGAGACTGACAAGGCAGAAATAAGAATATTTCCTTTCCTTTTTACAAGAGCTGCCCTTAGACATATTTTGAAAGAACCACATGTTTCTTTGCTATTGTTACTTATTGTTGTCTCCCTTACCTCCAAGTAACCTTTGATATTCAAAGCCTCTTACTGCAACACCCTCGACTGTGAGATATGGGAATTTAATAGGAAAATCTTACACCCGTAACAATTAGGATTAGGGTTGGATGCATATATCGGGGGAAAGTAGCTTAAACAAGACAAATGTGATGTCTGTAGTCTAGAGCTAGTGAGTGATTCCATTGCTAATGGGGATTCTTTTCCAAAACTTAGGACACGTTTTCTGTTCTTAAAGTTACTTTATATTCCAAGATAACTGCTGGAGCTCTAGCCGCTGTCTTTATATTCCAGGCAGGGGAAGGAGAAAGCCGAGAAGGGCCAAAAGGGTATTCTCCAAGATTAGTCATTTTTCTATAAGGAGTTCCCTGCTTATATCTTTCTGGCTAGAACCTAGCCACATAGCAATCTGATTAAAAAGGTTGCTGGAAAATGTAGTGTGGCCGCACTCTTTACCAGCTCCAGGTGAAATTAACGATCTGCTGCTGAGAATAAAGGGGAGAATGGATATTTGCAGGCAATTAGTTATCTCTTCCATGTTCCTCAAATGTCCAATGCTCCAGATTGTTTAACTCCTTTCCTGCTCACTCAATACGGTTTCTTTATTTCTGTGTTTCTGTTAAATGTAACAAATGCTACTTTATACACACACACACACACACACACACACACACAGAGAGAGAGAGAGAGAGAGAGAGAAATGACCCTTCTAAGAGCAGTGGTTCTTAACTTTGGCTGTACCTTTAGAATTACTTGGAGTGTCTGTTAAAAATCCTGATGTCCAAACCAGTTAAATCAGAAACTCCGACAGCGAGACCCAGGCCACAGTATTTTTTAGTATTTTTTAAAAATGCCTCTGGGTGATTCCAGTGTGCAGCCAAGTTTGAGAATCATGATCTTAAAGAAATGTGAAAACAAGGTGCATACCCTAAATGATGCCAAGTTCTGTCATTTTTTTTTCCTGATGTGTAATGAAGTGATATAAAAACATGCAAGCCATGAGTCAAGAATAGTTTTTGGAGTGTGGAGTGTGGGTACTTCCCACACAGACCAGTTGTTTGCCTTTGGGGTCATTTTGCCTCTGCTGCCCCCCACTTTTTTATTAAGTATCTTTTCTTTTATAACATTGGAACCATGTGGTTCTCTGAAAATCCTAACCTTTCTATACAGTGGATTCAAGGACAGTATAGATGGATCCACTGTTGGTCATCCTTGATGTCTTGAACTCTCAAGGAGCCCCACATCCATTTAAACTCTCTCTATTGCTTCAGATAATTTTCAAATCTTTTCACACTTTTATCTCATCCCAGATCAACACAGCATCCAAAGGAATGTTTAACACCGGTGTGACCATGTCCTTCCTTTCCTGTATATATAGATCCCTCCAATGATTTCCTATTGGTCTAGGCCTCTCTGCTTTCCAAGAGCCCTTCCTTCCTACCTCCCAGCCTTATCTAGACCACTTACTGCACCTGTACAGTGGCCTCCTTTCATGCCTCCAGTGGCCCCTAGCTTTCCTTACAATTAATCCCCATATGCTGTACCTACTGAATGCCCAGTCATCGAACCAACACTTCCATTTGCTCAATCCTATTGAAGGAGGCTTTGATTGCTCCCACAGACTGCATTAGGAACCATGCTGTCCTTCTTAATGGCCCTTATCACAGTTGTAAGTAATTATTTAGAAGCACTCCCTCCCCAATTATTTCTTAGGAGAACAGGGAGCATGTTCTTCACCATTTTGTTTTCAGAACCTAGAACAGCTCCTCTCACACAGTGTGTGATACTATAAAGATACATATTTTATGAATGAATATATGAAGAACTGAGTAACATGGGATATTGAGATTAGAAAGGTAGATTGGAGTCAAAGGGTCCTGAAAAGGGTCATAAGCAGCTGCTGTAACTTAGGCAGTTTACTTAGGTGACCCAAGTAAATGTTTCCTCTTTCTTTTTTTTTTTTTTTTTTTTTTCCAATGCATCTGTGTCTCTGCAGGTTGTGACTTGATCCCAGTACAGTATCTCCGCTGGGGTGATCCTGAGCCCATTGCAGCTGTGGTGTTTGCCTGCCTTGGCCTGCTGGCCACCCTATTTGTCACTGCAGTCTTCATCATTTACCGTGATACGCCAGTAGTCAAGTCCTCCAGCAGAGAACTCTGCTATATCATCCTTGCCGGCATCTGCCTGGGTTACTTATGTACCTTCTGCCTCATTGCAAAGCCCAAACAGATTTATTGCTACCTTCAGAGAATTGGTATCGGTCTTTCCCCAGCCATGAGCTACTCAGCCCTTGTAACCAAGACCAATCGTATTGCAAGGATCCTGGCCGGCAGCAAGAAGAAGATCTGTACCAAAAAGCCCAGATTCATGAGTGCCTGTGCCCAGCTGGTGATTGCTTTCATTCTCATATGCATTCAGTTGGGCATCATTGTTGCCCTCTTTATAATGGAGCCTCCTGATATAATGCACGACTACCCAAGCATTCGAGAAGTGTACCTGATCTGTAATACCACCAACCTAGGGGTTGTCACTCCTCTTGGATACAATGGCTTGCTGATTTTGAGCTGTACCTTCTATGCTTTCAAGACCAGAAACGTTCCAGCTAACTTCAACGAGGCCAAGTATATTGCCTTCACTATGTACACCACCTGCATTATATGGCTGGCCTTTGTGCCAATCTACTTTGGCAGCAACTACAAAATCATCACCATGTGTTTCTCCGTCAGTCTCAGTGCCACAGTGGCGCTGGGCTGCATGTTTGTGCCGAAGGTGTACATCATCCTGGCCAAACCAGAGAGGAATGTGCGCAGCGCCTTCACCACGTCTACCGTGGTGCGCATGCACGTGGGGGACGGCAAGTCATCCTCGGCAGCCAGCAGATCCAGCAGCCTGGTCAACCTGTGGAAGAGGAGGGGCTCCTCTGGGGAAACCCTAAGGTAAAATGGGGTGGTGGGGAGTTGTGGGGCACTGGCTTCTATAGTTGAAGCAATGGCATTTGCTTCCTGGTCTTTTAAGTGGGAAATATCTGAATGAATCAAACTCAGGGAGGAGGGGTGGGGGTGGGGAAAGGGGCCTTGGGCATTCTCATTGAATGGTTTTTATGGGATTAATTGGGTGTGGCCCCAGTTACCAGTTACTTATGCCAAAGCCAGAAACAGAGAAGTTGGGATCGAGAGAAAAAGCAGAGTTTCAGCAGAAAGGAAATGAGGTCCAAAAGGGCAGGGAGAGCACAGCTAAGTCATTAAGCTAAGGCAAAGCAAGTGATTAAGCCAAGTCCTGAGGGGACAGAAATACATCGTGGACCAAATTCTAATCCACCAGAACAGAGTAGAGAAGGTTATTGTTAACACAGAAGGTTATGCTGAGCACAGAGTACCACGAGCCTTATATATCTGGCTGCGCTGTGTGCCTGAACTTTTCCAAGCCCAGAAGAGCCCTCTACTGCCCATCCCATAGACACATGTGAATGTAGACTCTGTGTTTTAGTTCTTAATGGGCAACTCAAACTCTTTGGGAAATGTCTAAGTTTCCAAAAGTGACCTTGCTTATAATCTTCCACAACAATGAGCCAGTTTCCCATCTTCTCTGTTGCCCAGAGTCCCTTCTCACCCTTCAAGTTCAGTATCCCAGGTAGTACTTGTGGGTAATTTCCATCTGAAAAGAATCTGGAGCCAACAGCCAGTGATTCCCCCACCATGAGAGACCTCCTCATGTGATAAATACCTCCAAGGCACTTCGGAAGGCAACGAGATTGCTCTCTCTCTCTCTTTTTTTTTTAGCCAATTGAGATCTGTATCTTCAATAAACATCTAGAGAATACTGGTAGCATAGATTGCTATATTGCATGCTATCTCAGAGACCTATGGTTCCTTAAAATCTGTTTAAATATGATAAATTCTAAGAACTTAAAGTGTAATCACCCCATAGAGCTGCTCAGACTTATGCTAGTGGTAAGCCTGGCTAGTAACCACTTTCTCCTTCCCTGCTTCTCTAGGGGAGAGAGGACTGTGGCCTCTGTGAGGGGCCAATGTGAAATTAGTGCAATTAATAACTTCCCAACATGGGGGAAATTAGATCATCTTATCAGTGGCTTGGGAACAAATTTAGAGGTACTAAAAAGGCTACATGGATTGTTATTGGGAATAAGGACTCCTTCCATTTAAGAAGTACATACCAAAAGAGCTAGTGAAGATATCATCTGCTTACTCTACAGAGATTTTACAATTTTCCTAAAGTCTAGATACATAAATGGGAGATAAACATCTTTCAAATGGAAGATAAATAGCTAAATATTATTGCTTGAACAATTCTCTTATACCATAATTTAGCCTGCATGGAAAGTCCCACATTTCTATCAGCCCTTATTCTTCAAAGCCTGAATAACGGTGATGGTAAAAGTACTGTGCTTCTGAGGATTGAGAAACACTCAAAAGATACTTAATCACATAGCTTAATTCATTTGCATTATTAACTTGTATCCTTGCCTCTTTTAATTTTTTTCTAATCCCTGTGTGCCTCTCATCTCTTTCCATGTACACTGAGCAAGGTATTTAACTAAATTGTAAATCTTGGGGCAAACAACTGTGTCTTCCGTTTCTTCAGTAAATCGTGGCAATGTCACGGTCTGGCCACAGAAGGCCTTTCATCTCTCTAAACTGCCAGAATATTTTCCATCTGCTTTCCTGACTCTTCTCTAGAATATTCTTTTTCCAAAACTTCTGTAAGATCAGCCTTTTATTTTGTCTAAGTAGATCTATTTTTCAGACTTTTCTTTTACCCAACTCTCTCCCAATAAAACCTTTCCTGATAGGTAAAACAGGCTCCTAGAAGGACGACTTGCGAGCCTAGCTTAAGCACCCCAAAAACTCGCTTCGGGGAGGCTCCTTAGACAGTGTGAAGCAATGGGGAGGAACACTGGCTTTGTGGCCAGCTTCTCCTGAGTCTGAACCCTGGCACTGCCATTCCTTCTCTCTGAGCCTGAGTTTCTTTATCTGCCAAATTTAGATCATATCACCTACCTCGGAGGATTGTAAAGAGTGAAAGAAATAATTATGTGTAAAGGCCAGGTACACAGTAGCAGCTTTACTGAAGAAGGTATCAGAGTACAGAGCCAGGCAGCTCTGGGATTGAATATTGGCAGCATCACTTACCAGCTATGGAACTGTAGGCAAATCACTTAACCTCTCTATGCCTTGGTTTCCTCCTCCGATGAATGGAGGAGATAATGAACCACAGCCTTCAGACACGGTTGTGAGACTACATGAGTAAATACATGTAAAGTATATGTCATGTAGTAAGCACTTTGTAAATCTATATTTGCTATTTCTAACGGTGTTAACAATTGTCAATCTTCTTCCACCCCTGAAAGTCTCTGTATCAGGAATGCAACCAGGATGACCCTAATAACAGAGAGAGCACCGTAAAAGGCAGTAGAGGTCTATAGACACATTGATTACACAGACTGAGCTTTCCAAAGCATCTCCATTTCGACAGGGTCTGGTTCCTTGTCAGATTGCACAGCGCACCCTTTGTCCTAATTTAAGCAAGGTGAGCTCCTTCAGAGTGGGAGCCTTGTCTCCCTTGTCATCACTGTGCCTCCAGTGCATGCAAGTGTCAACAAGTCCCTTGATGCATAGAAAACACTTAATAATCTCTGGTATATTTATTGAGCAAATAAATTTGGGAAGGTGGGAATGTGGTAGGTATTTCTTGCTTGTGTTTAGGTAGGACTACTACTATCCCCTACTGGTTTTATTGCCTTTCATAACATGAAGCCTACTGTGATCTCTATTACAAATATCGCCTGCACTCCCATGGCCCTCAGTTTCTGCTCAAGAATCAAGTCATCATTCCCATCCATTGACCTCATGTTTTGCTCTAATTCTAACCTACCTCTAGTAATATTTGGTTACTCTTTTCAGCTATTTCATCTCTACTTCAATAAATAAGGGGCAACATAAATAACAAAATTTACTAATAGTGCCAATAGAAAATAGAAATTCTTGAGATTTTTGGCAATATTTTAACCTTTTTCACTACAGGGCCACATAGTCCTTGATTTTGCAGTTTGGGTATTAGAATATTGAAGATGGTGAGGAGGGACCTTTGGCATTTGTTGAGTTTCCTACATGTAGTTGTGGCAAATGCTGGTCTATGCGATTATGGCTGAGACAGTGACTTATTTTTTGTCATTAACTGGCACATTCAGGCTGGACCCTGCTTTTGATGTGGAGAAGAAAGCCCAGAAAAAGCTCTAATACCCTTGTATCACACACATCCCCTACCAGCATCCTCTTCTAGCTATAACTCTATGAAATAATTTAGATCCAAACTAAAATTATTTTCCTCTAGGTTTCCCATGAGCTCTCACACTGAATATTTCTTCTCTGTGATCCAACATCAAGACATTCAGAATGTTACTGTGGTATTTATCACATTGTAAGATATAACTGGTTACATATGGATTTATCTTTTTTCTTTATGAAGGCCAGTGTGTATCGCATTATCTATCTCCAGGACTTAATGGGACTAGTGGGCAAGAAGTAAACTTGGATGCTTCTAATATTTTCATGTTTTATTCTGAATTACCTTCATTAGTTGGGTTTCTTGGGCTTGAATTCTGTAATATGCCAATGAGCCCATTTATTGGGATCTACAGGGGCCTTAAATAGTTAGCTTAAATATCTGACTCTGGGTCTTTGGAGAGAGGCAGCTACTATGCTATTCCAAGCCTGGTTCTGTTTTCTTCCATCTGTTTATTTTCCTATAAACCCAGACTGGGTCTGGGCCATTTTTGAAAGGTCCTATACATCTCGTGGCAGACAGCTAGGGCTCCATTTTAAAGATGACACTAATTGCACACTTAGAATGAAAGTAACACCTCCCAAGGTTATAGTGACTATGTTTCCAAAAGTTAGGACACATTCTTGGAGCAGCGGATGTGGAGAGAGTAGATGCAAATATAGCAAACTAGTGTATAGTTCTGGCTTTGGAGCCACACCTGGATTCAAACCTAGTTGTGTGAATTTGAATAAGGTACACCAGTCTGCTTCCTCAACTGTAAAATGGTAGACAATGATCCCTATTGTGAGAGTAGATGAAGTGATGTGTGTCAAATGCTTAGTATTAGTGTATAGATAGCACTCAATCAATGGTAGATAAATGTTTAGAAATGTGTTCAGCTGCAAGTAAGAGAAAGAGGGAGAGAGAGAAGCTGAGCAGGGAGTCTGACGTGGGGCTCAATCCCAGGACACTGGAATCATGACCTGAGCGGAAGGCAGACACTTAACCGACTGAGCCACCCTGGCATCCTCTCCAGGCCTTTTTACTTATGGCTCTATGTGTTGCATCCTTTCATTAGGGAAAACAATGGTCTTCTCAGGATCCCTTTCTATCTCATTGGCCAAAATGGTCTCCTGCTGTCTCCTAGGTGCAAGAGAGTAGGAAAAAAGTGTGCGTTTACCTTTCACATCTTCTATAATGTAAACTGAGGGGGAGACGGGGGTGTCAAGTGCTTGTTGGATAAGCCCATGAATAGCATTTACTATGGAAAGTGAAGTACCTCATAGCGGCAGGGGTAGTGGTAATGGTAGGAGAATCACCTAGTGGTAATTATTGAAAATATTGAAATAAGGAGCAATAATCTTTCCCATTTTTCAAACAGGGAACTTGGGTTATCTTGGTTAGAACCCTCGCCCACAGTCTTGTGACCAGTCAGTTACACTCAGCTCCCAACTCAGACCTTAGCTCATTGGCCTTAGAGCTGAGCCTTCCCCAGAATGTATTCTTTGGAGAGCTAGTCTCATAAATTGTTTCATGGGGGGAAAAAAAGAAAAGGTATTTGGTCAAACAAATTTGAAAGCATGCTGACTATTCCTTTAGAATAGTGTGACTGTGTTTAGGGGTAAACACTGAGAAGTTTTGCAATGTAGAAACCAATCATTCATTCATTCATTCTTTTCAATCGTTCCCCAAGCTTGTTGAACATAGGACTATTACTTTCAAGTAACTCTCTTAACTTTCTGGAGCATTGATACTACAAAGGGGACTCACGATGGAAAATGTCACAGCCAAAAAGAAGACCTGTTTCTGGGAGACTGAAGAGTCGTTCCTGTCTTCAGTGAGAAGGGGGACAGAAAGAGCCAATTTGCACCTCCGGTCATGGAGAGAGAATCACTTGTGTTCTCTGAGCACCTAAGGGAAAAATAGAGCCAAGACCAAGAGATCTAGCAGCTTTCTGGGAAGTGAAATAGGCTCACCCTAAAGCCCCAGAAAGAAAAGTGCTCAGAGTCAGTCATTCAATTCACTGAAATAGCAAAGGGAGATTTTTATTTAAACGGGAGTGAGTCACTATAGATTTTTTTTATATAGAAACGTACTATTTATGCCATCAATGTATAGCAGTCCCTGTGATTAACATTTTGGTTCTAGACACTAATTCTCCAGCACGACATGCCACAGCATCAAATCATTGTCAAGCAGATGATGCCATGCTTCCGTGTAAGGCCTTCACTTCAGCTGCAAATTGACAAATGAACACAAAACCACTTCTGACCTAAATAAAGCGCTGAACGTGTTGAGTCTAAAGTTCTGGTTCTACAAGATTCAGAATTTCCAGCATCGTGGGGCTGAGGCTCTCAGATGCAGTGGGCATTTCATGGGTAAATGAATGACAGAGGCTGTAGCTCTAGATCATACATGTTCTCAGAAGGTAAAAGCCTCGCTGGGGATTCTCCTCAGGCAGCAGAAACATCAGCACTGCCTCCACCTTAATTTTAAAAACTATCGTTTGCCGCTTTTGTTTTAATTAACTAATGAACTTTGCTTTCATTGACATGGTCATGAGAGCCCAGTCAGACTATCTGCTAAAGCAACAGCTAACCCTTTCACGTCCTTTGCCCCAATTATAATTTGCCTGGAAAACTGGTTCTCTGTATGTCAGTATGGGTCAGTATACCCCAACTGTGCTCAGAGCTTTGAGGATTTCCATCTGCTTAGATATCATTAAGGAGTTATGAGTCCATATGAGGTGACGTTCACGTATCTCTTCCTCTTTAGAATCCCCTGCCTCTTCCTTCTATCTTCCCAGGTGGTGGTTCTCTTCCAGGGTACAGCTTCCCCCACTGAAACCCTGTCAGATGAGACTGTCTCACAGATTTTCCCTCATCTGGACTCTCAGAACATTTAGCACTCATGCCTCACAACTTCTTCATTTATTATTTATATGAACAGAACTGAACATTGTCAGGCACTGTGGTAGGCCCTAAGGGCCCTAGGGGGTTGTTTTGGGTAGACATTCGATATTTCCATAACTATCTAATGCTGTCTTAAAAGTATTTCTCTGTCTTCCTCAGCGCCTAGCACCATGCCTGACACACAGCAATGCTCAGTGACAGATTCCGATGCGGTGGGCCACAGCTCTTAGGGCTCACACTGCCATTACAAGGAGCAGAACTACCTACTTTGTTGACTTGATTGCCCAGATTTTCTCTGATAATACTTGGTTCAAAAAATATAAGAAAAACTGCTTTTTGCTACAAGCAAACTTGTTGTTTTTCATCAAGCTTCCAAAGAGTGCAAGTAGATTCTGGGGATCCAGAGATAAGTAAGAAACATTCTTTGAGGAGCTCTCAGTCTCCCGAAACAGAACTGGACACAGGTTAGGTTTCATAAAGTGATGGAGTGCTGTGATAGGAGTCCACGGGGGAACAGAGGAGCCCAGAGGCAGAAGCAGCAAAATTCTACACGTGGAGAATTAGAAAACCGCCCAAAGGATCCAATTCAAACAGTAGATACTATTTAAATACTTATGCCTGCTTAGCCATCCTCAGGGCTTCACCAGAGAGGATAGGATAAAGCCAAACTTCCTTCCCCTTCTGTGGCAGGAAAGGCTACAGAATACCTGGGGGTAGGGCCTTCTCCCAGCCAGCCTGGCATCTGGTCACTCCCCGCTTGACTTTCCATTCGCACACACTCAATTTTCTTGCTTTCAGGCTGCTATCAGTGCAGCTAATGTGTTACAAAATACACCTGCCCCACCACCCTCAACTTGACCAAATCATACTCAACTTTGATACCACTTCTACTGGCAAGCCTGTCCTGACCCTCTGAGACCACATTAGGTCCCACTCTTCATGATCCAAGCGAGCCATGTGCTTCTCCCTCTAGCACATTCATCATCCTGTGTTATAATTCCATGTTTAACTGTAAGACTCCCTTACACGCACGCATATACATGCATGGGTGCACGCACGCGCACACACACACACACGGTCGCATGAACTTACTAAGCACAGGGTCCATGTCTTCATTTTTCCTGTGCCATTGGAACCCAGCCCAGTGCCAGGCACTGGTTAGCACTCAAAATGTTTGTTGAATAAATGGATAGATGCTGGGGGGGGGGGGTAGGTAGATGAATACTGATGTGCAAATGACACTGGCATTTGACAGTGAACACAAAGGAGGGTGGAGGATTGTGAATAATTATATTCATTGAGCAGTTGGTGATGGCCCCTTTGAGCCTCAGAGCCCTTATGCGGATTAACTCTTTATATCCTCAAAACAATCCTCTTCTTACAGATAAGGCAACTGGGATAAGCAGAGGGTAATTTACTTGCTCAAATCCATGAAGAGAGTCAGTAGAAGAGGCGGGCTTCCCCTAAAGACAGGCTGGCTTCCACGAGCATGCAGATAACCATCCAACAACGGTCCCCATCCCAGCTCTTATTTTGTCGCCTGAGCGGAGGAAAACTGAGACTGAATGGGTGCAGGACGTGACTTGCCTCTAGGAGTTTCCCTGAAAACTGCTCCCTCGATCTTTATGGCCCTGTACTTTCTTGCCATGGTCATTCCCTCAGCTGAGCCTGATTTGACTTGTGTTTTATCTCAGAAGCCTCTGAGGTAAAATTTGAACTTGAAAGGGCTACCTGATAGATTTCCTATTTAATGGTGATTTTAAACTATCTATATAGATTTTGTTTGTGTGGAAAAAAGTCTGACTGATTAGTATTTTGATTCTATTTTTTACTCCCAGAGAAAAGCCCCTCAAGGTGATTTTGTTTGTTTGTTTGTTTGTTTGGCATATAGGCCAATCAGTCAGGGTGACATCATGGAACAAGGCTGTCCATGTCAATCCTGTTATAACTTGACAGAAGTACCGTGGTGTAGGAAGGGAGCCTAGTCAGCAAAGATACGGATTCCACTCCTGGCTCTGCCACTCACCAGCTGGGACTTGAGACCAAGCCCTTAATTCTCAGAACCTCTGGAAGATGAGGATGATACTCTGTATTCCACTGTGCGCTATGCTCATAGGACCATGAGCATCATACAGCATATGTTCCACAGGCAGGTTCATGAGATGTGAGTTTCCTTTCTCCTAATCATGGGGTCATCTCAGTTCCCGTCCACCCAATATATAGCTCCGGTGACCTAATATGATGTTCCATGGCATCAGTCTTCAGGAAATTTACTGAAATGGAAACATTTGACTTTGGGAACCTGGCCTGAATTACTAGTAAATCATGGCTACAACCTGGGGGCCAATGGTCCTCACAATTTCCATTATATTCTTAGTAGAAGGTTACAGAGTCTCTGTGACAGTGCTGTTTCAGAAGTTAGGCTTTCTGGGGCGCCTGGGTGGCTCAGTGGGTTAAAGCCTCTGCCTTTGGCTCAGGTCATGATCTCAGGGTCCTGGGATCGAGCCCCGCATCGGGCTCTCTGCTCAGTGGGAAGCCTGCTTTCTCCTCTTTCTCTGCCTGCCTCTCCGCCTACTTGAGATCTCTGTCTGTCAAACAAATAAATAAAAATCTTAAAAAAAAAAAAAAGTTAGGCTTTCCTCAGAGTTTAAAAGAGATTTGTAAGTGTTAGCCACTTTTCTTATTCCCCTTGTGGTTTTTGCAGTGCGTTTGTATTTCTTCATGAAAAAACTATTTTGATTTTTAACTTGGCCCAGATGGGTCCATTTTACTTAATGTTTAGAAACTAAGTGATGAATCACTGTGGTCAATTTTATACATCACATGATACGAAACTCTCTTTGGGAAGGCAAGTGCGTACTCACTTGCTCACTTCTGTTTAGTCAAAGAAAGAGAGAGAGAGAAAGAAAGAGTGAGTCACAACATCCCTCCTGTGTACAAGCTTGCTGCCTGGCCTTATTCTTGGGCTCCTTCTCTGCACACTCTGGATGACAGAAGTTGCCAGAAACTGTGACTATCCCTCTGCTGAGTTAAAGTGGCATGGCCAAAATGCAGACTAATAGCACTGTTTTCTGTAATTCAGGTGGCTTTTTTACTTGGAGAGAAAAAAAAAGAAAGAGATCATGAGTCGGTAAACAAACAGAGCTGTCACTGACCTTGCTTGTTCTTCTAAAATGAATGGTAACTAAAAACCAAAGTGCGGTAAACCCAGTGAAGCTCCCAGAGAAGGTAAACATCATTCCAGTCAGCATCTGCTAAGCAAGTCCCAATCATGTGTGAGACACTAAACTATGTGGATTACACATGAGTATCTTCTAGAATAAAGCTCCCCAAATGCAGAGTTTCTGATGCAGCAGGTCTGGTGGGGCCAGAATGTTTGTCTTTCTAACCACCTCCCAGGTGATAAGGATTTCATATTGATGAATGTGTGGTGACATAGGGATCACATGTTGAGAACCACAGGCTTACATGTTCTCAGCCAACAACAACCATGTGAATTAGATATTATTTAACTTATTTTTTTTAAGATTTATTTATTTATTTGACAGAGATCACTAGCAGGGCAGAGGAGCAGGCAGAGAGAGGAGGAAGCAAGCTCCCTGCTGAGTAGAGAGCCCGATGTGGGGCTCGATCCCAGGACCCTGGGATCATGACCTGAGCCGAAGGCAGAGGCTTTAACCCACTGATCCACCCAGGTGCCCCTATTTATTTTATTTTTTTAAATATTTTATTTATTTGAGGGAGAGAAGAGAGAAAGCACATGCAAGTTGGGGGAGGGGCAGAGGGAGAGAGACAAGCAGACTCCCTGCTGAGCACAGAGCATGACAACCCTGAGATCAGGACCTGAGCCAAAACCAAGGGTTGGACGATGGACTGACTGAGCCATCCAGGTGCCCCGTGAATTAGATATAATTATTACTGTCTGTTTTAAAGGTGAGGAAACTTAAGTGCAGAGAGGTTTAATGATTTGTCCAAGATGGTGCGGCTCATAAGGGATGCAGGTGGGATTCAAACCCAAGGTGAAACACCATGTTTTTCCCCACAATAACATGACTGACAAGCTTTCAAGAGGATATATTAAGTGGGTAATTGTTCCTCCTTCCTGTTTGCCCCATATCAGGACTTTTGCTCTGTGGACTCAAACTCTAGGTCATCACCTGCCCACCTGGGCATAAGGTAATAACACCGCTATTACCAGAGCTTTGCTATTGGTTGGGTTATGAAGCATACTTCCCACACTCCATTCATAAATTCTACAGCAGTCTCCCACTCTCTGCCTCAGTGACTGCAGGGCATACACTTTTACCTCACTGGAGCCAGTGTCCAGTCAGGAGATCAGCTGCCATTCCCCTATACTCATCCCCCAACAGTGATATCAGTGCAACATGGGGGAGCATGGTGAACTAATGGAGGAGTGGGAAAGGCACCATATAATATTGCCATAAAAAGATAAGCAAAACCAAACCAGCAAAGACACTTTTTTCAGTTTTAGATGGCATGGGCAGAACAAGGGAGAGTAGTGTAATATCAACATGGATGGTCCTCTTTGATAGGCAGAGTCATGACCCTCAAGCATGGAAACAGTCCATTCCCTGAAACATCTGAATATGTCACGTTCCATGGCAAAAGGGACTTTGTGGATGTGATTATGTTAAGGATCTTGAGAAGAAATTATCTTGGATTATTCAGGGGGAACCAAGGTAGTCACAAGGATTGGTATTACAGGAAGGCAGGGGTATCAGAGTCAGAGACAGATTTGAAGATGTTACTCTGTAAGCTCTGGAGCTCAACTAAGTGTTGAGCCAGAGTGAAATGAACAGGCGTATCATAGAAGGTAGTTGAGATGGATGATGGAGGATAGTGGGAACCTTCTATCTGACCATTACACTTCCTAAAAGATATCTTGGCTCAGGCAGAGAGAAAGGAGATGTTGGTCTTTTCTACATGAAATTCTAGTGAGGTTCCATGACATTCTGTGTTGGTTTACTCTGTGTGTGTGTGTGTGTGTGTGTGTGTGTGTGTGTGTGTGTGTGTGATATATATGACCACAGTAAACCCTCATAAACCTCATTCTATGAGGGTTTACTGTGATCATATCACACACACACACACACACACACACACACACACACACATTCTACCAGAAGTCCCTGAGGGCAAGAACATTTTCTTATTTATCCCTAGGTTGGCTCTGGGTAGGAGCTCAGTAAATTGCTATTGTGGGGATACAGGAGGTAAAAAGAAAATCGAGCCCTACTGATCCCTCCTACTTCTGCTCCTCAAAGGATAGAAGGTTCCCACTATCCTCCATCATCCATCTCAACTACCTTCTATGATACGCCTGTTCATTTCACTCTGGCTCCCACCAGTGTCTTGGTCAGAAACTGAAGACGGCAGGGAACACTTGACCCATTGGTGGGAACACTCCCAAGAGTGTGTTCTGACTCAGGCAGACACATTATGACAGTGAGGGGGAAAAGTCTCCGTAGGAACATGAGGGAAATAAGAGGGAATTTGAGTTCAGGATGCTTCTCCCAGGGACTGTCTGGCCATGGGGTGCAGCCAAGAGTGCAGCCCGCTGAAGAATGGACCAGGGCAGAAGTAGACATCTCTACTGCTCTAATGGCTGCCAGGACAGCAAATTTAGAACCAAATGTTCCAGCCCAAATGGACCAGTAAGCACTTATTCCTTTTGTTGGTTAATAAAAATGTAAGAAAAAATTGATCTCAGCATCCACTCATCACAGAAGACTAACTTTAGGACTTCTTTTAATCTAAAAGATGTTTGAAATGTCTGATGATACTTGAGAGAAACGGAGCAAACTGACTTCAGTGAAGAACTTACAAAGACACATTAGCAGAATGCTAATGGGCTGAACTGGGGCTAAGCAGATGCAGACTTCTGATGTCTTGCCTGTCTTTTTCACCTTCAAACTCCAAATCCCTGCATCAAAGCACATGTTATCTAATTTCCCCTTGGACATTTCCAGAGGCTTTCATTTAATTGTATTCACTGTGCAGACACTGCTTTGCAACTGCATCTCCAGGGAGAACAGTGCCAGACAGAGAGCAAGTCGTGAGCTGAAAGGAGCAGACAGCCTTTAACTCCGGGGCATTTCTAACCATCCTCAATGGTGCTAGTGAAGAACCGGGCTCAGTGTGTCAACTGTTTACGGACGGTCCCCTTCTCTTCTTTTCCTCGAGCCCATAACCCTCCACGCCCACCCCAGGCAGAGGTGGACCAGTCCCTCTCCTGGCCACTAGGTGGCAGGCGGGGTTCTCTGGGCAGTGAGTTCTCAGGGGGAGTGAGGGTTTCAGAGAGCTCATGCGGTAACAATTCAGACCACCACTGTGGGTTTATACAGACAGCTTGATGCGAGCAGCTGGAGGCAAACTTTTGTAGAAAGCAGTGCGAACAGTAGATGTGCTGATTCCCAGATGTACTGACTGAAGAAAATTCCTAACACGAACCTGTTGTGGTTTTCTCATCATCATTGGTAACACATTTCTATACCTATAAAAGTGGTGTGACATATAAAAACTGGGGGGAAAAAATCAGCATCACTTCCTAGAATAGCGATGCTAGATTTTAAAAACATACATATTGTTATACGCTGTAGAGGAGCCTTGCTTAAATATTTTCCTGCCACACACTCTGCCACCAGAAATTGCCTTTTGAATTCAATTGATTAGGATTCCAGAGTTTATTCTTCAGGAGTCAAACCAACTTCTATCAAGATCTTTAATTTATTGCGGATACAAGTACCCATGCATACTATGTATTTAATCCAATTCATTTCTTTTCTTTTTTTTAACTCCAGTATAATTAACATACAGTGCTGTTAGTTTCTGGTGTACAATATAGTGATTCAACACTCCCATACATTACCCAGCGCTCATCCTAAATTAATCCCCTTCACCTAGTTCACCCATCCCCCCACCCTCCTCCATTTGGTGACCACCAGTTTGTTTTCTGTAGTTCAGAGTTTGGGGTTTTTTGTTTGCTCATTTGTTTCTTTTCTTTTCTTTTTTTTTTCTATGTTCACTCGTTTTGTTTCTTAAATTGCACATTTGAGTGAAATCACATAATAGTTGTCTTTCTCTGACTTATTTCACTTAGCATTATGCCTTCTAGATCTATCCATGTTGTTGCAAATGGCAAGATTTCATTCTTTCTTAATGACTGAGTAATATACCATTTTGTGTATGTGTCTATATGTATGTGTGTGTGTCACACCTCTTCCTTATCCATTCATCTATCCATGGATAGATGAGCTGCTTCTTTATCTTGGCTATTGTAATAATGCTGCAATAAACATTGGGGTGCGTATACATTTTTGATCTAGTGTTTTTGTATTCTTTGGGTAAATACTCAGTAGTAGAATTACTGGATTATAGGGTAGTTCTATTTTTAATGTTTGAGGAACCTTCATACTATTTTCCACAGTGGCTGCACCAGTTTGCATTCCCACCAACAGCGTGTGAGGGTTCCTTTTTCTCCACATCTGCCCAATACTTGTATTTTCTTGTGTCATTGATTATAGCCATTCTGACAGGTGTGAGGTGGTATCTCCTTGTGGTTTTGATTTGCATTTCCCTGATGATGAGTGGTGTTGAGCATCTTTTCATGTGTTTGTTGGCCATCTGGATGTCATTTTTGGGGAAATGTCTGTTCATAGCTTCTGGCAATTTTTAATTGGATTATTTGAGGTTTTTTGATGTTGAGTTTTATAAATTCTTTATATATTTTGATTACTAACCCCTTATTGGATATGTCCTTTACAAACAACATCTCCCATTCAGTAAGTTGTCTTTTGTTCTGTTAGACCACTACATTTCTTACATGATCCTGTTTGGAAGACTTCTCATGCCCATTATACCAGTGAAGACACCAAAGGTTAGAAAGATGAAGACACTTGCCCAAAGTGGTGAGTTGGCTCAACCAGGGTTGGAACACCACTGTTGCAGTTAAGAACTTTAGCCCTAAATGTAAGGCTTTCTCAAAAACTTGACCTCCTGACTGAGAAGCCAATCTGCCCTGAGTCATCCCATTTCCAGAGGGCACCAAAGCATGATGAAGGAGCAGGCAGCCTTTTACTTCAGTAAAACCTAACGAGTCAGAGTCTGCAGCATTTTGTTGTGGAGCACGCAGTGCAAGTAAGACAGGGCTACGGACTGGCAGTGGGACGCAGATGAGAAAGGACGCCAAGTATGGGGTCAGGCAGTCACCACTGCTAGATTTAAAATCAGGCTTTTCAGCCCTCCAGCCCAAAGTGTAAACAGGTGGAAACCAGAGAAGAAAAGGTGAAGTGTAGGAAGTGGATGTGGGATGACCAGAATGATGAAGCTGATGCTAAAACCTAACCATTACCAGCATTTATAATGTGGCGGGTGCTATTATCAGTGCCTCAGAAACTTTCGTCAAATCCTAAGACAACCCCATGAGGCAGGTAACATTAATATCCTCGCTTTATAAATGAGAGAACTGAGGTACAGGGAGGGAAAGCAAATTGCCTAAGGATAGATATCTGGAAAGAATTGGACCTTCAATTCTAATCCCAGAGTTGGCTTTAGACCTTAACTACCAGAAATTATAAACGCTAATACTACATTTAAAAGGGTAGTGAAGAGCTTGTAGGCATCAATGAAAGGTCAGGATTGAAAAAAGTCATTTATAAAAAGTGTCATCTTCCCTGTATTTTGATTTAGGTTGGATACCTTCCCGCTTAAACCCCTTTGACAAATGAAATGATAACCATTGCCCCATTTTCTTTTGTTAACCCTCTCCCTTAGTACTTTCTCTTACTGTGAGACTTAAAGCCACTGTCTACAGTACTCTGCTGAGTTACGATCTAGTTAAGGTCCTAAGTTAACCCGGTTTGGTCATCAAAGCAAGTATGCACAAAAAACCATTTCAGGGTTTTTTTTTTTTTTTGGTTGAAATATCCACATAATGCAGACAGCACTTACTTGAACTAAATTAATGCAAGGAATAGGATATATTTCTTAAAAGAAGCAGCAGACTAAGAACATGGTTACATTTTTACCAGTTACAATTTTTTAATGTTTTTATTTTTATTTCCTTTCTTCAAATAAAGACTGTTTCTAAATTTAGTCATTTAAAACTATGTGCAATGGTGGAAGATATCTTTTTAAAAAGTCCTCAGGTTGGAGCGCCTGGGTGGTTCATTTGGTTAAGCATTCGACTCTTGATTTTGGCTCAGGTCACCATCTCAGAGTCCTGAGACTGAGTCCTGTGTGGGGCTCTGCGCTCAGAGTCTGCTTGAGATTCTTTCTCTCCCTCAACCCCTATCTCCCCCCACCCCTGCTCACGCTCTCTCTCTGTGTAAAATAAATAAAATCTGTAAAGGAAAAATAAAAGTGGTCAGGTACGGTTGAAATTCACCAGATATTTCTCACGCACTTATTGCATGCAAACATTTAAGTCAATTTTTAGAACTCAGTGTTTTTGACATCCTGGATAATTATAATGTATAAGACAGGACATGAGAGGAAAATATTATTTTGACCAGGAAATTAAATAATAACCTCATCATCCCTTATCTAAACATTCTCATTGCAGGCTCTTCTTATTTTTATGTTTCCTCTCTGGATAAAAGTTACACCTTCAACCTCGCTGCCCCAACCTGTGTCAATCTTGACTCTTCACTTTCCTTGATGCTTCACATCCAATCAATCATATTCTCTACTGACATTTCCTTAACTCTTGCCTTCTCACTGATATCGTCATGGATCCGAATTCCATAACCTATTGTCCGAACTACTAACACAAGGTCCTAAATCTCTATTATTGATATGCCAACCTGTCCCAACTGCTGCCAGAGCCATCTTCCTAAACCACAAATTTGATCACGTTACCCAACCTTCAAATTGTAGGTCTATAAGACATAAAATATAAAAATCTAAAACTCTTTTACATAGCTCACAAAGCCCTTAAAGACCTGGCCCTTCAAGACTTGACCTTCTCAGCCTGAGGGCCAGCCACCAGTCTACTCCACCAATCCCCAAAGGTCCCCTCCACTAGCGCTCCTCCAACCACATACTACATATCCTGCCCACTACTGATATCCCCTCCACCAGTGCTGAAAGGCTTCAGCTATTTCTTTGTTTGGTATGCTCCTGCCTGTGTATATTCTATTCTTTTTGCCTCTACTAATACCTGTGATTATCTTCCTTCTACCTAAAAAATACCTTCTTACCCTCCAATCCCTAACCCAAATATTATACCTCTTTTATAAATTGCATTTCCGTTAGACTTGCTGGGTCCCTTCATGTAGAACTCCTGAAATTGTGTTTTATTTATTTGCTTTTCTCACTGCTAGACTGTAAGTTTCCTATACACATTGCTTTCTAGGTCTTCATCATCAGCAACTAACACAGTGACTGTTTTAAAAGGTTCTCTAGGGGGGTGCCTGGTGGCTCAGTTGTAAAGCATTTATTTTCCTTCGACTCAGGTCATGATCCCAGGGTCCTGGGATCGAGCCCCACGTCTGGCTCCCTGCTCAGTGGGAAGCCTGCTTCTCCCTCTCCCACTCCCACATGTCCTCTCTCTCTCTCTCTGTGTGTGTCAAAAAAATAAATAAATAAATCTTTTTAAAAAAATTAAAATAGAAATAAATAGAAGGTTCTCTAAGGGTGCCTGGGTGGCTCAGTCAGTTAAGCATCTACCTTTGGCTCAGGTCATGATCCCAGGGTCCTGGGATCCAGCCCTGCATCAGACTTTCTGCTCAGCAGGGAGTCTGCTTCTCCCTCTCGCTCTGTGTTCTCTCTCTCTCTCACTTTCTCCCAAACTAAAAAAAAAAAAAAAAAAAAAAAAAAATCTCTGATAAATATGTGAGTGACCAGCAAAGATTCACTTTTCTAGCCTCTGGTGAAGATCTGGTTCCTCACCTAATGGTGAATCAGCAATCAATAGTAGTTTATCTTCCAAGAGAATAAGTCAACTTGTCAAGTCCTGTTCTACCACTGCCTGATAATATACCATTTAAATATATTTGCTATATTTAACAGAGATTAAATATATTTCTGTTAAATTTAACAGAAATTAAATATATCTCATCAGGTAGGTAGAGGTAAATTAAGAAGATTTAGATCTGGTGGTTTGTACAAATGATATGATTCAGGTATTTAATTTGGGGGAAGAGAAATGCTTTGAAATGATTAATTAAATGGTTTGGCTCTGCAATAATTGAAGTATATTTGTGCAACTATAAAAGACTATGTCTGGATGATTTTGATGAATTGCATCTAAAACATTCCCTTTGTATAATGAATTGATATTCTTGAATGCTGTGATTACAGTGAATTTTAATTTGCAAGTGACATTAGTGATTTCATTTGTTACTACTTGAATTTGATAAAAATATTTTCAATTAATTGATATAAATTGGGTGGTGGAGCAAATTAAGCATTTTTTTTTTAATTTTGTTTCTAGAAATGTTCTTTTCATTTGTAGTAGCCTTGCTTATAAATGAGCTAGCTACACCATATCTGGGGTATACAAGTCATATCTCTTTCAGAACGTAACATTTCATACCAAAAGAAAGTACACCTTAGGCATAATTCTGTGAGTTAATGATTCTTCCTCTTTTCTCAAACTCCATTCCCTTGGTAAAGATGGAATTGTTGAGGAAGAAATAAACAGTGGGAAGATAAGAATATCCTTTTCTCTAGTTTCTTGGCTAAAATAGTTTTTCCACCTCTTTTGAGTCATTTGGCCACTGATTACTCTAGCACTCCTCCTAATTTCCCGCAACACATACACACACATGAAGAAAATGAATGTTTTTTGAGTTCCTTCAGTGTGCTCTGAACTATTACACGTCATTCAATGTGTACAACAGCCTTGAAAAGTAAAGATACACTAATTTTTATAGCTGTAGAAATGAAAACTCAGAGAGATGAAATCATTTTTCCAAGATCGTACACTTAGCCTATGATTGAGCTGACTGAAACCCATGAAACCCATGACTACCAGGCTACTCCTCATGCTCTTTGTACTCTGCCTTATTATATTCTCCATTACTCTTGAGCTGAAAAAAACATTCCTGTTGGTCTCAAAAGGGGGGATCAGTTATCAACTTCAACTCTCAATGATCTACTAAAAAAATGCACAGAGGAGGTAGCACTGAAAAGAAAGCTAAGTAGACATGTTTGAGTTGCTCAGTAAGGGAAGACATTCCAGTAAGAGGTAACAGCGGGCACAAAGGTACTGAGTTTAGGGCTACGTGGGGCCACTTCCTGTCTCTTACTTGTCTCTCTAAGATCAGTCCATGGTCCTTGGCTCCTTTCTCTTTGTGTTCTTTTCTTTGGAAAACCTAACCATCATTACACTTTCAATTCTCAAGTATTCTTCCTTAAGCTCTAGTTGTTAGTCTTCACATGGCAACTGGATAGTACCATCTTCATAACTAGCATCATCTCAACCTCAGCATGTCCAAAACTCACTCTTTTATATAAAATAAATTCTTCTGTAATAGTTTCACTATTTCTGTCTTTCTGTTAAATGTAACAAATGCCACTTCCCAGTCTCAAAATCGTAGCCATGCTTAATTTGTCCTTGTCCTCAACTTAAACATATTTAATCAGATATTAGATGCTTTTGAGATATTATAAGCTATTTTTTAAATATTTTAAACTAATACATAATACATTTTATATACATCACCCCATTGAAGATCAAGCCCAAGTTATATGAGTTATATGAGGACTCGGATTGTATTTCAATACCCTGAAATTATTAACTGAGTACATCTGACAAGTATTAGGAACTGCTCTAAGCTTTGAGGATAAATGTTAAACAAAACAAAATTTCAATCCTCACAGAATTTCAATTATATTTGGAGAGAATGATAACAAAAAGTAAATAAATACATAGCATAGTTCCAGATGCTAAAAAAAAATACATCCTATACTTCCAGGTAGGTATAATTTCTTTAAAGAGAAGTGAGAAAAGGTGAGAGACTACAGTGAGCTTTGGCAAGTTATTTTAGATATTTTTAGATACGGTGTCATGAACAGCCTCTCTCAATCAATTGAACAGAGAGCACAATGAAGTGAGAAAATAAGATACATAAAGGTCTGGGAGGTGAAGGCTAAGTGTTCCAGGCAGAGGGTACGGCAGGTGAAAAGATCTTGAGGCAGGAACAAGATTGTCATTGTGTCCATTGTGGTTGGAGTAAAATAAGAAGTGGGGAGAACAGTAAGAGAAATTGTGAACTGGCACTTGAGGATCAGACTAGGTGACGTACAGATGTTGTTTTTTTGTCCTGAATGTGATGGAGAACTTTGGAAGTTTCAAGAAGTTACATGATGAGACTAATATGTTAAACAGACCCGTCTGGTTTCTAGAGACAGAATAGAATGTAGAGTGGAAAGAAGAGGAAAGAAAGAAATCAGGCATTCACTGAGACAGGCTAGCTGAGAGACTGTGATGATATCAAGTAGAAAGTGTAACATAGAGGACTTAATCATTAAGTTGTATATAAAGGAAAGAGAAAAATTAAACATGAGCTGCAAGTTTTTGATCTGTGTAAATGGGATGATTGGGAGTGTTGTAATTCAGACTTGGGGAAGAGAGTTTTGAAGGTTAAAATCAAGTATTCAGTTTTGGACACATTAATACTATGTCTTATAAGCTTAGAGAAGTCCAGGCTGGAAATTAAAATAAGAGGCCTGGGGGGGAGCCATCCACATGTGATGATAAGAGGATGAAATGAGGGCATCAGGGTGGCTCAGTTGGTTGAGTATATGCCTTTGGCTTGGGGTCATGATCCCAGGGTCCTGAGACTGAGCCCCGTGTCGGGTTCCTGCTCAGCAGTGAGTCTGCTTCTCCCTCTGCCTCTCTCTCTCTCTCTCTCTCTCTCTCTCTCTCGATCTCTGTCTCTCATGAATAAGTAAAATCTTAAGGGGAAAAAAAAAAAGATGAACTAAAAGAAATTTGGGACCAGAGATGATCCCAAGTTAAAGGAGAAAAAGTTTGAAGAAAACACGAGTTTAGTTTTGGAATTATTAAATTCAAGATTCCCAAGAAAACATCTAAGTGAACAAGTCCAAGAAGCTGCTGGAAAAACTGGCCTGAAAATCAAGAGAGTTTAGTGTTTGAAGTACAACGTGGGAGAACCAAGGGCAAAACCAGAAACTAGATAAGGAAAGGGAGTCTGCAGACCAAAGAATTCCCGAAGAATACACCAAGTACACCTGACCCCCAGATGCAAGTGGTGACACAAAAGGAAAAAGAGTGATTCATAAACGAAGAAGTGGTCAGCAGCTCCAGCAAAGTCAAACTAGATAGAGGTAAGGGTCATCCTAACTGGATGTGGCAAGCAGATGTTACTTTGGGCTTTGACAAAAAGCAATGGAGTCCCTAGACACTTTGAGGAAGTTCTTTGTCCCCAGAGGCCCAGACAAAGACAGAAATCATTGTTCATTCATCAGGTCGAACACTTCCATTAGTCAGCTACTGGATTCCATAGAATACGTGTTGATGCAATATGTAAACTACTGTGATACAAGTGGGATACCCATAACTGAGGACCCTGTTGGTACCAACCGAACGGAGACCCCACGGCAGTGCTCTCCAAACCTCCACTTGTGATGAGTTTCTCTTCTTGACATCCTCCTTGCTTGCCGAAGCTCAAGTACCATATTCCTAAACTGATTATACTATAGAGCCACAAACTTACAAGATGGGGATGAGAAGAGCAGGCAAGTGAACCCTGGGAGCTGGCAGCCCCGCCCTGAGCATGGCTGTCCCACCCAAGGACTGTGCTGCCAAATGCAGATAGAACTGGGTCCCGAGAAGTGTGAGATGAACAAGGCCCCCTAGAGGGCAGCAGAGCCCTACAGGAAGGGGGAGAAATACCGAACAGGGGTCGGTGGGGTGTTTCACTAGAGGAGTCACAAGGGGGCAATGCACACTTTTACAGAGAATGGGATCAAATTAAACTTAATAAATTGAAGTCAGTAGAGGTAGGAGGCTCTAAATTGTATACCAGACAGCAAAAACAAGTTGGCTGGAACAAGTTGGCGGAAGTCAGTCACAGGAAAGCAAGGTTCTCTGCTCAGTGCATGTTTATCATCCCGACGATAGTAATACACAGGTAGCGTTTGTTGAGAGCCTATGATTCATCACGTTGTCTGCTGTGAGTTAGATGGTATTTTAGGCACTGGAGGTAATCAAGATGAATATAATACTGTCCTTCCCCTGGACAATGCCTCTCCTCAAAGTGGAGCCAGAGATGTGAACAGATAATGTCAGTAGAGAGCTGTATAGGTGCTTCAAGTCTTTGTTGGGGGCACAGGAAAGGACAAAGTTATCTAAGAACAGACAGCAAAGGCCTCAAAGGACAACACGATACCATGGGTCCTGGTTGTAGTGTTGTTTGTCTTTTGCTTCCTTGTGATTTCTCTACATCTTCCCTGAAATAATCTTTTCTTTTTTTCTCATTTGTTCTTTCCACCAGCACATTTCTTTCATTAAACCCTGCTAGGTTCTAGACACCATCATGGGCACAGGATACAGATGTGGCTCTGACACGGAGCTAACAGACAGAGCAATGATCTTGCCCCCATTGGTTTTTCTCTTCCTCCCCTTCAATTCACCCTCTTTCTAGGGATGGAGATAGCTTAAGCCCTCCATTCTGATAGGTCCTGTGTGAGAAGAAAGGAAATGAAAAAATATCATGGGGCACCTGGGTGGCTCAGTTTTAAGAATCTCACTCTTGATTTTGGCTCAGGTCATGACCTCAAGTGTCCTGAGACAGGACTCTGCCCTCACTGGGAAGTCTGCTGGAGATGATCTCTCTCCCTCGTCCCTCCCCCAGCTCGCTCACTTGCATGCATACACTATCTCAAATTTTAAAAATAAATAAATAAATAAAAAGGAAAAAAAATAACATCATGTCTTTTTACTTATGCACACAACAGCCCACAACTGCACAATGTGCCTCCCAGCCCAGGTTAAATTAGAACCTGTCACGAGATTTACCATTTTAGTTCTATATTCAGTCAGTCTTGTCCACATGTGGTGTTGTTATCTTTGCCCTGGATTTAGGGTTCTCTGATTGTTTATAGTGTCCATGTTTGTCATCCCCATTAGATTATAAGCTCTTTGAGGTCAGAGGCTGTGAAATGTGTTTTCTTACTGTCAGCTACAGAACCAAGCACTATGCTAAGCATCTAGAAGACACACAATATGTGTCTGAGGATATTATTTATAAGCAGGACCTACGGAATTCCAACATCAATACTCATCAGCCATGTGAACACTAGTTCTCTTTTTTTTAATTAACATATGATGTATGATTTGTTTCAGGGGTACAGGTCTGTGATTCATCAGTCTTACACAATTCACAGCACTCACCATAACACATACCCTCCCCAGTGTCCATCCCCCAACCACTCCATCCCTTCCACCTCGCTCCCCTCCAGTAACCCTCAGTTTGTTTCCTGAGATTGAGAGTCTCTTATGGTTTGTCTCCCTCCTGGGTCCCATCTTGTTTCATTTTGAATAAAGTCATCACTACCCCTCCCCAGGGATGTAAAGATGCTTGAGACAATATATAAAAACTCCTAACACAGTGCCTGGAACTTACATTTGTTCCCTTTCCTCTTCCTATTCTTTGGCTTCTCTTTGATTTTTTTAAAATGTGTTTTCTTTTCCCTTCCATCATCCCTTTGTTAATTTTAGTTCTAGTGTTCTAGAGTACAAGCTTTAGAGTTCAACAGCTCAGATATGTGTCTGGCTTTGCCCCCTCTTACTGTGTGACTTTCAGCAAGTTACTTAACCATTCTGCAGCTCAGTTTCTTTATCTGTAAAATGAGGATGATAATAATACCTATCTCATAATGTCTTTGTGAAATCAAATACTAAAATCCTCATGCAAAACATCAACACTATGAGTTAAGTAGCATTGCTCCCATTATTCAAAGAGAAAATATAAGAAAAGTTATATAAGTTACTCAAAATCATACAGCTAGTAAGTGGTATTGCTAGGAATCAAACTCATGTTGACCAGTTCCAAAGCCAGTACACTTAATTACCTCGATTGATTGCCTATCTCAAACAAACTAAAACCCAACATGTTTAGAAAAATTTGGAGGCCTATTGTATATCTAGCTCTATGCGTGTGTTTGTATATGATTATTTAGAGATGTGTGTGCAATTGTGTGTATATATGTATGTGTGTGTTCATATATGTGTTTGTATGTATATATGTAGTATATATGACACTATGTAAATGCATACATTCATTTATCACACTCTGCCATGATAAACTCATACACTTCTAGATCACCATGCAACTACTAGTTGAGCACTTGGTGTATAATGAGTACTTAAGACACAAGTGCCTAAGACAAGACTTCGTAGCATCATTTTTATGAAATATTTCTTCAGGTGTCTCCCATTATGAAATTAAGACAATCTCACTTTCAATTTATTGTGACAGACATTGAACAATGTGGAATCTGCTCAGAAATGGCAAAATTAGTAAATCCATCTGTTGTAGTTGTATGTGATTATAATAAATGATAAGACATTATCTTAAAACCAG
This sequence comes from Martes martes, assembly GCF_963455335.1. Lineage (NCBI taxonomy): Eukaryota > Metazoa > Chordata > Mammalia > Carnivora > Mustelidae > Martes > Martes martes. Next base: position 73,001,396 of record NC_137898.1, on the reverse strand, counting down.
GAGAAGCAGAATTGCCTTTATTAAAATGATACTATTAAAACAATGAAACAAAGACCTTAAGGGAGGTAGAAAGGCAGTCCTTAGTCCAAGACTTGTGATTTTAGTACATTCTGTCCAGTGTATTAGAGTAGAGGTGATTTTTGTGAAGCTCACGTGAGTCAGAGCACAACTCAGCAAACTCAGACTTGTCACAACTGCTCCCCTCTCTCTGGGGGTTGTCCCCACTCTCAGACAGCTGTCACAGTCACATGAAGCATGACCTCTCTGCACTCCTCAGCCCCTCACATCCACACAGGAACCAGGAACACCGCAACCTCCCTCTGTCACCCCTACCTCCTCTTGGTCCTGTCAAAATCAAGTGATTTTTAAACCCTAGAGGAAGGGGAACTAAGACTTTTGGCCATACATGGAAACACTTTTTATTTATCCCTCAGTAGTCAAGAGACAGAGAAAGAAAGAAAAGGAAAAGTTTTGTGTGTGGCTGTGGGGCTGGAACAACGAAGGTGAAAGAAGAGGACAGAGGGAGAAAGGAGAGTGGCCAACAGAGCAAGTCTGTTGCTATCAGGATCGGTGAATGACCATGACCCTGTGTTTGTACAACAGAAAGGGAAAGGCAGGTTAGATGGAGCTAGATTTGCATAAATAGCACCGCCTCACTGTTCTTGCCTTTACCATTTCTGCAGCTGCAATCATACAAAAAAGCCTCCAATGAGTTGCTGCCCTATGCCAGGCCCTGTACTAGGTGCTTGCAAAAGGAACACGCGTGCCCTTGCTCCTGTGACGTTTACACTTTAGTGAGAGACATAATGAGCTTGTAGGCAAACTGATACCTAATTAGAATTGGAAATAAGTGTTCTGAAGGAAGAGAACAGGAGGTTATCAAAGACCAACAGGAGAGAAAGGTTAAGATAAAGAAAATAACGTCTTCTGTCTGCGTTCCATTCTCAAATCCAGCCTATATTCCCACAGCCTGAGTTAGGGCATGTGGGAGCACCCAGGTCCTGCGAATGAGGTCTGGACGATGAGAAAAATCAAAGCTTCATTTACCCACAAGATGTAATGGGGATCACCTCCTGTCCCATAGGAGGACCCATGTCTTCCTAAGTATTACAGGGCATGTAAAGAAAACAGGACAAAATACTTTGCATCTGAATTGTCTGGTTATGGATGTTATTAGAAGCAAAAAAAAAAAAAAAGTGACAGGTATAAAAGTACCACATATGCACCTGTTAAGATTAAGGATTTTCTATAAACTCCTTCACCTGATCGCCAACATGCCCTTTTGGTGGGGTGGGGCAATTATAACTCAGAGAGGATTAGCATGTCCACTAATACAATGCAGCTGGTTTATGGTTTCCTTGAGGGAGAGGTGGGAGGTAAACTCTGGGAAGCAGTAGATTCAAGTTTAGTTTTGGGTTTTTGTTTTTTTTTTAAGATTGATTTATTTATTTTACTTCTAATTTTTTCAAAGATTTTATTTATTTGAGAGAGAGCATGAGTGGAAGGAGGTACAGAGGGAGAAGGGCTCCATACCAGAACCCTGAGATCATGACTTGAGCCAAAGGCTCAACCAACTGAGCCACCCAGGTGTTCCTGATTTATTTATTTGTTTTAGAGAGAGAGCACAAGCTAGTGAGCAGGTGGGGAGGGAGGGGCAGAGGGAGAGAATCTCAAGCAGACTCCCCACTGAGCACAGACCCCCCCCCATGGGGGGGCTCCATCTCGCAACAAATGAGATGACAACCTGAGTCGAAACTGAGAGTCAGACACTTAACCGACTGAGCCACCCAGGCACCCCAGTAGATTCAAGTTTTGTGAGACTTAAAGTCATACAATTTGGGGAAGGGACTCTATTTAAGAAAAAGATAACAAGGGCACCTGGGTGGCTCAGTGGGTTAAAGCCTCTGCCTTCGGCTCAGGTCATGATCTCAGGGTCCTGGGATCGAGCCCTGCATCGGGCTCTCTGCTCCGTGGAGAGCCTGCTTTCTCCTCTCTCTCTGCCTGCCTCTCTGCCTACTTGTGATCTCTCTCTGTCAAGTAAATAAATAAAATCTTTAAAAAAAAAAAAGAAAAATATAACAAAATATGAATATAAAAATAGTAACAGGGCCTTGCAAGGGATTGTTGTGAGGGCCCCTGCATCTAACTCACTTTCAGAGCAAATCTGCTTCCACCGAGAAGCACTGAGGTTTGGGCTCCAACGGACCCCGGGCTGAGAAAATGAAGTTACTAAGTGCAGATTGTAACCGAGATCAGTACAGGATGGGGAAAAGGGAGTAGGGTCCCTGTCCACTAGCATGAAAAGGGTCCAAAGAAGAACAGAGGCAGGGGCTTAAGCCAGGAGATCAGAAAAAAACATAAAAGGGTTCAAAAAATAGTGCAGTTGCCCGTGTGTCTGGTATACTCCCAGTGCTCAGTAAATATTGGCTCTTCTTGTCATTAACCAGCTTGTCTGGTTCCAAAGCTTTTCCAGCTGTTTATGCACAAAAAATGTTAGGAAAAATTCCTGTTGGAAAACAACTCATCGGTTTTCAGGAAGAATAAATTATTTTGTCTGAAAATCCCTCAGCCCTAAGAGAGAAGCCAGCAACTTTTAATTAATGCTTTGCCACGACAATTCTTTAGGCTCATCCTGTTCTCTTCTGAAGATCCTCCCTCTGGTCAGTCAACGCTGTGCTCCTCCCTGAAAAGTTTTCCCCATTGAGGAGGTTGTGTAAGCTTGTAAAGCACCTTAGAATTCATTTTAAAATCTGTATCTTCCGGGTTTCTATTGTGAAACAAATAGCATCAAAAAAAAAAAGGCATGGCAAAAGGCAATGACTTCACATGATTCATATCTGAAAACAAGTTCTCATCATAAGTGGGATTAAAATACATCCTTGGGGAATTTTCTGGAAGTCAAATGAAAGGCTTTACTCAATACAAAATTTAACACATTTCCATAATATTGCTATGCTATAATTTATTAAGCCGTTCTCCAGCGGTTTGTTCTTGTTTTGCTTAGTTTCTGCTATTTTTCTATAACACTGAAAGGGAAAATCTTTGTACAAAAGCCTTTGAGCTTCTGTTGAATTATTGCCTTAGAATAAATTCCCATAATAGAGTTACTGGGCCAATATAGCTGATTCTTTACATTTTAATTGCTTATTCGCATTGCTTCCCCACCTACCAACTTCTACCTTCTTTTTATTTTATAGAGGACAGAGAAGTATGTTCCCTGGCAGCTTCTCAAATACTTTCCCAACTTACGTTCATCTCTGACATTATTTTCTCAGGCTATTAATCATGCTTATTTCTTTGTGTTTAATCTGACATCTCCGAGTGAATCAGCTTGACATTGCAAGTCTGGACAAAAGCTATTTTTTCCTGGGTATGGGGGCCACCAGATCTGTGGGAGCAAGTAGTAAACCATTTGAATATATTTACTTGTGTACAGACACACACGGGGCAAAGGATGAGACTGAAGCAGGGAATCACTTTGTAACCACGAACTAGATTTGGCCTCCCTCTTCCCCTCTACGGTGAAGATCTGTAAGGACTTCCCTTCTGTCTTCCCCCAGAATTCTCCCTTTAGCAATCTGACTTGAAAGACTGACTTGAGATTTCCTTCGGTTCTCTTTGTAACACTTTAGAGTTGTTGAAAAAGTCCACCCCCTCATCCTGTGTGTCTTCTGATACTGTGCAATATCCCCTACATCAACAGTGACCGACAGGTGTTCTCAGCAATGCCTCTTTGACCTTCAGATTTTTGTGTCTTCTCTTGGCGGTAAACTCCAGTCAGAGGAGTGGCAGTCTGCTTCCATGTCAGCAAGCGGCCCGGAGAGTGATCTGTTCTCCCTGGCCATGGAGTAGTCAGAAGCCCAGCTGTATTAAGCGCACACTATTCCCTTCATGGATGACATTTTCAGTCCCTCAGATGAGTTATCAGATTATTTAGAAAAGGTTTGTTTTGTGTGTGTGTGTTTGCTTGTTTGTTTGTTTGTTTTCAGAGTAAAATGACATTAAGAAGTGAGGTGTTAAAAAAAAAAATGATGTTTGGAGGTAGAACATGTGGTTTCTAGCCCTGTTTCTGTGGCCACTATGGAGACTTGGCCAGGCTGTGAGGCATTCTGAGCCACAGGTTCTTCTGAAGGATGAGGATAATAATTACTTTGTTGAGAGAATCACATGGTACAGGGAAAGTTGTCTCCAATATTGGAAATGCTCTTCACATGTATATCAGTTTTTCTCCTTACTTTATCACTGTCAGCATCCAAAATAGGATAATCTTAAAGGCAATGTGGCCATAAATCTGGAAAATAAAATGCAGTGGGTTGCACTCTGCCTCATACATTTTAAAATCAGAAACTGTGTTTTTGGATGATCATGAAGGATGTAACCCAGGGGTAGGTGTCTTATCCGAGCTGTGCTTGGAGTCCAAAAGCTGAGGCTAGGCTGGTATTTGAGGAGCCAGCATGGGAACAGAGTTGAATATTCTTATACTTTTTTTAATATACTTACAAAAGGCCGTATTGGGATGGAGGGGAGTGATTAGGAAGGCCCATAATGGGACAGAGGGAAAGGGAAACAGTGACTGAAAAGCAAAGGCAAAAACAGTCTGTCCAAAGCCAGGAAGGCAAAGGGAAAACTAGGAAATAAAATCTCGCCCCAAGCTCAGACATGATGGCATCTGAAAGAGAATTCCAAAATCATCAGTGAGCCAGGGCCACCTTTACACGGCTCTAGAACTGGACTAGGTAAGAAACGAGCACAAAGAGACACAGCTTTGTATTCTTCATTTCATTTTTCTTGATACATTCTTAGTCTAGTGACAGGAAAGGTGATTGAGGAAAATCTTTGGCAAATCCATGCAGACTGAGGCCGATTCTGCAAACATGTAACCAAAAGCTTTACTGAAGCACTTATCAGTGCTCTGATTTGTGACAGTTCCCATTAGTGAATCATTCTGACAGTGCAACACTAAACCCAGAGTAACTGGTTGCTTTGGCTTCCTGGACCCAGTTCTGGTGCAAGTGTGTGCTAGGGGTGTGGGCACTTCCCACACCAACAAGCAATTCTCTTGACCAGCTGGGTGTCCTGTAATTCAAATCAGTTCTGGCATTTCAACCTGGAGATGCCACAGGTTAAGGGTTCAGTCCTACAAGATTGCCCTCCCTTCCTTTACCTCCTCTGATGCCAGTCACAAGCCCAGGCTATCACCTGGGCTTCTGACCAACCAGCTGTAGATTGGAGATTCCAACAACCCCCTCCTTGGACTTCTTAGCCAGTCCCAAGTCAGGCTGTTACTTATATTTCTGACCAGCTGGCTATAAACCAGAAATTCTCGTGATCCCCCTCCTCAGGTTTCAGTAATTTCCTTGAGAGGCTCACGGAACTCAGAGAAACATTTTACATACCAGAGCACAGGTTTCTTGTAGGACATAACTCAGGAAGAGCCAGATGGAAGAAACACATAGGGCAGGTATGTGGAGCTTCTGTGTCCTCTCAGGGTGAGCCCCCCTCTTGGCATCCCCATGTGTGCACCAATCCAGAAACTTTCCAAACCCATCCATGTGGGGTTTTATGGAGGTTTTATTACAAAGGCATGATTGATTACATCATCAACCACTGGTGGTTGAACTCAGTCTCCAGGCCACCTCCCCTCCCCTCCCAGCGGGAAAGAGGGTGGGACTGGAAATTCCAACTAATCCACTGGCAACCAGCCTCCATTCGTAAGTGCTTTCTGGACTCGGCTTATTAACATAACAAAAGGCATCTTTATGACCCTCAACACTTAGGAAATTCCAAGGGTTTGGGGAACCCTGAGCCTGAACAGTGGAAGAAGACCACATATATCAAAGAAATATATATATTCTCATATATATTTGGTCATCTATATTACTTATATTTGGTCATCTGAATAACCAAATATCTGTCTTTTTAATCACCATATTACGTGGATTAGGACTGCAATTAGCATGGCTTCTAATAACTTAACAGTGGTGTTTGTACCATGGGTATAAGAGCCAATTGTTTAGGTGTTCTCTAAACGTGGATTATTGAGAAAATGATCTTTTGTTTTACCCAGTCAGTCTCCCTCTTTTTCTTCCTATAGAAAATCTAACTCTGTGAAGATTCTTATACTTTTCTATATATAATACTATGTATAAAAAGGAACAATATTTAAAAGACAAATGATCAGTTAAGACTAAAGCTTTTGTTAGTAACTTGCTTCTTTAGGATCTTCATAAATACACACACATACACACATGGAAAGAACTTATAAATATCCAGACCTAATGCCGTAAACAACCTTAGAAATTCGCAGACTCGGCTGTGATAGAAAAAGTAACAAAAGCAAAGTAAACGCTAGGAGGATTTTGGCATCAGAGAATTTAAAACCTAATTCAAAGTGGCTGACGTGATAAGACTCACATAAAAAGAACTTCTGAGACGAAACAGGCTAATTCCATCTCTCAGAGATATTGTCTAGGACCTACATTCTTCTAATCTTTCATGATACCAATTTTTAGAATGTCGGCTTACCTTCTCTCCTGCCGATAACATGGCTGTAGCATTGTTAAGTACCACACCAGACAACTGTCCATAGCAAAAAGAGACCATGGTTTCCAGTGTTTTCTTTGCCAAGGGTAAAAAACAAACAAAAAACTGTTCTTAGAAATCTCCAGAAGACCCTCTCTCGTGATAATTGGCCGAAACTGATAACACGTACCTTCCCCCCCTTCTTCTCCCCTACACTGTGAACTCTGTGAGGCAAGACCTGTGGATTCTATCTCCAGGCCAAAGCGCACTGTCAAGAATTAAACACATGCTCAGTTAAAGTCTATTGAATAAGGTAATCCAGTCCATCCACTTGGCTCGATTTAATGAGCCATTTTTATTCAAACACTAAATATTTTGAACATCTTTTTTAAAAAAGGAAAATTAAGAGGAAGGCCTCTATCCAGGACTAAAAATAAATTTGCTTTTGTTGCACTTTGTTTTATTTCATATTCATTTTGAGACAGCAAAAAAAGAAACTTAGGGGAAAAAATGATTATTCCAGGGGTAAACAAGTCTTTGATACCAAGTCCCTTTATCACTGCCTGTTGAACACCATGGGCATGGAGGAAATGGCATCATCTCAGGTTCCAGTTTTAGAAGGGAAAAAGGAAAGAAACCTTAAGAGTCTTGGGCCCAGGGCACCTGGGTGGCTCAGTTGGTTGAGTGACTGCCTTCGGCTCAGGTCGTGATCCTGGAGTCCTGGGCTTGAGCCCCGAATCGGGCTCCCTGCTCAGCAGGGAGTCTCCTTCTCCCACTGACCTCTCTCCTCTCATGCTCTCTCTCATTCTCTCTCTCCCCAAAATAAATAAATAAAATCATTAAAAAAAAAAAAAGAGTCTTGGGCCTTGCATGCTCTACTAACAGTTATTCTTTACTAGTTAGGCTTGTGACTTTGGTCAAGTCAGTTAAATTAAGTCTCAGGGTCCTCATCTGGCAAATGAGCAACACTGTACCCTCTTTAGTTACCCACAGGCATAAGCTGATGGATTAAAAAAAAAAAAAAGATGATTTCCGTGAAAGCGTGTTGGCTCTGAAAACGGTCATTCAGATATAAAGGCTCATCTTGATCCACCATGGAGCAGACTAATGTTGGGACTCTTATAACTTATCTTGGACAAAACATCTGGTACCTTCCAGGTGTGGTGAATTGCCAGTTCTGATACAAAAGCTGTTTGAGCTATCCTCCACAATGCAGGCAGCCCAATACTGACTGTTCAGCTTAATGGCATATGAACCTCTTATATCCAAGAAGTCTCTCTTCTCTTTCAGCATCACCACCAGTCTCTAATAGAATGTTCAGACATAATGCTGCCCAACAAAGCTTTGTTAATTAAAAGAACGATTTGGAAAAACACACACACACACACACAGGAAGGCAGCACATTACAATGACTAAAATTGTGAGTTCTAAACTGGGATTCCCTGTGTTCAAAATCCTTGATCAATCTACTTAATCCTTGCAATCTTTGGTTTCTTTTCTTCAGTAAAATGGATATAATCATAACAGAGCCTCTGCCACGGGTTGTCGCCAGGATTAAATTTAGGTAAAATCCCAACACCATGTCTGGCGCATGGTAAACACTAAATGAATTCTAATTTATTGATATTATTCTTTTCCTTAGAGGTTAGGAATTGCCTTCCTTTTACCATTGACGGTTAAATGTGATGAAATCCTAGATTAATAGGCCATATAGAAGAGCAGATCATGTGTGGTTTAAAAGCATAACAAAATCATGCCTGACGTGATCCACATGGCATCACAAGCATCTAATGCGTGTTACAGGTCAGCCACTGCAGGGAAGAGCAGAAGCCCGCTTTACCATGGGAACGCCCTCTGCAGCCACCGCCCTTCCTCAGCCTGGCCAGTTAAGCACACAATCATATCTTTCTGTTTGCTCCTGTCCTTGTTCATGCTCACCAGGTACAAAGACAGGAGACTGGCTCAGCACAAGTCGGAAATAGAGTGTTTCACCCCCAAAGGGAGTGTGGGGAATGGTGGGAGAGCAACAATGAGCAGGTAAGCAAACTGTGAGTGGCCTGAGGTGGTGTGAACTCAATGTCCGCAAGCTAGAGGAACAGGTGGCTCCCTGGTCTAGGTCCTTGCTCCACTGTGTACCCCATGCAGTGTGTCCAACCGGGGCCACCACTGGTTTTCTGTGTGTGTTTGATTTGCAAAACCCATGCCATCCTTATGTGAAGTGATGGGAGCCTCCTGTCCCAGATGCTGCTGTTTCCCAGGGTCGTGTGCTTTGCATGTCTGAAGCCTTAGCTCACACTTGGTTCTCCCATGGAGTTTAGCTTATTGGTCAAATGCTTCTGGAGTTTGCAAAGTGGAAGAGATTGGAGGAAATTCACATTTCGGGACTGACCAATCAGTAAAACAAATGTAAAAGCCTAGGACTGATTCTGAGGGAAGGACTGTAATGAGGGAAGATTCCAGCCCTGATCCCAGACAAACCTGGGTATTATTCTGTTTCAGTATAACATCATCTTACAGCCAAGGGCAAATGCCATGCCAAACTAGTGAGCTGTAGAGGCAAGAGGCTCTTCATGAACTGAAATCAGGAAAGCTAGTCCTCCTCTAGCTACCATAGCTTTGCAGCTCCTTTCTTTCTCTGTGTCTGGTGGCCAACACCCCCTGTCGCTGCGCTGTGCATGTCCCTTCCTACCAGGCACTCCCAATTGAGCTGTGCCCAGTCAACTGGGTTATTTAGAACTATAAGCATCAACTTAGCTGTGTTGCATGAAGTGAACGTGCTTTATTGCATGGGACCGCGTTTCAAGAAAAGGGCTCTGGAGAGAAATACTGTCAAGATTGGCATCAAACAGTTCCAGAATCTCGGAGGAGTCTTGAGCTGGGGAATCACTCACCATGAACTAACTCTCCACTTCTACTTTGTTGTGCAATTTCCCCATCCATCGGTGGCACAAAGGTGTGGAAGGGAAGCTCCTGAAAGGTGTGGAAGGGAAGCTCCTGAAAGTCAGCCTGGGTGAAAAAGTAAAGGGGAAGTTCAGGAAGTACAGCATGTACGTGTGTGTGTGTGTGTGCGGAGACCAGAGCTTGGGATCCAGCTCCCCAGCAAGAAGAAGATCCTGTGGAGCCCTGTTGAACTTTCACCCCAAATATTGTATTTGCTTCCTCTGTAGTAGGCTCCTTCTGGTTTTCAAAATAATGTCTAACTTTCTCCAAGGACCACCACATTGCACAACTTCTGGAGGGGGGCAGTGGAATTCATGTTGCAGTCTATGAAAATGATGCCTGGAACTGTGTAGTGTATAGTCTGGCCAATCATTTATAGCAGCCCTGACAGAGAGGTTGACCAGCTTCATCCATGGCTCCCAGGGACAAGGCATTGAGAACATGTGTACCTGTGTAGACATGTGTGTGTGTGTGTGTGTGTGTGTGTGTGTGTATGCATGTATGCGTTAGTGTATCTGATGTCCTTATGCCTGTGATCCCTTTATACAGCCATCTTTAGATCTCAGTGTGTCTGGAAGATAAGCCTCAATGGATCATTCTGTGGGAGTAACTCAACAGACCGCTATTGGGCCTTCTGGTTTCCTTTCATTCAGATATGACAAAGTGCCATAATTCATGTTCTTGAAAATCAGTCAGACAGCACTGGAGTTGGCTGGACAAGGTGAAATGACTGTATTAAATGAATATAGGGGCTCTGTCCAGAGTGACTTCTGATTTGAAGCAATTGTCTAGGACTCACCTTCCCAAACTTGGCTGACTATCAAATATACTGAGACAAAATCTGTACTGTAGCAAGTGTCCTAGGTCATTCCAATTTATACCTATAAATTGATATGGTGGAGTAATCCATTCATCTAGGAGATGGCATGGAGCTATTCATGGTAAACATTAGGTCTCCATTGTGTCATGCATTGGGCTTGGCAGTGTTTAGTCAATGTTTGGAAATCTCCAATCCAAGCAGCCCAGCAATTATATTTGCTCAAGGCTGTCCTGATTGAGTATGGGTAAAGAGAAAGTGGGACACAGAGGGTAAGGGGACTCTAGGTTAATGAGACAAGATTCCTTGGGTGAGGTCCAAATATTCAGAGATAGCAATTCAATGTATCTATACTGGGAATAGTCCAAGTTTCTCTACAACAGCAAAATAATAGTTAGCTTTTGTTCCCTCACTTGTTTGGATATAGCCAAGGTAATGTCAAGGCTTATTACACTGATACATCCAGGTGAAGCCCAGGGGACTACTGCATGCCCTATTAAGGATAGTTCTGTTGGAATGACCACCTCAGCCCCATAGATAAATGTAATTCACTGGAAACAAATGGTCTTCCTGTCCTACTTTTTCTTCCTTCCCATTTCTTTAGCATTAAATAAAACAAGATAGAAGAGAGTTAAAGTACTCGGGAGGGAAAGCAAGTCCTTCAGTGTTGTAAAGAGAGCTTTCCATTAGGGAGGAGAAAATGCCTAGAGACACATGAAAGGAGAAGCCAAAATGTCTAAGACTGTCAAATCTTTTTTTCCAGCCTCATATTTGTTTATATAAATATGCACACATACATACACAATGACATTTATCCCGGAGAAATAAGTTGAAAATGAATATTAAGAGAAAAGATACCAGAGAGGAGACAACGGCAATGTAAACCATTTCTAAATAAGACGGCTCAGTAGTTATTTCCAGTGTGCTTCCTCTGGAATTGAATGGAAGGGCTGCGGACAGAATCACTATTTGGCTTTTACAGATACTTTTGGCATCAGCTGTGGATGCTCTCCTTCTTATGAGCTCTCACTGCCCTCCCCCTCATTCCTTCCTAGAGTCAGAGTCAAGCATATTTACTCTGCAAACATCTGGGCTGGTTCTGTAGCCTTAACCAAATAATCCATCCCAGGGAGGGGCTAAAGGAAGCTCAAACAACAGCAGAAAACCTGGAGCGTGCGCCTTGCATCTCATTTGCCTATGTGTTCTATGCTGAAACTATGCAAAGGACAGGACCTGGTGAATTCACGCCAGGGGTGATTCTTCCAGAGCCACATTACCTGGCAGGGGAGGGAGTTTTCTGGGGCATGCTGCCCTAGAGCTGACACTATCATCTCACCTGAAATGATGACAGGGCCTTAGAGATACTCCCTCACTTCTCCCTTTTCCCTCTACCCCAACATTTGGAAAGGAATAAGAACATTATATGTATCCCTAACACTCTAGCTTCCTGAAATATTATGTTGTTATTTTCCTTTTATGCGAATTTTTTTCCCTTCTGTTGGATTCTAGCATAACTTGTCATCTTTTCATATTCCCACAGTGGACAGTCTAAGTGTGTTTCAGAGCAGAGACCTCCTGATTGCAGGAGAAGTGAAAGACAGTCCTAAACAGGGAGGTGCTCTAAGAACCGGAAATTCTCTAAACCCTATTATCGTGTGAGTTCATACCAAGATGGTCTACCTCTGAGATGGCTAAAACCTCAACAATGAATGTTATTATCTCCTGTCTCAGCAGGGCCATTCCATCCGAGTCCTCATTGGAGTCTGCGTTCTGAAGTGCTTATGTCATACCTCATGAAGGAGAGGCAAAAACATTCTGAGCCTCCCTGTCTCTCTTTGGAAAAGGGCTCCCTAATCAAATGAAATAGATAGGTCTCTAGTCCCCCTCCAGTGCTTGAAGGAAGGAGGGTGGTACGTGGTTATTTTCACTGTTACAATGTCATGATATCAGTTACATAAGGTATTAATCCTCAATCACTTGAGTAACTGATTTTCACCTAGTAGGTGTAGCATTTAATTTTAATGGGTATAAATGTTTCACAGAGCCTTCAGAGAATCTGGTAATGGTGACATCATAGTCACGAGGAACTCAGATTTGAAAAGCAATCCTAAAATGTGACGTCTGTGTTAATACTGTTTTGCCTTTCATTGATTCAATTATTTCTTCCTTCATGTAACACTCATTTTATTAAGCAACTACCACGAGACAAGCACTTACAAGACTCTGGAGATAAATGGGTAACAATGACTTGGCTAATGTTCTTGAAAATCCATAGTCCACAGGAGAACAGAGTCAAAAAAAACAAAAAACAAAAACAAAAAAACCCACAGATAATTGCAATGAAGAGAAACCCCTGTCCCAAAGGAAAATTTATGTGTCCAATTAACTCCTCATTTGATATCAAAAACTACAGCTTAAGCCAGTGCAAATAGTATTAAGAGTAATATAAACTAAGTAATATTCACCTGAACTGAGTATTCAGAAAGGACTACACACAGAGTTACATAAAATTCAGAGCCACAGAGAGAAATGATCTGTTTTTCTAGTATGAAGCTAGCTAGTTTCATAGTGATAGGACTGCTGCAGTAGTCTTCTCTTCATTCCTCCCCAGAATCAGTTTCAGATTAATGTTCTAACTTACATTTAGAGATATTCTAAAGCAAGTAAAAATAATCACTTATTACCCTTGCTATAATTACTATGCCTCAAACACTGCAGTGGTCCCTTCCCATTGGTTATGCACTAAATTCTCCCAACAATGATCTTTCCATGGTACAGATGAGGAAAATGAGGCTCAGGGATATTAAATAACCTACACAGTGGAGTGATTTAGTGAAAATTCTGAACTCTTAAGACTTATTCTGAACTTTTAAGACTTTAAAACCTGATTTGAGCACTAGCCAGTGTGACCTTGAAGCACCATTTTACCTCTTTAATCTCCATTGTCTGTAAAATGAAGATAATAATAGAGCACTTCCCTTCCTATATGGTGCTGTGAGAACTAAATGAGATAATGCAAGCAGAGCACTTAGCAGGCATTCAATAGATTCTATTTAGTATTACTGTTCCCCAAGGCTACTCAGCTTAGAAAATCCTTTTATGGGGTCTTTTCTACCATTCTTCACGTACCATCACCCTTGTTTTCTCAACAACCAATTCTGGAAAAGTATGTAGAACAAAATCTAGTAGTATCAATGAAATTAATTCAATGATATAATTTCTCTGCCTTAAAATTCATGTTCTCCCATGGTTCTCCCTGGTGTTTAGATACACCAGACACTGGCTTTAAGTATCTTACCTATATGGTCTCGTACTTCATCTTTAAAAAGGTAAACAATAATGTCCACACTGGAGCCAAACTCAGTGTGATTCTGGAATTCACGCTCTAACCACTATGATATCTGCCACCTGGTATAAAATCCAAACCCATGCACTCAGAATATAAGGAACTTCAAACACTAACCCTATTCTAACTCTTTGACCTTTTATTCATGTTTTGGCACATACGTTCTCTTCTCCAAAACCCCAAATTTCTTACAATTCTCCAAACAAAGCTGACTCCTTCCTACAGTTTCACCCCCTAACACATGCTGTGTCTCCCCCTGAATTGCCCCTCCTTGCTCTTTTAACCCATCTTTTCCAACCCCTATTCCTATTCTACTTGGCAAACTCTTATTCAGTTTTCAAAACCCAAATCTAATGTCAATTCCTCTTTGAAACCTTTCCAAAATTCTTACATTCTACTTTACGTCTGCCCAAACTCATAGTTCTAAAGTATTTTGAGTTACCTCAATACTGCCACATTATCTCGTCACCTGTCTCTTCCTACTAAACTTGAAGTTTTTGAAGACAAAAACATGTCCTGTTCAATATTCCACTCTCAGTATCCAAAAGTGCTCTGGGACTGTAGATTCAGTAAATCAATCAATAAGAGGGCAAGGAGAACCTTTCTGTATGTAGGCTGCCCTGTTTTAGGGACCATGGGGTGTTCCAGAAAATATGGAATCATCTCCACCCTAAAGAACTGAGAGTCTTTTTCTTTTATTTTTTAAAAAGATTTATGTGTTTATTTGAAAGAGAGTGCACAGAGAGGAGGGGCAGAGGGAGAGGGAGACAGAGTCTCAAGCAGACTCCATACTGAGGGTAGAACCTGACATGGGGCTCAATCTCACGACCCTGAGTTCACAACAATGGATGCTTAATCGAGTGCGCCATCCATGTGCTCCTGACAATCTTGATAAAGGTATAAAATTCATTCTGATGGAAACTGCAGGAGCAATTGGCTATATTAAGGTATAGTTATATCTATGATCCAGATAATAAGGCCCAGATTTGAATAAGGGAAGAAGAAAGCAACATGTTTCAAGTTCAGGTTTTTAGAATCCCTATTAGAAAACGTCACAAAATATATTCTGAAGAACGTTAGATGAGGAGGAGAGAAGAAAAGGCAGAAGTGGACATTATGGATCAAATTAGCATAGCCAACATTACATGCTCTGTGCTCTTCTTGGAGATTTTCAGTAAATCCTTACAAAACAGAGACTCGAGGGGAACTTGGATGGCTGGGCATGGAGCCTGCTTAAGATTCTGTTTCTCCCTCTCCCTCAACCCCACCTCCTGGGAAACCAGTGAGCACTCTCTGAGGGAGGAGGAAGGAAGGAAGGAAGGAAGTTAGGAAGGCAGGCAGACAGATGGACTTGAGAAGCTCCACAGAAAGCAGTTTAAATCTACTTAACTTATCTGACCATAGAGCCATTTATTCATGAACCACCCATGGTCATTCTTACTTTCTATACAGTTTGCCAACCAGTTTTATAAAAGCATATCAATCAGAAAAAAAAAAAAAAAAAAAAAGGAACGGGGCACCTCAGTGGCTCAGTTAGTTAAGATCTGCCTTTGGCTCAGATCCTGATCCCAGAGTCCTGGGATCCCAGAGTCCCACATCAGGCTCCCTGCTCAGTGGGGAGTCTGCTTCTCCCTCTGCCTCTGCTCCTCCCCTACTCGTTCTCTCTCTCTCTCTCACTCTCTCTCAAATAAAATCTTTTTTAAAAAAAGCAAAGGAACAAAGTTATAGATTTTTGAGTAACTTATAATAATTTCCTGAATCTTATTATAAGAATTTCTTAGGGAAATATTTTGGAAGTCTGACAAAAACTGAGTTCAGCTAATGTCTTGTGATCAGACTAGAAATGATTAACTTCAGTAACTGCCACAAATATAAAAGAATATAAACCAGATTCTTAATTTCCTTTGCTTATTTTTCCAGAAGAATCACTAATTGCTGTGCGTATATTCTACTTCTTCTTTCAGCCTGGTATAGTATATACGTAATATATACGTAATACATATGTGGCATAGTATGGCATAGGACCGCTTGGGTTCCCTGGCTCTCTGCTCTCAGTTTCCCTCAGTCCTCTTCTTGTCTAACATCCTTTTTGTTGGCCAAAAAAAAAATGGAGCTGCTCAAAATCTTTTGTAAGACTGCTGTCCCTGCCCATGAAATACATATATATGATAATTTAGTAGTTATATACAAATTAAGTATTTATATATAGAGAGAGAGACAAAAGATCCAATAGCTTATAATTACTTATAAAAGGGAGGAAGGGGAACCATAACTATCTCATAGAACAAAGGCCACAAAGAGAGCAATCTTGGAGTTATCAGTTCAAATTCTTGAACTCTAGAGGAAGAAGTCAATACTAGAGGCATACTTGCTTTTATTCCCACCACAAAATACTGATAAAATCTTGCAATGTCCACCTAAACTTATCACCATATTCCCGTTAGGTGGATAATACCAAAATAAGGACAAACTATTCAGCAGAGCTAAGTGCTCTGGAAACTTGAATCACTATTCCACCTAATCCTATATTTCATGAGTCATTTTGAATGGATTCCTTAACATAAGAATTATTTATTTTTAAAAATGTTACTTCACCACTTAAGGTATAAGGAATCTTTTTTCTAAGCAGAAATCATTTCTTCAGCAACTATTATCACAATCCTGGGACAAATGTCTTATTCTCCACTCCCTCAGTATTCATCTCTGCAATGTTCAGGTCAATGTTAATAGAGAGCTTTGGCATTTATCATCAGATCATTTTATGGATACAAACTTGGGTGTTATCATTTCCCTGGATGCTCCATTAGGATGTGTCTCATTAGCCCTTTAGTTTTTGTGTGTCCTTAGCACACAGACAATACCACATGTTGGCAATGACTCTGGATTTGAGGTCCGATTTGAGGCAGTGTTTTGCCTTAATTTGACTTGGGCACAGGTTCCATAAACCTCAGGTTTTGCATCTAGTGCAGGTTAATAATATCTGTTTATTTTTTAAAGATTTTATTTATTTGAGAGCAAGAGAGAGAGCAGGAGCAGGGGGAGGGAGAAGCAGACTCCCCACTGAACGGGGAGCCCAATGCGGACTGGATCCCAGGATCCTGAGATCATGACCTGAGCCAAAGGCAGCTGCTTAACCAAGCCTCGTAGGCATCCCTAATAATATGTTTATATGAGGCCTTCAAGGCAAATACAGAATTTGCTTCATTTCCCTAATACTCTCAGCCCACTACCCTGCACCAGGCACCAAACCAAGCATAGGAAATGCACATAGTCATTGCCCTTGGAGTGTTCAAGGCTTCGTGCAGAAACAGATTTGTAAATAAGTGATTAAAAATACCATGCAATAAGTGCTATGTTAGACAGCTGTTGTGAAGGTCAAATATAATAAAACAGATGGAAACACCTTGTGAGATGTAAAGTTCTATTCCAAGGAGAGATATTATCCTCCCAGGATTCTCCTCTTCTTAGGTATCAATCCCAATCCCATGCTTTATTCAAGCTTTAAATCAAGCTGGATTCCTCCACCAAGTCTTCTTGGTGGTATCAGCCAAGGGGTGCAAAATAGCCATGTCTTCTCTTGCTCCCTCTTTATGAAATTGTAATCTGGGCTTTATGGTAATTGCTGGAAGAAAATAATTTCCGGTTTGGATAAAAAAAATCCTCTAATCTTAGTTGAAGCACCTCAACTTAAGTCTAGAAATTATATCTCAGTACAAGGAGTGGTTTAGTTTGAGGTTTGAGCCCGGGGTTACTGAATTTTAAATTTAAAAAAATAGTTTCACTTGAGAAAGAAGAGACTGTGGTGATCCAACAGAATGCCTCTGCTTGGCACATGTTCCTGCTTTACAGCCCTTTATGGCCTTCGTTAGATGCTTTCTCCTTATGAGGATGGGGGGGAGGGGAGTAGCACCTAGAAGCACCGGGAACTTTAATAACCACCCCCACCCATGGACTGTGACCTGCTGAAAAAGCATCCTGTTAAACCCAAGCCTAGTTAAAATAGAACCAAGTGGTTCTCGTTCCACAAGGATTTTTATTAGGGACTAAATGCCTAGTTAAGAAATGATCTCTGAGGGAATTATCATAGAAGCAGGCTGCCAGTAGCTAACTCCCAGCTACTTAAAAGGGAGGCAAAAGTCCACTCCACAAGGTTGTTGGAAGGGTTTCCTGGGATTGAGCATGTGGCATTAGCTGTTTTGCCATATATGCAACACACATATTAATTGAATTTTGTTTATACGTGTTATTTTAACATTCCCCAGCCTTTAAGGCCCGTTAATCTCCACTTTATTTGCAAATCCTTCCTTGAAATTTCTTTCCCCAGTGAGCAACCTTTTCTCTGCATTCCTCTGATACCAATAGGCAAGGACAAATGTCGTTTCTTTCACAATAGTTTTCAGATCGGGATATTCCTTTCCGTCCTCATTTTTTCCCACACCTGTTATCATCTTAACACTGTGTCCCTGCACTATGAAAACAGCTTCTTAAATCTACCCTGGACACCACTCTTTTGCTTGTTTCAATCTTCTTGGTTCCTTATTGCCTGAAGGACTAATTAATTTAACAGATATTAATTAGGCCTTAACATATTCCTGAAGTACAGCCAGGACTGGAGCAGACAAGGAATAAGGTCAATGGATGAGTCTGCAGTGAGGTTTTAAAGCAGATTTGGCAGGCTTCCTACATTTGATTGTTTTTGTTGAGCTCCAGAAATATGGAATACCTAAAAGATTAAATAACACAAAAGAATTCTTAAAATTGAAGAATAACACAGAAAAGAACCCATGAGTATTTCGTTATATATGCATTCATTTATTGATCGAGTATGTAGATTACATATGTATCTAATAATTAGACCATATCTCTCTAGTTAAATATATTAGACCACTTCTCTATACTGATAAGAAGTCCGAGGTTAATTATTAATGAGTTATTAAAATAGCAAAAGAAAAGAAAAGAAAGAAGATCCTTGTAGGTCATGGGTGGCCACAAGGCATTTTTTTTTTTAAAGATTTCATTTATTTATTTGACAGAGAGAGAGAGACATCACAAGTAGGGAGAGAGGCAGGCAGAGGGCTGCCCCGCTGAGCAGAGAGCCCAATGCAGCGCGTGATCCCACATGACCTGAGCTGAAGGCAGAGGCTTAACACACTGAGCCACCCAGGTGCCCTAAGACATTTTTGTAGTAAACAAGAAAGTCCAAACTCTTAACCTGCTGATGCTTTATCCATCCCCATATAGGACTACTGCTTATCTTAGAATATCCTTTGTGGATTCCTGAACTTATGTCACTGCTGTCTTTCCTGGAGGGCAATGCCTACTGCTCTTTTTGGGTTTCGCCATAATCTACTAATTTTTCCACGTGTCGATACAATCTGTCTCCTGAGGCAAGCATCATTCCTTGGCCACTTCCCTCCTGCTAGAAATGATTTCTTCCTCTTGTGAAGTTTTGAATCCCTTGTGATCTGTACTCTACAGTACCCAATGAACTGACTACTTGTTCCCATGCTCCACAATCTCTCATTCTCCTTGTCCTCAGCACCCTTCCAACTGTCCATCTGCTTCCGTCTTTCAAGGACCTAGGGAAAAGATAAACAACCTCTTTCTATCAAAATACTAGGAGTAGCTCATATTCCTAGCCTTCTGCGTGCATCTTCTCTCTTGCCCTCTTTGAGGGAAGTCTCATGTCAGCAACTCTCTACCACAGTACCAAAAAATACTGATCAACCACAATCATTTGCCGACGTATCACATATCACTTGTTACCAATATCAGTTGAAATGTCAAAATTTGCAAAATAGTTATCCTTGACATTACACCATTCTCATTCAGTGGCATTCCAAAATAAGAAAGAAAATAAGTGTGCTACACATAAGACAACTGCCTTTTACTAGATCATAGCATGGAGGGAAAAAAGAGAGGCTAAAAATTGCTCTATGCTCTTTATTTATATGGTGGTATAAAGAAGTGCCTTCATCATCGAGGCATCCACTCATTATCCTTGCCAAGTGTAAGTGCTCGGGTCAACCTGTGTTATTTGAGTTAACAACAAAGAGTGTTATAAGGTGCTTTCTTGAGACTTCAAAGTATATGATTAAGAAGAACGAAGATATATGGTAATAGAGAACATAAATCAAATGACTAACTTATCGACTTAAAAATGCGTATCATCACCAGGTAACATCTGAGGGCTTGAAATAAGGACAGCTTACTTCAAAAAACAAATATGGGTGGTGTACTTTCATGAAAAGTGAATTGGAAATCATGAGATGGTATTGGTTCCCCGTTGTCATTTTCTCACTGCTTAACTTTGGGCAAATCGCCTATCTCACAGAGCCTCAGTTTTATTTTTGAAAGGAGGACCAAAACATGGATCCTATCTAACTTTGACAATCAGTGTTCCTAAAGTATTTTATAAAGCACGATGCAAATATAAGGTGATAGTGCTTCCAATTATTGTGTCATTATAGGTAATTCATTTCCATTTACTCAAGTGTTTTTGTCTATACGTGTATTTCTAATGCATACATCATCACGGCCATTTAACTTGTTTTTGTCAGCAAGATAGCTATTTACATCCATTTATGCTGTAACTGGGGAAATTTATATGGATGATTCTGCCATTTTCTTATATATGGTGTATTTCTCAGTGTAATTGTCAAAATCAAGATGTCAGATTTTAGGCAAGGCTCAGAAAGAAATTATTCCACCTAATGTAGACTGTCTGAATATAAACAATATCAAATTCTTCATTTTCTTTTTAAAAACGTATTTCCGTACTTTGTAATTCAAAGCAAATTATGGTAAGCAAAATATACTGATAAAGTTTAAGAAAATGTGCTGAAAATGGAACTGCAATTGGAAATTTTCTGCTTATAATATTCTTAATTCATGAAATTCTTTTACTGGCCTAGTATTTTCTGAAGTCATTCCAAAGACATATTTGCTAATGACATTACAAGCTTTTTAAATTTTTTTTTAAATATTTTTTTGTAGGGGCGCCTGGGTGGCTCAGTCGTTGAGAGTCTGCCTTCAGCTCGGGTCATGATCTCAAAGGTCCTGGGATTGAGCCCCGCACTAGCTCCCTGCTCAGCGGGTCTGCTTCTCCCTCTGCCTCTACTGCTCCCCTTGCTTGTGCTCTGTCTCTCTCTCTCTGTGTCAAATGGATAAATAAAACCTTTTAAAAATATATATTTTGTGTATTAGGAAGCTCATAATCTTACTATTCCTCTCTCCTGGCTACCTCTAAACTCAAAATCTTAAACAAGAGAGGTGTAGTAATGAAGATAATTTTTTCGTGAAAAGAATGTGCTAATTTTCAAAGGATATATTTGATTACTCTGATACCCTAAATCTGTACAACATGAAGGTACTACTAAACCATGTAACAAAAGAGAGGATAAAGGCATAGTTTTTTCATTCAGTGAAGTGTTCTGAGGATTTTAATTGTTTCTATGGCCTTAATAAAACCCTAAACAATTTTTCAGGAAAGAACCACACCGGCCATTCAACAGTCATTTTTAATTTTTTTTTTTTTTAATTCAACAGCCACTTAAAACGAACACAAAAATTCTAAATTCCATAGATTTTTGAATGGTCAAACTCTCTTTATTAACATTTGCCTCCTAATGATGGTTTGCCATGTCAGAATGCTAATTCCTACAGGTTTTGGCAGATGAATAGAGAAACTGGGAGAGGTCATTGAGCTGATATTCAGAGCCTGCTTGAAGTGAATAAATTATTTATGTGTCATGCATGGAATAGAAAAAGGAAGAATAAACTGAGAATAAGAGTAGATGGTGTCATTTTGGCAGACACAAACTGTAAACAAAAACAAAAAATGCAATCCTCAAATAACATTATCAAAATGTTCTTTTCTCCCTCCAGAAAAGAACCAATTGTATAGTAGAAAGAACATTAGAAAACATAGTTTTATATTTGGCAAAGGGTAAATTGGTGCCTGGAAAGAGCACACTTTTTACAGGTTTTTTTGGCCAAACTACCCTTTCCAGATGTAGCAAACCATCTCTTCTGTCTCTCTCCATTCCTCTCTCCTCCTTTTCTAATGCCTAAAATATTCAGTGGGGAAGGTCAAGTGCTATAGACAGGTAAGGAAAAGTTTGCTTTCTCTTGTCTTACCTCAGGGCCCTTAAGGCAAATGTATAATCCTGATCAAAAAAAAAAAAAAAATCTCAACAACAGCAACAATAATGGTTTTATCTCAACTGGTTGTAAGATTTGATGGTGAAGTTCGTAGAGGTGCTGTGCTTTATAAATTACCCTCATGTGTACTACCATTTGGATTCCTCCCAGAAATTATGTGAGGTAAGCAAGGGGAGGTTTATTTCTTCCTTTTTATATGAAAGAACAAAGAGGCACAAAGGTGTTAAGTGATTTGCCCACCATCACTCAGGGCCAGATCATACACCCACATTCTGGGGCTACTATCAATACTGCCTCCATAAACTTCCATCACTGAGAAATTTCACTAAAACAAATACACACACACACACACACACATACCTACATACATACACATACACATATATACATATATGTATATAAATTACAAAAAAGGAACAAATCCTTTGTGATCTTCATAGTAGATATGAAGATCTGTGTTTTTGTACTTAATTAATTAAATCTTTTATTTGCGTACACTGAGCACTACTGATTACAGTAAGTTCTATGAAAAGTAGAGAGATCCACAAAGCAAAAGAAATAGGATTTTTTAAATATTAAATGTTTTTTAATATTGAATTATTTTTAAAAAGTAATTCTAACAAAAACAATCAGTATAGATTTTTTGAAATGAAATGCATGTATCCACTCAATTATTAGTTCAAACATATTATGGAGCGCATGCACTGGGTACCCTGGCAGGATACAAAGAACCCTAGTTCTAACCTAGTTGAGGCGGGGTCAGAAAAGCATCTCAAGAAAAAGCAATTAAAGCAAAATCTGACAAAAAAAAAACAACAACCTGATAGGAAGAGCTTAGTCAAAATGCAAGGAAGAGACAGACAGGAGGGAGCACCATGAAAGAGCATTTCGGGAAGAAGTAAACTGTAGAATATTGTAGAATTTAGTGAAGTGGATGTGATCACTAAGTAGACAACTTAGCATGGAAAAAGACCACAGACCAAACCCGATGGAACAACCAAAAATATCTTATGGCTTTACCACATAAAATATTTTACTTTACACTGAATTCCCTGTTTCTCAGCCAGAGCTCAAAACCACATGAGTATATTGTTTTTATTTTCTGAAATGCAATATTCACATGGAATGAAGAAACTAACACTCTTAGATACCTTCTCCTTACAAGAACCTTTCACACCTGTACAGTCTGTCTCATTGAATCCTCACAACCACCTTTGCTAAATGACATCCTCTCTGCTTTTTACCAAGGCTTTCAGACTATTGTTTTCCAATCATCCAGACTGGCAGATCCAGGATTAGAACCCAGATTTTAGGTTCCTTTGTCTACTGAACTTTGAGGACACCACACAATGGTCCTGTTAGCTTAAGAAAATCCTATTCATCCAAAAAATGCTTATTAAAATTTCCCATTTTGGAGGAAAAAAAAAACCCTGTCATGACCCAAGGAATGAAAGGAAGTGCTCAGATTTGGCCTCCATTTCTCTGGTGTCTCCTGCATCCATTTCCATTCTATTGGTATGCAGCTTGTCTGGTGCTCTCTCTCCCATATGACCATAGACACTATGAGCAAAGGCATGGCCGGCAGCAATGTCAGTACTCTGTGCAGACTGGCTGGGTAGGATAGCTTCCTTCTCGCACATTCATCCAAAGGCTTTTCAATGTGCCATCATGTTTTTAGGCACCACTACATGTGATTCCAAAGACTGTCACCATTAATAGCCAGAGTTATGTTCCATCAAAACCTCTCTATGTCGGAAGCAAGAATCTTTCTACAGTAAAGCTTAGTAGGATAAATCCAGTTAGGCTTCTAGTTTCTAGCCCATGATTTGTATTAAAAGCGGCCTCAGCAACCTGAAAGATTAATTGTCCTTTCCAACATACCTGTTTCTTATCCTGCTGGTAGGAGAGAAAAGGGGTTGTTGGCAACCATCCTCCCAATGAAATCCCATAAATAGTCTGGCCCATTTCTTCTGTGTCATGTTCCAGAAGTTAGTAGACACCTGGGAAGAAGAAAGTAATGCACTAAAAACATAAAAGGTGGCAGGTCAGATTAATGCAAAAATGTAGAAACAAATCCGCAAAGGAAAAGTTAGGTTGGCAGGGCCTATTCTGCTACTGGGGATGCATGTCAGCCTCCAAACCTGGAAAGAATTTATCCATCCTTTGCAGGAAGAGGGGCAGAGGAGGAGGACATATCTCGTTCCAGAATTCTGAACGACACCAGGTTGCAAAATATTGGGTAGATTAAATAGAATGAGATCTCAGAGGAAGAGCAGAAAAAGGAAAACCACAAGGAGGAAAGGGACTGATGTAAAAAATGAGAAGCAGGATGGGAAAGAGGAAGCATCCTGTCATAAGAGCTGCAGAAATAGGGGTCTATTTTCACAGGTAGAGTGGATCTGGCAGCCCATGGCAGGTGGGCTCCAAATACAATTCAGACCCCTTCCTGGAAAAAGCAGTTCAGCCCTCCAGCAAGGAGGCCAAGGGAGCAATGGGAACCCAGAAAGAAAGGAGAGCTTCCTGCTAGAGTTTCTCGGTTTGGGAAACACCTGCAGTGTCTTCACTTTGGAGATGGAGTGCTGTAAAATGCATAGATCCTTGAAACCCAATCCAGACCATCAGAATCTTCCTGGGGTCCTGCCTGGGATAGTGGACAAATGCCCTATATGAGTCTTAGGCATGATTAAGTTTCATCAGCTCTGGCTAAGATGAGAAAACTGGGTGGCCAAAGCCTTTTGTTCATAGACTGCTCAAGGTTATCACTTGGTCACACCACCTAGGACAGAAAGAGATCCCCTCCCTACAGAGATCTTGGATTCCTTTGTCATGAGAAATCCCCAATATCCCCCACACTCTCTCCACAGAACATCCCTGAAGGTCTGGCCACATCCTCTGACCACTAATGAGGTTCCTGAGAGAGGATCTGTGGTTTCAGAAGTTGTGTCATATTTACCGGTAAGGAGGACATAGTCAGGACCTGAGGCTGAGGCACCAATTCCATCTTCATCAGAGGCGCTTTCAGACCCCAGGGTGGAAACCAAAATGGACTGCTAGGAGAAAGGGAAGAGGGAGAAAGATCCTAAGAAGTCGAGTGAGCCAGAAACACTCATCAAGACCCTAATTAGAAATCAATATGCGAGGTGCCAAAGTCAATATGCTCCCTCATAGAACTGTGATTCAAGCTATAAGCCTAAAAACAAATTTGGGAGGAAAATTTGGGTGAAGTAGAAACGCTCTAATTAATTAGAAATTTGTGTATGTGTTCAATGAATTTCTATTTTCCAGCAGATAAGCCAGGCTAACTAAAACCATGTTCAAAGTCTGGAGTTGCAAAAGAAATCCCTAGTCAAATACACCAATAGTTGGCTTGCAGGATAAAAAGTGAACTGGAACCACTGTCTATTTCCTGGTAACCCTTGACTCCTACCCTTTTACTCCCCTCTGATGACTGGGCTGGTGAGTTGAGGTCCTAGTGCTACCGTTTCCTTTCAGAGGCCGCCAGCTTCAGGAAGCCCGTGCCCAGTACCAGGCACTTCTGCACACCGCCACAATACTGCAAGGCTTGGTTTCCAGCTTTACGGCATAAGCAGCCCTTGCACTCCTGGGCGGGCTCAGAACTGCTGCTACATCTTCTATAATCTCCATCCTTTATCCTTCCTACTATCCCCTGCCACACACTTTCGTGTGAATGATAAACCGAAGGCCTCTTTTAAGACCTCCGCCCGGGGTGTCCTCTGAAGCCTTCTTTCCTGAAAGACCAGAAGTCCTTCCCAATCCGAGTCCCATCACCCGGCACTGGGGAACCTCCGAGTTACCTCTGGTCTCCCTTCTCTCCGCAGCTCCAACGGAAAATCCGTCACGTGGGCCCAGAACGAGAAGAGCAGCCGGGGGCAGCACCTGTGGCAGCGGCTGTCCATCCACATCAACAAGAAGGAGAACCCCAACCAAACGGCCGTCATCAAACCCTTCCCCAAGAGCACGGAGAGCCGCGGCCTGGGCGCGGGCTGCGCGGGCGGCGGCGCGGGGGCCGCGGGCGGCGCGGGCGGGGGCTCGGGGGCCGCGGGCGGCGGCCCCGGGGGGCCGGAGCCCCCGGACGCCGGCCCCAAGGCGCTGTACGACGTGACGGAGGCCGAGGAGCACTTCCCCGCGCCCGCGCGGCCGCGCTCGCCGTCGCCCATCAGCACGCTGAGCCAGCGCGCGGGCTCGGCCAGCCGCACGGACGACGACGTGCCGTCGCTGCACTCGGAGCCCGCGGCGCGCAGCAGCTCCTCGCAGGGCTCGCTCATGGAGCAGATCAGCAGCGTGGTGACCCGCTTCACGGCCAACATCAGCGAGCTCAACTCCATGATGCTGTCCACCGCGGCGCCCGGCCCCGGCGTGGGCGCCCCGCTCTGCTCGTCCTACCTGATCCCCAAAGAGATCCAGCTGCCCACGACCATGACGACGTTCGCCGAAATCCAGCCGCTGCCCGCCATCGAGGTCACCGGCGGCGCGCCGCCCGCGGCGGTGGTGGCGGCGGCGGCGGCCCCGCCGGTAGGGGGCGCTGCCGAGGAGCCCCCGGCGGCGGCCGGGCCCGAGGCTGCGGCCGGGAAGCCGGACCTGGAAGAGTTGGTGGCTCTCACCCCGCCGTCCCCCTTTAGAGACTCGGTGGACTCTGGGAGTACCACCCCCAACTCGCCAGTGTCGGAGTCGGCCCTCTGTATCCCATCGTCTCCCAAATATGACACACTGATCATAAGAGATTACACTCAGAGCTCCTCGTCGTTGTGAATGTCCTCGGAAACCACGCTGGCTTCCGCTGACGGAGCCGAGACCTCCCGCGTTCACGCAGACACAGTGACAAGCTTAGTCGCCTGGTTAAGAGCCGAGGTGGAAGATGCCAAGTGCACCCGCAACGGAAACATGAGATTAATAGTGCTATTTCACATCAACCGACGAAGACACCAACTACAAATCTTCTGGCAGATTTTCTTCTAGTGGCCTTAGAAAACACGGGCTTTTAAGAAACACTGCTTATCTTTTTGAGGGCTGACAAGGAGTCTGTTGAACCAGTTCCAAACCAAGTGCTTTGCTCTAGGGAAGCAATGAGCGTGAAACAGCATAATGGAGGGGGAAGAGCATAGTTAATAAGCAACTGTAAAAAGTTTTGTTTACTTTAATTCTTTTCCCAGAAGATTCTTTGATTCACCAAACATGAATGTACATTTTCTAACAAACTCAAAATCTGGGACCAAAACGTCAACTTTCTCTCTCTCTCTTTTTCTTTCTTTTTTCTGTCCTGTAAAGACCTTGAAAAGCAGTACCTTGGGCCTAGTAGTTACTGAGGCGTTGTTGTGAGTGTGTCCCATGCGTAACACACAACGGGATAATGAGTGCTGCGCTGACGTGTGCAGGACTTTTACCAGAGACATTCCTCTCCGATTTGGTTTGAAATCCTCTTCCAGAAGCCTGCATCCAGGAGTCCACCTAGTTATTTCAACTCACCTCCATTAACCAAGAAAACCAGTGGAAGATTTCTTGACTATTTCACCATGTTGCCAATCAATACTGGAGTAGCAAAAAAATATTTTCTGGAATACTGTTTTGTAATTCCCTCACTGGGGTACGTTGTGTAGCTGGAAATTCTCTTTATAATAATAATAATAATAATAATAATTCCTGAGCTCCAGCTTGGCTATCTCTTTCATGAAATGTGGCCACTCCTCCTTACGAATGCTGTTCCATTAGCATTGCCAGCTAAAATATTAATATATGCATTTGGGCTTCTTCATTCCTTTTCTTTGAGAACCTGATGCACAAAGAGCTCCTCTGTTCTTTTCAAGTCCCACCACTGGAAGAATGGTCTATAGACCCACTGAAGACAGCGTCATGGTTGAAGGGACTGTTGTTCAAAAAGTTAACACAATCTTAATACACTGGAAATTTTAAACTGTGTCAAGTCGGCTTAGCAGAGATTTAGCTACGCCAGTGAGCAGTGATTTTAACTTTTCTCGGCTGCTTAAATAGGGCAGCTATGAACTATGACAAATGTAGATTTTTCAAAGCAATACAGAATACTAAAACAGAGGAACCTTAATGAATATAAACCACACAGTCTTTCTTAGCCATTCCAAAAAGAGGCAAAGCAATTATTAATATTTCCTTTTTAAAATAATATGATTTTGTGCACTTCATACTGTCACTTTTTAAATACTGCAGAAAAGAGATTTAAAGATATAATAGAAATACATGTGCTTTAATAGGCTCATATAGGTAGTATTCATAGCTCGAGACCTGCATCCACTGTCATCTCTTTCTTCCTCCCATTACAGCTATCCTCAGGTGCCAAATGTTTCTTTTTGTTTGTTTGCTTGTTTGTTTTGGTTTGGTTTTGGTTTCGTTTTTAATTTTTAAATAAGGATAGTAATAAAAGGAGGAGGTATCCTATAAATTTAGAGTTTAGTTGATCTAGCCTTATACTAAAGATAGCCTTATGAAAAAGATTTGCTGAGGCAGAAGTATATTTTTAGCAGAAAGAAAAATAAATGAAACCTTTTTCTTTAGCTCAATATCCTTATTTTGGCATGTGTTTTTTATTGTACATCTACTTTAAAAAAGGAATTGAGGAATGGAAATATATCCATTCACGTAACTTATCATTCCCCAGTTTTAAAATTTATAATACGTATACTGCTTGACTTTCCTGATATTTGTTCTTAAATCTTTAAATCAAATCTCCCAGTATAAAATATTAAAAGCACACATTAATTTAGTAAAATATAAATTTTCAAAAATCAAACTTCCCATGCCGGATTTGAAAATAATGTCATCAGAGCACCCTGAAACCCACATGTTCTAATGAGACCCTTGAAAGAGTGAATTTAGCCAAATTTTATGGTTTCATTGAAAGCGAATGTCTGCCTCTACTTCAAAAACAAATGTAAATATTTTGAAACATTAACACCCCTCAATCCTCTTGAAAAGGGTAGCATTCACCTGGGGATTATCCTCTTGATTTCTTAAACATTGAAACCTTTCCAAATATACTCTACTGTCTAAATTTTAAATTCGCTTCTTAAACCCTTTGGTTGATTTCCATTTTATTCTGTATTGACCAATAGAAAAACAGTTTTAAAAACTTTCTCCATGAGCAAATTCCTCTTCTAAATTTTTAGTGACGTATTTCGTTAAAAAAGTATACTACCTTATGAGAAAATTCATCAGAAATTAAAATTTAATGCAAAATTAAATTTCCATCTGATAATTCTATATGAAATTATGATAAACTGTAATAAGAAAAATAATTTGTCCAATTGAAGGAGAACAATATGTATTTTTCTCTGTGTTTCTGCACCCTTTGCCATTTCATTCAGTACATTGTATAATACATAATATTATTCGTAATGCTTCCTTGGGATCTTTTATTTTGGAATGATGCTAGCTCTGTCTCTTTGCCAATTTTAATACCAGGTTCCAAGTAATAAATCTACAAGGAGAACTGAATATTCATTCTAGGGCTAGGATATAAACTTCGCAATTCATTTGGGTACCTATTTTCATTGAATTTCCTTGAAAACAGTCTGTTCCTGGTGTCCAGTGATAATTCAGTTGGACCAGCATGACCAAAAGGAAGGGGAAAGTACAGTGAAATGCTAAGATTCAGGAAAGTGACCCTACAGGACAGTTTGGTCCCAGGATGAAAGAAAGAAGACCCAGTTTGATCAAGTTATACGGACCATCTAAGCAGTTCACTCTCTCTTCTGTTTTGGGAGAGGAGTAGGGGCAGAGAAGAGCCTAAGTGGATTGGGAAGAAGCATCTCTCTGGGTGAGGGGTGGGGAACAGAGAGGGAGGACACAAAGGAAAACCATATGAGATTTGAAAGAAGCAAAGAAAAACAGTAAATCCCCGAATGTGCTAATCCTTGTTAGTTAAAGTCTTTCCCAAGCTTCTGCTGTTCCCAGCAAACCATCAGGAAGACTAGGAGCTATTTCTGACTGTGAATGAGTTGTTACAATGGCTCTGCTGCAGTTCTGTGACTTCCAAACCAGGAATTAAACACTTTTTAAGAAAAAACAAAAAACAAAAAACACTTCCTATGCTAGTCTCCCAGCAAAATGTACATGTTTTGGAGACTTCAAAAGTATTATCTGAGTTCACATTTAGCCACAGCTTCTTAATAACCCTTGAGCTGGCAGAATCTCTGTAGTTAACCATTTACAATTTTATACTGTGAAAAAATACAGATCAGTGAAAAGCATAAAGATAAATCAAAAGTCATTCTCAAGAGGGTCTGAGCCCTGGGAGATTCTCTACTGTCTGTTGAAGAATGAGGTATGTATAAAATAGTTGGCTGAATTTCACTGATCTTCCCAATGTGAACAAATATACTATGTATATTGTGTGTATTTCTAGAATTCAATGGCAGCTGCTGGTGGTGTTGTAATTAGAAATCTATATAGAATATAGATGTTTTAGAAAGATGGTGCCAATCCTAAAAGATTTGTGTGGGCTACAAGTGCTTGTATTTACTTTTTTCTGCACTTTAACTGATTTGGTTTTAAAATTGTGTGCGCGTATCTGTTCTTTTTCTGTTGTTGCAGCTTGTACTATTAAAACAATAGAGAATGTTAAATTATTTTGATGTGAATTGCAAATGATTTTTTTCATAAAGTTTAACATTTTTATCAGCATTGTTTTGCTTTGTACTTGTATAAATGTGTTTTCTTTTAGCATTTGAAAGTACCCTTGCCTGTTTCTCAGTTGTCTAAATCATGTTATAGTTGGTGTTTGTGAAGTCAGTTACTTTTTGAAAAATATTAAAAAAGAAACTATGGTATGACTTTAAGATTCTTCCCCTTAAATGTTTAGAATGTTGTCTTAATAGTGTTTTTCTAAGACCCAGAGAGCTATACTATTAATTCATCTTTAAATTCTGAGTGATCTACACATTTGAATTAAGGGATTTACATAGTAGCCTATGGACAATAGATTAAATTAAAAATGTAAACCAACCACAAACCAACCAGAGATGCTGTCCTCAAAGATATCTACAAACATCTTTTAAGACATATTATTTTTTTTAAACAATGAAGCATGTAGGGATTAAACCTTGACTTTGTGTCTGGAAATATAAATACAAATTATAGTTCCACAGTTATCTGTGTTGATAGAGGTTACAACATAAAATAATATAGATTATGGGTGTTTATATATCTGTGTATGTCTGGTTGTGTATACAAACATACACACATCTATATAGACATTTTACTTCTGAGTCCATCTATATATGTGTCTATGTGTGTATGTTTGTGTGTGCATGTATGGGCATATCTGTATAATTTTACGGGAAAAAATTACTTGTCAAATCACTTTCTACTTTGATGGATTCTTAAGCAAATTTACACTCCTTGAACACAGATTATCTAAAACGTAAAAGCATGACGTGTGGAAGAGAAAAACAATGTAGATTTTAAAACATAGCTTCTCTCTGCTTCCCTACATTGTATTATTTATACACATATAATATGTATATACATATATTCTTATACATATGGAAATTGATACAAAATATGTTTGATCTTAAAAAAGAAAACCATTTTGTGTGCTTTGTCAGATTCTACTGCTTCAGTGTCTTCTATTCTGAAGTAATATAAATGGGCATATGTTTATATAAACTTAGGGTGGAAGTGAGATACCTGGAACACATACAGCAAATCATTTTCTAAAGACCAAATGAGTCTTCTAAGACTCCATAGACTCACGGTAGGCCAGTCAAAACCAGCCAATGCAATAGAAATAGCAGTGAATTAAAAAATCCATCACCCTAGTGCATTTGACCTTGGAAAATTACCTTGAGCTCTCTATAACTCAGTTCCTCTTTTTTTAAATGCAGAAATGAATTATGATAACTGGTGGGATTTCTTTCATTTCCAGCATTCCTGGTACATGACAAATGGTTAGTAGATAAGAGCTTTTATTCGTGGCAACATGGAATTTATTCTACAGTTAATATTCAGCTTAGATATGTCATATCTAATATTTTTGTGGAACTATAAAAAATTCTTGTCCAACTTACAGCATATGTCACTGGGCAGGGGTGGAGAGGAAGCCTGTTGAGGTTGGAATTCATGCAACCTTGGAATTATCCATCTAAGATGACTTAGCCAAATGATCTTAAACACCACAGAAAGAATGCTTTTCTTCTGTTATCATCTATGCTGGATACTGGCCAATTTTTTGGTTATACTATACATGAATGATCAGTTTTTAAAAATAAGTCTCAAACATTTACTGTTTCAGGGTAGTCAGCTAGATACATAAGTAGGTAAATAGACAGAATTATATTAATGAAATTATCTTCTTAAATACAATATTTTTATTTTTTCTCAAAGTATTTTGAAATTCAGAATTAGTTACTACATTTTATCCTGTTCGTTATTTTTTTTATAAAGATTTTATTTATTTATTTGACAGACAGAGATTACAAGTAGGCAGAGAGGCAGACAGAGAGAGAGAGGGAAGCCGACTCCCTGCTGAGCAGAGAGCAAGATGCGGAACTTGATCCCAGGACCCTGAGATCGTGACCTGAGCCAAAGGCAGCAGCTTAACCCACTGAGCCACCCAGGCGCCCCTGTTCTTCATTTTTTAAAGAGGATTTTAGTAAATCCTATGAAGGAAACTTGTAGACTCAGCCTCTGTGACTATTCTTAGAGTCCTAAACAAAAAGTATTATAGGAGAACAGCCACATGAGCCAATATTTTTAATTAGATTTTACTCCAGACCAAAGACATTTATTTTTGCTGTGATATATGAGTCTTTTGAGGGACATGACCCATATAAACATTTATATAAGCAGACTAGTTATGTGGTATATATATCAGACACATTTGGCTTATTTATATATAGTTTGTATTTTTACCGGTTGACATAAAAGAAAGCTTTACATAGCTATCGTGTTTCTATAACAGGACAAATGTTAAATAATAAATTATATGAATGTTATGTCCATGAAAATTACATAATGTAGTAAATTGGCTTTTCTAAACTGCTAAGTAGTAACAGGTGTTTCATAAAATAAAAGATTTTAGAGTTTTAAAAGTTTGGAAAACACAGTAACTCTAAGTTAAATGACTACATTTGCTTCAGAACTTGCCACTCTTTTTTTTTTTTTTTTTAAAGATTTTTATTTCTCTGTTGGACAGGAAGAGAGAGAGCACAAGCAGAGGGAGAAGCAGGCAAAGGGAGAGGGAGAAGCAGGCTCCTCTCTGGGCAGGGAACGCAACACAGGTCTTGATCCCAGGACCTCAGGATCATGACCCGAGCCGAAGGCAGATGCTTAGCTGACTGAGCCACCGAGGCACCCCCAGAACTTGCCACTCTTTAAATATGTTAATGTACAGTAACTTTAGAAGGTTTTTTTTTATTACTATTTATGAGTAGTCTCCTCTGAGTAGAGTTTCATAGAATGAATTTTGAAAATACTGTGATATAAAATTTATAAATTGTACAAACTTTTCTTCTTCAGTCTTGAAAATTAATTGCTATTTCTATAATGATCTCCTAAGGCTTTTAGAGAAGAAAAAAAAAAAAAAAAGGATTGGTAGTGTCACCTTCAGAGCCATTTTATTGAGCCCTGGGAAGTCTTACTCAATTTTATTATCCACTTTCCTTCTATTTTCTGATTCCTCAGGTCTCTACCAGCACATTAACTTTACTCTCAGGGGTCACATTGAGGATTTGTTTTTTTCTTTTTCTTCTCTTTCTTTCTTTTTTTGTTTTTGTTTTTTGTTTTCATCAGATATGTTGGATGGCTTTCTCAGTTCCAACAGCTTTGGATGTGACACTATAGTATTGGGAGATATTAAGGAACCAGTGAACTGTATGCCAGGAGCAGTAGATGACTCCAAGAGTGTTATCCAGAAGTTATTTTAGAAACTATTTTCAAACTTACCTAAATAAGCGAAGTTACATGGGTGTGTCTATAACATATACCATAATAATGTATTTCTACTCCTGCATATTCAGAATAATGATTTCAACTTTTACTTCCCTGTGTATTGTGGTTCTCTCTGTCACATACTTTCTCTCTCTGAAGAGCTCAAATCATATCATTAACCCTAGTATATCCCCCTCACCCCACACTCCAAGGAGGTATTAAAAACTGGAAATGTATACAGAGAGAAAAGTTCTTATTTCTAGGAAGGCAAGTACCCACCCTAATGATCTTGGAGAAATTGAGCAGCAAAATTAGGAGAACACCCTAGCTAGTTCTATCTGGTCAGTAATAGAAAAGCCAATAGAAATGCTTTCTTGCTCTTTGTATTATAACAAAGAACCCCAAATTCAGTTCTTAAGAAATAAGGACCCAAGGGGTGCCTGGTTCATTTAGTCAGTTAAGCATCTGCCTTCAGCTTGGACTGATCTTGGGGTCCTGAGATAGAGACCTGTGTCAGGCTCCCAGCTCAGTGAGGAGCCTGCTTCTCTCTCTGTCTGCCACTTCTCCTGCTTGTGCTCTCTCTCCCCTTCTCTGTCAAATAAATGAATAAAAAAATATTTTTAAATAAAAATAAAAATAATAAAAAGAAGAAGAAGAAGAAGCAGCAGCAGCAGAGATACAGCCATTCCAAATGGACAAAGTGGAGATGAGGGACACAAGAAAAAGAAGTCATGATGACTAGGCCAACAAACAGATAAAAAAATTAAAGGAAGCTAAGGCCTAGAGAAAAAATAATGCAATTGTGTTACTGAGTGATATTAACCAGCAGCATCAGTTAACCCAACCCTCATATATACAAAAACCCTGAGAGAGTAAATGCTAAATAAACAAAGGTGGGTATAGGAATATTGTCTGACAAGAAGTAATTCAAAATGAAATTAATTTAGAGGGCCAAAAGGGACATTTTGAATTGATAAAAATCTACTCGGGAAACACAACAATCTTGAACCTATATGTGCTCAACAATATGGCTTCAAAACATATAAAGAAAGACTAATAGAAATATACACACTTAAAAATCCCACAATCACGATGAACCTTTTTAATATATTTAACTCACAAATACAGCAAGAAGCTGAGGGAAAAAGAAAAAAAAAAGAAATAGAATTTAGAGGATTCAAGTA
Organism: Martes martes; assembly: GCF_963455335.1. Taxonomy (NCBI): domain Eukaryota; kingdom Metazoa; phylum Chordata; class Mammalia; order Carnivora; family Mustelidae; genus Martes; species Martes martes. Next base: position 72,966,507 of record NC_137898.1, on the reverse strand, counting down.
ACATTAATACCAGAAATAATCAAATTTATTTAGAGCTTTGTTCTTCTTAACAGATAATAGACATTCTTTTCATCATCCATGAAATATTTATAAGCATTAAACTTAGATTTAACCACAAAGGAAATCTTAACAAATCCCAAAAAGTAAAAATCATATATTCTACATTCACTGACTAAAAAAATGAATTTTGAAATTAAAAAAAAAGATATGGAAAAGAAATATGTTCATTTGGGATCTCTTTTCTAAGAGCTTTCTTATGATGAAGAAGAAAACTGAAATTACAACTTACTTCAGAATGAACATTAGTGAAAACCCGGCATATTAAAATCTGTATAACCACTAGTGTACTCCAAAGAAAATGTTTTACACTAAATGTGTACATTAAAAAATGGACTGAGGATAAATTCATTAAACATTCAACTGAACATGTTGAAAAATAAAAAACAAAAGAAAATACAAATACTGATTAAAACAAAATTAATACAAAAATACAAATATCTGGGAATCTGGGGGGCTCAGTTGGTTGAACGTCAAACTCTTGGTTTTGGTTCAGGTCCTGATCTTGGTGGGTTATGAGATGGAGTCCTATGACTGGCTCTGTGCTCAGTGGGGAGTGCTTGAAAGACTCTCTCCCTCTAATACTCCCCCCCCATTAAATAAATAAATCTTCCCCCAAAAATACTACAAGTATCTCACAGAAAGTTAAAAGTGATCATTAAAGTTTAAGTATTCTAATTTGAAAAGACCAATACACTGATGAACACATGTCAAATTTAATCAAGTAAAAGAGAGAAATCGCAATGAATATTAGTAATAAGAAAGGAGTCACAGCTACATGTATAGAGAGTACATATAAGAAAATACTAGGTAGGGTACCTGGGTGGCTCAGTGGGTTAAAGCCTCTGCCTTTGGCTCAGGTCATGATCCCAGGGTCCTGGGATTGAGCTCCGCATTGGGCTCTCTGCTCGCCGGGAGCCTGCTTCCCCCTCTTTCTCTCTGCCTGCCTCTCTGCCTACTTGTGATCTCTGTCAAATAAATAAAAAATAAAAATAAAAATAAATCTTTAAAAAAAAAGAAAATACTAGGTAAAATATTTTACTAATAAACCTGAAAATATTGATGAATATTATTCTAGGAAAATATAAAATCAACTGAAACAAAAACAAGTAGAAAATGCAGATAAACCATTATATGGGACGCCTGGGTGGCTCAGTTGGTTAAGCAGCTGCCTTTGGCTCAGGTCATGATCCCAGCATCCTGGGATCGAGTCCCACATTGGGCTCCTTGCTCAGCAGGGAGACTGCTTCTCCCTCTGCCTCCGTCTGCCAGTGCTCGCTCTCTCTCTCTCTCTCTCTGACAAATAAATAAATAAAATCTTAAAAAAAAAAAAAAGAAACTGCAGATAAACCAAAAATGATAAAATATCATGAGAGAAATTTTTTAAATATATTACCTTAAAAAGCATTTACCTAAATACTTTATGGGTGAATTTTATTATAGAATATAAATATATAACATGGAAAAACATAGAAAATCTATAACTCATTTTATGAGGCTTTTATAACCTTGGAAGACAAATCAGACAAGGAGGGAAATAGTTATAGGTTATTCTCATAAACATAGATTTTAAAATTACAAATAAACTGCACATCAAGTTGTGAAATTTGACAAACTAGTAATTCTTCAAAACTAAACATAGTTCATTCTAAGATTTTAAGTGTTGTTCAACATTAGAAAATCTATTAACTTAGTATACTATATTAACAAGAGAAAACTATAGTCTATATAATAAATATGATAAAAACAGTTAATAAGTCAATACCAATTCCTGATTAAAACAAAACAAAGAGCATGGGCGCCTGGGTGGTTCAGTCGGTTAAGTCTGCCTTTGGCTCAGGTCATGATCTCCCCATCCTGGGATAAAGCCCCTCATCAGGTCCCTGCTCAGTGGGGAGCCTGCTTCTCCCTCTCCCTCTGCCCCTCTCCCTGCTCATGCTTGCTCTCTCTGAAATAAATACATAAAATCTTAAAATAAAGTAAAACAAAGTAGCAGCTAAAAATAGAAGGAAAGTTTCTTAAGATGAGAAAACTTCTATTAGAACTTATAGCCAACATGATATTAATAGAAAAATATTAGAATTCCCAGTAAATCAGGAATGAGAAAAGTATGCTATATATGCACAATTTCTAAAGTGTGACTATGATTAAAGTGTAAGCATTAGTTATATTGAGACAAGTGGCTTTACCTGGGGCAACTACTAAGAACTGGACTTTCCTGGGCAAACCAAAACAGGCTCATTCTAACTCACAACTATTTTGTATGATACTTGAAGAGCTAGATAAATTCTAAGTCAAGAAAGAGAAAGCAGATTTTAATACTTTAATGAAAGAAATAAATCTACTATAAGCAGATTCATCAACCTACAAAATCTAAAACAAGGAATAAAATATTAAATGAAGTGTAATGAAAAAACAAAAAGGGAAAAAGTAGTGATGAGTTTGGACTACGTGCAAGCAATTTCATGTCACAGATTGCTTGTGAACACTGTAAAATCTGCTAAGCTAGCAGAGAAAATTAAAGACATAGACACAGTAATTTTTTTTAATTGTGGGGCAGGAGGAACAGTAAACTATGCCTGACAAAGAGGATGTAAAGGGGAAAGATGTGGGCGAGATCCATATGTTCCAAGATATAGAAAATAATTGTTCTTTCCAAAGAACAAAATTTTAAAGGATCAGTGGGAGCTGAATAGATGCATACAGAAGAAAATGGTTAGGCATAGGGAATAGCATATTCACTGACATAAGAAAGCGCATGGTATGTTCAGGAGTATTCACCATTAGTTTGATTTTACTAGAACTCACTGGGACAATTAAATGAGAAAATGTACAGGAAGTGAAGGGCAAGGTGTTTGGCATACAGAATATGGTCCCTCAATGTTAGCTGCTCCAGCTAACATTGTAGTCATATAGTGATAGTAGTGTTGGGTTATCCAGATTTAATAAAATACTATGCAAAATATGAAGCACATAATAATACACCGATGCAAAATTGGTGCTGTTACTTTTATTCCTGAGCATTTATGCATCTTTCTTGAACAGGTGGTACATAAATAAATTCAGCCAATCAGAATTCAGAATCTTAAACACACATGGTTCTCTCTCTCACCCACACCACAGGCTCACAACCATTTACTATAGCAAATATCAGAACTAAATGTGAGAAAGAAGTTGATATAAACATTTACAACCGAATTAGATTAGATGAAAAAGTGAACTATTAAATCACCTCTGGTTAGTAACTAATACAAATAAATAATACTCAAAAAGAACAACAAATGAGAGAATATAACAAAGATGTAGTATTTGAATCAGGATATTTAAAATTGGGGGGACTGGGTGGCTCAGTTAGTTAAGTGTCTGCCCTGGGCTCAGGTCTTGATCCCGGTCGGGGTCCTAGGTTAAGCCCAGGTGTAGATCTCCCTGCTTAGCTGTGAGTCTGCTTCTCCTCCCCTGCCCCTCCCCCCCCACTCTGTTCCCTCTCTCTCTGTCTCAAATAAATAAATAGAATCTTTAAAACAAAAGGATTTTTAGAACTGGGGAGGGCAAAAAAGGAAGCACTTTAGAAGAATACAAATTGCATTGTGTATGACTTTGGACGAGAGCCTCCTTCAGTTCTGGAGTTTCCTCCACTCAGACAATCCCCCTTCCCTATACTTTTTCTTTTCTTCTGGGAGCTGCAACAGTGGTCTTATATTAATATTTCTGAGATTTTCAAAGTTATGCAAGGGCCTTCATGTCTTTAAGACAGTAGATGCATCCGTTTTAACTCCTTTTTTTTTTTTTTTTTTTTTATTGCGGCAATAACACTTACCACGAGATCCACCCTCTCAAAAAGTCTTTAGGTGTATAATACAGTCTTTTTAATTATAAACACAATGTTGTACAGCAGATTTCTAGAACTTCATCTTGCCTTACTAAAACTTTATACCCAATGAACAGCAAGCAACTCTTCACTTCTCCCAATCCCTGCCGCTGGCAATCACCAATCTACTCTTCAAGTTTGACTATTTGAGATCCCTCATATAAGTGGAATCCTGCAGCATTTGTCCTTTTGTGACTAGATTATCTCAATTAGCATAAGGTCCTCTAGGTTCACCGATATGTTATAAAAGGCAATCTTTCCTTCTTTTTTTAGACTGAAGAACATCCCATTGTATTTATGTCACATGTTCTTTATCCATTCATCTGTTGATGGACATTTAGGGTGTTTCCACATCCTGGCTACTGTAAATAACTAAAGAGAAATTAAGTATTTAGATCCATGTGACCCAACACCCATCTTGAAGCTTACTTTCTCCTTCCTTCCTTCCTTCCTTCCTTCCTTTTAAGAGAAGGTTATTCCTTTATTGGCATGCAGGCTACAAAGCAGCTGTACCAAGTGGCCTGGATGTGGGGCCAGCTGGGCTTCACAGCTTTGTAGGTGGTGGAGAACTCGCCTAGGGAGTGGCCAGTCAACCCAGGCTTGCTTTCCACCTCACTGAAGGTCGGGTCCTTGCAGAAGCCCACTACCTGCGGTAGGAAAACCAGGTAGGCCCACAGATGCCTTTGCAGCACCTGTGCTTCCCCATGGGCAGGGCCTCTTGCGCGTGGTGCACAGGCCCTCTGCTTCCTGCCCAGGCGCTTCCGGTCCACCTGGCGCTCAGCTGCCTCAGATGCCCCTAGGCCATGTCCAGCCGCTGGTCCAGCTCCATGACAGGGTAGGTGAACTTGTGAAAAGTCGCCCTCTTCTACTGTTTTACTTACATCACCTTGCCGGTTCTTCGAAAGAGTTGTTTCCACTGAGTTTGTTTCATTTTAGTTCGCTCTCAGTCGTCCAGTGGTTCTGAAGCGTCCCTCGCCCGCACAGTTCCTGACCCATTTCCCTGGGGCCAGTTCAAAAGCGAACCTGTTTACCGCCCTTTTCACAGTCAACGGAGGGGGCCGGGGAGGTAGGGAAGAAAAAGATTGGAAGAGGGCGGCGGGCCTGTCCTGGTTTCCGCCAGAGGTGGGCCCCGGGAGGGGACGGAATGTGCGCAACAGGGCAGGCGACAACACAATGACTGGTCTAAAATGCACTGGCGAGGACACAGGGTCGACTGCCAGAGGCTTACTCCGGACGCTGGTGTCAAACCCAGAATAACCGACACCAGGAGAAGGATGGGGAGGTCAGGGGAGGCGGTCTGGTGGACTGTTTCACAATTCTGCCTTTGTGAGGACTTCTAGAGGACACAGATCCCATCTTGGCAAAAAAACAAAACAAAACAAAACTTACCCTAGTGTTGGGAAGTCACAGAGATGTCTGGGATACTGAGAAAAGCAAGGAGCGGATGAGCAGCTGCTAAGAATGAGATCTGTGGGTTCGGGAAAACTTCACTAAGTCTGCTAAACCCAAGGAGGCATCCAGTCACTTTTGGTTTCAATATGAAAACGTCTGGTTTAATTTAGAAACAAATCATGAGGGGCACCTGGGTGGCTCAGTGGGTTAAAGCCTCTGCCTTCGGCTCAGGTCATGATCCCAGGGTCCTGGAATCGAGCCCCGCATCGGGCTCTCTCCTCCGTGGAGATCCTGCTTTCTCCTCTCTCTCTGCCTGCCTCTCTGCCTACTTGTGATCTCTGTCTATCAAATAAATAAATAAATAAATAAATAAAATCTTTAAAAAAAAAAAAAGAAACAAATCATGAACATTAGAAATATAAATAATTTGATTATTTAAATTCCAAATATACTTCTTTAAAAAAATTTTTTTTTTAGATTTTTATTTATTTATTTGACAGACCGAGATCACAAGTAGGCAGAGAGGCAGGCGGGGGTGGGGGGGGGAAGCAGGCTCCCTGCTGAGCAGAGAGCCCGATGCGGGGCTCAATCCCAGGACCCTGAGATCATGACCTGAGCCAAAGGCAGTGGCTTTAACCCACTGAGCCACCCAGGCGCCCCATAATTCCAAATATACTTCTTAACACAGATCATGAAGACAGGTTGTTTTTGTCATCATATGTAGTGTATTTCAACCTATTTTTAAATTACATTTAATATGTAAGCTAAACGTGAAATAATCTCATCTTATTTCATCATCAAAACATGGATTTTTCTTCCAAATATAATTTAGCATAAATTTTAAGAAATGTTTTGATAAATGGAAAAGAGTTGAGGTTTGTCTTTATATATATGTAATTCATCCAAACAACAAATACTTAATGGGTACCTGCTATGTGCCAGAGCATTTTTCTAGATTCTGGGAGATCTAGCAATGAACAAAACAAAAATTATGTTTACTGGGACCTTACTTTTTATTATGCATATGAATGTGTGTGTGTGTTGATAGAAGAGATAAAATTTAAAGCAAAGTCTAGCATATATTAGAAAGTATTAAGTGCTGTGGAGAAAAATAAATTAAAGGAGAAAATATCAGGAAAGGGGAGTAATTTTATTTTATTTTATTTTATTTTTAAGATTTTATTTATTTATTTGAGAGAGAGACACAGCGAAAGAGGGAACACAAGCAGGGGGAGTGGGAGATTGAGAAACAGGCTTCCCACCAAGCAAGGAACCTGATATAGGGCTCAATCCCAGGACCCTGGGATCATGACCTGAGTGGAAGGCAGATGCTTAACGACTGAGCCACCCAGCACCCCTAAAAGGGGAGTGATTTTAAATAAATTCATCAGGAAAGACTTCACTTCTAGGTAATATCTGAGCAGAGGAAATGATAAATGCAAAGACCCTGAGGAACAAGTCTGAAACTACAAGGAACTACAAGTCTAGTGTGGCTGAGGGACTGATCCTGGAGTAGCTGCTGTTGTCAGTAAGCCCAGAGTCAACGCCTATAGAGCCTCGCATGCCATAATAAGGAGGCTGGCTTTTTCTCTTAGGGTTTTTAGCAGAAGAATAACTTACGTAGTTTATTTTAAGAGGACCAGTCTGGAAGCCCTGGAATAAATTTTTAGGAGGCAGAGTTAGGAAGCAGGGAGGCTGTTAGGAAGCTATTGGAATTAACAGACAAGAAATAGAGAGTGACTTGTAGACTGGTGGTAGCAGTGGAGGTCACGAGATGAGGTCATAATTTGTATATGTGTCTAAGATGGAGTCATAAAGATTTGTTAATGGATTGGAAGTGGGCTGCTAAAGAAAGAGGAATTGAGAATGATGCGTCCAAAGTTTTTAGACCAGGATGGGGCAGCCTCTGAGTTAGGAAAGGCTGCAGTCGAACAGATTTTTGAAGGTGAATCAGGACATACTGAATTTGAGATGTCTCTAAGGAAAGGTAGGTGGGTATTAGGGTTTAGAGCTGAGGGAAGAAGTCTGAGCCAGAGCTGTAAAACATATATCAATTCTAGAAGATAATATAAGAGCAAATCCTATTACAGTTGACCTTTGAACAACACAGGTTTGAACTGTATGGGTCCACTTATGCACAGATTTTTTATAGTACTGTAAATTTATTTTCTCTTACTTATGATTTTCTTAGTAACATTGTCTCTAGCTTAGTTTATTGTAAGAATGTAGTGTATATACATATAGTATTCAAAGGATGTGTTAATTGCTTATATTATTGGTAAGGCGTCTAGTCAATAGTAGGGTATTAGTAGTTCTTTGAGATCAAAAGTTATAAACAGATTTTTGATTATGTGGGGTCAGTGCCCCACACACTGTTCAAGGGACAACTGTATATAATACGTAATTAAGGCAGAATATGTAAAGATAAAAAATAAATTATTTAATTAAAAATTCCTCCTTATTTGCTACCTAAAAATTTTGATTTTTTAATTCCTAGGGGGAATTATGAGTTTATATACCACTTCACAAATCAAAGATATTTTATATATTTAATATTTTATATATTAAATATATTTTCCTAATATATTCCTAATTATTATCCTAAATATATTTATCCTATAGGATAAATATAGGATATATTTATATATCCTAAATATATAAATAATTTATTATCCTAAATTATTCCTATGGTTAGTTTTAGATTAAAAATTAATGAACTTTACAGTATGGATGGAAACTTAAATTACATTTGCCTGACCAGTAATATTTTATAGGTAACAAAGGGAACTTCTCACTGTGTGATAAGGTGAGATGGGCCTGACTAACACTTCAAAGGCAAAATTGTAAGCCTGTTTCACTTAAAAGAGTTCTTAAAACTGCACTCTAACTTGAAACCTTTGCATAACTATTAAGCAAGTTATTCATTGGCATAACACTCTCTGGACTTTTTGTCTTTAAAAGCAGGAGACCTGGCATTCAACACCACCTCTGACTCCAAGGTGTCAGATTCCCACATATCTTATGAGACTTGACTGAAGTGCTGCCCTCCAACACAGCCCACACTTGAGTTCCAAGCCCAGTCAAGAGACAGCCTCTTAAGGAGAAGAGCAAGCATAAGGCTTCTGGTGTTCATTTGGCATACAGCAGGACAGACACAGGGATGGTATTTTAACCAGCAAAACAGAGAACCTTGCCTAGGGCATGCCATCACCTGGGAGGGGGGCCTTTGGAATCCTTAAGATATACCCAAAGCAGTTGTGAGGGTTAAGGTTATCTGGGAAAGTTTCCTAAAGCAGGTGATGTTGGAGGTCAGACTACAACACAAAGGATATTCTTGGCAAAGGAAATAGCATGTACAGACATATAAGTGTGAAGTTCAGCCATCTGTGATAAACATGAAGGGATTTGGCAGTACTCAAGTGTAGAGTTCTTATGAAGTATCAAGAGAGTGACTAAGAAGGTTAAAAAAAAAGAAAGAAAGGCTTGTATGCTTTGCTAAGGAGTTTAGACTTTTATCTTTAAGGTGATAAGGAACCATTGAAAGGACTTACAGAGTAGATTGGCATGAATAGATTTTTTTGTTTGTAAAATATGATTGGGATAGGAGAGAAAAATGGAAAAGGAATGGGGAAGGCAAGCTAGGGGCAGATGGATCCATGAGGAGGCAAACTACTTGACAAATAATGAGAGGAGAAACTGTACAGATGGTGAAGAAGTGGTAAATTCAGGAAACATGAAAGAGAACTGATATAAATTAGTGACTGGCTAGCGGAAGTGAGTGAGATGGAAAGGACTGGTATATCTGAAACATTGTCAGGCAAAACATTGGGAGGAGCAGATTTGTGATAAGTTCTGTTTGAGAGTTGAGAAGATTCTGAAACTATGGTCAACAAGTCCAGTAAGTAACAGATAATGGGGGCAGAACTCAGAAAAAAGGAATAGAATCTCAGCAGGAAACAGGTTGCCTACCTAAAAAGATAATTGAAAAGGCGTTAATGAAGGAACAATTTGCGAAAGTATGAGCAGGGTTAGACAACTAACTAGAGCTTAGTAGGGCCTAGCCATAGTATAAAGTGGCCATGAATCTTTGGACCTAAGGGGCTAGAGGAGAAAGAGAGTCCTGAATGGGTAAGAGCTGCATCTGTAAGAGGGCCTCCTGAGGGCACCATGGTCTTTGGGAGCTGGGAAATGGCACATTCCCTTTCTTCAGTGCTTTACACATCTCACATGGGCTGCCTAGAACTATAACATTTGACTATATAAAATACACTTTTTCAGGAAAGGGTATCCAGTCAACTCTAATAGCTTGTCCTTTGCATCAGCCTATGGAGACTAAGCTAATATTAGCAATACTTTAACCAATTACCTTTACAATAATATAGCATTACATTTCTAAGTATAATTGACAACTATTTATCTATATAATCTTAATTGCCTGATATCAGAGCAGTTGATTAAACCTGTAAATCATTAAAATGGAAGGAACCATAGAGATTATCTACTAAAGTTGATTATTACCACATCTCTAATATGCATGTCTCTAGGAACTAACACTATGAAGAGAGCACATGGAACAAGAGAATAAACAAAACTTATAAGGCATTCATTTTATATTAAAACAATCACACATGTGTTATAGGATAGAATGCAAATAAACCCATGTGAGTTTTAAAGGTAAAACAGAAGATGTGAAGTAATTTCATGCATTCACATTCCTCTGTTATAAGGAAAAATTTGAGAAGCATTATTTCCAGTTCTCTCGTTGGCCTTGTTATTGGAGTCCACAAACCCCAAATGTTATTTAAAGTTTACATGGCTCTTGTATGAAAAACCCATAGCTACTATCATCCTTAATGGGTTTCCGGTAAGGTCAGGAACAAAGCAAAGATATCTGGTCTCACCACTTTTATTCAACATAGCACTAGAAGCCCTAGCTACAGAAGTCAGACAACAAAAAGAAATAAAAGGTATCCAGAACAGTAAGTAACATTTCAAACTTTCACTATTTGCAGAAGACATGATACTATATATAGAAAACCTGAAAGACTCCACCAAAAATCTTCTAGAACCAATATTAAAAAATCAGTGAAGTCTCAGGATATAAAATCAATGTACAGAAATCTGTTGGATTTCTATACAATTAGAATGAAGCAGCAAAAAGAGAAAATAAGAAAACAATCCCATTTACAATGGCACCCAAAATAACCAGATACCTAGGAATAAACCTAATCAAAGCGGTGAAAGACCTATACACTAAAAAGTATAAAACACTGATGAAAGAAATTGAAGGTGACACAAGATATGCAAAGGCATTCCATACTCATGGGTTGGAAGAACAAATATTGTTAAAAATGTCTTTACTACCCAAAGCAGTCTACAGATTTAATGCAATCCCTATCAAAGTACCAATAGCATTTTTCACAGAACTAGAACAAACAATTCTAAAATTTGTATGAAATCACAAAAAACCCCAAAAAGTCACAACAGTCTTGAAAAAAAAAAAAAGTTTGGAGATGTCACAGTTTCAGACAAAGCTGTAGTGATCAAAACAGTATGGTACTGGCACAAAAATAGTCACATAAATCATTGGAACAGAATAGACAACCCAGAAGTAAACCTACAACTATATGGTCATTTAGTCTTTGACAAAGCATGAAAGAATATCCAACAGGAAACAAGAGATTCTCTTCAACAAATTGTTTTGGAAAAATGGGACCACTGTCTTACACCATACACAAAAGTAAATTCAGAATGTATTAAAGACCTCAATATAAGACCTGAGTCCATAAAAATCCTAGGAAAGACACAGGCAGTAACTTCTCTGAGGTTGGCCTTAGCAGCATTTTTCTAGGTAGGTCCCCTCAGGAAGGAGAAAGAAAAATAAACTATTGGCACTGCACCAAAATAAAAAGCTTCTGCACAGCAAAGGAAACAATCAACAAAACTAAAAGGCAACCTACTGAATGGGAGAAAATATTTGCAAATGACATGTCCAACAAGGGGTTAGTATTCAATATATATAAAGAATTTATAAAACTCTACACCCCAAAATCAAACAACCTAATGAAAAAAATGGGCAGAAGACAGGAACAGACATTTTTCCAAAGAGGACATACAGGCCAATAAACACATGAAAAGATGTTCATCATCACTTACCATTAGGGAAATGCGAATCAAAAGTTCAATGAGTTATCAACATACACCTGTCAGAGTGGCTAAAACCAACAACACAAGAAACAACAGATGTTGGCAAGGATGTAGAGATCTAGGAACATTTGTACCCTGTTGGTGGAAATATAAACCAGTACAGCCACTCTGAAAAACTGTGGAAATTCCTCAAAAAGTTAAAAATAGAACTACTGTTTGATCCAGCAATCACATTATTGGTTATTTACTCAAAGAATACACAAAAACACTAATTCAAAGGGAAGCATACATTATTTACAAGATATGGACACATTCCAAATGTTATGGACTGATGGATGGATAAAGAAGTGGTACACACACACACACACACACACACACACAGGAATATTATTCAGCCATAAAAAAGAATGTAATCTTCCCATTTGCAACAACATGGATGAGCTAGAGAGTATAATGCAAAGCGAAATAAATCAGAGAAAGACAAATACCATATGATTTCACTCATACGTGGAATTTAAGATACGAAACAAACAAGCAAAGGGGAAAAGAAAGGAGAGACAAATCAAGAAAGAGTCTTGATAGAGAACAAACTGACAGTTGTGGAGGGGAACGGATGAAATAGGTGATGGGAATTAAGGGGTACATTTGTCAGAGTGAGCTTTGGGTGATGTATGAAATTACTGAATCAGTGTATTGTACACCAGAAACTACTATAGTATTCCATGTTAACTAACTGGAATTAAAATAATAACTTAAAAAAATAGTTTGCATGAACTTGGGCAAATCATTAAAACTCTATGTTGCATGCCTCATTTGACTCATGATGATAATACCTACCAAAAGGGTTGTTATGAAGACTAAATGTAATAATTTATGTTAAAACACCTAGCACAGTTCTTGGCAACAGAGTATCTAAATATGCATCCTTTATTCTCAGCTCTTCTTCCACTAGAAATGAGATTGCAGAGAGTATGGCTGATTTGTCCAGTGCCACAATTAGTTCATGAAAGAGTCAGGACCAAGAAAGGGAAAGATTGAACATCTGCTCTGTGTTTATAACTGGGCATAGAACATATGTAATGTCATTTAATCCAACATAAGCCTAGTGAATTATACTAGAATTATACTAGAACCCATTTCCTAGTCCCATTCTGGTGGCCTTCTGCTCCAGCATGCAGCTTCTCTTTGGTTTGGATCCTCTGCTTGCTCAACATGCAGTTGCATTAGCTTCCAATGACAGAGACGCTCACAGAGACATTCACATCTAATTTGCTGTCTTGCTGTGGCCTGCAAGCAGGCCTCCTGCTTACCATACTGACAGGTGGCTTGAAAATCAGAAATGGATGGGATTCAGGAGAGACGAAACAGAGCAGCTGGCTGGCCAAGGTCAGCAAGACACTCGGGTTAAATGATTTGGAAGACTGGAATCAGATTTGAAAACCTTTCTCCCAGCTTCTTTCCTAGAGAGAATAATTTAGGAAGGTCCCAAATGACTCTCACTTTTTTTTTTCTTTTTTAAATAACGAATATCATGTGCTTATGCAGTTGCCAACTTGGAAAACACTAGCAGCAAAGGAGTGAGACATGCTATATAGCAGCATTTCCCTCGGCATTCTCCAGAGATGAGTCTGACACACTTCTGGCTCAGAAGCCCTGGGCAAGGGATTGTAGCCACTGTTAACATCATCCATCTGTGGACAATATGCTAAAAATCCGATCTGCCGACAGATGGTCAAGGCTGCGTGTGATAACATCTAGACACCCAGGGAAAATGGTCCTCTTTCAGGATTATTCCATTATACCCCTTCCTCCCCTACCAGGGACCGTTTTGATTACTTTGTTTTTAACTCGTTTTTAACCAACACATCCCTGTGTTGCTCAGGAAGCACATGCAAAACTTCCAGAGGGACACTAGGAGTGCTAAAGAAACATGCAACTATCTGAATCAGGCAGACAACTGAGTATCAATTCACCGTGCCATTCATCTGTCCTTGACTGAAGTGACAAGTTGTTTTGGGATAGCAAATGGACAGAGAGGAAAAAGAGCTAAGGAGAAAGCTTAGCAAGTTTTTAACTAACATTTGTATTTTAGGGTTTTTATTAGATCAAGAATTCATGAATTCAAGCCAAAATTCTTGGCAATTGGAAGAAATAGAGGATCAGCCCAGGTATTTCAGAGGACTCAATATGGCAGGTTTTTTTTTTTTTTTCTTGAAGATTTTATTTATTTATTTGACAGAGAGCAGGAGAGCATAGGCAGGGGGAGCAGCAGAGGGAGAGGGAGAAGCAGGGTCCCACTGAGCAGGGAGCCCAATGTAGGGCTCCATCCCAGAGCCCAGAGATCATGATTTGACCCAAAGACAGTTGCTTAATAGACTGAGCCACCCAGGTGACCCTATAGAAAGTGTTTTATAAAGAGCAATGGAATTAACATGTCTTTAGTTCTGTTTACTAACACTCCCAGCTCTGCTTACTAACAATGTAGAAATTCTCATCAGTAAGACATCCTTCTTTGCAGGATTAATGGTGGCTAAAGCAAAGTAATGTTGGTGGTCAGTGCCATTCATAGGTTGTTAATTATTTTTATTAACATTAATAATAATGTTTCATCCTAAATAAGATTTCATTAGCTTTTTGACAGGGACATAATCAGACAGCTAATTGTTTTGGAATGCTGAAACTTGAACTAGGTCTTCTATCAGGGCCTGATGTGAGGGCTGCTTCATGACACCCTACTGCCTCCTTTTATTTGAACTCCTTTGTATCTCAGCAATTTGCAGAAGAAGTTGCCACCACTTAAGGTCACATGGCTAAGTGTGTGTGTTTGTTAGAGAAGCACAGTAACACAGTTAAGCATTTCTCTCACCTTTCCTGTTGTGTCTGCATCTCCCCAGAACAGCATTAGCTGTAGCTGCTTTGGTAACATAGATTGGAGTATAAGGAATCAGTGTGAAAACAGCATTACTCCTAGACTGAATAAATACTGGATAAACAGTAAATTAAAAGGCAAACAGCCAGAGTGTGACTTGGATGGATCTGTCAGACCTCAGTTAAAATTTGATTCCCATCACCAACTAGCTGTGAGATTTAAGGCCAAACAATTTTATTTCCTTGAGCCAGCCATAGTTTTATTTTCTGTAAAATATAGTTGATAATAGTGCTAAGCCTATCTCAAGGAGGTTCTGCTGATAAAATAATGTCATAACATTACAAATTCCCTTGTACGGAGGACTATAAAATGATTAGCTGTTTGCTCTTATACTAAGCATTAAACTACCAAAATGTTTCTGTCAAATCTGTTCTTCTAATTGCTCAGTCAAAAACTACACCCTTGCTTCTCTTTCCTCTTCGATACCTTCATAACTATCATTTGATATACGTTCAAAACATAGAATCAGAACACTTAATACTTCTACCTGGTTCAAGATACCATTGTCTCTTGCCTAGATTTCAGCAGTATCCTTCTAACTGGTCTCTGCTGCCACCATATGTCCCTTCCCCCCACCCCAGCATATTGCAACACAATAGCCAGAGTGATCCCTTTAAAAATATAAGTTGTATCCTGACCTTCCTTTGCTTAAAACCTTCCAAGACCCTCTTACATTACTGAGACTAAAAGCTAAATCTTTACAATAGCCTTCAAGTTCTTCTCATACCCTTAAGGACATTTTGCTAATGAATCAGAACGTCTATGTCAGCCCAATTCTTGGATCTCTGAACTATCTAAGAGACAATGAAACCATTCACCTCCAGTTTTAACCTTCCATAGGGCTTGGCTTCATCTTCTCTGTTATTATTTCTTTGTTAGTTTATAAGACATGGCTTTGGATCAGGTTCTCAAAGCTCTGGAAACTGACCTTTCAACATGGGCAGCATCACATACCCACAGGAATTTTCCAAAGTAAAGACTTATCTTACAGGCAAGTGGAGGGAGGGAACAGAGTTGACCTCTGGTGTAAATTCAAAGAGATGATGCTGCAGTGTCAGACTTCTGTGTACAGTGCACACAGTATTCTTTTTGCCTGGACTGATACCCCTCATTGGTCGCTTGTCAAAATCCCACCCACTGGTCAAGGCTGCATTTAGATATCATTGCCTTCTTAGATCCTTACCTAATCCATCCAGTCAAGAGTGAGTGTTCCTTTTTCTGCCCCACCAAAATTTCTTCTGGCTTAGCCTATGAATCATTTTCTGCATTTTAATCTACCAAGTATGTCTGCTAAGTACTGATAGATTGTCCCTTCCTTGACAGAATGAGTCACAGTGGCTTATTATAATAGAATTCTCAAGGCAGGTAGGAAGAAGCTCCTTCAGAATTTCAGACTGAAAATTAAATGGGGATGGGAGAAGATAAGCACTTCCCTGTAGGGTAAAAATGTTTGTGTTCTTCCTTTCTCAGCTGCCTCCTTCTGGCTCTCATTTCTGTGCCAGAGCTGTCTCAGGAAAGTTGTAGATTAGACCAGTGATTCCTAGAAGCAGGCTAGGGAGTGTCATTCAGCAGAAACATCTGGAGACAGTTTTCAATACATGGATTCCTGAGCTACTTCTCTTGAAGTTTCTAGAAATTCAGGTTAAGTAGATCTAGGCCAGGACCTAGGTATAAGATTTAGCATCAAATAGTCAGCAAAGTTTGGCAGTAACAGACTTAGATGCTAATTTTAATGAGTTCTTAAGAGAACATGGGAACTATACATGATAGGGGGGAAAAGAAAAAAGGGAAAGGAAATGTGGAAAGTTGTCAGTATGACCCTAGCATGGCACCAGAAAGAAGGTGGCTCTTAGCTAGAGGATGTGATTTTCCAGGTTAAGCTCATTTTGTTTTTTTCATTCACTAATAACTCTAAAATAAAATTTTGGTTTAGGCTTAGATCACTCTCAGGGAATGAGTATATCAGCAAAAGATTATGGTATCCTTTCCTTTGGAAGTTATATTTCTCAGTGTAAATTAGTAAGTTGACATCCTAGTAACTATACATTAGCCTATGTAGGCTTGTCTACCCTGGGTCTCTTCTAAGACACATCTATTATCATTATGTCAACAAAAGCAGGTTTCTGAATCTGCAGACTTCCCAGGCTGCAGAAGAAAGGACCAAGCAAAAGTTCACCTCAGTAAAAACACATACATTAGTATCTGGTGGAAACCTCTAAAAATCCCCCTACATTTTACTCATCAATATATCCTTAATACACGAGAAATGAAATGTAGGGAAGAGCTGGAGACCTACACACGGGTCTTGACTCTGACGGATTTTCTTTGTAATGTTGATCTGTAGTAAATACCACTTATAATACTCTATTCCTTTGCCCCAGGCATTGTCATTGACACCTTACATAACTCATCCTATTTAATTATGTCACCAACCCTGCAAAAGAGTTATTATGTGGCAGATACTACTAAATTCTTACATGGTTAGTAATTCTTTTCTTTGTGCTTAGAAAGAAAGCCCCAATTTAATTTCAGGTTCTTGATGTGTAAATTGTAAACAAAATGACTAGAGTTCTATCAGCTCTCTTGAACTCTAGGGTGACTTTTGGGATAGAAGCCACTTGTTAAGGATGCAAAATAGAAATAGCCTAGGTTTCTGAGGGTATTAAAAGACACTATGTATTCCATGGATGATCTCCCTCTGTGATTTCTTTTACATAATAAATAAACTACTATAATTATATGCTGCTAAACATAATCCAAAGTGCTACAGAACTAGATTCTCATTTTAGATTCAGGAAACCAAGTATAAAGAGATTGAATAACTTACTGAGATATTATGCTAAGTACTGAGGAGATATTCTTTACCTGGCTATACGATTCTAAGGCCACTGTTTTTGAATCTATGCTATAAGATATCCAAAAAAAAAAAAAAAAAAGTTATTTTGCTTTTATCTTTGGTGTAGACCAGACAAACTTGTATCTATTGACACTTTTTATGTACCAGGCATTGTGTTAGATATTGTCACGTATACTGAATTATCCCATTTATCTTTTATGCTTGGGTTTCTCTGTATCTAAAAAGTAGGTGATTTAAGTAAATTGTCTCTTCCTTTCATCTCTATGAACCCAAACCAAAGACCTTTTCCTATAGTACAGCAGGAAACACTTGATAATCTATAGCAAAGGGTTGACTGAGGTCTTTTCTGCAAGTCAGGCAGCTCCACAGGAGAAAATAATCTCTTTATCTTTGATAAACACTTATAAACATGAGTTTTAGACAAGCCAAACTGTTCCTGTCCTTTGCTTCCCTTCCAAAGTCACTCATATATGGGGGAAACCTTAAGACTCCTTAAAAACAGGATAAAACAGAAGTAAATAGCTCTCCTACCAGAGGAAAGTGATGAAAAAAAGAGAAAGGCTTGTCATACAAAGCAGCAACTCTGCCTTTTGTTTAATAATTAAATAAAGGTTAAATAAAGAAGAAACACACAGGCACAAACGCACACTCCTCACATAAAAATAGAGCATGTAAAAATCAAAATTAGAGAATTTGAAAAACACCATACATCACTCTATATTTAAGTACAATTAAACTGTTGAGCATTAAAAAAAAAAAAGTGAAATCTTAAAAAAACTAGGAAGAAAAATGACTATTTAAGCTCAGGAGATTATGAAGGGAAAAAAATCAGTAGTTTGATTATTAAGAAAAATGCAAATGACAATAGGTGAAAGTTGAATTTTATGAGAAGTAAAAGAATTACAAATTGCAATGACAAATAATTGTTTCTGACACATTAGCAAACATATTTAAATGATAATGTTTCATATTAGGAGAAAAACAATTAAACAAGCATCTTTGTACACTGATGGTGGAAAGACAAAATATACAGCTTCTCTAAAAAAAGTTTGGCAATGACTATTTACCCAAGAATTCAGAACAAAATTTATACGCAAGTATTTTCATTTTTTTCAGATATTTCACAACTGTGACCTTTGACACTTTAAAAAAAAAATAAAAGCCTCCCTTAATTATGGATATTTATTGCCACTGTAGATATTTATTTAACAAAATGCACAACAGGCTCTCTAGACTTCCAGGAAAGATTTGGAAATGCTAGATTATCAGGAAAACATGAAGTTCCCCAGGAGGCTACCTAGAAATACTGTACAGTCCTTTAGAATATGAATGTTATAGTATGGCCAGCAGAAGAGTCTCATGCATTCATTCGCTTATACATTCAAGAAATGTTTTTTGATTATCTATTGTGTATGAAGTATGGTGCTAGGCACTAGGGGTATAATAGTGAAAGAAAACATGGGCCAGTAGCCACCCTCATGGGTCATCTAATCCAGTGGTAGAGATAAATTTATCAATTACACATACCAATAGGAAAATTGCAACTATAGAAATACATGCTTTGAATGAGGTTTTATGGTACTCAGAAAATAGACAGGGGAGAGATGAGTTGATGACAAACTCTTATTTTGTTGTGAGTATAATAGAAATTTTCATTCACAAATTTAATAGTCTTGATTTCAGCTCTTCCATAATTTACTTGAAGGTCTCTGATGTTTGAATGAATGAGTCCTTCTCACTGTGACTTTGTTGTTTTCTTTCCAAGTTTTTGGGAATTTGTGAAAATCTAAATTCATGCCATATGAATCATAAGGTTCTTTCGACAGTATTTCTCCCACAATTAGAACTATCTGAAAATTTGGGATTTAAGGAACCTACTGTCTTTAATTGCTATGAAATCAGGACCTATATTATTCACAGCTGTATCTTCTGTACCTAGTGCCTACCATTTAATAGATGCCTAATACATGTTTCTTTACTGATTGAACTACTGTGATGATTGGTTTAGAAGAGCCATGAGAAAACTTTAAAAAAGTGACTTATAACCATGTCTGCTTGTCTGAATCAGCTCGTGGGCTTAAAGAAAGAAAGAAACCTTGTGCACTACTCCCTACAACTATGGAAGCAGAATCTTCAGGGGTAGAGCTTAAGGAATCTGTAGTTGTTATAGAACCCAGGTGATTTTGATGCTGTCTGTTGGAAATCTGTGTAAAAGAACATTTTGGACCATTTAAGGATTACTGAATATTTCTCTCTTTTTTCAAAAACTAATCTTAATAATGAAGAAATTTATGGGATACTAATGATATAACAAGTTAGAAAAGTGACCCCATATGAATGCCCAAAAATATATAGAAAAGAAATATATAGAAATATATATAGAAACATATAGAAAATATATAGAAAAAGGCAAGAATCTGTTTGTTTACAAGAAAATCTAGACATAATTCATTTTTCAAAAAAAAGAAAGATAATTATTGTCAAACCCTGCATGTAATTTATTTCCCCATTAGTCAAATTATCAAATATCTGTTGAGTGCCAGTGAGCTTTTTATTTACTCTGGGAGTGGGCAACGTGATTTTATAAGATTTACACCTTGAATTCTGTAAATTCTGTAAATTCTGTAAATGGAGATGTAAATAATTTATGCAAATGCAGGATTAAGAAAATAATATATGAAGGGAAAGGGGGACAATAAATAGGTCCTGTGTTCTTTTTGCATTAGTTACAATGAACTTTGATAATGCCAGGTAGTCTATAAAAATCATGTATGGATTTGACTATGGTCATCCTAGAGCTGAGAAAACTGAGCCTTTAAAATTGTATTTGATCCCAAGATTACTTCATTCCTAAGTCTATGCTCTTTCCCCAAATAGATACAGAACCAAGATAACACACCTTGGTTTCCCTTGGTGGCAGTCCCAATTCATGCCTGTTATCCCAGCACAAATTCTGGTTGTATCTACTTTCAGTCTCAAAAATATCCCAGTTTAGATGATAATTAAATGGTCTCTCCATGTCTGCCTAAATATTAAGTATAAGTAGACTATAAAAGAATTGGGAGAGCTGTGGGGGACCTCTATGAGAGACAGCTTTGGAGTAAGACAAACCTACATTAAAATCTCTGCTCTTCCACTTAGTACAGATTACTTAAATTTATTCATTTGACAGACAGAGATCACAAGTAGGCAGAGAGGCAGACAGAGGGAAAGGGGGAAGCAGGCTCCCTGCTGAGCAGAGAGCCCAATGTGGGGCTCGATCCCAGGACCCTGGGATCATGACCTGAGCGGAAGGCGGAGGCTTTAACCCACTGAGACACCCAGGTGCCCCAGTACAGATTACTTAAACTGGGATTTTGAGCCAGTTACTTCACCTAATACTCAGTTTCATTAACTACAGAATGGAAATAACAATGATGCCTTCCTCACAGGGCTATAGTGAGAATTAATAGTGCAAGAAGAATGTTTGCATGGCATAAAATAAAAGGTAGATAGATAAAATGGTTTACCCCAAGGCATACACAAGAGCAGTTTCCCGACTGCCTCTTTCTCTTAAATAATAGAACGCGACCCAGATCCTTGGAAAGGACGGAGATAATGGTTCACACGTAACACACTTCATGCCTTGGGGAGAAACGCACTTTTCCTTCAAATCTCTATTTTGTTCAACATGTCTGAGTTATGGTTTCTTTCCAGACAACTAGCATTTGACCTGAAGATAACACATGCAGAAGTCCTCTCCTTTTATTAAGTAGAAAATAGCATAGTTTAAACTAGCCAATGTTTACCTGTTTGCAGCTTTCTTCCATGATTTGTTTTGGGATTTAAAAAAATCGAATCTCTCAGTTGTAGCCTTTCAGCAACATGTCAGTTCACACTACCTGAGTGATATGTACCTACCTAATGTCTGCATGTTTGCAGCCTAGAGCAAGTAAATAAGAGCCAGCAGAAGACTGGGATGTTCTAGGGACTGATTCTTCTCTTCATATTTTCCACCCAAATTATTGTCATTTTAGTTAATACCCAATCTGGCATATGAAGAATGTCACCTTCCACATTGTTTACTTCCCCCCACACAGCCTTTTTACTCATCTAAATTTAACTGCTTTGTGGGGGACTTTTAAAACCACTGCTTGAAGAAACTGATAAATGTTCATTGGAGCTGGGTAAGGAGCAGCAGAGTTAACCCAGAGAAGGTCTCTCCCCTCAAGTTCAGTTAGATCAGCAAACAGAGAGAGGCAACATTCTGGGACCTTCTGAAAGACTTTTTGGAAAACAAAGTCCTTGATTTGGGCTTGTGGAATGATAATTTTAATAGGTAGGCAGGAAAGATTCCAGAGGAAACAAGTTACCAAAATATGGAAGGACTATGTAAATTAAAGGAAAATGAATAATCAGTTCAGTGAAGATAGAGTGTAAATGATGTCAAGAACGAATTGAGCATTGAGAACTGAATACCATATAGGGGCCAGATAATAAAGGATTTTGAATTCTAGATTAGTGATATTTGACAACTGTCCTCTAAGTGGAGATTGAAGAGAGTAGGACAGCACATTTCCTACCTAAAATGAATAGTTTTTGCTCAGATATGGCAATCAACCCCATTCTACAATGCTGTTCTGTGCCTGCAGTCATCCACTCTGGAACCAATGTACAAGACAGATAAACACATTAGCAATCCAGAGAGCTAAATACGATGAAATGAGGATTTAAGGCATAGGGCTATAGCAAAAGGAATTGCAATGTTAGACCTAATAGGACTTAGTGACTGATTAGATTTGGAAAATTAAGGAAAAAGAGAAGTCATATGACTGTGATTTTCCAAGTTGGATTGGTTGGGAGATGATAATATGCTAAACCAATTCAATGCCAACTATTTTGACCTGGCTTAACCCCAAAAGGGAATTTAGCAGCTAATAGTTATTGAGCATTTAAAGTCCTAGGCCCTATTCTAAAACCATTATAGTTATCTCATTTTTTCCTCATAGTGGTACTGATGAGGTAGGTACAGTTGTTATCCCCGTTTTACAGATGAGGAAAACGACACCAAAGCTTTTAACCAAAGTGACATAGCTAGTAAGTGGTGGAGATAGGATTTGAATTCAAACAGAGTTGGTGCTATTAACTCATTATGAACATTTCCTTGCCATGGCTAAGTTTTGTCTCAGAATATTTCCCCTCTCCAAAGGAATATGGCCAGCTCTTAGGAAGGGCTACAAATAAAGATGGGAAAACTGTTGGCAAGGAAAGTTGTATTCACCTCTTCCCTCTGATCTCTGCTTCCTTAGCCCCCTGGTGGAATATGGTGATGCTGGAGGAAATGGCTACTTACAGTTCCCAAGAGCACATGACTGAGCTCAAGCCACAGTGGATCTCTCACTCTTTCTCTCTCAATTTTATTTTTATTTTTAGTCTTTCCTTCCTTCTGGATTCCAAGTTCCTAGCCAAGGAATTCTGACTGAGCTATGATTACATGCCCAACTCTGGTCCTGTCACTGGGGATGGGGTGCCTACTAATACAGCTGCTTGAGGGACTATCTCTGTATGTAAGAAGCATTTATTCCTTGGCAATCACTGTGAATTGTATAGACAATTCCAATGAAGACAGTTCTATCATCAAACATCCTTGGAGTTGAAGTTTAAAAGGCCTGAATTTAGATTTCTGTTACACAACTACCATTAACAAGTCATTAGTTCTCTTTTGGTGTTGGTTTCCTCAAAAATAAAGTATCTATAATTATCCATGCTCAGCCTACCTTGCAGGGTGATTGTGGAAACCAAATAGAATAAGGTGCTTATCCTGCATAAGGACTATTTTAAAGGCTTTGCATATTATTCATTGACCCCATGATACAGATGCTAATTTATTCCTATTTCACAAATGGGAAAACTGAAGAACAGGGAATTTAAGAAAAACGTGTCCAAGCTCACACAGCAATAAGCAGTGTATCAGGGACATGGCTTTTGAGTCCATGTTCTCAGCCACTTCTAATGTGGATGTGAAAACACTTAGTAATCTACAAAGCACAATTCAAACATAAGATATTGTTATTTCTGTCAAGCACTGTATTTTAATACCAGAAAACAGTGTTGGATCAAGAGGATCAAATGAAATAATGATTGAATATTTGGATTTTTGTTTATATCAAATTTTGGAACTTGGGTTTTGTTCTACTTCGGTAGTTAATAGGAAAGCTACATATTCAATTCTGGCTCAAATTTTTCCATGAGAATCTTTCGGAAAACATTTTGTTTGGTTTTTATGACAAATATTTTGATGCCTCCATCAGAAATTCATAATTCGTTTGGGTCCACTCAGTGTCATGACTCATAAAATGTGTACTATAATTTATTGCCACTCTGGGGCCTCAGTTTTACTCAGTTCTAATTCCAGAGTAAGGTTCCAAAAGAAAAGGAAAGCACGAGAAAAATGGTGAGAATGACTGCATCAAGGAACAAAGGGCCAAAGGACCCTGGCAGAGAGCCAGGGAGGAGAGGAGAAACTTGGTCACTTCCCAAAGGAGCATGCTTTCTCAGAAAAGACTAATCAAGAGTCTTTTATTCTTAGGAACATTACTAAACTAACTTAGAGCAAAAGTGGGGGAGTGTTGTCAGGATTGGGTGAGGCTTGCATAATGAAATATAGGACCTATGGGATAGCTGGGCAGCCTGGAAGCTAGGGCTAGAGATCTTAGAAGAGGGAAGAGTCTTTACCACAAGACCCTCCATTAATGTCACTCAGTGATTATGTATGCAACAAATTCCCCTCTTTCTTTTCTGCTTTCAGCTAATTTATCAATATATATGAGCCAAATTTAAACTATAGCTTATCTTTCTGCAGTAGTTTGGATGGCCAGAATTTGATTCAGGTGTTCACCTGGGCTAGCAAGCTGTTTCTATGGACATATTCAAGGTGTGCACATTGTTCACTCTGCCAAAACTGTGAACAAAAAAATGTTCTGTTAGAAGAGGTTGAGACTAGGTAGACGCACTAACCTCTCCAATACCATTCACTAGTCCCGACTTATTGTGGGTATATGTAAGGGATACAAAATAGCACAAGGCAAATAATTTTTCTTCAGATAACTTGGGCTTTCTTTTGAAAGATCAGACTACCTAAAAAAGCAATAAAATAGAGTGAAAAGAAATTGGAGTCTAATGAAGTAGATGCCATGAGAACTCAAAGAAAAACAAAGCCCAATGACCAGAGTAGTAGGAAAGGACTTCCCAGGGAGCTTTGGACCATCCTGGGCATGGAAGGATCACTGGGTTTGTGGCCAGTCCACTGAGGAAAGTGTGGGAAAGGACTCTTTGATTCGTAGACCCATTTATGAAAGTAGTAATTGTACTTATGTGGAAGACCCTATGCTGGGGGTACACATGTGAATGGGCACTCCATAGGTTCATGAGGATGGATGGATGGATGGATGGATGGATGCATGGATGGATGATGAATCTGTGTAAGTTAGGAGAAATGTATTAGAGAACAGTAGAAGAGGCAAAATTAAAATGAGGCCATAATATGGAGAAGCCCCAAAGCCAGGCCACGGGACTTTGGGAAACAGAAAACCATTAAAGGTGCATAAACTAATAAATGTCATGATGAAATTAGCATTGAAAGAAGGCAAATTGAGCTGAGACAGAGTTGAACCAGGAGACAGAGATGCCAGCCAGAAGAAAATGGTCACAGACTTGGTGTGGATTATTGAGGACCGTGTTCAGGTTGTTGGCAGGGCATGGAAAGGAAGAAACTGACATAATGATATTCTAAAGAATGAAGATAAGACAAAATGCATCAGTGATACTTCTGAGGTCTTTATGCCAGAAGTAGAAGTGACAGAGAGCTTAGAAACTGAGGGTTGGGAGGACAAATACGTTTCAGTAAGTTTCTGAATGACAGAACATAGGAAAAACTTACAGCCCTGATTATAACCCAGTTAATGACATGGTCAGGTCATTTATTTTCTTGTTCCTTTGTATTTTTTTCCTAACTCATTTCTGACACTTGATTTCCAATGGATATAGAGAAAAGAAACAGGTCTAACATCAGGCTCTTTCACATCCTTAGTGAATGAAGTCTTGGCTATCTCAAAATTGAAGGCACTCCTGTGTGGCATGGAACTGCTGACTGTTTTCCCTTAGAATGCATAATTCTTTTATTGTGCATTGGTTTACTAACTGGGGCTCCTCGCAGCAGAGGCTGACCTACTGAATTAATGGTCCTGGCTGAGCAGATGAGAGTGATGGGAAACAAAGCCCAGTTACCGAGGATGAATGCCAGCTTTATCTCCCCCCACCCCAAGGGAAACGTTTGTTACTCACCCACAGAGTAAAGTGTACTCTGAGAGTACAGCACCAATGACATATATCTAGATTATAGCAGAAAAGGTCATTTTAGCCAACTTACATTAAAAAATAAAGTATGCTACTTCCTGCGAAAATACTACCTTTCTCTACCAAGAAATATTTCCAACTCTTAAGCCTCTTTCTTCGGCCAACAGAAAAAATTGTAATACATGTTCCTTTTGATCCCGGTTGCAAAACTCTTGTTTTCCACTGGAAGTAAGTGGACATTCTTCATAGAGAGCCTAACCTAGAAAAATCTGCCCCAGTGGAAGTGTCTATGGACAACAAGGGCTTTATGTCAAGGTCCCTTTGCAATTCACTGTTAGTAGGATTTTACCTTTTGGAATGAATAATTTTAACTGAAACAGAACTGAAAAACCGTAACAGCTAGGCTGTGGCTGTCACCCAAATATGGTTGAAAGATGGAAAATTCAGTCTTGCTGTTGTCGAGTTTCTGGGTGATTTTTCTCAAGTGGGGATTTTGGGTCCATTAAGCCGAGGCAGTTGAGGTATGATTATATTTTTTTATTTTACAGTAAATCCTTACTCAGATTCAACCTCATTCTTAAAGTGAAGTAAGTATCTCTGTCCATGGTGGTATCTCCATCTTCCCTTGTAGTTCACATTTTAATTAGTGAGTTTTATAGTTAGAAACTGGTGAACAAATATCACACTGTTTAAATATTCACTTACTTATTCAAAGATCATTAATCAAAATCTTACTGTGTTCTGGAGAAAGAGTAGATATATTTTTAATCCAGTAGTAGTTGTTGTTGTTGTTGTTTAAAGATTTCTTTTTATTTATTTGACAGACAGAGATCACAAGTAGGCAGAGAGGCAGACAGAGAGAGAGGGGGAAGCAGGCTCCCCGCTGAGCAGAGAGCCCGATGTGGGGCTCGATCCCAGGACTCTGGGATCATGACGACCTGAGCTGAAGGCAGAGGCTTAACCCACTGAGCCACCCAGGCACCCCTCCTGTAGTTGTTTTTAAAAGCATTCTGATTCTGTGTTAATGGTTATAAGCATTTAAATCAGAATTATATGAGTACCAGTAAATTATTGATGAGAAATTACTCTTAACAATTAATTCCATTAACCTGAGTTAATGCCTTGATCAGTTTTGTATATAGCACACTTGAAATATTTCCAACTTTGTCATGTGAAGAAACATACTGAAATTTAAAAAAAAGAAGAAAAGAGAATTTCACATGAAACATTGTCGTAAGAGAGAAGAAGTTTTAAAGTTTAGAGCTCATTAAGACTTACCAACCATCTGATCCAATATTTTTCAAACATTTTTGTCATCCAGCCGACACTTAGTGTCTTTGTGACCACAGGCAAGTTGACGGCCTTTCTGTGAAGTGGAGGTTACTGCTACCCCAGGGAGTACTACTACCCAGGTTACCTGGTATGATGTTTGTACAAAAGCCATGTAGTATGCTTTGACATATAGTAGGGACTCAGGTTTGTATATATTTTGAATATGAGTAGATAGTTGTGTTTGTGGCCCAAGCAAGTGGCTGTCACTGTAAGTCACCAATTAAAAGCAGGAAAGCAGCATGGATGTGCCATAAAGAAAATATATCTTCATTTCTAAACACCTGGATTCTATTACTGCTTTCCTCTCTTCTTACCTAAGGAGTTTCAGGACTTAATATTTTGAGCCTCAGTGTTCTAAACTGTTAAATGTTGTATACATATATCTTATAGGGTTGTTGTGGTAACATTCTGCCTGCAGAGGTACTGTGTAAAATAAAATGCTTTTAAAATCCAAATGATTAGTTTTCCTTTAAAAAAACTATGGAGAAGCCTTGTGGCATCACCAAGGAAAGAAGCCAGAGTGGTTTTAACTTGATTTACGCAATCAATGTGTAATAGCTACACATTGTGGAGACTCTACAACATGCCAGACACTGCTAAGCACTTTACAAACACATTCCTGACTCACTAAACCCTCACAAACACCAGCATTTAGAATTGCTCACATTTTCCCATGAGAAAATTGAGATTCATAGACATTAAGTATCTTAGCGAAGGCTACTTGGCAATGAGTAGGACCAAGGCACAAGCCCAGGTCTGTCTGGCTGCAAGGCTCATGCTCTTTGTACCACGTGGCACTGCCTCAACCATGTGATGCAACAGATGCTTCCCAAATTAACATAACGTGGAGGTGTGGCAAGCAGACTGGCATGGGCTGTGTGAAGTGGGTGGGACAGATGCTGACAGGAGGCAGAAGTATGAGTACTGTCTGAAGGGAACCAGGACAAACAATCAAAGAATGTGCTCATGAGAAGAAAAATCTGTTGCTCTTAAAATGTTAAAACATTTTGTTTAAATAGAAGCCTCATTTTCTTGTAATGAGGAGCATCAGAGATTTGGTGAAATACAGTTAGTGAGGCCATCAGGAATGCTGTTAAGAGTTATAGTGTGCCCAGTCTCAGGAAGACCCTGAAAGTATAGTGTGACCCTTAAGTGAGCCTCATTTAAAGTATGACCCTTCAGTCCATCAGTGTCCTTTTTGGCAGTATTCTTAAATTGCTTACAAAAATGTCACATGACTTATTAAAAGAAGCATGTAGGAGAATTCCAGCCCTCTCAGTTAATATGGTCATAGAATACCTCAGGGGGGAGAAGATGTTTTATTGGAAAATGATGTCTTTTCTTTTTCAGTTGGGAGTAGAGCTACAGCAACTTTGTTAATTTAACTAAAGTTGAATTTCAAAGGAGCAGAAAAACTAGGCAGTTTTGTCTAAACTACCTAGTAATAAAGTTCTTATGGAAAAAATATAAAAATGGAAACTGTAAAAGGAAAGAAAATGACAGGGATCCTTTAGTTAAATCTGTGATGTATTTCCCAAATATTTGGAGGAGCTCATTTCCTTCTCTGTTCTAAGCATTCACTCAGCCCTTTTGTGCTTTTACTGGTTATAACAATAATGCATTCTTATTGTATATACTTTAAATAGTATCAGAATTATATAGAACAAATGTCATCATCTAAACATAAACATTGTTTGCACTTGGATGAACGTTCTTCCGCACACATCGCCTCTGTGTCTCTGTCTTCTCACACAAACACACACATGCATGCACACACATCATCCTATAGAAATGGAATCAAACATATGTAACACTTTATTAATCTTTCCTGCAAGTTTCAATGGATATCTTTCCAAGTTTTCTATTATCATGTTTAGTGGCTGCTTAGCATTTTCATCATATGAATTGATGAGTCATATTAATACTGTTGATTACATACTGAACTCAGAGTCAGCAATTTCTGTCAAAGCAAAGTCCTTTTCTCTCATAGTTTTTAAGGTCCCTGCTTATAAAATGAGATGTTTGAAGTAAATAACTTCCCTAACATTGGCATTCCATACTTCATCCATGTCCTACCTTGAATTGTTCTTTTTAGTTTTGTGTGCCCCTATCTTTCCTCACTTTCCAGAATGAGGGACCATGAGAGCACCCAAAGGAGAGAGAAAGAGAAGTGGCAGGCTGGGGAGTAAATTATTTGGGAATGAAGAGAGGGTTTTTTTTTTTTTTTTTGGAGGAGAGCTATAAAAGATGAACTTGACTTTGAAGAACTGGTACTGAACATGGAGCAAGATGTGGAAAAAGGCATTTGAAAAGCAGGAACAGCATAAGGAGGAGCACTGAAGCAAGACAGAGCACACAGGTGAAACTGACATAAGACTACTTCAAGGGAAGTGACAGTAAGCAAGTTGGGATCATATTACAGAGGGAATTTCTAAGTTGGGGGAATTGTGAAGGAGAGGGGAAGGAGAAGGGTAGGTGATGAGAGTTTTTAAAAGGTTTTAAGTGGGAAGAAAACAAAATAATAAGGGCAAAAGGATTTCTTTCATCTCTGTCCCCTTGCTTTTTTTGAGTGGTTCAGAAATGAGTGTTACTAGAGCAGAAAGACCAGTTGGGAGGTTGTAGAACCCGAATCTTGTTAGCAGCCCTGAGGTGGGCAGGCAGAAGGACTGTAGCATCATGCAGTCAGTCTTTAAGAGCCTGCTGTCTAGGACTGGACTGCCTGGTTAGAATCTTTTCTCCAGGGTTTGGTAAGTATGTGAACTCAGGGAGTTACTGAAACTGTTTCAGTGTCTTCATCTGAAAAATGAAAATAATGCTACTGACTACTTTCATGGGGTGTATTGTGAAGATTAAATGTATATATCTATGTATATAAATGTATATATTTATATTGCATATAGTCAAGTACCACCTTTTTGGCAGAGGTAGTGTAAAGATGGGATGAATGACGAGACATTTCAGAAAGAGTTAGTGGAATGTTTAGGGGAAAAGACTTGATGCCATAAGATGAAGAAAGAAAAGATGACTCCAACATTTCTAATTAAATATTAGAAAGTGAGTTGAGTAATAAATGGGGAGCAGGTTTGCAGAGGGAAATCATGTCTGCTTCATACTAGGTGGGTTTTAAGGTATATAAAGGATATTCACATAAAATATACAGCTTGAGATTTAAAACAATCTTGTACTTAGGAACCCAAGGAGAGGTGTAAATTTTGGAGTCATGAACTTCACATATCATCAGGGGTGATTTTTAGATTTGATTTCATTGGGCGAAATTTGGATATGATTGGGTGAAAATTCTAGGCTTAAAAGAGATAGAGGGTACGCATCCATCCAATAAATAAGTGGTGGAGGTATCTAACATGTGCATGACATAATATGATTTAAACATTGGTCTAGGGTAGCAAGGATTCATTTGACATACAATGGTCTGTTACTAGCTTTAAGAAATCTTGATGATACTGTGTTTCTGATATTCAACTAGCCTGTAGTATAATTTCCAAATGATGATTTTCCTACTGGGCTGCATAAAACAATGACAAATGCTCTAGTTAATGAGCCTCAAAGCAATTAAAACACACACATCAGAGAATTCTATTGTACTTGTCATCAGAGAAATAAACAAAAATTCACTGTGAGGAGTAAATGAACTTGGTAAGTCAATTATAAGTTAATTTCCAGAACAGATTTTGAATGCTACAGAACTCTGATACGACATGGTTGTAGGTTAGTTGTTAAGTTCTGACAGAATGAAAAGAAAATAATGGGGAAAGTACTTAGCTGGGATTTAGAAAACCTAGGTGTTTGAGCTCTCCAGCTAATTTCATGACTGGTCAAATCATTATACTTCCTTGAACCTCAATTTCTTTGTCAAATTATTCTAAAAATAACTTTTGTGATTCTGTGATGAAAGTAAGTGAGACATTGCAGATATAAATGATTTCATTGTCTGCTGATCAGTTTTGCTAGCACATGCAGGGACTATGTAGGGTGTGTCATTGGTGTCTGTAGCAAAGAAAGGGGGCCCAGGTGCCAAGAAATCATATCACAGTTCACCACCACTTTGGTGTGTTTAATTTACTATGTGTCAAGGTCTGGTCCTTAGCTTTACAGGCTCAGCACAGAGGAGATAGATGCATTTCTCAGTGGTAGACTTACATATACAAGTGAGTAAAACAGGAAAGAAAACAATTCCAGTATTCTAATCTATAAAAAGACATAGCAGTCAATGAGAATTGAATACGAAGGAGAAATTCTGTCACATTCTCTTCCTTGGCCTTCATGAAACAAATATTAATAATGCTGTTTTAAAGCATGAAATTAAAAACAGGAATTATATAGAATCAACAACATGTAACTGTATAGCATTATTTGTATATATTGACATGCTGCAAACATCTTGAGAAGGTCTTGTCTTGTCTTTTTTTTTTAATATTTTATTTATTTATTTGACAGAGAGAGAGAGAGACAACAAGAGAGGGAACACAAGCAGGGGGAACGCAAGTGGGAGGCCTGCTTCTCCCGAGGAGCCTGAAGTGGGGCTTAATCCCAGGACTCTGGAATTATGACCCGAGCTGAAGACAGATGCTTAATGACTGAGCCACTCAGGCACCTCAGTCTTGTCTTTTCTTGATGAAAGTTCCTACTCCTTGGATGGTACTTAAGTGGTCATGGCCCAAAGCTCATCTCTGTGATTCTTCTTGTTTACTCTTTAGTGACTGATAGTCCATGTTTAATATGTTACTATAATCAAGCAAGTTATAGTTAAGTTCATTGGCTGGTGAGCCACTACCACTGAATATTTCATTTCTCTGATATGATCAAGATGGCATTGGTTCTACAGGTTTCTTCTCAAAGAAACATCTTATTTCCAAGTTCTTGAGGAGCAACTCATTGTGCTCCACTACCACCACCCCCTACTCTCTCCCCTGGATCAGCATATGTTAACAAAAAATTTTTATTTATACCCAGTAAGACTGACTACAAAATCCTAGGAAGCAGAATGAGATAGACTAGAGTTCTCTCCAATGGCACTTTCTGCAATGATGGTAATATTCTGTAATCTGTGTGATACAATGCAATAACCACTAGCCATATGTAACTATTGAGCACTTCAAATGTAGTTAGCTAGTGTGGCTGAGGGACTGAATTTAAGTTTCATTTTATTTTAATTTAAATATAAGTAGCCACATATAGCTAGTGGCTACCATGTTGAACACCAAAGGTAGAGTGGTAATTCCCAAACACACTGAATCATGAAAGTGAGTAGGTCCCAGGCATTTGTGCTTTAGAGAAAAGGTTCCCAGAGAATTCTGATGCATAACCACCTTGGAAACTTCTTAAGAAAGGTAGTGAACTGAGAACAGAGAAGCCTAATCCTGTCTGCCCTTGATCTTTTCCCTATTTAGCTTTGGACAAATAACTTAGTTGATCTGATTTTTAGCTTCTTTTGGTGTAGAAGGGATATTCACCTAGGGTTCATTGCATGTGTTAGCTAAATTAATACTCATAAAAAATTGTTAGGTTA
This sequence comes from Martes martes, assembly GCF_963455335.1. NCBI lineage: Eukaryota > Metazoa > Chordata > Mammalia > Carnivora > Mustelidae > Martes > Martes martes. The sequence goes on along the minus strand of NC_137898.1, from coordinate 72,934,064 downwards.
AAATTATTGGTGAGTCCCAAAGTTTCTAGCATAGTAGAAGATGCTGAATAAATGACTGAATGAATGATTATAATTATGGCAGGAGAAAATCTCTAATAAGACATTTCTCAGTTGTTCATAAGCATCATCTAATGATATTACTTAGAGCTAAAAATTATTAACTGGTTACTATATGCAAGCCATTATGCCAGTACTTGTATTACTCTGTGTAGTAGATATTTTAGAAGTGTGATGTCCAAGATTCAAAGGTGTTAAATTTTTTTACCCAAGACTACACATAGCTAACAAGTGGCTGGGAAGGAGATCAAATCCATATTTGAATTCAGTATCCCCCATGTACTTGACCAATAAACTCTGCCTCAATTTCATAATTGCATTAGCTTTTCTTCCATTGGGATTCTAAAGGAGAGCAATAGAAGAAGCAACACATAGGGGCTTCAGCTGCTCATACCCTGGCTGATTGGAAGTGGCCATTGAAGTGAAGACACTAGATAGATTCAAGAGCAGAGAGGCGTGGCAGGAACCTCATGTCAGGGTTGAGTGGAGTTGAGGGTGGGGTACCAGCAAGCTCTGAAGGGGAATACCAGACTTAAGCACCCTCCAAGCACCTGCTTACATCAGTCCAAGCAAGGTAATCCCTCTACCCAATTCTTAGTTTTAGCTAAGATATCTGAAATATAATGCTGTGACAGATTTTGATGTAGAGTGTGACAGCTACTAAATTTTTCCAAAGCTCAAACTCTCAATTTTGACATTAAATATTTTTACAGAATTGGATTTTGTTCCTTTTCAAAATTTCCAGTTTTGTCCACCATACTCCCTCGTCTGTTAAATGCATTCCTCTTCTGTTACCATACATTAGATACACACATACGTTATAAGATCTTGACCAGGTTTCCCTGCTTAAGTTGTGGTTACAAGAGACTGACTCATCTAATCCTAACTTCTTGCCAGTCCCTACAATAGACACTGTAAAACCTAATATCTCAGTCTTTCATTTCTTCCAGCGAGGAAGTTATCACACTGGCCCAGGAAATACAATGGAAGTCTGGTTTAGGTGCTCACTTGCCCCTTTGATCCTTTGTCACAATTTTACTGTTGGTGGCTGGAAATGGAGTAGCCATCTTGAGAGAAAATCCAGGGAATAGGAAACCTAGTAGTCTGACCCTTCTAACCATGGAACTAAGGCCAGCGGATCCCTGCCTCAGACATACTTGTTTTGAAGCTAAAATAAGCTTTTATTTTTTTTCTACTGTAATTAGGTTTCTAATATGTACAGTTAAAAGGAACCCTAGCCTTTATAACATGAATTGGGGTATTTTTCTTTTTCGGTAATCTGTAATTATTGACCATTGCAATTAATGTAGATTTTAAAGTTGGATCTTGGGGCACCTGGGTGGCTCAGTTGTTAAGCGTCTGCCTTCGGCTCAGGTCATGATCCCAGGGTCCTGGGATCGAGCCCCGCATTGGGCTGCCTGTTCAGCAGGAAGCCTGTTTCTCCCTCTCCCACTCCCCTTGCTAGTGTTCCCTCTCTCGCTGAGTCTCTCTCTGTCAAATAAAATCTTTTTTTAAAAAAGTAAAGTTAGATTTTGTTGTGAAACCATCTGATCCTATTGTCTTTTTATTAACTTGCTTGTTTGTTCATTTTTGGTGGTCTTTTTTTCTTTTTTTAAATTTTTCTTTTTTAAAAATTTGAGTATCGTTGACACACAATGTTACATTACCTTCACATATATAACATAGTGATTCAACAAGTTTATACACTGTGCTATGTTCACCACAAGTGCAGCTATCATCTGTCCCCATACATCACTATTACAGTATCACTGACTATATTCTTATGCTTTGCCTTTCATCCCCATGACCTATTTGTTCTATAACTGGAAGCCTGGATCTCCCGCTCGCTTTCACCTATTATGCCCTTCCCTTCCAGTAACTATCAGTTTGTTCTCTGTATTTATAGTCTGATTCCCACCAAAACAGTCCAAGATGGTTCCTTTTCCTCCACACTTGTTATTTATGTTTTTCATTTTACCCATTGAGACAGGTTTAAGGTAATATCTCATTGTGGTTTTGATTTGCTTTTTTCTAATGATTAGTGATGTTGAGCATCTTTTCATCTGTCTGTTGGCCATCTGTATGTCTTCTTTGGAAAAATGGCTATCAAGGTCCTTTGCCCATTTTTTAAAATTGGATTGTTTGTGTTTTGGTGTTGAGTTGTATAAGCTCTTTATATATTTTGGATATTAACCCCTTATCAGATATATCACTTGCAAATATCTTCTCCTATTTAGCCAGTTGCCTTTTCATTTTGTTGATGGTTTCATTTCATTTACTGTGCAAAAGCTTTATTTTGATGGAGTTCCAGTAGTATATTTTTGTTTTTGTTTTCCTTGCCTTAGGAGATATATCTAGAAAAATAATGCCACACCCAACATCAGAGAAATTACTGCCGGTGTTCTCTTCTAGGATTTTTTGGTTTCAGTTCTCACACTTAGATCTTTAATCCATTTTGAGTTTATTCTTGTGTATGGCATTAAAAGATAGTCCAACTTCATTCTTTTACATGTAACTGTCTAGTTTTCCTAGCAGTATTTATTGAAGAAACTATCTTTTCCCCATTATATATTCTTACCTCATTTGTCATAGATTAACTGACCATATATCTGTGGATTTATTTCTGGGCTCTTTATTGTGTCCCACTGATCTGTGTGTCTATTTTTGTGCCAGTACCATACTGTTTTGGTTACCATAGCTGTGTAGTATATCATGAAATCTAGAATTTTGATACTTCCAGCTTTGTCTTTCTTTTTCAAGATTGCTTTGGCTATTCAGGTCTTTTGTAGTTCCATATGAATTTTAGGGTTATTTGTTCTAGTTTTGTGAAAAATGTGGTTGGTATTTTGATAGGGTTTACACTGAATCCATAGATTACTTTGGGTAATATGGACATTTTAACAATATTAGTTCTTCTACTTCATGAGCATGGACCATCTTTCCATTTGTTTGTGTCACCTTTAATCTTTTTCATCAATGTTTTATAGTTTTCAGAGTACAGCTCTTTCACCTCTTTGATTATTTTTATTCCTAGGTATTTTATTCTTTTTTGGTGTAATTGTAGTGTTGCTTTCTTTTCTCTTCTGTTCTCTCTTCTCCTCTCCTCTTCTTTCCTTTCTTTTTCTTTCTTCTTACCTTTTCTTTTTCTTTTTCCTTTTCTTTCTTTTTAAGTAGGCTCCACACCCAGCATAGAGCTGAATGCAGGGCTTGAACTCATGAGGTCAAGACCTGAGCTGCAATCAAGAGTCAGATGCTTAACCAACTGAGCCATGCAGGCATCCCAATAATGTTGTTTTCTTAATTTCTCCTTCTGCTGCTTCATTGTTAATATATAGAAACACTACCAATTTCTGAGTATTAATTTTATATCCTGCAACTTTGCTGAATTCATTTATTCTAGTAGTTTTTTAGTGAAGTCTTAGGATTTTCTATATATAGTATCATGTTGTTTACAAATAGTGACAGTTTAACTTCTTCTTTGCCAATATGGTTTCTCTTATTTCCTTTTTCTTGTCACATTGCTTAGCTAAAACTTCCAGTATTATGATAAATAAAAGTGGGAAGTGTAGACATCCTTGTCTTGTTCCTCATCTTAGAGTAAATGCTCTCAATTTTTCACCACTGAGTATGATGTTAGCTGTAGGTTTTTCATATATGGAAATATGAATGAGGTATGTTGAGGTATGTTCCCTCTAACACCACTCTGTTGAGATTTTTTTTATCATGAATGGTTGTTGAATTTTGTCAGATGCTTTCCCTGCAATCATTGAGATGATCATATTGTTTTATTGATGTGAAGTATCATATTGATTGTTCACAAATATTGAACCATCCTTGGATCTCCAGAATAAATCCCACTTGATCTTTTCAATGTATGTGGTTTTACTAATATTTTGTTGAGGATTTTTGTATCTCTGTTCATCATGAATATTGATTGGCCTGAAGTTTTCTTTTTTTGTGATGCCTTTGTTTTTTGTATCAGGATAATGCTGACCTTGTAAAATGTATTTGGAAGCTTTCCTTCCTCTATTTTTTGGAATGGTTTGAAGAGACTAGCTATTAACTCTTCAAATGTTTGGTAGAATTCACCTCTGAACTCAATTTGTCTGGGACTTTTTTTTTTTAATAGTTTTTTTTCTCTTTAAAGATTTATTTACTTATTTTAGAGAGAGAGAGAGAGAGAGAGGGAGACCATGGGTGGGAGGAGGGGCAAAGGGAGAGGGAGAAAATCTCAAGCAGATGCCGCGAATGTGGAGCATGACTTGGGGCTTGATCTCACAACCCTGAGATCATGACAAGAGCTGAAATCAAAAGTTGGATGCCTGGGGCGCCTGGGTGGCTCAGTCGTTGTGTCTGTCTTCAGCTCAGGTCATGATCCCAGAGTCCTGAGATTGAGCCCCGCATCGGGCTCCCTGCTCAGTGGAAGCCTGCTTCTGCCTCTCTCACTCCCCCTGCTTGTGTTCCCTCTCTCGCAGTGTCTCTGTCAAATAAATAAACAAAGTCTTTAAAAAAAAAAAAAAAAAAGAGTTGGATGCCTAACTGACAGAGCCACCCAGACACCTGTATTTTTTTTATAGCTTCTGTATTACCAATTCAATTTTGTAATTTGTAATCGGTCTTCAGATTTTCTATTTCTTCCTAGTTCAATTTCAGTACACTGTATATTTGTAGGAATTTATCCGTTTTCTTCTAGTTTGTCCAGTTTGTTGGTGTATAGTTTTTTTAGAATATTCTCTTATCATCCTTTATATTTCTGTGGTGTCAATTGTTACTTCTCCTATCTTGTTTCTGATATTATTTATTTGGGTCTTTTGTCTTTTTTTCTTGATGAGTCTGGTTAAGAGTTTATCAATTTTGCTTACCTTTTCAAAGAAGCAGCTCTTAGTTTCATTAATTTTTTTCTTTTGTTATTTTAGTCTAATATATCATTTATTTTTGTGCTTATCTTTTTTGTTTCCATTCTTCTACTCACCTTGGACCTATTGTCTTTTTAAACATTACCTTTCTTTTCTCTTTTTTGGTAATTGGTTGATTCAAATTATACATATATTCATATATACATATATAAGTTACATATATATTTATAAAATGAATATTGTAATATTGGTTGATAATTGATTCAACTTACACATACATATATATAATGAAGACATTTAAGGTATGTATTGTATTCTGTTAATTGTTTTAGTTTCCTATAGGTTGGGTTTGAAGTGTTCACATTTTGTCTTTTTTATAGGAATTAGGTAATTTTAGGTTTTATTTTGATATGATCTAAAGGTTATCTAAATGTGTATTAATTAATTCCAAGTTTTTATGCAATTTTATTATTTATTTTTAATATGTTTGCTTATTATCAGAGAATACTTATAAAATCTTTACTTTTGGAAAAGATGTGAAGATGTACTTTGTAACCAAGTACATGAGTATTTGTGTTAGTTACATGAATATGTAGAAATATATATGGGTATAGATACTTTAAATGTCTTCATTATTAAAGAACAAAAGACAAAAGTCAAGAAAGTTAACATTTAAATCACTAATTTAGAAGATAAAACAATTAAAATTATGCAGATATAAATAGGGTAAAAGAACTAGTAACTTTTAAAACTAATAAAATAGAATATACTTCAGGAAAAATTAATTACTGAGTTGTCATTTGACAATAGATAATTAACTAAGCAAAACAGTGAAAGAGCAAAAACAGTTGAATTTAGAAATAAGAAAAAATGTATCTAGAGGTATGAAAATGAGGAAAATGTATAAAAGAATATTATATGCAACTCTTCAGCAAAAAAATTTCAAATAAAAAAATTAATAACTTCCTAACAAATATGTTATAAAAATAACCCCAAAAATGTAACTCAAATTAACTAGTTATCAAAAAGAGAATGAAAAAGGGTGCCTGGGTGGCTTAGTGGGTTAAAGCCTCTGCCTTCAGCTCAGGTCATAATCCCAGGGTCCTAGGATCTAGCCCTGCATTGGGCTCTCTGTTCAGTGGGGAGCCTGCTTCCTCCTCTTTCTGCCTGCTTCTCTGCCTGGTTGTGAGCTCTGTCTGTCAAATAAATAAATAAAAATCTTAAAAAAAAAAAAAAGAATGAAAAGATAATGTTTAAGATGACAATGGATCCAAGATGAATAGAAAAAGTTACTTTCAAAATGATTTTTTTTTTACTACCTTTGAGCATATTAAAATCTCATGTAGTAGTAATCTCTCTACTTTTAACTAAGTGAAGAAAATCATTTATTAGATTATGTTAAGGGATGATCATTATACTATCATACTTAGTTACCCCAATTTTAATAAGTTATTTTTTACCACTGATTCATAGAGGTTTGCAGACATCATTGGGCCAACTTTCAAGACTCAATAAATTAGAAAAAATACAAAATTTTATTATGCTTTCATGTTTGTCATCTTACAAGCATATTTTCATATAATTAATTATTGATCTAAGCCTCTAGAAGTTGTTGCTTTGATTTGTTTCAAATGGTATGTCATATTTCTTCATTTCTAGAATTCCACTTCTCTTTCATGCATTCTTTGCTTTGGTTTATACATTCAATCACTCTTTTTATTGAGTTAATATATCAACTTTACAACTGATATGTCTCCTTCTTTTAAAAAGAAAGAAAATACTAACATCTCTGTTAAAATATCATTTAGAAAAGCCAAGTTTAATTTAAGATTTTCTTAAAACATTTTTAGTGACCTCCATTTCATTATTTCCAACAGAGTGACTATCGGAGGTCTGACAGAATGTCGAAACTACTTCCACAGCTAGAAAACAAGTTGCTTCCAGCTCGACGTGCACGTATATTCTTTCATTTGCTGATTTCTAGATCTTCAGATGTATTATTTAATCCTCTTTGATACTTATGTGTTGACTAAAAACAAATTGAAAGTTTATTGAAAAAAGTTGACTAGAATAATAGAATAATTTACCAGTGATTGCATTGTCTAGAGATACTTTTATTTGGAGATAGTCCCAACTAAAACATCTGGAAATTTTCAGAATTTTGGCTGAAACTTCAGTCTCCCTCTTTAGTATTACACTGTACCATCTGCACAAAGATTTAATGCAGTTTTCAAAGTTCTCAAGAACTCCACTTTTCTTAGTCATAAATAGTAAAACTAGTATATTATTTTAGATAATGTCCTTTCTAGTCCAGAGGATCAACATAAGCCATAAAAATAATTTTGAAGTCATGAATTTTACATTTAAGTACATTTTTAAAATAAATGAAGTAGTTGAAACATTGTTGATGATGACTGGATTTTTTAAAACATTTTTGAAGTATAATAAACACATTCAGAAAGGTGCATAGAATATAGCTCTATAAATTATCACAGAAGAACCTGTTTATATATATATCCATCACCCAGTTGCCCCATCTTCCCACCCTCCTTCCTTCTGTAATCCTGTTTGTTTCCCTGAGTTGAGTCTCTCATGGTTTGTCTCCCTCTCTGATTTCTTCCCATTCAGTTTTCCCTCCCTTCCCATATGATCCTCTGTGCTATTCTTTATGTTCCACATATGAGTGAAACCATATGGTAATTGTCTTTTTTTTTTTTTTGCCTGGACTCAGTATAGCCACCTAAGTCTACCTGCTCCTACCCATGTACTGTCTTGGTTCTTAAGTTCTCAAAAATTCATTTTCAGATTTTAGTACTGAAATGGCTGCACAGCTCTTTTTTTTCCTCAAGATTCTTTCATGTAGTAGTAATTGTAATAGTAATGGTAATTGTGGTAAGCAGCAATATTAATAAGAAAGTCATAATTTTATTGGTTTATGCTGATTGTCTTAGGATACCACAAAGGCCACTAGGGGGCTGGATTCCCATCATGGTGGCATCTGCAAAATACGCAGCACTGTCTTCCAGGTGGCCTAAGTCATGGTAAGTTGCAGGGCTGCTCTAAGGATTGTTTACGAAGCACATTGTTCTTTAGATGAAGCATTAGTTTGTCATTATCCTTGAATTATGATGTGACTCATAATTCTTAGTTTAGATTGATTCTTCTGAATCTATAGGGGAGAACAAAATGACATTAATAATGAACTATAGTCTAGACATTTTTCTGATACCGTGCAAAAGTTAGAAGAGCCTAGAATGTCTTTTGTTGATGTGGAAGAGGGTACAAAATAAAAATCAGTAACTTCCTTTTGAGGAAAGAAAAGCTGATTCTTTCAATGAAAAATATGAGTGACTTATTATTGCCGGTAACATAAAAGTTTGGATACAGTGATACTCCAAAGTTTTATCGTTAGTAACTGAAAGCAGGCATTTACTATTTCTTTGAGAATAGAACTTACATTTTGCTTAAAATTTGTGGATTAGATGAATATATACAGTTATTAATGAGGATAATTTCTTTAAAAGAACATGAATCAATTTCATGTAATAAAACAGTCAAAAAATGAAAATTTGAAAAAGATTCTTTTTTTTTCTTTTTTTAAGATTTTATTTATTTATTTGACAGACAGAGATCACAAGTAGGCAGAGAAGCAGGCAGAGAGAGAGGAAGGAAAGCAGGCTTCCTGCTGAGCAGAGAGCCCGATGCGGGGCTTGATCCCAGGACCCTGGGATCATGACGTGAGCTGAAGGCAGAGGCTTTAACCCACTGAGCCACCCAGGTGCCCCTGGAAAAGATTCTTAATCACAGAATGTCTATAAACCTTATTGAAGAAAATCTTCAAGGCACCCTCTTTCAGATGAACTTTTTGTTGGTCTGAGAGGTTCTGTAAAACATTGTGTTACATATTTTTGATGTCCTAGCAAAAGATCTGACAGCCTTACTTTAATTTTGATCTTTGACTGGAGCTCATTTCTTAAATTCAGAATAATTTGACACCTGAAGAAGGTGAGAATGAGATAGTTATATTTTTGAACCCAACAAGTCCTGGTTCTTTGAGATTTAATATTTTTTGAGCTCATTTCTCTCCTTTCGCATTTATTATGCAGTGAGAAGAAGCCAGGTGGCACTTTGAGTGGTTCTCCTGGAAATCTAAGTTATGTCATCAAGTTTATTAGGTATGTATCTTGTTTTCTACACTGCAAGTGACAGTGTAGTCAAACTTTTCACTAATAAGTAACAACTTATTAGTTGTTACTCCAACCACTAATTAAATGTTACTTATTTTCTTCAAGCTCTTACTATGGCCTCTTCAAAACTCTACTGGCTTCACTAATACTTTTTTGAGGCCTCTGGCTTTCATACACTGCATAGTCCTGAAGTCAGTGATAGCTATTTTGGGTTTTTGTGACGGTAACACACAACTTATGGTACCAAAATCTCTTCTAGTTATTCCTTTGCTTCCTAACAACCCCAACCGAGTGGCGTAGTGCAACCACTATTGTATTATACTCATGGATTCTGTAGGTCAGGAAGTCATAAATATAATGTGGGGCTAGGCTGTTTCTCCTCTGTGATGTCTGGGGACTCAGATGGGTAGACTCAATGGCTAGGAATGACTTAGTAACTGAGATCTAGAATCATTTGAATGTTTGCTCATTCACATGCATGGTGGATTTTGTTGGCTATCAACTGGGACCTCATACCTACATATGAAACCTTAGAAATGACACTCTATATGGCCGATTAGGCTTTCTCATGAATAGTGACTGAGTTCTAGGAATGAGGGTCCTATGAGAATAAGGAGGAAGCTGTATCACATTTTTAGACCTAGCTTCGGAGGTTATATAACACCACTTAGCTGGCACATACCCAACCAGTTTTTTGGGTTTTTTTTAAACATTTTAAAATTTAAATTGAATTAATTAGCATATAATGTATTATTGGTTTCAGAGGTAGAGGTCAGTGATTCACCAGTCTTATGTAATATGCAGTGCTCATTACAGTACATACCCTCCCCAATGTCCATCACCCAGTTGTCCCATTCCCTCCACCTCCCTCCTCTTCCCTCCCCTTCCCTCCAGCAACCCTCAGTTTGTTTCCTGAGATTATTAAGAGCCTCTTATGGTTTGTCTCCCTCTCTGGTTTGTCCCGTTTTATATTTTCCTCTCTTCCTCTATGCCTCTGTTTTGATTTTTAAATTCCACTTATCAGTGAGATCATATGATGCTTGTCTTTCTCTGATTGACTTATTTTGCTTAGCACAATACCCTCTAGTTCCATCCAATCATTATACACCCGACCAGTTTTAAGAGGAGAGAACCTAAATCTCACCTATCTATGGGAAGAATCTCATGTAGGAAGAGTGGTGGGAAATAATTTTGTGTCTGATTTGGAAAATACAATCAATAATAGCAGTGTTTCTAAACCAAATTTACCATAACTTTGACTTTTGAATCAGATAGAAATACATCAGGAAGAGATGGCATACACAAATTACTAATTTTGAGAAGAGTTTATAAAACTGTAAACATGTGAGCAGGGTATAGTGAGATTTTGAGGGAGGCCACTCTTACCACCCTTAAGTTTGAAATGTCATGCCTGCTTTTGAATTTTACTATATTCATTATTTCATGTCTTGCTCCTTTTTATAGCAGTATATTTGTAAGATTCATCTGTGCTCTTGCATATAGCTCAAGTTCATTTTCATCACTGTGCAGAATTCTCTTTTATGAATACATCAAAATTTATTTATCCATTCTCCTGTTGAGGGACTTTTTTTTTTCTAGTTTTGGCCATTGTGAACAATGCTGCCCTACACATTTTTGATCACATATCTTAGAGCACATATGCATGGATTTTCTGGGATGTATAACATGAGTAAATTAACTGCATCATAGATCATGTGCATCTTCAACTTTACTTGATAATGCCAAACCATTTGCCAGTGTAACTGAAATAATTTCAAGACCACCAACAGTGAATATGAATATCTTCTAGTTGACATCCTTGATAACACTTAACTATTGTCAGACTTTCCTATTTTTGTGTGTCTGCCACTCTGGTATAATGGTGTTTTTTTTCCCCCCTGATTACTAATGATAGTGTACACTTTTAAATGTTTATTGACCATTTGGATTTCCTTTTATTAGAAATAGTAGTTCAAGTCTTCTGCCCAATATTCTTTTCAGTTTCCTCTTTTATTCTTGTTGCTTTTTCACTTGTTTTTTTTTTAATAGTCTAGTGCAAGCCACTTGCTAGGTATATGTGCTGCACATACCTTTTTCTTTTTATCACTTTCTGTAGATGTCAATGTATTAGCAAATGGTTAATTTTTGTTTGTTTAAACAGTTTTTCTATAATACTACATGATGATATTTTATCATGTGATCTTCTGAATGTCTTGTAGTTTTTCCTTTTATATTTTGGTCTATAAACTACCTGAAGTTAATGTTTTTGATTTTGCTCTATGTGAGAAGCATCCACTTTTATTTATTTCCCTATGAATATTCAATTGACCGAAACATTTATTAAAAAGTACATTTTTCCTCATTGCTTTTTATTTTAATAAGTTATCTCACATTTGCTGTAACAACTGATGTACTTGGTTTTTTTCTTTCCATTTTACTTTATGTTCCTCATGCTCATTTTTCTTATTCATTTTCCTCATTTTATTTTGGTTTTAATTGGTTTTGACCCAACATCTCACCCTTTTTTATTAGGGAATATTTGTATTCTTCCAAACCATTGTGTTTACCCTTCATTTCCTGAAACTCAAACATCTATGTGTCTCTATATTTATAAATCTGTATATTCAGTATTATATGAAAACAAGATACCAAGTATTTTCCATCTCTATATTTCCTATTTCTCTTGCTTTGTTTTACTCTGTGTTATGATAAACATTTTAGTGTATTTTATTTCCCTAACCTTTAGCTACTCCAGGATAAGAAATTTAGAAAGTTTTAAGATTTCTCCAAGTCTCCAACTCCCCGAATACCTGGTATTTGTTAAGATAACTTAGAAATTTTAATCACAGGTGATTATCAAGTTTTCCCCTTGCAATATGACTATATTAGTTGAAGAGCTCTTGTTTAGAATTGTATACATTCACACACTATCATTATCCATTTATACACACATATACATGGAGATTAAGAATGAGAGATTGAGTCATTGCTAACCACCTCAGTTTCTCCCATCTTAATTCTCTAATTGGTTTCATTTCTTCATTTATTAGAATCTTTTCAGGAATACTTTTTTTTTTTTTTTTTTTTTTTTTCTTTTCTGCATTAGTCTTTTTTTTTTTTTTTTTTTTTTAATTTTTTATTTTAATAAACATATAATGTATTTTTATCCCCAGGGGTACAGGTCTGTGAATCGTCTGGTTTACACATTTCACAGCACTCATCATAGCACATACCCTCCCCAATGTCCATTTCCCCACCACCCTCTCCCGTCCCCCTTCCCCCCCACAACCCTCAGTCTGTTTCTTGAGATTGAGTCTTTTATGGTTTGTCTCCCTCCCAATCCCATCTTTTCATTTTTTCTTTTCCTACCTCCCCCCAAACCCCCCCACCTTGCATCTCCACTTCCTCATATCAAAGAGATCATATGATAGTTATATTTCTCCGATTGACTTATTTCGCTAAGCATGATACCCTCTAGTTCCATCCACGTCGTCGCAAATGGCAAGATTTCATGTCTTTTGATGGCTGCATAGTATTCCATTGTGTATATATACCACATCTTCTTTATCCATTCATCTGTTGATGGACATCTAGGCTCTTTCCACAGTTTGGCTATTGTGGACATTGCTGCTATAAACATTCGGGTGCACGTGCCCCTTCGGAGCACCACCTTTGTATCTTTAGGATATATACCCAGGAGTGCAATTGCTGGGTCGTAGGGTAGCTCTATTTTCAGTTTTTTGAGGAACCTCCATACTGTTTTCCAGAGTGGTTGCACCAGCTTGCATTCCCACCAACAGTGTAGGAGGGTTCCCCTCTCTCCGCATCCTCGCCAGCATCTGTCATTTCTTGACTTGTTAATTTTAGCCATTCTGACTGGTGTGAGGTGGTATCTCATTGTGGTTTTGATTTGTATTTCCCTGATGCTGAGTGATGTGGAGCATTTTTTCATGTGTCTGTTGGCCATCTGGATGTCTTCCTTGCAGAAATGTCTGTTCATGTCCTCTGCCCATTTCTTGACTGGATTATTTGTTCTTTGGGTATTGAGTTTGATAAGCTCTTTATAGATTTTGGATACGAGCCCTTTATCTGATATGTCGTTTGCAAATATCTTCTCCCAAATCATGAATGAAAGAGGAGAGATCACAACCAACACCAAAGAAATACAAACAATTATAAGAACATACTACGAGCAACTCTATGGCAACAAATTTGACAACCTGGAAGAAATGGATACATTTCTAGAGAGGTATAAACTACCACAACTGAACCAGGAAGAAATAGATAACCTGAACAGACCCATAACCAGTAAGGAGATTGAAACAGTCATCAAAAATCTCCAAACAAACAAAAGTCCAGGACCAGACGGCTTCCCAGGGGAATTCTACCAAACATTTAAAGAAGAATTAATTCCTATTCTCCTGAAACTGTTCCAAAAAATAGAAATGGAAGGAAAACTTCCAAACTCATTCTATGAGGCCAGCATCACCTTGATCCCAAAACCAGACAAGGATCCCACCAAAAAAGAGAATTACAGACCAATATCCTTGATGAACACAGATGCGAAAATTCTCACCAAAATACTGGCCAATAGGATCCAACAGTACATTAAAAGGATTATTCACCACGACCAAGTGGGATTTATTCCAGGGCTGCAAGGTTGGTTCAACATCCGCAAATCCATCAATGTGATACAATACATTAATAAAAGAAAGAGTAAGAACCATATGATACTCTCAATAGATGCTGAAAAAGCATTTGACAAAGTGCAGCATCCCTTCCTGATTAAAACTCTTCAAAGTGTAGGGATAGAAGGCACATACCTCAATATTATCAAAGCCATCTATGAAAAACCCACCGCAAATATCATTCTCAATGGAGAAAAACTGAAAGCTTTTCCGCTAAAGTCAGGAACACGGCAGGGATGTCCGTTATCACCACTGCTGTTCAACATAGTACTAGAAGTCCTAGCCTCAGCAATCAGACAACAAAAAGAAATTAAAGGCATCCAAATCGGCAAAGAAGAAGTCAAACTATCACTCTTTGCAGATGATATGATACTATATGTGGAAAACCCAAAAGGCTCCACTCCAAAACTGCTAGAACTTATACAGGAATTCAGTAAAGTGTCAGGATATAAAGTCAATGCACAGAAATCAGTCGCATTTCTTTACACTAACAACAAGACAGAAGAAAGAGAAATTGAGGAGTCAGTCCCATTTACAATCGTACCCAAAACCATAAGATACCTAGGAATAAATCAGGAATACTTTTTATCAAATAGATACATTCTCTAAATATTTGAATATCTATACTTTTTTCCTTTTATCCTGACAGTTAAATAGTATCTGATTAGGTATGAGTCCAGTGTAGTAGTTCTGGGGTGCCTGGCTGGCTCAGTCAGTAGAGCATGCAACTCATGATCTCAGGATTGTGAGTTTGAACCCCACGTTGGGTGTAGAGATTACTTAAAAATAAAATCTTAAAAAAATAAAAAGAGTCCAGTGTAGTAGTTCTTTAATCCATCATCAGTAGCTGTTATTCCTTATCCTCTAGATTCTACTATCTTATATTAAATATCTGATATCACTTTAGTACTTATTTTTTTAAACTTATTTTTCTGCCAGGAAACTTATAAATTTTAATCTTTATGTTTTAATCTTTTGAAGTCTTTATCTGAAAAAAAAAGTCTTTATCTTTAGTGTTCATGTATTTTACCAGGATATGTATATATCTGTATCTTTGTTTTGTCCATCTTGCCTGAACATTGTGAGGATTCTAAATTAGAAGACTGAAATGTTTTTAAATTCATCGAGATTTTCTTCTGTCATTGTTAAATATTGCTCTTATGCTAGCTCCTTTCATTTCTATAAGTCTCATCTTTAGCAAATAAAATTCCCTCAGGTTTTCTTCCAAGTCCTTTATCTTTTCTTCTCTTGTCTCCATTTCTGTATATTTTGTTATATGTTTGGTCACATATTTCTCCTTTTTCTTCCAAAACACTAATAACCATCTCAAGGGTGTCCACCTTCTCTTTTTATTCCCCTGACACATTTTCAAATTTGGAAATTATATATATATAAAATATGTGTGTGTATGTGTGTGTATATATACTTTTTTTTAATCTCACATATTTGCCTTTTTTCCTTTCTTTTTTTGTGTATGAACATTTAAAGTCTACTATATTAGTAAATTTTAATTTGCCTGTTTCCTCTCAGAGAATTTTGTGAATCTAAAAGTCTTCCTTCTGGGGTTTTTTGTTTTTGTTTTTGTTTTTTTTTTTCCTTCAGTCCAGGCCATCACAGTTTCTGATAATACAACACTTTCAAGAACTTCAGGGGTCTTTCATGTATTTCTTAGGGATTCACTCCTTTAAGCAGGAAGTGCTTCTGCACATCTTCCTTATGTAAACCCATCTTTATTCCTGGATTTTATTTAGATGGCTGAGGGGAATCCAGGAGTCACATGCCTAACCTCTTCAAAGAGCATTCTGTGTGACTGAATATGCTAACTTTTTAATCCTTCCTATCCACTATAAAAAAGTTGTTGGGTATATTGTTGACTTTTAGTCCAGAGTACATCCCTGACAATGAATCTTCTAACTTTTACATCTTTTGCTGTTTGGTTAGGTTGAGAATGTTCCAAATCATGAAGTCCTGGTTCCTTTTTCCTTAACCATTCTCCCCTCAGTCTGTCTTTTTCTCCTTATTTAACTTAGTAGCAAGAAGGAACCAGGTCACACTGTTCATTCTTTCCTTGGAATATACCTGGGTAGATATCCAGTTTCATTGTTTACAGGTTTTGCTTACAACATAGCTGTACTTAATTCAGCTAAGCTTTCCACCACAGTGAGACAAGGATATTTTTTCTTTCAATTTCCAATAACACCTTTCTAATTTTCTTCTGATCCCATACCAGCAGTTTCTTTAATGTCCATATTTCTACCAATAATCTGATGATAATGATTTATGCATGCATTAAGACAATATAATTTTTCTCTACTATACTTTTCACTTCATTCTGAGTTTTCACTAGCAGAGTTGTTAATGTCCACATTTATATTAACAGTCTATTAAAGGCAATCTAGGCTTTTTCTCTCATGCTGTTCAAAATTCTTACATCTTCTGCCCATTGCCCAATTCCTAAACTGTTTTACACATTTTAGGTATTCACATAGCACCATTCCACTTTTAGGTTCCAAAATCTGTATTAGTTTCCTACTGCTGCTATAATAAAATGACACAAACTTATTAACTTAAAGCAATACAAATTTATTATTTTATAGTTCTGGAGGCCAGGAATCTAAAATAGCTTTCACTTGACTAAAATCATGGTGTTGGCAGGGCTGTATTTCTGGATACTCTAGGAGAGAATCTGTCTCCTTATCATTTACAACTTCTAGAAGCCTCCTAAATTTCTTGGCTTATTGCCCCTTCCTTCATCTTCAAAGTCAGCCACGTGCAGGAGCTTCAGATTCTTTCTGACTCTGCCTCTCCTGCCTCCCTTGTGATTATGTTGGACATACTGAATGATTCGAGATAATCTTCCCATCACAAAATCTTTAATTTAATCACATATGCCAAGTTCCTTTTCCTTTGTCAGGTTAGGTAACGTGGTATATAGTCGGGGTTCTCCAGAGAAACAAAACCAATAGACATATAGAAATAGATTTATAGATGTAGTCCCTCTTCACTGGAGAAGGTCTTTAATTAAACCTTCAGCTGATTGAATGAAACCCACCTACATTATAGAGGGTATTCAAAGTGTACTGATTCAAATGTACTGTTTTAATTTAAATATTATGTAAAAGATGCCTTGCAAAAACATGTAGAATAATATTTGGCCAAATATCTGGCCTAGTTGACCCACGAAATTAGCCATCACACATAGAAGTAGATTTCAGGGATTAGCAGGTGAACATCTTTGCAGGGCCATTATTCTTCCTACCACAGTGAAGATCTAAAAATGTGAAGAATGAATGGAGTAAAATAAGACAGAAGTGACAGGGAGGGGAGTATGTCTATAAATAGAGTTGTAGGACTTTCAAACAGATAAAACATAATTTTCAACAGTGGTGTGGGGGACTAGATGGGAACTCAGATATCGAGAATTATGGCAAGAGACAAAGCTATAGAGGTGGCCATGGGCCAGCTTTTAGACATAAAGGGTTAGTCTTCATAAAGGGTCTTGATATTTACCCTAAAGTGAGCACTGAAGTATGGATAGTGAGACAACCCACAGTGAGTCACTGATGAGTTGTAAGTAGGAAATGATGAGATTATCATTATATTTCAGGAAGACCACTCTGGAACCAGTGTGAAGACCTGAATTTCCAGGAGAAGCACTAGAGGTAAGAGAAAAATAAACAGTGACTGACAAAACACTGTAACGGTGACATTGAAGGGAAGGAGCTTAAGACCTGATAAAACTGGGTGATGGATAAGTTAAAGATGATAAATACCAGGGCGCCTGGGTGGCTCAGTGGGCTAAGCCTCTGCCTTTGGCTCAGGTCATGGTCTCGGGGTCCTGGGATCAAGCCCTGCATTGGGCTCTCTGCTCAGTGGGGAGCCTGCTTCCCTCCTCCCTCTGCCTGCCTCTCTACCTACTTGTGATCTCTCTCTCTGTGTCAAATAAATAAATAAAATCTTAAAAAAAAAAAAAGATGATAAATACCTGAAAATATGCCTACCAAGTATTTGGAAGATTATGTTCATGTCTAAGACAGAAGTGTGATTATAAGGACAATTGATTGTATTATTAGAAGACAATGTAGGCATTAATTAGGCAATGTTTTCTTAGAGTGATGATATTTGATTATATTCTAAGAAAATGTCATGATGGATTAGTAGGAAATGGGAAGACTCTCAAGAGAATTTCAAAGAGTCTATTGATAAGATTGCCTTTTTTGGTAGCACCAAAGTGAGAGTGGAAAAGCAGGTTTCGGTGAGGATCTTAAGAATGAAGGAAGCAATGGAAGTCTTCCAACTTAGAGATAAAATGAGATGGAAACTCAGTAATTTACTATCATTTATTTGTTATGCATTGTCTTGGATAAGTTACATAAAATTTTTAAAAATCTTAATAATCTTAACTTTTATTAAGCACAGTGTCAGGCTTCAGCAAAAAAGTTTGCATGCATTTATTATTTAATGTCCATGTATTCCTGGTATGGTAACATAGGTACTATCAGTATTACGATATTAAATATGAAGTAATTGAAGCTTAGAAAGCTAAAACATCTTAACTTACCCCAAGTCACAGAGCGTAGAAGAACTTAAACTTAAACCTCTCAGACTCTAGTAATTATTCTCTTAAGGAAAGATCTCTCTTTACTGACAAGGTACTTAGTGTAAGTAAATGGTCAAATAGCAGCTATGGTATCATGTACAAGGAGTACAGTAAAGAGACTCAGGGATGCATCTTGAAACAGCCAATGGTGTGCTGTGTGACCTTGAACAAATCTTTACTCTTTCTGTGTCCCATTTTCCTCATCTGCAGATTAGATCTATAGTTTCCATCTGCTAATTTACTGAGCAATATGGCAAATTGTTTACCCTTTTGTGACTATTCCTTTCACCATTCCCCTCTGGGATTGAGGCTCAGATTCCCTTTCTTCCTATCTCACATTCTAGATTTTACCTGGTGGATGGTGACCACTGAGACTGTAGTATGATTTGGTTTGCAAAATATCAGATGACAAGACCTCTAAAGTCCATTCCAGATCCTGAAGTTTACTAATGTGCTGCATTTGGCAATGTTTGCTTTTTTTTTTTTTTTTCTCCCCCAAGCTGTAAATGCATTTAGCTGTGAAAGAGAAATGCTGTTTACTGCATTGTTCAAATGTTTCAGTTCATACAAAGCAGAGATCCCACTGAAAGAAAACAGTAAGACTAGGTGGAATTTCTTCTCTGTGGGAGAGATTAAAGAAATGCTAAAGTGCATTAAGGACAATGGAATATAGACAATATAGATTCATTACAGATTTTTGAGACATCTTCATAGTCTGGAATTAGTTATAGACAGTGGATAAAAAGAAATGAGCGCTTCCTAGAGTGAACTCAGTCAGAAAAAGTAATTTGACATTCACAAAACTCTTCAGTCCTGAATCTCCCTCAAAATGGTTATTTTACTTAGAAATTTAATTTAACAACAGCTGCCAATGATATGGAAGTAGTGGGTGGGCTTTTAAAAGTAAACAGTGAGGTACGTAAAGCTATCATATAAGGGAATCACACTCTGTGACAAGCTAAAAAGCATTATCTTCCTTCAGTAGAAGTGTATGACAGGGCTTGGGGCTGTTAAAACAATTGAAGTTCCTTATAACTGGGAAATTGCCTCTTTCATACAGTCCATCAGACACTCTTCTGGCTGTACTTAATGGAAGATGCTGATGGCAAGCCACAAAGGTGCCACTGGAGTGACATTCCATTTAAAGTCACCCCCAAACAGATAGTGTGAGCTTTCTAAGGGGAGGCATAACCATTGGGCTGGAAGCAGGCAAAATTATAGTGCAGAACCTAACAATACAGGAGAGAGTTCTCCAGCCCAGTGACTTGGGGATGGGGCTCAGTGGGTAAGTAGTGTCATTGCTGCACACATGTGGATTTTGTGTCCCTCTTCCAACTTCCTCTCTAAGCCCTGTGTACTCCCTAGAGAAAGAATGCAGAGTATGGAAGCAATGTGTACTTTTATTTGATTGAGAATGTACCTAAGTGAAAATAAGGAGTGGAAATAAAAACAAAAGTCATTGTGTAATGGTGTGAAAATTAGATTAGAAAACAGGAGATTGCCTTAAATGATGTCAAAGTCAGCTCTAAGTTTATTTCTATGGATTAATAATTGTTTATTTTAGTTGGAGAGATGGATTTAAGGAATAAAATAAGAATAAACATATAGGCGTTGGCAGGTCCTTTTAAGAAATAAAAGAGAAGGGGCACCTGAGTGATTCAGTCATTAAGCGTCTGCCTTCGGCTCAGGGCATGATCCTAGGGTCCTAGGATCAAGCCCTGCATTGGGCTGCCTGCTTATTGGGAAGTCTGCTTCTCCCTCTCTCACTTCCCCTGCTTGTGTTCCCTCTCTCTCTGTGTCTCTCTCTGTGTCTCTTTTTTTTTAAAAAAAAAAAAAAAAAGAAAGAAAAGAGAAAATTGACCTAAGTTGATTATAGTGACTGGTGATAACATGACATGGTATTTACTGACTGACTCTTGAATCCACCTCCCCATCTTCCTCCATCATCTGCCTGTCACTCTTCATGTCTTAATCATGACGAATCTCTCCATGGATTTCCCTGCCTGTTTTTCCAATTCATTTCTACACTTCAACTAGAGGGATATTTACCAAAATGCAGATCTGCTCGTGTCACTCCTCTGCTGACATATCATTAATTGTTCACTGTTAGCCTCAAAGTAAAATCCAAATGCCTTAGCATGTTGCACAAAGCCTTTTGCAGTATAGCCTGAGGGAGTGTTACCAGTAGCAGGACTAAAGAGAAAAACCTACAAAAACTGGGAGTTGTGTTTATCTGAGTACTCAGAAATGCCCTTGGGAGAGAGAACAGGAGTCACATATAATAGGATGTGCATAGAAGCTAGCAGAAGTGCCTAGCATCAAATAGGAAGGGTTGAGGGAAAAAGCAAAGACACAAATTGGAAAGGTCTGAACCGAACAGATAGAACTGGTGCAATGAATGGGTAGCAAGGAAGCTTCAGGAGGACAGTTGTATGAAGTGAGGGCAGAGCTCTTCATTGACCCTGTGGTGAGACAGAGTGAGAATATAAGGGAGGCAGGAGGGGCTCCACACTGCCTCCCTTTCCAGCCTCAGCTCCTGTGACTTGCCCTCCCCTGTGCTATTCTCTTTCAGTGAAAGAAAATATTGAAAGTTCTCTGTGTCATTTCATGTGACTTTGCTCACACTATCCCCACTCTGGAGTAGACTTTCTTTTCTCCTGTGTGACAAACTTTTCTTCAACCTTTGATACCTTGACATGACATCAATTTCAAAAGCTGAATGGGACCTTCTTTGGGCCCTAGCACAGTTAATTGTTCCTTCTCTGTGTCTCCATAGGACCTTACACATATCTAAGCAATATCACATAATTGCATACCATTATTATTGTTAATGTGGTTGTCTCCACACTACACCATGAGTTTTTGGTGGTTTGGGATGTGCCTTTACTCAATACACTAAATGTATGAGAAAGAGATTGAGGGAGAGATCAACACCTATTAAAGACACTCTCCTTTCTCATAGGTTGAATCCAAAGAACTAAAATAGAGCTCTACATTAAGTATTGTTTCATTTTGCTTTATTTTACTTCAAATAACCTCTGGGAATGTTTTCTTCTGATTTAAAATAGCTATAACAAAAATGTTCT
The DNA here is from genome assembly GCF_963455335.1 of Martes martes. Taxonomy (NCBI): domain Eukaryota; kingdom Metazoa; phylum Chordata; class Mammalia; order Carnivora; family Mustelidae; genus Martes; species Martes martes. The sequence continues at coordinate 72,912,590 of NC_137898.1, read as the reverse complement.
TTTTACCTATCCGTAAGAGGGACACCTGCCTAGAAGAAAAGGATGAGGAAGCTAAAGGACTTTAGATCAAAATGCTAGAGATGTGGGGTAGGTAGCAACTTGCTTCTGACACCAAATAGAGTTAAAGAAATGGTTTTAAGTTGCCTCCCAGAGAAAGATGACTTAGTCTGCCTTGTGGGAGCAAGTAAACAGTAAAAGAGGCTGGATTTGATCTAGCATTGCTTCTATCAGAGCTTACTTCCCTTTGGAAGGCTACACATCTAGACAGCTAGATTTGGGGGGAAGAACACATCCCAAAAGACATGAAAATCAAAAATCTTAAGTTGATGGTTGTTTTTTATTTCTCCATTATCTTTCTGGGATGAGGAGAACTTTGTATTATGAAGGATTCAATTTAAGAAAATTCAGTTCTATAAACACTTATTAAGTGTTTACTGTTATATAACTTACTGTGCCAAGTTGGAATTGTAAAGGACAGAAGAAGTCATATGAATGAATGAAAGAGGCAACATAGAAGAATAACTACATGCTTTAGAGCTTTGGAGCCAGATAGACCTGGATTCATAACTTGAATTTTCCATTGTTCTATGTAACATACTTTAGTGTTATTATAAAAATAAAAAGACTACAGTATGTGGCTCAATTAAGATGATTCCAGCAAAAATAACAGAATACCCATCTAAAAATGGCTTAAGCCATGGTAACAAAATGTCTTTACAACAGAGAAATCAAGGGTAAATGTGGTATTAGGATTAGAGCTATATGTCCCGTTGATGTCAGTAGGGACCATGACTTTTCCACTTGTGTTGTGGGTTGAATTGTGCCATCCCAAAAGATATGTTGAAGCCCTATTCCCCTGTGCCTGAGAATGTGACCTTATTTGGTAATAGGATCTTAATAGAGGTAATCCAAATGAAGTAAGGTGGGCCTTAAAACAATACGACTTGCGTCTTTATAAAGGGGAAATTTGGATATAGAGATGAACATGAAGAGAGAGAAAATATAAACAAATGCAGGGAGACCACTGTGTCAAGATAGAGAATTGGAGAGGTGTATCTGCAAGCTAAGGCATACCAAAGGTTGCCAGGAACATCAGAAGCTAGAGACAGGCAAGGAAGGATTCCCCTATAGGTTTCAGGGGGAGCATGGTTCTATAATGCCTTGATGTCAGATTTGTGGTATCTAGAATTGTGAGATGGTAGGTTTCTGTTGTTTAAGCCCCACAATTTATGGTACTTTGCTATGGCAGCCCATAGCTGGGAAACTACTACACATTTTTTTAACTCTGCCATCCTCAATTTTCTTCTTTATGGCAGTCCCTTTGCATAATCACAAAATGACTACTATAGTCCTAAGGATCATCTCCTGCCACATCAAAAAGAGACAAGAGGATAATTTCTCCTGGTGTACCTCTTTTTTTAAGAAAAAAGAAAAATTTCCTTTTCCAGCACAGAAACTTAGCTTTAGGTCCCCCAGAAGGTCATCAGGTCCCATTGGTTAGTTGTGGGTCACATCTTCATGCTCTCTGTGCAAGCATGGGTGGCCACTTGGATGTATGGAATGTTAAATCTCTCTCATAGAAGGCATACAGTAGTTTCAAAGAAAAGGAGAGATACATAGCTGTCAGATAGGCAACCCATGCCATCTGACATAGCACATAAAAGACTTAAGTAGGTGAAAATAGCTGTTAAAGACTCAACTTCATTTTATGTTGACATTTTATGTACCTCTAAGCAGAATGAAATTTTATATCAAAATAACAGCTAGTTAATACATATTTGACAATCTGCTGTGTGCTAGGCACTGTGATAGATTTTACATGTTTCATAATTTTATTTTAATAAGCACCATATAAAGATGGTACAGTTAATGTTCCCATTCAACAGATGAGAAACCTGAGATAGTATAAGAAAATTGTTCAGTGTCACACAGCTAGTAAATGGTGGGCCAAAAATGGATGTTAGGCAGTTTGATTTGAAAAACCAATACATATCATGTCTTTTCCTGTGAGATAGAAAATCATGTCCCCTAATAATCAGTTTCATTTTGGAAGCACTATGACAAAGTTGAGATTTTCATGAAACCAAACAAATGCCTTTGGAGATCTTTCCAAAGTGCCCTTAACACAGACTTCTATAAATCTGCTCTTTTTTTTTTTTTTAAGATTGTATTTATTTATTTGACAGAGAAAGAGAGTGAGCACACAAGCAGGGAGAGCATCAGGCAGAGGGAGAGGGAGAAGCAGGCCCCCTGCTGAGCAGGGAGACTGCCATGGGGGCTTGAACCCAGGAGTCTGGGATCATGACCTGAGCCAAAGACAGACACTTAGTGGAGTAAGCCACCCAGGAGTCCCTATAAATCCAATCTTTATATGTAAAAAGCCCATATTCCTCAGAGGAAAATATTTTTAGCCAAATTTAAGAAAGAATATTTATTTATCTGTTTTTAAATATTTTTAAATTTAAATTAATTAACATTTAATGTATTATTAGTTTCAGAGGTAGAGGTCAGTGATTCATCAGTCTTATATAATACCCAATACTCATTACATCAAATACCCTCCTTCATGTCCATCACCCAGTTACCCATCCCTTCTACCTCCCTCCCCTCCAGCAACCCTCAGTTTGTTTCCTATGATTAAGAGTCTCTTATGGTTTCTTTTCCTCTCTGATTTCATGTTCTTTTATTTTTTCCTTTCTTCCCTATGATTATCTGTTTTGTTTCTTAAATTCCACATATCAGTGAGATTATATGACAGTTGCCTTTCTCTGATTGACTTATTTTGCTTAGCATAATACCCTCTAGTTCCCATATCACTGCAAATGACAGGATTTCAATTTTTGATGGCTGAGTAATATTCCATTGTATTATATATACCACATCTTTATGCATTCATCTGTTGATGGACATCTGGGCTTTTTCCATAGTTTGGCTGTTGTGGACATTGCTGCTATAAACACTGGGGTGCAGGTGCCCCTTCACTGCATTTGTATCTTTGGAGTAAATACCCAGTTGCAGTAGTACAGTTGCTGGGTCATAGGTTAGCTCTATGTTCATCTTTTGAGGAACCTCCATACTGTTTTCCAGAGTGGCTGCACCAGCTTGCATTCCCACCAGCAATGTAAGAGGGTTCCCCTTTCTCCATATCCTTACCAACTCCTGTCATTTCCTGACTGGTTAATTTTAGCCATTCTGACTGGTGTGAGGTGATATCTCATTGTGGCTTTGATTTGTATTTCCCTGCTGCCGAGTGATGTTGAGCATTTTTTCATGTGTTTATTGGCCATTTGGATGTCTTCTTTGGAGAAATGTCTGTTTGTGTCTTCTGCCCATTTTTTATTAGATTATTTGTTCTTTAGGTGTTGAGTTTGATAAGTTCTTAGAGATTTTGGATACTGCCTTTTATCCGATATGTCATTTGCAAATAATCTTCTCCCATTCTGTCTGCTGTCTTTTGGTTTTGTTGACTGTTTCCTTTGCTGTGCAAAAGCTTTTTATCTTGATGAAGTCACAATAGTTCATTTTTGCCCTTGGTTCCCTTGCCTTTGGAGACGTGTCTAGCAAGGAGTTGCTGTGGCTGGTGTCACAGAGGTTGCTGCCTGTGTTCTTCTCTAGGATTTTGATGGATTCCTGTCTCACAATGAGGTCTTTCATCCATTTTGAGTCTATTTTTGTGTATGGTGTAAGGAAATGGTCCACTTTCATTCTTCTGCAGATGGCTGTCCAATTTCCCCAGCACCATTTGTTGTGTGAATATCGATTGGACATTCTTCCCTGTTTTGTCAAAGATTAGTTGACCACAGAGTTGAGGGTCCATTCCTCGGTTCTTGATTCTGTTCCATTGATCTATGTGTCTGTTTTTGTACCAGTACCATACTACCTTTCCATTGGTATTTCCTTGGTATAACAGTACCAAGCTGACATACCATTACAACTTTGTAATAGAGCTTAAAGTCTGAGATTGTGATGCATCCAGTTTTGGTTTTCTTTTTCAACATTCCTTTGGCAAGAAAGAATGTTTAGAAACCGAATATCAATTGCTTTTTTATAAGAGAGGTAAGTTTGTTATAGTGGGAAACTCACTGATTTTAAAGTCTTTGAATCCCAGCTTAGCATTTAGAAAATGCATTAACTTGGGCCAGTTAGTGAACTTCTCCAAACCTCACTTTTCTCATCTGTAAAATAGGTAGAATAGTGACTAATAGGATGAGATGAGTGCATTAATATGTATGAGATACCTATCACACAGTGTGTTGGAGAGTAGCAACTCAATAATTAGTAGCTCTTATTATTATTCCACGTTAGAATTTGTTGTTTCAGTTCTCATGCATTAGCACTGTCATGGACATTAGCATCATCTTAAAGTATATAAACATATAATCTAGAAAGCCATATAAATAGAGGAGCCATATATATAGAACTAATAGAACTAATCATTATATAGTGGGCTAAATATAATAAGAGGACTATATACAAAGGTATGACAATTTATTTTCTCTTATTTACATGTTTCTTTTTTAATGAATTTTTAACCAATGTCTTCTTTCGTGACATAAATAAATAAATATTTATTTATTTTTTTATTTAGTGGCTTAACACAATACCCCTCTGCTACATATGCTTGAATGACTCCTCTGCTTAAAATCTCATAAGAGAATCAAGATGTCTGCAAGCCAGGCTCTTATCTGGAGGCCCTGGGAAAGAATCCACCTCTGGGCAGAATTAGCAGAATGCAGTTCTTGGATGCTATAGGGACTAAGGTCCCTGTCTCTTTTCTGTCAGCTAGAGATCACTCCTAGCTGCTAAAATGAAGGCTGGCACTCTGCACTGGCAGTTCACCACATGAATGTTTGCTTTCTTCTACACCTGCAGAGCATGTCTCTTTGTCTTCTGCTTCTCTCTTCTGTCCTTGCCGTATGTTTTAAAACGTTTGTGTGGTTATACTGGACCCATCTGGATAATCCAGGAGAAACTCCCCATTTTAAGGTCAATTAATTAGTAACTTCATTTAGATCTGTAAAGTCCCTGTTGCCATGTAACTAATATATTCACAAAAGGGTATCTCATCACATTCTGCTTCCAGGAATTAGGGCAGGACATCTTTAGAGGCCATCATTCTGCTTACCACACCTAAAGAGTAGCTGCGAATAGTTTTAAAAGTCAGATAGTGTCAGAAAGCCTAAGGGTGGGGGAAAAAAAAGTCCTGTATTCTGTCTCAAAGACTTTCTCCTTGGCATTGTGTTCCTCCAGACCAAATATTTTCAGTTATTTTGCTATTTGTTCTAAAATTTGCTTCCATATGTTTAAAAAAATGCATTTACTGATAATTGAGGTTTTAGTTTGGGACACAATGGAATAGACTCATCTCTGCTTGTTCCTCCCCACTAAGTACAACTGAGAAACCTGGAAATAAAAGAGCAGGGTGGTCATGCATAGGAGGACTCTGAAATGTGGAAAGAAAAATTGCTGTTAGAGACCATAGGACGTGAGGAAAAGATAGTAGCCTGGCATCTCCCATCTCTCCCAGGAACAGAACCAGGGAGGGAGGCCTGGGCAGCACATTCTGACTGCAGAGGCACACCAGCAGAGACTGAAAGGCCTTGTTGGCATCTGGTGGCCACAGGAAAAACTTTCTACCCTTATAGGCCCAATCTCTCCTGCTCTCCACCTGGAGTTACCAGGTCCAGGAAGTGCATGTCTCCCACTCCAGGGGTAGAAATGAAACAAGGACCCTTCCTTCAGCACCACATAAGGGAAGCAGACCAAAATCACACTGAGAGGGCTCTGAAAACTCAATTGTCATTGGAAACACAGCCCACAAAAGTAGATTATGACCTGTTTGCTAAGACTAAAAAGGTTGATTATTACCTAAAATAAAAAATAGAATTCAGAATCTCCTAATATTCCAAATTCTGATGATCCAACCAAAAATCACCTGCCGAACCAAAAACCAGAAAAATATCTCAACCTGAAAGAGAAGACAATCAAAAGACACCGAGATGAATCAAATACTGGAATTATTTGACACAGACTTACAGCCAGAATTTTAAAAATAAGAATATTATAAATACTCTTGGAAAATTTTAAGAAAAAGAAATACCACCAAATGAATAAAAGATATAAAAAAGAAATAAAAGTTACAAAACTGAAAAATATAGTAACTAAAATAAACTTTCACCACTCTTATTTAACATAGTATTAGAAATTCTAGCCGGCACAATAAGGCAAGGGAAAGAAACAAAAAGCAAATTACAATATGGATTGGAAAGGAAGAAATACAGCAGTCCCTATTTGCAGATGACATGTTTGTCTACATAGAAAATACCAAAGAATTTACAAAAACAAACAAATAACAACAACAAAACAAAATCAGCCCTCTCAGAACTAAAAAGCAAGTTCAGTAAGGGTGTAGTGTACAAGATCAACACTTAGAAATCAATTGCATTTCTACATACTAGCAATAAACATGTTATGAGTACCAAAATTTAAAAAAAAAAACTTTTTATAGTTGTTCCAAAGAAAATAAAATATTTAAGTATAAATCTAACAAAAGCTGTGTAGGAGCTATATACTAAAACTTGCATGTTAATGAACTAGATCAAAGATGATCTAAATAAGAGGAGAGCCATACTATGTTCATTGATTGCAAGACTCAAGATAATGAAGACATTGATTCTTTCCAAACTGATCTACAGGTTTAAAAAAAGTCCCATCAAAATCACACCAAAAAAAATTTTTATAGCTATAGACAATATTATTCTAAAATGTATGTGGAAAAAAATAAAATAAAATGTATGTGGAACTTAAAGGGTCTATTATAGCTAGAGCAATTTTGAAAAAGAATAAAGTGGGAGGAGTAACTCAACTTGAAGTTAAAACATTATATACCTATAGTAACAAAGACAATGGTACTGGCAAAGGGATAGACAATCTAATAGTACACAATAGAGAATGCAGAAATAAACCTGACACAAATATGGCTAACTGATTTTTGACAAATATCCAAAAGTAAATTTAATTGGAGGAACGGTAGTCTTTTCAATGAATGATGCCAGAGCAATTGAACATCCGTAGGCAAACGAACACACAAGACTCTCAATTTAAGAAAGAAAGAAAATATAGGACAGAAGTCTGCAGGAACTAGGGCTATGTGAAGACTTCCTGTTCTTGACATGAAGAACATGCTCCAGTGGAAAATTGATCAATTACATTTCTTTAAAAGTAAAAGTAAAAACTTCTCAGGGCACCTGGGTGGTTCAGTGCATTAAAGCCTCTGCCTTCGGCTCAGGTCATGATCCCAGGGTCCTGGGATCGAGCCCCACATCCTGGCTCTCTGCTCAGCAGGGAGCCTGCTTTTCCTCCTCTCTCTCTGCCTGCCTCTCTGCCTACTTGTGGTCTCTGTCAGGTAAATAAATTTTTAAAATCTTTAAAAAAAAAAAGTAAAAACTTCTCTGCATCCTTTTAAGAGGATGAAAAGACAGACAATAAGGTGCAGGCTGAGAGAAAATACTTATAAACCACATATCCAATAAAAGACAAATACCTAGAACACATAAGGAACTCTTAAAACTCAACAGTAAAAAAAAAAAAAAAAAAATCACAATCCAGTTAGAATATAGGCAGTAGACATGAATAGACATTTTACTGAAGAGGATATACAGATGGCAAATAAGCACAGGCAGAGATAGCCAACATCTGTAGACACTAAAAGAAGACAGAACCTGAAGGGTGCCTGGAACATGCAACTCTTGATCTTGGGGTTGTGGGTTCCAGCCGCACGTTGAGTGTAGAGACTGCTTTAAAAAAAAAAAAAAAAATCTTAAAAAAAAAAAAAAACCCACTTCAGTGAAATGCTACCACACACCTGTCGGAATGACTAAAATTAAAAGTGCTGCCACAACAAATGCCGACAAGTTGCAGAAAACCTGGATCACATACAGTGCTGGTGGGAATGCAAACCAGTACAGCTGATCTAGAAAAAGAGTGAAACGGTTATTTACAAAATGAGTAAATACATGGGACTTCTCTGGACATTTGGGGGCAACTTTATATAAATTTATTATTCCAAAGCAAAAACATTTAAAAATATACATTTACTATTATCTTGTATGTCATCATGGTTATACATTCTCAACTGCCTTCCTATTATAGAAAATGAAGATGTTGGCTTTCTTTCATTCTCCCTTCCCTTTTATCCCACGTTGTCCCCATTATAGTTATCATTATTATTATTGGTTAAATTTGTATAGTGTTTTTATTGTTATGATGACATAAATATTACTGCCGAACCAAATAGTCTCTTGCCATTACATTTCTTATACAGGTTTCTTGTTTTACCGGAGTTAAAATTGGCCTCTTTTTTTTTTTTTTCATTTTTTTTTTTCATTTGCTTACGTGAATATATGGCTAAGCCTTCTTCCTACCCTTTTTTTAATAGCTCTATTACAACATTGCACACATAAAACCTATCATTCAACCAAATCCATTTCTTTTTTTCCAGTTTTTCCTTGGAGCCTTTTTGAGATTCTCTGTCCTATACTCCACTCTGGAGGCTGGTCTACAGAAATCCTGCTGCACTGTGGAGGTCTTGGAGATTCTGTCACCATTTTAGGAATTCCCCTCCTCTTTTTCCTGCTCTGGGTTATCTATTCCCACAAAACCATGTTGTCCTGTGTCCTGACATACCCCCTTTTTTGGTCTGGTGCACATCTTTCAGGAGCTTTCTGAAAAGAGGGGCATGCAGATTGAGATTGTATTTGACTGAAACTTCTTATCCTTTACCCTCACACCTGATTGAATATTGAGTTGGACATAATGATTCTATGTCGAAAAACATTTCCTCTCAGTATTTAGGAAGCAATAGTCCATTATCTGCAAACTACCATTCTTAACACAAAATCTTTATATATACTGTTTTTACTGTCTGGATCAATTTTGAATTAACATTTTATCTTCGGTGTTTGCAAATTCATGACCATTTGTTTTGGTGAATTCTCGTTGGACCTTTTCAACTAGAAATCCATATCCTTATTTCATTGTATTATTTCTTTAATAATTTACTTCCTTTCAGTTCCTGTTTTTTCCCCCAAGTTTGTATTTTTTTAAATAATACCTTCTATATTAATTCCCTAGATTTTATTTATTCTGTTTTTATCTGTTTGCCTTTTTTTTTTTTTTTTTTGTATTTGTGGATGATTTCATTAAGTTTATCTTACAAGCATTTTTCTTTTACTTTGGATATCCTATTTTAATTTCTGGCAATTCTTTCTTACTTTCTGATTGTTCATTTTTTTTTCTAAAGATTTGTTTTATTTATTTGTCAGAGAGAGAGAGAGCATGCAAAAGCAGGCAGAGTGGCAAGCAGACGCAGAGAGAGAAGCAGGCTCCCTGCTGAGCAAGGATCCCGATGTGGGACTCGATCCCAGGACCCCAGGATCACGACCCAAGCTGAAGGCAGACGCTTAACCAACTGAGCCACCCAAGCGTCCCTGATTGTTCATTTTTTAAAGCTTCCTGTTCACGTCTCAGAATGGCTAAAGTAGTTTTCCTTATCTCTGTGGTATTAATTTTTGATCTCTTATAAATTTTCTTCTTTTCTTGTCTCTTATTTTTCTAAGTAGATTTTTTTGTTTCGATTTTCTTTCTTCATTTTAGATATTTCCTGTAATGTGTAATAATCTTTTCTTTCCCTTTCGTGTTTAAAAGTGGGGTCCTAAAGAGCTGGTTGGGCTTCTTAACTGATGCACATCAATCTAAACTGGAAATTGGAAAGTATCCCAGCCTATATATTAGACTTCTCCAATTTTCAATATATGCAGATCTTTTTTTCTGTATCAGTTATTTTATTTTACTCTAGCGAATAATCCCCCAAACTTCTATCAGGAATTTATAAGTCTAGCTACTGATACTTTGAAGCTAGATAGACAAAGGAGGCTAGGATGAGAAATCTTACCTTCAATATATAACTCCCATTAATCACTCTGTTTTAAGTACAGAGCTTCACCTCTTTGCTGGCTGTCCCCAAATCCATAGCCTCTCTGCTTTAATTTTTCAGGAACATATACCTCCAATGCCCTTCATTGGTGAAGGAAGGACCTAGGTGGACTAAGTAAGTCCTCCTTTGTAGACTTTTAAATAGTCCTGCTGTTGTCAGCCCAGTCAGAAATCTCAAGAATACTTATATTTTTAAACTTGGAAAAGAAAAAAGAACAGTGAAGTTATTGACCCAGTCCTTATACATCTCTGACACTGTGTTGCCACAGTATTTGCTTGTCTCATTTAATCTCTTTACTCCTTTATGATATGCATCCTCCTTACTTTACAGAAGAAGCTGAGGCACAAAGAGACTGATTAAGTTTCCCAGTACCACATACCTAGTACATATGCGGGAATTTAATAGAATGTTTTATTGGAATTCTTTAGTCTTCGATCAAAATTTGTGCCAAAGATCCCAACATAGGGAACCAAAGGATTAGGAATGCCCCTCCAGTCCTTGTTTATCAGTTCATACTGATAACTTCTTTGACACCCCTTGACCTGAAACACAGGACCCCACCTTGCTGATTCCCTAAGGTATGGGTATCTTTTCTAGTGTGGGTAATGACAGTGGTTGCTATCCATACTCTTTAGCTGTACTACACAGGCATTTTCTCCGTGGTCTGGGGAACTTACTAGACAGGGATCTTTTGTTGGATGTTGTGAAGATGCAGTTGTTTTCAGAACCTGTTAAACTCTATCCCTTTCCCAGGATGAGAAAATCTCTTAACAGTGTTTTTACAACACTCTTCATGCCTGACATTCGGGGACATTCATTAGTATAATCTCTGTAATAAACTTAAGGGATTTTTACAGAAAAATAAAGAAGAACCACAGACGAAAGAAGCTTTTGTACCCACTCTAGAAAAACTTATAAGGAAGTGAATTAGGGATGAGAGATGAAAAAGAGTGAACATATTAATGGCTTGATAAATTATTCAGCCACTCACGTAGTACTTTTTTTGAAAATCTGGTCACTTCAGCGCACTCTCTGTACAATGTCACTGATTTTTTAAATTATGCCCTTCTGTTCTCTGTTAAGGCCGCTTGCAACCATACAATGCCAATTGCTTTTTTTGAGAGTTTTCAATCTCTAGTAAACTTCCCTTCCAGATGTTCAGAATGCTGTGTCATGGCTGTTGTTTTGTTTTGTTTTGTTTTCCTCTGAACTTGAAATCTGCTTTGCAAAGCTAACTTCAGACTATGCTCGGTGTTTCCTTTCCTGGCTATAAAACTAACAAACATGGCAGCTTTCTACCCAATGCAAATCTCATTCATTTCACTATATCTTTAGGCCCCATATATCAGTTACCCTAGAAACTTTACCTCCTTCTCAGGAGTGCAGTTATCCAAAAGGTAGTAAAGAATTCATCAGAAACCTTTCTTTGAGCCAGAGCAGTGTTTTGGCAGATGTTGCAGGATTGGCTTTGTGTCCTTTCTTAGGATATATTACTCATTTTTATAACTGGTCCCTGCTGCTTCTAATGTATCTCCACTGTGATATCACTTTGATTTCCCTCCCTCTGTCCTCATGCAAATGGACTCTAAAATCTAATTTGCAGATTTTTGCAGTACATTTCTTAATATACAATAAATCTCTGAATTCTAGCCTAAAAGATATATTGTTTTTTAAATAGGGCTCACACTTAAACCCAGCAAGTCTCAGTAATCCTTATTAGATTAATGCTTATTATTTGAGGTAATAATCTCAATTTTACAAGTTAATATGTAGGTATACATTAGCTTGTCCTCTTTATTACTGTTTTTAGTTCTGCGCTTTTTTTTTTGTTTTTAGAGTTACTAGATACTGATATATGTTCCTTTCTTCACATTGGAACTTACTTTTTTTTTCAAGATTTTATTTATTTATTTGACAGAGAGAGAGAGAGAGCACAAGAAGGGGGATCAGGAAAGGGAGAAGCCGACTCCCTGCTGAGCAGGGAGCCCAGTGCAGGACTCGATCCCAGGACCCTGGGGCATGACCTGAGCTGAAGGCAGACACTTCACCAACTGAGCCACCCAGGAGCCCCACATTAGAAGTTTCTTATCATATTTTTCCTCACTTTTTACCTGGTTTGATGCTGTGTAATTAGCTGACAGATAAAGTATCTAGTAGACCACAAATTCTCAAAGCTCACAATGTCTAAGGACCTATAGCACTAATTTTGAGTTGCAAATTCAGTAACTTCCAATCCCCCTTTCCCAGTGGGCTCAATAGGTCTTTATTAAGGTCCAAACACTGGTATTCTGGGTAATAACTCTGATAGAGACAACGCTTTGAGAAGTACCATTCCTCACAGACAAATGTTCCTGCTTTAGGGAAATAGATGTCATCCAAGAGCCCAACATTCCAGTGTCTTGGGCTATTGTTCAGAAGTCCAAATGATTGCCAATACCATCTGTGTAGCCAAATGTTCAATTCTGAGACCATTTTTCTTTCTTCTTAAGTCTCATGGTTGGGAAGATATATCAAAAATACCACTTGGGATCTGTAGTCCCTTCACTTACTTTAACTTCCTGCTCAACACTTAGAAAGAATTCTATTTTTAAATGTCTTTAATCCTGATACAAGTCAGCAGGAGTGAGAAATGGTTAGCCATCTTCCTGAAACTTTCCTTTCCTTATATGATGCATGGTTTGGAAGAACAAAGCATCTCTGGTTGATAAGGATGTTTACATTCATTCATATCTAAATGAATCCATAGAAAGTACAATAGTCATGCCAATTTATCCCTGTCTCCTGTGATCAACGGCAAGCTTTCCTTTTCTCAGCAGTGCTTAAAAATCATCCTTACTGGATCATGTCTTTTCAGAAGTTCTGAAATCTCTAAATCAGTGGTTCTAAACCAGGTGCAGTTTTGACCCAGAGGACATTTGACAATGTCTGGAGACATCTGTGATTGTCTTCAGGGAGAGGGGACAGCTACTGGTACCTTGGGAGTAAAGCCAGAGATATTACTAAGCATCTTACAGTGCACAGGGCTGCATTCCCCACCCTCAACAGAGAATGATTGTACAATGCACAGATATTGAAAAACCCTGCTGTATATAAAACAAGCCTCATACTTGTCATGAATGCACAATAACTAGTGTATGCTGTTTAACTATTTTTGTTGCTTATTAAATGTATACATCTCATTAGGTCAGTGTCATAACTTTTCAAACTTCATTCTCATGATTCACGTTTAGCTTTTTTTTTCTCTTAAGTTTTTTTTGTTTGTTTGTTTTGTTTTTGTTTAAATTTATTTGGCAGAGAGAGAGAACACAAACAGAGGAAATGGCAGGCAGAGGGAGAGAAAGAAGCAGGCTCCCGCCGAGCACAGAGCCTGATGTGGGACTCGATCCCAGGACCCCGGGACCATGACCTGAGCTGAAGGCAGAGGCCCAACCCTCTGAGCCACCCAGGCACTCTATGTTTGACTTTTTTATACAATCGTTTTTTCTTCTTCTTCCTCGTTTTTCTGAATTAGAAGCATTAACACGGGATCTGTGTTTTTGTCACGTCCAGCAGCTTTTCCTGTGGGGGAACAGCATTTCACCAACTCCATCCATGTGATTGTTATGAGTCTGCCAATCGTTAATAGAACACATGTGTGATCATGAAGCCCAAAAGTAGGCCATCTGTCATTTTACAGTGGGAATGACACTTGAGGACACACTTCAGTGAAGACACAGGAGTGTAAGACTGTTCTAACTGCCTCATCCAGTGGCAGCACTCAAAAGAGAGTGGTCCGTGTTTCTGCTGCTACAGAATCCTCTGTGAATTAGGCAGTCCTTCCACTAAACATCTTCTGCTTATTTAAAATCCTTAGAGGGAAGCCTAGGTGGCTCAGTCAGTTAAGCATCTGCCTTTGGCTCAGGTCATGATTTCAGGGTCCTAGGATCAAGTCCTGCATCAGGCTCCTTGCTCGACAGGGAGGCTGCTTCTCTTTTTCCCACTCCTGCTCCCCCTGCTAGTACTCTCTCTCTCTCTCTCTCAAATGAATAAATAAAATCTTTAATATAAAATAACATAAAATCATTAGAGACCTGTACTGTTCCTAGTAGCCAAAGAACCTGTAGGATATACTTTTCTTTATATAAAGAAGAAATGTTTAAGTAAAGAAGAAATATTCTTTCAGTTGTTTCACCTCTTCTTTTGCGATGAAACCAGCTGGAATTAATTCTCAAATCATTGGGGGCAAACCTCTGGTAAGAACAAAATCTTAGTATGCATCCCTTGAAACTCTGGAGCGTGTACCTCCACATGCACTTAGGAAAGAGAATATTTTACAGCTGTACCCCTCAAGGCCAGTCTCCCTTCCAGGGGTGTCTGCAGTCCCTGCCACTTCTTGGAGATGCAAAGGAGAGACCTCTCAGGACAGCCGTGGTTTTCAAATTTCAGCAAGCACAAAGGTCACCTGGAAAGCCCATTCAAAAGGATCCCTGGTCCTGCCACAGAGATTCAGTAGGCCTGGGGTGGGGCCCAAGAATTTGCTTTTCTAATGAGTTCCATGGTGACACTGCCAGTGAGGCTGCTGTACAGAACGTTTAGAGCAGTGTAGGGGGGAGCAGGTCCCTTTTCTGCATTTACCCTAGATCTCGCCTCTGACATAAAGCTCAGCTGCTTTCAGTTGCAAATAGCAGAAACTGGCTTAAATAACAAAGGGAATTTATCTCCTCATACAAATCATAGTTCAGAGGTTTGATGGCTTCAGCTGTACCCCAATTATGTTGCCAACTACCTGGTTCTTTCCAAGTAAATGACCTCTTTTTAAATATTACTGAAAATTGTGAAGCTCTCAGGTATGCATGTACTTCCTAACTGATCACCACTCTTCAGATGTATCTTTCACCACATCCACATAGCAATTTTAGCACATTTTAGGACCTCAGTAAATTATTAATGTTAATCTCTGTGCTTCCTCCTCCTTTGAAGATATCTATTGTCTCTATGTGAAACAATTTTTTTTTTCTTCTCCCACATCCCTCCCCATACCAGAATAACTCCCATATGCCAGGAACTCATATGTACTAGGCAAGGAATGGAGAACAAAACAGATGTGGTCTTTTAAAAAAAGGCATAAATTCAGTTTAGATGTGTTTCTAAGTTTTTCTCATCTTCTCTCCCTCACCCATTTCCACAAAGCAGCTTGGGAATCCTTGTGACTCCGATCCTTCCTCTTATATACATATCACATTTTACTGTGTATATTTAAAAAATAGAAAAATATGAATAAGCGTAAAGTAGATTCAGTCATGTAGAAAGACATGACTGGGGGAATGTGGCTCTAAAGGCCATAGATTTCTGTAACTCAGATCATGATCCATTCAACTGATCTTATTAGGATTTTGAAATATGAAACACATGGGGTAATAAAGAATGGTAATAAAGATCCCATAAAAAGAAATTGTATTATATGTTATTAAATCCAAACCTTAAAATATTTGAGAAATCAATAACATTTTACAATACTCTTTTTTAATACTACTCCTTTGCCTTGGGATAGTTAACTGTATTAACTGCTATTTCTCCACATAAGCAAAATAATAATAATAATAAATCCATGAGGGCCTGGATTGGACATGTCTTCAGCTGAATACATCCTCTGAAGACTGCAGAGCTGTTTATAACTCCATTTGAGCAATTTGCTGTCCTGATGATCTCTTCTCCTTCCATCCAGCACGGTAAAGCACTGTCAAAGAAGACAAATGACTCCGATTCGGTGTGTTGTGTCGGTGTCTAGTTTACCTGGAGTTCTTCATGTTCCTCCCTTGTGCCTATTGACAGTGTCCTCTCAAGGTCAGAGAAAGAGTGAACACACACTGACTAAGCTGGAAATAAAACTAGAAAAGTTTGTGGAGAACGGGCAGCAGAGGAGATGCTGTCTCTCACCCTCACCTCACTTTGCCTTTAGGTTTCCCCTTTTTGTCCTTTTCTCAACTCATTAACTCAGGCATTGGCATAGCCAAGATGACTTGTAAAGATTGCATTTTAATCTGAATGATAATGATGGAGATTATGATCTGGCGACTTCGGCAAGGACTGAGAAAGTGCTAAGACTATATTGTGGGAAACACAGCCAGTCCTTCTATTGTTGGGTCATTCCCTGGGGACAGATGGGCAGAGGAGTAAAGGAAAGTAGTAAGACACCTGCTGAGCTATTTGTCTGGGAGAGGATCAATAGTCTGTGGGGCCAGAAGTTCTTACAATTTGGGGTACTAAGGAAAAGAACACAAAATGGCAAAAAATAGTGTAAACACATGTTTTTAAATTGACAAAAGACTTGGGAAAAAATTACAAATATAATAATGCTGACAGGACAAACATCACAAAGTTTAGAAAAATAACATAATGTTCTCCTTAATAAACAGTCACCCCCAGCACTATAATACTTTTTTTTCTCTCACACATACTTCCAACTCCAGGTGCCATTACACATTTTTATATAACAGATAACTCTGGCCTCACAAATTCACATTATGACAGTAGGTGAGTTGCCACATTATGACAGTAGCTGAGTGAGCAATAAGAATATAATGGAAAATCAGTGCTACACTTAACAATAACTTAGCTATTTCCAGAAGAGACTGTAAAGCTTGTAAACATCTCTCCCTAAACATAAACAAAATATATTACCACTTCAATTTCTCCTTGACCAGATCCTAAAATTACCCACAGGTACTCTCCCACTCCACCTTTTGGCAAGGGGAGTTTGCCCCCTATCCACTAGGTACCAGTGGAGAGAGTCAATAGACTCAAATAAAGTGGTTAAAACATACTACGCTTACAAATTTTGCAAAGACAATTTGATAGTGCTCCTGGAAGGTGACTTGGAAGGCACCTGCTGTAGCCAATGTTTGTGTCTCCCCCAAACACTTAGGTTAAATCCTAACTCTCAGTGGGTTGGTGTTAGGAACTGGGACCTTTGGGAGATGCTTAGGGCATGAGGGTGAAGTCTTCATGAATGGGATCTGTGCTCTTACAAAAGAAACCACAGAGAGCTCCCCACTATGTGAGGACACAGTGAAAAAATAACTATGAACCAGGCAGCAGGCCCTCACCAGACACCAAATCTGCTGGCACCTTGATCTTAGACTTCCTAGCATCCAAACTGTGAGAAATAGTTGTGTACAAGCCACCCAGCCTATGGAAGTTTGTTGTAGCAGCCCAAACAAACTAGGACAGGGCCCAGACAAGTGAGGTGCCCTGAAGCTTAAGGCTCATTAGCTAAATCCATCTCATGTACTATGTGTACTTTGCTAGGAACTTGACTGCTAAAATTCAATGAGTATTTTGAGGTCCTATACTAGAAAAATTGGAAACATTTATGAGGCACGTGATGGTGTAGAAGGGAACCTATTTATCTAGTCATCTTGGAATTTTTATCTATGTGAATGCATTGCCTATTCAAAAAAATCATTCTTAACTAAAAATTTAAAAGGAAACCAATGAGATATGGTTCTTACCCATAGCTTTGTTAAATTCCTTCAATTTATACTGGGGTCGAAAAAGGCAAACAAAAAAACTGAGGATTTGAGAACTCTCAGGAGTCTAACAGGGGTACAGACTCTAGTCCTTATGAGAGAATCTGGATATCTCAACTCAGGCTTACTTCTGAGCTTAACAGAAAAAGGGTGAGGCCAAACAGGATAAAAGGTAGTCAGGAGGGGCTACTGTGGCCTCAACAGATCATCTATTCACAAAAGTCCATTTGTAAAATCTTGTGTAGAATGAGAGTAAAGATTCCAGGTACATCACCTGGTGCCAGGAGTCCAGCCATGGGAGGACACCCAAGGCTTAGTTGAGGGCTTGACCAAAGAAACAAGAGGAACAAGTCTGCCTCCAAGAAGACTCTTACATAGCCTTGGCTTGCCATACTCATACTACACAGTCCCAATGGTCCATCGCAAGACGTGTTCTTATATTTTATAGGAGGTAGCTTTCTTCATTGGTCCTTCATTCTTCATTGGTCCTTCATAAGCTTCTGACCTGCACAATCTAAGCATAATAAAATGCTTGTTGTTTCAAGCCACTACATTTGGGGCAGTTTATTACATAGTATAGTAACCAGAAAACTCTATCCTCCATCCATTTACTTCTGAAGCAAGATACTAGGCCCTTTGAGCATTAGTTGTTGTTGTTGTTTTCGTTTTTAAAAGATTTTACTTACTCATTTATTTGACAGAGAGAGTGAGAATAGGAACACAAGCAGGGGGAGTGGGAGAGGGAGAAGCAGGCTTCCCGCCGAGCAGGGAGCCCAATATGGGGCTCAATCCTAGGACCCTGGGATCATGACCTGAGCTAAAGGCAGATGCTCAGTGACTGAGCCACCCAAGCACTGGAACATAAGTTGTTTTTTAACAGTTGGAACTTTTTTGCCCCAAGGCCTAGAGAATTCCTTTAAAGTGTAATGACATTATTAGGTGAGTGAATGGTGAAGTGATATAACCCTCAGAGACCAGCAGTCGCTCTAACCTCCCAAGAGGCAGAAGACATTCCAGTCCTACTGTACAAATATATTCCGCGAGTGCTGAACTCCAGCCTTGCGTGTCCTCTTCTGTCTCTCACCCATGTGCATGCTAATCCGTTTGCCAAGAATACTGTCCCCTGTATCTCATTCCTTTGATCACTCTCCTCCCTTCCATTGTCACCTTCTGCTTTATCCAACTCTCTGCCATGTAGGTGACCCTCTTCTCGATGCAAAGCACCCTGCTTTTGTCATTGTGAGCAACCATCACAAGCATAACCCATAACCGTCTTGCATCTCTCTCTCACAAGATTATGAAATCCTTGAGGGTGTGGACAAATTTTTGTTCACTGTTTTACCTGTAAAGCTCTAAAATGCACTGAGTCTGGCACACAGTGCTCAAGATGGTGACTGACTAAAAGGATAAACGAACTATAACATGTCCTTTAACTACTGTAGGGATTCATTTGAATAACTCTTTATTCCACATTAGTTTTTCTTAGTGTGTGTTTGCCAGATGGAACTGGAGCTTTATTCTAAACTCAGAGAAGAGAAGGAACTATTCTGTGAACCAATATCCAGATTTGGGCTGGTAAAAACTACTTAGTGACCTGGTCGTATAAAGCCACTGGTCATATTCACCTGGCTTCTTACATTCTATGACCTCCTCTAATGGTCTAATGTAAAGTGATACCCCTTAATCCTGTTGGAAGTAATACAACTTTAGAAAGATCTGAACATTCTCTCCCTAAGGCAGCTTTTAGGGGTAAAGGGAATATGTGGCCTTCTCTGAGCGCTGAGCCAGTGCTGGACATGTCCCTTCCCTGTCCCCACAACTTTAGTCTTCAGGCACTTATGATGAGGAGAAAGGCCTGGCCCTACAAAGGACCTCGAATGAGGCTAGGTAAGAGAGTTCAGTGGTCTGAGGAAGAGTGAAATCTATAATCAAAGCACCTGGCTCAATTTAGGCACTATAATAGAACTTCCCATGGAAAGTAGGGAGCCCTCGATGATGAAATGAGGAAAATAGTAATACCACATCACAATAGTGTTCTTGCTGTTAATGAGCTCATGAATGGGCAAAATGTAAAAGCCTTTTACAAATGTTAATTATTGTTGCAAGGAAAAAATGTAGATAAGACTTAAAATAAACATCAGTAAAGTTAAAGAATATATTACATGTATCAATACAGCAAAGAAATGGGTCTACCAGTTACCAGTGGCTTTGGGCAAGTCACCTAATCTTATCTTTTCATCTCTTTATCAGTTACAAAGGAAGATAAGTATATTTACCCACAGTATTAGTACTTGTAAAGGGCTTAATTGATAGCTTGGAATCCATTAAATTCTAATTACAGATGAACAAAACACTGCTTTCTGTTCTTTGGAAGTTTAGGAGAGAGAAATCTTTTATTTATAGTTCTCAAAATTTATTTTGGAAGAATTAAAGGAGGATTTATGATGAAGGAAGTATATTGTCTGTGTTTTGAAGGATAGGTGGACATAGAGAGACAAAGAGAAGGATGGCAGAGTTTTCTTCTGCCCAGAGAAGAATACAGGCACACTCTGCTAGCTGACTGTCCTGGAAAAGTTCGGATGACCTTACCATCTTCTATTATAGAATTCCATAGGAAAGAGACAACAGTGGGAGGAAGGCAAGGAAAAGTAATCTGAAGATTTCTAGTCTGTCTAGTACTCAGCATTTCACAGACTAGGACCTTTAGAGTCAGTGTACGAATTGGACCACAAGCTTTTGTTCCAGGGAAATTTCAAATAGAGGATCAAAATTCAGTTTTAAAATTGTTCACTGAATCATCTGCTCTGCTTTTAACCCTTGGAAATGTGATAACCTTCCCCAAATCAAGGTCATACACACACAGGTAAAAGTTTTCTTGCCAGTCGGTGCAGAAATCCTACTCTGCCTTTCCGACTTTATTTCATCCACATCCAACCCCAGCGCAGTTTCAGCTCCTCCCAGAAAAAAGACCTAGCCCAAACAAGTACTTTTTTTTTTTTTTTTTTTTTTAATGAAAGAAATAGAAGGCCTCAGAAATGTTACTATGTATCACCATGGGCCTAACCAGTGATGAAATTGTAAAGCAAGCTTCATTTTGTTTCATTGGCAACAATTACATTTTACAGACTCCTTTTCTTTTTTAAATTAAGTAGGGTCCCTGTAGGACTTGAACTCAAGACCGTGAGATCAAGAGTTGGATGCTTTACCAACTTAAGTCAAATAGGTGCCCCAGCAACAATTCCATTTTAAGAAGAAAATCAGTTGACAGTAAAGGATTAGGAAAATTGTAATAAACCAGAGGGAAAAAAAAAGTTCCCAGGGAAATATTTACCACAGGAGCAAGCGCCCCTCTGAGGAGTAAAGGAAATAGGCGGCCTTCTCTGAGCCACAGTGGAGTTTGGGGAGAGGGGCATCAGGGTAGCCGCTCTTGCATTGCTAACAGTGAACTCCTTTAGGACTAGCTAGCAAGAGGAAGCTGTGGGTGAGTGTTTGCCTGGCAAGTCTTCTCAGAAAAGCTGTTCCACAAGTCTTCAGGTTCCTGGAGGTCACGTGACAGGTCATTTCCTGGTATCCAATCTGAAGCCTTTGGGGGGCCCAAAGCAGCTCTCTACCACTCCACCCCATCATCACCTACTGCTTCCTCGTTATATTTCCTGTACCTTGGGGCTTTTTGCTGAAGAAAGAATTTTCACTTGAGTAAAAAGAAATAAACGCACACACACACACACCACTCTGCCAAATCCCAAATGTATTTTAATGTAGGGCTAGTGTGAGGCACATACCTTTGAAACTCAAAATCGGCCTCACTGAAAAGGGCAGCCCTGTGATTTTTACCCATGGCCTTCTATGTTGGTTCAGTTAAAACCTTCTGTTATCCTATTGTGGAAAGGTCACTTTTGTAGCTTCCTCTCATTTTCTGCAAAAGCTTCAAATAATTGTTATTTTTAATCCTTCTGGTCCATGGAATCTAAATGTGAAAATGAAAGGAATCTTAGGGATTATCTAAGTCAGGTTATCTAACCCCCTCAGACCTCACTCAAGGTTTGACTTCCCCCAGCAGCAGAATTCAGTGGGTTCTTCAGAGACATGAGGCTGTGGCTCTCTCTGGGCATCACTTCAGAAGGCATGTGTCATAGGTGCCCCTGACTTCTGATATTGGGCTCTTTGCATTCTACTGCAAAGCCTCCCTGTGTTCCTGACTTCTTGCTTTAGGGCTTCTCTCTCCTCTCACACCCCAGTCTTCACAGTCATCAAGGTCTGCCAGCAAGAAGGCAGTGATCAGTCACAACTTGGTTTGTATTTCTACACCTACATTCACTCATTTATATGGAAGAGGAAGATTTGTCTCTTAATTGGACAGTTTTTAGACACTTCCCACATGTATGATCAGGAAGAGATGATGAAGAGAAAGCTTCAAAATCACACCAGGAAAGCTTTTGCTCTCTTGGCACAAACATAAAGCAGACCTTGAATGAGGTAAAGCATGGGCCAAAGAGCGTTTGAGAACGTATCCCTCCCTATGCCTTATGCCCCTCCTTAGCATGGACAGCCAAGTTGTTTCTCACTGCCAGCAAACATGTCTTGACATCCTGTTCTCATGACATGCTCGGGCTCTTTGCTTTCTCTGTTAATTTCTGACTCACTTTATGCCAGTTGGAAATCATGCTGCCACGAAAACTAAGCATGACTCAAAAACAAAACTCCCTCTCCCCCTTTCCAAGTCTCGTATTTGCACAGCCTGTCCTTGGACGGCCCACAGGACCGCAGGGGCTCTACTCCTCATCTGCTATTGAGGCCTGTCGGACCTTCCTCAGGAGTCTCTCAGGCTCAGTGCTTTTTCCCATCTCTCTGTGGCCTCGTCGGGGGTCAGACTATGGCAGTTTCTAACCCTAAATATTTCCTCTGTGCCTGCAGAAGTTAGGCCTAACCCAGATTATGAGTCTTCCGAGGTCTTTCAGTCTTGGCCTTCCCATGTGCTTTGACAGTCTTCTTCACTGGGAAGATCATGTAGGCACTTTATGTAGGCACCACGCGTATTCTCTTAATCTGAGCAGTGGTCTTGTTGATTTAGCGCTGTAGTATGACATTGGCAGAGTAGGATATAAGCCCAAGATATTTCTTAATTATCTCTAAAATGTTTCTATTCATCCTTACTACATTGTCCTGGTCCAGACCTCTATCATTTTCTTTTAACTCGGACACTAGCTTCCTGACAAGTCTCCATGCTTCCCATCTGCCTCTAACCTTTCTATTCAACATGTTTCGTGCTGCTGCCATTATAATCTACTGAAAGTGAAGGTCTGACTCTGAGTGAATTCTCTGCTCAAATGCCTTAGCACTTAAAGGATAAAATCTAAGATCCATAACATGGCATTCAATTCCCATCTCCTGCTTCACCCCAAGGCACACTTCAGGCAGTAGGAACTACACACATAATATCATCCTCTGAGCACTCCATGCTGAGCCTCTCTTCCCCCTGGGTCTTCTTTCTGAAATGTCATTCCCTAGGTTCTTTCCTAAAAAACTTTCTATCCCTCAGAGCTGAGCATGGGATTCCAGTCAAGCACCATTTAATTTAGAAATATCTACTCCACCCCCACCCCCCCACACAAAAAAAAGAAGAGAAAAAAAGGAAATTCCATTCCTATAACATCCTATATATAAGTTATTCATAGGACTTTGCACTTTATACTCTTAACTAAAATGTGTGGTGATACTTCTCAATTTGTAAAATGTATTTATTACAGGAAATTTAGAAAGTATGAAAAGAAAGCCAAATGAAATCATCTGGCAATGAAATCTACTAATGTTTGAAGTATGTTTTTCCAATCTTTGGTTCCATGCATAAATTTATATATTTTCTGTCCTGTTTCCCTTCACATACCACACACATATACACACAAACATGCTTGCCCAATCCAACATATTTTGTAATCACTTCTCTTTTCCATTTAAAAACATAATATGAGCTTTGTTATATATACTTACATGTTCAGAGAATAAATTCCAATGAAGGACAAGCATTGTGTTTATGTGTGTGTGTGTATGTGTGTGTGTGTGTGTAAAACACATATATAAAACAAATACGGAGGGAAATTCAGATGAGTGGATAGCATATAACAGGATCTCAAGAATTATTTGTTGACCTAATTTAATGAGAAATATGACCTAGAGGATATTTGAAAAGAATATAAGAATTGGTTGAGAAACAAGACAGAAGATCATAGGGGAAGGGAGGGAAAAATGAAACAAGAAGAAACCAGAGGGAGGCTAAGAGACTCTTAATTTCAGGAAACAAACTGAGGGTTGCTGGAGGGGACGAGGGTAGGGGGAGGGATGGGGTGGCTGGGTAATGGACATTGGGGAGGGTATGTGCTGTGGTGAGTGCTGTCAATTGTGTAAGATGGATGATTCACAGGCCTGTACCCCTGAAACAAACAATACATTATATGTTAATTAAAGAAAGAAAAAAAAGAATGTAAGAATTAGAGCACATGGGATATAAAGAAAGAAAAGAGAAGAAATAAATCATTTGAATAAATCATTTATGACTTTTTAAGTTTTTGTACACTTTATATTTGACTCTCAGAATAGTCTCTGGAAGTAACTATAAAATTATTGACACATCAGGAAAGGAAAATTCAGAAGGAGTAAGTGACTCATCCTAGACTGTGCACTTAATAAGTGGCAGAATCAGTTCAGGGAATCCGTAAATTTATTTATCTTACCCCAGGTGACTGCTGATAAAGGATGGCAATGCTGACTCTGGAAGCTTGGGGTGGATATCCTACTGCTGGCATGGTGCCTGGCAGAGAGTTGGTACCAGACAAGTGGTTGTTAACCTGAACTGAGGAATGGAAGTGAAAAAGAACAAACAAGCAGGTGATAGTCTGTATCCAGGGTTAGGCATTCCCAGTCCACGTTTTCCCAAACTTATCACGCTCCTCTGATCTAATTGATCCTCCTGCTTCCAGTCTACCCTTCCTTTCATCTATTCTCTATAAATGTAAACTGATCATGTTAAATAATTTGATTCCCTTTGCTCTTGGGAAAATGTTCAAAATATTCTCCTGGCTTAAAAGATTCTTCGTAAGTGGACCTACCTCATTTCCACCTTTACTTCTTTTTCTTTTTCTTTTTTTCAAGATTTTTATACTTATTAGGACACCTGGGTTGCTCAGTCAGTTAAGTGTCTGACTCTTGGTTTCAGGTAAGTTCATGATCCCAACGTCCTGGGATGGAGTCTCACATCAGGTTCCTTGCTCAGTGGGGAGTCTGCCTCTCCCTATGCCTGCCACTCTCCCTACTTGTGCTCTCTCCCCCTGTCTCTCTCTGACAAATTAAATCTAAAAAAAAAAAAAAAAGATTTATTTATTTGACAGCCCTGAGATCATGATCTTAGCTGAAAGTGAGAGTTAGACGCTTAACCAACTGTGACACCCAGGTGTCCCATAAAGTATAATTTCAAAAGTTAGTAAATAATCACTTCCTATTTATCATACCCTGCATCCCTTTATCTATTCTCTTGAGGTTATTTTCATTGATTGCATCTGTATAGTAGAAACACTATTGATGTGCTACTGTACATCTCTTATCAAATATCTGTTCAGTGACGTCACATTGAGAGCTTGAAGTCAACTGTAGTGGAAGTATTTCTACCACAGAAATTAGCGAACACTAGTTGATGACTTGATTTATTATTTATTTTCTAAAAAAAGGTGAAAATATTAGTAACACAGATTAAGCTTAAAAATGGACTGTGCTTATAGCTGTTACACAAAAACTTTAGGAAATGTTCTTCTGGTATTCAGAACCTGAGATGAGCAAGGAAGCTTGTTGTTGGCAAACAAATGAAGTTACAACATCTTTCCTCATTTTACTTTCATCTTACTCATTAATACATATTGAAAAAATCAAGTGACATTCTTCTGTGGTCTATTTTATTGATCAGTTATAGCCATAAATTGGCTGAAGACACAAGAGTTTGCAAAAAAAAAAATTGTTTGGGAACAAATTGGCTCTATGAAATTTACCATAAAGAGTATTGAACATCATGTGCTGCCATTCTTTATATCAGTGTTTAATATAAAAATATGTATGTCTATATATAGGCATATGTACATATACATGTTTATGTCCGTTAAAATTTACCAGCTGGCCACCAGATATACTCCTAGGGCTTACTGCAGTGCCTGACACATAGCAGGTACTCAGAAAATACTTGTTTAATGAGTGAATGGATGGAAAGCCTGGTCTTCACGATTGACCAGAGAACACACGTGGGTGGAAAGAGAAGAGAGAGGGAGAAGCGGCGGATTAGGGAAGTTGGGGGAATTCACGGGACTAGAGATCAACTTGGTGAACTGAGAATTTCTGTAAGATTCAAAGAAGTGAGTGAGCAGAGGAGGAAAAAAATTAGAGGAGCTCTGATGAGAGAAAGTATTTAAGGAGTTAGAGATAATAATATTGAATATACATTAGACACTAACTTTGTTCTATGCCCTGCATGTAAGTCCACTTTAGAAATCTTTTATAATCCTCAGAAAACCCCCATTTATCCTTTCATAGGGGAGGAAACTAGGTTAGTAGTTTAGACTCAATCAGTGAGTAGAAGGTGGAAGTCAATGTGGTCAGAAACCAAAGCCTGGCCTCTTAAAAGCTACAGCAAAATTGAAGTAGGACCAAGGTTGTGAGGAGGTATAATTTAAGGTCTTGCTACTCAGTGTGTTCAAAGAGCCAGCAAAGAACTTGTTAGAATGTTAAGGCTCACACTCTCCCCAGATTTACTAAATCAAAATATGTCCTTTAAAAATTAATTTACAAAATATCCTAAAATTCCTCTGTATCTTAAATTTGAAAAACCACATGTTTAGAGGGCAGGTGGACCAGCAGGTGACACACTACAAATGGTCATTAAAGCAAAAGAAGTCAAGAAATACTGTCAGGAATATTACAAGACTGAAACAGCCCAGGGTATAGTGAGGGTGCATTCTCTAGCTTGTGGTATGCTAAAATCACCTAGAGAGCTTCCTCTAATATCAGGGCATTGGTCATTTTAAAATGATCTCAGTATATAGTCAAAGCCAAAAATGAAACAAAGGTCTGTGGATCTGACCTTGAATTTTAGAGACTCTACCCATCTCTTGTCTGGGGGTATAATCACCCACCCACCCACAGTGGTTTCCAGTATTTGCCCATCCCAAACAC
Organism: Martes martes; assembly: GCF_963455335.1. Lineage (NCBI taxonomy): Eukaryota > Metazoa > Chordata > Mammalia > Carnivora > Mustelidae > Martes > Martes martes. The sequence goes on along the minus strand of NC_137898.1, from coordinate 72,885,881 downwards.
TAGGCCCTCTAACTTCTAGTATTTCAAATGTCATGCGCTTTCTACCCAACACACCCTCTTTCCTCCTGGTCCTCTTAGCTACCAAACCACATCCTTTCCTTCTAGCCCACATTTATTTCCAATCTTAAAATAATTTTTAATATAAGCCTTTCTTTTTTACTTTCTTGTGTGTGTGTGTGTGTGTGTGTGTGCTCACATGATATCACATGTCTCACCAGGATCAAATTATATCATAGATCCTTGGAAACAAATTGCACAAAATCAGCACAAGGATTTAAGGGATGATACATAGTTTTGTTTGTTCAAATCAATTCTTCCTTAAAAAAAAAAAAAAAAAAAAAAAAAAAAAAAAACCCTGAAGCAAGCTAGTTTCCTTTTGTGGTCCTCTGCTGTGCAGTCACAAGCCAAGGCCCACAAAAGAGTGCTGGGTTCCTTCCCACATATACTGCTTTTTCTCCAGCAATAGAATGCGTTCTGGTTGACTGCAGAGCATCAGTAGCTCATGCTGGCTGGCTTTGGAAACAGGTCTTTGAAGAAGACCAGGCACAGGGCAAATTGATGCTTCTCGTTTTCTGTCAGTAATCCCTCCCCAAGGTTCAGATTTACCCAGGCATTCCTGTTATCAGCTTTATGTGATCTCTTTAAAGAGGTCTCTTGTCTCCCTTTGGGTGACACAGAGCATCTACGAGAACAACAGAAAGAAAGCTTATGAGTTTCCCTCACATGATCAACAAGCTGATGAGATCTTCTGGTTTAGCCACTTCCTCTTTTCTCTCACCAGCTGCTGAGCACGTTGCCAGTAACCCTGACTGGGGATGTAGTTGGTTTTTTGGATTTTGCTTCATTCTTAACAATATATCAAGCTTATGATTTAGTGGGTTATGTAGATTGAAGAATGATCAACTGAGTGTAAGGGAAAGTGTTTCCAGGTTATTCATTCATTTTAAGAATTCAGTAAGACATGCAAACCAATTTCACTATTTCCTCTTTTGTTTCTCAGGGAATGACTTGCTTTGTGAGGATGACAGCTTACAGAAATTCTAAGGAAAAGGACATGGAGATGAAATATGTTTAAAACATGCAAACCGAGATAGTCTCTAAGAAGGAAGTCAAGTGAAATTCCTTTTGACTTTTGTAAAGTTTTGACTTGGTTTGAGGTCTCACTCATCCTTTGTTATTCAGATTTTTCTATATTTAGATTTCAAGTTCCAGGAATATAGATACCCATTCTCATTCATGCACTTATGCATGCATACATCTAACTACTTTTTCATTCATTTATTCAGTAAACATTTCCTGGATGGTTCATATAAATAACAGGTTCATGGTAAACATAAATAAATAAGATGTGTTCTCTGCCCTCAAGTAGCTCACATTCTAAAGGGGTAGAAAAATATATATGTAAAGACATAAGTTCTTTAATATTATACAGGTGCTAAAATAGAAATTCCCGGAGAATACAGTGGGATGCCAGCAGACATGTTCAGTTCTGTAACAGTGGCAGTAGCTGGATGGGAAACTTTTCTTTATAAAGCAAAGGAAGAAAAGGGGAGACATTTCTGGGGGTAGAGGGAGAGAGCTCTGGGATCACTTTTCTACAACCGAACTGAGGTGCTCAGATCTTATGTCTAGTTCATCCCATTTTTTCTGCACATGGTATTGTTGGGTCCATGGTCAAAGGAGCGAGACTGATAAAAAGTGAAGGTCAAGCAAAGCTTTATTTCGCGCCAAGCATCGAGAATCAAACTGACCGGCCAGGGCTGTCTCTTGCAAAGAGGCAACCCCTCCCAGCCTCACAGACTAACTTTTATAGAGCAAAGGCCATGTGGTTGAGCCTGGCCACACACAGGTGGCCAACTGAATTACAATTCACCCCATAGTAGCTATTTGAACTAGCCTATCACTCTGGTCAGAATTGGCACCCAAAAGGCAGGTGGTTAGGGAGGTGCTTTCCTGATTGGATGTCTCCACCTGGCTTGACTCATCCTTGTGTTCTGGGCTCTGTTACGTCCCCCTGACCTGGCACGTCCTGGTATATGGACTCTGTTATCAGGGGCTGATCAGTCATATTTTACTGGTTTCCCAGACTTGTTTCTAAGTAAGTTCCTCTGGGGGAGGCAGGGTCAATCTAAGTTTACTGCATAAACAACAAAATGGCTCGCTGTGGCTAAGTAGGCCCTTACAGTATCATATCCCTCATTGGGATCAGATTATACCACAGATTCTTGGAAATAAAATGTACAAAATAAACAGAAGGATTTAAGGGAAGGTATGTGTTTGGTCGGCGGTTCCGGGAATGCAGGAGGAACAATAGAAATGACCGCCGAGGCCGCCATCTTCCAGCAACCCCCTTCCTTAACCCTTGATTCTCCCACCAAAAGGATGTATGCCCAGGTCACATCTCCATAGGTAACCCAATACCTATGTAGGAAACAGGAGTATGAGGAGCACCCCCCATACCCTCCGATCACCAAATACCTTACCATATATGGATGTGAGCCCATGCCCTGCCTTGGCCCCATTAAAGGCCCCGCTGACTCTCTCCCAGTGCGACTTCCCCGACTCCCCTCTCTGGAGTCGCAGAACCTCGCCCGAGAGTGCCCATCTCCTCCCGGCGCTACTTTTCTGGCTCCCCTTGTCCTGAGCCCTGAAACTCCCCCTTTAATAAATCTTGCCTTGCACCTATCTTGCCTGGTGTTGTGTTTACCTCACCTGCAAAACTTTACAGTATGCAGTTCTGTTTGTTCAAATCAAGTATTCTCCTTTAAAAAAAAAAAAGTCTGTCTAGCACTGTCTTTTACATGAAACCCACATGTCAGCTGTAGTAACCCTACTCCTTCATTAAGCTGAGACTTCTCAGAATTCCCATGCCACAATGAAAGCCTTTTCTTAGGGTTCTATGAATCCGTTGTCACTTCTAGCTCTGAACTATTCCCACACATCAGTTTTATTTATCTCATCTTCTTTGCATGGTGTTTCTGATTTGTAGCACTTTGACTCAGTTATAAGATTTCAGATCTTTTCTTTGACTTTAAAACACACCAACAATAAAATCATGCAGGTGTGGCGCTCATACTGGCAACAACAGTATAATCAGCAAAGAAACAAATCGATATGTGAATCAATCTACCTTTGCCCCCTAGTCACCCAGGCACAGTGGTGTCACTTGTCCTTTCTTCATCTTGGTGGTATCTCTCCTCTCTTCTCCTTCCTGATGGGCTTCCCCTGGCTTGCTCCTAGGAACTTCAAATTCTTTTAACACCATGCATTTTAATGCAGTACTCTCCAGGTCCAATCCAGAAATTCAACTCTAGGGCACTTTGGTTTGTTCACAATCATCCAGGGCTTGAGTAATCCTGGGATGGTGCTTTTGTTCTCAGAAGAAATTATACCCCTAATACAATCTGCTTTTCTTAGAAAGTACTTATGGTTTTATATAGCAATCTCCTCCTACATCACACCTAGCACTCTTCACATTTGAGAATGACATCGCTATTCACCAAACCCTACTTTCTTGTCTTCCTGCTTTTGTTCTGGTTTTCTTCAGAGCTGCTTTGAAAGGAATCCAGTTCTGTTACTGTACAGTCATACTTCATTGTGAACTCTAAACATTCTTCACCTGATCATGATTTTGTTTAATCTGGATATCTTAACTCTCTAGAAACCCAGAACATGCAGGAACAAGTATTATCCACCAGACATCATACTAAAAATGTGTCACTGTCTCTGGATTTATTGACTTGTTTTATAAACCCTAATCATGCACCATACATTAAATTCATTTTTGTTGTGTTCTAAAAGAGTTCACATTCTCACCAAATGTAAATTCCAAATACTTGAAGGAAAGGCGGCATCTTTGGAATTACAGGGTAGCCCCTCAAAGGGGTAACTTTAAAGGGGCTAACTTCTTTTGAAGCATATTTCCCAGTTCATTAGTTAGAAATTTTGTCCCATGCTTTGCATATGTGCCTGGTATGACATGCTCTCTCTCTTGGTGTATAATGACAATAATATAGGAATATCTTTTAAAAAGAAAAAACAGTTGTAGAAATGAAAAGGATAAGACTCTTTCCCACCTCCTTCAATTATGACTTAGAAAATCCTCCTCCATGGTTTCATATAGCCTAGAGCATTGCACATATTACATTATTTCTAATTGTGAGATCTCTTGTCTGTTTTATGTCCTAGATATGAGCCCCTGGATGACAGGGTTATGGTTTACCCAAACTTGATTCCTAGCATAGTACCTGAAACTGGCATTGTACTCACAGGAGCCATATGCTGGGGGGGGGGGGGGTAGGAGGGAAAAAAGGGAGGGACCAAGAGAGAGAGAAGAGAGAAGTATTATGACTTTCATTAGTGGGAGTGAGATTCTTTCCATTCAGCATCTGGGAGAATTCCCCTTCAGAGGTGTGGTCAACCTTACATAGTTTATAATGGCTCAGCTGTCAGTTGCGCTAAACTGGGGTATAGTCTCAGCACTGGGGTAGAATGTCTTTTGTAACGTGGGAAAATATATTAGTCTTCCAGATATTTTCTGTCCAACTCCTCCACCTGATACTCTGTAAACATCACTGCTAGTGAAAATTACAGTGGGATTCTAACCATAACTTTTGTTTTATTTTGTCTTTAACATAAAATACTATCAGTTTGTCATCTTAGTGTTGGGGGCTGAATCCAGTCCCCCCCCCAAAACTGATATGTTGAAGCTCTTCCAGTACCTCAAAATGTAACTATTTGTGGAGGTAGGACCTTAAAGGCTGATTAAGGTAAAATAAGGTTGTGAAATTGGGCCTTAATCCAGTCTGACTGGTATTCTTTAAAAAAAAAAAATTTGAACACGGAGACACCAGGGGTATGTATGCACAGAGGGAAGTTCATGTAAAGGATACAAAATGAAGAGTATCTTCACAATGAGGAGAGATACCTCAGAAGAAACCTGAGATGCCAACATCTTGTGGACTTCCAGTTTCTAGAACCATGAGAAAATACATTTCTGTTAAGCCACTGAGTCTTGTGGTACTTTGTTATGGAAGCCCTAAGAAATTAATACATGTAGAACTAGCACTGGTCTCTGGACCAGTGAATAACCAAGACTAATCTTGGTTATTCCACTAAGCAGGAAATACTCACTTTTTAAAAATTTAATTGAAAACTTGGATGCACAAATGAATGGCATGGGTTTAAAAGTGCAAAGATCTAGAAAAATATTACAAGTTAAAATTAAAAAGAAACTTAGTTATATCATCCTAGAGAAATCCCTTATCTCTGGAAAATCTGAGCTTTCTCATTTCTGGAATAAGACTGTTAGAAAGATAACTCATTTTATTTCTTAACTTTAAAGTCTGTAATTTACTATTAAGTACATCATTGGTAATGCTGGTGATGATGATGATGATGATGATGATGGAGAAAAGTGAAGGGATTCAAGTCAGGATTTCACCAGCCATGAGTATTAGATCTTCTTATCAATGTATGGCATATGTTTACATTGACTTGAAAACCATCATTAGAAACTAACTTTTCAGGGGCTCCTGGGTGTCTCAGTTGATTAAACATCTGACTCTTGATTTCAGCTCATGTTATGGTCTCAGGGTCATGAGATCGGGCCCTGCATGGGGTTCTGTACTCAGCCTAGGGTCCGCTTGAGATACTCTCTTTCCGTCTGCTTCTGCCTCTCTCCCAGCTCATGCTTGTGCTCTCTCTCTCTCTCAACATAAACAAAGTCTTAAAAAAGAAAAAAGAAATTAACTTTACAGTCTGAGAAGATAAAGGCTAAGAATCTATTATGCAATTGTATTTTATTACAATAGGCTAGATTATGCACTGCAGTAACTACCATCCTCCAAATCTCAATGGCCTAACAGCTGATTTATTTCTCTCTTCACTGTATATTTCCAGTGCAGGTCAGCACTGCTCATAATAGTCAGGGAACTATGCTGGCAAGGGTTTAATTGTCAACAATTATTTCATCAGGGGAAGACATGGGACAAATTGAGCATGGCTCTTAAAACTTCTGTTCAGAAGTGGCCATATGCTACTTTCATTCAGATTTCATTGGGAAAAATAAGTCACATGAGTATGCCCCATATTAAAGTAGATGAGCAGCACAATTTTTCTATGTGACAGGATAAGAAATGAAATATTTGTCAATAGCCTGGAGATGTTGACAACCAAATAGTTAAAGGTATTCCCTAGATCTGATTTTATTCATGGGTAAACATAATTTGGATGTTCTAGTCTATCAGAGCTAGGAAACTCTGCTTTGAGCCTGATAGTTAATTTGACCTCAAGAAGCAGAAAAAGAAGGAAGAGGCAGTGGAGTAAGAGAAAAAAAATAAATAAAAGGAGAAGAAGGAAGAGGAGGAGGAGGGGAAGGAGGAAGACTTGGGCAGCAAAGACTTATATCATGAAGCACACCTGTGAAACTCAGTACTTCAAGTGGTGGTAGAGACTGAAAATTGCTTCAGAAAAAGTCTAAATTAGTGATGGAATTGGCTCCAAACCAACTGGTAATGAAAAAGTTTATGATATCCTAAGTCCCCAGTCACTGAATCATTTAGTTTCGTTTTGTTTTAAACTGGTAACCTGGGCCTTAATACATTAATAGCCAATGCACTCATAATTCAGTAGTAACAATACTTCTGGGTGCCCCTAGAAATAAATATCATGTGTCTTGAAATTTGAATTTTCTATCAGCTCATATTTTACCCCTTCAATCAGTGAAAAAGGATAAAGAATTTTGTAGCATAAAAGAGAGAGGTTCCAAAAAATCTGGGAAAGCTACTCTCGAAATTGTCAGCATGTAAATTGCTGTGAATACCTATCGCATGTAGGCCCTCTGCTAGGTGCTTTACATTTAGTATTATGTTTACTCTTCTCAATCTAGAGGTATAATTTGCAGGGATCCTGAGCTGTCTCTGGAAACTTGTGCAGCCAAAACTGATGGACATTTGACATGAAATCATCTTTCCATTCCTGAAAAATCTTGGGTTTGGCCAACTGTCAGTAGTGAAAGTAACCTAGAGGATAGTATCAAAGAAGTCTTCCAAAAAATTGCTTAGATAAGTAAAGAATAAAAACACAAAATCATGTGGCCTTTTCAAATTACTGATCAAATCATGTCCGTAACTATGAACTTGGTCCAACTTCTTTTAGTACCCAGTCTCTAACCCAAGATAGGAAGACTATTCTTTCAATATGCCTTTGGAAAAAAAAAAAAAAAAGTAAGAAAGAATTCTCACCAGAGAAGGGCCAAGAAACAAATATAGGAGAGAACAGAAAAGACTCTTTTGAATATATACATTTCTTATAATTCCAAATCTTACTCTATCTGTTTTGTAGAAAGAATAAGATAATTAGTTAATTAATTAGTCTGGCAAAGGAAAAAGAGTCCCTTCTGGTCACTGACCAAAAATAGCTGGGGAAAAAAATGTTATTGGTTCTATTTTACAGATGAGAAAATTGAGACTCAAAAAAGTCAAATCATCAGTTCAAAATCCAAAATTGGTCTTCTCTCATTTCATTTTCTGAACCCTTGTCTTCCTTTTTGCTTCCTCAAATGCCTTCCTTTTTCTGCTTGCTGCTATGCTAGAATGTCAAAATCCAGGGTCAGAGAAGTGCCTAATGGACTACATTCTCAAGAAAGTCACACACATACATGCGCTCGCTCTCTCTCTCTCTCTCTCTCTGCTCTAGCTTTTCCCTAGGCCCTTAATTTGCTTTTTGAGAGATTCAGACAGAATTTTACTTGTTAATCCTTATATCAGGATTTACATTTTAAAACTAAGTTTGAGATTCTGATTGATTGTGTCCAAAGAAGGAATCCTTTTTGGTGGGATTACGAACTTCAGGGAGAGAGAAACACGAATGAAGGCTTTCCTAGTGACCTGGAAATTACACCACCACAGCTTATGAACAAGGATCACTTTGCTCTGATTCTTCCAATCCAGGAATCAGAAATTTGCTATGCAAAGGCAGTTATCCTTGTGTAGGAGCCATGAACCAAGAAGCTTAATTCAACAGTTTGAAAAAGTACAGGGTATGAGGGGGATGATTTCAGACACTTAATCCAACTACCGTGCTTTAAACAAAAAGAAAATCCATGAGCATTTGTGCTCTCATCTGCTCAGAGATGAGTCATCTACTCTTTTGCTTTTTTCTGTCATTCACTCAGCCTGCCTGTCTCTTCTAAATAAAACATCTGGTTACTCCCACAGATGTTTCCAGACTGACTATTGCACTCTTCCTTCACAGCTTGCCGGATCCCCATCTTGTGGTAAAGTATGATCTTTTTCAGTTGGTGCTCAGTAACATTTCAACATGGGACTGGCATGAGGATAATTTGAATTGATTAGAGGTAAACCTAAGCTAAAGACAATGGTCTGCAAAGGAAATAGCTACATTAAAAAATGTGTGCTATAATCCAGTTAAAGACAGACAGGAAAATGAATAGAGGGGCTGCTTGCCAGAAACCTCCAATCCTGCCTTGAATTTCCCATAGCTATTTGGTGTACCAGAAAGCACTTGAGTTTAATTTCTTTGTGGGTACTTGTCTCCTTCCTCCCCCGACCCCAGTGTTGCAACTTGCTAACTAAAGTTTTATCAACCCACTTAAGCAAGAGTAAGTGGGAATTTCCATCAAACACATTTCTAGAGAATGTCTGATGCTGGTCATTGAACTGGAAGCAGCTATGTTATCTAATGTACACAAAATGCTAATTAACCCCTTTTGCTATCACCACCCTCTACTCCAGTTTTTAATATTTAACCAGAGAGACTGTATGTAGAATATGCCTCTTCTCTGAGCGCTCTAAGTACATCTAAAGAGCTAAATCTGACATATGAAATCAGAAACTGAGATGTGACCTGGAAATGGGATTTTTCTGTGGCTTCTTAGTCTGGGCTCTGGAGACTTTAAGATGACTCTATAAGCCATTGAAATGATAATGTGGATCCACCAGAGAGAAAGACTGGTTCCCTGACTAAAGTCTTTCACAGTCTGATGGAGGAGATACGTAAAATAATTTGATTCTACACTGATCATTCTAGGAGAAAGACATGGTTAACTGATGTTAAGCATCATCCTTAGAAATGAGCATGAAGTGGCCTGGTGCTTCCATGATGCTAATGATGTTGTGTTTCTTGATGTAGGCATACTCAGTTTGTATATCTATGTATATTTTTCTTTATAATTTTTTGTGTATTTCTGAGGTCCATATGTACTATTTTAACTTAACAAATGTTTATATATGTTTGGCCCTAAATCTCTTACATTGCTTATAATAGTCCTCCTAGTAATAGTATTTACCATTTGGCCAGTTTAAATACCTCTTCAAACAAGAGGCATTAAAACAAGTAAGCAACAACAACAGAAATAGCTTCCTTAGTTAAGTACTACATTGTGCCAGGCACTGGACCAGGCATCTGAGATCGAAAGTCATCATGAAGGGGAGAAGTTTATTGGCCACCAGAGATCTCAGACTGAGACTTGGGACTGCCTGAGCCATTTCCAGGCATTGAGTTCAAAGGAGGAGAGAGAGAGAGAGAGAGAGGAAAATTTGAAGATTTTTAGTGAAATATGCTTTCCGGTTAATTGCTAATCACATTGCTCTCTATTCTCTTGTGCCCACTTGCTTCACATATTTATCCACCTGCACGGGCCTCAGAGGGTGGCCAAATTCCCAGCCAGGTCTAGGCTCTTCTGTTCTCAGGGTTTCCATCTGGAATTCAGATTTCCATGTCAGCAGCAAACTCTGTGAGAGCCACTGAGCAACCTCCCAGATCTCCAGGTGGCTATTGTGCATTGAACACAAATCTGTAGGCCAGGCTAGGTAGTGACCACATCAATACAACTAAGAGTCAGCTATCCTCTCTTATAGAAGGTGTGGAAAGTCCAGTGAATCCCTAGTTAACCTTCTAAGTGGCTGAAGTCAGACAGCACTAACCATCCTCATAAAATCAAAGTGAAAATGAAAATTCTAGCCAGTCTTTTATTTTATTTTATTTTATTTTATTTTATTTTATTTTGTTTTTGTTTGGGAAGGGGCTTTATTTGGATCCCTGCTTGATGAGCAAAGCTCAGTCCAAAGCCAGTAGTAATGCGAAAGCATAATTTCTTGGAAGAACTTGAAGTCTCTTGAGTAGGAGGTTTGATAATTTGAAAGTCCAGTGATTGGGAAACCTCACTTCATGATATGTTGATTGAAAAAAGAAACATAGGCAGATACTGAATGGCGAAGCCTACTTAACCATGGACTTAGACTTCTCTCTGTCCTGGAATATGGGTAAAATTTAATGTCTGAGAAGTTGTCTGAGTTTGTGGTCTCCAGAGAATCTTTTTACCAGAGCTTTCAGTGGAGGGATATTGCTGCTGTCTTTTTTCTTTTTCTTTTTCTTTTTTTTTTTTTAAAGATTTTACTTATTTATTTGACAGACAGAAATCACAAGTAGGCAGAAAGGCAGGCAGAGAGAGAGAGAGAGAGAGGAGGAAGCAGGCTTCCTGCTGAGCAGAGAGCCCGATGCAGGGCTTGATCCCAGGACCCTGCGATCATGACCCAAGCTGAAGGCAGAGGCTTTAACCCACTGTGCCACCCAGGCGCCCCTTGCTGCTGTCTTTTGACCCAAAGTCCGTTTGAAACAGTAAGAGATGGAGAATTTTGGGTTTTTTTTCCCCCAGTCTTTATTTTAAAGTGGTGGCCTCACTTGTGTCTTAGGAAATCACAAAATGTTTTCTCTTGCTCTTGATCTTTTCACTGTCTCTATCCTGGCCTCCCTCCCCCAGCTATCTGCTCTGCTCCAATTGCTCTGCTGCTGTTTATAAAACTGTGAGGCAGTAGATGGCAGTTATTTTATCTTACCCATTGTGCATGCTTACTACCTAAAACACTGTTCAAACGCCATGCAACCACTCAATAATTGTGGTTTAAATAATGAAGAAAAAATAAAGACCAAATTATATGAGACTAAATAGGACTGTATGACTTAAAATGTAAGAATCTATTTAATCTGCTAGAAAATTCTAGTCCTTTATAAAATGTTTGAATTGGAAAGGATCTTATGAATCATTTAATCCAATCTCCTCCTTTAAAAACTTAGGGCGCAGTGGGTGCCTGGGTGGTACAGTTGATTAAGTGTCCGACTCTTGGTTTCAGCTCAGGTCATGATTTCAGGGTTGTGAGAAGGAGCCCCACATTGGGTTCCATGCTCAGTATGGAGTCTATTTGAGACTCTCTTTCCCTCTCCCTCTGCCTCTCCACATTCCCCTCTCTCAAATAAATTAATTAAATAAATAAATAAATATTTTTTTTTAAATGAGGGTGCTGAAAAGTCACATAGCCAGCCAACACAAAGCTACACATAGACCTCCCTTTAGGAGCCATGCAAATTTCTCCATCTCATGAGAGCAGACATACCTCATTTTATTGAACTTCGCTTTATTGTACTTCACAGATACATCGTTTTTTTGTTGTTGTTGTTTTGTTTTGTTTACAAATTGGAGGTTCAAGACTTGAGGGAAGGAAGTAACTGCAGATGTGGTGGAAATGGCAAGAAAACTAAAATTAGAAATAGAGCCTGAAGATGGGACTGAATTATTGTGATCTCATGATGAAACTTGAACAGATGAGAAATTGCTTCATATAAATGAACAAAGAAAGTGATTTCATGTGATGGATTCTACTCCTGGTGAAGACGTCTTGAAAATTGTTGAAGTGACAGCAAAGGATTTAGAATATACATAAACTTAGTTGATAAAGCAGTGGCAGAGTTTGAGAAGATTGTCTCAATTTTGAAAGAAGTTCTACTGAGAGTAAAATGCTATCAAGCAGCATAGCATGTTACAGAGAAATCGTTCGTGAAAGGAGAACTGATGCAGCAAACTTCGTTGTTGTCTTACTTTAGGAAATTGCTACAAACATCCCAACATTCAGCATCTACTACCCTACCCTATCAATAAAATATGTTTTAATTAAGGTATGTATATTTTAATTAAGGTATGTACATTGTCTTTAGATATAATGCTATTTAGATATAATATTTAGATAGAAATATATCTATATTTAATATAGATATATCTAGATGTATCTCTCTACATATAGATACATCTAGATATATCTATATTTAATATAGATATGTTTAGATGTACTGTTTCACACTTAATAAACTACAGTATAGTGGAAACATAACTTTTATATGTACTGGGAAAACAGAAAGTTCATGACTCGCTTCATTGTGATACGTTTATTATGGTAGTCTGGAACTGAACCAGCAGTATCTCAGAGGTGTGCCTGTGGTGTTTTCTGACTAATTTCCCATTCCCATCACTTACAGCTTTGGTATTGGTTTGGCCAGACACCCAAAATGTTCTCATTATTTTTCTTCTGATTTGTTTTTGTCAGTTAATGGCTTTTTTTTTTTTCAGTGAGTCAGACTCTTCTTACTAACTATAGTGACCTTTTCTTAACCTTCTACCTACTTCTCTTTTGTTTTATTTTTTCTCTTTTGTTTTAAATATTCTCTGAGTTACCTAAATAAATTTCCACCATCCTTTTCAAATTTAAGAAGAAAAACAAAACAACAACAACAAAAATCTTGTGCATAAGAAAAGGGGGTTTGGAAACTATCCTTGAATGTGATGTGAATTAATTGGTTGGAGGGAGAGGGAATTGTTCCAGGCCAGTCAGAAAATACCAGAGCCTAGAAAACTCCAAGCCAGGTAAGACAGGGCACACATGAGAAATCTGGAGAGGAGGTCTCAAAGTTTGATGTCCTTTATGGAAGGGAAAACAATCCATGGACTGGGGGATTGCCTCACAAGTAGTGAAGCACTCTTCCCATGGAATTTTGGAGAAGAGCAAGTTTTATGGAATTTACAGGAGGCAGTACAGACACAAAGCGTGATTGGCTAGAAATACCGTTTTCTGTAGTAAGGTGAGCTCGCTAAATCTGAATTGGAGGATTGCGATTGGTATATGTTAGGTTTCCAAGATAGTGAAGTGTTTCCCCTAAGTATGTGCTAACTTTGGTTTAGATCTGGAGTGTGATCTGGGCCACTGGAGCAGCCTCTGTTTTGTGGATCCCTGTACATGAATTTCCTTTATCAGGGATATCTTTCCAAAAAATAAGCATTTTAAAAATGAAGCCAAGTCCATAGTTGGAAAATTCATTCAAATACTCATTTATTCAGCTAACATTTAGAAAACATATTCACTTGTACCAAACCTCACACCAGATAATTGAGCTACAGTGGAAAGAAACAAAACTTTAAGGGCACCTGGGTGGCTCAGTCAGTTAAGCACCTGCCTTTGGCTCAGATCATGGTCTCAGGGTCCTGGGATGAAGACCTGCAATGGGTTCCCTGCTCAGTGGAGAGGCTGCTTCTCCCCCTCCCTCTGCCATTCCAGCCACCTGTGCTTTCTGGCTCTTTCGATCTCTCTGTCAAATAAATAAATAAAATCTTAAAAAAAAAAAAAACTTTCTCAAGAAGTTGAATTCAAGAGACAAAAGAATGTTGAAGGAAGTTTCTCAGATGTATTGATTTTGAGCAGAGGTCTAGGTTTATTTCTAACTTGCCATAAGGGTACTAACTTCAAAGAAAGCTAGTTCAAATCTTGCTTCTGCAAAAAGCCTTTATAGAAAAAAAAAAAAATGCCACACACCCCCACAAAACAAAAAGCACTGTCTTCATAAGATTGTTAGTCTAGGTATTAGAAAAGAATATCTGTTAAAGTTTATTGATATAGTCCCAAAACTGCTTAAAGGTTTTAAGTTTGTAAAACTATCACATATATATCAATTTTTAAAGGCTAAACTATAATTTCACTGATCAGGTCATTAAACAGATATAGTAAAGAAAAATTGCTCTAGGATATTATCAAAAAGTAATTAAGTTTTTGCTCAGGTTGGAGAAAATTTGTTTCTTTGTCATCCCTAAAATTTTTTCTGAGAAAAAAGATATATAAACCGAAAATTATACTGTATAATTCCTACAATGAATAAAGATGGTGACGAGCTTTTTGTGACTAATAAGACTTCTTAATAAAAGCAAAAACTGTTTGTATAAACTGTTCCGTCTGCTACATCAAGTTATAAACACATGATCAGTCCCTACTAGGGCAATTTCAATGGTTTTCTATCCTCTACCCCAGTCCAGATGGAATACTCTCACTAATAAATTCTCTTCACTCTCTCATTCATCAAATATTCTTATTGGACTAGCAGTGGAAAGAACTTTGTGTGCAGAAAGACCTGATTTAAATATTTGCCCCTCCATTTAACCAGGTTGAAAGGTTGGAAAGTTACTTAATCTTTCTGAACATCCATCTACTTACTTCTAAAATGAAAGTAGTTTCCCACCTAATAGAGGTGTTGTGAAGCTTACATAAGATAATGTATGTAAAAGCACCTGGCTGAAAGAAAGCATCCAATAAATTAAAATTAAAATAATTAGATTATCATCATTTTTCCCCAGCCAGTGTGGATGCACTCTGTCCATTGTATGGGATAGAAATCAAAGAATCTTAGGTTTGGATCTTAGCTTCAAGACTTAATAGCTGTGAGAACAAGGAAGATCATTTAAGGTTTCTCATTTGAACTACATTACAAAATTGTGATGACAACTAATTGAAATAATACAAGTAAGTTCTCACTGCTGTATGGAGTAGTCCTTCACTAAATGCCATTCCCTTTACCAAGAATGCCCAGATCTAATATTCTGGCCAATGGAGAGGCATTCCTGCATTATCAGTGAATAAATAGACTTTTAATTTGCCAATTTGGTTGTAAATTTTGTTAATGTGAGGCAGTCCACCAGGGGCTCTTGGGCCTTCTCATCCCTGGGGAAGGTGATCAAATCCCATTAAAGAACCTACAAAATTGAGGGCAAAATCAGGGTATCTTACAATAGTTGTCTACATAATGTTGAGTCCCAAATGTTGGGCCCCAATAATAGGACCATGGTCAAAGGAGCGAGACTGATACAAAGCGAAGGCCAAGCAAAGCTTTATTTCGCACCAAGCATCAAGAATCAAACCGACTGTCAAACAGACCGGTTGGGGAAGCCCCTTACAGAGAGGATGACCACTCCCTGCTTTCCAGACTAATTTTTATAGAGCAAAGGCCATTTGGTTGGGCCTGGCCACACACAGGTGGCTAATTGAATTACAATTCACCCATAGTAGCTATGGAAACTAGCCTATCACCTTGGTAGCTAGGAGACAGTATGCGCCCCCACTGATGGAATGTCTCCACCTGACCTGACCCACCCTTGTATTTGGGCAGTTACCTGGACTGGTTTCCTGGACTTGCTTTTAAGAAAGTTCCCCTGGGCGGCGGGGGTGGAGAGCAGGGTCAATATAAGTTTTACTGCATAAACAACAAAATGGCTGTTCAACCGAGGTGGGGCTGCTCTGGCTAAATAGGCCCTTACAATAAGAAGTTCTGTGCCATGAAATAATCTGTTCTTCTCTGATTTAAACTGAGTGTATATATAAAAATAAATGAAAATCACAATACTGAGTTCCATGCTGTATGTCTAAGAAGGAAAAATGGTTATAAAATTCATGTAGATAGAGTGTGGGGGACTGATTCTGGTTTAGGTCCAGTTGGCTGCTAAACACAAGAGTAGTTTCCTAGGAGTTGGTGTTCTCTATACCATTTCCCATATTTATTGCCATGCGCCATGTATTGAAATCCCTGTTCCAGACTGCAGCCATTCTGAACCACCCACTATTCTCTGGTGACTTTGTGATTTGTAATGTCAGTACCTTTGTACCATTTAGTCCCTCTGTCAGAAGTGGCTCAGGGCCCCTTCCCCCTGCTTTTTCTCTTATGCCTACATATCTTTTAAGATTCAGTTGAAGTGTCACTTCCTCTAGGAAGACTCCTTTTTTCACACCATCAGTACTTTTCCTCTGTGTTTCTTTGGACCTTGACTTCACTATAGATATCCAGGCAATATCTTTTTATTCTCCATCCCCTCTAAAGCTTCAAATGTAGGTATTATGTCTTATTTTCAGCTCACTCCTAAGTTTGTTTGTTTGCCTCAAGCCTAGCTCAAAGTAAGTTCCCACTAATACTAACCTGAGATTGACAAGTCAAAAACTTAGATTAAAAATAAGGTCAAGTTCCAAGTAAAGATAATAATAAGCAGCTTTATCTTTAATTGGAGGGGAAAGGGTATTAGGATCACCCAGTATGTTATTCTTAGCAACTTTTTAGTTGTTATATGTTTTATTTTGGTTTTAGTACAAGGTACATTGTTTCTCATTTCTTTTTTTTAATATTTTATTTATTTATTTGTCAGAGAGAGAGAGAGAGGGAGAGAGAGCAAGTGAGCACAGGCAGACAGAGTGGCAGGCAGAGGCAGAGGGAGAAGCAGGCTCCCTGCTGAGCAAGGAGCCCGATGTGGGACTCGATCCCAGGACGCTGGGATCATGACCTGAGCAGAATGCAGCCGCTTAACCAACTGAGCCACCCAGGTGTCCCTGTTTCTCATTTCTAAAAGAAGAAGAAGAATTAATCAAGGTAACTGTAAGTTTTGAAAAGGGTAATATATGTTAATGTGGATTGCACAGTACTTGGACCAAGGTAAGTAATCAATAGATGTTGCTAATATAACCCTATCATCAGCAGTCTTTTCATCAAAAACAGTTTACACACAGTAACTAGTCACAGACATTAACCTTAGTGAAGTGTTTGTAAGGAAAATAGAGAAAAGTATTTACATCTCACTCCCTGCCACAAAACCACAAAAAATCCTCTGTATAAAGCCTCTTCTCAGCCAGACTACTACTGGGGATCTTCTCTGTAGAAGTAGAAGTAGAAGTAGTTACCTTGGGTAACTACTTCAGAGTGGAATGTATAGATTATAGAATACATGGAAGCTGAACTTTTTGAAAAAGTGACCAAAGTTTTACGGAGTGATTGTGCATTTTACATTTCCATCAAGAGTGTACAAGAGTTCCAATTCCTCCATATCATTGCCAACTTTTGGTATAGTCAGTCTTTTTAATTTTAGCCTTTTAAAAAATCTTATACACATAATGGTCTTATATCCATAATATGGAAAGGACTGCTTAAATTAATAAGAAAAGGGCAACAAAAGCATGGACACAATTCCTAAATAAGCATTTAACTAAAGAGAAGGCTGATTCATCTGCTGAAAGCAAGAACAGGAAGGATCTTAAGGAGAGAGGTGAATCTTCAAAATAGGCCATAAAAGAATTGAGAACAGTTCATGACCAGAAGCACACAGAAGGATTACCCAGCAACACTGGGAGCCCAGTTGAGGCATTATCCTACAGGGCTGCATAATTTCTCCAGCACTATTCAGTCTCAGGAATAGCAACCAGGAGAGAATTAGGGACCAAGTCAGATGGTAGTTACCATGCCAAAGTATTAAGCAAAGAGTATCAGGATGGGATAACTGCAGAGACAATAAATCCCACAATTCCAGTGGTTTACTACCCCAGAAAGGGCAGGGGGTGTGGTGTTTCCCACTTTACAAGTACTATAGGTCAGTGGATGGCATCCACCCCACCATCATTGATCCAGCAGATTCAAGGGGGCTTTCCTATACTAGGCCTGGAAGTACTGCTCATCACTTAACTCACATGATAGTGGCCAGGACTTAGTCATTGGCTTTATCTAATTGCTAGGAAAATGGATAAAGAAATCATCGGTTCTGGAAGATGAAGATAATAAGAAAGTTGAAGATACTGGTGACTACTTTCAGTCTCTGAAACACGAGGCAAAAATCAGATACCACAGTATTTTTCAGTATGGGGTCAAAAACAGAGACATGGGAATTTTTCAAGTTTAGTTTATGTAATGACACGTATTATCCACCCTATCTTTCATTTCTCCCCCTGAAAACTAGTTCATGCCCCTACCTCCTTAGTATCCTGAGCACTTAGTGCCCAGTCTTCATTTTTACCTCATCCTTGGCATTATTCTCAGTTGTACGCTAGAGTTCGTATTCCTCTGTCAACTCTCAGCTTTGTGCTGAGAACTCACTGTAGTGCTTGAGCTCACTCCTCCAGATACCCATTCCAGCTGCCTGGGGTCTGATTTATACTTCTGCTCAAATGTTTGGTTTCTCCTGTCCCTTTCTTTGTCTATTCAAAATTCTGTTGATTTCTTCAAAGCTCGGCTTAATTCAAATGACACTTCCATGTGAAGCTTTTCATGATAGCCAAATACCTAGGCACTCAACATGCTTTTTGATTCTAGATCTTCCATTTATTTATTTTGATTTGGGATTGGGAACTCAAGAACTTTGAGAATCTTTTTCTTTCATCAGTAAAATGAAGATAATAGTTGTCTCACAGAATAATGGTAAATGTTCAACCTAGTGAATAAAGTACAAAGTATCTAGTATGTAAATAGCATTCAAGAATCCTAGTGATAATTTCTACTCTACTCATAACTTCTTTAGAATTTTCATTTTATGAATCCTTTCACATATTACCACATTTTCCCTAGTGTTATTGGTGTCTGTGCACTTGTCCTCTTCTTGTCATTGGATTTTGGATTATGAGCAGATGTTCTTTCTTAAGCATATGTGTGTGTATGTGTGAATTCTTAATAGTACTGAGCACATTTATTCATGGCACAGACCAATAAAAAAAAGTAGATAATGAAAAGATTGAAGCTAATTTGGTGAGTATAAAAAACACATAACTTTTAACAAGAAAGAATCTTGTATAAGCAAGCACAAAATATATCTTAGTAAACATGAAAGTGCTATATGTAGCATGTCATACAAATGCAAAGATTATTATTACAAAGTAGAATAAAACTGAAGTTAAAATTTTATGTGTTCAGTTTATAAC
The DNA here is from genome assembly GCF_963455335.1 of Martes martes. Lineage (NCBI taxonomy): Eukaryota > Metazoa > Chordata > Mammalia > Carnivora > Mustelidae > Martes > Martes martes. The sequence goes on along the minus strand of NC_137898.1, from coordinate 72,867,048 downwards.
TTCTTTCATTGTTTTTCTTCCCTAGGAAGTAAGGCAAAATGATTCCCTATTGAGAGAAATTAAACTCGTTGGTCATTCTCACCAAGAAATTGCTTGATAGAACCAAGTACAGCTCTGTAGCTGCTCTTCTTTCTAAATACTTCAGGAAGGCCCCATGGATATCTGGTTTAAGCAAATAGAGAAAAGCTTCAGCATATGATCAATTATGCATGATACTGGAGAGAAACTAGACAAGATTTAGAAATTGAGGGTCTGCAGCAAAAGGAGTGGTCTGTAATGCATATTGTGTATTTTATATACACAAATTTTTTCCCGTCACACACAAAACTGACAAAAAGAAATATACCAAACACATTGACTGTATGTAATTTTCATCTTTGTATTCATATTAAGATCTTCTTTCCAAAATTACTTTTTAGAAGTTGCTTTATCATTTTGAGTTACTGTTCCTTAGTGTTTCTAAGAAACAAAGTTACTGAGATGTATGTGGAATTAAAAACTGGGGCTAAAATAAAAAATAAAGACAACTATAAATAGTTCATGCCCTCATTTTTTGAAGCCCTAAACTGTTTTTGTTTGTTTTTTAAAGAATTCATGTTACAGCTCTAGTTGAAAGTACTCTGTCACTGACATTTTATTTTGTAGAGCAATAAGCTGACAGGGAATCTAGGTTGCTTCTGATTATGTTATATAAAGATTAGAAGAGAGCGAAGCCCTTTCAGTTTTAAAGACTTCGAGGGAAGTCTTCTAGGGAAGTCTTCTAGGTGCTCTGTAGTTAAACACAATGCAAGAGAATGGAGACTATTCATTTCTTTAATTAAATTGAAATAGCTTCTGATAATCAACAATAATACATACAGGGCAAAATGTGTTTGGAAAGTGGTCACTCTTTTGCATGTATCAACTGGCATTCCTTCAGTAATAACCATGACATAAAGTATGGATTGTTTATAGATTCTCCCAGTTGGCTGGAATACAACTTTCCCATCACTCCCTTCACCATTTTGCAGACACACATATCCATAAAAGAAATTCTGGAACCAATTATCTTGGGGAAAAGATATGTCCAGGTAAATCTACCACCTTGTCTTTCTTCAACATGTCCCAAGATTTAAGGCTCTCTACTCAGCTGGCCTTTTAGGTACTCAGTCACTCCCACCCATCTATTCATCCATGTGTCTATTCATCCATTTATTCAAAGCTGTTCAAGAATATGCATTGACTTACTATGAGTTAGGCACTTCCTATGGAATGCAAAGCAGATATGGTTCCAATTCCTACAGAACTTTAGTAGAAAAGAGAGACACTAATCAAGTAGTTACCTAAATAGTTAAATATACTAAACTAAGGGCTATGGTAGAAAGGAATCATATGATGTGATAAAGAACAGCAGTAAAGTCTAATTTTCTAAAAAGATTTATTTATTTTATTTTAGACAGGGAGAGGGACAGAGGGAGAGAGAGAAGGAAAATCCTCAAGGAGACTCTCCACTGAGCACAGAGCCCCACACAGGGGTTCATCCCAGGACCCTGAGATCATGACCTGTGCCAAAATCAAGAGTCAGATACTCAACTGACCGAACCACTCAGGCACCCCCGGATAATAGTAAGATCTAATGAAGTGTTGGGAGCTTAGAAAAAAAATAAGTTAGGAATTAGTATTTTTTTTTTAATTTTTAATTTTTTAAATTTCTTTTCAGTGTTCCAGAATTCATTGTTTATGCACCACACCCAGTGTTCCATGCAATATGTGCCCTCCATAATACCCATCACCAGGCTCACCCAACTTCCCACCCCCCGCCCCTTCAAAACCCTCAGATTGTTTTTCAGAGTCCATAGTCTCTCATGGTTCATCTCCCCCTCCAATTTCCCTCAACTCCCTTCTCCTCTCCATCTTCCCATGTCCTCCATGTTATTTGCTATGTTCCACAAATAAGTGAAACCATATGATAATTGACTCTCTCTGCTTGACTTATTTCACTCAGCATAATCTCCTCCAGTCCCGTCCATGTTGCTACAAAAGTTGGGTATTCACCCTTTCTGATGGAGGCTTAATACCCCATAGTGTATATGGACCACATCTTCCTTATCCATTCGTCTATTGAAGGGCATCTTGGTTCTTTCCACAGTTTGGTGACCGTGGCCATTGCTGCTATGAACATTGGGGTACAGATGACCCTTCTTTTCACTACATCTGTATCTTTGGGGTAAATACCCAGTAGTGCAATTGCAGGGTCATAGGGAAGCTCTATTTTTAATTTCTTAAGGAATCTCCACACTGTTTTCCAAAGTGGCTGCACCAACTTGCATTCCCCCCCACAGTGTAGGAGGGTTCTCCTTTCTCCACATCCTCTCCAACACACGTTGTTTAATTTTGGCCGTTCTAACTGGTATCTCAATGTGGTTTTGATTTGAATCTCCCTGATAGCTAGTGGTGATGAACATCTTTTCATGTGTCTGATAGCCATTTGTATGTCTTCTTTGGAGAAGTGTCTGTTCATGTCTTCTGCCCATTTTTTGATATGATTATCTGTTTTTTGGGTGTTGAGTTTGAGAAGTTCTTTATAGATCCTGGATATCAACCTTTTGTCTGTACTGTCATTTGCAAATATCTTCTCCCATTCCATGGGTTGCCTCTTTGATTTGTTGACTGTTTCCTTTGCTGTGCAGAAGCTTTTGATCTTGACAAAGTCCCAACAATTCATTATCGCTTTTGTTTCCTTTGCCTTCAGAGACATATCTTGAAAGAAGTTGCTGTGGCTGATATCGAAGAGGTTACTGCCTATGTTCTCCTCTATGATTCTGATGGATTCCTGCCTCACACTGAGGTCTTTTATCCATTTCGAGTTTATCTTTGTGTATAGTATAAGAGAATGGTCAAGTTTCATTCTTCTACATATAGCTGTCCAATTTTCCCAGCACCATTTATTGAAGACACTGTCTTTTTTCCACTGTATGTTTTTACCTGCTTTGTCGAAGATTATTTGGCCATAGAGTTGAGGGTCCATATCTGGGCTCTCTACTCTGTTTTTATGCCAGTACCATGCTGTCTTGGTGATCACAGCTTTGTAGTAAAGCTTGAAATCAGGCAACGTGATGCCCCCAGTTTTGTTTTTCTTTTTCAACATTTCCTTAGCAATTCGGGGTCTCTTCTGATTCCATACAAATTTTAGGATTGTTTGCTCCAGCTCTTCGAAAAATACCGATGGAATTTTGATCAGAATGGCATTAAAAGTATAGATTGCTCTAGGCAGTACAGACATTTTAACAATGTTTATTCTTCCGATCCATTAGCATGGAATGGTCTTCCATCTTTTTGTGTCTTCTTCAATTTCTTTCATGAGTGTGCTGTAGTTCCTGGAGTACAGATCCTTTACCTCTTTGGTTAGGTTTATTCCCAGGTATCTTATGGTTCTTGGTGCTATAGTAAATGGAATCAATTCTCTAATTTCCCTTTCTGTGTTTCATTGTTAGTGTATAAGAAAGCAACTGATTTCTGTACATTGACTTTGTATCCTGCCACATTATTGAATTGCTGTATGAGTTCTAGTAGTTTGGGGGTGGAGTCTTTTGGGTTTTCCATATAAAGTATCATGTCATCTGTGAAGAGAGAGAGTTTGACTTCTTCATTGCCAATTTGGATACCTTTTATTTCTCTGTTGTCTGATTGCTGTTGCTAGAACTTCTAATACTATGTTGAACAAGAGTGGCAAGAGTGGGCATCCTTATCTTGTTCCTGATCTCAATGGGAAAATTGTCAGGTTTTTCCCATTGAGGATGATATTTGTTGTGGGTTTTTCATAGGTAGATTTTATGAAGTTCAGGAATGTTCCCTCTATCCCTATACTTTGAAGTGTTTTAATCAGGAACGGATACTGGATTTTGTCAAATGCTTTTTCTGCATCAATTGAGAGGACCATGTGGTTCTTCTCTCTTCTCTTATTGATTTGTTCTATCACATTGATTTGCAAATGTTGAGCCATCCTTGAAACCTAGGGATGAATCCCACCTGGTCTTGGTGGATAATCTTTTTAATGTGCTGTGGGATGCTATTTGCTAAGATCTTGTTGAGAATCTTAGCATCCATATTCATCAGAGATATTGGTCTGAAATTCTCCCTTTTGGTGGGGTCTTTGCCTGGTTTGGGAATCAGGATAATGCTGGCTTCATAAAAAGAATCTGGAAGTTTTCCTTCTGCTTCAATTTTTTGAAGCAGCTTCAGGAGAATAGGTATGATTTCTTCTTTGAAAGTTTGGTAGAATTCCCCAGGGAATCCGTCAGGTCCTGGGCTCTTGTTTTTTGGGAAGTTTTTGATCACTGCTTCAATCTCGTTACTAGATATCAGTCTATTCAGGTTGTCGATTTCATCCTGGTTCAATTTTGGAAGTTTATAGTTTTCTAGGAATACATCCATTTCATCTAGGTTGCTTAACTTATTGGCATATAACTGTTGATAATAATTTCTGATGATTGTTTCTATTTCGTTGGTGTTAGTTGTGATCTCTCCCTTTTCATTCATAATTTTATTAATTTGAGCTTTCTCTCTTTTCTTTTGGATCAGTTTGGCCAATGGTTCATCGATCTTATTGATTCTTTAAAAAAAATACAAAACAGTTTCTAGTTTCATTGATGTGTTCTACTGTATCTCTGGTTTCTATCTCATTGATCTCTGCTCTAATCTTGAGTATTTCTTTTCTTGTGTGTGGAGTTGGCTTAATTTGTTGTTGATTCTCCAGTTCTTTAAGGTGTAGAGACAGCTGGTGTATTTTGGATTTTTCAGTTTTTTTGAGGGAGGCTTGGATGGCTACGCATTTCCCCCTTAGGACCACCTTTGCTGTATCCCATAGGTTTTGGACTGAAGTGTCTTCATTCTCATTGGTTTCCATGAATTGTTTAAGTTCTTCTTTGATCTTCTGGTTGATCCAAGCATTCTTTTTTTTTTTTTTAATTTTTTTTTTTAAAGATTTTATTTATTTGACAGAGAGAAATCAGAGCTAGGCAGACAGAGAGAAGGGGAAGCAGGCTCCTGCTGAGCAGAGAGCCCGATGCAGGGCTCGATCCCAGGACCCTGAGATCATGACCTGAGCCGAAGGCAGAGGATCAAACCCCTGAGCCACCCAGGTGCCCCTGATCCAAGCATTCTTAAGCAAGGTGGTCTTTAGCTTCCAGGTGTTTGAATTCCTTCCAAACTTTTCCTTGTGGTTGAGCTCCAGTTTCAAAGCATTGTGATCTGAGAATATGCAGGGAATAATCTCAATCTTTTGGTATCAGTTGAGCCCTGATTTGTGACCTAGTATGTGGTCTATTCTGGAGAAGGTTCCATGTGCACTCGAGAAGAATGAGTATTTTGTTGTTTTAGGGTGGAATGTTCTGTATATATCCATGAGGTCCATCTGGTCCAATGTATCATCCAATGCTCTTTTTTTCTTTATTGATTTTCTGCTTGGATGATCTGTCTATTACTGAGACAGGTGTGTTAAGATCTCCTACTATTAATATATTCATATCAATATGACTCTTTATCTTGATTAACAGTTTTCTTATGTAGTTGGCTGCTCCCATATTGGGGGCATAAATATTTGCAATTGTTAGATCTTCTTGGAGGATGGTCCCTTTAAGAATTATGTAGTGTCCTTCTGTATTTCTGACTACAGTCATTAGTTTAAAATCTAATTTATCTGATATGAGAATTGCTACCCCAGCCTTCTTTTGAGGCCCATTGGCATGAAAGATGCTTCTCCATCCCTTCACTTTCAGTCTGGGTGTATCCTTAGGTTTGAAATGGGTCTCTTATAGACAACATATGGATGGGTCCTGTTGTTTTATCCGATCTGCAACCCTTTGTCATTTTATGGGCACATTTAGGCCATTCACGTTGAGAGTGATTATTGAGAGATACGTTTTTATTGACATCATGTTACCTGTGAAGTCTTTGTTTCTATAGATTGTCTCCGTATATTTCTGTTCAATGATATTCTTAGGATATTTCCTCTTTTATAGAAACCCCTTAATATTTCCTGCAGTGTTGGCTTGGTGGTCGCCTACTCTTTTAAATCTTGCCAGTGTTGGAAGCTCTTTATCTCTCCATCCATTTTGAATGTCAGTCTTGCTGGATAAAGTATTTCTGGCTGTATGTTCTTCTCATTTAGTGCCCTGAATACGTCTTGCCAGTCCTTTCTGGCTTGCCAGGTTTCTGTGGACAGCTCTGACGTTATTCTGATGGGATTTCCTCTGTACATAAGGAATTTCTTTGCCCTAGCTGCTTTCAAGAGCTCCTGTCTACAATTATGATTCATCATTTTCACTATCAGGTGTCTTGAGGTCTTTCTAGATTCTATGATTTGGGGGGGAGACTGTTCTGCCTCTAGTACATGAACGCTGGTTCCATTCGTGAGATTGGGAAAATTTTCATGGAGAATTTGTTCAACTATATCTTCTAGTCTTCTTTCTTTCTTCTCCCCCTCAGAGATTCCAGTAATTCTGACGTTGGAACGTTTCATGGCATCATTTATTTCCCTAATTGTGTTTTCATGGCTTCTAAGCTGTTTGTTCCAGGCTTCCTCCTGATCTTTTTTCTCTATCTGTTTGTCCTCCAGATCACTAATTCTATCTTCTGCCTCAGTTACCCTAGCTTTCAGAGAATTTAGATTAGATTGGAACTCATTGAGAACATTGTGAACATCATCCCTGGTGGCTTTCACTTCTGCCCTAAGCAATTCCATTTTTTTATCCATGGCTTTCTCCAACCTAGCTATTGCCTGGATAATTGTTAGCCTCAATTCCCTTTCCGACATACTATCTATGTCCATATCCAATAACTCTGATGCAGAAGGCCCAATCTCTGAATTTTTCTTCTGGTGGGCATTCCTCCTCCTAGTCATTTTAGTGAGAGATGGCTGAACGGATGTGTAGCTGAATGTATCAACTGTGGTGCAGCAAGGTGCACCCTGGAACACTTCTGAGCAATCAAGGGTCCCTACCAAAAAGAAAGAAAAAAGAAAAAAAGAGAGAGAGACAGGAAAAAAAAAAAGAAAGAAAAAAATAAAAGAGAAGACCCAGCCCGAATGGGCCCCAAAGGTAAGATTTATGAAGTATACAAACAAAAACAGACAAACAAAAAGACCGACAAAAGTAGATGACATGAGAAAAAAAAAGAACCTCGACAAAAAGAACTCCAAGTATAAGATTTATATACTACCAGGACAAGAACAAATACACAGAAGCACTGATAGAAGAAAAAGATGGGAGAGTGGTTATAAATTCTCAGTATGGGCGAGGAAGTTTATTTTGATTCTTCCTGGATGTATCTTGATATCTTTGTTAAAGGACTCAACTTTCCTGAGATAAAGGGGGGTTAAAATTGGTTTACCTATAGGGGTAGCATTGATTGGGGAAAGGGGATTACCTTAAAACTTATCTCTATATGAATATTTAAAAAATAATAATGAAATAAATTAAAAAATAGAAAAGCAAAAGAAAAACACAGGTATATATATCAAAAAGTTCAGGTTAAAAGGTTATTATGGAATTTGATGTACTGAACATCTCATTGTGATGGTAAATAGGTTAAAAAGTTATATATATTAAAAAAATGAAAAGAACCAGAATAGTGGGAATGAATTAAAAATAAAAGTTCTATCTATGAAGTAGTGGTGGTTGTCCTCTTGTCTTTTTTTTTTTTTTTTTTTGGGCTGGCTTTCTGGGGGAAGGGCCTGCCACGTGTTTTTTCAGGCAGTGTTCCCTGAGTTAAGTCCTCCTGCCCCCATCCAGGGAGTGGACTCTGAGGAAACCGGTTTTTCAGGCTTTTGTTCTCTGGAGGTTTTTTTGTTTGTTTGTTAATTTGTTTTCTCTCCCCTTGGCGGCTTTTGACAGTTTTTGGAGGTTTGGAGGAAAGCAAACTGCACCCAGACCTCCCTCTCAGAGAGAAGCCTCAGTTTCTTCCCCTCTGGGTGCTCCAGAGCACATAAATTCCCCCTCTGCCACTGGCAGAGCACGTTCCCAGTCACAGTCTCTGGAGTCACAGGAACTCCCGCTTGTACCCAAAACCACCAGGAATATTAGCCACGGCTGTCTGGGCAGCTCCAGACCACCAGAGAGGTCTCAAGCAGCAATAGCGCACTGAGATTTTCCCACTGGCCCAAGCTGGGAGTGCTCAGACTCTCTGGGGTCTGAGAGAGAACACCAGCTGGTGCCTGCACGCACCTCCCTCAGGGGAGGGCGTAGAGCGCGACTCAGACTCCGGTTGCATGCCGAGTGTGTGGAGAGTGCAAAAGGCTGTCGCGTGTGTGGAGAGTGCAAAAGGCTGTGGTTCTGCTGGCTGGCGAGGCTCCCTCACCCTCATGGGAGCTGCCACCCAGACACTCTCAGATGTGCTGGTGGCTCAGGGACAAAGACCTGGTTTCTTCTCTGCACTCTCTCTGGCTCAGTGCCAGTGGTGGCTGTCCTGGGTTGGCAGGCTTAAGTCCCGGACCCTAACCGCCCGATTCCCCCAATTTCCCCCTATGATCCTTTGCTCCTTTTGAGTTCTTTCAACCAGACTCCAAGTTAATGCTGGTCCCCAATCACAGGGTACTTTCGTATTGGGGTATTACTTTCCAATGGGTCACTTCTGGTGGCTCCCTCCCCCTTTTGTTTATCTTCCGATATCAGTCCGGTGTTCCCACTCTGCTTTACCTGCCCATGGGTGTCTTCTGACCCCATAGAGATCCAGAAGTGTATAATTCTAATCTCAGGCTGATTTCATGGGTGATCAGAGTTCTTTGGTAGGTAATCAGCTCACTTTAGGGGACAGGTTGAAACGGTGCCTCCTCCTACTTCTCCGCCATCTTGTCTCCCCTAGACCAGGACTTAGTATTTAACTGGGCATCTTAGAGTGATTAGGAGTTAGTCAAATGAGAAGTGGTGAGGGGGAAGAGTATTCCAGGAAGAAGCATTAGAGTTAAATAAAAGTATCTAAGCACTGGAGTAACTGAGAGAGGACTAGTGAGACAATAGTACAGTAGATAGAAGGAGAGGTACAAGAAAGCAGAGCCAAATCATGGAAGACCCAATATGTCTTTCAGTGGCTTTAGATAATTTCTTAAAATTATTAGGAAATATTTATAATGTTGATTATATTATATAATCTTTATATTTTATAATATAATCTTTATAAATTGTAAGTATTTTCACTACTGATAATTTAAAGCAGAGGACTAACATGATCAGATTATCTTTTGGAAAAATCACTCTGGCTCCTGGTGAGAAGATTTGTAAGGGGTTTTAAAGAAGATATGTCACATTAGACAAGAGATAAATGTGCGTTAGACCACAGCAGTGGCAGAGTTGAGAGATACTTCTCATACAAAATGGACAAAACCCAGTGATTGTTGTAGCCAGCCTCCAAGATGGTAACCGGTGATCCTCACCTTCTGTTATTCATGTTCTTGTTGAAAAAACTTCCACATTGAGGGGCACCTGGGTGGTTCAGTCGTTAAGCATCTGCCTTCAGCTCAGGTCATGATCCCCGGGTCCTGGGATCAATCCCCTGCCTTGGGCTCCCTGTTTCCTCCTCTTGCTTCCTCCTGCTTATGTTCCCTCTCTCACTGTGTCTCTCTCTATCAAATAAATAAATAAAATCTTCCACATTGAATCAGACTGACCTCTGTGACCAATAAAATATTTACAGAAGTGACAGTTACCTCTGAGGTTAAGATCAAATGAGGCATTGCAACTTCTGCCTCGGTATCTTAGATACTCATCTGGGGGCAAGCCAGGAACCATACCATAAGGATGCTCAAGCAGCCCTTTGAAGAGGTGTGTGTAGAGGAGAATTGGGGCATTAAACCAACAATTAGGACCAACTTGCCAGCCATGTATATGAGCCAGCATCAAAATAGATCTTCCTGCCCCTGCCAAGCCTTCCAAGCACTGTAGTGTTAGCTGACATGGGACTTCATCATGCTTAAGAGACACTACTTGCCAGAATTGCCTAGCCAAGTCACATCTGAATTCTTGAACCATAGTAATTGTGAGAGGTAACAAATAGTTACTGTTGCTTTAAGCCAATGATGTATTACACAGCAGTAGTAATTAATAGGGAAAGAGATTAAATGTGGTAAGTGAAAAAGAAGGTATCACAAATAATTCCTAGATTCTGGCTTTTGTAACTACTTTGACATGCTTTTACAGAGAATACAGGCAGTGACCTAGTTTTTGAGGATAGAACAATTTCTTTTTTATTCTGGATGAATTTGGGGTGACTGGTATACCTAGGTGATTATAAATAATAGTATTCTTAGTTGCAGGCAAAGTAAACAAGCTCTATCTGGTTCATACAGAATATACTTCACTGAAAGTTACTGGGGAAAAAGATCTTTAGAAGAAAACATAGAGAAATAGCTACATGAACTTGTAGTAGGCAGCCGTTTCTTACACAGGACACCAAAATCACTGCACATGCATAATAATAACTTGGAAATTTTTCTCCAGAACTTTTCTTTATCAAAACACTCCATTAAGAGAGAGGAAAGATAAAAGCAACTCACTGATGGTGATAAGATATATACATATATAAAATAAGTGATATGTTGTCTTCTTATATTCCTTTTTCCAAAAAGAGGTTGTCCCTGCTTTTAACTTTATGGAGACTTATTTATGAATAAAGTGTATTCTATGCTTAAAAAAGGAGTTGTATTCAGAATATATGAAAACACCTATAAATACTTGTAATGCATATATTAACAAAGCAGTATATTCAGAATATACAAAGAAGACCTATAAATTAAGGAAAAAGGGAGAGATCTCAAAAGGGAAATGGTCACAGATTTGAATAGACAAGAGAAGCTATCCAAATCAAAAATATACACATGAAAAAGTGCTCAATTTCATTGTTGCAATGGACTAAATGTTTATGTTTCCCCCAAATGTATATGTTGGAACCCTAATCCTCAATGTGATGATATTTGGAGATTGGGCCCTTGAGAGTTAATTAGGTCATTAGGATAGAGCCCACATGATAATATTAGTAACCGTATAAGAAAATACAAGAAAGAGTGTGTTTCCTCTCTCTCTCAGCTATGTCAGAATACAGGGAGAAGGTGGCTCTTTATAAGCCAGGAAGTAGGCCCTCCTCAAACACTAGATCTGCAAGAGCTTTGATCTGAGACTTCTCAGCCTCCAGAACTGTGAGAAATAAATGCCACCCATCTATGGTAAACAATTGTTCATCAAAGAAAGGCAAATTATAACTAATTCTATACTGCAACATCCTTACCAAAATGGCTAAAATGAAAATGCCAGAGAATACCAAGCATTAATAAGAATATGGAAGAACAAGGATTTTTATACCCTGTAATAGAAGAATAAATTGTTACAAGAGGAATCACTGCTACACTTTAGAGAACTGTGTGACGGTATCTAGAAAATCAAACATTCATAAACCCCGTGCCCCCGCAATTCCACTCTTAGATATGCATCCGATTGAAGTGCCTGCATACAGTCACCAAAAGACAAATACAAGAATGTTCATAACAATACTTTGCAAATAATAATGGAACTAGCCCCTATCTGGCAACTACTCAAATGCTTGTATATACAGGAATGGATGAATACATTGTGTATATTCACCTCGTGGTAAATATAAACCAATAAGCATGAATAAGTCTACAGCTATATGCAAAATGTGGATGAATCCCAAGAGCATAATGTGAAGCAAAGGAAGCCAGCCATACACAATGGAGGGTATATTGTATAAAACCATCTCAGATGTAAACTTTACAAGAACCTTGAAAATTGAAAAGTAAGTAATGAGAATACTGAAATTTATATTTTATTTATATATATAATATATATAATAATATATATAAATATATATTTATATATTGTTTTCATGTTTATCTGGCTAAGTCTTGGACTGGAAGTCAACATTTAAATTTAGGTATACCCTTATGCCACACTAACTCCTGAAATTTTTCACATACGTGTATAATTTACATCCTTCTTATGGTCATGATTATCCATTTCTAGACATTGCATGTTCATATGAGGGAGCAAGAAAGGAAAAAGACAAAGATGCTAAGAAAAAAATATGTGTGCCAGATGAGTCTGTTACATTTTATCAGGGAAACATTGCTTTTCTGAAAGTCCCACCCAGTAGCTTCCTGTTAATATCTTCTTGCCAAAGTTATGTCACATGGTCACTACAAATATAATGGAGCCTGTGACATCACACTTTTTAACTGAGTACGTTGTTGTCTGAATAAAGTTGAAGTTAGTAAAGAAGAAGGAAAGAACCAATCTTGAGTAGACAACTAGCAGCATCTGTCTTAGCAATCAGAAAATCATATATACTAAAAATTATGATTGGAAGGCTCCATATCAAAGATATGTACACAACATAACTAAATTTTCTCCAACAATGGAACATATCAACTTTTTTTTTTTCCAGTTGAAGTTCTTCCCGGTTGAATTATCATTTGAAGTCGGGTTGATGTATTGTAGTATCTAAAATTGCACGTGCTACTTTGACATGGGTCACTGGATTCCAAAGGGTCCCAAGGGTGGTTTATCTTTCCTCTCACCAGATATGCTTCCTAACCAGCAGCCTTCCTCAGCTAGCAGCTACCAGTGTACCTCAACCTGACTGTTTCAGTTCCCTGGATTATTCAAACAAGCCAGTTAAAAAGCCAAGGGCACCTCATCATCTTTTTTACTTTAAAGCCTGGCTTCCACAGCCCCTGCTTGTTCACTGTGCTCTCAAATACAACCCCTTGTGACCCTACATGACAAGCAATCTTCCTTACTTCCAGGGTTGAATGTCGTATGATTGATCATCTTGTATTATTTGTGGGAGGTGGGGGGTCATCCCTCCCTCCCCAACAGAGTGAATAAGAGATTATATGAACACTTGAGCAATAGGCAGTTGCTAGAATTTGACAGGTTTGGACCTATAAAAATGACAATTTTTTATGATTCAGCATAATAATTGGTTTACATTTGAGACCATGCTGTATCAAAAACATACAAGTTTTTAAATCTTGAAATGACTCCAATTTACTAAGATGATCATCCTATGCCAGGTGTATGGAAACAGACGATATAAGGGGTCCAAAACTCCTTTTGCTCTTTCAATAAGAAGAGCAGATGGCTTTTGAATTTCTCTTTCTCTCACTGTTAATCTCATTCCATTTTCTGTATGTGTGTTTGTGTGTGTATCTTGCTATCTGTCTCTCTATATCTCTCTTCCCAGAGCATTTAATTAATGTAAAGTAATGAAATTCCCTGAGAAGCCATGACGATGATACCTACCATTAAAAAAATTGATTCATACCCTGCGGGAAATTAGTCTTACGAAGACATATACAATTTTATAAAGTTGTTAATCTAGTATCACAAGTTTGAATACCTATATAGAGAAATTTAGGAAGATTTAGGAATTGAACATTTTCCTGATCTGAAAAAGAGTTGGAAGGCTTGTGTTTCTTCCAGGAAACAACAGAGGAAGCAGCTAGCAGTCTATAGTGGAATGGACATGATGAACACCTTTTGATATACTCCACTTTAGGGTCCTGAAAATCATCTCCATTCTCAGCACCCCACATGAAATTTTTATGTGTTTCCAGAATTCCAAGGGGAAATCTTATCTTGCCAAAAATTGTCTTAAGTTGCTTTTGAATTATTTCTTTAAGGAATATAGAGAGACATGCTGCTTACCATCCTGAGTAACTTAAAAGAGTTTGGATTGAATACCAACATATCTGTCATAGGGGAGCTGATTAAAAAGGATTTGCATCCTTCACTTAAAAGCATCCTGCAGTCTTGCCTGTGGACTTTGACTTGTGGGCAAACTTAATTTTTGCTTCCTTTTCGAAAGGAAATATGCCAGCTCAAATGTCTAGATGGCTCAAGTGTGCAAAATAAACCTTCCCTTAGCAGAGAACTTAAAGCAAAGTACATGGCATTTGAACACTGATAAGTATTTTCTTGGGTGAAGATTTTTAAAAAGAAAAATTCTTTGACTTTTTTTCTCCTATACCCTGAAATTTCTATCCCATCTTATTTAAAAGAATTATAAACAATCTAGCCTCATTTCTTAAGGAACAGATTTCTGTAAGAGCTCTGCCTCTTACTATAGCTTAATGAGTTTGTGTTTTTTAAGTTAATTAAATATTTATTTAATGCCCTGCCATTTACTAGGCTAAAAATGGGAAATACAAAAAGGAATAAGACCTTCACTTGTGAGTTTTTGTTTTTGTTTTGTTTTGTTTTACAACGTACACAAATTTTATTTACTTGATTGAAAACCTTATGGTACATATGATGTTTAATGTAGTTGAACTCAGCTTTGTTCACACTGACTCCAGTGGGGTGTATTTGGGTTTTCTATGCTTGAGTCTCTGCTCAGTTGCTGCTGTTGCCATTGGTTTGTTTTCTTTCAGGGTTCAGGTAGGTAGTTTCATATAAAATCTTACTTTTAAATCCTCCTCTGGCAATTCTTTCCTAGATTCTTGGCTTTACATAATTATACCTGCGATAGAACCAGCATCTTAAAGTCACAAAGATAAATCCTCCAACATCACATGATCTTCTAATTCTGCTAATCAGCCAAAAATGTCCAAGGCCAGCCACAACAGATCCTAATGAACCATATAATATTGAATTCCATGGAATGTTTTCAATCTCTTAAATTCCTAGAAGCTTAAAAGACTTCATCTTGGCTGTCTGGCTGGACTCTGTCATGGCTGCCATGGACTCTAACCAATTATAAGTGTTTTTAGAAAAGGAGATCTTGTCTTTTTCATCTTTGCAATCTTCACAACAGAACAAAAGTTTGATTGGATTGATTGTGATTGGATTAAACTGCTGCCAGGATTTTGCCTTACTCTTCCTAGGAGTTGAGCTCTGGTTGGGTCTTCCTAGAAAATCAAGATCTACTCAGAAGGCAGGGAAGTGCTATGGGAGTTACAGCCCACCTTCAGTGGGAGATGCCATTTGAGAATCATATGTAACTTATCTGACCTGGTCTACTGTATTTGTTAGGAATCTTCAGTCTTATTTGTCATTCCAGTATGTGTCACACAGTTTTGAGAAGGACATAGAAACATAGAAACATAGAAATGGTGGTCTCACTGAGAAGTAAGAATGATAATTTTATACTAAGAACGCTAGTGGAATAGAGACACACAAACTTTGCTTATAGGTTTAAGCCATATCAAGATCTTGCATGGTAATCCAACCTGCAGTTCCTTAGTGAAGAGGACAACCCAAGAGCTGTGTTGGTGCATTGGCCAACACCAAAACACACCTCTGCCCCGACCTTATTTGACTTAACCTACTCCAGCTCAACAACACCTGTTTCTTAAGAAAAATGGTTTACAGATAAGGTAACTGATGATTCAGATTTTAGATAGAAAAGAAAAAAAGTGTAGAACAGAAAATCAGCATTAAACTGATTAGAATTTAAGGAAAGAATTTTTTATATCATGAAATATCAGTGACAATTTTAAAGAAGAAATAAAATCCATGGTAAGAACTTGGCAAAGCATTAACAATCCTACAGTTTACAAAACAGGGAAAGAAAATAATGTGCATTAAAAGAAGAGCTGGCACGATCTATTAACACTTACTGCATCCTTACTGTTTCAGGCATTCTGAAGTAACCATCATCTAATTGAATATCCACTCAACCACTATGAAGTAGATATTATTATTATTATTATTTCCTTTTTACAAATGAGGAATCTGAAGCTAAAAGACACTAAATATCCTTTGCAAATTTATAGAACTAATAAATAATGGACTTAACATTTAAACTATGCTTTAAATATGTTTGACAGATGTTTGGATCAGTCTTGAGAATTTTTGTTAACATATGGCGTATTTCTTAAGATTATATTCAGCTGCATCTAACAGAAAAATTCTGAAACCTATATAAGATGGAAACTTATGCTCTTAGGTAAAGAACTCTAGCATTAGATAGTCTAGGGTTGGGATAGCTGCTTTAAGCCTTTCATGAAGTTCTGGACAATAGCCACTAACAGTTCATTGCCATAAACTTGGTAACTATTCTTAACTATAAAGGAGGATGGGAAATACAGTCTTTTCTTCTAGTGGCAGTGTGCTCAGCTCAAAAACCAGAGGTCTGTTACTAAGGAAGAAAGTGGAAATGGATGTAGAGATAGGAATATAATTATCTCTACCAAAAATATCTGCAAATTGTGTTTTTTTCCAGTTTTATTAAGATATAATTTATACTACTGTTATATTAGTTTTAGGCATATAACATGATGATTGATGTATGTGTATATTATAAAATGATTGCTACAAGAAATTTAATTCACATCTATCACTTCATGTGGTTTTATTTTTTTTCCTGTGATGAGAAGTTTTAAGACGTAATCTCTTAGCAACTGTCAAATATATGATACTGTATTGTTAACTTTAGTCACCATACTATACATTACATCTTCTGAATGCAAATTGTGTTTAAATATTCATATCTTATCCCCAGTCCATAACATTAAAGCAGTTCTTTGAATTATTTGTGTGCAGTAAAATCTTAAATAATTGAAATGCTCAGTGAAATGGAAGGTTGTGTGTAATTCTTTGTTTTAGGATTTATCAACAACCATTTTTGTTTCAGCACTTTAAAATATATTATTGGTTATTGCATTAGTATATAGAGGCTAGTGAAAACAATCAGTATTAATTGTTGTGTTCTCTGAAGTGGTGATAGCAGTCACTTTTTAGTTATCATTGGTTTCTATCCAGTCTTCTAAATTTATTTGTTTGTTTGTTTTTTTATTTGTTTGATAAACCCTTTTTTTTTTTTTTTTAAGTACCTCTTGGAGCTGTGCTAGGTATTTGGATGGGTTTAAAAGAAAGTGAAACATTTTCTGTCATTTCAAGAACTTAAAGTCTGGAAATATATACATTTTAATTATGTACTTTTATTTTGAAATAACCTCAAATTACAGAAAAGTTGTAAGTATAATAGGAATAGTTTTTCCCTGATCTTTTGAGGGTAAGTTGTTGACATGATGCTCTCTTACCTCTACTTTTGCATGTATTTCTTACAAACAAGGACATTGTAAGGATTAAAGTCAGAAAATTAAGTATTGGAATATCACCACTAATGAATCTTCAGATCCCATTAACATTCATTAATTATACCAATATGATCTCTAGTAACAAAAAGACCCAGCTCATAATTGTGTTTCCTGTTTAGTTTTCATGTCAGTTTTCTTCAATCCCCAGTAGTTCTTTAGTTTTTCCTTGACTTTTATGACTCAATGATTTTGACAATTCCAGGCTAGTTACTCTGTAGCACTTCCACCAACTAGTGTTCATCTGGCATTTTCTCATAATTAGCTTCAAGTAATCCATTTATTGCAGGAATAACAGCAGTGATGCTGAGTGCATCCTATGACATGGCAAATAATTTTGATTTGTCCCATTACTGGTAATGTGCACCTTAATCACTTGATTAGGGTGGTGTCCACCAAGCTTCTCCACTGTAAATTTATACTTTTTCCCTTCGTAATCAGTAAATATTTTGTGAGTAGACACTTTGAAGTTTTAATATTACATTCCTCATGAAACTTTCAATTTCTGCATGCATAAACATCTGTATTCTGGACTCATTTTGTATTTTCCCTTCCCCAGACCTGGAACCAGCTATTTCTCCATGAAGTCCTTGCTTTTTTTATTGGAAGTATAATGATATTTACAAACTAAGATCAGGGTGCTAGATGTGCTAGATGCATTCACTTCTGTTGAGTTATTGCTGACCCTAGGCCCCTCAGTGGACAGGGTAAGAACATAGATATAAATATTTAGAGTTAGATATAGATGTAGAGGAGTGCCTAAGTGGCTCAGTCAGTTAAGCATCTGACTCTTGATTTAGGCTCAGGTCATGATCTCAGGGTTGTGAGATCAAGTCTGCTTGAGGTTCTATCTCTCCCTCTTCCTCTGCCCTTCCCCACCCCCCACATTTTCTCTCTCTCAAAATAATAAATAAATGAATCTTAGATATAGATACAGATATACATACATACTCACAATTACATCTGTATTTGTATCTGTCTGTACACTGAATATCATAAGGTCACATTGATATTGCAAGTCCAGTCCAACACCACAGGTACCTTCTAGTTTTCTCTCCTTCCATATTTGTAATTTTCTTTTCTGAGAGCAAAAATCTGGCTCACATTATCCTTTGTCTACTTATTTGTCCAAGCCCCAGGAATGTCAATCGTCTTCCAGTACTAATGCCCACTTTGCCCTCTTGCAGATGCCCTCTTCTCTCTGCTTGGGCTCTGACATACTCCCTTACCTGCCTCCACTCCTCATGTGGACACCCTCCTCACTCTACTGCCCTAACTCCACTCAGACTACATACCCTGGGCTGTATTGTCCAGGGATTGGGATTAGGCAACCTGTCTAGCAAGGAAGGGTGTGAAAGGGTCTGTGGTTCCCATATTGGTCTGAGAACTGTTGATTCCAACTCCTGGCATGTGTATGCCCTCTTCACCCTGCTCTGGCTCCTGCACAGTATTCAGGGCCATCTCCCCCAACTCTTGGATTCTGATGCCATCATTGTAATACCCTCCTACATAGACATCCTTCCTAGCCCCCTTGAGCTCTGACTCTGCACTCTGCTACAGTGGCCCTCCTGCACCACAGACATGTACTACCTCGTGTTTTTTGGACTGTACTATTCAGGAAGGAAAAAGAAGAAAAAGAAAGGGAAGAAAAGTGAAAGGAAGTAAAGTGGGGAGACAAGTAAAAAAGAAACTAATAAGGAAGGAAAAGAGAAGACATATAAGATTTGGGGAAAAAATAATAAAGTCATAAAATTCTAAAAGACCATAGGAGTACATACCTAGTGATCCCTAAGTCTTGCTAAATATCAGAATTACCTGAAGAACTTCTAAAAACCAAGATATTGAATGTCTTGGTGAAAACACTATTATTTAACCAGCTCTCCCAATGCCCTGTTGAAGGCTTATTCTAGTACACTGGTGTTTTCAGGCTGTCCTTCAAAGAGTCCCATGGTTTTCTCAAGCTTCCAGGGAATATGTGCCTGTGTGTGTAAATGGAAAAGAGGTAGAAAGGGCTGGGGCATCTGGGTGGCTCAGTGGGTTAAAGCCTCTGCTTTCGGCTCAGGTCATGATCCCAGGGTCCTGGGATCAAATCCCACATCGGGCTCTCTGCTCCGCAGGGAGCCTGCTTCCCTTCTGCCTCTCTGCCTACTTGTGACCTCTGTCTGTCAAATAAATAAATAAAATCTTAAAAAAAAAAAAAAGAGGTAGAAATGGGTCCACCTTGTGAATCACACCCACTCTTACTTCAACCAGAGGAGAGTAAAACTCCAAATGTATTTTTTATATTTGGCCTCCATATAGTATTTCTTTAAAAGACATTTCTGACCTAAAAATGATGAGAAAGCATAGTATTATACTATTTTGCTCCTCTTAATTATTGCATTTGGCCTTTACTGTAATCAAGGCAAATTCTAGAAATACTCAAGGGTTCTTTTAGAAACGTAAACATTCTTCAGTGCAACAAAAATCACTCTAACTTGCCAATCTTATTTATATTGTATCTAGTAATGCATACTGTTTCATTATGTTTTGTACAAAGTTAATAGGCTTCATTCTTTCATACAAAGGGTAAATTTTAAAAAGTCATTCTTTCTAAAACCTAATATTTTGGAAACATTGATGTTTAAAAAATGATGTGCTATCTAAATTATGACAAATATTATAGCTATAGCTTATTTTTTAAGAAGGTGAAGTATAGTGACACATATCTTTTCACATCACAAAGACATTAAGTTTATTTAACAAATATTTGTCATGTTCTTTTGTATGTTCAGTACCATGAAAAATAAGAAGTAGTTCACCTCTAAGAGGGGAATTGATTCTCTATCCAGAGAGACACAAAAAAGCAAGAATCATGAAACACTGTCAGTACAAGTATAAAGATAAAAGGGAGAAAGAACTGTGGAGCCCAGAGAAAGAGTGTAGAGGTCAGTCTAGGGATTTTAGAAAGGCTTTCTATAGAAGGTTAGGTTTAAGCTGCAAAGTTTATTCCTGCTGGTTATTTCAAAAATGTCCTTAAATGTGGCCAGGGTGAACTTATTCAGCCTCTGAAGCCCATATGCTACACTGATTCTAATGCAAGATCATCTAACAATCTCTGTGCCTTATTTAGATCATGTGAGTAGGCAGGTTCTGAAACATGACATCATTCACTCCTCCTTCCACACCTCATTTAATAGGCATTAATGGTTTTGTTTTTTATTTTCTCAGATGTCCACTTACTGTAAATATTTGGGAAGAAGCCTTCCAGGAGAGTGGATACATGAAGGTTGAAGTAATTCTGGATAGTGAGAACTGGATTCACCATTTGTTAGTTATATGGTGACAGTTTATGTCAGTTTTTTACAGTTCCTTCCTTTATAAAGTTGGTATAAACCTCTCTTTCCAGATATTTATGTGTCATGATTTAAGCAATATAAGATCATATCTTTGTTATGGTTAATGCATTTCATAGATGTTCAAACATTCATATCCTTTCATTATTTTCAGATAATGAATTTTCACCCCCCAAAAGATGATAAGGTAATTAATGATAAAAGTGGGTAGTAGGATATAACAAATATTTTAATTAATTCTTAAAGACTGGGTGTGGACCAGCATGACAGTTTATTATTCCTGGGAGTCTCAGATGCAAAGAAATCCACTGTCTCTCACAGCTCTTTTCTGTGTGCATCTGTCTGGGGCTCATGAGGAAAACTGGGGACAGAGCAGGACCAGAAAGGGGCCTATTAGTGGCACAGGCATGCTGGGCCTACCTGGGTGTGTGAGTGGAAGAGTACTTGGAGAAGTCCACCTGTGTACAGGTTCTGTATGAACATAAGGTGGTGATTGGCTATCACTTGGGAAGAGAAAGGAACACTGGAAAATCCTACCACTGAGACCCTTGTGCACAGGGTCTACCTAAGATTGAGGCTAAAGCAGGAGAATCAAGAAAGCATTGCTCTTACCACAAGTAACAAATTGTAGCAGTCTTTGTTTCACCAAGGGAGAGACAAAAGCATGGAGAGAAACCACCCATGTGTCACAGGCATGCAAGCCCACAGAGAGCCAAGGGTGGGACAGGAAAACTTT
This sequence comes from Martes martes, assembly GCF_963455335.1. Taxonomy (NCBI): domain Eukaryota; kingdom Metazoa; phylum Chordata; class Mammalia; order Carnivora; family Mustelidae; genus Martes; species Martes martes. The sequence continues at coordinate 72,845,894 of NC_137898.1, read as the reverse complement.
AGCACTCTGCATCTTGTGCTAACTTTGAGGTAATACTGCCCTACCACTAGAGGAAACCCAAACCTAGCTCAGCTACAGATCAGATTTACTCAAACTTGCCTCTCAAATTGTTTGACAAAAGAAAAGGCTGCCCATTGCCAGGCATAAATTTTATTTACCTAGCTTTAACTCACATTCCAGTCACCATGTCTAGCATTTATTTAATCATTATGAGACACACAAAGTAAGAAAAAAAATAAACCTATATTTAAGAAATAAAAGCATGAATAGAACCAGAATTGGAATTGGCCCAGAGATTGACTATCAGGCATGGAGCTTAAAATAACTACAATTAACCTGTTAAAGAATTTAGTAGTGAAAGAAATGGCAGCATGTGTGAAAAGATGGGGAGGATTCAGAATAAATAAATAAAGTACAAAAAAGATTCAAATGTAAATGAAAAAATATAAAAAATATAGAAAAAATATATGAAGAAATTACTTCAACAGGCTTATTAGAAGGGACACAGCTGTGGAAAGAATCAGTAAATTTTAAGATAGTTCAATAAAAATTATCCAAACTAAAACAGAGGGAAAAAAAAAAAGAGTGAAAAAGCAAACAGAAACAGCTGAGTTGTAAAACAATACCAAATGGTTTAAAATACCTGTAATTAGAATTTTGGGAAGAAGAGAATGTGGCAGAAGAAATATCTGAAGAGGTAACGGCCAAGACTTTTTCAAATGTTATGAAATACAATAAGCCACAGTTCCAAAAGCCTCAGAGAAACTCATAAAGCAGGATAAATACAGTCAAATTTATTTTAAAGGGGCTAAAAAAATTAAAGTGTGTTATATTTACTCACATTGTTACCATGTCCAGCTGCTGCCACTGCCTCCTCCCCACCCCCCGCTTTTGGGGTGTGCACCCGCATGTGTTGATTCAGAAGTCTACCTGGTATCATACTCCCTCTGTCAAAAGAGCTGTCCTTATCATGTCTTTTCATGCAAGTCTTCTGGAAATAATTTATCTTACCTTTAGTTGTCTGAAAAGGTACCTTGCTTTCCTATTTGTAAAATGCTTTCACTGGGCATAATTCTAGGTGGGGAGTTGTTTTGTTTTTGTTTTTGTTTTCGTTTTCTGTGTGTCAGATAAGCCAGTCATTGTCTAATGGCTGGCAGGGTTTCAGAAGAGAAGTCTGCCTATTTTTCGCATTTGTATAATGCTTTTTTTCTCTCACTTCAAGATTTTCTCTTTATCTTTGTTTTTTAGCAAGTTGACTATAAATTGTGAAAGTGTGTTTTTTCTTCATATTTATCCTGAAATTCTGAAGTTAGTACAGTAGATAACACTTGTGATTTTATGAGGTCAGTGTTATCCTGCTGGCAAAACATAACATCCCCCTGAAACTGAACACTAATATCCCTCATAAGCATAAGAGGGGAAAAAAAATGTAAAAAATCTGACAAATCAGAATTGTAGTGTGTCTGTTTTTTTTTTTTTTTCCCTAAGATTTTATTTATTTATCTGATAGAGAGAGACAGCCAGAGAGGGAATACAAGCAGGGGCAGAGGGAGAGGGAGAAGCAGACTTCCAGCTGAGCAAGGAGCCAGAAACGGAACTTGATCCCAGAACCCTGGGATCCCAGGATCCTGGGATCAGGACCTGATCTGAAGGCTAAAGGACTGAGCCACCCAGGTGCCCTTCAACAGACTTTTAAGATAAAAACTATGTGAACTAGGGCGCCTGGGTGGCTCAGTGGTTTAAAGACTCTTCCTTTGGCTCAGGTCATGATCTCAGGGTCCTGGGATGGAGACCTGCATCGGGCTCTCTGCTCAGCAGGGAGTCTTCTTCTCCCTCTCTCTCTCTGCCTGCCTCTCTGCCTACTTGTAATCTCTGTCTGTCAAATAAATAAATAAAATCTTTAAAAAACAAACAAACAAACTATGTGAACTAGATAGGTGACTATCTAGGTCATTTCTTTGTGAGTAAACTTTGTTACTTTTTTCTCTCAAGGATTTTGTTCATTTAATCTATGTTTTTGAATTTACAGCATGAAACTGTTCAAAATAGTCTCTTATTATCTTTTAATGTCAGAAAAATCTGCAGTTATGGCCCCTCTTTCCTTTCTGATGTTGGTAAAATGTGCTGTTTCTTCTTGTTCTTGCCTAGTCTGGCTAGAGTTTTATAAATTGATTGAAGCTTTGACAAGAAGCAGCTGTTAGTTTCACTGGTTTTCTCTATTTTTTTCTCCATTTCAATTGTAATGATTTTTACTTGCTCCATTATTTGTTTCCATGTCTTACTTTGGACCTAATTTGCTCTTCTTATTTAAAAATTTTTAAAGTTGAAATTTAGACCATTGATGTGAGACAATTGTTCTTTTCTTAATATAAGTATTATGCTATAGATTTTCATCTAAGCACTGTTTGAGCAGCGCCACACTAACACTGACATGTTATGTTCTTATTTTTATCTAGTTTAAAATATCTCATAATCTCCCCCTGGAAATACTTCTTTGATCCATAGATTATTTAGAAGAGTGTTGTTTAATTTTCAGATATTTCAGAATTTTCTGGATAACATTTTGTTAATATTCTGGTTTAATTCTTTATGTTCGCAGATCACACTTCAACTAACTGGAATATTTTTAATTTGCTAAGATTTGTTTTAGCTTAGCACATGTTATATCTTGGTGATTCTCTCTTGTATACTTGGGAAAAATGTATATGTTGCTTTATGGGGATATATTATTGTATAAATGCCAGTTATGTCATGTTGCCCAATTGTGTCATTCCAATCTTCTACACTTACTGATTCTGTTTGTCCTATCAATCAGTGGGAGTTCAATCTACAACTCTAGTTATGGATTTGCCAGTCTTTCCTTTCAATTCTATCAGTTTTTGCCTTGTAATGTGCTTACACATTAGGATCATAATGTCATCTTCATGAATTGACCTGTTTCTCATTATGAAATGTTCCTATTTATCCCTAGTAATATTGCTCGTTCTGTTATCCCCTTTGATGCTAACATAGTCATTCTGGTTTCCTCTTGATTCATTTTTGCATGTTATATATTTTTTCATCCTTATACATTTAATCTAATTCTATCTTTAAATTTAAACGTGGGTTTTTATAGATTGGTATGTGATTGATTCTTTTTTTTTCTTTAAAGACTTTACTTGTTTATTTGACAGAGAGAGAGAGATCACAAGTAGGCAGAGAGGCAGGCAGAGAGAGGGGGGGAAGCAGGCTCTCCGCACAGCAGAGAGCCCGATGTGGGGCTCAATCCCAGGACCCTGAGATTACGACCTGAGCCGAAGGCAGAAACTTAACCCACTGAGCCACCCAGGCGCCCCTTGTTTTCTTTATCAATGTAAGGTTTTATAGGCGAGACAAACATGACACCAGGCGAGGTAGGTACAAGGCAAGATTTATTAAAGGCACTCTCCGGCAAAGTTTCAGGGCTCAGGAGAAGGGGAGCCAGGAAAGTTGCACCGGGAGGAGGTGGGCACCCTCGGGAGAGGTTCCTCGACTCCGGAAAGGGGAGTGGGGGAAGTCACACTGGGAGGGAGGTGGCGGGGGTCTTTTATTGGGCCAAGGCAGGGCATGGGCTCACATCCATATATGGTAGGGTATTTGGTGATGGGAGGGTATGGGGTGGGGGGTCCTGATACCTCTGTTTCCTGCATAGGTATCAGGTTACCTATGGAGACATGGTGAACTGGGCATACATCCTTTTGGTGGGAGAGTCAAGGGTTAAGGAAAGCGGGGGGGGGGGGGGGGGGGATGCTGGAAGACAGCCGGACCAGCTGTCATTTCAATTGTTCCTCCTGCACTCCCGGAGCCCGCCAACCCAACAAAGTCTAAAATCTCTGACTGAGATCTTTCAGTTGAGATGTTTGAACCATGTATAATTGATGTAATTATCGATATCTTTAGGTTTAAATGTACTATCTTTCTGTTTGTTTCATTCCTGGGTCTTCAGGTATTGGGAAATGTATGTAGAAGTGGCTATAGGGATTGCATGTGTAATTTTGCTCTAACACTCTGCATGTGACAGAACACAGAGAGAAAGTCCACCCTGAGAACTTCATTTTGTTGATACTTTAGAGGGGCAGGATTTTATATTCTTAATTATTGTAAGGACCTACCTATTTTAAACAATGTAAGGACTTATTTTAAACTGTCCTTGCTCCCCTTCCCCCAGGGGACTTAAAAACAAGTCCCGGAAACCAGTTCCAGGTAACAAAGCCCAGGTACAAGGGTGGGTCAGGTCAGGTGGAGACACCCGATCAGTGGGGGCGCATACTGTCTCCTAGCTACCAAGGTGATGGGCTAGTTTCCATGGCTACTATGGGGTGTATTGTAATTTAATTAGCCACTGTGTGTGGCCAGGCCCAACCACATGGTCTTTGCTCTATAAAAGTTAGTCTGGAAAGCAGGGAGTGGTCGTCCTCGCTGTAAGGGGTGTCCCCAACCGGTCTGTTTGACGGTCGGTCTGATTCTTGATGCTTGGCGCGAAATAAAGCTTTGCTTGACCTTCGCTTTGTATCAGTCTCTCTCCTTTAATCACGGACCCGTTAAATGGGCATAACAATTATGTTCTCCACAATACCTGGCATAGCATTCTACATATTTTAACAGCTTGGTAATATTTATTGATTCGATTTGTTTGTTTCCTTTTGATTACAGATTGCTATCTCCCACTAACCCATTAAAAAGGGCAAATTACTTTATTTGATATGGTGAATTATAATATTAGAACCTTGAAACAATAAAATGACCACAAACTTAAGATAGGAGACTTTGGATGGGTTCCACTGTAGAGAATATGAATTTACCATTTCATCTCTTTGGAGCTCAGTTTTGTCCTTAGGATAACAGGGAGGTTGGTCAAGGTGATCCTATAATCTCATTCAGTCATGAAAATGACGACATTTTCTAGATCAGCTATCTTTTTTTTTTTTTTTCTTTTTGGTGCAAAATGGTGGTTTATTAAAGCATGGGGACAGGACCCCTGGGCTGAAAGAACTGCTGCACTGGGGTTGTGAGAGGTGCCTGGTTATATACTATGGGGTTGGGGAAGTAAGGAAAAAGGAGGTTTCAAAAGAACTTTCATATGCTAAAGAAGACCAGCAAGATACCAGAGGCCTTGCCATTGTCAAGTTAAGGTTGTTTCTCCCCTCTAGCAAGACATTAACATTAAGATAGTTGGGAGATTCATGGAAGACTGTCACACCTGTCCCACCCAAGGGGGAGGGGGGGGCTGGCAGCGTGTCAGCTTATGCTTTGTCTTCAGTCAGCCTTTCTCCCCTGAACAATTTGAACCCTTAAATCTTTAAGGTGGAAGGTGGAAGGTCTCATCTTCTGTAACGTCCTCCTGCTGAATAGGGGCATAGAGATGTCCCTACCTATGGGTCAATATTGGTCAGTTGGGGAATGTAGAGGGGAGTTACAAAGTGGGGAGGCAGCTGAATCCAACGTGGTCAGCATATGAACCTCCTTGAGTAGAAAGGATCATCTGTTACCTGGAAGTAATGGCAGTGAAGGAGCCTTGGCACTAGGCAGAGAGACACCAGAAATGAGAACAAAATACAGTTAAGATTATGAGAGAGAGGTCTGAATAAAAGATCTTTGAAAGTTGACCTCCAGTCCAAGAGATTAAAGCAATCACTAAAGGAAAGAGATGACTTACAGCGCCAGGTTGAGGATTCTTGTCAGGTAGAAACCCAGAAGTATTTTGTGGTAATCTGGACTGTATATACAGCCTGCTGTTTATGCTAATGCCAGTCTATGTTGTGCAACAGTTAAAACATCTAATGCCATTCTGTTTTGTAAAGCTGCTTTACACATTTGTATTGCCTTAGAATTTAATAGAGAAATGCTACTTTGAGGGTCATTTAGGGCTTTGACCATATACTTACTGAGAGTTTCCATGTGCCAAACATCCTCCAGTCTCAAAGAGGATGCTAGGTGGTAATACCAATGTAACACAAACCGTGTCCACCATTGTTTAAATTTGGAAGGTTGGCTGGGTTAGTGATGGTTTTAATAGAGTCCATGCATCCAGGCAAAACCCAGAGTACAGTGGCCTATCCAGCCTGGGGGAGTCTGTGGACACAAGTTAGGGCTGCACAGCCACTGGGTCCTGTTAGGAGACAGTCATATAATTCTGGACCTCCTTGAATTGCAGTCGGGTTTTCAATAGCTACTTGGTTTTGGAGGGCCGTTCTTTGAACATGCAATCATTTCAGGCCCATATTTGATTGGGGAGTTATAGCTTGATCAGCTATTCTGTTATAGGCACTGAGCTAGGTAGTTCCCGCCATCATGAATCTTTATGAGCCTAGCTTTACTCATATGTATTTTTATTATTTCATTATTGCATCATCAGAAATCTTATTACCTTGTAATATAATTAATATGTGCTGAGAGTAAACAGAAATGGTGAAATGTCTCAACCTCTGGGAGAAAACAGAAATCTTTCAACATCTATTCTTATCACCTTCTAGTATTGCAGAGGCTGGAAAGTTGAAAATCACATTTTCCAGATTCCCTTGAAGCAAAGACTCTGTGTATGTTTATGTTTCATCAGTCAGATGCACAAGTGAGAAACCTGAATTTAAATTAGGTTAAGTGGGGGGAAAGGCCAGGTGTGAGGCATTTATTTTGCTGTTGTTGATCACAGCAGAGCAGAGTGGTTATGGAATTATCTGAAGCAGCAGCCTCTTGACTGAGCAGATGCATTCCTGATCATGATAAAAAACAGAAGCACCCTTAGAGTTACAGTTCTTTGGTGTAGCTTTAGGAGTCATTGCTGGAAGTTCAGCCTCATGTTTTGTTACTTAATTTTTCCTCCAAATTCTGTAGGTCATTTAATACACATCAGTAAGTTTCTTTCTACTTCAGTACTCAGCAACCAAATGCTGACTGACAGAAATGATTAACAAAAGGGAAAATATGGCTGGGAATAGTTGTGAAAATAGAATTTTCCAGGACAGATCTGAAAATATTAGTGATCTGAGGGATGTTTAAAAGGTATTTAAATATAACAGATTTCTTTTCAGTAGGACTTCTGAAAAACTTTGAATAGTTAACTTGTGTTATAAATCACACTGTGCAGCATTTTCCCAATGCACTTGATCAGGAAATTAATTATTCATTTCAGGGGAAATCTATTATCAGCTTGAGAAACAGAGACAGAGTTTGTGAAACATTGGTCTAAGTAAAATACCCTGAAGTCTGATCCAACAACCTTTGCTTTTGTTCAAGTTTATTTGTTCCAAGCAATCTGTTTCCTCCCATATATCTTGTTGTCATGCTATAGTAGGCAGTTTTCTGGATAGGGATATCAATATCCAACCAATATAAAAAGTATATACTTCTAAAAGTTGGTGGCATTATTTATTTGGACAAATTAATTTCATTTCAGTTTGGCTAGAGTAATGAAAACCATATGTGAAAGAAGCCCAGTTTGGTTTTGATCCCAAAGAAATCAAAGTGAAAACAGTAAGAAGATAAAAAAATTTTGTCTTTATCTCCCAGGTTTTTTTGGATCTAAATGAGTTCAGTGGAGGTAAAACTTTAAGAAAGTAAGAAAGAACTCTATTTCTATGGTGAGATAGTATTTGAATACTACAGAATCCTAGGCTTGAGATCAGCCTTTGCTTTACAAAATTAATGACCTCATACTGCAATGTGAAAGGCACGGTCATTTTCTAAAGTAAAGAAAGAAATTAATTCAGCCCAGAGTGGTAAGGAAAGATATCACAAAAGATGTGATGTTTGGTATCTAGAAGGCTTGTTAGAGCTAGAGTTGGTTGGGGTAGAGTGGAAAGTAACTATGATTGAGGGTGGGTCAGTGTGATTATAGACCTTGGGTATGACTTCTGTAAGTCTAATGAATTTTGCAAGTCAAAACGAGCACTTAAAACTTGGCCATGTGTTACAATGTGAATTAAGTGATTAGAAAAAAGATCACAACATTAGAGTGTCACTACTATGATTAATAATCATGAATAAACTTCATACCTCAGTCTTAATTAAGCAGGGGCTATATACCTGGCCTTGGAGCCACAACTTTTCAGCATTCATGCCTACTACTTCCCTATGGCTCCTCTGCTATCTACTTCAGGTCTTGGGCAGGAAAGGATTTTCTATCCATCTCTCAGTAGTAGCTGATCTCTACTTTGTATCAGTCCTGGACCCTGGACCCAGGAGCTTTTCTTTCTTTTTTTTTTTTTTGGAAATATTTTATTTATTTATTTGAGAGAGAGAGACAGAGATAGTGACAGAGAAAGCAGGAGCAGGGAGGAGAGGGAGAAGCATGTTCCCCACTGAGCAAGAAGCCCTACATAGGCTGGATCCCAGGACCCTGGGATCATGATGAGCCAAAGGCATACGCTTAACCTACTGAGCCACACAGGCGCCCCTTTTTTCACCTTCTAATTCTACCCTTCCCCCAGAAGGAGTAGATTTTTCTCTGGGTGCAGGGATGGGAAGGTTTCTCAACCCTCCTCAGAAAAAGGTACATCTACATCATCACTTTCACATAAGCGGAGAACCTTTTCCAGGGCTCTATGTGTTGGAGTGGTTCCTGCCCCTCTCTCGGTGGCTTAAGAATTTGTGATATATGAGACACAGATCTGGGGAAGTGAGGGGTGATTTACAACTTCCTCCCCGGGGAAACAGTCACTACCTAAACACCTGCACATGGTTGTCACCCAGGAGTCTCCATGCTGCCTGAAGCCCTGCGTCCAGCCTTCAGTCAGAACATCTTTGGAGGCCTGTGGAAAAGAAACTGTGGGTTAGGGTGAATTCTGCTTGTGTCAAGGTTCTCACACCACTCTAAAATGCTAAGCTCTCCTACTCATTGACTTTAAGAATGTGTAGTGTTGTAGCTGATTGCCTCTTACCTGATTTGCCGACAGCAATATTTTCCTCTCATGTTCTGTCAAAAATCAAATATTTCTTTAGTCCCATCTCTTCTCAGGGGGGCATGCCATTCATTGAAATTGAATTGGTTTGCCTTGCCACTCAGCTCTCTTATGATATCAAGAAAATTTATGATTTTACAGATTATCCAACCTTTCTCATAGCTACAAAAGTGACATTCGCTTGCCACTTTCTACATTCTAAGCAGAAATGGAAAGTCTTATCTACTAGTTTTAGCATCAGTCGATGGTTCTTGCCTGAAATAGTTACAACTATCATGTTCACAAATTTTTCTAATTTCATCATTCCTTCCACATTTGTTAATTGACATTAGAAAGCTTATTTTAAAAGAAAACAGGTGAAAAAGACTAGGAGTGCCAAGAAATAAGTAGGGGACCCCACATTGTGTTTCCTGAGACATATGAACTATGAGGGGAAAAATTTACATTTGAGAGCATACCAGGGAAATAGCTTCCAGATAATTCTGCTAATTTATGCTATTATTATAAAATTAAGTCCTACAATCTTTTTTTTTTTTGATGTTTTGCTAAGTGGTAGGCATTGAATTAGGCACCACACTGAGTTCTGTTGATACAAAAGAAAAGAACCTTTTATCCATCCTCCAAAACAGTTAACCTTCATTCAGCCTTTACCATCTTCCAGGAACTCTCCTAAATGATTAGTAAGTATTATTTTATTTGTCTCTCACAGCAATCCTATGAAGTATGTACCATTATTATATTTTCATTTATAATTCAGTTGACTATGATAGAGATTAATAAAAGTTATGCAGCTTGTGGGAGGAAGAGTTGAGGTCTACCTCAGTCAGTCTGATTGTAGAACCAATTCCTCTAGGTGTGATGGGGGAAACAGGCTTGGACTCTGCTGTCAGCAAGACCTGAGATTCTTGGAAATAGCACTTGTAAACAGCACCTGGAAACAGCTGTGTGGCTCTGGTCAGGTTCTATTAACCTCTCTTTAGTTTTTCATCTGCAAAATGAGGGAAATAATACCTATGCCATTAAGCTATTATAATAATTAAATGAAAGTACAAACTGTAGAAAGAATAAAATTTAGTATTACGTCTGATAGAGTAATAACTCCAGTTAACCCTTAGTTTCCTTTCCATCCTCCCTTCCATCAAGGATCTGGATTTAGTGCAAGTGAAGTATGTGTAAGTGGTGCAGTGCTATGACAAAAGATGTATCCAAACACAGAGATATTACTTCTTCCCAGCTGGGGAGGAGGTTAGGGGAAGCTACACAGGGCAAATGAGCCTGCAGTGCTATAAAATGCATGGCCTAATCTGTCTACTTGAAATGAGTGATAATAATCACACTCTAATGCTGACTTCCTTTCCATTTTCTCAAAATACTTTACTCACATTAGCAGATGTAGCTGATGTATGGGTCTTGATGACAGTTTTAAAAAGCATTAGCTCAAAAAAAAAAAAAAAAAAAAAAAAGCATTAGCTCTTTGGAACAGAAATCTTTTTCCATGAACAAACTCTTTGTCCTGACTCTGGACTCGACTGTTTATAGTAAAACAGACAAGGCATTTCTCCCCTCCAGTTATCCACTCTCAAGAAACAAATAGATGAGGAGCAACTGGGTGGCTCAGTCAGTGAAGCAGCTGCCTTCAGCTCAGGTAATGATCCTAGGGTCTGGGATTGAGCCCCATGTCGGGCTCCTTGCTCCATGGGATGTCTGCTTCTCCTCCTGCCCCTCTCCCCCGCTTGTGTTCTCTCTCTCACTTCCTTGCTCTCTCTCAAGTAAATAAATAACATCTTTTAAAAGAGAGAGAGAGAGAGAACTAACAGATGAGATTTGTGTCTCCTTTAGGTCTTTCCTTGTCCTGCCAAACATCTCTAGGTCTTTCAACTATTTTTCCTATTCCAGAAAGCTCATGTATTCTAGAAACATTCATTGTTGTACCAGGCACTGAGGAAGGCACTGGGGATTCGGTAGCAAGTGTGACTACATACCCTGCTCTGGAGGAGTATACAGGCCACAATGAAGACAGACAAATGAATAGATGTTCTCTCAGAGTGCTACAGGTTCTAGGCTCTTTTCCCTCCATGTTTCCACTTCTAAACAAACACCAGTAAAACATGAGCAAGACTCACATTTCAGTAACATTTGATGATACATGTAAAATTCTTGGGAAATTTTTTTTTTTTTTTAAATAGGGCAGTGCAACAGTGAAATTATATCTCCCTTATCTGGCAATAAGACATTTTCCTGATTTTGGTTCAGGAAAAAGATGCAGAATTGGAAAAGTGAACATGCTTAATCCTACAGAGGAAGAGATAGAACTTGGAAGCAGGAAAGCAAAGCCCAGTTCTGAATCAGTTTAGATCTCAGTATAAACCGTTTGATGTAATCTGAACCCAGGCCCAGTGCATTTCCTGTTCTTGTGATCATGTGAAGTATCATTCTAAGACAATATCCTTCTTTAGGTACCCCTGCGATTCAGCAAACTGAATCACAAAGGAATCAACTCTAATCAGTTTGGCTGCTTACCCAGTGACTGGCAGTATAATTTGAATGAGTTCAGTGGAATTACTTTAGTCATCCCTGCCTCCGTCATATTCTTTTCATTTCAATTTTATTGATTGCACTGTATTCAAAGAAAGATGGAAGTATCTTGGCACATAATTTTTTATCAGGAGTGGGAAGTGAGGTTGGAGAGGGCTCTTGCTTATTTTAAATATTTTGCCTTTTCCCCCAACACTGATAGTGTGACCCACTACCAGTGGTTTTCCTGTTGTGCAGTCTTGTGACCAAGGGCCCACATTTATAAGGTGGCCAACTAAGATTAGCAGTTCATCCCATGACCACAGATTAGTTTTTCTCTATATGCATAGCAAAAGGACTTTTGCAGACACCAAACCTTGGAAATGTCATGTCTTTACTCATCAAGATCAATACTAACCAGCCCAGGCCTGAACTACATATTTTGTCTCCATAAGCTCTAACTCAGGAGAGATATTAGTGCCTCAATTTACCCAAAGAAAAATAAAGCATTGTGTTGGAGGGAAGGTACTGATGCTTTAAGTGGGGAAGATCATGATTGAATCAGCTCTTTTAATATCTCTTTTCAAGTAGACTCAGGAAAATAGGTAGGTTCCAGAACCCAGGGTGGGGGTTATACTTGCCTCTCTGGGCCTGGACCAGAAGACTCTACTTATTGCTCAGAGTTGGATAAGTTTTATGCCAGAAAAGAACAGTTACAGCTTCAGCAAAACAGACATCTGAAGGGAAGAACTTAAAACTCAATTTTAGGATTTAAATTTAAAAACTGATAGAAATATATGTCTTTACCATGATGGATGTATACATTGTGGTGGGAAACACTGGAGTACCAGGCTATAAATCTATCCTCTTCATCTGTAAGAGTTCACGGGAAGTGTATGGACTTCCTTATGATTCCTTGTTTGGGGAGATCACAACTGAACATGATAAATGGGATAAATACATACCTAACTCCTGACTTCAACCGAAGTTTTACTAAACAGTTTTGCTTTTGAACTCCATGGACCTTCGATGCGCCATCCTGACTGTTCCATTAATATCATGCATGGTTTTGTATACATAAAATCCCAGCAAAGGGTGTCATACTCATTATAGAACAACTGGGCTCTATAAAGCCTACTGCCTTCTTCTCACTCAGGATCTATTTTTCTGAGTTTAGGTCCCTTTGTTTGAAATTTTTGCCCATTTTCTCAATCCCCCCCCCCTTTTTTTACGTAATTCTTATCTTTTCTTTGGATATCAACCTAGATATCACCTCCTCAAAGAAGTATTTCTTAACTCATCTGATGAAATTAGTCTCTTTAAAATAAGCATTCCTAATACCCTTTGATTTACCTACATTGCAGATAACAAGTTTTAATTATATAACCTTTTATTGAATATTTATGTTTTCTGCTAGATGCTGAAGTTTCATGAGGGCAGGAATAATTTTCATTGTATCTACTTCTATAGTCACAGTGCCTAGTAAGCTCTCTGGTTCAAATAGGTGTTCAGTACATGTTTCTATAAGAAATGAACAAATTAAATGAAGATATAAAGACAAGGAGAAATACAGTAATCTAAAACCAGGGAAGATCAGAAAATTTTAGCACTCACAGAAGCATAGATGAGTAATGTGACAGTACAATTTCAGCTAGGGTTTAGATGATATACAAGTCATTCAGGTATGTGCTATGAGGAATTCACTAATTCAGGCAAAATCAATTAAATATGAAATCTGTAATATACATTTGAGGAGGCACTAAGAATATACATAACAAAATAATAACTCTGTATATCAAGGGCTTACACACTTTGCCAAGTTATGCATACATTAACTCATACACAGATGAATAAGACATGATAGCAGCCTGAGGAACTCATCATTGAGAGGGGAAAATGTTAATGAGTAATGCAAATAATTATCTCTAATTTAATATGTAAACATCTCTAATTTAGTATAGAGGTAATTACAGAGAGTTTCAGAAAACAGAGAGCATGAGGGAGATTAGTTCGCCTAGGGGCATCAGGGAGAGACTCAAAGAGGTGACATTAAGCTAGGTCTTGAGTTCAGTAGGTAGATAAGAACAGAAGGGTGTAATCAAGGTTATTATGAGAAAAATTGCCTGGAAAGGAACATGAAGTTTTGGGTGGCATATTTCAGGAATAAACGCATAGTCTCTTGTATAAGGGAAGAGAATGGATAAGCAGTGCAAGATAAAGGAGAAAAAATAAAATTGGGGCCAGACTGCAGAAGTCTTGGCATATGATGCTAAGGAGTTTGGACTTAAACAATATTCTGTAACCTGTGCGGAGACTTCTAAAGATTTTTATGTGAAAGACTGAGGAGATCAAATTTATATTTTAGAAAAAGCCTATCCTTTGATCCAACACTTTGTTATAAGCAGAAGCTTAAAAGAAAAGATATCAATCAGCAAAAGTCTAGGCATAGGCTCGGTTGGCATCCCCCTCAGGCTTATATGTAGGATAAATACCACATGCTTTTGGCATTCAAAGACAGCTGATTCCACAGTGATCTTTCACCCACATTTCTGCACAAAGATTGCCAACTACCTTTAGTAATACCACCTGCACACATCAAGAGTAAATATACCATTATGTATCTTCTCCATTTTGTATGTTGGTATAGTCAACATCCCAGCATTCACAACTGTTAATAAGTGCATTTCTTTCATGTCTGAAATTATAAAATCTTAAAAGGTAGAATATAAATTTCACATAATTTGAATTCTAATGAGCACATCAGTAGACTTTTTTTTTCTCCTGTGGCTTACTTTTAATTTCAAAAAGAAAACACGCTTTTTAAATATTTAAGTAGCACATCAGTATATAAACCCATCTTCCTGAAAACCACCACTGGCACTTGGTTTAATATATTATCATGCATTTTTCTATGCATAGACAAGCATATCCACACATTCTTTTCTTTGGGAAATGAACTTGCTATACTATGTGTATTTTTAGCTATGTCATTAAATTTTTAGTCTAACAGTCTATCATGGGTAGCTTTTCAAATCAATATTTCAAATCGAACATAAACTTTTATGAACAACTATAAAATGCATGCTACAAACCTATCATAACTTACTTAAGCTATTTTTAACTAATAGATATTTAACTGGGTTTCTAATTATTAACTCTTAAAAATTATACTCCAGTAAATGTCATTTGAGTTTTTGCATATTTTCAAGTATTCATTAAAGTGCTCATAATCACAACTCTTACTACTGCTAAGTCAAAATGTGCCTGCCTTTTCAATTTTGATTTCTCCAAATCATTCACCCAAAAAGGTATGTGAATTTATACTACCACAAAAGATTTAATGAATTTCCCATCTTCTCAAACTTGTGCTTTCCAATACGGGAACCCACTGCCTACATATAGTTGATTAAATTTAAATTAAATAGAATTCAAAATTCAGTTCTCAGTCACACTGGCTATATTTCCAGTGATCAATAGTCACAAGTGGTTAGTGCCTACCATTTGGGATACCACAGATGTAGAAAATTTCCATCATCACAGGAAAGTCTATTAGTGTCACTTCAAAATACAGTCAACAATTGGATATTATGGATCATATATGTTTTGATCAATATGCTAATTTATCAAGGTCTCATTTTAATTTTGATGCTTTATTCAAATTACAAGCATTTTCCAAGCATTATTGATTATTTATATTTCTTTTATTGTTAAGTGGCTATTTATACTTTCCCAATTTTTCTACAGCATTGTTTGGCTTTTTATTAGTATGTGAAATGGATATTGAATTACTATGTCTATGAGCTAGCAGAATAAAATATAATTGAAATAATATTATGGTGATATTATTTGACTCATAAAAAAAGGTTTTGAACTGGTAACAGTAATTTGTTGCATAAAATGCTTTAAAATATCATCATAGTACTGAAAATATCAACATAGTACTGAAAGCCCTAGCTACGGCAATCAGCATAAAGAAATAAAAGGCATCCAAATTGGTAAGGATGAAGTAAAATTCTCACTATTTGCAGATGACATGGTAACATACATAGAAAACCCTAAGACTCCACCAAGAAACTACTAGAACTGATAAATGAATTCAATAAAGTTCCAGGACACAAAAATCAATGTATAGAAATCTGTCACATTCTTATGTACTAATAATGAAGCATCAGAAAGTGAAATTAAGAAAATAATCCTATTTACAAGTGCATCAAAACCAGTAAATTATCTAGGAATAAACTTCACCGAAGAGGTGAAAGACGTGTACTCTGAAAACTATAAAACACCAAAGAAAGAAATTCACGGTGATGCAAAGAAATGGAAAGACAGTCCATGCTCATGCGTTGGAAGAAGAAATGTTGTTAAAATATGTATACTACCCAAAACAATCTGCACATTTAATGCAATCCCTATCAAAATATTAACAGCATTTTTCACAGAACTAGAACAAATAATCTTAAACTTTGCGTGGAACCACCAAAAACTTTGAGTAGCCAAAGCAATCTTGAAAAAGAACAACAAAACTGGAGGCATTACAATTCCGGATTTCAAGTTATATTACAAAGCAGTAGTAATTAAAACAATACAGTACTAGAATAAAAATAGATGCATAGTTCAATGGAATAGAATAGAAAACCCAAAAATAAACCCACAATCATACGGTCAATTAATCTTCAACAAAGGAAGAATGACTATACAATGGGAAAAGAATTCTCCTCAACAAATGATGTTGGTAAAACTGGACAGCTATATGCAAAAGAATGAAACTGGACCACTTTCCTATACATACACAAAAATAAACTCAAAATGGACTAAAGACCTAATTATGAGACCTGAAACCATGAAAATCCTTGAAGAGAGCACAGGCAGCAATTTTTCTGACATCACCACAGCAACATTTTTCTAGATATTTCTCCTGAGCAAGAGAAATAAAAGCAAAAATAAACTATTGGAACTACATCAAAATAAAAAGTTTCTGTGCAGGGAAGGAAGTAATCAACAAAACTAAAGGCAGCCTACTGAATGGGAGAAGATATTTGCAAATGACATATTCAGTAAAGGGTTGATATCCAAAATACATAAAGAACTTAGGCAATTCAATACCCAAAAATAATCCAATTAAAAATGGGCCAAATATATGAACAGACGTGTCTCCAAAGAAGACATCCAAATGGTCAACAGACATATAAAAAAATGCACAACATCACTAATCTGGGAAATGTAAATCGAAACTGCAATGAGATATCTCCTCACACCTGTCTGAATGACTAAAATCATCAGGACAGGAAACAAGTGTTGGCTAGTATGCTGAGAAAAATGAACCCTCTTACAGTGTTGGTGGGAATCCAAACAGGGACAGCCACTGTGGAAAACAGTATGGAGATTCCTCCTAAAGTTAAAAATAGAACTACCATATAAGTATTTACTCCCAAAATACAAAAACACTTGTTTAAAATTCAAAGGGATACACACACACCTATTATTATTGCAGCATTATTTATAATAGACAAATTATGGAAACAACCTAGGTGTCCATGGATAGATAAATGGATAATGAAGTTAGGTGTATACACACACACACACACACACACACACACACACACACACAGAGAGAGAGGAATATTATTCAGCCATAAAAAAGAATGAAATCTTGCCATTTGCAACAAAAGGGATGGAGCCAGAGAGTATTATGCTAAGCAGAATAAGTCAGAGAAAGACAAATACCATATGATCTCACTCGCATGTTGAATTTAAGAAACAAAACAAATGAGCAAAGGGAAAAAAGAGGGAGAGATCAAGAAGCAGACTTTTTTTTTTTTTTTAAGATTTTATTTATTTATTTGACAGGCAGAGATCACAAGTAAGCAGAAAGGCAGGCAGAGAGAGGAAGGGAAGCAGGCTTCCTGCAGAGCAGAGAGCCCGATGCGGGGCTCGATCCCAGGACCCCGAGATCACGGCCTGAGCCGAAGGCAGAGGCTTTAACCCACTGAGCCACCCAGGCGCCCCAAGAAGCAGACTTTTAACTATAGAGAGCAAACTGATGGTTGGGGCTGGTAGGGAAAGTTCGGGGAGGGATGGGTGAAGTAGAGGATGGGGATTAAGGAGTGCACTTGTCATAATGAAAGTAAAATAAAATAAAAATATTCTGTAATAAGTTATAAACTATATCTATTCATCAAAATAATTTTCTAAAGATCCTGGATTGCCAGCACTTGATTAATAAGCTTGGGATTATTAATAGAAACTAATTAAACTGCTTTTCTTGGTAAAAAATTACGTACATTTTTTTCATAAGCCCAACTTTATTCCTAGGTTTGCACAGCTAAAGAGGCTTTGCTGAATTGAAAGCAGACTGCATAAGTCCTCAAATGTCTGGAAAAGGAATAAAAGTAAAAATGTATCTCTGTCTGCTTTACATGTAAAAGTATAGAAGAAATCAAAATGTGAATGGGATTTTTAATGCTTTAGTTTTAATGTTTGGAATTTTGTACTAACAGCTGGCCAGAAGACAAGCAGTAACATTTTCAATATTTCTATAGCTCTTTGTGTTTCCCAAAGAATTTTCACCATAAATCACTCCTGAGTCAGAATAAACTAAAGGCAACAGTTAAAGTTTGGGGAAAACTTGCAATTGAGAAAGTATGGAGTTAGAAGGTTGAACATTTAGCGTACAGAAAATAGAAAAACATTTATTGGAAACGTTTCCTAGACCATGTGCTAGAAACAGAGGCTTGCTCTCATGGGTCCATGTAGGACTCAGCAGAGGCACTGCCATCCAGATGTCAAGGGGCAATGAAAAAACAAGGTGGTCTGAAGACTGGAGAAAGACCAAAATACCTGGGGTACACCCAAGGAAGTCAGGGAGGTGAGAAATGAGTCAAGGTTTGAGAGAAAAGTCTGAGCCTGGGGATCAGAAAAAATAGACGGTATAACCCAACATGGAAGCTCTAAAGGTTTTTAGACTTATAAAATCATGATGGTAACCATGATGATGATGATGATGATGGCCATTGACGCTAGGTAGCCACACTTACTCTCCACAATAATTTTATGAAAAACATAATATTGGCTTTGTAATTTTACAAAAACCAGCTCAGAGAGGTGAAGTAAATTGACAAAATCTAGTCAGGAACAGACTGGTTGTTCTAATCAAAATCTTTTAACTTGAAGTTTTATACTCATAACTGCCACTCTCCTGACTCTGCGGGAGTAAAGTAGCCTCAGGACATGTCTATATCCTTAGGCACAACTGAAATGATTGACAAGACTGTCATTTGAATAAGGGAGTAAGTGCGGTTTGAACTCCAGGATTCCTGACACGGTAGGGGGTGGGGGGCAGTCTGAGCTCTCTTTGGTGGACTGGAAAACACAGGGTTTCTGCAGAAGAGAAAAAGACCACACATTCTAGGCTATGGCCTCTGGCAGGGAGAAACCCCGTCCTGGCAGGGAGTTTTTCAGAGGCAAAATATGTGGTGTTTTGTGTGAGTAACAGCAGAGCGTTTATTTACAGGTGACCTTATCACCATGCAATGTCAAAGATATGTTTATCTTCAGCCTCTCCATTAAAGTCACCTTGCTTTTGCCTTTGCCCCATGTGCATCAAGTACTCAGGCATGACCTGTCCTGCTTTCTTTTCATCCTTCTGGTTTCAACCAAAATGGAAAGGGAAACTTGGTGACATATTAAGGAGGAAGAATAACTTGAATCTACCTAAGAATAACTTGAGATGGACAGTGTAGTGAAACAACAACTGAGAAAAACTTGGAACAGAGAGTCCCCCTGCCTCACCCCGTGCTTGGGATGGCACTAGGAGAATCTACTCTCACTGTGAGATGCCATCACTTACTAGTGTTGCTTCACACCCTTGCTACCAGTCTGCCAATTTAGGCCCCAACAAACCTGGGCTTTATGTTTTCTGAATTTCCTCAAATGTAAATTTAAGATAAAGATACATATCTTCATGGAGTTTTGGCGGGATTAAATGTGATTATATATGCATTAATCAATTTCCTCCTTCGAAAGAGGCAATTTTAAAGTGTTTTTTATATTTTTTGTTTTTTTATTTTTTAAAGATTTTATTTATTTATTTGACAGACAGAGATCACAAGTAGGCAGAGAGGCAGGCAGAGAGAGGAGGAAGCAGACTCCCTGCTGAGCAGAGAGCCTGATGTGTGGCTCGATCCCAGGACCCTGGGAATGTGACCTGAGCCGGAGGCAGAGGCTTTAACCCACTGAGCCACCCAGGCACCCCTAAAAGTGTTTTTTTAAGTGGTGGTAGGGGTGCCTGGGGTTTAGTCAGTTACGCGACCAGCTCTTGATTTTGGCTCACGTCATGAACTCGGGGTCATGGGATGGAGCCCTGAGTCAGGCTCTGTGCTCAGTGGGGAGTCTGGTTGGGACTCTCTCTCTCCCCCTCCTCCCTGCATTCTTTCTCTCTCAAATAAGTAAATCTTAAAAAATTAATTAATTAAAAAAATTAATTAATTAAGAGATGGTATATCACACTCTTGTCACAATATCTCTGTGAACTCAATTTTCTCATTGGTAAAATAAAGATACTAATACTGTTGTTTTATTGTGAGAATTAAGAGGTATACAGTAAAGAGTTTGGCTCATAGGAGGTGCAAAAGAAGTAAAAGGTATCAATGTAACTATTTCTGTTCTAGGGTCACCCTGTGCAGTACCAGGCAACATCTCTTGGACTCCATCTGTAATTTTCCTTCTAGTACCCTCAAAAATGTATGTGTAGATACTAACACCTCCTTAGATGGTGTTAGATCCCTTAACTGAGAAAGGATGCATATATATCCTAAATGTCTACTTATAGGGGAATAATAATGTATATTTCAGGGCTTGTGTTTGATGGTCTATTCAAAATAATAACTATTGTGTTTAGGAATAAGATACAATGTTAAGCAAAATAATAGGAGGTATAAGTTCTGTGCCACAGTGAAGAAAAGCATGTATGCACAGAGATAAAGTCTGTTAGCTCTATAAAAGTAGAAACCTGAATGCGTGGGCAAGTGTGCTAGCACATTCACTAGAATTCACCATCAAACCACAGGGCACAAAGTACTCAAATAACATATGCAGGGGGAAAAAGGAACATTGAAACATAAAAAACAATTGTCTTCAATGAATTAAGGTTGAAATTTACTTTAAAATTTTTTTCTATTGGGACGCCTGGGTGGCTCAGTTGGTTGGGCAGCTGCCTTCGGCTCGGGTCATGATCCCAGCGTCCTGGGATCGAGTCCCACATCGGGCTCCTTGCTCCGCGGGGAGCCTGCTTCTCCCTCTGCCTCTTCCTACCACTCTGTCTGCCTGTGCTCGCTTGCGCTCTCTCTAACAAATAAATAAATTTAAAAAAAAATTTAAAAAAAAATAAAAAAATTTTTTTCTATTGAGTTTGCAATTAAAAATGTAGTTGACAAAAATCCTTGCCTCCTAGAATGTTAGAGAGTCCCCAGTTTGATCATTGCTGTGCTTGTCTCTCAGCCCCCACCCCCCATACACACACCTCCACCTCTGAGCAACGACTGCCAAGAATTTTCTTTGTAAAGAAATTTATTTCTTTGTAAATACAAACACGAAGTTATACATATTCTTTTACCACGTAATTTGTTTTTATACCATGTATTATGGCCATCTTTCCATGTCTGCATTGAAAGGTCTATCTTACTCTTCTTTTAACAGCTCCAAAATTATTCCATACTATGGATTTTCTTTAATTGACTTAGCCACTCTCCTATTACTCACAACTCCACTTTTATAAACAATGATATAATGGACCCATAACCATGGAATTTCAGAGTTAAAGCACTACATTTTATCGATATTGTCAAATTACTCCTGAAAAGGGCTATTTCCACTGTTGTGCCCATCGATAATAAAGCAAAATACCTATTTCCCCACATCCTTACCCAAAGTGGATATGCTCAATCTATTACATTTTTATCACTTCTCCATTTAATTTGCATCGTGAATTAACTGGTAAGAATCTAAATATTTTTATTTCACTTAAACTGATAATTCATATCCCTGGTTCATTTTTCTATTGGATTTTCTTTCATTATTAATGAAGAATGTATATTTGTTCAAAAGGAAAATTGAAATGCAATCACCAAAGAGCCTTGTTAAATTTATGTCTTTTCCCTGGGAGAAATAAATCATTTACAGCTGTGCAGAGAAGAAAAACCCTGAGGGGAGCAGAAAGAGTGAGAATTCAAACTTCACAATTACCGTGAGAGCTGGCTTTGCCGTTCTTCCTTCCCCATAAGCAGAGGAAACTCCCTATTCATGAAGCTCAAAAGTAAGAAGTTGAGGATTAGATGAGGCTCTCAGTTTTCCATTGGGGAAGGAAGCTTCTGCAGGTGCTACACATTCTTCAGCTTGAAGGGGTATCAATTCATCCCTTCGACAGGTGATTGCTAGGTAATGGGGTACAGCAGGACAAAACAGACCTTGTCGCTGCCCTCACTAAACTGATGGTAAACCTGAGAGAGAAACGACTCCTATTCTTCTTCCTTTTCTTCTGTGGAGGTTGAGGAGTAAGAACAGGGGGATAAATGAGGGGCTGAGGTGGACAGGGATGAGTACACAGGTTGGTACATTTGGGGAAACTCTTTGTCAGAATGGGGAGCAACAAAAGATGCAGGGTCGGTGAACATGTGTTTGGGCTATTATGTACCAAATATAACAATGAAAACTTTAGCATATTATTTATTTACTGAATTAATTATTTCTTATTAGTTATCTAGCAAAGTTCACCAAAAACAGTCCCTGTGTTTTTTTCTCTCTCATCTGGTTCAGTTTTCTGTGGGTTAAACCTCCCTAGCTCTCCTCACCCCATTCCAGAGATGTTGTTTGCATTCAAGGGAGAGACAGTATTCATCTCTTTAGGTGTATTAAGTTGTCAGAAAAACCGATAGATCCTTGGTGCTTTGCATGTTTGAAGAATTAAGCCTATTTCTGTCTATCCCTAAAAATGGGAAATTTTTAAAAATGTTTTATAAATCCCCACCTAAAATAAATTTCTAAATTTGAAACTGTGATTTTAGCATGCCAAAACTAAAAGAATAAACTTAGTCGAATTCTCTACTTTTAGAAGAAAGCAAGACTCAAAAGATTTAAAACTCTTTTCCATTGAAAACACTCTACTCCCTTTCTTTCAAACCTTTTGTTTGAATAAGATAAAAAATGAAGTAAGGAATAAAGATAAGTAAAGGGGAAATTGGTACAGGGTTTCAATACCATTTTTTTGTGTGTGTGCTTTTTTTTATTTGTTTGTTTTTGTTTTTTAGAAAGAGAGAGGGAGTGGGGCAGGGGCAGAGGCAGAGGGAGAGAGTTTCAAGCAGGCTCCAGGCCCAGCACAGAATCCAACACAGGGCTCAGAACCCTGAGATCATGACCTGAGCCACTGAAATCAAGAGCCCAGTGCTTAACCCACTGAGCCACCCAGGTGCCCAGATGTCATATATACTCTGAGCATGCGAGAGTTTTATCAGCAGCTACAGAAACCATTTTCTCTTCTATAGGGCCACTCCAGTGTTTGTTTACTCTTCCTTGAATCACTACTCTACTTTTGAGAGTGGCTCAACCCTTCTCATATCCCACAGTAGACCCTGATGAGCTGCAGAATGGTAGTTGCTCTGATTTTAAAACAGAGGAAGTTAAAAACGACGCTACCCACCAAAAAGTAAGAGATCTTGACTTGTGGTTTTGCTAGCTCTGCCAAACTGTTTAGCTTTTTGACTCTGAAGCTTTCTTGAATGAAGGAGGTATTTGTTTAACATAAATGCTTCCTGAACTGTTAGAGTTTCTTAAGGGACAAATTGCAGAGAGACCTAGAGGCTTGTGGTAATGTTAGATTTTTTCAGGCCTTGGAAATTAGGAAACTTTCCATTTGCTTTTATACGATAAAGAATTGGGTAGGGGCGTCTGGGTGGCTCAGTGGCTTAAGCCTCTGCCTTTGTCTCAGGTCATGATTCTCAGGGTCCTGGGATTGAGCCCCACATCGGGCTCTCTGCTTGGCAGGGAGCCTGCTTCCCCCTCTCTCTCTGCCTGTCTCTCTGCCTACTTGTGATCTCTCTCTCTCAAATAAATATATGAAATCTTAAAATAATAATAATAAAAAAGAATGGGGTACATAAGGCATGTGTTATAATGAAAAAGCATAAAGATTGGGTGTTGACTTAGGTCGGATGCTGACACCACTACTTAGAAGCTGTGGATTGTTTACAAGACGATAATGTGCATATTATTATTCCTCTCTCATGTTTTTATGAGGATTGTGTCTTTTAAAAATTAATGCAAAATATATGAGATAATAGGTGCTCTTCTCTTCATAGGGAAATTCAAATAACCAAGTTTCAAATGGCTGGAATTTTGCTAAGTCTTTATACAATAGAATTATCATCCCAAATCTAATTCAGAGACTTTCATGACCACAAAATACTCTATCTTGATTATTCTAGTCTCCGTTTGATTAACACAGAACAGGTAAACCAAGGCACACCCAGTTAAGCAGAATGACTTGCCTGGTATCATCAGCCAGATAGTTGTCATATTGGCCTGAAACCTGGTTTTCCTGCCTCTTGGGCAGAGAATGCCACCAGCTGCTTCTCAAACATGGTGTGCAGCAGTCCTTTCCACCTTTTCTAGTAAAAATAACCAATTCAAATGGTTTTTCTTAATGTCCTTGTCAATCTCTATTTCACCTCCCTCTCACTACCTTTAGAATTAGTTGCTACCATACATTTTGACTATATATTTTTTTAAATTTAAATTCAATTAGCCAATTTATACTACATCATTAGTTTCAGATGTAGAGTTCAGTAATTCTTCAGTTGTGTATAACACCCAGTGCTCATCACATCCCGTGCCCTCCTTAATGCCCATCACCCAGTTACCCGTCTCCCCACCCCAGCCCTAGCAACCCTCAGTTTGTTCCCTATAGTTAAGAGAATCTCATGGTTTTCCTCCCTCTCTGTTGACTATATATTTCTATACATGTTCTTACATGAATCTGTAGCTTAATCACAACATCCTTATTAAAAAGAGCCATGCATGTGAGTATGAGACATAATATCCATGTATGTGTGTTTTGTTGCATTTTGCTCCCCCAACCCCATAAAACAACTTCATATGATCTGTATTTGGAAATCCTATATATAGTTCTTCATTTTGTTGTTGTTTGTTTTTCATGTCACTCTTCTCAAAAGAACTGTGAGTTTCTCGAAGGCAGGTAGGGCAGTTTAGTGGAAAAAATATGAAGACCAATGTTGTTCCTCTTGCTTTCCCCTTTCCTTCTTGTTAGCTTTCAGGAAACCCCCCACATGTGAGGGCGCCCCTGCTATGATGTTCTCTCTGGGCCTTATCCAAGTATGAATCCCTTTTTCATCACTTTGTCTGCTATTATTACTAAAGAGGTTGTGGAAAAAAATAATCTTAACCACTGTGAAGTTAGAAGTGATGTTTTAAAATTTTACTGGTGGAGAGGTCATGATTTAGGCATATTTAGTTAGAGTTCTCAGAAGTGTTTACATCTTAACCAGGGGCAATTCAATTCAATAACCCTTTCTTGAAACCGATTCCACTCCTGTATAGTACTTAGTTACAGCCTCCGCTGCACCAGGCCCAAGCCCTAGGTGATGCTCAGGAACATAGGCAAATAAATGAGTTAAATGAACTCTGTGATTGGTATGGTGGTGGAAGCAGGTACATTATGAGGCAGTTAGCTGTGCAGAAGAAGGAATGATTAAGTATAGTTGGTATAACAGGGAGGACTTAGAATTAACCACGTGAGTAAAATTTCAGACATCAGTGATGAACTAGGAGGGAAATTGCTACCAAGAAGTTAAATTCTGTTTTCCTATCACATCAAAACTTTTTGCAAACAAAATAGCATCTTTCATGCCTCTTTTGCCTGCATAAGTTTTCCTCCTGCCAAAGGTGTACTGCTTAAGTCAGTGAGTCTCAGTCTTCCCCTTAAGTCTCTCCTTAAATAGAGCCAGCCACCCTCAAGGATTAGCGGAACCTCACCTCGTCTGATTCAGGTCCCTTCCTTGCCCTTAGAAGAATTGATGGTCTTTCCCTTCAGGCTCTCTTCACACATCCCTTCTCAGAGAACTCTATGAGAGTCATCACCACCCAGTTAAACTTTATTTACATTTCTACCTTAGATCTTACACTTTACAAACACTTTCACATATATCATCATCACATGTGATCCTAACAGCAGCTCTTTAAAGTAAGAATTGTCTTTGTTTTATAATGAGTATATCTAAACCTCAGAGTAATTCTCCAAGATAGTACATTGCTTAATAGTAAGCAGATGCCAAAATTCGGTCTTCTAACTCTAGTGTTCTTTCCACAATAGAAAGATGAGACCAAATTCTTTATATTACATTTTATAGATTGAGAAAAATCATACTGGGTCTAAATTGAGAAAATAATAAGCTGTGTATTTTCAACTTTTTTGTTTCCTTGCCTGTTCTTAAATGTTTATGTTTTCCATAATCTTTATCACATCTTATTAATATCTGTCTCCAACACCACAGCTCTGTTTTGTTCTAGAAATAGTCTGTGAATTTAATTTCTGCATAGGAAAAAAAAACTATTTCTACACCTAGTGTGGGCTCAAACATACAACTGAATTTTATTTAAAATCTATTTATGGAGGCTGTACTAGATCACTTGACTTGATTAACTTGACTTTATACCATTGAGATTATAACTGGACAGTTTCCTTCAAATAAAGTGATTTGAATATGTTTTCATTCATTAGGTTATAGACTGTTTTTTTTTTCTTTCGCCTCTACTTATGGAATAATAAAATCATAGAATTTAAAGTAGATTAGAGTTTAGATGGCCAACTAGCCTAAAAATCATTTAATCAAAAATGGAACCCAGAGAAATTTTGACAGCTAATTAATGGCAGAAACTTCTGTAGGTTGGCTAATACTTGTGGGAAGGAATGTCACTATGTAGCCAACTTTCCATTTTCCACACAACTACAAATATCATGTGCTCATTATAATAATTCTTGCTAAAACAGCATGAAGAATTATTATTCAGGGCTTCTGGGTGGCTCAGTTGGTTAAGCATTTTGGTTCAGGTCACAATCTCAGGGTTCTGAAATCAAGCCCAGCATTGGGCTGCCTGCTGGATCTGGAGTCTGCTTAAGATTCTCTCTCTCCCTCTCCCTCTGCTCCTCTCTCAAAAAAAAAAAAAAAAAAAAAGACATTAGCAGTGGGGCGCCTGGCTGGCTCATTTGAGAGAGCATGTGGCTCTTGATATTGGGGTCACAACTTAGAGCCTCATGTTGATGTAGAGATTACCAAATAAAATAAATAACCTTAAAAAAAGAAATACTAGCAGTAGAAATAATAAAAAATCATAAAAAGTTTGGGGCTATAGGGAGATGATCCTCCACTGCATTTTTTTTAAAGTAATTTCTACACCTAGTGTGGGCTCAAACATACAACCCCAAGATCAAGAGTCACATGTTCCACCAACTGAGCGAGCCAGTTACCCCACCCCATGGCCTTTCTACACATTTGTTGTGGACTATCTTTGCAAGGTTGTTCCCATAACAGAAAGCCTTGGAAGCTAGAAATTGGGTCTTCCTACAGGTAAAAGGACGGGTTTGCTGATCAGAATAAGAAAGATAAGCTCTTTCCTTCTTCTTCTCAGTGACATTCCAGGGTAATGAGGATAACTTATTTCTCTGGAGGGGTGTGAGGCTGATTTGCCAGTAACCCTTATATAAGATCGGGATACCCTCTTCTGACAGTTCCTCGGCTGTGATCTGGATCCAGGTGTGAGGAGTATTTATATGGGCCCACTCCTTCATTGCCCCTTCTTCTCTTAGTATTATTAAATAAATTATATTATGTCAAATGTTTTTTTATATTACTATGAACTCTTCAAAAGCAAACTTCTTAGCTATGTATATTTCTTAATATGCACACACCATATTTTTGCTCATTTCTTTAGAGTTAGATACTTTTTTCCTGGTTTTTCTCAATTACAAATTCTCTATTACTTTAATGAATATCTTTATTCTTAGTTTTTTCCTGTATGTAATCTGGTTTTTAGTAGGATAGATGTCCAGATGTGAGATTGTTGGGTCAGAGGCTAGAAATACTTTTTTGGCATTCTTATTTCATATTACCAAAATGTTTTCCAAAAGTTAAACCAATTTATGTTCTCACTAGCCATGTCATGGTGTGTTTGCATAATCATTATTTTTCACTTCTTCCCCATCGCTCTTTGTGTTTGCTGTTCCAAACTCTGCACACTTCCTCAAATTCCTCCAGCCTCTATGTATGTTCTTGCCTCTACTCAGAATGCCATTAACATATACAACCCCTACCCGGCACACCTCACCTTAATGTCATTTTCCTCAGAGAGTCCTTCCCTGACTTCCCAAACTACTGTACATTGCTATTACCTCTGATGCTTGCCTTCATGGTACTCATCCTCATGTAACTGTGTAATGATTTTATCCTTGGCTTGAATTTAAGCTCTAGGAAAGCAGGGACCTCATTTGCTATGTTCCTCACTGAACCTCTGGTGCTAGAACACAGTAAATACTACTGACACACAGTAAACACTTAGTAAATACTGCCGGAGTGAATTCATCTTTTTTTTCCTTTTATTGTTTTCATCTTTTTCAAAATTCATAACAACAAATTAAGGTTGGTAGGGCAACTGTTCCTAATTTGACAAGGGAAGAGTCACAGGGATAGTTAGAATTAATCTCCTCAGACTCCCCAAGTGAATTAATGGAAGTGATACAGTTATAACCCAGCTTTCCTGGCCCTTAAAAGATACTTTTTTCCCCCTTAAATACAGTCAATACTTTGGGGAAATTCTGATTATTTTTATTATTAAAAAGAACATTCATGTAAATTGGTTTCTCAATTAGGGACAATTACAGTGATTCTCTAAATACATCATTTTCTCTGTCTGTAGAGATATTAATACCTCTATATCACTTACTTCCTATTAACGGATTCAGTTGAACCCCATCAGAAATGATTCGAGTTGTTTTTCTGGTCTTTAGGGAGCTGTGCTGAATGTCACATTGTACAGAAAATGAAATACTTATTTTTGACTTTCAGACATGTCATGTGAATCATGCGAATGAATTTTTTCATTAGCTCTTGCAATGATGCAACAGGTCTGTTGACTAAACTTAAGTTTTTCCCAAAAAAATCAATAAAAAAAATTGAAACGTATCACAATAATTCCTATTTATTCAGGTTCTAAACAACTAGCAAATTATGGTAATGTATCTGTATCCTTTTATAAGGGGAGGCCAATGATAAATAAGCTCATATGTGAAATTTACTTTTTAAAGCAATTGTTAGTATGTGCCACATTGTAGTAGAATGGTATAATGGAAATGAGCAGGTTCAAGATGCTATTCAATGTATATATCGTAGAACCACAACATATGAAACAATACTTACAGTAATGTCCATCCGGAGTAGCCATGCTAGAGTTTCAGGGAGCCCTCTGTTTTCTAGGGGATTTGGGGACTATCAAACCCCAGGTTTCTGATCAGTTTCCCAAAGAGCTGGGAGTCTTTGCCCTGAGTCCAAGAAATGGAGCACCAACTTGGTGGTGGACCCAGAAGTGGAAGACATGGTTGATCGTGACTTACAGATAGTTGAAGCAAAATTCCACTCATTAAAATTTAGACTCCAAAGTGGTTCTTTCTGACTTTCAAAATATTATTATCTTTCTTGGTCCTCATTCTGATTTTCCTAATTTTTCCTTCATGAATTTTTTTTTTCTTGAGCTTATCTCTTAAATTTTGGTAATTATTGTAATAGCTGTCTTCAGCCTTTCCTTGTTAACTATGCCTGCACACCCTGCATTCTCTTGACTTGCTTTGGATGATATTCTGTACTCCTATAAGGGCCAACTGTCATTTATTTGGAGATAGTAATAAAATCTGTGTTCAGTAATACCTACAGTAGTCTTAACACCTGCAGCTATTTTCATAGCCTGCCTATGCTTTGAACAGATAAGATGCCCCATAAATATCTGTTGAATGACTGAATGGCCTCTCCCCTGAGTCCTACACCAATATTCCCAGCTTATCAGTAGACAGCTCCACTGTGATATTCCACAGGTACTTCAAATAACACGTTTCCATTTGTCTTTCTTCCCAAAACACCTACTCCACCATCATTTCCTCTTGCTTTTAGTGGTTGCAACACTAGTACCATGCTGAACAAATATTTACTGAATAAATGCAATTTTTGTGGCTAAGTATTAGACTTCTTTTATTATCTGTGGATGACCATTTATTCAGATATCCTCTTAATCGTCATACAAGTAAGGCAGTGGGTACGATGGATAGAAATGGGTATTGGGATTCAGACATACTTTGGGAATCAGCCAGACTTTTCTAGTTCAGCCCCTTATTAACTTGCGTGGCATTTAGCAAGATATCTAATCGCTCTGTTCTAAACACTCTTTCATTTCTAAATGCAGTGAATAATACCTATGTTATAGTGCAGCTCTGGGGATTAAACAGTGTGCAAGTGTACATAATGTGTACACATAGTGGACATCCAATAAATGGTCATTGTTATCATAAAAAGGAATTATACCTGGACATTTTTGCTTCTCTCCATGCTGTCACTTTTAATTTGATTTCTCTGTTCCTCTTAGTTTACTACTAATAATTCTTATCAATATTCGGTACCCTACATGGGTGAGAAGACCCGTTAAAATCATAAGAGCCAATTAGAAAAAACTAAATTAAAAACCCAAAGCATCGAATAGCAATGTGGATTTTCACCCCAAGCATTCTCTCCCTCTTTGCTCGAAGTTAACTAAGTCTTAGAGCAAGACAACACCCAGGAATGGCAAACTAGCAAGTTTTAGAAGGTACTTTTGAGTCTGCAGGTTTAGGTAGAATTTCCAGAGGCGAGAGCTACTGTGGAACATCTATGAACAGGCAAAAAGCATAGGTTTCAAAGAAGATATAAGATACTTGCATGGAAATGTACCAGATAACAAAGCAATTAAAATATTAATAATTAGATAACTCAGAACTGTATTATAATGAAGTTATATTGAGATGTTTCACTCTTCATAATTGAAAGATATGAGAGACAATAAATAACAATCATAACCACAGAAAGACTTAATCACTTTGTGTATCAGTTGCCCTGAGTAAAGAAAATGTAATTTTTATATTTATTTTCTAAATCTCAGCTGTAAATTTTGCCACAAAGAAACTAAAGAAATTTTAAATGCTGATATTTTACAGAACATAATCTAATAAAAGAAGAAAACAAGTTAAATTTGAACTTAGCTACTCAAAATTAAGAGACTCCTAAATAACCTATAGAGGCACCTGGAAACTAAGTCTAAATTACAAGCTTTTAAATTACAAAAGGAAGAAAAAAAGGACTTCCTACTGTTACTTGTGGGATACTTGGAAAAAAGGTGTGAACCTAATATACCTTAATTATTAAAGGAAAAGAGTGAAAATAGCTGCTAAGTACTCATGCTAATAAATTAAGGAAAGAAAGACAAAATGAACCAAATGAAGTTGGGAGGAAAAATTCTTACAAATATGAAATTAATTCATTGAACATTGTGAAAATTAATCATGGGAAACCACACTAAAATGGGGTCAGGAGGTTTTTACTGTAGTTTGTCCCTGATGGCAATTTTCTGCTCTTCCCCCAAAACAACCATTTTTGCCAGTAAAATAACTGGCAGTTTTACTTGTAATATTAATATTATTTGGTGATCAGAAGTGGGATCCGTAGAAGACCTCCGACAACTCCAAGGCTGGAGAGCAAACAGGTAACGGTGCCCACAGAGCCTACTGGGCTCACTGCTTTCTCACTGACCTGGGAGTTGAGGGTAAGTTTTCTCCTGGGCTTTGAGCTCCATGCTTTGTGTTTGAGCTTGGCAGGCTTTGTTGGGGATCTCTTTCAAGGTCTTGGTTTTTGTTTTTGTTTTTAATCTCAGAGTCATTGTTTGGCCCAACTTCTTTTCAGAACGGGACTGTTCCTGATGGACCTATGCCAGCCTTTGGTTCACTTTCTTCAGAACTGGGTTATTCCTATTGGCCCTGTTCCAGCCCTTGGTCTGATTTCTTCTGGAACCACGTTGTTTCTGTTGTAACTGGTATTTGGAAATTTTTGTCTCTTCTCCAGAAAAACCTCTAAAAAATGGGATCTCGGTCACCAAGTGCTTTGAGGGTGCCTCCCCGGCAACTCAGACTTGGGCTGGTTTTATGTTTAAAAAACTATGGTCCCATTAGAGAAGGTATGTCTATGGTGAGTGCTGTGAAGTGTAAATCTGGCGATTCACAGACCTGTACCCCTGGGGCTAATAATACATTATATGTTAATAAAAAAGAAAACAAACAAACAAAAAAAACAAAAAAACATCTTTTTGCACAAACAAAACAAAAACTATGGTCCCTCCTCATATGAATTTCTCACTAAGTGGACCAAAACGTAGCCGAAAACAATTTAGAACTTCAGTGGCCATTATGGGGAACTTTAGATTTCCCCAAACTTATTCTACTCAAAATTAAATTAGAAAGCTGTGGTTGGGGGAAGGGTGGGGGGAGCAACTGAATGGGATGCCTATTTTTAAATGGTACTTGGAAACTTACAGATGTTTTCAGGATTCTGTTTGTGTCTTTGCAAAATACCATTTCTGTATTAACTGAGGCAAACCATTGCAATAAGTCAAAATGATTTCTTTCTTCCCCCACCATCTTCTCTGTCTGCAGACACATGGTGGCCATCTTGTGCTCAGGCTCCACGTCCAGCACTATTTTCTTCTATTCTCTCTGCTGAACTCTCCTTTTCTTCGGCATTTCTCCCACTCACTCCTCTTCTGAACCTACTGAAACTTGCCTCTTTAAAGATAAGTTTTCTGAAGATCTAAATAAACCTCATATCTTTTATGTTCCCTTGACTAAGGCTAGATTGTAACTCGTAGTTAAGGAGTTTCTTCAAGTAACTGAGAACTCCCATAAGTTTGCTGAAGAATTTAGCATAGTTATCGAAATTTATCTGTCTTATTTCTCAGGTTTATATCAGTTAGTCTGCATACCAGTTGGTGAGGATCAGGCCAAACATTCTATGAAACTACCCAGAAGGGAACATCCTGAAGGGGAATTAGAGAAACAGACTCCTAACTTTTGGGTAACCAGCTAGAAAACTCACTGGGAATCTCTGCTGAGCTATTATAATAGCTTTTCCTAAGCCTGTTGATAGCAACAAAATTCAGGCTTACACACAGAAGCTTTGTGAACCTGTCTTTTCAAGACTATTACAATCAACTCCAAATTGTCTTTTAAGAATATTCTGGTCTTCATTTGGATGTTGTCTCTACCTGCTAGCATATAATTCTCTTTATTAGTGAGCTAAGCTAGAATCTTTTCTCTTAGTCAAAATGACCAGGATGGAATGGGAAATTGTCCACTCCAGATATAGTTGATATGGCAAACCAGCTTACTTGCATCCTAGATGAGCTACCTAAAAGAAGAAAGACCGCTAAAATCCTTTTTTCAACTTTGGCAAATGGATGCCCCCCAATAAACCCCCAAACCTTCTAGTCTCTGCTATTATTCCAAAGAGACAGGGCATTGGAAAAAGGATTGTTATAAGTGCTCCAGGAACCTTCTAACCAACCTTTCTAGTGTCCTCCTAATTCCCAGTGGCAGAGCTTTGAGGAACTTCTCTCAGGAACTCTACTAGGAACTGCGGGTCTTTTCCCAGTTCCCCCTCTTAATCAGCTTGGAGAAACCACTCCTCAGATTGGGAATGAATCTCTGTCCGTATTGACACCGGAGATACACTCATAGTGCTTAACCCCACTGGTATAAAGCAGCACCTGCATCCGAGCAGTAAAATAGTTCAAATAGTGGGAGTCTAATCAACTGCAACAGTTCCTGTCTCTGAACCTAATCCCTTTGTCTAGGTCCTTCAAGAGATACTCACCCTTTTTCTCCTTAGTTCCTCCACCCCTATAAATGTATCGGTCTGAGAGTTCTTTAAAAGTTTCCTGTCAGAATTTCTCCCAAAAGGGGAAAATAATTCTATAATTTAAAAGTAGTGATCAGGGGTGCCTGGGTGGCTCAGTGGGTTAAAAGTAGTAATCAAAATAGCCTACCAGGGGAATTTGACATCTTTCTATGCTCTGTCTCTAATGACACTATAGTTGAGTCTGGGGCAATAATCATTTGTTCCTGTTGAATCAGCCACCATCCTCTTTAAGGGCAGAATCTTCAATTGATGTTGGCAGAATCCACAGTGTACCTCCCATCAATATTCAAACAGGTCCCCCCAAATTTCTTTCCATAATTAATCAATACCTTATAAATAAAGAATTCCTTCAGGGCATTAAGCCCATAATAGAAGATTACAAGACCCAGGGCCTCAAAATCCCCTGCACTAGCCCCTCTAATACCCCAATTTTACACACAAGAAATGTGTGGCTCAGGATGAAGGTTTGTGCAGGACCTCTGAGCAATACATAATACTGTTATCCCTAGGGACCCTATCATTCCTAACCCCCACGTGCTACTAACATCCGTTCCCGTGAAAGCAAATTTGTCTCCATAATTGATCTAGGCGGTGCATTTTTAGTATTCAGTAGAGAAGGATATCCAATATCTTTTTGCTTTCACTTGGGAAGAACAGAAATATAGCTGGACAATAAGTAATGCCCTAGGGTTACAAAGAGAGTCCCTTCTTACTTTTCACAAACCTCAAAAGCTGATTTAGATGATACAAAGTTTCTGTAGGCTCTACCTTGCTTTAATACATAGACGATTTGCTTCCTTTACCCCCTTTTTCAAACCTCTTCAAGGAAGACAGCATGTACCTTTTGGCCTTAAAGGGACATAAAGTCTCCAAAGACAATTTACAGTTTGCTGAAACTCAGATTAGATTCTTAAGGCCTCTGATCTCAAAACAGGGACTATATTTGGAGTAAGACAAAACCCCTCATGGCTGCTTAATACTGACAGATCACCTTTTGACTCTCTGTGACAATTACAGGGAAACTCCTCTAATAATGCAGATCTTTTTTTTTTTTTTTTCATTTATTTATTTGAGAGAGAGCACGAGAGGGGGAACGGTCAGAAGGAGAAGCAGACTCCCTGCTGAGCAGAGAGCTCTATGTGGGACTGGACCCCGGGATTCCAGGATCATGACCTGAGCCGAAGGCCGTCACTTAACCAACTGAGCTACCCAGGCACCCACTAATGCAGATCTTTCATGCTTTACTGATGCTTCTTACTTAAAGGACAAACGGTAAATATTATACTGGATATGCTATTTTAACTCTTCTGAAGTCATTGAGACAGCTCCTTTACTTTTGGTACTTCAGCCCAAAATGCTGAATTATACATCAAAGGGTAAAATAGCAAACATTTATGCTGATAGTTGGTATACATTTGGGGTAGCTCCTGACATTGGAGTATTAGGGAAACTGCGAGATGTGTTTACCTCCAAGGAGGATAAAATTCAAAATGGCTCCTATATCCAAAATACATTAGATGCCATTTTCTTGTTGGCTTCTCTGGTTATAAAGGTTTCCAGGCAGTCCCTGGAGACCTAATCCACCTCACTGATATTTCCACCAAAAATGCTTGCTGTCAAGGAAACTAATGGCCCAACTTCTGTCATGGCCCAAAGAGATCTTCTCCCAAATGAGAATTTGGTAAAATTGACAAAAGACATTGAAAAATAGGCCCCAGGGTGGGAGAAACAATATTGGCAATCTAGTAACTGTTGCCTCAATAAAAAGAGAACTCAGGTTTGGGCCAAATAACAATCCAGACCTCCCAGAAATCCTAAAATTCCCACTACTTACCACTATACATACATTAAACCATTTTTCTACTGAAAAATGATAATGTTTATGAACCAGTATTGGTGGAGAAATTTGAGAAGGCCACAAAAAGTGCCTATCTTGCTTGTCCCACTTAATCAAAATATAATCCTGGGAACCACTTGTGAACATTTTAAATTAAACAATGGATCATTTTAGGTTTGGTAAGTAGATTTCATATACCTTTCCCAATATCATGGATATAAATGTTTTAGTCATTTTTGTGTTTTCTTTTTATTGGACCAAAGCTTTCCCTTGCAGACAGATCAACACTTCCTGCAGCTAAAATTCTGTTTGAAAAGATTATTCTTACCTAGGAAATGCCTCTCAAAAGTGGGAACCCCTTTACCAGTCAAGTTCTTCAAGAAATCTGTGTTGTTGGGCAAATTTTTATAATACTTCATCATACGTAACTTCCTTAATCCTCAGAGTTAGGTGCACTCACTAATGACACTATTAAGACTTCACTGACAACATTTTTTCATTAGTCTTTTTTTTTTTTTAAGATTTTATTTATTTATTTGACACAGAGAGAGATCACAAGTAGGCAGAGAGGCAGGCAGAGTGAGTGGGAAGCAGGCTCCCCACTGAGCAGAGAGCCCAATGTGGGGCTTGATCCCAGGTCCCTGAGACCATGACCTGAGCTGAAGGCAGAGGCTTAACCCACTAAGCCACCCAGTTTATCCCAGTGGACCTTTTATTTATAACAATTTCCCCGACTTTCTGCTTTTCTCTATAAAAGAGTATACCTCTTCTCTGTTCTGCAGACTTGCCTATGGTTTTTGCTATAGCTTGCTGGTCTTAGATCTTAGTTCTCTGTTATTCCCAAATAAACCCATATTTTGCTGGTAAAATAAGTGTTTTGTTTTGACGTTTAACAAAAGCAAACAAAAATCTTGCCTGGAACAATCTTTTCCTTTTGCTAATAATTTTCTTGCCCCATCCTCCTTTATAAAAACCTCCCATTTTGTACAACTTCTCAGAGCTTCCTTCTACTGGCTAGATGTGATGCTACCCAATTTTTATACCATTTAATAAAGCCAAGTAGATCCTCAAATTGAAAAAGAAAGAAAGGAAAAGGAAACCCAAAGAATATTATGGTAGATGAATAAATACAAAGTTAATTGTTTTGAAATAATACTCAAGGTTGCCTGCATAGCTCGGTTAAGCATCTGACTCTTGATTTAGGCTCAGGTCATGATCTCGGGGTCATGAAATCAAGCCCCAAGTTGGGCTCTGCGATGGGCATGGAGCCTGCTTAAGATTCTCTCTCTCCCTCTCCCTCTGCACCCCACCCCACTCTCTCTTTCTCTAAATAAAAAATTTAAAACGGAAATAAAATAATACTCAAAGAGAAAGAGAGAAATCAGGAAACAGACTCAACTAAAGAGAACATACTGATGGTTACCAGAAGAGGGGTTGGATAGTGGAAATAGGTGTTGGTGATTAACAAGCGCACTCGTCCTCATGAGCACAGGGTGATGTATGGAATTGTTGAATCATGATATTGAGTGCCTGAAACTAATATAACACTATATGTTAACTAACTGGAATTAAAATAAAAACTTAATAAATAAAATAATATTGATTGAATGCTCCATTAAGAAAACAAACAAACAAGTAAACCAAAGGTGATGGGTTGCAAAACATACAACTTTGAAGGTGGCAAAAAATGTTAAAACAAATAAAGTGCTCTTAAAATTCATTATGGAGGAGGGAAGATGCCTGAGAAAGCTGAAAATATGAAAACGAAGAATAAGGATCAAACTTGTTTTAAAGTCAATTGGTAAGACAAAACAAAACAAAGCATTCTATTGTTTATGGGAATTGACTACATCAAAATTCGGTGTTTAAATTTAGAGGGAATAAGATTTAATAAATGGTGGGTACCGCTGCCTGAATGAAAAGACAACTGAACTATATCACACAATACACAAAAACACACCTTAGGTGTGTTTCAGAGATACACAGTTAAAATTAAATAATAATTATTTTAAGTACTTTAACCAATTTAAAACAGCTTAAAATATTTACATTTAAAACAATTTAAAAGATTTATAACTGCAGGGAGGAGAGGAGGTTTGCAAGGAGCAGGCCAGGCAGGGGAGGGGGGATGATTCTCTGATGTTGCTGGTGTCACTGAATGAATGTGAGTTTGCTCCTTGGTGAGTCACAGAAACTATGGTAGGTGGGACTGTCACACAAAGCAAAGGTTATCTGCAGCAGATAAGGAGATCACAGGGAATAACTTCAAAAGCCAAGATTCCCTGTGAATGTGTTCCTTTTATTTAGGAGTAGGATGGATATTTAGAACAGAAGCCTGGTCATCATACACAGAGGCAGACATCAGTGGTGCAAGCACCTTAAGGAAACATGCCTGTACCTGCATCGTATGTTATGTAAATGAGGTTTGTGTTCCTCCTGGGTAGAGATTTTAGGATTATAATGAGGTAAAGGTAAGTGCTGGGCACTCCATGAGTCACTCCAGGGACCTGCGGAGCAGGTGTGAGTTGGGGGTTGAGCACAAACCGCCCCGGGTGATCGGGGCCTCCAGAGCTCTTCCGCAGGGTAGTCATGATTGCTTGAGGGGTGGTCTTGCTGGTTTCCATCAGCGGATGGCTAACAGGTCTTTTGCTTGAGTTAAGAAATAAGCTACAAAGAAGAGATTAAGGGAAAATGTGACAGGGTCAGTGGGTACAAACAGACGGGCAGTAAAGGTCAGGTCTTGGGGTCTAACGGGCGACACTGGGAGAAGTCCTATATGCTAGGGCTCTCCTGGACACTCAGTGCTGCAATATCTATTTGACCCAGCAATGAGTTGCTGTCACTTTCGTACAGAAATAAAAGCAGCTAAAGAAAGAAAAGAAAGAAAAAGAAAAGAAGAAGGAAGGAAAGAAGAAAGAAAGGCAGCTGTAGGAAGGATTTATGTTCAAAAATACTTACTGCAGCATGTTTTGCAATGGCAAAAAAGTAATAACGCTAAAATACCTAGAAACAACCCAACTGTCCATTAAATAACAGTTACATTGGTTTGTTATATGCCTTAAGTACCATGCCTCCATTTTCCTTAAACAAACTCAATTTCTTGATGTGGAGAGATTTCTGTAGTTCATTTTTAAGAATGAAAAACAAAATTTTTTGAGAGCAGGCATGCACACGTGCAAGCAGGTAGGGGATGGGGCGGAGAGAGACTCTTAAGCAGGCTCCATACTCCAGACCAGAGACCAACTCAGGCCTCAAGAATGACAAATTTTTATTAAAAAATGAAATCGGATCGAGGAGAAATATATCCAGTCTGCTTCTATGTCATAAAAATAAACCTCAAAATCCATACTCACCTAGCACTTCTATAGTGCTTATTCTGTGACAGCATTATTAAAAGCATTTCACATTTTCACTCATTCAAAACTTCACTACAACCCTGTGATGTAGATACTACTATGATCCCCGTTTTATTAAGGTAGAAACTGAGTCAGAGAAGGTAGCTTCCCCAAAGTCACACAAGATAGTAAGAGGTGGTGCCAGGATTCAAACCATGGCATTCAGGATCTAGAATCTGTGGCTTTATAATCATGGGCCCTGCTTCTTATGCACGTTTGTAAATGGCTGGTAAGTTTAGTAAAAGATCTGGGAGCAGACACACCAGGAAGTGAACACAGATTACCTTGCATGGCAGGGTGAGAACGAGAAGGAAAAGGGGTGGAATGGGAGAGAAACTTTGTAGCACAACAGCAAAACGTACTTGGTGTAATTTTAAACAAAATTTATTGAATTTTCTATTTCATTACCTAATATGATAAATATGGTTAAATATAAGGAACAAAACTCAGCAGTAGCAACTGAAGGAGAACAAATTATACCTCCCCAAAAATATGCCTCTTTGGCCTATCGATCATTTTAAGCTGGCCATTTTTAAGAAACAGCAAACAAAGGTAAAGTTCTGAAAACCTAGTGGAAGTTAGAAGAGAAGTTAACAAGGGAAACCTCCATTTGTACCAGGAAGATGGGGATGACTCTAAATCTCTAGAAACTGTTATCAATGGAGATGGCAGGGACTTAAATCTCCATAACAATCTTACTCGTGTTTACTGTGCTTTTCCTGGTAACCTCCTATCACTGACTCCCCATCATGAATATCTTTTGTCTTTAGCTGAAGATGGTATTTAAGGTGATGGCCATTTTGGAGAGGTACTCAGTTTTCCTGGTGTTATCAGACTCAAACTTGTCTATGCATCCAATACGCAGTAAGCCAATGTCTGAAACACCTGTTTTGAAGCAAAGAAAGCTTTATTATCAGAAGGACAGCCCAACGAGAAGGCAGGGGCTCATTCCCAAAGCTGCCTTTGTCCTGTTGAGCCCAGGGACAGCTTATAAATTCGCACAGGAAGTGAATACAGGAGAGGAGGGTGAAGGGCTTCTTGAAAACTTTAGGAGAATGGGAGGCTTGAAACAATCTGGAGGTATGCATTCTTTCAGACAGTGAGGTGCCTTTCAGGAACTGGTACATCAGGTATGTCCATTAATTTCGAAAGAAATGTTACTATCGGGTTCCTATTAAGTTTCTACAATCAGTGGGTAAACATGGGGTAGGAGTGGATAAGGCAAATTTAATGATAAGAGGTGTGTAAAGTATAATTAAGTAGGGAACCAAACAAATGTGGAGCAAGGTTAATAATGTAACTAATAGAACTATAATTCTGCTTATGCATTCATAGCAGGCCCAGGAACCAGGCGTCCAGTCTCATGGGGTCTCTCCTATGTATACAGTAGGTATACATGTTAGGAAACTTCTGTTTCTCTTTCTCCTGTCAATCTGTGTTATATCAATTGAATTATTAAACTATCCAGAGAACCTAGAAAGGAAGAACAGAGACGTTTTCTGCCCCTACAGAACAAATAAAAATGATGATAAATTTGAGGTCATTTTTCCTCAGAGTTGTTACCTTAATTGTACCCACACTAAAGTTATTTATATATTTAACTTTACATATATATATATATATATATATATATATATATATATTTAAATTCTAAGGGTACTAAGTGTTTAAAAAGAGGAATGCATAAATCAGCTTGATTATGTCAACTTAAATAATAAAAAGTCATGATAAATAATGTCAATTTATGTTCAACTTATTAAAATGACATACTTTAAATGTTCTCATATCATCACTTGGGTAAGTTATCTGATTCTTAGAAAAGGGATGTCTTTCTCTGTTTGGAGTAATGGACAGTCTTGACCTTGAAACCTGTCATCCTGGTCTGGTTTTGCTCTTCATGCAAAAGCTGTACAGTTTTGCTATTTTAGAATTCAACTTGGTTGAGTTTATGTTTCCTTGTCATTGATAAAATATACTAAAAAGGGAACTCAAATCAAAATATGAAACTTTGAAATAAAATGCTGAGACATGGGTTGGCATTCCTATTTCCCAGCACGTGCTTGTAACTTCACTTCAGAAGAGCAAACCAAACAGTTGTGGAGCCGTGCAGGGTCAACTTCCAAACAACCCACACAAGTATATTAACTTAAATAGAAGGCACTATACTTCCAACTCCCAGTTTACTGCAGTGGACTTTGTGTTTCCAACAGCCCCTCTAACTTCCCCCTTTCCTCTATAAAAGAGCGTTTATCTCCTTTGCACTGCTGACTTGCCTATGCTTCTGCCATAGCTTGCTTTCCTGGATTGCAGTTCTCTGCTATTCCCGAATAAGCCTGTCTTTGCTGGTAAAACACTGGCAGTTTTATTTTTTTTTAAGTTCAAAGCACCTACTATGTGTTGGAAATACCATGGTGAACAAGACAGAGAAGTCTCACGCCTCACGGAGCTTATGTTTGAGTAGGGGAGAAACATAAAAAACAAGAATATTCAATAATTACAGGCAGTTTTTAGCAACTGTAGGTGTTACCTAGAAATAAATGTAGTAATAAAACTGAAGAGCTGGAGAAGGCAGCTTCAGGTAGCATGGGTAGAGGAGGCCTTCCTGCGAAGGCGAAATATTTATCGGTGACAATGTCATCAATGGTGAGAATGAGCAGCCATGTGAGTAGGTAAGTTATTTCAGGCAGAGAGGATAGCAGAGTACAAAGGTAAAGAAGAGAGAAGAAAGCTAGAGTGTCTGAGGATCAAACAGAGGGTGACAGTTCCCAGTACAGTGAGCAACTGAAAGAACAAAGAGACAGGGAACAGTTCACGCAGATCTTTCCTACAGAATTTTATTCAAAGATGATAGAAAGGTAACCAATTAGGAAGTATTCAGCTTTCCAATATTTGGAGTAACTTGATATGATTTACATTTATTAAAAAACCACAGTGCTGAGGGTAGGCTCTGTGTGATACACTAGCTGATCAGAAGGAAGGTGTGCGAAAAGGAAGCATCAAAGATGTCGCTTAGGTTCCTGGCTTGTACATTACATTCAAGAAAAAAGTGGATGAAATTAGAAGCTAACCATGGTTGTTCAGCAAGAAAGGATGGCATATGGGACCAGAGTGATGTTGGTGGAAAGGGAACAAAGTAGACATATTCATAATTGGCTCTTACCCTGTGTGACCTACAGGATTAGTCTGGTCTACCAGTAAAAATAATGCTTCTTAAAAATTTCATTTCCAAAATCCGTGGGACACAACAAAAGCAGTCCTGAGAGGAAAATATATAGCAGTAAAAGCCTTTCTCAAGAAACAAGAAAGGTCTCAAATACACAACCTAACACTACACCTAAAGGAGCTGGAGAAAGAACAACAAAGAAAGCCTAAACCCAGCAGGAGAAGAGAAATCATAAAGATCAGAGCAGAAATTAATGAAATAGAAACTAAAAAAAACAATAGAACAAATCAACGAAACTAGGAGCTGATTCTTTGAAAGAATTAATAAGATTGACAAACTCCTGGCCAGACTTATCAAAAAGAAAAGAGAAAGGACACAAATAAATAAAATCATGAATGAAAGAGGAGAGATTACAACCAACACCAAAGAAATACAAACAATTATAAGAACATACTATGAGCAACTCTACACCAACAAATTCGACAATCTGGAAGAAATGGATACATTTCTAGAGACATATGAACTACCACAACTGAACCAGGAAGAAATAGAAAGCCTGAACAGTCCCATAACCAGTAAGGAGATCGAAACAGTCATCAAAAATCTCCAAACAAACAAAAGTCCAGGACCAGACGGCTTCCCAGGGGAATTCTACCCAACATTTAAAGAAGAATTAATTCCTATTCTCCTGAAACTGTTCCAAAAAATAGAAATGGAAGGAAAACTTCCAACTCATTTTATGAGGCCAGCATCACCTTGATCCCAAAACCAGACAAGGATCCCATCAAAAAAGAGAATTACAGACCAATATCCTTGATGAACACAGATGCGAAAATTCTCACCAAAATACTGGCC
This sequence comes from Martes martes, assembly GCF_963455335.1. NCBI lineage: Eukaryota > Metazoa > Chordata > Mammalia > Carnivora > Mustelidae > Martes > Martes martes. The sequence continues at coordinate 72,803,172 of NC_137898.1, read as the reverse complement.
AATAGGATCCAACAGTACATTAAAAGGGTTATTCACCACGACCAAGTGGGATTTATTCCAGGGCTGCAAGGTTGGTTCAACATCCGCAAATCCATCAATGTGATACAATACATTAATAAAAGAAAGAATAAGAACCATATGATACTCTCAATAGATGCTGAAAAAGCATTTGACAAAGTGCAGCATCCCTTCCTGATTAAAACTCTTCAAAGTGTAGGGATAGAGGGCACATACCTCAATATCATCAAAGCCATCTATGAAAAACCCACTGCAAATATCATTCTCAATGGAGAAAAACTGAAAGCTTTTCCTCTAAGATCAGGAACACGGCAAGGATGTCCGTTATCACCACTGCTGTTCAACATAGTACTAGAAGTCCTAGCCTCAGCAATCAGACAACAAAAAGAAATTAAAGGCATCCAAATCGGCAAAGAAGAAGTCAAACTATCACTCTTTGCAGATGATATGATACTTTATGTGGAAAACCCAAAAGGCTCCACTCCAAAACTGCTAGAACTTGTACAGGAATTCAGTAAAGTGTCAGGATATAAAGTCAATGCACAGAAATCAGTTGCATTTCTTTACACTAACAACAAGACAGAAGAAAGAGAAATTTAGGAGTCAGTCCCATTTATAATTGCACCCAAAACCATAAGATACGTAGGAATAAATCTAACCAAAGAGGCAAAGAATCTATACTCAGAAAACTATAAAGTCTTCATGAAAGAAATTGAGGAAGACACAAAGAAATGGAAAAATGTTCCATGCTCATGGATTGGAAAAACAAATATTGTGAAAATGTCTATTCTACCTAAAGCAATCTATGCATTTAACGCAATCCCTATCAAAATCCCATCCATTTTTTTCAAAGAAATAGAACAAATAATCCTAAAATTTATATGGAACCAGAAAAGACCTCGAATAGCCAAAGGAATATTTAAAAAGAAAGCCAAAGTTAGTGGCATCACAATTCCAGACTTCAAGCTCTATTACAAAGCTGTCATTATCAAGACAGCATGGTTCTGGCACAAAAACAGACATATAGATCAATGGAACAGAATAGAGAGCCCAGAAATAGACCCTCAACTCTATGGCCAACTAATTTTCAACAAAGGAGGAAGGAATGTCCAATGGAAAAAAGACAGCCTCTTCAACAAACGGTGCTGGGAAAATTGGACAGCCACATGCAGAAAAATGAAATTGAACTATTTCCTTATACCACACATGAAAATAGACTCAAAATGGATGAAGAACCTCAATCTGAGAAAGGAATCCATCAGAATCCTTGAGGAGAATGCAGGCAGCAACCTCTTTGACCTCAACAGCAGCAACTTCTTCCTAGGAACATCGCCAAAGGCAACAGAAGCAAGGGCAAAAATGAACTATTGGGATTTCATCAAGATCCAAAGCTTTTTTACAGCAAAGGAAACAGTTAACAAAACCAAAAGACAACTGACAGAATGGGAGAAGATATTTGCAAACGACATATCAGATAAAGGGCTAGTATCCAAAATCTATAAAGAGCTTATCAAACTCAACACCCAGAGAACAAATAATCCAATCAAGAAATGGGCAGAGGACATGAACAGACATTTCTGCAAAGAAGACATCCAGATGGCCAACAGACACACGAAAAAATGCTCCACATCACTCGGCATCAGGGAAATACAAATCAAAACCACAATGAGATACCACCTCACACCAGTCAGAATGGCTAAAATTAACAAGTCAGGAAATGACAGATGCTGGCGAGGATGCGGAGAGAGGGGAACCCTCCTACACTGCTGGTGGGAATGCAAGCTGGTGCAACCACTCTGGAAAACAGTGTGGAGGTTCCTCAAAAAACTGAAAATAGAGCTACCCTATGACCCAGCGATTGCACTACTGGGTATATATCCTAAAGATACAAAGGTGGTGCTCCGAAGGGGCACGTGCACCCGAATGTTTATAGCAGCAATGTCCACAATAGCCAAACTGTGGAAAGAGCCTAGATGTCCATCAACAGATGAATGGATAAAGAAGAAGTGGTATATATTCACACAATGGAATACTATGCAGCCATCAAAAGAAATGAAATCTTGCCTTTGCGAGGACGTGGATGGAACTAGAGGGTATTATGCTTAGGGAAATAAGTCAATTGGAGAAAGACAACTATCATATGATCTCTTTGATATGAGGAAGTGGAGATGCAATGCGGGGGGTTGTTGGGGGAAGGTAGGAAAAGAAAAATGAAAGAAGATGGGATCGGGAGGGAGATAAACCATAAAAGACTCAATCTCAAAAAAAGACTGAGGGTTGCTGGGGGGAGGGGGGACGGGAGAGGGTGGTGGGGATATGGACATTGGGGAGGGTATGGGCTATGATGAGTGCTATGAAAGGTGTAAACCTGGCGATTCACAGACCTGTACCCCTGGGGATAAAAATACATTATATGTTTATTAAAATAAATAAATTAATTTTTAAAAAAAGTTTCATTTCCAAAACTTGTGTTATTTCACAGAAGGAATAGTGAAGTGAGAATAGGGTCAAATGGTAGAGACTTTCTCCATAACTTACAGTCCCATAGCTGCCTCAACATATACATCTTCTGTCCAGTTCGCTTGTAGAACCTTTCTTTCTCTTAATTTTATATCTGATGGCATCAATAAGTAGACCATGCTTCTCTTCTGAAATCGCACTCCAGCAATCTAACAGAAAGCAGGAAAGTTTTCAGTTGGTTATCAGACCTATCTATACCCACGAGCAGCATGACTACGGAAAAGTGACTTATGTTTCCTAAACCCCATTTTCCTTATCTGTAGAGTGGGAGTAATGAGATCTTTAAGATTGCTATCAGATTTACATAACATGTGAATGCACTATGCAAGTTATGATAAGCTATTCAAATAGAAACACATAGAGTGTCATATTCAAATAACAAAGAGAGCACAATAATTCTCTTTCTAACTTCATCAGCTCATATTCCATCAAGTGCAAGGATGTCCTCCTCCAATTTTTACATCTTAACTGAGTAAACTTAGAATATTACCACCCCTCTTATAAAAAAATGACACCAGTAACCCCAATCAGTAGGGAACACGGCTTAAGCAGTTTCTCCGTTCTTGCAGTTGCGCTTGTGGTTGGAAAACCACACGTTCTGCTCCTCTCTATTCACCTCATGACCAAGGCCACACATGTTTGAGAGAATCTCAGAGTATACAATTATTCTAGTGAAGTTGTTCTCAGCACATGCTCCAAGAACTCATGGGAACTCATGGGGCTTTTTTAGGAGTCTGCAAGGTTCTTTTTTTCAACTACACACCTGTATGATGCTGGGTGTTCTTCATATTCTTCAACCAAAATGATTTATCCCAACATACGCAACGTGGAAGCAGATAATCCAGCACTTTTTCATTAACCCAGGCGTTCGAGTTTGCGAAATGGTAAAACAATGTTACTCTCCTGTTTTTTTCATGTTTTTGATAATATAGCTATATATTTTTAGAATTGTGTTACTTTTACTTTATTGTTATTATTCAATAAGTCAGTACTTTTTACTTCCAGTTTCTGCTAGGGTAAATATTGCCGATATAACCCATACACACAAAAGTTCTTTGGAGTCTTCATAATCTTTAAGAATGCAAAGGGGTCCTAAGAACAAAAAGTGGGAGAAACATTATAGTGCAATCAGCCAACCTGCGCAGCATTCCTAGCAACCCTTTTATTTCAGCAAGGGTAAGCTCTAATTAGCTTGTTTTCATGTACAGAAAGCTAATTACTTACTTCTTATGTCTTCCTTCCTGCATAGGATCCACCCTTTCATAAATTTTATGGAGAGGATAAATGAGTGAATATGGGCCAGGATCTGTCAAAAACTTTGAGGTACAAAAATAATGGAGTCCTGCTATCAAGGAATGTGGATCCTAGTGGAAAAAGCAGACAGTCAGATAATTGAAATGAGTCCTAAACACAGGAACATGGGGTGACACAAGAGGGCATTCTGCCATCTGCCTAGGAGATCAGAAGGACAGAAACTATACTCAGAACATGACAGGACATGACAAGACCTTTAAGCTTGTGGATCAACCCTACTTCCAAACAAAAGGTCCCCACTGTAGGTGCCATGGCTCTGCACTGCTCCATGGCTCTTTTAGAGAGAGCCTGCACAGAGAGCAGCTGGCTGACAGCCTCCCCCTGGAATGACTTCAGGAACCACCTCAGCTTTCCAGTCAAGGCAGACAACTAAAAGCAGCCCAGGTACTAGGGTCTGGCCATGTCTGCCCACGTCAAGCTCATCTCTGCTGTGCTAGCTGGGGATCTCAGAGTTGCATTCCTGAGTCTCTTTCTCCACAACCCTCTTTCCTTCCTTCCTTTCACGGGAGTGAAATCCAAGGCTTTGCCCTCCCATTCCTCTTCCCTCTTTACTTCCACTTTTATGGGCGTTGGTCCCTAATAAATTCTCTTGAGTCTCAGATAATATCCTCCTCATACAATTGTGTGATAATTAAATGACCTAATATATGCGAATTATCTTGGTACAATGTAAAGTCCTACATAAATAAAATGACTAAGATTATTATTATGACTCCCAATGACAGAGGTGTACACGCAACCGAATAACATGCTACAACGATATGTCAAGTTTTTTCTTTTCTATTTCTCTATTTCTAAGATCTTTCATTATTTTAATATGTGTTCCAGAACAGTGGCTTTCAAACTGACGCTCAAGGCAGGGAACTTGGAAATCATGACACTTTTTACTCTTTACCATGAGATATAGATACATTCATGTCCATCATAGTATTAGTCATTCAACAAATATTTGAGAACTTATTGTGTGCCAGAAATTATTCAGGGTGCTAGGATTACAATAGAGAACAAGATTTGGAGCCTATTGTTAATTAAGAGGGATAAGTTTTCTAATAGAAATAAACACACTAATAAATGCAGTCAGATCTTCATAGAGATCTGTATTTATTCATTTTGTTTTCTCAAAACCAGATGAGGCAGATAGGGAACACTATTATGTACATTTTATAGATGAGAAAACCAAGGCACAAAAAGAAGTAAAAATAATTTCCAAGATCAAGCATCTGGTGAAAGGCAGAAGCCAGGCTTCCCTCTCAAGCAGTGTGACTTGAGTCCTTGCCAATGTTTAAACCAGTGATTCGCAACAATAGCTGTATCAGGAACTCTGGAAAGGGGATTGTTAAAGCACAGATTGCTGGGACCTACCCAGACATTTCCTGATTCAGTAGGTTATGAGGTAGGGTCAGGAATTTGCTTTTTTACAAATTCCAAGAAGATGCGGCTGCTGCAGGTCCTATTGGTTCTGAGACCACACTTTGGGAACTACTTCTAAGCAAGGCTGCCTCTCTGTAAACTTACTTGTTATAATGATCTGAGAACCAAATTCTAGTTTGCATAGAAAATCAGTTGGGTTACGGGGCACCGGGGTGACTCAGTTAAGCATCTGCCTTTGGCTTGGTCATGATCCCAGGGTCTTGGGATTGAGCCCTGTGACAGCTCCTTGCTTGGGGGGGGGGGATCTCACTTCTCCTTCTCCCTCTGCCCCTTCCCCTACTTGTGCTCTCTCTCTCCCTTTCTTTCTCTCAAATAAAGTCTTTTAAAAAATTAGTTTTGTATCATATCAGTTCAATACGTGCCAGATTTTCAGGAATGAAACTTCCAGGTAAATCAACAGGAGATTGTACTTTGTTCTGCTGGGACTTGACCAAGTTATCTGGCACTGACACCTGACCAAGAGTTATCCAGCATTGACACCTGACCAAGAGCTATCGAGCACCTGACTAAGAGTTATCCAGCATCGACACCTGACCAAGAGCTATCTAGCATTGAGACTTGACCAAGAGTTATCTAGCATCAACACCTAGGTATGGTAGTTGAATGACCATCTGATGAGATATTTGTGGGGTTTTGTTGTTGTTGGTTTTGTTTTTGTTTTTGTTTTGTGGCAGGGTGCAGAGGGAGAGACAGAAAGAATCTTAAGCAGGTTCCACACCCAGTGCAGAGCCTGATATGGGGCTCAGTCTCACAACCCTGAGATCTGACCTGAGCCAAAATCAAGAGTCTGACACTTAACCGACTGAGCCACCCAGACACCCTTATATTTGTTTTCTAACTCACTGAAATGATTTCTGTTTTCAGAGAAAAGGTACCTGTCATTTTTATCCTGATTCTATAATTTTACATAGAGGCAAAAAACGTATCTGAATATCTTATTCTGTTTTCTAGTATATTGATCCATGGGCATTTTAGATGCTGAAATATGGCTCTGAATTAGAAATTGAATTAAAAATTTGGCATATTTTTCTTTTTTATTAAGTATATAGCTGGCTTATATGTACATTTCATTTCAGAGTAATAAAGATCTCTATAAAATATTTGTTAAAAATTAAAACTTAGGGCTACATCAGTTTGAGAATCACCGATTTTCCTCCCTGCTAATGGAGACAGGGCAATATTTTATTTTGAGGGGGAACAGTTTGGGAATTAGTAGATAAATGGAGATAAACTAATTTTTTTAAAGATTTTATTTATTTATTTGACAGAGAGAGAAATCACAAGTAGGCAGAGAGAGAGAGGGAAGCAGGTTCCCCGCTGAGCAGAGAGCCCGACGCGGGGCTCAATCCCAGGAGCCTGAGATCATGACCTAAGCTGAAGGCAGAGGCTTAACTCACTGAGCCACCCAGGCACCCCGGAGATAAACTAAATTTAAAATCAAGTTACCTGAGGCTTATTTTTGAATCTCAGTAACAGTAATGTGACATTGAAAAAGTTATGATCCCTGGATCTCTGTTTTCCAATATTAAAATGAACCCATTAGACTAAAAGGTCTCCAAAATCCCATTTCAGTTATCATTCATTGAAAAAAGACTATTTAGGGGCACCTGCGTGGCTTAGTTGGTTGAGTGCCTGCCTTCAGCTCAGGTCATGATCCCTGGGCCCTGTGATGATCAAGCGCCATGTCCGGCTCCCTGCTCACTGGGGGGTCTGCTTCTCCTTCTCCCTCTGCCCTTCCCCCTGCTTGTATGCTCTCTCTCTCAAATAAAATTTAAAAAAGAAAAAAGACCATTTAAACCTTCTTCACAATTAGGTATGCTACTTTGATTACAGCTATCAAAGAAAATTACAACGGGACTACTGAACTCTTCAATATTGACAACCTAGTAAAAGTTTTAATGTTTTAACAACAAATAACTTGCTTTCCCAGGGACTTGGAAAGGCGGTGCTACTCTGCCAGTGTATCTCTAAATGTGTTAGCTTAATTACATGATGTCAACTTTGAATCTTAAGTATAGGACTATAAAATCTAAAAGGCCCCACCCCTGCCTTCGCAGTTTGTGCCTGCATTACAGAATATGTCCACTTCCGAGCTTTCAAGAGTGACTCCTCTTGCCAAATTGAAATTGGCTTTCGGGCTTAGAAACCAAGGTAAATATCAGGGAGAAGAACATTTTCCTCTACCCTTCAGAAGTTCTTCTGGCAGGGCTAAGAATTAAACTGACATGGATCAGATTAACAGGAGGAAATAAAATGTGATTTTGTCTGTACGGGAACCCCACATACATGGGGTTCAAAGCCAGAAAGGTGAAATGAGGTATATACGCCAACCTGAGCTAAGGACAGGATAGGGGCCTGGCACCTCAAAGGACAGGTGTAGGATTCACACAACAATAAGAAGAGCAGGTATTTGATAATTAGATGTTTGCCCTACAATACAGATGAGTCAAAAAAAAAAATGTTATCTCTGGTAATAACTCTCATTCTGAGAAAGATCCCCATTTAGATTCTTCTAGGTAGTTAAGGGGCAAACATGCTTCTCTTGACCTTGTAGTCTTAATTACCTCAGCTCAAAACTGCACATGTACAAGGGGCACATTTTGAGAAGACTTGCTCTGAGCCCCTTCACTTAAGTATTTAACACTCCAAGAAAATTTGAGTGTTTTTGCGTTAGGATCTAGGGAGACAAAGGCGAATCGTGTGGAAAATGTGCATATTTACTTGTAACCAGTGTGATGAGGGCAAAATGCATGTGCCCTACAGGGCAGGGACACAGAAAAGTTTGTTTTGTTTATCACTTGCCCTTGATGCTGACACAAGGCCTGACACGCACAATGGGTTTTGTGCGCAAAAGGAGCCCCAACTTCCACCAACAGCCAAGAAAGTCGGAGAAGCTCTCATAGAAAAGGGTGATATTTAAACTAAGCAAAGAAGCACTTGGAAACAGTGCTACCTAATAATTATTGGCAGTCAGACCGGCACACTGGAACCTGCTGGTAAGAGCAGCTCTCTCCCACCAGCTTCCTTCCTCACTCTGGGCAAGTTACTTCCTCTCTCTGAGCCTCCTGCTTTTCATCGTTAGTGGAGAAGGAGTTGAGTCACATAATCTGACATCTTTTGTGCATGTGTGTGCATGTATGTGTTAACCAAATCCTATAAAGTTTGCAGGGGGAAAAAAAAAACGAACACTCAAAAACTGCAAGTTTGCACTACAAATGAATTCTCTTGTGGGTAATAAATAACATTAACAGGAAACTAGACAAAACCAAGCAAAAAAAAAAAAAGATTGTGAAAGTTTTGCTGGAAAACGGAAGGAAGCACAGTTCTCAAACAGCTAGGGTGACTGGGGGTAGCGAGTAAAATTTTTCCCGGGAAGGGGAAAAAAACTGAGTTGGTTGAGGACTAAGTAGAGAAGAAAAGCAAGTAAAAGAAAACCCCACTTATTAGATCTCTCCCTATCTGGGAATTTTTCCACCTTCCGTCTGTTCCCTCCTGCATCCCTAGCCTTACCTTCTTCAGTCTCCCTCCGAGGACCTCTTTCCGATTTTGGTCGCCTCCCGCCCGCACACATTCTCTCTTTTTCTCCACGTACCCCACCCCCCGCCCAGTTACTTTTCAAGAAGCAAAGTCACTGTGGCTCTTAAGTCCTATTTCGAGACGTCCCATGGTCATAGAACGTGTGCCTCGCTTCTCCCCGGGCTCAAGGTCCAGCGGCAGCCAGGTACGGAGGAGCACGTCCTCGGAGGCCTCACCTGCGGGCGGGACTGCTCCCGAGCGCCCCTCCCCCCGCCCCCGGCGCCCCAGACCCCGCCCCCGCCCGCCGCGGGTTTCCGGCAGCTCTGGTTATTTTAAGGCACGCGCGGTCCGGATCGCCTAGCTCTCGGCGGTCCGCCGTCTGTCTCGTCTTTTCCCCTCCGGAGCCCCGCCAGCATGGGTCCCTGTCCCCGCTCACTGCTGGCCGCCCTCCTCCTGGTCCTCTGCGGCGTCGGTACCGCACACGGCGATACACCTGCCAACTGCACCTACCCTGAGCTGCTGGGCACGTGGGTCTTCCAGGTGGGCCCCGTTGGTTCCCAACGCAACGTCAACTGCTTGCTTATGGGTAAGCCGCCGGCGCCCCCGGACTCCCACCCTACCCGCTTTAGCCCGGGACTCCTTCCTTTCCGTCCCCGAGCTCTTCTTTCCGCAGCGCCCACAAGGAGCGCCCCCACCCGGGGCCTTGCCAGTGGGAAGCCGGGTGGACCTAAAGCCCCCTGGGGTGCCCTTTCCTGCTCCAGGACCAAGAAGGCGAAGTTCAGCAGCTGAGAACTTCTCATTTCACGTTTCTTTTGTTGTTACCGGACCTAAACACTTTCTTCAGGAACTTTCCATTCCCCTTGGGGTTTTTTGGTTTGTTTTTTGGATTTTTCTTTTTTTTCGTCTTTTTAGTTTGGAAGAGAGTTGAGACAGTGTAGTCTAATGATCTTCCTGTCCAATCTGAATTTTTAAAAATTTTGCCCATGGAAAATGAGCTCAAACACTGGAAAGCATAGCAAGAAAAGGTTTTGTTGTTGTTTTTTGGGGGGGGGGGGTTGGTGGTATTTTTCCCTTTTCTTTGCTTGTGGGAAAGAGCCCTTATGCCCAGCGTTTTTGATTTACATGTGTGTTGATGCTGCTAGTCCAAGAAAACTTTTGGTAGGAAGCTACATTGTTTCATGTCTTGCAGGGAGATATATAAAAGTTGCCCCCCAACCCGCCCTGTTTCTTTGTTTCCGTTCTTTTTTTGGAAATAACTCTTTAGTCTGTAATTATGTTTGGGAATGCCCAGAGACAAGCACAATGTCTGGCTCGTGGAAAGCTGTCAATAAATACCTAGTGTTAGAACACCACTGGGATATTCCACATCCCCTCAGATAACGTAGCTACACTGAGGACAAAGAATTTAGTGAAGGGAGAAGGAAAAAAGCTATCTCCCTTTCAGAAGAGGCACTCTTGTTCTACGCAAACCCTTACCACCCTGTGGTATGTGCAGAGTAAGTGAATCTGTCTTCTGTGATTTCCTTGTCAGCAGAAGGATGATTGCCAGGTCATTTGTTACTAAAACAGACCTGTTCAACTGTCCAACTCCAGATGACTGTGTGGCATTTCCTAATCCTGGGCATTCCAAACCTTCTGTTTTAAATGTGTAATGTGTAGGTCCAAAGGAGAGGGAGATCAGGATTGGCGCTATTTGGTCACATGCAATCTCCTATTTCAGAGCATAAATCTGAAACTTGGAAAAACCGTCCAAAGTGTGAAACCTCCAGATGGACACAGCAGAACCCTTTCAGGCAGCCTGTGCCTGTATGTCAGACCTTTGACTTCAATCTAATAAAGACACACACAGATCTACACCCCCATTTTCTGAAGTTGAAAGCTTAGTTATCGTCAGCACAAAATATCTTTATAGGATAGATACCTTGCGTTTGCTGAATACTGTGGAAGGATTCAGATTCTGAGGTTCTGAACTAGAGAGCCATTGAGTTGAAAGAGATCCCTTTTCTTCTCTGAAGAAGATAATTTCCTTTGTACTTATAATCTGATAGCTGATCCTTTTATATTTCCTTTTTTTTTTATAGGCATCCTGTATTCAACCCATTTCTGTGTATCATTTTAAACATCCCTTATTTCTCCTTTTCCTTAGTGGACAAATTTCTTCAGTGTTTGGATGTTCTGGGAGGTAAGGGCTGTACTTTCTGGGGTCTCTGCCTGGTCGGCTACTTGACAGCTCTGTTGAGCCCTGAGGCTTGCCTCAGACCCCTGTGGGAGTGTGTAGAGGGAAGCAACAGGATGGAGACTGGTATCTTCACAAGCTAGACTGGTCCAAATCCAGTAGCATGAAAAGAAAGCTGCTTAAAAATAATGGAAATTATAGAGGAGATTTCCCCTCCCATTTGTTGAAGTCCGAATAATTTTCCTGTGTTGTGAATTTTTTTTTAGGACAACCAGAAAAAAAAGTAGTGGTTCATCTTGAGAAGTTGGACACAGTACATGATGATCTTGGCAATACCGGCCATTTCACCATCATTTACAATCAAGGCTTTGAGATTGTGTTGAACGACTACAAGTGGTTTGCCTTTTTTAAGGTTAGTTTTGTTGGAAATGCATTTGTATTTTCAGTGATTTGGTATCTGAAGCTTCTTCTAATCAGACCCTCAGGATTTTGATTTTTAGTTTAAGATAACTGGAAGTGACAGTACTGGGCATCTGGGTGGCTCAAGTCAGTTAAGTGTCCAACTCTTGATCTCCACTCCAGTCTTGATCTCAGGGTCCTGAGTTCAAGCCCTGCACTTGGTCTTGGGATCACGGGGCTGACTGATTCGCTGCTGATTCGCCCAGAGCCACAAGAGCATGTCCTACTGCATAGTGCTAGCCCAGGAAAATACCAATAGTCAAATTCTGATTCTTACTGAATGTGTATAGCTTTCACACCCTCGTAAAGCCCAAGATGGTAAGTTGAACCGTTGTAAAGTCGGGGACTGTTAGAATGTGGTAGATATGTTAATGTGAATAACTCACTTTACTAGGCTGAGACAAACATAGAACTTGAGTTACTCCTAAAGTAAAAGGTAGCCCTGCCAGTGCAGCCTGTTTTCTTCTTTCACTGGGGAGGAAGTCTTGTCCGTTCTTCTGTTCTAACACAGTGCTTCCAATTGCAGACACGCTCTAGGGTAATGTTAGCAGAGTGCTAACTGGTTTAAGTACATTGAGGACACAAACCTGAGACTTGCCATCTCTTACTATAAATAGAGTATAAACAAACACAGACTTTCTCAGGAAGTAGGGTTTACAACCTTTGGAACATCTGCTAAGAGTTAGCCAATTGTAGCGATTCATGGGAAAGTGGGGAAAGAATCTGTTAAAGATGATGAAAAACAAAGCACCAACAAAAACGTAACCTCTAAATGTATTGGGATTTCTTGTGATTTAATCCCTACAATATGGTGTTACATCCAAGCCAACTATTTTTCTTAGAATAATAACTCCCCCTTCCCCCCATGAGAATCTCCCTTTAGCATGAAAAAAGGAAAGCGGGAACAAGAGGAAAAATCATCCCCTCATGCCTGGGTTGGCTGCTCTGATAATGAGCGGGTGGAGCTGATCTGTCTTTCGGACTGTTGAGGGCCAGCTCTTCATTTTAGTGGTTGGAGCTCATGCTTGACCATTTATGAACATTTTACTATCACTCCTGGATACTGTGTATTTAAAAAAAAAAAAAATACATGACAGTACCTGTATGAGTCTTTAAAGTTGTAATACTTTGGTAGTGAGTATAATTCATTGCGAATATAATTCTTGGTCTGCACATTGATGAGCCTAGGGCTCCACAGACTTGTAGGTACTCCGCTGCAGCCCTTTGAGAGTTCTTTGCCTTCATGTTGAGAACCACTTGCCTGTGGAACTGAGGTACAAGGAGGTATTCAAGGCGGTTGTTCACTATATACTCTACCCGCCCTCCCCCCACCCCCAACCCCGTCCTTTTTTGCCTGACACGTACTAGGCAGTTGGTCGAGACTTTGTTTAAAAAATGAAAATGAATCTGTGAAGTAGAATTCAGTTGAGAAAGAGGTTGAATAAAAAATTATTTAAGGGTAGATGGGAATTGTATTTAGGTATAGATGAGTCAATAAAATAGTTTTACCCGTTTGGCTTAGGAAAGTTTTCATTCTTCCTTTCTGTAGAATGGGAGAAACTGTTGGGCAAACTTCTAAAGTCACCACTTAATTTCCTGAGCCATAATTGGAGATAGATACGGACAGTTTCCCTGCATTAGTACTTTAAGTCTGCTCTCAGCTTAAAGAAGAATCCAGAGCTGGTAGGGACAGAGGCAACAGCTGGTGGCTGGATGAGGAATCGGAATACCTCTTTGTGTTTCTCTTTAAATGACAGTGTAAGCAGATTTGGTATTTTTCCATAGCCTTAGAACATAAGTCCTAGGTCAGTAGAGAGCTACTTGATAAAGCCAAATGAGGTTATAAGTGTACTCAGTCAACACTGTTTTAGGCCAGAACCCTACCTAATCACAGGCTCCTGAATGGTGTTCTCTGATTAGGAATAAAAATAGGAAGAATGTTCTTCCATTAACTGATTACAGTGTATTTCTTGAAGTGCCTGTTTGACCAGAATCGTTATCAGAGCTGTTTTCGTGCTGAGAAATCAATCACTCTGACTAGACAATAGTTAGGCCTTATGATAAGATCATAATTTCAATAAACAGAATAGAATATATATAAGATAGTTGGCTGTAAAATTTCTCTTAACCTAATCAAGTAGTTCTAGGTCAACATGTTTTGCAGCATGATAAAATCTATGTGCTTTTAGCAAATCCAGCTGACAGGGTAATGAGGAACTGAATTTTTAAAAAATTTGAGAAAAATGATAGAGTGGAATTGAGTTTATTTTTTTAATATTTTATTTTGAGAAAGAGTACTATTGAAATGCACAAAGCACACGTGGCTTCTTTTACAGACTTAGAAAATGGCTTTGAGAATCAACATTAATTTATTTTTAGAAATGAAGAATTACTGAAGTATAAGCAGAATTTTGTATTTAAAATGTGTCCTGTAAACTACAACATCCTCCATGTAGTCTACCGCTGTTAAAGAAACATCTGACATTTTTGCCATGTCCATCTGTCCTCTTGATTTTGTCCATTGTTAGTCTACACATCAAGTGGATTTCTAGATTGCTCCTTTGACTCATACCAGACCCTACTGCTTGTTTCCTTTTGCCCTCTTCAGATAGCTTTCATTACAGTACACATTTGCATTCGATTGTCTGTTACTGTTGCTACTAGAGTTTGCGGAGCAGGTGCAACTACTGTTGCAACTAGAGTTGGGCAGGGTATTCTGCTGGGCTCCTGGGCCACCTGCTCCCTAGACTACCCTACAACTCAACAGAGCATACAGCTTCCATGTCATTCTCCCTGCATGCCAACTTTGAAACAGTTGTGATACCACTACTATTGGTAGGAATTTGCCTTATTAAAGTTCTCAGGCCTCACTTAGAAGACAGGCATTTTTCATGACTCAAGGTTTGTAAGCTCTTTTCCCATCACCCACCCCCTCCACCTCTCCCACCCCCTCACCGCCCCCCCCCCGCCCCCACCCCCGCCCCCGCCCTAGTTTTACCTGCTTGAGACACCGGGAGTGAAGTCAAGATAATCTTTTTTTTTTTTTTTTTTTTTGCATGTGATTTCAAGCTAGATAAAAGTTTGGAAGGAGATACATCTCCACACTGAAAGTTTTTGGATAGTTTCAGTTTGGTAGGAAGTACTGGGTATATATTCTTAGAAGGTAAGTTTTTCTACTCAACTTCCCACATACATTCAATTATCTGAACGCTTTGTAGGGGGTTACAAACTCAAATGCATTTAGGGCCCACCCAAGCAGGTACCGAAGCATTTGAAATGACCCTAATGTAAAACAGTAAGGAGGAATTAGACCTATGACAAAATGGAAACTTTCTTAGAGGCATTCGTATTCAGTTTTCTTTCAAAATAATGTACTGGCCAAAATAAATGACAGTACTGACTGCAGGTTGTTTTTTAAGAGTACTCAGATTTAATCACTTTACCGTTTGGTCGTAATTCTCAAACCCGGGTACCACTTGAGAATATCTGCAGATTAAAAGCAGCTGACCTCTTTTTTTTTTTTTTTTAAGATTTTATTTACTTGAGAGAGTGAGCAAGAGGGGGAGAGAGAGAGAGAGAAAGCACAGCAGCTAAGAGAGGGACACGGAAGCATACTTCCCACTGAGTAGTGAGCCCGAAGTGGGACTTGATCCCAGGCCTCTGAGATCATGACCTGAGCCAAAGGCAGACACTTAACTGCCTGAGCCACCCAGGTGCCCAAGCCGCAGACCCCTTAAATGAAAACCAAATGTAATGAGACAGGAAGTTTAATTATGGCAACTTGCTGTTGGGTGGATAAATGACTTTTTATTTATTTTTTACTTTTTTCTTTTCTTTTTTTTTTTTAAGATTTTATTTATTTATTTGACAGACAGAGATCACAAGTAGGCAGAGAGGCAGAGAGAGAGAGGAGGAAGCAGGTTCCCTGCTGAGCAGAGAGCCCGATGCAGGGCCCGATCCTGGGACCCTGGGACCATGACCTGAGCCGAAGGCAGAGGCTTTAACCCACTGAGCCACCCAGGCACCCCAATAAATGACTTTTTAATGCTTTTATGTATTTTGTTCACTTTCCACTGTCTATCTAATTGCACAGAGGAAGAAAGTCATATGAAAGATACTAAGTCCCAAAGAACACACTCAGGTTGAATAGACTTTCTAGCCTTTTCCTGCTTCTCATTTCACTTTCTCCAAGACTATAGAAAGAAGCAGTAGAGCAGGAACTGATTTTGTTTTGAAGATTAAGTCACTCAGGGGCTGAAGGTGTGTAGAAAGGAAACTAGACTCATGACTGAAAATTTTATTTTATGACCATCAAGCAAACTTCAAAGATTTTGTTTAGGGCCCACTAAAACTCTAAGCTAAAAAACACTTCTATGGGTGTTCCAAAAGCAGGTTGGTACTGGAAATGAACTGTATGTTGGGAAAGCCATACCAGAGGATTTATAGCCCATTTTGTGTGCTACTGACTTGTCAATTTCCAGTTTGTCTCAATAGCCAGAAGTGTCAATCATGTTTCTACAATTAAAGATTTGGGAATCTTGTCACATTTTTTTCACTCTGCTTTCTGGGTTCATTTTTAAGATCTAATGGTTTAGCTTTCAGAATTACTAGTTTTTCGGGTAATTTATTTTAATATAGATTCAGCATGCTGAGAGCCAGATTTTTTTTTTTTTTTTTTTTTTTAATTTTAACAACTTGTGGTTTACTCTTAAGAGTGTTTCAGTTTAGGGAATGGATGGGAAGTTTAACAGTCCATGCCTAATTTCATTTTCTTTCATGGTGATGCTTAATCTTAACATGATGACTTAGTTTCCCATTGTGAACTCTTCATAGGATGTCACTGATTTTATCAGTCAGTTGTTCATGCAGCTGGGAACTGTGAGGGTACATGATTTGAGACATCTGAGGAACAAACTGGGTGAGCTCTGTTGAAATTTTTAACTTCTTTAAAGCGAGCAATGTTTGTTGATTCATCTGGGTGAGGGAGACTGGAAAGATTAGGGATTTTGCACAGATTCCTTGCTTGAGCCTGCTTATTTGCAACTTCTTACCTGCCTGCACTATTGTATGTGAGCAAGCTTTCACTTTATTCTCTTTGCACACATCAAATTGGTTCTCCCGAGTCTGATACTGCTAACCTAAGCAGACCCGAACCCAAAAAGATCAAGACTCAGTTAAGAAAAGTTCAGCCCAAGGTTGTTTCACTTCTCTGAAGTAGCTGTGCCTCCTGGGGTTGCTCATTTTTTTCCTAAAAGGGCTCAAGAGGGAACCATGGGAGGCTCTGACATTTTAGGTCTGTCTTCTGGTAGAGAGGGCGGCTCTTCCAGAGAAATCCACATACCTGCCGCTCATCCCTGGGAGACTCCCCCATCTTTTTCACACTGGCTCCTGCCCAGAGCATAGACTACTGACTAGGAGGAAGAGGACCTTTTTCACTCTTTACATTCTCCTCATACTTAGAAAAGTTGTTTAAATCATTACTCTCACTGGATCCATAAATTTAGAGGTCTTAACATTTTTATGGGCAAAGGGTGGTTAGAGAGTAAAGTTGATAGGGACTTAACTATTCCTTGCATTTTAACACAACATTATTTCCCCTTTCCTTACCTCCTTTACAATCTCCTAAGTACAGAAGGGGGATATGAAAAAGGGAACTGGGGGCAAGTGTTGGAAGCTCCACAGCTTTACCCTGTATCAGCGTTTTCCAGACTGTTGATGGCCCAGCAGCGGCCCACACATCTGCTAAGTAGGAACTGCTCATCAGTTCTGTTCACTCCATCCTGTGAACCTTGGAAGGTGGTTCCAGGCAGCCACTATGAATGGATCAAAGTGGAAATTAGAGCTGAAATTAATAAGCTTTTTTTTTTTTTTCTGAATTCCTAGTACTTGAATAAGTATAGATGGTGTTGCATCATTTCCTTTATTTCAGAACTTATCAGGATCTTTAATATATTAGATACCAGTTGCTTAGGAAGATAAAATAGGAAACTTTCCCCAAATAAGTTCATCACTTTTTCCTCACAAAAAAATAAGGTCCTCTCATTTTTTGTGCAGTTTACAAAATTCTGTCTTAAAACTCTCACTGTTCCTTCTAATTAGAGGGACACCTCCATTAGACGATACCTCCCCTCCCCCCGAGTAGGTATTTGCTCTATAAACGGGTAAATAGCCTGGTACATGGAAGTACGGATCAAAGCATCCTTAAGCCTCCATGTAGAATTTGAAAGATACATGTGTTAATGCATCTGGGTTGTTAGATTAGCCTGTTTCTTCTAAGTACATTTCAAAATTATATTTCTGCAGTGGTAGTTAATTTCAAATGCATCTGCATGTGCTGGTTGAGCATGTTGGCTGTGTGCCTGATACATGTTGCTTAAGCATTCAGCTTTTGAGAATGGCAGCTTTTTGTGAATGTCTTAAATAACACTAAAAATTTACAAGCATTTCAAATACTAGTACTGTGTGTGGTTTTTTTTTTTTTTAACGTAAATTAATATGATTAAACATTCTTAAGAGACAGTGTGATCCTTGTTGGCTTGTAACTCTAGTTTTTATTGTCTTTTAGTTGTTAAATAGAGCATCTGTTGAGGGCCTCTTTTAAAACAGCAGCCATACAGAGACTTTGGGGCTAAGAGGCAGAGCCGCATGCAGCCATGGACCTGCCTTCCTCTGACAGCTAGCAGAGGCCTGGGGCAGCTGCATTCCCTTCTGGAGTCTTGTCTTTGCCTGTAAAATGCTGAGGAGTCCTGGTGACCTACCTCCAAGGCAGCTGCCCTCCTGAACATTTCCTTGGAAAGCAGCAACCGCCATTTTGAAATGTGAACAACCAGAGACTACACAGGAAAAAGGAAAGAAAAGTCTGGAAGTCTTAGGTGGCTCCACCATTCAGCCTTTGAATGAAAGGAACGATACGCAACTCACGTTTTTCCCTTTCGAATACTACTCTGTTGAGATGATTGTTTCCAGACTGATGAGGATTTGAATTTTGTGTTTAATTTTGTTCATGCAGATTTTATTTCCAGTTATATTCCAGTTATATTATCTTCTTGTGCACCTTCTTTCTCTAATTACCTTGAGAAACCCCAGCACCTGTTGTAAGGAGAAAATGCTTCAGGATATCTTGAGACACACAGATATGTTGTTGGTGGAAAGATGGTTCTGGGGAGGACTGGTCTAGGGGACCAGGCTTGCTGAGATAAGTCAAACTGCTGAAAGGTAATTTTGCAAATCGTAGGCCTGCATTACCCTGGCCAGAAAGATGGGGTGATTAGTACTTTTTTTCATCTGTTTTTTGATTAGATGCCAGCTTTATTCTAAGAACATGACCTGCTTTACCTTACAAGAATCTTATGAAGCAGATATTAACTAACTTTATTTTATAGATGGGGAAGATTAGTCTCACACTGCATCTAATTGTAAAATGACAGGAGCTAGTCTCTTAAGGCTAAGGACCTCCCTGGGGCTAAAGAGTGAAAGAAAATTCATTTCACAAAGAAACAATGGTACTTGGAGTAATATTTCAGTAGATTTTTCTGGTGAACCCCAGTTTGTAAGCATCACGAATGCTAGTTTAATGGAATGAATTGCATTGCATGGCTCCTTTTGAAATTTTAGGAGAACTGGCCTAAAGCTTCTATTTCCTTACCAAACTCGGCTATTCCCTTTCTTTCCTAAACCAGGGTTCTTTTCAAGAGGAAAACTTACCTTTTTTCCTTTTGTAGTCCTCCAAATTGGAAGGAGAGTTTTGTAAGTTTCAAATTAATTACAAATTAAGCACCCTTGCCAAGTTGACTTCTTTCATTACACTATTGTTCACGCTGATCGCTATCTTTCAGCTCTTTCCTACTAAACAATGTACTGGTTTCCTGCTCAGTTCAGAATTAATACCACCCATGGTAAATTGAAAATGTGGGGTTACACCTAGTCCCTAGATTCTGGGAGGGCTTTTCTCCTGTATCTTTGCTTCAATGGAGGGAGCTCTAGATACCAGATTTTCATTATTTTATTGGTTCAGATAACTTTTATGACCTGAGAGGCACTGGTCTGTTATTCTGGGCAGGTCATGCCTTATAAAAGTAAAGTCACCCTATACCCAAATACTTAAACCTAGATGGTTTGTTCCATCCTACCTCTGGACCTGGTAATTCATCACTCAGGACCTTGATGCTGCCTCTGTGAAATCTTCCCCAGCTCTCTCCGTTAGTGGGAGAAATGGCATTATTTGGTTCATGTTGTTTTCTTTGCAATCAGTTCTGCTCAGGTAATACTATTCTAAGTGCTGTAAACATGGAATGATTTTTGATAGCACATTCTCACCTTCTTCCAGATTGAAAATCTGTCACTCTCCCTGTGTGTCTTCAGAACCCAATTACCCAGGATTTTTAAGTGTTTGGAAAATTGACCACACTTCTCTTGTCTTTTCAAAGGCTTTTCACAAGTATTATCAGCTTACAAAGAATTAATTCTATAGGATTCTAGAAGCACAAATCAGGAACAATATTTTTCGTTCTTGTGTTCTAAAAAACATACCAGGTTACCTGTCTCCAGAGTTCTAAAAGAGTTGTGTATTTTCAACCTAACTTCCAGGATGTGAATACTGACAAAGCAGCTAATGTGTATAAGAATGTATTTCATATGGAATTTTAAATCACCTCTACTGAAGTCTTTTTTTTTTTTTTTCTTTTTCTCTGAGCAACTTTGCACGTAAATGTTTTGATTATGGAGAAGACAATTTGATGGGTACAGAATTACAGATATTTGTATTAGGAGGCTCTATATTATATACTGCTTAGCATTCTCTCTCATAATTGTTTGTTTGTCTTCTCTAGTCTTTAAATTCTGAGGGCAGGAATGTACTCTGTATTAACTAATCATTTTGTTCTCTATGTATAGCATGATCTGTGATAAATAGACCTTTAATAAATGTCTGTAGAAGAAAATTGAGTAATATTTGTTGTGTTGTCCTGTTGTTTCATTGATGTGTTCCTGGGAGTTCTGTTACCTTTATGTACTGAAAGTCTGTTGTGGTGGACCCTCAGGCCATATTTGTTGAATGACATGGTAGAAAACAATGAAGACATTTAGACTTTATTTGGTTTGTTTAGATTTTAATTTTTGTGTGAGATTGTAGAGGCCAAGATTAAGCTCAAAGTTCTAACTTTCAGAATTACTCAAAACTAAGTTAGCTGTCAGGGTAAATAGTGAGCTTTATGATTGCGGTGGTTCCCCAAAGCCTGGAGAAGCAGCAACCAGGAACTAGTCTGGAATGCTCTAGGTTATGCCCTGCCTTCCTCTGTCTTTAGAATAGTGCGAGGCACCAGCCAAAAGTGAGATAAGGTGAACTCTCAGATACCTCCTAGTCTCCCAGTTTAACAGTATATAAGCAAGGAAGTGAGGAGTGAGCCAAGGGATTTTGACTACTTTGTTGAGTGACAAGCTGTGGTTTTAACTAGTTCTGGGATATATATTCTCATTTAAACTGAAAGTCTTTTAAGCAGCGGAGGTAAATAAATGTATGACCCTCCCTTTTCACATGCCTATCCAGCTGCCAGTTCCTTCAGTAAAATGCTAGAAGGTATTTTGGTTGCAACCACTATAATGATTTCCTAGCAGTTTCAAAATTCTTCGAAATTCAACTTTTTAAACAAATAGTTAAGCCAGAAAACTAGAGCTAATCCTTGAAACTGACAGAGGGAAGTAGGTTTCCTTCTGAGGAAAAATGTGGTACTCTTGGGGGAAGTTTGGCCAAGTATCCATTTAGAGGATGTGCCTTATTCTCTTTTGTTTGACTTTTACCCACACTCTAGACCTGACAGCAATTGAAAACAGTTAATCTACATTTATATAGACATATACAAGAAACAAAGGGCAAAATGCCAGTAAACATTTTTTGTTATTCAGTATTGCCAGAATGTAATATCTCTATGTATATGGTTTGCCATTAAGTCATTCAACTTCATGCTGGGTGTTCTTTTTGGAAGTGATGAATGACCTTGATGGATAAGACCTGGTACTCCAAAACTTTTATTATGTATTCCACGGTGTATAAAGGTACATTTAATAAATTATATACCTGCAGTACTGTACTGATGTTCGCTGTCAGACACATGGCATAATATTAAATGATTAAATATTTGATTCACTTGCTATCACAAATACAGGTCCTACCCAAACATATTTCATGATGATATCCTTTGAAAATAATAGAAAAGTATGCTTCATTATCATAAGAATCTGTTACCTATAATTTTCATACTGAAAATTTTAAACATTTGGAAGCAGTTTTTTCCACTGAAAATCTTTCAAAGATTTCACTAGTTTTGGTCCATTTTGTTAAAAGTAGGAGTGTCAAAGTTCAGTCAAGTTTGGAAGAATTGCTGTTTGGTATTAGGGTTAATGACAGTTTAGTGGACAATTTTTTAAATGGAAGTATAGTCGACACACAATGTTAGATTAGGGTCAGAGGTACAGTATAGTGATTCTACAGCTCTGTGCATTCCGCTATGCTCACAGGTGTAGCTGGACAAATTTTAACTGAAATGTTTGTTTTGTTGATAAATAAGATGAGAAGGTGAAGACTGCTGCAATGCAACCCTTTCAAAACATCTGATTTCAAAAACTCACATTTTTATATGGCTGACAGTTCCTACTAGGAATAGGGCAAATGTAAGCTTTGCCCTTTTCTCACGTCTGCTTATATTTATTTGCAAGTTCTGGTTTCTCTGCAAGTATTTTAAGCCATTTGTTCATTTTGTGAGAATTAGCTGAATTAAAGTAGAGACGTACATAAATCAGTTTAGGCAGGCACGAGTAAAAGGGAAGACGTAGTGTCCTAACCATCGCACAGATAAGCAAGCTGCAGGGCGGGTGAACGCCAGACCTTGAAACTGAGTGGTCCTGTCTTTGTCGTTTTGGATATTAGATAACAATGGAAGTGGGTTTTCAGTGTTATTTATATAATTACAAATCTAAACAGAAATTTCGTGTTTCCCCCATATTCCAGGGGACCATCTTTTCGTCTCATTTTGAAAGTCGCTGGTTGACAGAATATGTTGAGTTGACAGATTGGGCTTAGTGTTCTAAGTTCTTCCCTGACAAAGATAAAGTCTTAAGACAACTTTGTATCCCCCATGGTAACAGGTAGCAGTGTTTATATTGTTGCTTTTTGATTGTTTTGTAACTTTTTAAACTCTTCACACTTCAGTGTTCTCTTTATCCTTCATAGGAATCCAGTGAAGTGTAGGTTTCCTTCCCCGGATCAGGTGAAGAAATTGGGGCTCTTCAGTTGTGGCTTAAGTGTACATAAATTGTAAGTGGAGGAACGGGATTTAAAGGGCAAAGTCCTTTTTACTAAACTGCTTTTTTCTCCTAGTGCATTACATAAAGTATTCAAATATTTGCCAGGTATATTATTAGTCAGGGAAACAGTGGAACAAATTGATTTGAAAGCCCTCCGTGTCAAAAAGCAGTTGGGAGAGATCTAGGGTAAATAACGTTAAGTTCTAAAATACCCCAGTCAGTTCTTTTTCATGTGGTGAATATTACTAGGTAAATATAATTGGAAAAAAAATGTAATTGGAGAGTTGATAAAATGAGTGGGGACTTCAGGAGAGGTTGGAGTGTTTGGCAATCCAGCAGTAATTTTGAAGAGGCAAATGGATAGTTATGTAATCCTAGTAGTTTCCTAACCCTAAGGGCTGGCGTGTGGAATTTCTTTACATTTTCTGAAATTATCTATTTGTTGAAATTGGCATAAATGAATAGAATCTTAAATTATACCATCTGCACAAGACTGTATTCAGACACTGATGTTTACATAAATAAAACTTTTTCAAAAATTCTTGGATACATTTCAGGCTGGGTGGTGTGGCCAAAATTTCAACTTCTTAATTGGTAATAATGTCAGAAATCACAGAGGAAGTATTTCGTAATAGCAGCAAAAAAAAAAAAAAAAAAAAAAAAGATACCATGAGAACGTTCCAGTCAAGAAGAGCACAGTGTGTGGTCCTCGCAGGTTGGAAGGTCGTGAGCACTTGGCTTCTGGAGTGGTGAATTCCTCCTTCCTACTGAGTCCTGCACAGTGATATTAACAACCATGTCCTACTTTTATAAGGTAATTTCAGGGCCTGTCTAATATCTTAGCACCATACTTCTGTTACAAACTTTGTATCTTTTCTGAGTTTCTCGTGTTATTGCTAAATGGGACTTGGCACTT
Source organism: Martes martes (assembly GCF_963455335.1). Lineage (NCBI taxonomy): Eukaryota > Metazoa > Chordata > Mammalia > Carnivora > Mustelidae > Martes > Martes martes. Next base: position 72,779,524 of record NC_137898.1, on the reverse strand, counting down.
GTTGTTCTTTCTCTTCTGTTCTTCATTCGTTTATTCACTCATTCCATAAGTAATTGCTTCCTAATACCAGTTTCCTACTTCCCGAATAAATAAAAAATCCTGTGCTCATGGCACTTCTTTTCGAGGCCAAAATAACCTCAGAAGCTGCTGTGAAAATTAAGTGGGTTAGTATGTATAAAACAGAATCTATGAGGTGGTGTCTTTTGTCATCCTGATTTTATGGAAGAGGTCACAGAAAGGATAAATAACCTGCTTTAGGATCACATGGCCAGTAAGGTGGAGAGGTGGATACGGTAGCGGCAGTCCAGCTTGAAGACCATGTCCTTGACTTCTACCCAGCCCCCATCAAAAACCCTTGACAAAAAGTGGTAAACAGACTGAACAAGCCAAGGCAGCATAGACACCTGACTTGTGGGGAAGGACCGTTAACCTGGTAGGGCCACTAGAGAATGTAGGTTGCCCTTAAAGGCCCTGGACAGCAAGTTGGACCTGACTCCTGGGAGTCAGTTAATCTTCTCCAATTTTTTTTTTTTTTTAAGGAAACAATGGATGAAGCAATGATCCTATCACCTGTGAGCCCATACTTGAATTCTCTCTTCTCCATTTACCTTGCAAAGCAACTTTTTTTTTTTTTTCGCATGGGAAGAGTAATGCCTCTTATCCCAAGGAATCCTGTGAGCCTCAAATGATATAGACAGAAGCCCCTCGCAATTGGGATTTAAACCTTTGCTTCGTGGCTTCTAGGTATCTCCTCTCCGTGTTTGGCAGCTGACCAGTACATTTACTTCTCTAGCTCTTTGTGCGAAGATAAAGGGTATGAAGAAGTGGTCCGCAGTATGGGGAAGAACCCCTGGGTCTAGGAGCCCTTGGTTATAAATTCTCATTTGACCACCTTCTTTAGGGCTCTTTGTCCCCTGAGACTCTATTATCTCTCTGTTCCCCTGAACTTCTAAGATTGTTGAGTGACCTGTATTTATAAAGCGTGAGGTGATAGGTAAATGTGGAGGTGCAGTCACTCCGTAATGTCAGTGAGGAACCTCGAGTCCTCTGACAGATGTGGTGAAAGGCTGCCGCGAAACCAGTCATGCTTTGCTGAAAATTTTCCCCCTTTCAAAATAACAAGATGGCCTTCCTGTCACAGGGAAAGTTCATCTGGTCTTAGATGTGATGCTTGGTTCTATGACTCAGAGTTGTCAAGCAGGTGTGCGAAACTACACTCATGAAAAACATGGGGCCCCGTTCTTCCAACTTGAATGCCCCTAATTCTTTTGGTATCGACGGAAAGTTATTTTATCTGTGATCTAAATTTCTGCTTAGATGGGGAAGTTTCCCGGGCTTCTCCAGCATGGTTAGCTTGCTGAACCACATGATGTCATAATGAATTATTTACCTCTGTTTTCCTCATTGAATTGTGAGCCTCCTAAGGGCTGAGCTGGGGACCCTTCAGTACACATGTGCATGTGTGCCTGGCACATGCATGCTGTCTGAGAAAAATGTGACCGATAAATACTTGATGAATAAGTGAAAGACCCTAGCAAAATACAAAATCAGTTGTATAAATAACAATCTCTCTTTTCAGAAAGTGCTTTCCTAATTCCAAACTGAAGAGCATGAGTAGCCTCTAACAATGCCTGGACCATCCCTCAGGGGTGTCCTCTTCTAGGACTTTGTAGGCGGTGAGTCTCATTCTTAGGAAATAAGAGTCTTTTTTTAAGTGATTAATTTCACAAAATTTATTTTATAAACAATGTTTTTTCTTTTTATAAACCTTCATTTTATAAACAAGAAAATTCCACCCAGAGACCCGTTTCACCTTTTGTTTCCATTTTTTAAAAACCTTATTTCAGGGGGCACCTGGGTGGCTCAGTGGGTTAAAAGCCGCTGCCTTCGGCTCGGGTCATGATCCCGGCGTCCTGGGATCGAGCCCCGCATCAGGCTCTCTGCTCAGCGGGGAGCCTGCTTCCTCCCTTCTCTCTCTGCCTGCCTCTCTGCCTACTTGTGATCTGTCTGTCAAATAAATTAAAAAAATCTTAAAAAAAAAATAAAAACCTTATTTCAGGAAAATTTTATGTATTTGTATTCAACTTAAGCACTGTCTTGTAATTTTTTTTTCCTTCTTAACATAGGTTTTGTTTTATTTTTGTTGTTTTGTTTTGTTTTTTATGATTCTGTAGAGGGGTTGATGCACTTTCTCTTACAAGGCCAGATAGTAAACGTTGCAGGCTTCGTGGGCCTGTGTTTTCTGAGGAAGCTACCCAGCCCTTCTGCTGTAGCGTGAAAACAGCCATAGACATGCAGACATGAGTGGGCCTGGTTGTGCTCCGTAAAACTGTATTCATAGAAGGAGACGGCCTTCTCTCGCCCTACTTTACTTACCTCTGTCCTATAGAACTCCCATTTATCATGTAGAATGCTGTATAATAGCGATTTGAGTTATTAATTTACTAAATTATTTTTATAGATGAACATTTAGGACACTCTCTTGGTTTTGTTTTTAAGTTTTTGGTTCTCTTGTGATGAATGCCTTCCTATGTTTAGCATTTTTTTTTTCACTTATGTGTATCTGGCAGTTTCTATAAAGTATATTTCAAGAACTCTTCAAAGTCTGGTCAGACCACTTTCTAAAACCGCAGGGGTGGGGGAGCCTTGGCCTAGCCCCACCGGGCCTCTCCAACCAGTACATAGCAGAGGAGGGAACGTGATTGAGAACCTGTGCCAAAGAGAAACAGAATACGATGCTAAGGGGTTTAGGTTACATCATACGAGGTTACCCATATTTCTGTGGTTTTCGTCTATAAAAATAGCAGTTGCGTGTAGTTTTGACATAATACATATACATTTTAGTGACCTTCTCATACAACACACCCTGTAGTGCCGTAGCTCAGTCATATCCTAGGCCTCTACTCAGTGTTCCTCGTCCTGGCTGGGGCTTTGGCAGCGACAGAAGGAATGGAGAGCTGAAGTCCTGCAAGTCAAGATATTCTTAGCCAGAGGTAGACAGACAGCTCTCACAATATCATGAACCACCAACACAGGTGCATGATGTTAAGTATCTATGAATAATCCATGATAACATATCCAGTGCTAGGGAGCTTAGTGGACTGTGAAGCCCAAGATTCAAATCTAGCTCCTTGGGATTGTAAAGTCAGATGTTTTTAACTCCATTCCTAAATATATGCTTTAAATTTAGAGAGAGTCAGATGTAATATGGTAATTTTACTTTATGTAAGGTTTAACCCATGCATTCCTCTAAACTCAGGGTTTGCAAACCACAGGCCTATTTTTGTTTTAAGATTTCCATTTATTTATTTCAGAGAGAGCACAAGCAGGGGAGACAGGCAGAGGGAGAAAGGGAGAAGCAGACTCCCCAATGAGCAGAGAGCCCGATGTGGGGCTCGATCCCAGGACCATGGGATCACGACCTGAGCTGAAGGCAGGCACTTAACCAACTGAGCCACTTAGGTGTCCCTCACAGGCCTGTTTTTGTAAATAGAATTTTATTGCTACGCATCCTACTTCATGCACGTCTGTATTCCCTATACATCTTTTTTTTTTTTTAAGGTTTTATTTATTTATTTGACAGACAGAGATCACAAGTAGGCAGACAGGCAGGTGGGGAAAGGGGGGGGGGGAAGCAGGCTCCCTGCTGAGCAGAGAGCCTGATGCGGGGCTGGATCCCAGGACCCTGGGATCATGACCTGAGCCAAAGGCAGAGGCTTTAACCCACTGAGCCACCCAGGCGCCCCTTCCCTATACATCTTTTATATGGCAGTGGCAGAGTAGAGTGGTTTTGACAGAGGCCTTATAGTTTGCAAGCCTTAAAATATTGATTTTCTGGCTTTTAAAAAAGAGCTTGCCAACCCAAGCACACAGGTAAAGTAATATCCGTCATATTTATTAGGAGTTCACAAATGATATCCTGTGAACCAAAAATAACCTACTGTGTACTTTTGGAAAGTATTACAACACAGCTGACTGCCATGCCAGTTTGTTTGTGTTGTCTGACTGCTTTTGGGCTTTTGTTCTATTAGATTTAGTCAGTGCCTGCCATGGGCCCAAGTCTCTCCTCATTGAAATGGAGCCTGATTTCTTTCCTTCCTCCCACACTCTGTTCTCTCATTCTGCATATATGTCCCTCTTCCTTGAGGAGATACTATCACGCGAGGGGCTGTAAGCTCTGGAGCCTACTATGAGTTCAAATCCCAGATCTCTCCTTTGTAGGTGTTTTTTGGTATGAACTTTGCGATGAGACAAAGGGCCATATTCGTGACATTAAATGGAGAGAATATTTAATAATCAGGTTTCTCTTAGCTCCCCCATAATCAGAATGTCCTACTGAATTGTGAGGTTGACAGAAGAAAAGATTTTATGTGTGGAAATGTTTCGTTCTTTGTTTTGTAGTTTCCTGGAGTCCATATTTTGTAAGTAGAAGAGAGTGTAGTCTGAGGGCCTGAGCAGAATTTTGTTTCTGCCCCTTCACAGCTCTGTTTCCTTAGGAGCTCCGTAGCCTCTCTGAGCTGGGCTTCTACTCGCTGGCTGGTAAAATGGGGTTATCGAAGCCGCCTTCCTCATAGGCTTCCTGTCAAGATTGAAGGAGGGAACTTTTGTAAAATGCCTGGAATGTGGCAGATGCTCTAAAAATGTTTCTTCCCCTGCTTTTGATTCCCAGAAATGTTTTCTTATGTAAATTTTATTTGGCACTCAGCAATGGTAATCATAGAAAAGTTTATTTCTCATCCTTTTCTAGGCTAATTTGCAGAATGTAACCTCGCAGGGTGAAGTTTTTATTGTGGTTGGCAGAGTCTGGCTCCCAAGATGAAAAAAGGAGCATCTTGACTGAATGGGAGCCAGGGAAATGGACCTGCGAGATGATCATTGATTCACTTTACATTTCCTCCCCTGATCTAATTGCAGTATAAAGAAGAGGGTCACACTGTAACCAGTTACTGCAACGAGACCCTGCCCGGATGGGTGCATGACGTGCTGGGCCGGAACTGGGCTTGTTTCACCGGGACCAAGGTGGGAAGTACCCCTGAGAAGGTGAAGGTGAACACAGCCAATTCTGGGAGGCTCCAGGAAAAGTGAGTTGCTCATATTAAACTGTTCACAGTTACATTTAATTTTGCTGTAGAGTATGTAGAAGTATGTGTCTGGGTTAGTTTTTGGAAAATTTTATTTTGATTACATAAAGTTTATTTGACTTAGAAACAGAAGCTATATTCTGTAAAACCTCCCTGGTGTTGAGTAATGGAACTGAGAGGAGAAAGTGTTTTTCTCCACAGCACTCCAAAAGTAATGGACTAATGGTGGCTTTAAAGGAAATTTGTATGAGAGATCATAGAATTGCAGTGACTAATAAAGAAAAATCATTTTATTATTGCCATGTGATAACATGTTGTAGAACTCTCATAGATACATATGTTTGTTGCAACAAATGTAGGTGATACTAATTGAAATAAATTTTACACAAGACCGTGAATAACTGAAATAAAATTTCTTAGTATTCATGGAGTGTAGTAGTTTGCTAGGGCTACCTTAACTAGGGACCCCACACTAAGTGGCTTAAGAAACAAATTTATTTTCTCACAGTCTGGAGGCTACAAGTCCAAGATCAGTGTCAGCAGGTTGGGTTTCTTGGGAAGCCTCTGTCCCTGGCTTGACACGGCCACTTTCTTCCAGTGTCCTTACATGGCTGCCCTCTCCTTGTACCCTCCTCTCTTTTTCTCTTAAGCACACCCAATCTTAATCAGGGTTGGGACTGCCCATACAACCTCATTTTACCATAATTTCCCTAGTAAAGGTCATATCTCCACATACAGTCACTTTCAGAGGTACTGGAGGTTAGGACTTGAAGCTGTGAATTCTGGAAGGACACAATTCAGCTTAAAACATGCAGCTAATGTTCTTGTTAAGTAAGGTCCAGTTTAAGTAACTGAACCACACAAACAAGAGATTTCAGATTTTATTCACTTGAAAGGAGAAGACAAATGGATATTAATGGTAGCAACATTTTCTGTTTTAATGAAATCCACTGAAAGTACACGTGAATAAATCCTCCCAAGCCAGGTCATGCTGGCAATGAATGATTCTGTTGTAGAGAGGTTGGGGGCATGAGTTTAAAGAGGACATATCGTAGTTGTCTGGAAAAGTACACACCAAGATCTAAACTAATACATCCCCTCCATTTTGAATTTATCTTTTTAATTACTTGGCTTGGCTTGATCCTTGAACAATACATTTCTTATTAAACTGTTCTCTTTTTACCCCACCATTTGGGAGATTTTATATACTAATGTGCTCTTCTTGATTATTTCAAATGTTGCTTCATTTAGTGAAGAAGCTACCAGCTGGAGTGCTCAGAACCTGTGTTGTTAGTTCACCTATAAAATGAACACTGGGGGGGCGCCTGGGTGGCTCAGTGGGTTAAGCCTCTGCCTTCAGCTCAGGTCATGATCTCAGAGTCCTGGGATCGGGTCCTGCATCGGGCTCTCTGCTTGGCAGGGAGCCTGCTTCCTCCTCTCTCTCTCTGCCTGCCTCTCTGCCTGCTTGTGATTTCTCTCTGTCAAATAAATAAATAAAATCTTAAAAAAAAAAAAATGAACACTGGGGACTACATTACCTTCAAGGTCTCTTTCAGCTCTCAATGATCTGTCATCCCATAATAAAGTACATTATTTTCAGTATCCTTGGATCTTAAACATTGAAAATAAGTGTTTGGAACCTAGCTTGTCAGTATTACAATGCACATGTCTGTGTCTGATGGTTGCCAGCCATCAGTGACAAAGCAAGGGAAGCAGGGCTGAGTTCTGCTTCTTGAATACGTCAAAATCAGTAGTGACTCATCAGTAGAAAATACTTAAAAATACACATTTACAATTTAAAAATGTATCCCTACATCTAAAGAGACAAACAACTACAACTTGTTTTTGTTGTTGTAGGAGCGTTGTCAGATATATGATTAGGGCAGTTTTAAAATCTCTTCAGTGAAGGTGCCTCTCTGGTTCCACACTTTGCACCAAGAAGGGAAGAACTTTGATAAAAACACACAAACATTCTGCATGTAGTTCCACATCTTTCTTACTGTCTTCAGTGCTCCCAAGTTTTTTGACTGTATCAGAATACTTCCTCGGTGAACATCTAAATAAAAAGAGAAAGAAAAGTTCACAGTATGGCTAGATTTACTCAGATTAGGTGTGTCTTGCTTTGGATAATTGGGAAGTCTTGGATAATGAGTTACTCTTAAGTAACAGACCCTTCTTTCGTAGAAATAATGTGGTATATTCTGTCATTCCTGGCACCTGGCACATAGGTTTGATGCGGGTTTGAATTGTGTGACTAATCAACTCCCCAATCTTTTTGCTTTGTAAACATGCTTTTTGTGCTAGATTTACTTATATCTGTATCCAGGCATTTGATAACAGGGAAACCAGTGCTTCTCAAATTTTAATGGTACTGTGAATCAGCTGGGAATCTTGTTACAACGTAGATTCTGACTTAGGTGGTTTGGACTGGATACTTAGAGGCCTTCCAGGTACGGCTGCTAATATGGAACTCAAGAACCAAGTTTGAGTAACAAGGTTATAAACCCAGGTCCCATGTAATATTTTTTTTGCACCATGTGGTAATAATGTTTGCCATGTTATATGTACATGATACACAGTTTCTGCCATCCTCTCCTTTTATTATTATTATTATTACAAAGTTAGAAAGGTAAATTGTAGAAATTATAGAAGGTGGGGAAATGTGGTGATCCTACATTGTCTCTCAGATGTAACCATTTTTGGCATTTGCAAAAATGTATTTAGAATATAAATGTATTTTCACAAAAAGGGATTAATTCTATCTAAACTTCTTTGATAGCTTGCCTTATTATTTAATAGTTTGAACACTCTTCCATATCACTTGTTAACATTAAAACTACCAATTATTTTACCAGCAGAAGATGGTTTTATTCAGGAATAGCAGGGAACCTCAACTGGGACAGGCAAGCTACTGCAAAAACCGTAGGCAAGGCAGCAGAACAAAGGAGAAGCAGGCTCTTTTATAGGGGAAAGGAAGGGTTGGGAAGCCTCTAAGAACAAAAAGTGCACTGAAGTAAACTATCAGTGGAAGTATCATGGCTTCTCATTGGCTGCGATGTTCCTCTTACTGGTAGTAGATGGTATTCACATGCAAGGTCCCTATCTTCCTGTTGGATTCGCAGTTGATGACCAGTAGTAGGGCATGAAAGCTCCTTGCCAACCTCCCTACTCCCATTTGAGTGTGGCTTCCCTTAATATTCATACACTAAATGATGTTCTATACAGTTTCACTGAATAAACTATGTAGTAAATGAAGTACCTTATTTCTTTAATCATTCCTTATCTTCAAATGCTTATTAGGTTATTTATATTTTTTTTAAAGATTTTATTTATTTATTTGAGAGAGAGAGAAAGAGAGAAAAGGAATGAGTAGTGAGCAGGGGCAGAGGCAGAGGGAGAAGCAGACTCCCCGCTGAGCAGGGAGACCAATGCTGGGCTGGATCCCAGGACCCTGGGATCATGACCTGAGCTGAAGGGTGATGCTTAACCCACTAAGTCACTCAGGCACCCCTAGGTTATTTATAATGTATTGCTATTATTAAAGTGTTTCATTGAACATCCTTATATATACATCTTGATTTTTATTTTTATAGGAGATATTCCAATTCCAGGCTGTTGGTATACATGTGCACCTCCTCAGGCAAAAGTGAAGGGTGCTTTTTGGACCCTCCTCATAGGTTGTCTCTTCATGTATGAACCAAACCCAAATTTGCTTTGGTACCAGAAAAACTGATTTTTGTTTGAACAAAAGATATCAACGGAAACTACTATAAACAACAGTTTGTTTAAAATATGAGGAGCAAGGAGCGGGGTGCATTTCAGGAGCCTGATAACTTTAGAGCCAGATTAAGGGGATTTTTTTCAGATAAAAAAAAATGGTAAAATTTATTGCTAGAGAGTCTGATGCAGTTACTCATGGCTCCCAAGGATTCTTGAGCTGGGTTAATGGGGTCATACTTTGAATGCCTCACTACAAAATTACTTGAGACCAGTGAAGTTTCATGAGGGTTAGGAATATTTCAGGGATCCGGGGCACCTGGGTGGCTCAGTTGTTAAGTGTCTGCCTTCAGCTCAGGTCATGATCCTGGGGTCCTGGGATCGAGCCCCAAGTCGGGCTCCCCATGATTCTCCCTGCCCCTCTGCCCCTGTTTGTGTTCCCTCTCTCACTGTCTCTCTCTGTCAAATAAATAAATAAAATATGTTTTTTTAAAGAATATTTCAGGGATCCTTAATAGTTCGGTTTTCGTTTTCTGAAGTTCGATTATTTTATCCTATCATTTCAGTTTATCTAAATTTTGTGTTCTGAACATGTGATGTTTGACTACACCATTGACTGCTATGGAAATTCAGGATCATATGTGTCTCTGCAGTGAGGTGCACTTAGCTTATGGATTTTTATACTAAAAATATAAAATAAAGATTATTTTATAGATTTGAATAAAGTGGTTCAGGTACATTACAAAAAAAAAAAAGCCTTCCTAAAAGATGATTACACTTTCCACTTAAGTCCAGAGCATAAGGGTACCTCTTTTTATGGAGTCTAATTACATCAATAAAGAGGATAACTGAGGCTACCTTATTTTTGTTGGCAGCTCTCATAGGCTCTACAAGTATAACGATGAGTTTGTGAAAGCGATCAATACCATGCAGAAGTCTTGGACTGCAACCAGATACATGGAATATGAGACACTGACCCTGAGAGACATGATGAGGAGAGGCGGTGGCCGGAGTGGCTGGAGAATGCCCAGGTAATAAAGCATATATCCCTGTATCGCTAATGAAGGTATTTGTGTTGAAGGCCACCCTCCCTTTCAGCTTGCTCTCTCTGATTTGCCCACCATTCTATTGGCCATGGGAGCCTAAACTTTTTAGGTTATCTTTGTTCTGTCTCCCTCTCCTTTCCATAGGTCTTCTGGTGCTCTCCGAGTCCTATTTATGGGTCTTGCTTTCACAACATCTGCCACTTCCATCATTCCCTGGCCATTTTCTACATGCTGGTATAGGGTTTGATCATTTCTCTGCTGCATTATGATCAACCTCCCACCTCCTGTCTTTCTAGTGCTATCTCTTGGGTCTCTTTCCCTCCCGGGCCCCATTCGCACCCATTCTCTGAAATGCCAGTTTCATCTTCCTTTATCCAGCTATGGTTGCGTCACTACCGTTATCTCTTAATACATTTACTGGTAACCAAAGCCATCTAAATGTGACCACGCCTGTATTTAGTACCATGGCCCGTTTTCAAACAATATGCCACACAATTACCGAAATCTTTGCTTTCAAGTTACCTCCATTCATGCTGCTCCCTTTGCTTCAAGTATCCCTCACCTAGCTTACAATAACTCAGATTTGTCACCTATAAAAATCTCAAAACCTCTTTGTTAGAAGGTCCAGCAAAAAAATTGCTTCCTCTATATCAATTTATCTCTACTAACTACCCTCAGCCAGGAGTAACACTTCCCATCTTTAGCTTACACACCCCATAGCTTACTTCTTACTTAAGGAGATGGGTCAAATATACTTCGAATTTATAGAGTCAGGAATTTGGCAGATTTTTAAAAATTTCCTCCAAACTATATATACCAGAATATATGGTCCCTTAACATGGGTTAAATGGCCAAGGATATTCCTGTGATGCCATACTTTGTTCTGGGAGAAATTGGTATAACTGAAGGGCAGAGAACTAGAAACCAATAGGGAGTCAGTGAGACTCAGTAAATTGTGTAGGTAGATTATTTTCTCTCTTAGTATGTTGAAACATTCTCCAGTTTTCAGAGAATACAGTGATTATTTCCTTAACATCTATAGAGTTTTTGGGTCAGATTTTACTTGAACAGGCCACTAATTGGTTATTTAACTAAAATGCATTTCTAACTTTTTCATTTGCAGACTAATAATCCTAACACTCTGACACTTTTCAACTATGAGGCTATATGGAGAATTTTCCTATCGCAACTGATAGCATTCTCTCATTATTCTGCCCCTTTCTCAAAAGAATCTCATACAGTATTAAAGTGTGTTCTAAGGAATTTCTAGTCCATGAGATACTCTGGTTAATGGAAATTAGGGAAGGGAGCACACTATGTCCCTTCTCAGGTTTGCTAAAGTGACAGAGTTCTACTGTGCATGTGTGAGACAGGAAGTCGCGAACTGTTCAGTGAAAATCCAAAGGAGCATGAGAAGAAGAGGTGTCAGCGTTTGAGCCTACGGGTCCCAGAGCTCCCACGTGAAAGATCTGAGCCTCAGACACGATTGCGTGGTCATGCCTCATGGGCCTTGCTGCTTTTATGTTTGATGATTCTATCCCTCCACCCAACCATCTTTGTTTTAGAGAAAGGCTAGCTTTCTGCAGGGCCACTTTTAAGGCTAAGGCTCCATTCAGAAGTTTAAAGGTAGGAGGTAGAACTGAGTGAAATGGGAAATACCAAAGCAGACATTGTGGTCTCGCTACTTGGTTTTTGGTAACATTTTTGTACATGAATTTGTTCTTTTAGAAGAATCCAGTGACATAATAGAATCTCTCAGAGATTCTTTTTTTTTTTTTTTTAAGATTTTATTTATTTGTTTGACAGACAGAGATCACAAGTAGGCAGGGAGGCAGGCAGAGAGAGAGAAGGAAGCAGGCTCCCCACAGAGCAAAGAGCCTGATGTGGGGCTCGATCCCAGGACCCCGGGATCAAGACCTGAGCTGAAGGCAGAGGCTTTAACCCACTGAGCCACCCAGGCGCCCCTCTCTCAGAGATTCTTAACTTGAGGTTTACAGAGCCATTGAGACTGCCAGAAGTGTAGAATAATGTATTGGGTATGGTCATTTCCCTGAGTTCCAAGCTTTCACCAGATTCTTAAGGAATCTAGACCCAAAGGAAGAGCCTGTAATGTGTAGTGCATCAGTAATGTTGGCAGTCTTCCTGTCTCACCAGTTCCTCTCTCACTCTTCGTTTTCACATCATTGAGATCGATTGTCACATTGTTGGTTTTGTCTGTCTGTACCTTGACAGGCAAACACCCAGCCTTATAGGATGCCAGGAAGAAGCAAGTTAACATTTGAGTGCCTGCTTTGGGTCAGATGGTCGCTTAAATGAATGTATCTGCATCATGTTTTGTCCTGTTACTGACATGGATGATGATAGTGGCAGTTACCATCATAAAAGCTTACTCTATTAAGGATTTGCAGAGACAGGAAGTGTTCTAAGCACTTGTTAATCATTACTACATTGAGCTTTTATAATAATCTTTTGAGGTACAGGTAATTATACCCATTTTACTAGGAGTCAATTGGAGTTTTGTGATGTTAAACTCTTTGACAAATGTCACACAGCTAGTAAGTGGTGAAATCACTTGTAGGAGGTCAGTATGACCCTAAGATACCTGCTCTGAAATTACATTTTGCTGCCAAACTTCTATTCCTTCTTTTTCTTTCAAATTACATAGTGTATTCCTAAGTATATATATGACAATTAGTTAATATCTGTTGAGTGATCAGATCTTTTGGCCTCTCAGTGTGAAATCACAGAAACTATTTATTTCCTTCCAAAAGTTGTTCGTACCCTAATGTTTACTTATAAACCTTAAAGGAAGTATCCAAGATTTGTTTCGTGGTTTGATTTTTCCCCTGCCCTATATATACAGTTTTCATGGTGCATACCTTTTTTAAGTACCTTGGTTATTCCATGGGTAGTATCCAAGTTGTATATTTTATGATATTACAACTTCTTTGTATTTGTGATTGTGATTGCTCTGTTTCATGTCTCTTAATGCTGACCTTCATATGGTCAAAGACCATCTCATGTTCATCTCTGTGTCACATATAGCTTCCAGCAGTGTCCCAGCTTAGTTAATATTTTAGTGAAAAGTTGACATTTCTGTATGGAATGTGCTGTCTATTTTTAATAATTCTCAAAGTTATGATGACTATTAATATGCGATTCTTTTTTCTCTCCCTTTATTTCATCTCCCTTCCATTGTGTCCTAGCCTTGACTTAACATCCTCTCTAAAAGAAGCATGTGCGGAAGGGAGCTCCTTGGGAGTACTTACAGAGGACACGAAGAAGTCCAGAAATAATCTTTACCAGTGACTAAATTGGAATCTGGTCTAAAGTACAGGATAACCACTGAAAAGTTGGAATAGTGCAGTCTGGCAATGCTAAGTTGAATGAGAAATTCAAGTAGTTACAGTATCAGGAAGATACATATTATCAGGGTATAATAGTAGTGTCCTAACTAAAGAGTTGAAAGAGAAGAGCAGTGAGTTTTACTTAGGGTCTGGTGACCAGGGGCTGCTCTGGGAGCAGTCCTTAAATTAGAAATCAGGGGAAAGCCCCTAAAGGGATTTCTCCTAAGCAGTGGGCAACAGGCATTTTAGATAAAAGGAGTAGCAGCACAAAGACATGGAACACTGAAGTCATTTAGCAGACTTGGAAAGCTCCCAAGAAACCTAGCATGTCTAGAGCTGGAATGCTGTTTGCCTTAAATTGCTAATATGGAGAAGTTGTAGGACAATTTTCTCATTTCCAGACAATGTGTCTATCTATTGTTCTAGGCAACTCTGCTTTTTGTGTCTTACTTTCCAACTACATTGTATAGGCTGCAGTTCGATACTGATGAAGCATTTTTGTCTGTTGCTGATGGAGCTGGTCAGTCTACTTTAACCTTAGACCTCTAATTTCTGCGCCTGCTTCCCTTCTTTTCCACCTGCCTCACTATCACTGCCAACCATCTCCTGAGTCAAACCTCAGTAGTTCCTCTCTTTTCTCTGTATCCTTCAGAGGCCATCTTTAACTTCCCATGTGTCTACTTTCTTGGTCAAAATCTGTTTAAGAAAATGCAGCTATTTAAGTATACTAGCAGTAGCATCTCCGTGATGTATAGAACCAGTGGCATTTCATAGAAGAAAGATAGTGGATCCTGAAAAAGACACAGATAATAAAAGCCATTGACACAACTTAGTGGTGTAATTGATACATTGCATAATGGACATGTTGTGTAATGGCAACTCTGATGGGACAAGTGCTCTTTAGGCCTGAATCTAGATTCTAGGCAGCCAGGTAGCTAAAGTCATGGAATTAAAGGTTAGGAAGTCATCCTCAAAGGAAAGACTCCAAATTGAAGTCTGATGTGTATTTCCATCCCAGGCCCAAACCTGCACCACTGACCGCTGACATACATGAGAAGATGTTACGTTTGCCAGCATCGTGGGATTGGAGAAATGTTCATGGTACCAATTTTGTTAGTCCTGTTCGAAACCAAGGTAAAAAAGCCTGTTTTTTGTTCATTTTTTCATTTGGAAATGTTTATTGAACATTTACTATGTGCCAGGCTCTTGGGTAGATTCAGGGCATACAGAGATGCAACAGGCATGATCCACTTTAGTAAAGAAATGGAACATACATGACCAATGGCCACCTCTTCCTTTTGTATCCATGACAGACCTGGATAATAGATAAGCTCTCCAGCAGAGCCCAGCATTCTTGGGTATCCTTCTCAAAATACGTTCTAGCTAACTAATGAAAGTAATCAGTAATAGGTAAGACAAATTCCTCTGCCCTCTCTCGCAGGAGAGACTCATGTAGAAACAAAGGATCGCCTAGAGTTAAAATTGGTCTTCCTCCTACAAGTGGTTTGGTGGAATCCTTCTTTGCTACTTGTCCGCCCACTCTCCACCTCTCCCTGCCCCCCATCATTTAGTTTTAATTACTGTAAGAGCCCAGAAAAATGCATCCTTTAAATATTTTTTTCTGGTAAAGTAGATTTTTTGAACTGTGTAAGGACATTTTTAATTCACTTTCTGTCAGAACATGACACATGATGGTAAGTATTAACCCCGCTTCCTGAATGGAGGCCTTGCACAGCCCAGATTTACCAAAAGTATCACTCTTATTGCATTTTACCCATTATTTCTGGAAATTTGATCCAATACGAGTAGATTTAATAACTCTTCCTCTAATAGTACTCGGTAGCAAATTATCCTGTTATCCTAAATTTTAGCCAACAATGACATGGAGGATCGTTTATGCCATACTCAGGTTTATTGCTTCTCAGCTCATTTGGAAGATACTTATAGTGTGCATGACTGATTTGTTACTATAAAGTAGGTGTAGTATTTGTTGTCTAGAAACATTCTGATTAGTGTCTCCTGAGAGGATTATAAATTAATAACACCCAAAGATAAATTGTCCTTCCCCTTTCCTAGAACCTCAGTGATAATCAGCCCCTCTCACTTCTCGGCGGTCACCACCAGCCCTTCAGTTCCATGCTCAGTGAGTTCTTGCGAAGCGTTGAGCGGGCGGAGCTTCGAGCAGGCCTTAGAGCCACCAGCCAGCCACGCTTCTGTCCTGCAGATGACATCAGAGATCTCCTCTTTGCTTTTGCTTCTACACATTCTTCTGGGACGCTTCAGCTCTAGAGAATATGTGGGTCCTGAAATTCTCCCCCACCTTTCCTTTCCCGGGGAGGGCTTTTTTGGAAAGGGGGGTTAGGAAATGAGAGAACTTTGAAGGTAGATTGAGGAATGAAAGGAAAGTGAAATTAAAGGGATGTTAAGAGAGGATTAAAATTTACTGTCATCAAGCATTCCCTATACCTCTCTGACAGGATTAAGTATATAATGTACGTCAAGGGTTAATTGTTGAAGGCCTGATGCATGGTTGCTTTTGCTGTATTACAGAGTATTTATAGGGCATCTAACATCTGTTAAGAATTTTTTTTTTTTAATGGCTGGGGATATAAAGACTACTGTGGCATGGCTCTTGGCCTAGGGACTTGCCGTTTAGCAAGATCTGCAAGCAAAATACTAAAATACCAAAGGGTAACTACTTCACAGAGAGTTTTTAAAATTCATCAGGGGCATGGGAGATGGCCAACAGAGAAGTTTAGTTCCACTTAAGTTCCCAAAAGATACAGCTGACTGGTGACAAGACAATGGGGGGGATGGGGGAGGCGGCATGTTGCAAGGAGGCAGAAATTAGACTCTTTAAAGCCAAATTCTTTGACACTGGTTTTCTTGTAGCTTGGCAAAAGCTATTATCTCTGATGTCCCATATTGTCTGAGTGCTGTAAATATGGTTTGTACAGACATGGGCAATTTTTAAAGGTTCCCCTTTTGACTTCCTTTTGGTTTTCTTTACTTAAGGTTGGGGAAAATATTAGTTATTTTCTCTTCTTAAAAACAGGGCTACTTGGAAATTTCCACTGACTTCAGGAATACCAGCATTCTAGAACACTCAGAATTCAGAATTACCCAAGTTAAGGGAATTCACAACTTTTCTGTACTCAGAGAGTAAATCAAGATTAATGAAAAGAAGAAATATTGGCAGGACAAATGAAGTCTCACCTTTACACTTGAAAGCAGCTTTAAGCACCAGCCATGTAGCTGGATTTCTTCCAAGTCTGAGAGGGCGGAGAAGCTAGGAAATTGGAAGGCTTGGACTTTCTGGGTTCTTTTCTGCACTATGCTGTCTGTATTTACTATTGTATCTTCAAGAGAGGAGGGGGGGATGTCTCTCAGGTCACGTTAGTTAGGAAATGCAGTGTTTTCCTACTGTCTAAACTCTAGTTCATTTAAGCCTTGTTCTAAATACCATCTGTACCATTAGCACTGGAATGCAGAGACCTTAACCCTGTCTGTTCCATGCTGTTCATTTTATACACAAGATAAAAAGAAATGCCAGGAAGGTCCAGTGACTTGCCCAGGGCCACACAGCTGAGTGACAGGCTGAGGATAGAGGAGACTCCCGACTCCTTATTCTTAGCTCAGTGTGTTCTCAGCTGTGGGAAGCTATAGCTGAACACACTTAAACCATGTAAAAATAACATTACCTATTTGAGGTGGTGGAAATGTATTCACTACAGACCTCTGAATGGGTCAGATCTCCTTATTCTTTTTTTTTTTTTTTAAAGATTTTATTTATTTATTTTTATAGACAGAGATCACAAGTAGGCAGGGAGGCAGGCAGAGAGAGAGAGAGAGGAGGAATCCCCATGGATCAGAGAGCCTGATGTCGGGCTTGATCCCAGGACCCTGGGATCATGACCTGAGTGGAAGGCAGAGGCTTTAACCCACTGAGCCACCCAGGCGCCCCAGATCCCCCCTATTCTTTTTTAAGCTGTAGTATTCTTAAGGGATAATAGACCTTTTAAAATCTGCATTCCAGCCTTGACTGAAGAGAGGCATCAATTTTCTTGGCAGCTGACACATTCTTCTGGGAACGTCACTGGCTTGAGGAAGGTCATCTCCTTACCTCATTCCCATGGTGTCTCTGTTAACAGCATACTCAGTTCTTGTATGGACACATGGCCTAGCCCTCTCACAGTGCTGGATGGTCAGATGAGAAGAGTTCTGTGTTTAGTAGCAAGAGTGATTATTTCTGTGGCCACCATGGCCCAGGAATGCCGGATGATCAAAATGGGGCCATTTCCAGATTCCTGGGATGTTACTTATTAGAAGACTCATGAAAGGAACACTGGCTTTGTCAGTTTACTCTCACTGATCTAGTTCTTTGACAATCTATCATTTGAAAGTGGAGTCCCAAGGATAGTGTTACTTGGATGGTTCTAAAAACAAAATGTGCCAGTTAACTTTGGCCTGTTTAGTGACAAGACGATGGGGAAGAAAATGTGAAGATTCTTTAAAGTAGACGCAGACCTATAAACTGAAAAGAACACAGGCTGCATTAGGAGATTGTATTGTATCGAAAAAGACACCACTAGGGGCACCTGGGTGGCTCATTGATTAAGTGTCTCCCTTTGGCTCAGGTCACGATCCCAGGCTCCTGGGATCGAGCCCTGCGTCGGGCTCTGTGCTCAGCAGAGAGTCTGCTTCTCCCTCCACCTCTGGCCCTTTCTGCCCTGTGTGCATGCTCGTCATGCTCTCTCTCAAATAAATAAATAAATCTTTAAACAAGAAAAAGAAAGTGCTGCTCTTGAGATACTGAAAAGCTCAGCTCACATAGATCCCTCCAAAGGTATCTCTCAACTGAGAGGCTCCATGTGCTGTAGACCTATATCATTTCTTCATTATCAAGAATACTGTCAAATGCTTTGCAGAGACCAGGGGAGTGTTTTGGGTTTCATTTTGTTTTGTTTTGCCTCCTAAAATAGTCTCAAGGAAAGCCCCATGTCATAACATTTGCCTTTTGGTGAAAAAGCTGAGTCTTTATGTTTGCCTATGAGGTTAATAGTATTTGTCGATTGAATCGTCTGTATTGGACTGATCCTTATGAACGACAGCAGCAGCACTCGGTATAAATATATTACTGCATCTCTCTGCTCGGATTTGTAGATGTGTCCATGTTTCTTTGTAAGTGCTTCAAAGTTCCCTTAGGTTGCATGTCTTTGCTTTTGATCACCAGCATCGTGTGGAAGCTGCTACGCATTTGCTTCGATGGGAATGCTGGAAGCGCGAATCCGTATACTAACCAACAACACGCAGACCCCAATCTTGAGCCCTCAGGAGGTGGTCTCTTGCAGTCAGTACGCTCAAGGTGAGTGTTGAATTTCAGGCGCTATTTACCTGGGTGTAACAGGCCATGGTCGACAAAGGTAAAAGGATGGTGTGGCACAGAGCACAGTGTCTACAGTCAGAGCACCTGGGGGCGAGTTCTGGAGTTCAAGCCTTCTCACTTACTAACGAGTGCTTCTCATGGAATTCACTGCACCATTCAGCCAAATGTCAGTAGTTACTCTGTACTGAGTGAGCACCAGCTCTTTGGGGCTGTTTATGTACGTTATCCAACAACGCTCAAAACCCTGAGAAGTAGACAGCCCCATTTACAGAGCCGGGACAGACGTGAAGTTGTTCTATAACATTTTGAAGGACACATAGCTTCTAAATATTAGAGTTTCAGTTCCAACTAAACTTTCACTCTGAATCCGAATTCATACTACAGCCACGCTGACACTGGTTTCTCTCTAGGGGAGAGTGACAGATGTGTACTTGGCTTCCAGAACAGGCCCTGGGTGATGATGTAGAAAGCCCAGCTGCCATTGATTTAGAGCAAAACATTCTCCTCATAAAGTTTTCTGCTGTCATCCCCAGATCTGGCCACTAGAAAGTAAAACTGCTTAGGAATGATTCTTTGTCATTGGACCTTTTAGTCTTTCTGAAATATTTATTAAACACCACCAAGGTGACTTCTAGGCCCTGGGGACTATCAAAGACAGTCCTTACCCTCATGAAGCTTAGACTGAAGTGAGGAAAGTAGAAATTAAATAATCAAAGGAACATTGAAGAAAAAATACAGGCTTGTGGATGTGCATAATATGGCCAGGACTGGAGGAGGGTGATGGGAACCTGATTTAGACCTTCTTTGCAGGAGGTGGTCAGAGAAGACTTCCTTCAGGAAGAGCCATGTTGTGGTGTCTGGCTATTTAATAATGACAAGAGTGGCCAACTTTTCCTGATTTTACATGAAGTAACCAATTTACTCCCACAAGGAAAGTTCTCTTCCTATCTGTATTTTACAGACAAGTCAACAGAGGGACAGAGAAGTGAAATTCTTCCCACAGTTTAGGATTTGAACCTGCATGGTCAGGCTTCAGAGCCTCCCCACCTAAACACTGGGCTGTAGTTACTTCCACCCCAGGTGCCAGATAACTGTGTGTTCATGCGATGGAGATGAGAGGACAGGTACTCAGAGGGCTGTGGACCCGTGCACCAAGTAGCATTTAAGCTAAGAACAGCTCCCGAGTGTAACAGAATTAATGCAGTAGAAAAGAAAGGGGGAAAAAAAAAAAGAAAAGGAAAGGGGACCATTTCTTCCGTGCCCCTCGCTAACGGAGGGGTGACAAGTGTGTGTGGTATTCCTCCTCAGGCTGTGAAGGTGGCTTCCCGTACCTCATCGCAGGAAAATACGCCCAAGACTTCGGGCTGGTGGAAGAGGCCTGCTTCCCCTACACGGCCGCGGATTCGCCGTGCAAACCCAAGAAGGACTGCCTCCGCTACTACTCCTCCGAGTACCACTACGTGGGCGGTTTCTACGGGGCCTGCAATGAGGCCCTGATGAAGCTCGAGCTGGTCCACCACGGCCCCATGGCCGTCGCTTTTCAAGTCTACGATGACTTCTTCCACTACCGCTCGGGGATCTATTACCACACGGGCCTGCGGGACCCCTTCAACCCCTTCGAGCTGACGAATCATGCCGTTTTGCTGGTGGGCTACGGCACCGACGCAGCCTCCGGCATGGATTACTGGATTGTTAAGAACAGCTGGGGCGCCAGCTGGGGGGAGAACGGGTACTTCCGGATCCGCAGAGGAACCGATGAGTGCGCCATTGAGAGCATCGCCATGGCCGCCACACCGGTTCCTCAGCTGTAGGGGGCGCTCCGGGCCCTCCCTGCTCACCACTGGCGGTGGGGGGAGGGGGTTCGCTTTATTCCCAGACGGGAGCCCCTTAGAGCAGCACTTTCAGGGATTCTAGATAGATGCCTATGAAGATTGTTGCCTTTAAAATTAAAACTGCCTTTGATTTGAACTGGCCTACTTGACAGCTCTGCTGCAACAAAACGCAGGATTTTGTTAATCATTTGTAAGTCAAACATGTTACATTTTTTCCAAGCCTTTGTGAGAACACAGACTTGCTTTTAAATTGTAAAAACCACAAGAGCAGGGCGCCTGGGTCCCTCGGTTGAGCGTCTGCCTTCGGTTCAGGTCATGATCTCAGGGTCCTGGAATCGAGCCCGGGGTTGGGCTCCACACTCAGCAAGGAGTCTGCTTCTCCCTCTGCTTTCCTCCCCAGTCCCCATGACCCCCACCTACCTTCCTGCTCAGGAGTACATGCGCACTCTCTCAAATAAAATCTTTAAAATAAAAGTCGCAAGAAAATATGGCAATGATTATTACATTTTTAAAAAGTTTTTTTTGCAAGTGTTCAGGTGATACAGATGACAGAATTTATATACATGCTTAACAGTTTTCACCACTGACCGTTCGGTTAGATTCATGGTTATTACATATGTAAGTACTTTAAAAACACAAAGAATTTGAGTGTATTTCAACTGGGAAAAAAAAAAAAAACAACAAACCAACTATGGACCTTTATGCTAAGGAGTATACTCAAATAATGACTGGTTAATCTAAAATTATCCCCTGGATATTTGATAAGCCAGAGGCCAAAGAGAGAAATGAGTTTTGATGAAACTGGGTTGGTTAAACTTTCTTTTGGCGTATCTTGCCTCTGGAAGTATTGGTCAGCCTTCACTGGGTGAGATTTACAGCCTCATTAGTGGGAAGTTAACAGTTTAGATTGGGACAGATCTTTGAGATCTCCAAGGGATATTTCACAGTGATATGAAACCTCTTCGCTGAGTTAAACAGATGGCATCTATTAGAAATGATGTGACAATCAATCAGGCAGATTGGGTGGTCAGAGTTCAAAAACATAAGCAAAACCCACAAGCCTCTTGGAACCAATAGGGGCTGTAGAGCTCATGGGATCTGTTCCTCTCTCTGCATGGAAAGAATGACTAGCTTAGAAGAGGGCAAGTGATTCAGTCAGGTCACCAAGTGGTAATGACTGGGTCTGGTTAGAACCAAGATCTAATGCCTGTTCTCCCTGAGTGCCCTACACACTGAGTCTCAGCACTTTCTACCAGAAAATCTAAAATGACCAGAGATACTAGGCGTACACTTGGAAATTTCACTTTGACGTGTTAAGCATCAGAGTTTTGTCTGGAACCTCATGGGCTTTTTGTATTGCAATTCACTACAATGACGTCTTTTCTCTCCTTGCAGGAGTATGCCCCCTGTGTAAGGTGTGGCTTCTTGGGTGTCCTGGCCCTGGCCCCATACCTTTGACTCTCTCCCTCGTGGTGACTCAAAAGCAGACACACTGAATGCCAGGCAGAGCCAGGACGCTTGTCATGTGGAAGGCCTCCAAGGAGCTATGAATGCTGTCTTAGTCTTCCTTTATTCCTCGCCTTCCTTGCTATTGTGAAAGTGTAAACTGACTTTGAAACCAAGCATGGATTTATTTTTCACTAGGACTTCTAGAGATATTACCTTTCAGGTTAACTGATAAGGTATTATTTAACAGGAAAACAGGAGCTTATCCTCTGAATTTCTACCTGCACAGCGGTCTGCTGACCCCAAAGGGAGTAAGTCATGAAGATACAGGGAACCCGTGCTTTTGCATAATTTCATGAGAACCCAGGGTGAACTCTTAAGGAAATCATTGCAGGTATCATTCATAAAATACTTCAGCAAATATTGAAAGACTACATAGAGGTGGGAACCTAACTGGCGATGGGGTTAGGTTAGTTGACAAGCCATGGTTCTAGGGGACCCTAACTTTCCTGACATTATGAGAGGGATTACCCAGACCGAGAATCCATTGCACTTCAACCTGCATTTATCTGCTATGGGAGTCTGCTTTTCCTGTTTCTAAATGACAGAGATCACTGCTTCATCCCCTGTGGCAGACTTCATGAAAGATGGCGACTAAATGGAATGTCACTATTCCTAAAGACCTGTGATTAAACTCTTAAACTGTAGAAAAAACAAATTTCGTAATCTCAGACTTGTTTATAGTGGTGCTAATAGAACATATAATCACTCTGTTGACAGATTGAGCTCTGCAAAAAAATGGAATGGGAACTCTGGCTAAGCTCCCCAAAGACCTATCCAGGAGAACAGCATTGTACATGTGGAGACACCACCGTCCACAAAGGAAAGTGAAGTTTTAGCTGGGCAGTCAAGCCACAAGCATGGTGTTGACTTGGGTGACTTGGGTGCCTAGTGCCTAGATCACCTTTCTGGCTCTGCCTCATATTAGCATAAGGGCTGAGGCAGTTTTCCTTAACCCACCTGTTCTTCAGGTGCCTGAGCTGTGAACTGGAGATAACTGGATAGATAACCCTCCCTGTGTGACCTCTCCCTCTAAACCCTGCTGTTGCAACCAAGGATTTGCGCAAAGATTTGCGCTTTGGGGCACCATTGTTTGCTTTCCTTAAACTCAAGTCTTTCACCGTCCCAAGTGGGGAAACTAAAGTAGATTCAGATAACTCAGTTTCCCAGCCAGGCAGACTTGCTCACTGACCTCTGTTTGACCTCCAAGCGTGGAAGCCGGGACTGGATAGACTTGAATAGTAAGGGATATGCGTAGCTACTTCATTGAGTTCTCTGAGGCTTAAAGGCCTTCCTATTATGTAGAGCATGTAAACAGTGCTTGGAACATAGAAAGGAGTATGTAAATATTAGTTATTCCTTAAGTCTTCCTTTTCTAAATTCAAATCATAAGATAACTGTTTGCTATGAGGAGGCAGTTGAGACATGTTCTGTTAATAAACAAGCTCTATGAGAGTAGAGGAGGGGCTTGGGAGATTTTTTTTTTCTTTTAAGGAAGAAAGAATCTACAGAGGAACACTAGCTCAAAGAAACAGGAAACCTTTCAAAAACTTGAGGGAGATAATTTTGATTTTTTGGTACAGATGTGGTTGTTCATTTTTATTTATTTGAAAAAGAAAGAGCACAAGCGGGAGGAGCAGAGGGAGAGGGAGAGAGTCCCAAGCCGACTCCGTGCTCAGTGAGTGCTCAATCTCATGGCCCTGAGATCATGACCTGAGTCGAGACCAAGAGGCAGACGCTTCACTGACTGAGCCACCCAGGTGCCCCTTGGTATGGAGGTTTTTACATCCTTCACCACGTGACTGCTTCTGTGGCTACCTCTGTGGAGAGAAAAACAGTGAGAGGCCATCAAGTGTGGAAGGCTACTGCTGAGAGAAAAGTCATCGCAATTTTGAAACAAAAAACGCTAATCTAAGGTCATAATACATTTATCTTCCTATTTGGGATTTTCCTGTAAAGATAAGGTAAGCATAATGGGGTCACAAAACATTAGTACTGGAAGGTCATCTGGTTCACCTCTCATTAAAATAAAAATGGGCTTACAGAGGTGAAGTAGCATACCTTTACTAACTAGTAGCAGGCTACTAGTTAGTAAAGCTATAGATAACTACTAGTTCATAAAGCTAAATCTAGATTCCACTGTATCCAGAACTTTTACTAATCCTCCCAATTAAAAAAGGAGGAAATCTGTATGTTGTGAGACACATAAACTCACCTTGTTCTATAAAATCATTTCTAAGTTATTTTCCAACTTTCAGAAATCCTATTATCTCTCAGGAGCTAGTAGTACTCTTAAGCTTCAGCCCACATGCGGTGGTTTGGAAGGCTTAATTTAACAGTTGTCCTCTAAATACAGCGATATTAATATTTCTATTTCTTAACTGTAATAAAGATTTATTTTTGGGCGAAGGTTAAGTGGAAACTTCCTGACCATAACTGGAAAGCTTTAAATGTATCAAAGTCTTTTGCTCTGACAGGAATTGGGTGAACTTGAAATTGAATATTGGTAGCGGGTCAGTTAGCCACTGGGTCTTCGTTTCATCTGCTGTAAAACATTGGCCTCATTGAACCGTAGTTGTGATCGGAAGTGTGAAATCGCCTGGACTGTAAAATAATTGAAACCCCAGCAGACCTGCTTGTGCTACAGAATGTCCTCGTGATGACAACTGACCAAAATCTCAGGAGAGAAACTAGCCTTTGGACAGAAAACACAACGCCTTTGCTAGTTTCCTCCTTTTTCCTTTCAGCAGTCTGTTTATCGAGATTACTTTTCCTTAAATGCTTTCTAAGAGTTAGCAGAAGTGAAAAATTTAACCTCTACTTTTCCAAATTTGAGGACGTGATGCAGATCCAAACATTGAGTTGGAGCTTTCTGTCCTAAAAAGCATATTTGTTTTTTTTGAAATTCAGTTCTAGAGGTCATTAAAAGGGGAAAGAATATGATAAACGCCAAGAATTTCAAGTTGGGAAAAATGAAAAACAGACTTGTTCCTGCCTCTAATGCAGAAGGCCTAAAGAGATTGAAATCCTAGCAATCAATGGAAAAGAATTAAACTGGGGAAGTAGGCTTCCCCTGTGGAAATGAGGGAAATGCCAGGAAGCTAGGGTTATGCTTTAAAGAAATCATGGAGATGATTTTTTTTTTCCTGGAATGTATTTTCTGACCCTTCAGAAGTATTGAACAGTTGCAGTGTAGTTTAAGTGGTAGAAAATGAATGCCCTTAATACCAGCATTCTCTTTTGTGGGGTTCTGGAGAGCTAAAAAAAAAAAAAAAAAAAAATTTAAAAAAATGAATTTTCCTTTAAATTAGCTATCCTGTGGCATCTTAAGAAATGCTCAGTATTCCCAAGAGGCAATAGACATGATCCCCGGTCTACAGGCTGAAATACAGTTGAGCAGTAACAAGGAGTCTCTAGAGAGAAAGTAACCAAAGCAGCGTTGTGCTCTGAAAATACCATGAACTTTGGAAGCCGACAATCCCGACTTTGAGTCTTCGCTGCTTTCGTGTTCGTTATTTAGAGTTCAGTTATTGAACATAGATTTTTAGCCTTCGGTGTCTGTCTGTTAGAAGGCGGTGGTAACATTTACCTCTCTGGGCTATGTGTGGCAAAGGGTAAAAGAAGCAGTAAATATTTGTTTATACATTACCTAACCCGTAAAGAGTTTGAAGTGCTGGGCACCTGGGTGGCTCAGTGGGTTAAAGCCTCTGCCTTCGGCTCAGGTCATGATCTCAGGGTCCTGGAATCAAGCCCCGCATCAGGCTCTCTGCTCAGCAGGGAGCTTGCCTCTCCCTCTCTCTCTCTGCTTCTCTGCCTATTTGTGATACCCATCTGTCAAATAAATAGATAAAATCTTTAAAAAAAAAAAAAAGTTTGAAGTGCTTTGTAAAGGTAAAGCACAGTCCAAGGTGAGTGCAGAAGCCAGGGGTGAATGGCAGTAAAGGAAGATAAAGGTAAGAGAGTGGGCTATGACCCTGAATAAGGTCTGTACAGAGTCTAACACAGCACATCGCCTGATACGTGAAGATCACACTTCAACAGTGGTTCTGGACCACAGGTGATTTGTCTCTCAGGGGCTGTTTGCCAATGTTAGCAGACACCGGGTTGTCATGCCGGGCGAGGAGAGGCAGTCCACAATGAAGAATTATTGTGAGTGGAGCCATGGTGGAGAAAGCCTGCCTACAACATGCTCGCTGCCTGACGCATTTTTTCCCAGCACCTAAGGGTAGTATAGACTTCAGAGAAGGCAGAGAATTCCAAGGGGCTAACATTATCCCAGAAGCTTCCAGAGAGGATATGAAATTTGAGCTGGGCTGTGAAGAATGAAGACGGGGGAGTAAAAGATGTGCAAGGCCCAAGCAGTTGGGGAAGATGGAAGAAATGAGAGAAGACAGGGCACTTCTTTTCTGTGTCAGGACAACAGAGTGGGCCCATGTTATGGTAGCCTTCACCCCATAAGAACCCGCAATATGATCTGAAAAAGATGTTACACTTTATTAAACGCTTAGCCATGTAGTAAGAATGGAGCTCATTAGTGGACCAGAAATTGTTGAATTTGTATTTTGAAAATAGAGAGGAGCAAATGGGAAGACAGAATGGTAATTGGAGGCCCAGGTGTATGAGAAAATTCTGCCATAGAAGGTGAACACCCCATCTCAACTCACCAGACTTTTGACCGAGGAAAAAACTAGACTGTAGTATTTGTGCTTAAAAAGAACATTTCTTTAAAACATTGTTCTTTTGTTCTTGCGAGGTCATGGACCATAGACGCTGAGACAGATAAAAGTTCTGAGACTGATAAAATGATGGATTTGTTCCCCATCAAAACAGCACACACTAATCCTAAATTCTGCATAAAATTTCAGTAACCCCTTGGAGACGTACAAGCCCCAGCATAGTGAAGCATACTTCTGTGCCTACAGTCACTTTTTCTCATCTCCACTGTCATTTCACAGTGGAGATATTACCTATTTTCTTTCAGCTATAGACTGGGAGGAACGATTTTAAAGGGCTTGGCAGGTGGGGCTCAGGGGCCCTGTATCTGGTGGGTAACTCAGTAACTCAGTTTGCTGTTGTAATCCCACCCTCGGTCAGACCCTGTTTGGACACTGAGCTCCCCATTTGTTCTCTGAGCCCTAGTGGCTCTTTTGGTTCCAGCCCCTTGTGTTGGTCTTTCTGGGGTCGGGACCTAGTCTTATTCCTCCTGTTGGTGTCTTGAGAGCAGAGCTCTGACGGCAAAACCCTACCTGGCAAGAACAGTCCTTCCACTAGTGGAGAGCCTCTTCGGTTGCTTGCTTTCAAGAATTCATTTTGTGCGGCACTGGAGCCCCATGACTGTGCTCCTGCTGATAAGGGAACACCAGGCTGGCTGAGATCAAAGCAAAAGCTGACACCCTCCAACCTTCCCCCACCCCCACTCCTGGGTGGGACATCTGTGACATTCTCTAGGAATCTCCCACCCATCTTAATGTTAATAACTTGCTTGAGGGCAAAACAACCTTGGCAATGGCAAGGCCTCTGGCATCCCGTATCTTGTAGGTCCTCTTTAGCATATAAAAGTTCTACTGAAACCTCCCTTTTCCTTATCTTCCCCCCATTCCAAGGTACATAACCTGCCACCCCTCACAACCCCAGGGCAGCAGCTCTTCCTGCCCACGGGTCCTGTCCCCACACTTTAATAAACCACCATTTGTACCAAAGATGTCTCAAGAATTCTTTCTTGGTCATCGGCTCCGGACCTCACCCCACCAAACCTCACCTATATTCTAGAACTTCATCTCCACCGTCCACACAAGCAGCATCACTATGGCCTCTTCCCCTGAACCCACTGCTGCCCCCTGCCCCCTGTGGTAGCTTCAGCTAGGACATTCCTTGGTGGTTCACAGACTGCCCACCACCACCATCACCATACACAGAGGCAAGGAGAGACTGAGGAAGGAGGGAGGTCACTCCAGACTGATCTGTGGCAGGTTTAATAAGCAAGAGAACTTACAAGGCTCATCTGAAGCAGCCACAAGATGGGTAGATTTCTGCACATGCCTGCCAGCATCATAAGAGGCCTTACCTGGTTTCAGGCATGTGTACCATCTGGATGGCCTCGAGGACACCTTCCTCAAGGCAATGGCATTAGAAGAGCTCCCACTGTGGGAAAGGGCAGATGGCACATTCCAAGCAAGGCGAAGAGGTAAGGAAATTCTAATTGCTCAGGTCCAGCTTGGGGGTCAACCCATGGTCACCGCCTCACCATTATCTCTTCCAACTTAACTCTGCCAGATGTCCTTGATTTTTGCACCCAGTTAGTTGTTTTTATTGATAATGATAGCTACCATTTATCAAAGTCTTATTTTGTGCCAGATGATGTGGTAAGCCCTTTAACAAAAAGACAAGGGAGAGTAATAGGGACCATTTCCTGAAAAAGTCAAGTCAACAGTATCACTTATTGATCCAAAAATTTTGATCAATGGAACAATGGGGCGGTTGCCCAACAGAACTGGGGAAGGCAGAGAAAGAACATTTTGAGGGAGGAAGAACAAAGCTGTACTTCGAAAACACAGAGTCAATGGATGAGCTCTGTGATTAAAGGCAAATTACTTAACCGCTCTGATTGCTTATCTGTAAAACAGTCTTTACAAGGAATTGAACGAGACATTGTATATAAGGGACTTACTTACTTCCTTGTCCTTTTGTAGGTAACTATCATACTTGTGCTCGCCCTGAGAAATGAGAAGATTCCTTCATCATCTTAAACCAGGATGAACAAAAGAAGGGTGATCTCAGAGACAGAGAGGTTAATCAGGAGATGAAAAAGGAAAAAGGCATGACATATTCTATTTTAAACGTGGTGAACTTGCAGCTGACCACTGCAAAAGCAGCAAAAGCTTTTCCTTTCAAAAAGTATCTCACCAGAAATGCGATAGCGTTTCTTTTTAAGGATTTGGCAAACCTAATGTTTAGCAGATTTGCAACAATTGTTACAGGCTCAAACCGAAGATATCTTCTGCACCCTTGGTGCTCCGAGGGAGAGTAGATTATTTTACTTGGAGTGCAATGGCAAGTAAGTTATTAAGGACAGCCACGTTTCTTCAAATATGAAAAATAGGGGGCGCCTGGGTGGCTCAGTCGGTTAAGAGTCTGCCTTCTCAGTCTAGGTCCTGCTCCCGGGGTTCTGGGATACAGCCAGGCATCTGGCTCCCTGCTCGGTGGGGAGTCTGCTTTTCCCTGTCCCTCTGCTCCTCCCCCTGCTCATGCTCTCTCTCTCTCAAAGAAGGAAAGAAAAAAAATCTTTTTAAAAAAATATGAAAACTAGGTAAGTAAAAAAAGAAAGGTGATTGGGCCCCTTTGCTCTATTTCTTATGCCTCTAGATGTTGGTAGAAAGACATCAACCTAGGGTGGGTTCACGGAAAGCATTTGGGCTCACTGAAGGTTTAACATCAATCTGAGCACTCAGGGATCTCTTTCTGTATATTTCAACTACCCACCTGTTGGGCTTTTGAAGTCTGGGATAATGAAAGAAGCAAAAAGAAAGAGCCCCTGCAGTTTTTGCATGAATTTTTATTGAATTCAGCTCAGAGCCCTGGGTAGCTGGAGGAGTGCTCCTTCTGGCAAGCATCCAGAAAACATCTTTTAGGATGAGCTGCTCTGTTTTTGTTTGGGAGGAACATTGCACAATTAATCACAGCGTTATTTACATTTATGAAAAGTTGGAAACAACCTAGAGATCCAACAAATAGGAAATAGATCATTTATAGTATGCAAGCTTGACAATATTATGCAATATTAAAAACAACTCTGCTGCTGATATACAACACTAGCAAATGTTTACAATATATACAAAGGTGATGCTTTGTTGTTCTGTAAAATGCAAATAGACACATAAGCACCTTTGAAAGGGCAGGAAGATTGTGAAAGAACGTTATTTCTTTATTGTTTTTGCTATAACAGCTCAGTTATAAATACCAGAAAATGTAATCAAAATTTGCATGACCAAGAAGGCCTCACACGCTCAAGTCTCTCTTCCCTCATATAAAAGCTACCGGCTTTTCATCTTACTGCAAATAGCACATTATTCTTTCCTTCTCTTAACAGCTTTGCTTCTTCAAAGAAGTTTCTTTTCCCGTCTCACTTTGTGTTTTCTTCTCAGTCCGTTGAAATCTGCCTTCTGCCAGGTCACTTCTTTGAAACCGTTCACATCAAAGTAAGCAGAAAACACCGTGTTGCTAAAAGCAGTTTTCAGTCTTGATCTCAGCATTTGATACTGGGTCACGCTTTCCTTAACCTCCCAATTCGCACCTTTCAGATCTCTCTTTCTTTATAGTTCTCCTCAGGCTTGTGGTCCCCCCTCCCTCCCTTAATTTTGCTTTTCCTCCAGGGGCACCTGGGTGGCTCAGTCGCTTAAGCGGCTGCCTTTGGCTCAGGTCGTGATCCCGGGGTCCTGGAACCGAGTCCCACATCAGGGTCCCTGCTCAGCGGGGAGTCTGCTTCTCCCTCTTCCTCTGTCGCTCCCTCTGCCGCTCCCCCTGCTTGCGCTTTCTCACTCAGGAGCTTGAGCTCAAGCTCTCAAATAGATAAATAAAATCTTTTTTAAAAAGTTTACTATTCCTCCACCTTCTATACCAATCTCCTTTTCCCCACCACTACACATTATCTTTTGTTGAGCTTCTCACTGTGAGCATAAACCATCCATTTGCTGGTGAGTCTCCAATCTAGGTCCCACCCCCAGAGCTTCATGTATTGGTTATCTGGAGGGGCAAAACCCGTTACCCAGAAGCTTAATGGCCTAAACCCACACACATTTATCGTCTTACAATTGCTGTGGGTCAGGAATCTGGGTTCAGCTTCACTGGGTTTTCTGCTTCCTGGCTTCTCACAAAGAAGGGACTCAGAAGGGACTCGGTGTCATCAGATGGTCTGCATTGTGATCTGAAGACTCAGCCCGTGAAGGCTCATGCAGCCACCGGAGGCAGTATTCAGTTCCTTGCATATCTTTGGATTAAAGCCTTCAGTTGCCCGCTGGCCGTTTGCCAGAGAGCACCCGGAGAGCCTTGCCACATGGACCTCTCCAGCATAGCAGCTGGCTTCATCTAAGTGTGCCAGCTGTGAAGGCAATGGAGAGGGCACCCTAGAGAGATGGGAGTCACAGTCTTTGTAACCTAATCTTGAGAGACGTCTCCTCGGTGTTCCCACATTTTGCTGGTCGGAAGCCAGTTCATCAAGGTGAGAGGTGTACAGAGAGCCGGAATGCCAGGAGGTGGGGCTCTCTGGGGCCAACGGAAAAATGCCTGCTGTGACTCGAAACCAGATCTCTCGCGTCCCACTCGTACATCAGTATACAAGTCCCATTACCAACAGTAAAATGCACAAATCTGCATACATCATCCTTTCCCCATCCCCAAAGTAAGCTCATCTTCACCCTTTAAGGGCGCCGCCATTCACCACATTCCCCAAATCAGAAATGAAAGGCGCTATTATTGGTTCTTTCTTCTTCCCCTCCCCCCATGTTCAATTAGTCATGACCTCCTACTCATGCT
This sequence comes from Martes martes, assembly GCF_963455335.1. Lineage (NCBI taxonomy): Eukaryota > Metazoa > Chordata > Mammalia > Carnivora > Mustelidae > Martes > Martes martes. The sequence goes on along the minus strand of NC_137898.1, from coordinate 72,748,081 downwards.
CACTTCTGAAGACGTACCCCGTCTCTCTGTGCCCATGGGTCGGTCTGAAGCTCTCAGGAGTTGTAACTTGTGTCACCGCCCCAGCCTCCTGTCTCCCCCTCCTACTCCCAGCCTCGCCCTCTTCCGGTCCTCACCAAGGCCATGGGGACGGTGTCACACCCCTGCTTGGTCTCCAGCTGGCTCCCCATAGCTCAGGAATACTTAAAGGTGGAAAAGGTAAGGAGTCTGAAAATGCACCTTCAGGAAACTTGTGGTTTTCAGAAGGCCAGGCTACAGGAGTTCAAAGTCAGCAAAATCTTCCTGGCCAGTAGAGATACACAAAGTTGAACGACAGATATTGTGAGGGGAATAGCTTTGTATCTGACTATATCAAAACTTCTTAGTAGGATGTAAGTGGTTTATTGTGGTATTGCAAGTATGTGGGATGTAAACTTGTAAGAGTTGTTTATTTGCAGTAACTTCTATCAGGTGTTCTTTAAAAAATGATCTTCTTGGATACCTGGGTGGCTCAGTTGGTTAAGCGACTGCCTTCAGCTCAGTTCATGATCCTGGAGTCCCAGGATCGAGTCCCACATCAGGCTCCCAGCTCCATGGGGAGTCTGCTTCTCCCTCTGACCTTCTCCCCTCATGCTTTCTCTCTCTCTCTCAAATAAATAAATAAAACCTTTAAAAAAAATGATCTTCTTGGAGGGCTGAGTCCCTTGAAAGTGTTTCAGTTATTAAAGTTTTGTTTATGAAAGGAATTAATTAATAATTTATAATAATTAATAATTTATTAATAATAAATGGCTTCGTTTATTGAAGTTTCACACCCATCCTAAGAAACTCAGACCTATTTATGCTATCACTTCAGCCTCTCCGGATCCCTCCTGATGCACAGGGTGGCAGTGTAAGAGGGGGAGGACATTCCTGAGCAGGTCCTGGATGCCTGCACACATCAGTGAGGAGCCCTCATCCCTCCCCAAACCATCTAGCTGCCAGGAATGTAGATGTTGTGATCTGCTCTGGACAGACCTCCTTTTTCTAGTGTGGCCACAAGATGGGGACGGCTGAGAGTGGCAGGGGCATTTTCTCTTTAGTTATAACATGATTAGTTGTCACATATTTCAAATATTTCCTCAACTGCCATGTCCTCCCAGGTGTTGATGCCGATTTTGGAATATTCATCTGGGAGCATGTCTGTGCAGAAGCAGACTTGGGAATACCAGCCAGCAACTGGAGACCAGACCCCCATGCTTATTTCGGTCAGTGCTGCCCATGCCTTCAAGACATCAGTCATTGGATTCCCTAAAATACTCCTCGTCCTTAGATTCAGTTTAACTGGATAAATTTCCTGGACCTGGACAAGAGTTGATACTTGTTATCCTGACAGCCCCATTCAAAAATGAGATATGAAAAATAACATTTTCATGGTGACATGTGGGAAAGAACTATAAAAACCCTGAAGACATGGTTTGGCAAAGATATTTTCCCAATTCAAAAATGAGTCGTGTTTCTGGCACTTGCTGTAGTACTTTGTAGCTGGCAGCTGAATTATCTTGGTTTCTGCCCAAAACCCTGGCTTCAAAAGCTGATCTTCAAATCTCCTGTGCTAAAGAAGGATTTAAAACACTTAGTGGTCATTTGCATGTCAAAAATAAGCCATTATATTAACCTTATTATGAGACACTGTGCCTGTCTAAATGGCCATCATAATAAACACATTAATTACCTTTTGCATGGTACTATAATATTTGTATTATTCTTCCAAACTACCTACAGGATAGGACAGGTTTTAATAGTTCATTTTATAGATATAAAAACTGAGGTCCAGTGAGACCAAAAGCCTGCCTCAGGGTATTTGGAAGAATTAGTACTCGAACCTACAACTCTAGACTTGAGCCTCTTTTCTTTCCACTTTGCTACATTATTTTCAACATTTTTTACCTGAAATGCAATGCAGTAGACAGTGAGTTAGTAATTCTTCCTTTAACTGTGCCTCACAGTATACAATCCTTAGCAATAATGACTTGGAGAGTTATTTACACCTTCCTTAGTATTAGTACTTTTATAATATTTCTGAAGGTAATTATCCTACTCATGACTGATCTGTTATTATAAAACAGGTGTGGGCTCGAGTGTCTACGAATGTGCCCATAAGTAAATATGTCTTGATGTCATAAGTATGTGTTGATGCCCACGTTCCTTTTTCTTAGAAAATTTATTTCAGCCAGGATCTCCTGCCTCTGAAACGTCACTATCCTCTAACCCATGACCTCATATCATTTAGTGCTTTGAGACCGCTAAATGGGTTATCTCCATCGGGATGAGGGCATAGCTTGTCCTCTGTGTTAAAGGCTACATAGCATTAACTCACTGTCTTTCAATCTGATGATAATTCTGGCTGAGTTCAATCCTGTGTGCATTTGCTTCCCATCATCCCTGGCTCTTTTACTTGGAGAAGGGAGATTACAAGTCAGCAAGGGGAGAGGCAAATGGAACCATGCTATATAAACCTGTGCTTGGGAAGCAATCTAGGACCTCAGAGGTGGGTTGGCGAGAGATAAAGAGAAGCATCAGTCCAATATATGGACTTCAAGGAAACATGGTGATGGGATCCAGGCAGCATTGCTATATCTACAGGGAAGTTTTAGTTGATGGAAGATGGGTATGAGCACAAATGGAGGCCATAACATGGTTCTCAATTTTGGCAAACTATTCCTAGCTAATGCCTAGATGCAGTAGGTAGGCATATCATCAGTACCCAGCAACATAATGGCTAAGAATGATATCTGGACCCAAGAAATTGGGCTAGAGCTCTGGGGAGTTAACACAGTCCTAGAGAGTGAATGTTCAAGGTTCTGGGGAAAAAGGAAGACTCCCGCTTTGGGCCTGGATTTCAGCCCACATACTTTGGATTTTAACCATAGTAAACAGACACCCCTACTGGTGAAGATAGGATCAGTGGGGAGAACAATTTGTGCAGGAAGTAATATAATCAAATTGTTATTTTGCTAATATTTTTATTTGTTGTTAAGGAAAAGTTGAGAGGAAGGGTTGACTGGAAACCATGAAATCGATTAGGAGGCTGTTGGTTTCTTCAAAGCATTGTCTGTCTCACCTTCCCCCTTGTCAGACTCCTTTTTCCAGAAATCTTTAACAGTCCCTCCTACCAAATCGTTGAACACTCAGTATCTGTTTCCGTATCATGCTTCCCTAATGCGATTGTAAACTTCGATCAATTTGATGCACTTAATTTTGCTTGCTTGTAGTGTTAAGTTAATGATAAACAATCAAAAATACATGGGTGCTTTGCAGTGAAAAATACAAAGCATGACAAAGTATGGCATGAACAGAGAAATGGAGGTGCGTTGTGCTTAAGAGTATCCATGAGTCAAAAGGGAAGGGTTTATTGATTCCAAGAGCAGGGCGTTATCATGTGGGCAATTTTTTGAATCACAAGTTACACCATCTTTCTTACATTTAAGGTTCAAAGATATATTATTTTATTTCTTTGTCATTCAACTTGTTTGTGTTTTTACGTGTTACTTGTAAACAGTATATATCTTTTTTTTTTTTTTTTTAATCCTGTCTGGCAATCCTTGAATTTTGCTGCAGTGTTGAATCCATTTATACTTAGTGTAGTTACTGAAACAGCTGAATTTGAGTCTACCATCTTGGTGTTTACCATCTGTTCGTCCCATTTGCCCTGTACCCCCCTGTTTAGTTATCTTCCTTGCATGGCTGTCCTCAAATTCCCCATGACAGTGAAGCTTTGTCCTAATTGGTAAGAGGTCAGGAGCACTGGCAGGGGTCTTGCAGTCCTCCTGAACACTAGGTGGCTCCCTGCCTGCCTCTCAGGAGGAGTGATCTCTTGCAGCACTCTGTCCCGCCCTTCCTCCTGCAGCCTGACTGCGTCCTCCCACAAGCAGGCTCCTCTCAGCTCCCTCCCTTCACCCTCACTTAGATGGCCACATACCTTGCACCACAAAGAGTCTCTTTAATTTCTTCTTCCCCGTCCCCAGTCTTTCTTGTGAGCACTCTGTGAAGGCCCAACGAAAGAGTCAGTGAGGGGATGCAGAGATCTCCATGTCTCAGCATTTAAAAATTAATTAAAATTCCATCTAGCTTCTTTTTACGCACATATATGGCAGCCTCCTCTTCCTCTCAGTGCTCTGCAGAAGGCGGATCTGCTCTCTCATCCAAGAGAGGCTTGTCACCTTGTGCACTTGAATTCCCCAGGCTACCTTGTGACCTCCGTTCTCTAATACATTTAAAATCTTCTGTGGTTTTGTATAGTATCCAGCTTGTTCTCATTATTAGAGTGGAAACAGCATCATCCTCTGACTTTCTATGTCCTAAGGAAATGTAGAACTCAGATGATACATGCTCCACACTTCACACAATTGCTGACCCCTAACTGCTGCTCAAAAATATATTTGTTAGTTTCATGATATGCATAGTTCCATCTACTATTTATATACCTTTAAATTACTGTTCAATTTAATCTGTATTTACATTCAGAGATTGTTTTGGAGAGAAGCCATAACATAAACTCTAAAAAAAAAAATCACTCCAGCATATCATGTACGTAGGTACATCGATAAAGAAGAAAAATGTTATTTCTGTTGTGCTAGATACTAGCAAATCAAGGCAAAGAAGGAAGAAACCTGCAAGGCAGACCTTTATGATCATCAGAGATACTCTGTGGGTTTATAACCTTCTCTGCCTTTTCCAGACAGATCATTACCTCGTGCACACACATAACGTGCCTTACTTCATCAGACTTTATATCTGGGTCTTGAGTGAATCTGTGGGGAATACTTGTTATGTAAACATTGTGTTGATCTCTGATAACTTCAGAGACATTCTGAAGTATGGAGGATGGGGATATATGTAGAGATCATCCAGGGGTTATGTAATAGAGTAATATTCTGCATAATAACATCTTGAAGTACGGTCAGGGGAAGTGACTAGATCACGGCAGAGTATCTAGGTCAACAGCCTCACCTCTGAAAAATAGGAACTGGCTGTGAAGGAGAGAAAAGATGGACTTTCTTTTTGTAACCAGAAACCAAGACCTCATATCCTATAAAAGCAAAGATCGACGAAACTATCCTGAAATAGACCTGGGTTATGCAAAATAAAAAAGCGATTTCTTGTTGCCCTGAGTCTTTTACTTTCTTATAGAGGGAGGCCCTTGTACAGGCTTTGAGGGACTCTAAAACACAAGAATAAATTATTAAAAAGTACAAGGAGACCAGAGAGCATTCTAAATTAAATGAAAGGGAACAATTTTCTATCCACATGGTCTGGAACTGAATTTGTTTAAACGCAATATATCAAAGAAAAATTAATCACTAAAGTATGCAGGCATCTGTGTGTGTATATGTTTGTATACGTGGGGATGTACACACATGTATGTTTATGTGGAGATGTGCGTGGGAAAGAGAGAGAGAGAGAGAGAAATTGAGAACTGAAGGCCAAGTGCTGAGAAGAATCTGGTTTTCATCAGTTTACAAATAGAAATTGGGACTGTGCCTGGTATGAAGATGAAATATTTTGAATCCTTTCGGCTCTCTTTGAGTTGCGGTTGCTAGGGCATAGGATTTGCAGCACACACACACTTGCTTTGCAAGCCTGTACTTAGGGATGTTTCAACTCGGGGCCTCGGGTATCCCTCTGGAGCTCACTCTCAGTCTGGTCATGGAAATGCTGAATATCTGATTGATCTCTTCATGAATCCAAGGCTGTTTCATCTCAAGGTCTGGCCTGCTGTCAGTAGTTCAAAAGTCCTTAGTCCTGCCATTAAGCTAGGTTTTTGCCTCACAGGAGAAAAGAGGGAGAACCAATGCTTTCTGAAAAACCAGCATGTAGGGTAACCTTGGTCTGAACCCTTTAAAATCATCAAATGGCTTCAGGGCTGTGATATATTTATCTGGGTTATTTTGAGTCACATATATTTCTAGCTTCTTGGCACAGAATTATTTTTATGCTTAATTTTACTAGCGATGCTGGGAGCTAACCTTTGCATCCTCACGTAGCCCCGATTTTATCGTCTGAGTGATCTTTATAAAAATCAAATCTGTCTCAGGTTGTGCCTAAAACTTCATTGGTCGAAACCGTTACAAGATCACCACTTTCTTGGGGTTCAAATTCGACCTGAAAGTCAGAGTAACAGAGAGGTCAAGAGCACACACCCTTGAATCAGACTGACAAGCTTCAGTCCCAGGTGCGCCTACCCACCTACTCACATCTCTGGCTCCTCAGCCGGACAATGAGGGTTATGAGAGCTCCCAACTCATACAGTTGTGCAGTGTTAAAGAAGATAATTTACCTAAAGCCACTCGAAACTTGCCTGGAACACAGTGAGTGTTTAACGAACGCTCATTAATATCACTGTCGACACAGAATGCAAAGCCCTCTGTGGTTGGACCCTTACTTGACTTTTAAATTACCGTGGCTCAGGAAGTGGACTTAATTTCTCTGTATATGATTTTGTCCAATATTTATGACAGGCATACCGGATAGGTACTACCCTTGTGTTTAGGGGTAGAAAATGGGTATTTCATCACTACCGGCATCATTATCATAATCATGTTTGCCTTCATCATGTATTATCATTCCAACTTTCTAGAGAAAGGAAGCCCTTCGTATGGACTTGAATAATTTAAACAGAGCACATCAATCTGAAAGGGAGAGAGGGAGACAGAGAGACAGACTTGTTAGTAAGAGCAGAGATAAAGAAACAGATGGTTCAGTTTTCTACTCCTGGCAACAGTACCTTCTTGAGACACAGTAGCACTGACATTTTTCTGAATTTGCCCTTTCTCCTTATATTGAAATCCCTGTTCTGGCTACAGCTACTTTTTCCTTGTAAATTAAAACGCTCCGACCGCTCATGTGTAGGAGAATACGGAGGATGAAAATCTCACAGGTGGTGTGATAGGTGGTCTCTGGACCAGGTATTGGGTTTGCTGGGGAAAAGCACGGGAGACGGAGAGGCCAGCTTGTATGCTGGAGGGTACTTGATGGGATCGCCTGTTCTGAAGCTCAAGAGATCCTACTCATCCTTCCCTCCATTCAGTAAATATCTCACGACTTCATAGTTACACATCCACAAGTTTCTGCTGAAGGGACTCTACCCATAATGCTGACTGCTTGCTTAAAGCGGACCTGCAGCCTCTACTTTGAGACATTAATTTTTATTTCGGTCTCCCCAGACGCTGAGCTCCATTCCCACACCTAGGAGGTGGGTAGCAGGCTGTCGATGAGACAGAGGCTGAGGTGGACGCTCCGAACTCATAAAGGCTCAGAGAGAAACACAATAATGCTGGAATGTGCCCAGCATCACCAAGGCACTGAGGCTGTTCTTGAGGTCGGCAGGGGTGCTGGACGCTGTTAGCAGAAGCGAGCTCTGCCAGTATTGCCACACTCACACTCGTGCCTCTTGCCCTGGTTCCCATCACAAACCTCTGCTCCACTTGGTCCCATACAAAGTGTTTTCAAATGTTACGTCAGAAGAGTGAAGGCCTGAACTCCTTATGGAAAGTTCAGAGACTAGTCTCAGAACTACTGGTGGCTCAGAACGAAGCTGTACTCTTCTGCGCCTTCTTCCCGTGCCTCCCATTTTTGCTTCTGTTATTCTAGTTTCCTACATATCCTAAAACTCCAAATGAACGGCGTTAGTTCAATGTAATCTTTCGATTCTGAATGTGAAAAATCTTCGACTTAAACTCTGTGATGCTGAAAAAGGCAGGGTGATTTCATTATACAGAACAATGAGCCAGCAGAATCCGTTAAGAAAACATTTAATGTAAGCTTCTTATTTGTTTAATGCAAACCACACACACCCACATAGTTAGCGTTTAAAAATGCAAAGGTTAAAAAGGGTGATGCAGTAAATTCCTTCCTACTTATATTTCTTTCAAGTATAATACTGTGTATTGATGTTTTCAGGCATCCCAGATCTCAGGCAATAAAAAACCTCAGAGTTAGTTTTGTAAAACAAAACTCTACTTGATAATGAGATTTGGAGGATGCACTGATGTATTTTAAATAAAAATTTCATGAATAGAAAAAAAAAGGGGTTAAAAATGCTAGCACCCAATTATTTAAAGATAGGACTAAAGGGAAACATCTGTGGAAGGTATTATATATTTTAAATGTAATGATATTGACACATAATGATATATCAAAAGAATGGGGTAGAAGGAAAGAAGAAGGAATAACACATAATTGTACTAATTTCTCACCTATCACAGATGGTAGTTAACAGAAATTCTAAAATTGAAAAGAATACTTAAAAAAATATGACTCTAACTTCTCAATTTTAAAGGCACATGTAATAAATAGAAATATATTTTAGGAGATAGCTCTTGTGATATACAAAGAATTTAAAAATACAGACTTCCCTTGGAATACTTAATTTTTTTTTAATAAACTCTTTGCTTTAGAATAGTATAAGATTTACAGGAAAATAGTGAAGATGGTACAGAGAGTTCCTATCTACCTACACAGCCAGCTTCCCTATTATTAACAACTTACCTAAGTGTGGTCCATTTGCCAACATTGATGCATTCTTATTAACTTATGTTCATAGTTTAATTCCTTAGTTAGAATACCTTAATTTTTATCTAATGTCTTTTTCAATTTTAAGGATGCCATCTAGCATATCACATTTACATTTAGTGATCACGTCTTCTTAAGATCCCCTTGGCCATGACAGTGTCTCAGACTTCCCTTGGTTATGATGACCTTGACAGTTTTGGTGAATACAGGTTAGGTATTCATAGAATATCCCACAATTGGGATTTATTTGGTGTATTTTTATGGTTAGGCTGTGGTTACAGATTTGGGGGAAGAAGATCCCAGAGGTGAAGTGCCATTTCCATCCCATTTTATCAGGGGTTCCTGCTGTCCACATGATTCATCACTGTCAGCCTTACTCACCTGGTTGAGGTGACAGCTGTCTGGTTTTTCCACTGTCAAGTTATTCTTTTTCCCATTTTTTATACTTTACTCTCCAAGGGAAATTACTATACACAGCCCACACGGAGTTCAGGAGTTACGCTTCACTTATTTGAGGGTGAAGGATCAACATACATTATTTGGAATTCTTCTTCGACAGAGGAAATTTATCTATTCTAACCTATTCTATTGATTGATAATTTATATATGCATTAAATTTCTGTATGTACCGAATTGTCAATAATGTGAAGATATCAAGGATAAAATCACTTATTTTTAAAAGGAAAGAAGAAAAGAGGAAAGAAAGCTTACAAAGAGAGAATTCTGGAACTGGAGTTGCAGTCCTTCACACAGGGGACCTGGTCAAACCAATCTCTCCCAGCTCTATTTCATGACCTGTCCTGAAAGAGTTGAGGAATCTTTTGATTTACTAATTTGTGGTTGACAGGAAAGTGTCAACATTCATAACAACTGTTTTTTTCCAATACTGCCTCCTAGTGTAGTATTTTTGAAGGCATATTTAGTAACAATTAGGGTCCTAAATATAAAAGCTGAAATTTAACCCCCAGTATAGTGCAAGTAACTAAACACAGGTGAGTATCAAATAAAAATTTTCTCCTCTCTCTCTCTCTCTGTCCCTCTCTCACACACAGAGTGAAATTTGCATATCTGGAGGCAATGACATCTTGTACAACGAAGGCTAGCTCTTTTTGGCTTTTATTTTTGAGAAGCATCTTGATTTCAGAAACATTAATATATGGAGAGGGAGTGCACCGTAGAATTAAGACACTGCACTATTTATCATTTTTAGCAAAACATAGGGCTGAATCATGAACCAAGAACAGCCATATAGATCAGAGTCTTCGACTTATGCAACAAAAACATCATTTTTTCTAGGTTTCTAAGAGCCAATACTTTCTATTAATTAGCCATTCATTCTCTGCTTCTATAATTCATTTACGATTGGAATTTTTCATATTGAATTAAAAGCAACCTTACAATATATATCATCAAAAAGTAAAAACCTTACAAGATTGTGAAAGAATAATTTGTCAATTTGTTAACATATGCTTTTATGTTTTAATTACTTGAAAATTGGCAGGTCATATGAACCGCATTTGGAAAAATCCCCTCAAAGTATAATCAGAGTAATTAAAGCAGTAAAGTCTTGAAATCAAGCAGGTTAAACCCCTCCCTAAATATACATACGTCCATTTCTTAAGGTAAAACAACTGAGACTTGAAGAATAATTTCCTAAATTCATTGCAAAATTAGGAGTGAAATCCACACTTCTGGTCTCTATGCTCAAGGCCCTTCCCACTTCATTATCTAACTACATGTGTTTTTTTTTTTTTCTTGACCTATAACAGGTACAAAAAGATCTGCAGTAAATAACTCATGATCAAGAGCAAACATTATATAGTTGGTCAAGGCAAGCCCATCATCCATAGGATAATATAGGAGGGATCCAATCTGCCAGTAGGTTCCATGATCCCTGCCTTATCTGTGAATCTACTCCCTTCCCTTAAAGCTTATTGATCAAACCTACTCTTAAGTATACAGGTGGCTTGAGAAATAGAATAAATGATCCGTTTTCGTTAAAACAACAACCACGTTGTAAATATTATCAAGAAAAACATTATTTCAGCCTAAAAGCTTCCTTCTGGAAGTCCAGGAATGTATATTATGGAATGTTCTGCATTCTAAAAGCTAGTTTGTTTTCAGTCCATTTTAAGTGGAATATTTTTTACCCTTCTGAGTAGGGCAGACAAAGGCTTTAATTAAACAAATGTCACATGGGAACCCTTGCCCCAAAAGCCTTTATTGGCCCTAATTAGCAGATGCAGCTGTAGACTCTATCAATATTAGATGGTCTGTTTATTGTGTCCATTTATATCACACTCATCAGGGAGCATGTAGAAGGCACCCCAGAATTATCAGCTTTAATTAAAACTGGCTCAAACGGTGGAGAAAATATCACACACAAAAGTGGGTCAGGTAAAAGAGGAAGATTAAAAAACAAAAAACAAAAAACAAAACCCAGTGGCCACAGCATACTGAGAATATTATATTACCAAGGCTTCCTTGGGAAAACTGGAGGAGGGTATTTGCTCATCTGACTGTTAGCAACTGGAGGAATGTAAGTAAGCAAAAGGGCTGGGCTGAATTATACAGGTAGGCGAGCCTCTGACTCAGAACATTTTCCTCTCCTGCCCAGGGCTCTGCAGTGACTCAGGGTTTTTCATTCTAACTAGACAGGGAAGGAGAAGTGACACATTCATTTCGTCATATTTGCTGAATTCATCCTCCAAGGAATTATATAAAGCTAGATCTGGAAGCTCCTAGAAGGTTATTCTGTGTATCTTAAATACAATATCTAACAAAATTACTATTATTTATTTCAACTTCTGCTGCTTTTATATATCATTCTTATCCTCACAACTCAGCACTGGGTTTTGGAATTTTCTAGATAAAATATCTTAGGCTCTAAAAAACACTAAGTCCTTTCTAAACGTGATAGAGTTGGTACAAGACAGAACCAGGATCTAAATTTCTGTGTGATTCCAAAGCCCAGAGACCTTTCTCTGTACGATAGGTTTTCTCTACAGAAGTCAAAAGAATTTAGGATTTTTGGCCGACAACTTGTTAACATAAAGGAGTTGTAAATTTTGAACACCAACAAACTTGAGTTTAAGCCTTTTCCCATTTTCTTAATTTCTCTGAGCCTCTGTTTCTTCACTCCTCAAATCAGGATAATACATAGTTCCTGAAAACTGCATTATATGAGATCAACTTTGTGAAAAGATTTTGGCCTGTGGAAAACTCTTGACAACCATGATCACTCATTCCGTTCTCACTGATCATTCCATCATGACCGTGTTCTGAAAGACTCTTAGAGATGGTAGGTTCTTCCTATCTCTTTGGAGTGTCACTGGCCTGCTTACATAGAGCCCCTTTGAAGGATAAGATAGATGGACATTCACCCTTAGTGGTGTAACAGAAATGTAAGCTTTGTTTGTTCTGTTTCCCAAGGAAACAATCGTTGGAAGTGTGACTTTTCGGTATAAAAACCATGAAATTTGGGGCGCCTGGGTGGCTCAGTGGGTTAAAGCCTCTGCCTTCGGCTCAGGTCATGATCCCAGGGTCCTGGGATTGAGCCCCACATCAGGCTCTTTGTTCAGCGGGGAGCCTGCTTCCTCCTCTCTCTCTCTGCCTGCTTCTCTGCTTACTTGTAATTTCTGTCAAATAAATAAATAAAATCTTAAAAAAAAATAAAATAAAAACCATGAAATTTGAAAGAAGCGGTAATTGGCCAGTAATTAGAAAGCTGTCACTGTTTAGAATAGGCTTTGCAGACTTTTTCAGGAAAGTCCCCTTAAAGGCAAGCAGAACACACTTGTGTCTCCATGTGGTTTGAATGCTCTACAGCAAGCATGAGGTTTATTTAAAGGATATAGTTGTATTTTTTAAATGATGCAGTTTTGTACTCCTAAATATATATACTGTTTTTTTTTTTTTTTGAGATTTTATTTATTTATTTGTCAGAGAGAGAAAGAGCACAAGCAGGCGGAGTGGCAGGTGGAGGGAGAGAGAGAAGCAGGCTCCCCGCTGAGCAAGGAGCCCGATGCAGGGCTCATCCCAGGACCCTGGGATCATGACCTGAGCCGAAGCCAGCAGCTTAATTGACTGAACCACCCAGGCATCCCAATATATATACTTTTAAATTAAAAATCATTAAATGGTTATGCCTCTAAGAAGTAGGTAAATGTCCCTAAGAAGTCCTGCAGAAATTCCATACTCCAGTCTAAGAATTATTGGCTTAGAAAATATTTCATCCAGCATAGAATAAGCCAAATAATGATTTTTACCTTCCAGGAATTTTTTCTGAGGTGATTGCCATGAAAATAAGTTCCATTTGTGACCTAACACGGGGCAATTATTCCTACATGAGGACAAAAGAGAGGCGAGAGAAAAATAATTTAGATTCTATGCCGACTCTGCATTTTTTATAAATGTCCCAGTTTATATATTAGAATATTAAACTGAAACACCTCACTTACTATTCAGATGGAAGCATAGTTCAGTGAGAAATAATGACAAGTCATAGTCTGGTTCCTCCAGTGTTACAGTCTGTGCCATTTGCTGGTTTACTTTTTATTATTTTTTTAAAATAATGTCTACACCCAACGTAGGGCTCAAACCCACAGACCCCAGATCAAGAGTCACCCATCCCTTTGCAGAGGCTGTTCCTGCAAACAACTGTTTACCCCAGAGTCTGTTTACTGGGGAACCCAGCCGATGACAACTTCTCACCGAGAGAGGCAACGTCTTCTGTCCTCCCCCACATGGCGATTTCCCCAGTTTCATTAGACACTGTCTCTGATTTTAAAAAGTGAAAATAAAATACGTGACTCTGAAACATCATCGGTTTGTGGCTAAATAACCGTAGTCTGCACAGTGATTATTTCTCGTTCAGCTAGTTTTATGGAGCATCTATTATGCCTCAGACACTCGAGTATTTGAAATTACAGATGTCGCCTTATTACAACCATATGGCATAAGCATTACTATACCTGCTCAAGAAAGGAAGAAACTGAGACTTATTCTCTTGGTTCAAATGGTAGCGTTGGCATAGTGTGAAGTCAGAATTTGCACCCAGGCTGTGTTTCCCCGAGTCTCGTGGTCTCCTGCTTTCCTGTGAACCTTTGTGCTGCTCACATGTCTATCTGCAGCTCCCTGCCTCTGAGCACAGGGCAGAATCACACTTCCCCGCCCCCCTGATGCTAAGCACAGCCATGCCACTCGTCCTGGCTGAGGAAATAAATGGGAGAGAAGGGCTGATGGTGTCTTGCTTTGTTGTCCCTCTGCCTTCACAAAGAGCGGTGGCATTCCAGGAGGCTGTGGCTCTGCCCGTTTGTGTCCCTGAGTAAAGACAACATGAAACAGGACTCCCAGCCCAGCTCAAGATGGGCATGGAACATGGGTGGAAGGAATCTGAGTTGTCTTGAGTCGCTGCTCTCCAGGCATTATTTATTACCACAGCAAAACCAACATCAACACATGAATTATGACTAAAGAACAGATTTAAAAAAAAAAAAAAGGACAGAAGGTTATTGAATAAAAGGCATAGCATAGGTAATTACCCACTGTCATGCACATTTGTGGGTGCTTCCTCCGGCTCTGTTCACCTCTTCGGATAAAGGGGCCCTGATTTTCCACTGGGGTCTTTACCGTCACCCATTCAAGGGATGCTGAACTAAGGCCCAGCTCCAGAGAAATTCCAGATTGGTTGAAGCCAACCCTACCTTCCTGGGTATGGTGCTGGTTCAGAATTAGGCACAAACTTAACTTGAGCCCTGAGAGCAAAACCCAGGACTTAAGCAAGAAGAATTGGAAGAGACCCTTTCTCTCCCTCTGAAAGAGGAACAAGGTTGCTGAATCACGTGCCTATCTGAGGGCATCCCTTGGGGCCAAGTGGTCTTCTTTTGTGGACTGAAGATGAAGGAGACTCTGAAGAAGGGAGCAAGAAACCATATTTTTATGACCCTGAGTAGCTGCATAGATCATTACCTAAAACGAGTACTGCTTCTGGATTTTAAGTTTGGCAAATTCTCAGATCCCTTAGGTCTCATTGAGTCTGATTTTCTGTTCTGACCTATAAAGTCACAATCCCACTACCCAGGGAGAACCACTGTTGACATTATAGGCTCATTCTTCTTGTATATTTTATTGTATCTTATTTTTTTTAAGATTTTATTTATTTGACAGAAAGAGAGAGAAGAATGTGTGTGAGAGAACAAGTGTAAAGAGGGGCAGAAGGAGAGGGAGAAGCAGACTCCCCACTGAGCAGGGAGCCGGATACAGGGCTTGATCCCAGGCCCCTGTTATTATGATCTGAGCTGAAGGCAGATGCTCAACCGACTGAGCCACCTAGGCGTCCCTCTTCTTGTACATTTTAATGCATCTATATAGGTGGAACTAATTTTCTTTATTTTTTTTTAAAGATTTTATTTATTTATTTGACAGAGATCACAAGCAGCTAGAGAAGCAGGCAGAGAAGCAGGCAGAGAGACAGAGAGAGGGAAGCAGGCTCCCCGCTGAACAGAGAGCCCAATGTGGGGCTCGATCCCAGGACCCTGGGATCATGACCTGAGCCGAAGGCAGAGGCTTCAACCCACTGAGCCACCCAGGTGCCCCTTTTCTTTATTTTTTTACTTTTACAAAATTGAGAATATTTCTGAAATATTTCTGAATTTTCTGAATATTCTGAAACATTTCAGTTGATTATATTGTTTACCTTTTTCTTCCTATCAACCAAATCTCTCATTATCCTTTTAAATGACTTCATAATAGTCCATTCGAATATGCCATAATTTTAAGAAATTTTCTACTAAGGAAAATTTATATTTTCTACATTTTTCCTATTACAAATGTACCATTCTTTTTTTAAAAAATATTTTATTTATTCATTTGACAGACAGAGATTACAAGTAGGCAGAGAGGCAGGCAGAGAGAGGGGGAAGCAGGCTCCCTGCTGAGCAGAGAGCCCTATGTGAGGCTCGATCCCAGGACCCTGGGATCATGATCTGAGCTGAAGGCAGAGGCTTTAACCCACTGAGCCACCCAGGTGCCCCTAAATGTGCCATTCTTACACACTATTTCTATTATTTCTCTAGGTCCTAGAATCACAGAGTGATTCAGATGCTACATCACAGAGTATATACATTCTTAAGACTTTGTTTTTAAGTTTTGGGTTTTTTTTTTTAAAGATTTTATTTATTTATTTGACAGAGAGAGACACAGCAAAAGAGGGAACACAAGCAAGGGGAGTGGGAGAGGAAAGAAGCAAGGCTTCCCACTGAGCAGGGAGCCCAATGCAGGGCTCGATCCCAGGACACTGGGATCACAACCTGAGTGGAAGGCAGATGCTTAACAACTGAGCCACCCGGGTGCCCCACATTTTTAAGACTAATGTATTTCACCAGATTGTCCTCCAAAGGGAACATATAATTTATATTCCCATCAGCATGGAGATTGGTATGTTTGATGGGTCAAAGTAGGTGACTCAAGGTAAAATGCTGGCTGAAGAGAAAATATTTGTTGGCGAAATGTTTATTGTCTATTATTTGTACACCATGTTGATAGGTGCTGGAGATATACTGGTGTTCAAGGATTCCTCGACTTGGTTCTCTGTGCTCTTCCTTCTCCAGTTATCGCAGATTAGAAAAAAAGGTCTAGCTTTGTGAATGAATGAACTAACATCACACACCATGATGTTACATAAACGTGTTACATAGATGACATCAGAGTGAGCAGCATGGAGACCGGCGAGGTGCATTTCGACAACCATCACATATGTGATGTCACTATAGAATAATGTTCACCCACGCTTTCCTTCCTTTGCTCTCCCCTGTACAGAGGTGGCTAGAAGCCTTGAAATTTTATTTCCCAGGCTCCCTTGCTAGCAGGGTTGAACAGATTATTTCTTTTTTTTTTTTAAGATGTATTAGTAAAGAATTGCCGCATTTGTTAAAATCAAAACATCCTAGATACTTAAATTTGTTTTATACTGTAATATCGTTGAAGAACTTTAGGTTTCGCAATCATTATATATAATTTAATTTGAATCTCTGATCTACCACATACTTACTTAATGACCTTGAGTTTTAACTTTTCTCTCAGCTCCCTTTTACTCATCTATAAAACGACGCCGGTAGTATTTGTGTTACAGAATTGAGGTGATGGTTTGATAAAGCCTGTAACACTTTTAGCAAATTGCTTGACATGTAGATGATATCAAATAAGTTTTACAGAAAGTGGTCCTCTCACCCCTGCATCTGAAAACCATTATTAAAAATACAGGTTCCAAACAAAACAAAACAAAACAAAACAAAACTGTTCCTAAGGCCCATATCAGATGTATTAAGACAGAATCTTAGGAAGTGATCTGCATTTTTAACAAATCCCTTTAGCATTCTTCACTGAGCTTTCAAAATTATTATATGAAGCAAATATTAAATATTTCCACCACACGTACACAAATGTGTGTGTGTGTGTGTGTGTGTGTGTGTGTGTGTGTGTGTGTGTGTGATTCAGACAGCCAAAAAGCCTGTAGTGAGGCTCTTGAAATGATCTTAGAACCCAAAGTATCATGCACTGCTCTCTAGATGCTTCAAAGGGAGCTTAATAGAGGACTTTGGGGAATGTAATACCTAATTCAAAGCAATAACATCTAAAAGAAAAACCTGTGTCTCTAAATATCCCATGACTAAGGTGGTCTTTGCTGATGAGAACGGTGCAGGGCAGTCTGGAACTTGGAGACTGGCTGAAATCAGATGCCTCCTGATAGCCAATGAAGGTCAAGGCAGGGACCCTTCCATCAGAAACTTACATGAGTAAATAATTATAACTAAAATCTTCTGGTGGAATTCTAGGCCAGAAATTTTATTTTTGTTACTTTTAGCAACAGAAATGCCTTTGATGCCAGCTGGTTCTTCTTGGTTCAGGTGAGTAACTTTGGAGCTGTGTGTCACCCCCCCCCCCCGCCCCGGGTCCCCTTATCGCCATGTCACTCTTCTCTCCTTCTCCTCTCCTCCCGCGTTTATGTTTACATATGCCTGAGAGTTCACAGACCAGAAAAGGGAATTTGAAGTTAATCGAGGCTGATTCTAGTTCCGGTGAAGGGATTACGCTTTCTTGTTCAAGAACAGGCAATGAAATGTACTTTTGACTTTTAGTTTTGTGGGGGGAATCCATACCCAATAGGACTCCTCAGAAGAGGCAGGGAGGATGCAGGTCAGGGCTGGCGGTTGTGGCCTAAGAAAGTATAAAGAAGAATGGGAGCTGAGTTTAGCTAGGAGGGTCTGCAGTCTTCCCCAAGAGCAGCCTTCCAGGCAGAGATGTGGGTGAAGAGACTTTACTACAGCTTGGAGCAGGAAAGATAAGGGGACCACCACTCCTTCAAGCCACCGCACAGCCATAAGGAGCACGGCCAGTAGAGACACGTATACACTGACCTTGCTTCTCCCCTGCTCAAGGTTTTGATGCCCAGTGAGCACCATTTCAGGTTTGTCTAAGTCTCACCTCCCTCCTGTCCTTTTAGCGTTCTTGTCTCACGAAAAGGAAGATAGAAAGAAACCCGTACCAACAGTCCTTCAAGTAAATGACATAGGATTTCCCTAAAAGTTCGGTAGATGGGAGAGTCTTCAGTGAATCCTACATAAAACTGAGAAATTTTTACAAATCTGACATTACTTGTACTTTGAGTGTTGAGGACAGAGATGTTTAAGCTTATGTTCTGATCTCATCACACTTGCCTGAGTTAAACTGGGGTCAGCTGGCCCACCCCCAGGCTTTGATTTCTGCCAGACACTAGAGACAGAATGTACCTATGAGGCAAAGCTGTAACATTCTGGAGTAAGTTCCCACAGCCAACACTTTCCCAGTCACAGAGAATGTGGAGAAGTGGGAATCATGCTCAGATTGGCCTTCCTTCCTTCTGTGCCCTTTATGGAGCCAAATCCAAAAACACAGAGAATTTTCCACTGTATTTACCCATGTCAGTGAACTGGATTTTCATGCAGAACTGTGTCGAGTCATCATAAGCACTTGAGACTATCGGTTGTGCTTTATCCTTTCATGAGCTCCCTCCAAGGGCAGGTACTGTGGGGTACCTCATTCATTGCCCTCTGCCCCCCCCCACCCCCCCCCCACCCCAGCACTCACTCCCTTTCTAGTACAGGCCTACACAGCTCTTCTGTATGATTCTCACCTGGGAGGGCATCCCCGAGACGCCAGACACCAGCAGGCCCGAAGTGCTAGGAGCTGATCCACCAGGAAATAGCCTTCAGCCAAAAAAAGATGGAAACTAGTGGGCAGATGTACACCTTCCTTGTCTGCGGAGGTTGGGAGGCAAATAACTCTGTGCCATGTTCAAGTCAATATCATCTCCCTGAATTCCTACTGAGATTGAGTCCTAGTTCCCCCAACATTAACTTGCTTGATATTGTAGACTTTCCTGGCTTTCTTCCATTTCCTCCTTCCTGCCCCCACTTCTCTGTTGGTGCTTCCCAGGATCCCCTCCCCAATATACTATTAGCTCACAAGTATCTGTCTTGGACAGTGCTTCACGTATCCTTCAACCCAAGAGATGTCGTGACTACTTCACATCTGACTAGGATGGAAACTAAAAAAGATCGAATCTAGCCATAAAGTGCCATCTGGCCGTGCCACGAAAGGAGGCTGCCAGCCGTCCTCTCTCAAGAGGGGACATTTATTGTCTTGCTCAGTTTTCCCCAATCGGAGGCCTTGCTGATGTTGTTGGCACAAAGAGTAGATTCATCTGTTGGGCAAGATCACACCAAGCAGGCTGATAGAGCTGAGATGTAAAAGTTAAATACCAATTTATGAATCTACCATAAGAAATAATGACCACAGGGAGTGGAATACTCAGCCTCCGAGAGCCCAGTATGCACTGTGGCTAGAGGCTGACTGACGTGGGATTCCAAAGATGAAAAGCATGGAATCCGGACGGAGGAAGCCAGAGGGACCTCAGGTCTAAAGGCATTAGACTCAGACACCCGGACACCCAGGCCGGCGAGTAAGGGCAACAGTGCCTCGGAAAGTAGGACTTGAAACTACCTTGGCAGAAAATCCCTCCAACCATTCCTCGCTGGCCATTCCCTCATGAATAGGACTTACAGATGATTGGCCAATATGAAAAATCCTCCAGAAAAATGCTACTATGTGGGATGCCTCTGAGATTCTCAACCTCTCCTTCTGACCTCACATCCTTTCTTTAAGTGTTAGTAAATTCAATCAGACACAAACCAGTTCTGTTGCACTGTAAATTATTCAGACTTGTTCAGTGGTTTTGTATATGTCTGCCTTAATTTTAATTTCCAAGGGGCAAACTCATTTCCCTAGTATTTAGATTAAGGAGGGCTGATATAAAACTTCAGTGCCAACTTACTAAAACCACCCATCATATGCAGGCTGCACTTCCTTTAGCCTTCACAACCCATTGTGGAGGCCAAGAAAAACAAGGCTGTACCCACCTCAAGTCTAGCCTTGACATAAGTACAGCCATCTTGGCCCCAGCAGCCATCTTAGGTCTCCGGGAATGGTAGATGACCCCTGGCTCCAGGAAGACTGACTGGAGCAAACACAATGATCAGTCAGGAATAGGATGGCTTATCATTGTAATGACTCATGTCAGGAATAACATGGCTTGACGTTATAATAGATCATGTCAGAAAGAAAAGGGAAAAACAGGAACAACATGGTTTGACATTGTAATAGATCATGTCAGAAAGGAAAAAAGAAAAAAACAGGAACATAGGGCTAGTAGTCGTGACCCAATCACCTACTGACACCCCTGCTCTGCCTTTAAAAACTCTGACTGTAATCTGATTCGGGGTCCAAGTCCCTACTCCGCTGTGTCGGGTATACTTGGGCCCAAGCTTAAGCTTGTCAAATAAACCCTCGTGTGATTGCATCGGTGCTTGGCTCCTTCGTGGTCTCTCAGACGCGAAAACTCGGGCATAACACCCATCTTTGAGGTTGATGCTACTGTCTTTACTCACAATAAAGCAGAGGTTCAGGCTGGCCAACTGACTTACCCAGGGATGGAACTGGAATCAAGCCCACTTGTCCAGGCTCATAACCCCTGCCCTTTCTGCCTTCTCATGTTCCCCATAGGTTATGATGGAGAAGCTCCTATTTAAGAGGTGAGCTGGGGATGCCTGGGTGACTCAGTTGGTTAAGCCACTGCCTTCGGCTCAGGTCATGATTCCAGGGTCCTGGGGTTGAGTCCCACATCGGGCTCCTTGCTTGGCAGGAGCCTGCTTCTCTCTCCACCTCTACCTGCCAGCCCGCCTGCTTGTGCGCTCTCTCTCTCTTTCTCCCTCTCTGACAAATAAATAAATAAATAAATAAAATCTTAAAAAAAAAAAAAAAAGAGGTGAGCTGAAGAAAAGCTTTCACTTCAAACTTCTAGAACAAAGTTTGACAACTCCCAAGGGTCTGTCTAGCTCTAAGAATGTATGATTCTTTAAGGCACCTGACTTTCCTGAAATTCAGAATTGAGACCTTTTTCTAAATATTTCTGACAAAAATTAATTGTGCCTGGCTGTTCAGGGACAAAAAACCATGTCTGAGTTATCTTTCTAATTGCCTCAGTTTCTCAGTTCACCGACCTTAGGATCACGTTACTCATTCACGCTGCTGACTGTGTCTCCTCACATCTGATAATTGAGGTTTCACAGAGAATGAGAGTAACTTTCTAAAGATTGTAAAAGATCTAATTACCTGTATTGACCCTGCCCACAAGCAGCCACAAACAATGCTGTAATTAACTGAGTCTGGCTATCAATGGGAAACGTGTGGGTGATTTTTCGTAGCCAAGAAGAAAGACGAGCTCAGTAAACTGATGGGTCACTGATGGAACATTCTGAAATTTGTTGCACGTTTCTCAATCTTGCATTTTACCTTTTTTTCTTTGCTTCTGCCCTTTTGTTCCTCCACCCTTCCTAAGGTGAAAATGTTTGTCAGTTACAAAATTAAATAGATGATCATTAAAAGGAAGTTTACAAAGGTACAGGGAAATGGAAAGATGAAAAAAAATCCATTGTTTAACTCTTTAGAAATGACCACAGTTAATGTAAGTGTGTCTT
Organism: Martes martes; assembly: GCF_963455335.1. Classification (NCBI taxonomy): domain Eukaryota; kingdom Metazoa; phylum Chordata; class Mammalia; order Carnivora; family Mustelidae; genus Martes; species Martes martes. The sequence continues at coordinate 72,726,458 of NC_137898.1, read as the reverse complement.
TCCTTTTTTTTTTTTCTTTGTGTGCATGTGTGTAAGTAACAGAAACGATTTTTTGTTTGTTTGTTTGTTTTAAAAAATATCAGTGTAGATGCCCTTGGGAGATTCCATCTATTTCGTAATCTCTCCTTCCTGGAAGGGGTGAGTTTAGACAGGCCGGGGGGAGACAGGCGGCTGAAGGCAGACAAGTATGCATGCAAAGGCTGTGAGGAGTGGGAACACAGGTGCCAGGGAACAACCAAGCAGTGCAGCAGGGCTGGGGTTTGAGATGCTGGAAGAGGACTGGTCAGGAGGTGGGCCCTGCGTGCCACACGAAGGGATGTGCACTGTAACAGGAAGGTCAAGGGACAGGGAGGCGTTCAAGTCTGGGCTATCCTGACCCGAGCTCTAGAACAATGCCTACCTCCCAGCAGGGGCTCAGGATCTATTTACTGAGTGAAGGAACGGAAGGCTCAGGGGCAGCTCTGTTAAAGTTGGGAGGCACTGAAGTGATGGAGAGGCAGGAAAGCCCACTGGGAAACTCTGCGTTCCTAAATTACTCAAGGTCTGAACTAAGGTTCTGGATATCGTGATAACAAAGACAGAATGGATTTTAGGGAGGTGAGATATGGTTCTCCTCTCTCCCCCAATGCTCCCCTCCCGTGGTACCCCATATTACTCAGCTAAACCTTGGTTACCTGGCTTCTGAGATTGAATGGAAACTTTTGGGTTAAGTGACTCTTAGGTGAATTAGTGATTAAATTAACATGAAAAGAGCGTTGGTGGCTTTAAATGCACATCTACCCATGATAAATTTCTGTCCTCCAGGCATCTACTCTATTAAATTACGATCCATCTGAGTTATCTGCCAGGTCCTTGCTTGAACTAGAAAGAATCTATAACTATATAGTAGAATTTAGACATTATAAGCAAGCGAAAGCTTAACTCTTGATGTAACACAGATTTTATTTTATTTTATTTTTGATGTAATACAGATTTTAAAACTGACTTTAAACATTTCAAGCTGTAAGGTCTTCATTCCCTGTGGTTATTTTAAATCCAGTTAATGAGGGAATTGTGAGCAGGGCCTCAAGGCACAGACATTTGCAGGAAGAAGCTTGCAATGCAGAATTCTCTAAACCATTTAGGTGGTGCGCACCCTTATTTTTTGGTGGGTCTTCATTTATTTTTTAAGATTTTATTTATTTATTGGGCAACTGGGTGGCTCAGTCGTTAAGCGTCTGCCTTCAGCTCAGGTCATGATCCCAGGATCCTGGGATGGAGCCCCACATCAGGCTCCCTGCTCAGCGGGCAGTCTGCTTCTCTCTGTCCTTCTGCTGCTCCTCCTACGTGTGCGTGCTCTCTCTCTCTCTCTCTCTCGTTCTCTGTGTCAAATATATAAATAAATAAAATCTCTTTTTTAAAAAAGATTTTATTTAAAAGGATTTTAAAAATTAATATAAATTTATATAGAATTAATATAGATTTATATCACATTTTAAGAAGTTATTATACCATAAGCCTTTTTCATGTTTTTACTTATTTTATATATTTACATACACATATATACACATACATATATATACTTTCAGATGGCTATACATTGTTTTATAATTAATTTATTTTTCTCCACTATATGATCTTTATTTGGCTTCTAGTTTTTCACTATTATAAATTAACCTCTGTTGGGGCGCCTGGGTGGCTCAGTTGGTTGAGCGACTGCCTTCGGCTCAGGTCATGATCCCGGACTTCCAGGATCGGGTCCCGCATCGGGCTTCCAGCTCCTTGGGGAGTCTGCTTCTCCCTCTGACCTTCTCCTCTCTCAGGCTCTCTCTCACTCATTCTTTCTCAAGTAAGTAAATAAAAGTCTTTAAAAAAAAAAATTAACCTCTGTAGACAAGTAGCTCTTTCCGTAGTTTATTTTCTGAGCTTTGAGTCTAAGGAAATGAATAGTAAACCCATGTAGTGGTTAGGAGCACAGGCCAAATAGACCAGATACAAAGTCTCAGCTTCGACATTTACCTGTGACACAATTTGTTCTGCTGTTGCTTTTAACATTTTCTTCTGACATATTGTGACAATATTACCTAACACACAGATTTGGTTGTAATAAAGAAGTAAAATAATCTTTATATATGACAATCTAAACACATTAATGCTTTGTTATTGACTACATTTTATTTATTTATTTATTTTTTTAAGATCTTATTTATTTGTTAGAGAGAGCACAAGCAGAGGGAGCTGTAGGCAGAGGGAGAAGCAGGCTGTCCGCTGAGCAAGGAGCTGGACGTGGAACCGGATCCCAGAACCCTGGGGTCATGACCTGAGGTGAAGGCAGATGCTTAACCAACTGAGCCACTCAGGAGTCCCTATGGTCTACATTTTAATTTTACGAGGTTACAGAAGTGCTTCTCAAATGTGGTTTAACAACACAGAATGGCGGTAAAAAGTGTGAGAGTACAACTGGCTTTGGATATTACCCTTTCTGGAAATTCTATAGGACAAAAAATTTTTAACTGCTTTGCTTTTTATCTTCAATTTGCAAAACTTAAAAATGAAGATACCAGTATAAAAAGATACTTTTATAAGGAGCATTTCTATTTGGAGTGGCTACTACAGATACAAATACAAAGCAGTGACCCTAACTGCCATTAGGGAGAGAGGGCGACAAAGGAGCTAACTGCTTCCCCTGGCGGGAGGCGCGGTTGAAGAAGGAAAGGTTGCAGTGTTTCATCCCCAGAGGTCTGTCTGAGGGTCCCAGGTAGAAGTCTATAGGGGCTCTCTCCATCTGTGGCTGCACAGACAGGCCCATCTGTAGCTTGACCAGACCAGATAAATCGGAGAAAGGCACTTAGAGGGGAGCCAGGGTAGTTCAGTGGGTTAAAACTCTGTCTTCAGCTCGGGTCATGATCTCAGGGTCCTGGGATCGAGCCCCGTATGGGGCTCTCTGCTCTGCGGGGAGCCTGCTCCCCCCACCCCTTGCCTACTTGTGCTCTCTCTGCCAAATAAATAGAATATAGGAACTGAAAAGACAGAGGAGGGAAATGACTAATAGCAGGGCCATCCACAGCCACACCCAGAGTTAACTGCTGTGTCCCGAGGGACTTCCATCAGAGGAGGGGTCCTCCATTTGGGCTAGCAGGTTATCTGAGCAATCCAAATGACAGACCATCTGGCCTGTGTTGTTGACACAGAAGCAGCATTCTTCTACGGGAAGAAGGGGCAGGAGTTAAAGTGATGGGAGTTTCTATCTGCATGGCCAGACATTGCAGGGGTAGTACTTGGTTTGGCAGAAGATGATTGTCTGTGGGCCAGTGCCTGCCATTAGTTGGCGGGACCCTTTGAATATTATGAGCGGTGTGTATACAGTAAGATCTTGTTCCAGAGTTAGTTTTGTAGCCTCGGGATCGAGAGAGCCATAACTGCCACCACTCTCAGACACACTGACCACCCATGGGCCACCAAGTTAAGGTTTTTGCTTGGATATCCCACTGGCTATTGTGCTGACACTCTGGCCTGGGTCGGGACACCCGAGGACATTCCTTTTCTTTCTGTCAACTACAGGCTATAATCCTTCCCAGGAGGGAGGCTTAACGCAGTAGCATTGAGTAATGCCTTCTTGGGATCCTTAAAGGCTTTTTCTGAGTCCAAGACCCATGTTAGTAGGTGAGTATCAGTTGCTTGAGTATCTCTGATCAACCAGTTGGGGGTGTGCTCTGTCCCCATATCCTGATATCCAGAAGCAGCAATACCTTATTATGCCCAGGAAACCTCTTAATTGTCTTTTTTTTTTAAGATTTTTAATTTATTTATTTGATAGATATCACACGTAGGCAGAGGGGCAGGCGGGGGTGGGGGAAGCAGGCACCCCACTGAGGAGAGAGCCTGTTGCAGGGCTCGATCCCAGGACCCTGAGATCATGACCTGAGCTGAAGGCAGAGGCTTAACCCACTGAGCCACCCAGGTGCCCCTCAATTGTCTTTGAGTCCTAGGGAGAGGGTAGGAAGCAATAGGCTGGACTCTACCCTCTTCTAGCTTTCTCATTCCTTCAGGAAGGATAGAGCCCAGGTGCTTGATGGAGGTCTTACATAGCTATGCCTTGGGCTGAGAGGCCTTCTACCCTCTGACACCCAGAAAGCTGAGAAGGTTTTGAGGACCAATCTGAATGCTCGCTCAGAGGGGCCACACAACAGGAGATCACCTGCATATTGTCATAGGACACAGTTCTCTGAGGAGAAGTCTGTGAGATCTTGAGATAGGGCTTGCCCAAATGGATGAGGACTGCCTTGAGTCTCTGGGGCAAGACTGTTCATGTTAACTGAGAGGTTGGGTTAGTAGGATCTTCAAATGCGAACAGGAACTGAGAGTGTGGGTGCATTGTAATACACAAGAAGGCATCCTTTAAGTCTAAGACTGTGAACCAGCTGGCGTCAGTGGGGATTTGAGCCAGTAGGGTGCAAGCGTTAAGAACTATGGGATGAAGCTGGACCACAGAGATCCTGAACAGTCTCCATTCTCCATTAGGCTTCTGCACCCCCAAGGTCAGGGTGTTGCAGAAACTAGTACATTCTTTTAGGAGTCCCTGCTGTCTGAGGTTATGTATGATTTTTATTAGGCCCTCCCTTGCTTCTGGTTTTAGAGGGTATTGTTTCTGACAAGGGAAAGTTGTGGGGTCCTTAAGGTGTATGTGAATGTGGCCCTGCGGTTGAGGCCTGACCCACTTCTCCCTGAGTTGCCTGGACCTGGGGATTAGCTTCAGCCATTACCAAGGGAAGGTAGTTGCTAGTCTGTTCAGGGGCTATTAAATTGGCCATGCTATCTCTCCCCAAGAGATGAGTGGGGCTCTCAGGCATTATTAAGAAGGAATGGGAGAAAGCGAGATCTCCCCAAGCGCATCCCAGTGGGCAGAGAAGAATCTGGTTATGGGCTGTCCAGTAACACACTTAACAATGCTGCAGCTCTAGGGTTGGCCTGAGGTGGAGAGTAGAACAGAAAAGGTGGTTCCTGTATCTAAAAGGAGATAGATTGTCTTTCTCCTATTTCCAAAATTACCTGAGGCTCTGGATTTTCAAACGTAAGGTGTTTTGGAGGAATCACTGTAAGGAGCCCCAGGCCCCCCCGGTCCTTATTGGGGTTCTGGTTGTCTGAGCCCTCGTGGATTGAGATCCATGAGGGCACTCAGATTTCCAGCGCGCTCTTCCACATACGTGACAGGGGTTGTGGGGCTTTGACTTTTTCCCATGAGGGCATTCTCATCTCCAGTGCCCTGGGTGCCCACAGAGGTGGCATCTGGTACGCGAGTCTCGGGTGGCCTGGTGGCCACTGGCTTGTAGGGCCCCAACCAGAGCCTCTGATTTCTTTTTCAGCCTCTTCCCTGTTCCTTACTCTCCTCTTGGTCCTGGTTGTAAAAGACCCGATTAACAGCTCCTAAGAACTCTTCAAAGGTCCTCTCAAGGCTGACAGTCAACTTTTGCAGCTTTTTTCTAATATCTGGGGCTGACTGGGTAACGAATTTTGTCTTTCAGAATAATCTCAGCCTCAGGAGAACGGGGGGAGATAGCTATGTATTTAATGAGAGCATCTCTCAACCTTTTTAAGAAAACTGTTGGGTTTTCTTCCCAAGTCTGGGTGACAGTAACCTAGCATCATGTTTATCAACAGACCAAACGATCCCTTAGTTTCTTTGCAATGAGAAGTCAAAAGGACAAACCAATGTCCAGTTATTAAGGCTTTAGCATTTTAACCAATTTGGAAAAGACCTAGCTGTCCCAAGACTTCAATCCCGTTCATCATCCAAGCAAAACTTTAAAGTTTCAGGTTACCCTTAACCATTACTCATGAAAACTTTGGGACAGACGAGATCAGCTTTTTACTAACAAACTGCAGCAAAAATAACAGGAGCTTATTAACCTTCAGCAAACCGATTTAGAACACAAGCTTTGTATTTCATAGTGATAACTTTAAAGATATTTATCTTAATTAAACCAACAAAACTTCTATCAGTTTAAATACCAAATTATGTTTCACCTGGATTCTCTTTTAGAAGTCAACCAATTTGTTCTCCAGGGTCAATTTTCACCTGAGACCCTGGTGGGGAAGTCTGAAGGGGGGGTGTATGCAGGCGGCGTCCAGAGTGGCGCAGAAACAAAAGGAGGAGGGGGAGACAGAAGAGGTAGAGTGCTGCCGGAAGGCAGAGAAAGAAGGTTCCCCGGCCTAAACCTCATCACCTCGGACAGGCGAGCAGACACAGATTTTTGTTCACCTGTGTTTTCACCAAAGTGGAATTCGGCAGTCCATGTCCAGCCAGAGAGGACCGGGAACTTCCCCGGAACGAAGGAGTTACGGCAGCTGCTTGGGAATATTCCGTAAAGTCCCCGCCCTGGGGGAGACTAACCAGAGATGGTTGGCTCCAGTTCTGGCCATTAATGCAGGAAACGACTGAGGAGAAGCCCTCAAGCATCAGCAGGGGTTTTGAGCATGGCAGACAGGCAGGGGGAACTGGTCCAAGACCCGGACAAGCAGGTACTCCTTTGTTTTTCTCCCCTGCCCCTCCCCCCGCATGGTGGGTCTGTGAGAGAGAGTAGCCAGGAGGCTAGGATTAAACTTCCACAGCTGGCAGAGGCCTTGATTTTCCGTAAGGCCCAGAAACATTGTACACAAGGTACGTCCCCCATCTTGCCTCCTGTTTGCAAAACAAGTCTAGCTGTAAAATGGTGTTAAAATTGATAGTTCCCTCAGGCAGCCAGGACTCTTTCTCCAGTTCGTATCGTGGCCATGTCTCTGTGCAAAAGAATATGAGTTGGGCGCCTGGGTGGCTCAGTCGGTTAAGTGCCTGCCTTCGGCTCGGGTCATGATCCAGGGGTCCTGGGATTGAACCCTACATTGAGCTCCCTGCTCGGCGGAAAGTTTGCTTCTCTCTCTCCTACTCCCCCTGCTTGTTCTCTCTCTCTCTCCCTCTTTCTCTCTCAAATAAATAAATAAAATCTTATAAGGAATAAAAAATATAGGTCATTTTTTCTTCAAGTTTTGAGTGTAAAATTGGTCCCAATTGTTCAAGATGCATCCCGGAGGTATACTGCCTTTAGCCAGGGAGTTACAGAAACAGAGAAGAAACATCTATAGAAACAGAAGAGAAAGGCGTCCCTTTGGTCCCTTGTCTATAGATGCCAGGGAGGCATAGACAACCAGTATCCCTGGTTACTGGCTGGGCTGCAAAGTGACTGGCAGCCAACACCCTGGTCATCCCTGCCAGGTGCAGGGACTAGTCGCTCTTCACAAGGGTTGGCCCTACTTCCAGAGAGTAACTCCTGTTTCCCAGGCCCTTTCCTTGTCTGTCTTCTCGTGTCTCACCCGCGGGACTCAATGGGTACCGATTGGGACCAAGTAAGACTCCTCTAGTGGTAGATGGATGTGCCCGACTCCTTATAGCCCACTGGAAGTCAGCACGAGGGTCATAGTAAAAATGCTCAGTGTGGCATAGCCATAATAGAAGGTTAGAAAAGGCCAACTGCTGGAGCGACAAGACGGGGCACACATGGGGAGAGGGAAGTAATGTGGAAAGACCCTCATCCCTGAGCCTTGTCTTGTAATTCTTTCACAGATATGACACAGCCAATGGGGAGTCCATGGTAAATCCCATTTGGGGAGGGGGGTGGCAATAGGCTGTTAGAGCAGGATGACCCCATTGAGGTGAGGAAGTTGACTGTATGGTCCATCACAGAGATCAGAACTTAGGGGTGTTGGATCGTACCCTCTGTTTAAGCCTCTTCTCTGTATATGTGCAGACAAGGCAATGCCAGCACTTTCCTAATACAGGAATCAAAGGGTGGGCTTCCTCAATATTGTCTGGGCCAGGACCCTGAGGTCTCAATGGTCTGCCCTTCTGGCAAATATGAAGATTCCTTCCATCTGACTGGGTAGCTGGAGTAAGGGAGTGTGAGTCAAAGACGCCACCATCAGCATAGATGCCACCAGACGGCAGAGACAGAAGGTAGTTCCTGACCATGACAGGGAGCTGTGAGTGTGATCCCTTGGAGGCCACCCGAACCATATGCAGGAGTATGTCCAGGGGGATCATCCCGGATTTTTCCCATCATTCTCCTTAGGAAGGAATTAGCCAAGAAAAGAATGATAGAGGGGTTTCTCTCTGGATGCCCGGACGAGGTTGTAAGGAGCCAGGTTCCTCCAGAGCCTTCGGGTGTCCACCAAAGAGTACCTTTAGTCGGGACCCAGCAGGTGCTGCTTGGTTTTCCCAGGTTCTCCACATCTGGTGATCTGCCTCAAAAGGAATTTTGAGTCCTCACCAAACCCAAATTCCCAACTGATGTTGGGGGATCAGTCTGAAAGGAACCCAGAAAACCTGTCACCTGACACCTGAGAACAGCAACCTTGTTAATCGCTCTTATATGGCTGATGCATGCCCATCATTTTGGCGCACATGCGAGAGAGACAGACAGACAGACTTGCTGCCCACTACTCACTGTAGATGTCCTTGGTGATGGTAGAGATCCCCAGCAAATGTTAGAGGATTTGTGTCCCCTTAGTGCCTGTGATTTTTGGTTATACTGCTTTGAAGAATGAAGAGGTAGACCAGACGAAGAGTGGTGGGCAGCAACAAAGCAAAGTTTACTGAGCAAGAGTACAAGGCTCCCAGAGAGGGAGGAGGGCCCGAGGGGGTTGCTCCCAGAGTTTCTAAGTTTGGAGGTTTTTATGAGCTCTTTGGCAGAACTTTCTGAAACAATCAGGGAGTGCGGAGTTGTGCCAATTAGGGCTTTGGTCACGTATCTGTCTACCTATTGGGTTAATGTCCATGCGCTGATGGTCTTTTCTTGTTGACATCTGGGGGCTTAGGTCTTGCCTGCGCCTTGCCTGTGATAGTGGCAAATGCTTTTGTGGTTAATTGTCTTATTTTAGGAGTTTTTACAGAAGTCGTTTCTGCAAAGGCTGCAAAGCAGAATGTCATTGCAGTCCTGTCTCGGCGGCAAAGCAGGATGTCAGTGCTGTTTCGGCTCAGCTGTCCTGACTCCGTATTTCCTTGTTGGGGTCCCTGACTCTCTACCTGTCCAACCAACTCCTAACACTACTGCCTCCTGTCTTGCCTCCATTTCTCAGGTCCCTGTGTTTGTTTGCCACGTCCCCTCTCTAGGACAGCTGCATGGCAGAATGGGGACCCTGGGAGAAGGGACTGGATAGAATTGAAGAGCTGGAGAAGCTGCCAGTGATAACTTGTCTCCCTCAGTTTTGTCCCGCAATCCTCTGATCCCAAAGCCCAGTAACTCCTTGCTCCGACTGAGCCCCTTAGACAAAGTGGACTGCACCGAGTTACCCCTTAGATAGAGTGGGCAGGAAATTTGCCTCTGAGACTACATGGTTTGTCAGTGGAAAAACTACTGGTCCTTTCCACTCAGTCTGCACAAGCCCCTTCCTATAGTTGAAATAGACCCATAAGGTAAGGTCTCTGATTCTGCAGTAGGAAGTCTAGTTACTTTCATTCTGATGCACTGTTATAGACAGACATGAAGCCCACTTCCTCTAGCTCAAGGAGGTTAATGCTTTAACGGAACTAGCGAGTTCTCTTCTGAATGAATCACCAGGGAGAGAGACTACACCAGGTGGAGTTGTCTCACAAAGGAAACTCCGTTTGCATCAGATAAGGAGGTCTTGGGGCATGACTTTCAAAGCCCTGACTCCTGGAGCAGGGGTGAGTGGGTTCCCTTTGTTTAGGATTTGGATGCATATTCAGAAAGGGGAGCTTTAAGCATGGTATATAAAGGCGGACAGGAGGTTGCACAGGCACTTAGAATACAAGCCTACACCTGAATCCCGTGTTATGTTAATGAAGCCTGTGTTTCTCCTCTGGTGGGGCCTTTAACATTATAAGGAAGCAGAGGTGACTGTCAGACTAGGGGAAGGGGTTCTGGGCATGCTCCCAGAGAGGGTGTAAACTGGATGGGGCCCTGGGGTCCTGGGCTCCTGATATCAGGTAAGGAAGGCAGGGTCTTACTTACTTTTTTGCCACTGATTTATTGTCTCTGATCTAATGTGGCTGTTTCCTGGCCTTGCGTTCCCTTTGTTCCCTTAGAATTTTTAACTACTAAGGTTTTTGCATTTCTTTGTAAATCTAACATCTTCTAGGAGGTTCTACAAAAAGTGTGCTTGGGGGCCGCCTGGGTGGCTCAGTGGCCAGGCTCAGTGGGTTAAGCCTCTGCCTTCAGCTCAGGTCATGATCCAGGGTCCTGGCATCGAGCCCCGCATCAGGCTCTCTGCTCAGCGGGGAGCCTGCTTCTTCCCCCACCCTCACCTCCTGCTTCTGTCTGCCTCTCTGCCTACTTGTGATCTCTCTTTCTCTGTCAAATAAATTAAAAAAAAAAAAAGAAAGTATGCTTGGGCAAATAGGACTGGGAGATCAGCAAACATAGCTGGGGTGTTAAATGACTTGTCCTCCATCCAGAAACCTGTATGTATCCTGGCTTTCTTTTTCTGGAGATCCCTAAGTCTTTGTGCTGTTCAGAACGCAGCTAATTAATGTTGTGCCAATACCGCTTTGTCTCGCCATAGAGAGGTTGATCAGCCCTGTCAGCAGGTTTTATTTAAGCTGTACGCCTTTCCCCTTTGTAGCCCTGGGGCAAAATAATCACAGTGGCAAACCCAAAGACCTATGGCAATGCTTGTGTGCTGACTTGGGGTCGACCACTACTAACTCAGCGGGTGCCTAAGGCTCGTCCTTTCCTTGACTGGCCCTCACATTCCTTCTCTAAGAAAATGAAAGAATTGGTTTGTGGCTTTCCTTGGTCCTTTTCAGCCTCAGCATTCCAGGGGCTGAAGTGATTAATAACAGGCCACAGGCAAACATAGATTTTATGAGGTTCCACCTAGTGGCCATGCCCCGTATTGCAGCTTTAAGTTCTATCAGGTTTTCCTAGGCCTTCCTTGAGGGGCGCCCTGGACGGGGTGTGGTCAGTGCATCACAAGGTACATTCTTAATTCGTAAACAAGGGAGAATAGAGTGGGGTGGGGAGAAGAAAGGTACAGGACAAATATTTATTCTGAGCCTCACAGTTAGTAAAAGCTTCAAATTTAGATCAAATTTAGACTTTGATGTCGCTCATTGAGATAATACAATTAATTCTGCCCGGGGTGTGAGGGGGGGAGGGTGTGTTTAATTATTAACCAGTTACAGGTAAACATTTGAAAGATGCTTCAGTTTTTGTAGCTAGGTATCAGCATTTCTTCATTTAAAATAATTCTATTTGGAGCTTCAAATGATGAAAGTAGTTGAGACCATTTTTTCTTTGGAGAAAGTCCATAGGTAGGCAGCGCGCTTTCTATATGCCAAGCAGTGTTTTGTTCTAGTAGATTCCTTGAGGGAAAAGGTCTTGGGGGGAGGTCAGAAGACTGTGTAAAAATAATGAGCCCTATAAAATAGTGAGCATGTTTTCACTGTGCACCTCCTTTATGGTTATGCTCAACAATGGGGATAGCAAAATGCAGGAGACGGTGTGCCTATTACCCTCCAGAGACGGATAAGTCAGTGGGAGAGCAGCTGTTTATAAACATCGTCAAATGATGTATATCAATATAGCAGCTATAATAGAGGTTTTTAAAAGAATAACTAAAGCGGTAATGTAACAGATCTATTTTGTTGGGAGAGTTAAGGAATTCTTGGGATGGAAGACCCAGAATGGAAGAACAGAATAGAAGGAAGCCTTCACGGAACAGAAGCTGGTAGTTAAAGGAGAATTTAAAGTTTTCTAACAGGATGAGGAGGCGCAGTTCAGAGAAAGTGAGTAGCCTGTAAAGGCACATGTTAAGTGGAAAATGAGTCAAACAGGACTGATGTCAAGTGCGAAAGTGTTTAGAGCCCAAGGAAAGTTCATTTATCTTTTTCCTAGTCTATTTGTTCTTTTTCTTGGACAAAAGCTCTGCTCCCTATGTTCCCCCAATGCCCAAAAGGACTAAAATCAGTGTATAGTCATGACTACCATGTATGGTTGGAGTAAATACGAGGTGGTTGTAAAAAATACAGGCTTTTGAGGCAACAGACCTTGCTTTGAGTCCTGGCTCTGCGCTGACTGGCTATGTGAATTTGGATGGCTTCTCAACTCTTCGAGATATATTACCTCCTCCGTAAAAGTGAGAAAATTATAATACCTACTTCATAGGGTTGTTACGAAGAGTAAATGTGAGCACAAATAATATCAGGAATAAAAGTGAGGGCATTATTGTTAGGGTCTAAAGAAATTAAAATAGAGATAATGAAAAACATTAGCCATCAAATTACACAATTTTGATAAAACCAGCAAATCACTTTAAAATGCAATTTATTAAAAACATGCACAAGGCATATTATAAAAAGTGCATCGTCCTTTATCTAGTAAAGAAAGGTGACCAAAAAGGGGGTGCCTGGGTGGCCTAGTCCTTAAGTCTCTGCCTTGGGCTCAGGTCAAGATTCCAGGGTCCTGGGGTCAGCGGGAAGCCTGCTTCTCCCTCTCCCACTCCCCATGCTTATGTTCCCTCTCTCACTGTCTCTCTGTCAAATAAATGAATAAAATTAAAAAAAAATTTTTTTCACAAGAAATGTGACAGAAGACAAAAACCTTCCCACAGAGGAAGCTCCAAACACAGATGAGTTTAGTGGTGAATTATTCCAAACATTAAAGGAAAAAAATAATACCAGTCTTATCTAAACTTGGTCAGAAAATAGAAAAAAGCGGGAACACTGCTAATTTTATTAAGCCAGTATAACGTTGATAACAAAACCTGATAGGGACACATTAAGAAAGAAATATTACAGGCTAATATCTGTCAAAAACATAGATGTGAAAATCCCAAATTATCTCGGCTGATAATGGAATCAGGTGAGATCAGGGTGGGTTTATTTCAGATTGTTTCAGTATTCAAAATCAATATGATCTATATTAAGAAAATGAAGTATTAAATCATATGATTATGTTAGTTGTTGCAGAAAAAGGCATTTGATACCACTCAGCATGAATTCACATGATAAAAATCCTAGTATATTAGAAACTTCTTTAATCTTATGAAAAAATCTATAAACACCTCACCAGTTAATGGTAAAATCTTTGAAGTGTGCACCATGAGATCAGAAATGAGAGTAAGAAGCCCATTTACACCTTTTTTTTTTTTTTTTTAAGATTTAATTTATTTGAGAGAGAGAGCGGGAGAGAGATCATGAGCGGGTAGGGGGAAGAGTAGAGGGAGAAGCAGACTCCTGGATGCAGCACTGGATCCCAGGACCCTTGGGTTGTGACCTGAGCTGGAGGTGGACACTTAATCGCTCAGCCACCCAGGCTACCTGATCCCCCATACTTTTCTGTGTAATGTTATACTCGAGCTCTTAGAAGAAAATGGCCCGAATTTTGGAAAGGAAGAAAAAATAAACTGCCATTATCTGTGGCTAACATGATTATAGATGTGGGAAATCTCAAAGAATCTCCAGATAAACTGTAAGAATTAGCAAATGAATTTAATAAGTTCAGCATACAAATGTCAATTTGCCTTTTACAGGCCAGCAAAAAGTAATTAGAAAAAATTTAAAAACTACATAGCTAATGAATGATGTGCAAGGTCTCCCTCTGCACAGAACACTATAAAATTTTATTGAGAGATTGAAAACTTTCAGTCAGATAAGATCCAGATCAAAAGCAAATCTATTCAGAGATACCCCATAAACCCTTAGCACTAACTGCACACAAGCCCCTGTAAGAAAGGAGACACCCTATTAATTGCTCATCATAGAACAGCTGTCGAATAACTTCCGTGAAATGTGTCATTGACTTCAAAGCTTTGATCACGTCTGGCAGGAAAGGTTGTGGTAGGTCTTACGAATGTCTGAAACTAAAGAAGACAATGTTAATAGATCTTCAAACTACAGATGAGAAAAAGGCAGGGAAATGGGCAGGGCTTGTAGAATAAATTAATTTATGTGTATAAAGTTATCAGGATCTGAAGACAAAGAGTAGGTCATTTGACTTGATTTTTCAGCTATAACCAAGGCATTGGTATTAATAAGAGTCAACATTAATGTGTACCCAAATGTAGCTTTCTGGGTACCAAAATTCATTTATAGTTACTCCTATGCCTAATTGGATTTACTGGTGAGACACTAAGGCCGTGTGGCCAGAAACACTAGGAGAATGTTATTAAAAGTGTGGGCAAATTTTTTGTGACTACTGTTAGGCTTGTAAATTTATTGAGTACCTATTGTATATCAAGTGCTATAGAAGAAGTTTTACATATATAATATTTGTTAGATATTATTGTCCCTTTCTTAGAGGTAAGGGAATGAGATTCAAAAAGGATATGCAGGGGCACCTGGGTGGCTCAGTGGGTTAAGCCTCTGCCTTCGGCTCAGGTCATGATCTCAGGGTCTTGGGATCGAGCCCTGTGTGGGACTCTCTGCTCAGTGGAGAGCCTGCTTCCCCCTCCCTTCTCTCTGCCTGCCTCTCTGCCTCTTCTGATCTCTATCTGTCAAATAAATAAATAAAATCTTTAAAAAAAAAAAAAAGTTATGCAACTTGTTCAAGGTACCCAGATAGCTAAGAGTTAGTTTTGAGCTCCAACCTATCTGACTCTCCAATATTAACTCTTTCATTTTACCACAATGCCTACAGACTTGAGGTTTGTGATAAACCATTTAGCTCAGTATCTGATAGATCACAAGTTCTGTTATTACTGTTTAAATATGACTGAACTTCAAGGGGTGGTTACTTTTTTTTCAGTGATATGAAGCCTGCCTCTCTTATCCAATAAATGATTGTTTCTTGTTTACAACATGTATTATGAAAATCTATAGGAATGATAATGCAAGACATAGTAGAGAGAAATTTCTTTAAACTTTTCTCATAAGAAGTGACAGTTATGGTAGTGAGCTGATACTTTATGAAGGAAGTTTCAGCTAGGATTTAGCAAACTGTGGATGGCAGGGTGTTTTCCCCTCTACTATATCCCTTCCTAATAAACTTAAAAATCTGTGACGGTTTTCAAAGAGAAGGATGTTTTGCCCCCAAATTCTGAGGACTCTTCTGTCCTTGAATTGTATTGGTCATTTGATGAAACCTTAATTTATTTAACAGATAGCAATCTGGAAAGCACCATACATATATTACTAGGAACTAAGTTAGTTCTTCTATCTTGATTGGGTTAGATTAACGTGGTCAACAGATTTGCAGGAAAGGGCTATTTTCCTGCCTTCTGAGTGGATGGCAGATTGGGCAAATCAAAAGATAATTTCCTTCTTCTATTTGTGTGAACGTTAGAATTATACCTGAGTAGGTATATTCCAAACAGTAGGATGATTATGGAAAATTACTAGTTGTTTTAAATTTTTTATATAAGCTAGTGTGCTCAGTATGGCTAAATAAAAAATGTTTGAAATCAAAAGGAAGAGGAAATATGTAAGTTTGATATTTGTTAATGGAACACATCAGTATGGCATGGTAGCTTTGTGTAAGCAAGAAAAATAAAAATTTGAAATTTAATTCTTTATAATTACTCAAATTTTCTGGAAGTGTTCCCTTTCCTCACATCTCACTTCCAACTACCCTGGTCCTGTATCTCTACAGGATCTCTCCTGAACCCCTATGAAGTTTTTTTCCCTCCATGGCATGAACATTAACCCCTGTTTTGTGGTGATTTTTACACACAGTTTCCCTCTAAATATCTTTTTTTTTCCCTCTCTGAAATATACAGTCCTTAAAGATAGTTGACTATTTTTGCATTTCTTTTTTTAATCCCCAGGAAGCCTAGCCCAGTGCATTGCATGTGGTAGGGACTCCCTAAATGTTTAGTTGTGGAATAAAGAACACAAAGATTACTTTGAAAAAAGTGCAGTAGAGATTAGGAATTGAAGAGATTAGAAGGATTTAAACTCTCCGTGGGAAAGGACTATTTTTCTTTTTGTTATTTTGAAAAAGTCCAGTGGAAATGGAAGAAGCTGTTTAAGATGCAATCATGATAGCATGTAAGAATAAATATGAACACTTCTAATTTATCAATTATTTACAGGAAAATAGGCATTTTTTAAAATTTAAAAATGTAATTAAAAATGCTATCCATATGTGAATACACATTGTAGATGGTGACAAATACTTCATCTTCAGCAATCTTTTCATCCATGACACGTAGATATTCCAAGTAAGAGAGAATTCTGTTATCCCCTTTATCTTAAGACCTGCAAGCTCTTTTCTAATTAAACTTAACTGAAATTATAGTTTCCCTCATCATTCCTTCCTGGATTCATTTCATCTCCCACAACGTAACAGCCACTGTTCCCACTTTACACTTCTTTCTCACAAACCTCATTCACTGTCAGGAACTCAATTAGCACATTATACACGTGGCTATTGTTTCAAAGCTCACATTTACCCCAAGCTCCAGTCCTGTATCTGTCAATGTTGCCAGGCGGTGCCACTTGAATGCCAACTATCTCCTGGGCATTTTCTAGCCAGGCCCACCTCTATCATCTAGATGCAAAATCAAAATATCTAAAATTTAAATGCATAATCTTCTCCCCACAGCATACTATGTTGCACTATTTTAAGAACAACTATGTACTGAGCCACTTCATTGTGGGCTGGGTACTGGGCAAGTTACCCCTTAACCCTAGAGAGCTCTTTAATTAAAAATGAAGGAATGGATGAATGAATGTAGGTAGGTGGTATTACCTTCATTTTAAAAAAAAAAAAAGAATATATATTTAGACTCAGAAAGTTTCATGTGTCCAGTATTTCATATGACAGAGGATTCAAGTCAAGTTGATTATGATTTCGACGTTAGAGGTCTTTGCATTTCTCACTGCCTCCAACCTTCATCCTCTTATACAATATAGTGGTTAAGAACATTTACTAGAGTCAGACTCCTCGAGTCTGAATTCTGATGTTACACTTACTGTGCTACTGACCCGAGGTAGGTTCTTTCCATATGCTTCTGCATTATCTATAAAATGGGATTGTAGAATACATATCTCTCTGGACCGTAAGAATTAAATGAGATATAAAGCACCTAGTACAATAACCGGCATATGGTAAGCTCCTAATACATTATCCCTGGGAATCATCTAATAGTTATGCTACATTGCCAACTCATTATTTAAAATTCTCCTCTATCCCTTTTCATCTTTTCAGTCCTTTAAAAAAAAAAAAAGATTTTATTTATTTGTTTTTAGAGAGAATGGATGTGGAGAAGGGTAGAGGGGGAGGAGGAAAGAATCTTGAGCAGACTCCCCACTGAGCACAGAGCCCAATGTTGGGCTCAATCCCACAACCCTGAGATCATGACCTGAGCTGGTATCAAGAGTCAGACGCCTGACGGACTGCCCCACCCAAGTGTCCCTGTACCCTTTTTTTGTGCTTCCTTCCACAGACACCCTCTCTGTTCTTTTCTGTCTGATTATATCCCACCTACCTCTCCAGGCCAAGCTCAAATTTGTGTGTAACCAAATGTTTCTCTGACTAATCCAACCAAAAGTCATGATTTCATCTTCCCACTAAGAAACCATGAGTTGACCTTGGTTTAAGTTTGAATAGGGTTTAAATTCCCAACTGGGTCCTTCACCATTCCTGTGGACCTCAGATAGACATATCCTACTCATCTCTCCACACCACAGCTTTGTGATGCTGCCCTGGTAGCCTGTCCACTAAAGGGCAGATTTCTGTGATTCTGTATTTTCTTCAGGCTTTAGAAGGAGACCTCTGGTTCTCCAAGGAAATCACTCTCTACTTAGTCTTACCACTCACTGATTAATCACCATCAGTTGTGGGTATGATGCATATAATTGCTAATATTGTCAGAAAGAGAGTTAGGCTGTGTGTTCATCAGGGTAATTAACTCTAGCTGCTCAGGAAACAAATTGCAGCAGATTAAAACAATAAAGGTTTATTTTTTGCTCATGTAACAGTCCGCATAGGGTCAGGTGATTTGCTGGGGGTTAGGGGGTAGTACTGCCTTCCGAGTAGTGACTTGGGGATATTGACTTCCCATCATTTAGCATGATTTCCATCATCTGTGGTCATAAGGTCAGAGACAATTAGGTAGGAATCTTTGGGGTGGTTAATAGCCAGAGCTACGTAATGGGAATCTCCAGTCCCTTTTTACTGGGCAGTTACTGCCCCGATTTCAGTCACACGACCCCAACCCAGATACAGTGAAAGCTGGGAAATTACTTTTCCTGTGTTTCTCTGGAAGAGGAAATGGAATTGATCTGCATCTTGCAATTCTGTGACAGGAGGCTGACAGAAACAACCATCTCCTCACAACCAATACCAATTCATGTAACTGCCTTGAAGCTGTTCCTGTGTTTGCTGTCTGTGAAAAACAGACCAGGTACTAAGACAATGTCAGTCACTCCCAGATATTTAAACATCACTTTAATTGTAAGAAAAATCTCAGTCTCATAATTAAAATGTCCAGTCTGAGAAACTAAAACTATGAAATCCCTTGGAAACTAAAGGGTTTTTGTTTTTTTTTATTTTATTTTATTTATTTATTTGACAGAGAAAGATCACAAGTAGGCAGAGAGGCTGGCAGAGAGAGAGAGAGAAGCAGACTCCCTGCTGAGCAAAGAGCCCAATGCTGGGCTCGATCCCAAGACCTGAGATCATGACCTGAGCTGAAGGCAGTGGCTTAACCCACTGAACCACCCAGGCGCCCCGGAAACTAAAGTTTTCCTTTTCTCCAACTTGCATGAATATCGTGCTGGGAAACCAGTTTTGGGGTAGGAAACCATGATAAGCTTCTTTTTACTAGATGAGATTCTGAATTCTCTAGGATTGGTATAAGGAAAGAACAAAGAGGTCAGATTCAGGAAATGTCATGCTTCACTTGTATGCTTGTGATCGGAGTTAGTGGTCTCTGGATGTGGTGAGTGGTCAGTGATTTTCCTTTTTCCCCTGTCATGAGGCACATTTGTGGCTTCTTTGGAGATTCCTAAATGGAAACATCTGATTTTCATACCCTTGATGTTGGCAGTGTCTTCCTCTTAGCTGTCTACTCATGACTTCTACCCTTTTCTTTATGAATCTAATAAACACATTTATACTGAGGCTATTCTTGAACAGAGTCTATTTCAAAGTGCTCTCCAGGCTGGCTCCCTACTATGCAATCCTCCTTGAGCCCTTGACAAATACGCATCTCTCCCATCATCACTGGAAACTCGGCTGCTTCCTGCCCTGGATACCACTTTTCACTCTGACCCTAGAACTGTAGTGACTGGCCTGCCCAGTTCAGATTTCTTTGACATTAGTTCCCACATCCCAAGGGATGTATATCAGGTTGCCTAAATGGTCTTCTCGCAACCTTTCTCAATAGACCCGAAATAGGGAGAACACACCTCTTTTGTCTGGGAGTGAGTAGTGGGGAGAAAGTATCTTAACAACCTTGGCTGTTTTCCTTCCAAATTTCTGTCATCCTTTAATCTCACCTCAGGAGGTGACTTGTTAGTCACGTTCTTTGAAGAATCTGCCTAGATGGGCTAGCATCCCTGTGGAATTTTGGGAGAGTGGGGACTGGCCTACGTTGTTTGGTCTTAGCTACAAGTTTGCCCTCAACCAATACCAAGAAAATTACCAACTTGGCATGCATTTAGGTTAACAATAAGTAAAATTTCCAAGGACTGATGTCCTTTAAAAAATAAGTGAGAACGGATTGACTAAATGTCACGTCACACTCAATTGCATTCTGACTGGGAAAGAAACAGAATTAGAACGTAGCACACTGAGAATTTCCAGGCATCCTCCTGAGTGTGCTCAAGATACTGCTGTGAGTGTGGGAAGCTCACTGCTCGTATAGGTCTCTGCAAGGAGCAGAGAGCATTGAGAGTGTATGTGGAAGGGACAGGAGAGTCACACCCTACTTCATGCCTTTCATGGCGTGGCCGGCTCACGTAACCGTGCTGGATATTCAGCACACAATGTGAAGGCTTTTTGATCACTTCATAAACTGAAAGTACCCTACCATATTATCAAAATATGACAGGAACTGCTGTGGGAGAAGGAGATGTGTACTTTTGTGCCTAAAACTAATCAAAAGAACTCACGTGACTATAGTAATTCACACAATGTGAACTTTAGAAGGTGGAATATTACCAATGGGAGAGAATGCCATCATGTAGTAATAAAGAGGACAATTCACCAAGGACATGTAGCAATCCTAAATTCTAGGGTTTACACTGACAGATTGGCAAGCCTTTGTCTCTTTGGTACTGAAAAACCATGGGAGAACCAACTATGTTCTTCAGAGGTTTCTGCATAGCTTTGGGGCCTCCTGCCTCATACCGCTTTACAATCTGGTAAAATGTCTCTGAGGAGAGGTTGGCTGTGTGCTTGAGGCCGATCTTATCCCACCAGTCTATATTCTCATCACCCTGAGACTAAGGGCATTTTAACATCCCCTTCTAGAGTCTTTTGCATAACTCCCAGCCTCTGTGCAGGAACTATTTTATGAGGGTTTTATGGCATTGTGATTGATAATAAGAGATATATATTTGGTTTTTGTCCCAGTTTCAGGCACAAGAGCTCCTAGAATCCTTAGAATTTTCTATAAATGCCTAGAGAGAGAAAGATATCTTTTGTTATGTTCAAAAAGTTACTTAGAAAGCACCTAAAGATGAGGATGGGAGAGGGGTTGGTTACATGTGACTTGAGGGTTGAAACTTTGAGTTCTAACCCAACCTCCCAGGGAGGGGAGAGGGGTTGAAGATTGAGTGAAGTTACCAATGGCCAATGATGTAATCTTGCCTATATACTGTAACCTCCATAAGAACCTGAAAGCATGGGGTTTGGAGAGGTTCCTCTGGGAGACATGCGGAGATGTGGGGAGAGTGGTGTGCTTGGAGGGGGCATGGAAGCTGTGTCCTTTCCCTATACCTTGCCCTGTGTATCTATTCTATCTGGCTATTGCTGAGTTACATCCTTTTATAATAAACTAATGATCTGATAAATAAAATGTTTCTCTGAGCTCTGTGAGCCATTCTAGTAAATTAATTGAACCTATGGAGGGAATGGTGGGAACCTCTGCTCTTTATATAGCCCATTGGTCAAAAGCATAGGTGACAACTGGGGCTTTCCACTGGCATCTGAAGTAGGGCGGGGAATCTTGTAGAACCGTACCCTTATCCTGTGGAACCTAATGCTGTCCCCCAGTAAATAGTAGATAATGTCAGAATTGAGTTGTATTGTAGGACACCCAGGTAGGGCTAAAGAATTGGTGGTGGTATGGAAATCCACTACCCATCTCCCACACCCCACCCCTACTGCCAACACATTGGAGATTAGGAGCAGAATCATTGTAGACTTTGAGGTCCCTCAAGTTTCCAACTTATTTTACACCAGCCTGGCATGGTTGTTAACAGCTTTGGATTTCTCCTTCCCCAGAAGAGGTTGTAGGCCTGGGCCACTCCCAGTCCTAAGCCTGGGGTCAGAATGGGCAATGCTGGGACTCCTGGGTGGCTCAGTTGGTCATGATCCCAGCGTCCTGGGATCGAGTCCCACATCGGGCTCCTTGCTCAGCAGGGAGCCTGCTTCTCGTCTGCCTCTGCCTGCCATTCTGTCTCTCTGTGCGCTCGCTTTCTCTATCTCTCTTTCTCTAACAAATAAATAAATAACATCTTAAAAAAAGAAAAGGAAAGAAAAGAAAAGAATGGGCAATGCCCTTAGTGGGAAACAATGACTGGAGATCTTCAGCTCACTTACCTAGGACATAACCTTCTCCAAAATTTTAATCTAATCCATGTTCCCACAGCATTTTGATGTCTTCAAAATTAGGATTTGTATAATTTATCTGACTTTTTCTAGGCTTAATGGTTTAAACCCAGTGGGAATATAGGTGTGACCCAGCTTACTACATTTGAAAGTAGAGATCCTTTACTCTATTAATTTTTGGAAGTTAACTACCTTTTGTTTTATTAAATATTCCCCAGTTTTATGAGTCATCTCTTGAATTTGGGAATTTCTTATATTTTGAGATTAAAATCAGCAAACATAGTTTATTGAAACAGATCATTTTCATTGAGGAGCCATGTAGAAGGATTTCTTTGAAATTCAGTCTCCATCTAGAAACATGAATAAGTATTTGCAGTGTTGTGAATATAATATGTATGAAAAGTCTTTGGATAATGAAAAAGAATATACAAATGTGAAGGGTTTTTTAACTATAATGTGGAAGAATCTAAAAATAGGATGATTTCCCTTTATATTACTTATTTTTGTAAGAGCTATTGAGATATTATACCCAAAGTTGAAGTTATAGACAGCCTTCTCCTAAACAAAGGCGTCTCAGACATATAAGTCCAAAAGAGAACAAATGTCATTTTTGAGTGCATGGTTTTTATTCAGTTATTTTCATGTAAATTTTCTCATTGAATTTTCAGACTCTCAAAGATATTATCTTCTACATTATAAAAATAAGACAATTCAGGCTGCAAAGGGTTAGGAATCTTACACAGAGTCACATAAGTAGGAGACTGAAGGGCCAGCATTACCTTTGGAAGTAAGTACAAACCTAGACTCTGGATCACACCAAAGACCCCCTTTCTTAATCACAGAGAAATGTA
Source organism: Martes martes (assembly GCF_963455335.1). NCBI lineage: Eukaryota > Metazoa > Chordata > Mammalia > Carnivora > Mustelidae > Martes > Martes martes. Next base: position 72,703,915 of record NC_137898.1, on the reverse strand, counting down.
AAATGAGACTATAACTCAAAAGATTCTCAGTAGTCTGTTCTGTTACAGTTGCAGCATAAAATACACAGGAAAGTTAGATAGTGTCTCCTATGATAATTATAGGGTCACCAAAGCTCATTTATCTGGAAGTTGAAGGAAACCCTTCTGGAAGTCTCCCTGTGGACTGATCTTTTCTCTCAACTACTAACCATGTGTTAATATCTTAGGTGTGGTATGTTAGACACCTATGGGGAAGGCAGGATCCTTAGCAAGTTCCAGAAGTCAGTTTCTAGCAAAAGTCCAGAAGTCAGTTTCTAGCAAAAGTCATTGTTGAGAGATACTGGTGTGAGGTAGAGGACTTTGTGGATGACATAATGAATGAGTTCCTGAGAACACCATGGAAGGATTTCAAATGCTAAGGCCTAGATAAGAAGCAGGATCACAGTAGGGGATTCAGGGCTACAAGCAGGAGGCAGGGAATGAGCTGGGAGTCCTGAACTTCGGGAGTTGATTGATGAAAACAGAAATAAAAACACAATGGTGTTCGTTTTAAAGGGCTTCAGGGCTGATGGGGAAGTGGGGCTATGAATGTTGGGTTGAGAGAAGATTGAGTAGTAGGTGAGGACTGGAATGGAGACAAACAGAGTGGGTTTTTCCTATGGGGAAGCCATAAGGGTGAGACACAAATGACACAAGGGTGGGAAGACAACCCCAGTGCGGGCAAGGAGCTCGTGCTGACTCATGGAAGAAGCTGAACGAGCCATGCCCTGCTCTCCAGCCGCCATCTCTTTTGATTATCGCTTGCAAGTCTTTACACTTGCAAGTTCTCAGGCTCATAGTTCCAGTTTTTAGAGCTAAAAGAGTATCACTGACTATCATGATTAATGAAACCTTGTATTTCCCAGGTATTACTTCTTAGTAGGACTGTTTTTCCTTACTAGGTGTCTATTAAAATATATTCATCTCCATTTCAAAGCAGTCAGTTTAAAGTTTTGCTGAGTAATTTCAAGGACACTTAATCAATGAGTCAGTGATTGGAAAGTTAGTTTGGCTCCACTCTCTTATAGTATGTTTTACACTGTCAGTGTCCCTGGTTCTCAGACCTCAGACTCAGACTGAATTATATAACTAGCTTTCCTGGGTCTCCAGCTTGCAGACAGCAGAACTTCCCTAATCACGTGAGCCAATTCCTATAATTATCTGTCTGTCTGCCTGCTTGTCTGTATGTCATCTGTCTGTGCATCTCCTACCGGTTCTCTGGAGAACCCTGACTCATGCCAGATGAAGTATAAAATCTTAATGTCCATAGTTTATAAACATTTTAAAATATAATTTTTCTCTTCTTTGGTTTCAGGAAGAAATCAAGTGTAGGATATTTGACCAAGTAAATTCAAATATGGTTTTCAGTCTGAGTAAACATAATGTATTATTTTTCTAGGAAGTTTATTCTGTCACAGAATTTACCATTCCATACAATTAAATTTTTTAAAAATCTGACCCTTGTGTTCCCAGGGCATATACACTCCTTCTGCCTAGAAGGATCTTCATACTCTATACCATTTAAGAAAATCCTTTCAGCTTTTAAAACTGAATCTAACCATCTCCTCTGTACTTGTTTCCCTGACCTTCCTCCCTGTGCTGCTACCATTCTGAAGTGACTTATTCCACCCTCTGAACATTTTCTGGATGTATATACATAATTTAACATGTAATACATATTTTATATTAAAATAAATATATAAATTTTAATATATGTCTTAATTTTTCCATACTGCTTTACAGTTTCTATGTCTGCCTCTCAGTGATTATTCACAAGGATATATTATATTATTTTCATCCATCCACAGCACCTAGCTTAGTAACTGCTCTCAGCACATAATCAATAAATTTTGTTGACTTGAAATATGTGTGGTCATGGACTGACTTGCCACTTCCTTAATTTTGACCAATTTTGGAGTATATTTATTTAAATAAACACGTATTAAATAAGTTAGAGTGTAAGATAATGGTGAATCAGGTATGAAAACTTTCTTAGGCATTTAAAGTCCAGGGTAGAACAAAAGGTATAATGTCTTCACTCGTGGAGGGTTTTTAAAAATTAATTGTCCGGGGCACCTGGACAATTGTGGGTTAAGCCTCTAGTGGGTTAAGTGGGCTAGTGGGTTAAGCCTCTGCCTTCGGCTCAGGTCATGATCTCAGGGCCCTGGGATCGAGCCCCGCATCAAGCTCTCTGCTCGGAAGGGAGCCTGGTTCCTCCTCTCTCTCTGCCTGCCTCTCTGCCTACTTGTGATCTCTGTCTTTCTCTGTCAAATAAATAAATACAATCTTTAAAAAAAATTGTCTGAGGTGTGAAGAATTTCTAGGAATTTCTTGTGCCTTTTTCGTCTTGATCTCATTTCTTCTGGTACTTTACCTATCAAGCTTGAGAATTTCTGAAATGTAGAACTTGCCCTCTACATGTTTAATTAAGAAAAAGTTTATATAAGATTGATTCTCAAACTTGAGTAAAATATAGATGTTGCTTAAAATGAAAACATTTCCATGGATTTCTAGTGTTAATTTAACTTATTTTTATATGATGTTACTAAAATATGTGTAAGGATAAGAGTGGGTATAAACTGACTAGCTCTTCTAGAACTAAAAATGTCAAAATACATATATAAATTAGATACATAAATCTAGGATTTATTTAATTAGAGTTAGAGTATTAATTAAATGTGATAGATGAGGGGCACCTGGGTGGCTCAGTCAGTTAAGCATCTGACTCTTGATATTGGCTCAGGTCATGATCTCACTGTCGTGGCGATCCAGTTTGCTTCAGATTCTCTCTCCCATTCCCTATGCCTCCGCTCTGCTCCTCCCCTGACTCTCTTGTGACCTCACACTCCCTCTAAAAATAAATAAATAAAATCTTAAAAAAAAATAAATGTGATAGATGATATCACTGAAATTTAAATACTGTTTTGAATTTAATAGTACAAACATGCATTGGCTTGTTTTATGCTTTACTTTTGTGTGTACTTGATTTTGTTCTTTTGAAATGCCCAGACTATTCTTTGGTTATTTTTCATGATCATGATCATTTTAATTTCATTTTTAGTAAAAACATTTTTGTTGCTACCAAAACATTATTTTGGTAGGCCACTTAAATTAACGGTTCATTATAAAATACAATATTGAAAAATTTAAAGGACCATTCATAAAAGTTCCTTCATTGTATATTTACTATCTTACATACTGCCAGTGAACTTGCACAAGTTCATAGGTGCGAACAAGTGACCCGCCCAGTGTATTTGCTTGCAACCAGAACTGACTGTTCTCCTGCTCAGTAGGAGTTCACTGTGACCTACTAACATGACTTTATGACAATTTTCAGCCATCACATAGCACCAAACTGATAGAAACACCAAAGTAAACCAGGGGACTTGAATTAGTGGCAGAATTGATGTTTAATTTGGTTCTCTAGGTGATTCATTTACTCCTGTGTTTGATCTCCCAGATGTCATGGGAATTCACTGTTAGATTTTGAAAATGTCTGGGGAACTTTCCTCCTTGGGTACTGCATTCATCAGAATATTTTCTCACTCTTGGTCATTGTTAGATATAACACACTGTATGCTCAAGAATTCATGTTATTTCTTGTCTTGAGAAAAGGAGAAGTGGCATAGTAACATTTGGTACCTAAGTACTTTCCACTCAAAACAGAGATATTCCTGGAACTTATTGTAATGAGACCAAATTTTCCTTTGTTGACCAAAAAGTTCTATCTCCCTTCAGTCCTCTAGGAGTTTTGATTCACAATCTTCCAATCCTTGGCTGTCTCTGTAGTTATATTCTTAGCATATTACATGCATGTCATTGATTATGATTAAAGGGAGAAAGTTATAATCCCTGTAAGAGATTTTTTTAAAGATGATATTAATTTATTTAGAGAGAGAGTAAGCATGTGTGTGGGGGGGAAGGACAGCAGGAGGGGAAGAGAGAGAATCTTAGTTCTAAAAACTTCCCCCAGCAGTTCATAAATTATGAGGTTTTCCAGCTTAGCTGATAAGAAGACCTTTCTAGCCCTGTGTGATCTCTGGGTACTATTTCCTCTAGAACATTCTTTTTTCAGCCTTAGATAGTTTCCTAACACACATTTGTGATGAGTATTTTGCTGAACACTAAAGGGGGTACCTTCTGCATATCTCTTATGTTCTCTTTCTCTGGAAAGCTGTTTCCTTTATAGTACTCTATCCTGTGAACTCTGACTGCCTGGGTGTCCTGACTCCCATCTCTGACTTCTCAGTTCAGACATGTGTGCTGGGTCCTCTCTGGTTTCCCACTCCCTGAGCCATGTCCTGGAAACTCTTGAGGCTGTTGTAAAGCTTACTTGTTGGCTGTCTCTCAGGCATCACTGTCCCTCATTGCCAGATATCCAATGCCTTGTAAACCATTGTTTTAAATATATTTTCCAGTTCATTGTTATTTCAGGAAGGAAGGGAAATTTGATCCCTTTACTCCATTCCAGTTAGAAGCTGAAGTGCTATGGCTCCTCCATTTTCAACATATAGCTTGCAAGACCTCTGTGCTCTTTACTATCAAGCTGTGGAAAGAGAAGGAACATGAAGGATTATGTGTAGGTAATTTTATGAGTCAAGTCTAAACGTCGTTGTTCATGTCTGTGACAATACCTCGATCAGACATGGGTCACATGGTTATATCTGACTGAAAGTCCAGCAGAAAATAGTCAAGCTAGGGGCACCTGGGTGGCTCAGTGGGTTAAGCCTCTGCCTTCGGCTCAGGTCATGATCTGAGAGTCCTGGGATGGAGTCCCACATCGGGATCTCTGCTCAGCGGGGAGCCTGCTTCCCCCTCTCTCTCTGCCTGCTTGTGATCTCTCTCTGTGTGTCAAATAAATAAATAAAATCTTAAAAAAAAAAAAAGAAAATAGTCAAGCTATAATCTCAGGGAAAAACAGGAAATGGTTTTGGTGAATGGCTAGCCAATTTCTGCCACATTGTTCCTTTATGAGCACCAAATGCCTATATTACTTCCTCCTACGTAATAAAAGAGAGTTATCCCATGTCATTTTCTATTTTCTTTCCTACCTTTCCGGCTTCCTAATTTCATATCTTCCTTTCCAGGTAAGCATGCTAATTGTCATTCTCTAACATTACATTGAAATTCTTACAGATACTCCTTAGCACAAATGCTCCAGATTATATATTCTTTGAACAATCTAATCAAGGATATAAATAAAGATACTCTATGAGATCTGTATGTTCTTCCCTTCCTAGACCACTGCATAGTTTCTTTTTCTGACACCAGAAGTACCTATCACTGTCCAATTGGGAGGCTGGCCAGTGCAACTTTTCAGGCGTATCTTACAGATGTTGCTGAGAAAGAGCAATTAGATATCCAAACTAGTAACGACAGAGGGCTGGAAACTATTTTTTAAAAAATGACAGGGGAAAAGATTTTATGTATGTATGTATGTATGTATGTATGTATGTATTACTGGGCAAAGAACTTAATTAACTTTGTTTCAAACTTCATTCCCTTGGGGTGCATGGGTGGCTCAGTTGCCTAAGCATACGCCTTTGGCTCAGGTCATGATCCCAGGGTCCTGGGATTGAGCCGCACATCGGGCTCTCTGCTCAGCGGGGAGCCTGCTTCCTCCTCTCCCACTGCCTTCTGCTCACTCTTATCGTGCTCTCTCTCTCTGTCAAATAAATAAAATCTTTAAAACAAAACAAAAAAAATAAACCTTTATTCCCAGGCTTCTTCAGTTTAATTACCTGCAAAGAATTAAGTGCATATAAGCCCAAACTAGAAAGAGCTACAGTGTCCAAAGGGCTAGGGCTTAAAAATATTAGAGATCTATTATGGACATTGGGGAGGGTATGTGCCTCTGGTGAGGGCTATGAAATTGTAAGCCTGATGATTCACAGACCTGTACCCCTGAGGCAAATAATACATTATATGTTAATAAAAATAATTAATAAAAAATTAAAAATAAAAATTCCCCCCAAAATATTAGAGGTCAAGATTTTATCAGCTCCATGAACAATATTTTTAAAAGCAATCATACTATAAAACAGCAGCTCCCAGTAACTTTAAGGGTTTTTTGGGGTTTTTTTTTGTTTTGTTTTTTGTTTTTTTTTTAGTAACTTTAAGTTTTATCTTCTTCAGAAGTTGACTCCGTTCAGTTTACTCCATTCTTGGAAGCCTCATCAAAATTCTCCATAAGATCTGGAACTTCACCCTCCTCCCCTCTCTGGTAGCAAGTGGTGTTTTTCCAAACAATTCACAGATTGGGCAGAGCTTCCGCCAGTCTTCTGAAACTGGCCAGACCGTCTACACCAACCATGGAGACACTGGGTGGCATTCGTTAGCTGCTCTGTTTCAGCCTGGTCTGGAATGGTGAAAGCCTTCCTGTGAGGGATGCCCAAACTTTAGGGTTGTGAAGGGGGATCCTGTCCCTTGGTTTGGGAACCTGTTCACTCCTTCAATACCAAGAAATATCATTTCCCCCTAACTTCTTTAGGAAGAACTGAAGTTTTTATCATCTGCCATAGCTCGTCTATGAACCAACTTCTTTGGGTGAGTGGTTCCCTTCCCACCACCTGTACTTGCGATTTGGCGAGTTTCCCCTGGTTCATGATCGCTCCTTTTGTCTTGTTGGAGTGGAAATAGGACCCCACAGGGGGACTAGGGTTGGCACCCAGGGGACTCTGGAGGAGCAGCTGAGAATCAGTGTGTGCGTGCAGTGATGCAAGATTGGCAGTTCAACAGTGGAAAACATTTTATTTGTATTTATTTATTTATTTATTATTTTTGTATTTATTTTTGTGAAGAGAGACGCTTTTAATATACATTTTGCAAAAGAAAAAATTATATACCTTTTGTATTTCAAGGCAGATCAAAAGGACAAAAATAGCAAGACTAAAAAGACCTAAAAATATGACCAATAAAGTAGATAATATAAGTACGTATCAAACTGTAAACCATAGTAATAAAAATTATATCTTCTTTCAAATGTACCTGAAATATTGCAATATTTTTATATGAAAGATGGAAAAGCATGAGGATTTAGTAAAGTTTTTAAAATCTATTTATTTACCTAATTGACTATACTTGACAAATAGTTACTATTTGAATCTTTCATTTTGGTAGTAATTATCATAGATAAAAATGGAAATAAGGGGGTTTGATTCCATTTGCTATAGTATTTATTTTGAAATAGAGCCTTTATTTTAGTGCTCTAGAAATTGAATCTAACCATATATTACATGTAGCATCATATAAAGGATATTTTTATAGATTTTCTTTGTTGCATATCACTCCAGATTAAATCTTTAATTAAAAAAAGCTTTGAGTCTTTATTAAGATGTGTGAAATGCTTTGATGCTCTTAAGATAAGAAGTGCTAAGTGCTAAGTATAATTAGATAGAGCAAATTTGCAAATGCTAAAAATTATGTTCAAAGACCACATTGATTTTTTTTGTGAAATTTGCATTTTGGATGAACTCCCGAAATATCTGAAAGATAATTTATATAGCTCAAGAAGACTATTTTTGTTACCCCCTATTTCACTTTGGGGAAAAAAAACCCAAAACCCACAGATGTTTTATTATCTTTTGAAAACGGAAATGATATTTTCTTAACATTTCCTGTGATATATCACTTCATACATATGGGGTTAAAAATAGGAAAATCTCACTAACTGTAGTGATGTTATAACCAGAAAGCTTTATTTGGGTTCAAAACTGATAATTTCCTGCTTGTTATCTTAAATACGCTTTTAAGGGACAATGGATGATGATTGTTTGGGAAAAATACATTTCTTAATGCTTGAAACAAAGGAAATCCCCATTGTGTAAACAATTAGAATTAAGAAATCAAGATACCTGTATGATATTGTTATAACTGTATTTACATATCTACACATAAGTACATTCTTGAGAAATTAACACAGAAATAAGTAACAAAATACAATGCAGTAAAATGTTGGCAGTGATTATTAGCTGAAGAAGTTGTGAATGATTTATTTTTTTTACTTTCTGTATTTTCCACACTTCTTGAAAATGTACTTGTATGAATGTGTAATTTTTTTTTTAAGATTTTTATTTATTTAATTATTTAACAGGCAGAAATCACAAGTAGGCAGAGAGGCAGGCAGAGAGAGGAAGGGAAGAAGGCTCATTGCTGAGCAGAGAGCCCGACGTGGGGCTCGATCCCAGAACTCTGGGATCATGACTTGAGCCGAAGGCAGAGGCTTTAACCCGTTGAGCCACCCAGGTGCCCCATGAATGTATAATTAAAAAAAAATAAAAATAATCCCTATATGTCTCAGTGTGGTGAATAAAAAGAAAGAAAATAAATTTTCTTTTTAGTGACCACATTTTGCTCCTTCATAAAGTGAAGAATAATACATGTATAGTACGGATTGGTGAGAAGAAGTTCAGAAAATTATTGCTATTAAGCAATGATTATATAGTTTTTAAAAGATTCATTTATTTGAGAGAGAGTGTGTATGGGTAGAGGGAGGGAGATGGAGGGAGAGAATTCTCAAACAGACTTCCGGCTGAGTGCAGAGGGCCACACAGGGCTTGACACTGGGCTGGGGGTGGGGCTGGTTGGTCGTAGGGCTCAAGGCAGGTCCAGATGCGGGATCCTACCCGGGTTTGAACCCCAGGACCTTGAGATCATGACCTGAGCCAAGATCAAGAGTCAGAGGTTTAACTGACCGAGGTTTATATGCATGAACTCAGTACTCAGCCTGACGAAGTTATACTACTTTTGTCTCCATTTTACAGGAGAAGAAACTGAGGCAGAGAGATTAAGTATCCTGCTCTCGGTCACAGAGTAGATGAATGGCAGGCCCAGAGTGAAGCCAGGCAATCTGGCTCCTGGGCCCACACCCGTAACCTGTACACCATGCCTGCACTTAGCAAATATCGACCCTGTGCTCTTTTGATTATGCATCATTGCTTCACGGTAAGCATGAATATGTCAGACCTGGACTGTTCTGGGTTTAAAACCCAATACAAGTATTAACACCTAGTGTGGCTTTGGAGGTGGAACTTAGCCTCTCAGCCTGAGTTCCCTCAGAAACAAAAGGGGATAATGGTATGATTCAGCCATAAAAAAAAAAATAGGCTTGCCTTACATAGTGGATACAGACATGGAAGCTCCAAGACCCGTTGCCAGGTGACTTCCCCAAGATCATACAGATAATGAGTGGGAGAGCCACAATTTGAACTCAGGTCTGCTCGAAGCAACAGCAGCATGGGTCACAGACTTTTAGAAGGGCTAGAGGAGTTTTCTAGTTGGCCATGTTCAGTGATGCTTTCTGGAGGCTGAATTCTTTTGGTCTTTTAGTTTAATAGTCTGGACAATAAAGTTTTCTTACCCTATAATAAATGTCTTAGAGTAGAGTATTAATATTTGGTCTTATAGCAGAGTTCCTTCAGTATTATAGTGTAGGCAACAGGAGTACTGAGAAATCGTAACACCTTTTGTATAATAATCTCTTTAATTTCCTAAATAATTCCTCAGTCATTTATTCAATTTGATTTTTACAACTAGGGAGGGCAGATAATACTCATCACATTTACTGCTAAAGAATCCCAGGCTCAGAGAGATCCAAGGACAGCCCAAGGTCACATGGCAGGTGAGTTGTAGAGCTGAGAGGAGACCAAATAATTTGTCTTTTTCAGTGGCATCTGAAGAGTCACGAATGCAAAATTAAGAGTTCCCATTGGCCTCCCTGCTTGTGTGTCCCAGGGACTGGCTACATAAATACATTCCTTCTCTCAGCCAAGATGGCTGTCACTTCTCTTGCTGGGACCCATAATTACAGGCTTTTCAGTAATGCCTCTCAGCCCAGTGTCCCAAATCTTGTTTTTCCTAGTTCTGCTAACTTCGCTGTATAATAAATGCCAGGCAGCACTAGTTAATTAGCAAACAGCAGACAATGCACATTGATACATAACTTGCTCTTCCAAAGCCCCTATTTGCTGCCAGTGACTTGTGACCTCACCATGAACCCCAGTGGCAATAAAGCTACCACTGTGATTAGGGTTAGAATACATGTAATCTTCTTAGCCTCAGTTGAAACTGTGAAAATCCCTTTCATCTTCAATTATTATTTATTTGGCCCTTTTCTCTGGAGGGCAAGGGGCTGTCTAATCCCCCAGGCTGAGCCTCAGGAGTCTGTATCAGTAGGAAAGAATGCCAGCCTTGCATACCAGGAGCTGGAAGACCAGGCCGCTCACTGGAGAGGCCGTGACCCTGGTGGGGGTGGCGATGGGGCTGCATCAGGAGTTTGCTTTCTGATGGTGATTCTCCAAGGGGACTGCTTTAAAAGGGCTCAAGAAAAGTTCTTGCAATGCAAAGTTTTCCTAAGTGGAAGAGAATTAACAAACTGGAAAACCTTTTATTAAAACAATAACAATACATAACCTAGAGTAAACTGAGGTACTGCGGAGTGACTCAGGAGTCATTCAGCTGATCGAACTATTGCCCTCCAGAAAGATCTCCTGTCAGCACAGCCAAGAGGTGCTCATTGGAGATGCACAGATTTTATCTCAGAACAGCTGAGAATGTTGGTGGATGTGATCATCAAGGTCACGTGCTTGGATGGGGTTACCTTGGGGTACCTTAACTTTAATGAGTCGTTCGTAAAGGCTTGGTTGAAGAATTATTTCACTGAATGAAGGAAGCAGCAGCAAAAAGCACTCAGCAGTGGCTCTCACCAGGATCTCTAAACTAAGTGGAGGAGGCCTTCTTCCGTCTGTACAGCTGTTGTAAACACTAGTCCCCTGAGCCCGGGAGTTGTGAATGCCTGGAGCCCTGATCTTCCTGAGCCTTCTGGTACCCAACAGCCCAGGAAGCTGGTGCCTTTTTCTTCCCTCCCCTTCCCTTTTCTCTTCTTTCTTCTTCTTCTTCTTTTTTTTTTTTTTTTGTTATCATGGAATTACCAGCCTGGAGAAGCCCAACAGACATGTCTTCGAGGCCTCTGGTCCTCCTTGTGGCTCAGTTCCCTGTAACATAGGCCAATTTGTGGGGCTTAACCTGGGGGAGGTGATCCCAGCTGTCCAGCTAAGTATCTCTTCTCCAGGAGGAACTGGCTGAGGGAGGCGAGTTTCTGACGCAAGTACCCAGCTGCTGACAAAGATCTGGGATCCAAACCCTAACCAACAGAAACATATTTCCAAACGCCTCTAATGGGTAGACTGGAGTCTAAAGGGACCAGAGCTAAAAGGTTTTGCTTTTTTTTTTTTTAAGAACAACAAAAAAGCACATTCCCATCCTTCCTCTTTGCTCACATTTTCTCTTTCCTTTGAGTTCTTCTTAACCCAAACTTCTGAGATAAAGAGGGCTATTAGGTAACTGGGGGAAAAACAGTAAAAACTCTTTGTTTTCCCTACCTCTTAGCTTGCCCCAAAGTGAGCTTAGTTCAAGGAAACGGTCCTCCAGTGTCCAACAAGGCAATTTAAGAATTCCCTCTCCCCAGTGGCCATCTTTTACGTCTTTCACAAAACTCCTCAGTTACTGCTGAGGCTAAGGGTTGTCAGAGCTTGCAAATCTATAGGCATCAGACATTTCCTGTGCTCAACACTTGCAGTGTGGTGGGGCCAGGGTAGGGAGAGCTGGTGAATTTGCCAATAATGTTTAGGAAGCTGCTATGAAATTGTTCACAAAAATCAACAAAGAGAGCTTATTGATCAAGGTGTATATTTATGTTTTCAGAAGCTGTCACATTTAAAAAAAAGTAGTGGCTAATAAAAAAACTTTCAGTGGAACACTTGGCAAAGCAAGTTGAGCAAGTCTTCTAGAAAGTAAGATAAACAAAAAGAATGAAACACTTAGGAAAGAAAGTTTTTTTTTTTTCTTTTAAGATTTTATTTATTTATTTGACAGAGGGAGACATAGCAAGAGAGGGAGCACAAGCAGGGGGAGCGGGAGAGGGAGAAGTAGGCTTCCCACTGAGCAGGGAGCCCGATGTGGGGCTCGATCCTGGGATCCTGGGATCATGGCCAGAGCGGAAGGCAGAGGCTTAAACAACTGAACCACCCAGGCGCCGCCCACCCCAGCAACGTCTTAATAATGGCAGTTTAGAATTAGATTAAAAGAAAATTCAAGATACTGCAAAAAGATAAAAAAAGATCAAATTATCAAAGAAATACTACAAAAATGCTGCTGCCAAAATGAAGGGCATGAGCTTACTTCATGACATCAACAAAGGTGCATTACTGTGAAATTTCAAAATGCCAAGGGTAAATAAAAATAAGTATTTCGGTAAGGTTCCTGCCAGCTATACGTATAAGCATGCACATATGTTTGCAAGACTGGGATGATGTTGGGGGAATGTCACTGGCCACTTGGATCCCCCAACCCCCACCCCAGCCTGGGACCAAAGTTTCTGCTTGTTCTTCCTGCTCTCAGGGGCTGCTCCAGGGGCATAGCCTTGATATAGTTATGATACACTGTTGACAACAACTGCACAGGATACCTGACTGAGCCCCGTTAGGACCTCTTCATATACTCCTAAGATATTGGGGGGGGGCAGGTATGGGGATCCATTCATCCATACCACGCAAGACCAGCCTTATACATAAGTTCCCTTTGCTTATTTGAATACCCACCTACCCACCTGCCTCTGTTCCTCTCTTCCTGACCTCTAAGCATGGGGGCTGGTTTACACCTGGGAAGCTCCCAGGAGGGTTGTGAACAGACAGATGATAGCATAGATGTGTTCCGTGTGTAATTTCATAGTTTGCTTCTTTCCAAAAAAATATCCATAACATTACATGGCACTAAATATTTTTTACAAATGTATTTATATTTGTATAAATATAAATATAAATTTATATTTATATAAATATATTTTATATATTTGTACAATATATATATTGTACAAATATACATTATATATAAATATATAATGTATATTTGTACAATATAAATACAAATTTATATTTATATTTGTATTATTATTTAATAGCTATCACATATTAAATTTTGTAGCTATGCTGCTGTCTTTTTTACCAATTTTCTATTGATCGGTACTCACGTTACTACTAAAAATCTTGTGCTTAAATCTTTGAAAGCCTGATTATTTTTTAGGATGGAGTCTTAAAAGAGGAACAACAGCTTAAAAGGCATTTACTGTGTGTTGCATAATTATGCCCATGCCTATTTTCAAGACTCTTAACGTATATGCTTGGATTGTCCTTGAGAAGGTCATCAATATAGAGAAGGTATTCAGAGGGGGTCTGATGGTGTGGGGTGAAGCAACCAGGCTGACCTGGGAGCCAGGGGCAGAGTAAAACATGGAACACAGTCCTTAAAACTTCTAGTCTAGCAGTCATGGGACTCCCTCCCTTCCCTTGCTTACTGTGGATGCCAGTAGCAACGCCGGAGTAAGTTCCTTGTAGAAAAAAACAAGCAGATTATTGCACCCAGGGCTCAAAGTGGTTGGCAGTAAGACAGGATCTCACATGGTTCATATTTTCCATTGTCATTCAAACCTTTACTGTCCACATGAACCGGACAGTAAATGCAGTTGGGTCTGAAAGAAGACAGACCTTGTCTAGAGCCCCTGGGTGTGACGTGGCAGGTACTGTGCCAAGGTGCTGGTAAGATACATGATCAGTAGGCTAGATTGGGAGGAAATCTCCGAAAGTAATTCTGGTAGGACTCAGAGCCGGGAACGGCGTACATACACGCTGCTGTTACGTATGTGTGCTAGGAGGGAGAGGACCTTGCTGGACGTCAAGAGGTGTATCATTTGGGATTTGGTTTGGTGGCATGGAACAGAAAACCACTCAGGAATGGTTAAATAAGACTGAATTTATTCCTCTCAAATATAAAATCAGTTCAGAGGTTGTGAGTAGAGGTGTGCCCTACTGGAAAAAATTATTTCTGAGGAAGACTGATCTCAGAGTGGTGACAGATGGGTCTAAGAAGGGGACACAGAGCCAGGGAGATTTCCTGAGGAAGCAGCCACTTGATGGGGTGCCAAGAGGGACTGAAGTGGAAAGCACAGGGTGAATGGGAGGGGTCTGGGGGGAAGAATCAGCAAACGGGTGTGGGAGTGGAAGAGCAGGACATGGGCAGGAAGGAGACAAGGAGGCTCTGAAGGTCTGGGAGGGCCATCTCTTTGGGGGAAAGGCGATGCCTCCTTTCAGGCAGGTGGAGCTTGCGGGGACGGCTTCCATCAATGTCCTATGAGCTGAACCTGGGCTGCTGGGACAGGGGTTCCAGGACAGCGCAGGACCCCGTCTGACATTCTGGAGCGTGGGCCTGATTATGCCACCCACGAAACGGGGCCGTGGTTCCCTGGGGAGGGCAAACATCTCAGCACTGATAAGATCAGTGGAATCAGGATGAGAAAGGTTGGCTGGAAAAAGACTGAAACCTAAAACACTGACGATTCTCAGCACCTGGGGGAGAGGCCTAGAAAACGCTGTTACACAATGACCGCTGAAGCCTGGAATGGGGCTGCTGGCCAACCTGCTCCAAGACCCGTGCAGTGTACATGCATTTAAAAAATTGTTTTTCTTCCTTTGAAATCGATAATGTTCCCTGTATAAACAATGCATAGAAAAGTAGGAAAAAATGTGATACAGCAAAGCAGTTACCTCATCATCCAGAGATAATCTTTGATAACAAATAGATAATTTTCCATACCTTTTTGGTGTGTGTATTTCATATATATATAAAAAATGGAAATTAGATAGATATGCCAAATGGGGTATAATAATAATTTATCATTTTTTCCAGTTTTTAAATATTGTGAAAAATATGATGACCACCTTTCCAAATCATTCAGTATTTTTCTTTCACCTCCTTTTTATAAAGGTTATCTGATGAGCCATTAAATATTTGTACCATTATCATATTTAACCTGATGCACGTTTGAGAAGTTCTAATTTTGTTCCATAATAAGCAACACTATAATATGCATTTGTGAAGTGAAATATATACTAGTCAAGATGTATGCTTTACCATTAAGGATTCTAGTAAGATTTCTTCCTAGAAATAGAATAAAAAAATAAATAAATATGTACAAACCTCTAATGATTTTGCTATCATAAATTCATACAAATAGCATCATTCAAAGAGCACTGCATTTTTAAGGTTTTTGATACATATAACCACATTTCCCTCCAACAGCTTTTTCTCAAATTATAGCCCCACTATGATCAAATGATCATGTCTTTCTTTGCATTTGCGTCAGTATTGGGTATTTTTAGTATTAAAACATACTTGTCTGTTTAAAAAGTGGAAAATGGTATCTCATTGTTTAATTTTCCTGCTCCTGTTAGTACTGGCTTTTCATTTTTCTTATGTGGTGGTTGTTTCTTTATATCCCACCCCTTTATCTATGTGGATGTTTTAAAATAATTTATAAGAGCTCTTTATATATAAAGTATATTCCTTTTTTGCCTGTCTTAAAGGTTGCAAATTTCTCCTCTGTCTGCACTTACCACTCGTCTTGTCTCGGGTAATTTTTAATATATAAACATTTAAAACGTTTTTCCTTTTATGATTTCTGCTTTTTGCATAATGCTTAAAAATCCTTTGCCCTCGATAATTTCGAATAGATATTCACCTCTGTGTTCTGACAGAGTGGAGTGGAAGAAATGCCCTCAGGAATTTGTCCAAGATCGAATCAGAGGACTCAGATGATGGGATGTGTGGGTAATGCAGAGGGAGGAGTCGAGTGTGACTGAGTTTTCAGGCTTGGTAGACTTTGGGGAGGGTGGAACCACTGACCAAAACCAGGAATACAGGAAAAGGAACAAGTCTGTTAGGGTAGATAATGTGTTCAGTTTTGCATATGCTGCACTTGAAATGTCCGCCAGAGAGCCTGGTAGAAATGCCCCCAAAGCTGTTGGAACAGGGTATGGAATGCAAGAGCGAGGTTGGAGTCTCAGACACAGGTCTAGAAGCCATCAGCAAGTTTGACAGTTTAACACCATTTGCTTTTCAGTGCATATCCTGGGCCAAACACCAGGCAAGGCACTTCACAGGCTAATTTCATGGAGGTGTCCTGAAAACTGCAGGAGGTGGAAATGATTATCCTCATTTTACACCTGGAGAGACAGGTTTACAAAGGCGCACAAAGCTACATTTCATTATGGAAGTCCTACCGCGGCTTGGCGGTGACGTTCAAATGTGAAACCAAGGTAAGTGGGTCTGGTTCCAGAGTTGAATCCATAGCCTTGTTTGCTCCATTGTCACCAAAGTGGACGGGCTCAGGCAGGAAAAAGCAGAGCCCCACGGAAGGAGGCTAACACACTTGAGCAGTGGGCAGCAGAGAAAGGAAGCAGCCAGTGAAGGGATCTGGGAAGGGGGCCGAAAGGGAGGTAGAAGGCCATGTGTGTGCCTGCTGACCGACACTAACCAGACTTCAAACATGTTGATGGCAGGAACATTTTTATTTTTAATTCAATTAGCCAACATATTGTACGTCATTAGTTTCAGATGTTTTGGTCAATAATTTATCAGTTGTGCATAACACCTGGGCCTCATCACATCATGTGCCCTCCTTAATGCCCGTCCCTCAGTTACCCCATCCCCCCACTCCCCACTCCCCCCCACCCCCAGAAGCTCTCAGTTTCTTTCCCATAGTTAAAAGTCTCTCACGGTTTGTCTCCCTCTCTGATTTCTTCCCATTCTGTTTTCCTTCCCTTCACCTATGATCCTCTGCACTATTTCTTATAGTCCACATATGAGTGAAACCATATGATAATTGTCTTTCTCTGATTGACATATTTTGCTCAGCATAATACCCTCCAGTTCCATCCACGTCAATGTAAATGGCAAGATTTTATGGTAGAGACATTCTTGTAGATAAATCTGAGATCCCATTCCTGCCCCTGCCCCTCAAAACAATTCTGTTATGGTATTTTGCATATAAATATTCTTTGCTCAGTACTTTTTTTTTTTTTGCTCAGTACTCTTGTCAGTAATTTTCTCGAGTTATCCTCTGAGTGAGACCATACCAGTTGCTGTATCCCCACTTGTTATGGGCTGGGCGTTCCACTCCCAGGAGATCCTGAGTGTTATTAAATTACTGTCTTCTCCGACAGCATCAGAAGTAGGCTCCTTGTTTTACGCTCTCTACATTTGCTAGATCAGGTCACACCCAGAGGGATAGCATGCCATCCAAATGGAGTGCTGTCTTTTTGCCTGACTTGGTGAGGGAGGGTGCCATGTATCCTTTCATGGTTAAAGCATACATTTTTATCTTCCTCTTTTATTGGATGTTTCCCTCCATACTTAGGACTTTGTAAAACAGAAAGAGAATCACCCCTCCCCTCTTTTTTATGGCTTCGATATCTGGTATAATAGCAGAAACAAAGCTGGAGAAGTCTGGATCTTGATTTTACCGCATGCCACAGGAGTGTGTAGAGTAGGAAAAGCAGAGATTTAGGAATCATGAGTTACAAATTTCATTCAGTCACTTTGGGCAAATTATTTAAATTCTGGAATCCCCATTTCCCTCATTACAAAGTGGGGATACCTACCGGATGTGAAGGTTAAATAAGATAAAGGGCTTGGTGCATGGTACAAGACAGTTGAAACTCTTGAGTCCTGTTGAATAATTTTGCTCCCTTTTCTCAGATGCTTGCCTTTTGGCCATTCCATAGGCCATTTATACTCGTCCATATTGGGTGGGTTAGGAGGAAAATGAATCTCAGCTCAGCGCCCGTCTGTTGAAAGCAAGTCAAATGCATGTAGCTTTAGCATATAAGGTTAGCTGGTAATAAATCTGCTGAAAATGGTTGAGTGCATGATCTGCTTTTCTCGGTCTAAACTGAATGGTGGCTTCAAAAACTCACCTGCAATCAATTTCTAATGATAACCAGTAAATATCTCATTATAGTTTTTCTCTCTGGATAAAAAGTCCAACATCAAAATTCTCATAGACTGACGTATATTCATTTCAAGCACTTTCCGTACAGAATCCATCTTGACCTCTCTCCAAATAATGTGAAAATGGTTGCCTACTTCCAGGGACCTGCTCAGTCCTGAGTCAATACTGGAATAACTCCCATTGCAAGTCAGTACAGGTTTCTGACAAGCTAGTAGATAAAAGGGGGCCTCTTGGAAGAGAACGAGAAATTAGCTCAGCCTTAACTTGGCCCCAACTATTTATTAAAATGATGCTTTAAGATATTTTTCAAATGTCATTCTTGGTTGTGGGTCTCGCTTGAGAGCTCTAGCCCTCTGCTTCAGGAATAAACATTCTTTTGGACAGCCCTGGCTTGTTTCTGTGGTTTGATGTAATTATTAATAGGTCCCCCTTTCACTCTCAAGAGTCCCTGTTTGGATGATAAATTCTATGATAATCTCTTACAGTCCTTTTTCAGAAGATATATTGCTTGCATTAATCGAAGAAAAATTACCTTACCTTTCCTCCAACAGAGTCTTTGTTACCCTACCTTGAAGTTATTTAGGTAATTCTTCAAGAGCAATCATGAAGAGCCATATGAACTACCGGTGAAGGCAGACAAGGTAACTTTTTAGGGACTCACCTCATGCAATAGCCTGGGAGGGAAACATGCAGCCTTCATGTTTATGCTTGCAAAGCAATTTCCAATCGTTTCTATTAGTTTTACCATTGAATATGTGCAAGAATATGCACCCTGTTGGACAGCAGGGGAGCGGAGACCTAGAGAAATCCGACTCAGTGCTTTCTGGAAGGCTATTCCATGCCTGAACTCTGAGCACTGCATGGTCTCCTAGAGCTTTTACAGACTTGAGTCATCTCCCTTCCTGTTCTTCAGGAGAGGGCGTGCTGTGGTGTAGCAATTCGAGGGTAGTAACATTATCAAAGCATCACTAGAGATGCTTTAAGAGCTTCTGTGGAAAATGGATCTCCATGGTACAGGTGGCTGCTGGGAGGAGCCCATGGCACAACCCCAGCCATTCTCTCTGGAGGGAAGGAGAGCTGACTTGTCGGCATGAAGCCAGGCATCCTTTTGGAGAGTCCAAAACATATCCAAGGCAGACAGACTCTTCGGTCAGGGCAGATGGGTTCTTATGGAGTCTCGTAATCTGGGGGTAGAGGGAGGATAGGAGGCAAGGACGGTCGACCTATTGGCTAATGTCCTTTTCACTTAACGCCACTCTAGCCTGAATCTATCTAGCTGATATTCTGCCTTCAAATTCCTGGCTCCCGGCTTGCAGCCTAGTTCTGAGGGAAGAAAAGTTCAAAGCAAAGCAAGGGGGCACAGAAAGGTTTCCCATCCCAAAAATGTGCTTGGAGAGCCCATATCTTGGGGGCAAATGCGGAGCAGCTGAGGAGAGAATGGAGTCATGAAACCAGAAGAGAACCATGGTGTTTGTTTTGAAATGGCCCTTCCACAGCCTTCTCCCAAATGTGCTAGTTGGGTGGGGGGAGCAGACGGAGCGCAGGAGCGACAAGGCCACAGCTCTCGGAATGGTGCCATTGTGGGGCTGATTAGAATCATCTGGGGCGTCCCTCCTGCAGGAAGGTGTCCAAAAGGCCCAGAGTTCTGACACATGAGTCAGCAGTACGCTCCAGGGATCTTGCAACCCAGTTCCCTCATTTTACTTGGGGTCTTTTGGGATTTCACAGGGCTGCTTGCCTGGCAAGCTCGCCGAGCCGCTTTAGTCTAAAAGATTTAAAAAATATAAACCAAGAGTAATTTCTTCCCACTGTGAAGAACTGTCATGAGACCTAAATGAATGACTCTGGAAACAAATTGCCATACTTCCTGTCTAGCCAGGGAGCTTGCTGTCTCTGGCTGCCCACTGCCCCTGACAGAGGGATCACCTGCGCCCTGGAGAGGCAGGGAGGCTGAAGCTTCAGGAACTGTTCCTTAATCTTTTATTTTTTATTTTTTATTTTTTTTGGCTTAAAGACCACTCTCCTCACCCAATTTTATAAGCTTCCATCTCAGAAAATCTGGGTCTTGGTCTGCCTGCCCTACACAGTAAAAATCTCACCATTTGGTGCTCTGACGTGCTCCTGATCAGCAGAGAAGAGCAGGTGAGGGAGGGGATGACTCAGCGGGGATGAGGCTGGGAAAACAGGCCGGGGCCTGTGAAGCAGTTGGGTCAGCCTCACAGCGAGGGCTGGGCTCACGTTATGTCTCTAACTTCTACCCCCTCCTTGTTTCCTCCACCAGCTCCGTGCCCGGACCAAACTTGTCTTCAGATCTACAGAGCCAGGATTTTAGATCTGGGGAGGGTCTTTGTGATTATCACTCGTTTTTCAAGCTCGAAGAAAGAAGGGTGGAGGGCCCCTCAGGTCTGTTAACTCCCGTCCCTGCAAAATGAAGCCACAGTGTTGGCCAATACTTGAAGCCGGTAGAACACTTGGCTTACTTGTTAGATATGATCTGCCTGGTGTGTCCCTGCGTGGGTGGAAACTGAAGAAGGATGGCTACCTGTCTGAGCATTCCATAAAACGCAAACCAGAGCAATTCTGCACACCTTCGCTATGTGCCCATTAGGAGCAAAGCTTCTGAGTTACCCCCGGAGGGGACAGAAAGCTGACAAGATAGGATGCCAGTCCCTAGTATTTATATCAGAGAACATGGTGTGAAAAGCTTTTCCCCTCACTTGCTATTAATAACTGCCATCAGGGGTACCTGGGTGGCTCAGTGGGTTAAGCCTCTGCCTTAGGCTCAGGTCATGATCTCAGGGTCCTGGGATCAAGTCCCGCATCGGGCTCTCTGCTCCGCAGGGAGCCTGCTTCCTCCTCCTCTCTCTCTCTCTGCCTGCCTCTCTGCCTACTTGTGATCTCTGTCTGTCAAATAAATAAATAAAATATTGAAAAAAAATATTAAAAAAAATAACTGCCATCAGCACCTGCTACAGGCTTGGCATCTTATTGGCATCTTATTGACTTGTACCAGCAACTCTAGGAGGTAGATAGTCTTATTTTCATTTTGTGGTTGTGGAAACTGAGCTCCAGAGAGGCTATGTGATTTATCCAGGGCAGGCAGCTGGGGCGTCCCTCTGCTTGTGAGGGGCCTGTGGACGCTGAACGATAGTGTGCACAGTGTTGTCATCTGATGGCAGGCAGACAGTAGGCCCGCTGAACTTCCTCTCCTCTTTTTCACCCAAGCCTGTACTGGAATCCCGGTTTTAACACTTTGTGTGGGTTTGGGAAAGCTGTGCTCTTGTCTTGCTTTCCTCACCAACAACTGGACAAAATACAACCCGATACAGTTGGAAAGTTGAAATGAGATAATGGGGTCGTTGCTCAGTTCCTGGCACATTCAGGTACAAAATGACTCACTTTGGTCCAGGATGCTTGTCCCTTAGATCTGCATGCCACTTCCTCAGAAACTGATGTTTTTACTGAATAGTTCCCTTCTCAGAGAGACCTCCTCTGGCCCCCCTCTCTAAAAGGCCAACCCCATTCCAACTCTTCATGCCCGTTCCCCTACCTTATTTTATCAGTGACTAATACATTACAAATCATACTTACTTATTTTTCTCTGTCTCCTGCAAGAAGGTAAAGTTTTGGGGACCAGGAATCTTTGTGTTATTTCTGTATCATCCCAAGCACAAGTACAGATTGGTTAAAAGAGTACATTAAGAAACAAAAAAACCCTTTCTGGCTCAGGAAATTGGCTTTTAAGTTGGCTTTTTCCTTATTAGTGGTTGACATTGGGTACATTACTTAAAATGTCTAGGCCTCCTTTTCCTCCTTTGTAAAATGGGAAGAATAATGGTATCAATTTTAAGACTGCTAGGGCAATAAAGCGATAAGTATATAAAAATTGGCACACAGCAAGTGCTGGATAAATACTTGCTATTGTTAGCATTTAAACTAATCTGACTAGTTATTGAAATTGTATTTCAGTGTTGCCCAGAGCTTTTAGGATAGAAGTCTAAAAACTAAGGATGCCCTCTGCATTTTCAGCTTCATGGTCCCCCTTGTTGGGTCACTGACAGTTGAATAGGGGTGAAAGTGCTCAGTGTTTTCCCTCCAAGAGAGGTGACAGGTCTGGATTACCATTATCATGTCACCGAGGAAGAAAGCAAACTGAGGCTTGCCCAAGGTCAAATGACTTGCCCAGGGCCACTCAACTCAAAAAAAAAGTGCATAAGGAACCCAGACCCCGACCCCTGCCTCCTGAAATTGTATTCTCAGCTGCCTCTCTTCCAAGCTCTCCCTACGGTGAGGGCTGGGGGCGGGTCTCTGAGCTCAGGAGTCCTGGGTTCTCCCGGGCTTGTCACTCCCATCTCCTGCAATGCACTGAACTTTTCCACACGCAGTTTTCCCGCACGGAAAACGTGGAAAATAAAGCCCACACCTCAAAGCTTTGTGTTCAGGATCACGGGCGAGGAGAGTGCTTCGGAGACTGTAAAGTGCTGCACGAATAACCTTTGCAACAGGCATTAAGACGGGAGCCCCCTGGTTGCCAGTCCCCGGAGACGCTCCCTTCTTCACCCCCCTCCAAGGCGGCGCGCGGCCGCGGGAAAGGAAGCAGGATTAACCCCTGGGCGCCTGTCTGGGCGTTTCTCCAGGCGGCGGGGGAGGAGTTCCGCCCCTCGCCCCCGCCCCGCCGCTCCTCTGCCCGGCGCCCGCACTCGTGCTCCCGGAGTCGGTCTCCCGCCCAGGCCCCGGCTGAGCTCCCAGGTCCCGCACGGCACGCGGGCGGCCCGCCAGGATGCAGGCCCCGCACAAGGAGCACCTGTACAAGCTGCTGGTGATCGGCGACCTGGGCGTGGGCAAGACCAGCATCATCAAGCGCTACGTGCACCAGAACTTCTCCTCGCACTACCGGGCCACCATCGGCGTGGACTTCGCGCTCAAGGTGCTGCACTGGGACCCGGAGACGGTGGTGCGCCTGCAGCTGTGGGACATCGCAGGTGAGCCCCCGGGGGAGCGGCGAGGGCACGGGGGCCTCGCAGCGGCCCTGCAGTTCCGGGGCGGGGGGCTTCAGGCAGGTCCCCGGCCCCGCACCGCAGGAGACTTTTCCTGGTGCGTTGGAAACTTGGTTTCCGAGGAAACAAAAGTTTTTCTCTCTCGCTCGCTGAAACTTCAAGTGCATTCCCTGGCGCTTTGGCGCTGTTGCTCGAACTCACTCGCACACCCTCCCCTGGGATCTCTCGACCCCGTGCGGGCCTCCCCAGGACCCAGGGAGAGAGTGTCTGGAGTTCTCGGTCTCCGACTCTTTTTCCGGGCGTGGGCGACGCTGCCGGTGACGCGGCCCTTACTGTCATGCCAGCCACCAAGGGGGGGAAGCCCTGAGACCTGTTAACAGCGGGAACCAGGAGCATTCCAGGCTAGACGGGCTCTTACCCACCTGTTGTCCCCCAACTGCTGTTTTTAACTGCTTACTTAGTTCATTCCAACTCCTGCCCCCTCTCAGTCAAGCGAGTTTGAGGTCCTCAGCTTTGAGGAAGCCAAGGATCTTCGTGTATATGTTTTTGGGGCAAAGTATTATTTCTGTGTTTCTCTCTGGCTCTCTGTGGTCTATGAAAAGGAGGCTGGGGGGCGCCCTGGGTGGCTTCGCCGGTTGAGCAGGACCCTGCTATTGGATCAAGCCCCGCATGGGGGTCCCTGCTTAGAGGGGAGCCTGCTTCTCCCTATCCCTCCGCCTGCCACTCCCCCTGCTTGTGCTCTCCCTGTCAAATAAATAAATAAAATCTTAAAGAAAAAAAGAAAAGGAGCCATGCACCTACATAAGGGGCACTTTTGTCAAAGAGTCTATGACATTAGCCCTAAGATTTCTTGATTTGCCCATAGAGTTTTCACTGAGAGATCTGGGAAATGAGAAGCTTCATTACAATGCTTGAAACCAAAGTTTGCTTCTGAGGCTTTGTCCCCCCCCCCCCCAGTTGGGCGGGGGAGTCAGGCCAACCTGAGGCAAATGTGTGAGCCCTTGGACTGAAGCTGTTTGCCACCTGGGCATGTCCAACCCCTCATTACAGATCTTGGCTCTGTCACTCACCAACCTGCCCAGTGGCTCCAGACGCGTCCCTTCTGCTCAGTTGCATCCCTGTTAAGTGGAAAGGGGTTGGCCACGGCAGCTCAGGAATCTTCCTGCTCCGATGTTCCAAGGTCCTCTGGGATTCTCTGTGAACAGTGCCACTTCAGCTCTCGCTGTTCATTGTCTGTGGTACCAGGAGCCTTTGCTTAAGTGCTGGACCCAAACCTGCCACTTCTCTTTCAGAAAACAGGTTCCTTTTTAGCTGGTGTATTTGTCTGGGAAACACTTAATCATGGCTCGAAGCAAGAGTAAATGTGGAAAATTTCTGAAAGGGTATTTCTGTTTCTGGGGACTCCGGTGCCTCTTTAATCATGAGCCGCTGAGTCTTATGATAAAACTTTTGGCATGTGAACAGATTCCTACATTTGGAGTCATCTTCAGCAGCTTTGGTGGCATAGAGGGTTATCAGGGACCAGACGATGCCATCAGCCGCTGATTGGGCTTTTCATCTAGAAAAGCCACTGTGAGTCTCTGCACTTCGGTTGTTGGATGTTTTAATGTCTGAAGACTCTTCTGGCTGCGCTGATGTATCTAGAACTCAAGTTTAGAAGGAACTTACTGTTTCAAAGGGGATGTAGCTGTCATTTAGACTTTTGTGTAAAAACGCAAGTACGGATGTGACCTTACCATGTTATAGAATGCCCGTGAATCTCAGTGTCCTGATCTAACAGAGAAGGTAGGAAGGCATAGTAATTAAGAGTCTAAATTCCAGAGGCGAACCACTTTTGACTGTATCCCTGTTTTATCCCACATGTCCTGAGCTGTTTTAGGCAAGTTTCTTAACCTCCTGATCTTAGTTGCCTTATCTATAAATTAGGCAGGATGCTTTCTCCCAATAAATGAGAAATGGGCCACCAACAAATGCCACCTAAAGGTGACAGTTACTACTATCCAGGAGAACCTCAGGGATTATTATGACACTAACATGTATAATGGTAGGCAAGAAGGACATGATACAAATGTGCTAAGTCATAATAAATATTACACCTATAAAAAATAAAATAAATATTACACCTATCATCTGTTCCAAAATACCCAGCACCATTTTTCAGCTTTATCCGTGGTACAGCATGCTGTCATGAGCAATTTAAGTCCCAAATTTCGAAATGCCTCCTGAGGGGGCACCTGGGTGTCACCCTCATTTTAAGTCACCCTCTTTTCTCACCTGGACTATTGCATTAACCTCCTCACTAAGCTTCTTGCTTTCTCTCTAGTCTCATATGAAGTAATCGTTTGTCAATTTTTTTTTTTTTTTTTTTTAAAGAGACTGCATAGCAGGGCTCATGGGTGGGTCAGTCGGTTAAGTGTCTGCCTTAGGCTCTGGTCATGAACCTGGGGTCCTGCGATGGAGCCCCATGTCAGGCTCCCTGCTCAACGGGACGCCTGCTTCCCCCTCTCCCTTTGTGCTTTCTCTCTCTCTCAAGTAAATAAATAAAATCTTTAAAAAAAAGAAAAAAAAAAAAGAAATGCCTCTGAAGCTGTGGTTCTGGACTGAAGTTGCTGGGGAGGCTATAGCCACAGAAGTCTGTGCAAATAAGAAATCTGAGGAGTTTGGAAAGTCGGTTGTACAGCTGTAGTGGTGTGTAGTATCTCAGGAGGGGAACTACTTTTTCCCAGAGCTCTGATGTTCAGTGGTAACCTGCCTTTGGCAGCCTCCAGCCCAAAGGCCCCATGAGCTGTGTTAGAAGCTGGGAATCAGGCCCTACTTGTTGTGGGGAAGTTGGGCCCTTGTGGAAGGGTTGAGTGGAACATCGTGGTGACATATTTCAAGCTACATAGGTAGCCCTGTGAGGAGTGAATTCGTACGAAATCCAACCTCAAGTACACACTCAGACTCTAGTCAGCTAAGCGTACCTTACAGCACCTTCAGATCAGCCTGTCTGTCCAGACCTAAGAATGCTTCTCTCTCTCCTTTGGGCTCAACTCTGCTGTGTGTGTGGAAAGAACAGGTGAGGCTAAAGTGTGAACAGGGGGGCCTCACTTTGAGGTGGTTGAGAGGATGGATGACATAGAGAGGACAGGCCCTGTCATTGATAGAATATCATATCCATCCGCAATGGAGGGAATCTGCTCATGAGATTTTTGATATTCATTTGATTCAATGCCAACTCATGGCCTGTACGTGTCCAACTAAATTCTGTGATATATCTCTTGTAGCCACTTTGACTGACCAGTCTATTCCTGAAAGATTCCAAAAAATACCTCTCAGGGGGCGCCTGGCTGGCTCAGCCTGTAGAGCATGTGACTCTTGATCTCCCCGGTCATGAGTTCCAGCCCCACTTTGGGCATAGAGATTACTTAATAAAAACAAAAACCAGAAAACTTTTTTTTCTTTTTTTTTTTAAATACCTCTCAGGGCTTGTGAAGTAGGCTGAAAACCAACATGGTAAATTCCACAAACCTCACAGGGAATGGCAATCATCCTGAGTCCCAAAGATTCTATCGTAGAGGAGCAGCTGGGTCAGCTCTGGCTTCCAGAGCTCTTGACAGTGTCAAGAGAAATTAAGTCACTCCGCCCAAGGCCACCTACCTATTAAGTGGAAGAACCCAATTAATACAGTTCTGTGTGACTTGGAATCAAGCCATGCTCTTAGAGACCACAGGCCTGTGAGTGCCTGGGGCATAGTTGGTCCCCTGGGGTTATACCCTCCTCCCATTGAAAGGTATTACTTCTTTCTTTCTTTCTTTCTTTCTTTCTTTCTTTCTTTCTTTCTTTCTGTGTTGCTTCTTTAGATTTACCTAAGGCTATCCTTGCCCTCTTCCTATTTCTAACATGTTTCTGGATATTAATCAGAACGACTGTACAGGTAGTGGGGTGAAATAGAATGAAAATCTATTTCTGAAATTTTGATTCTTGGTTGTAGAGTTTTTAAAATAGATTTATCAGGAAAAAAAGTAAGCAAAAGGTTCACATTTGAGACTCTCCTTTCTATTCCTCTCCAAATCTGATTACTGTAATTATTCCATCAGCATTTTCAAAGAGAATGGTACAGTTTTGTCTAGAACTCTGTGTGTGCTTTGGGACCACAGCTGGAGGATTTGGGACAGTCATAGTAATAGCAGCTAACATTTCTTAAGCATTTATTATTATGTGTATAATACACATACTTAATTTTTAATTCCCCAGTAACATAGTTGGTTAAGTGGTAGTGCTGGAATTTAAAATTTGGCCATGGAATCCAGTACCAAGTTTTCTAACAGCTTTGCTCTACTTCCCACAATTTAAAAATAAAATACTTCGGGGCACCTGGGTGGCTCTGTCAGTTATGCATTTGACTCTTGATTTTGGCTCAGGTCATGATCTCAGGATTGTGAGATCGAGCCCCACATCAGGTTCCATGCTGGGCATGGAGCCTGCTTAGGATTCTCTCTCTCTCTCCCCCACTCTTGCTCCCTGTCTCACAAATAAATAAATCAATCTTTAAAAATGTTTTAAAAATACTTTATTTATTTATTTTTTAAAGATTTTATTTATTAGAGAGAGCAGGAATGGGGTGAGAGGTAGAGGGAGAAGCGGGCTCCCTGATCAGCCGCCAGCAGGGAGCCCAGTGTGGGGCTCGATCCGGGGACTCTGGGATCAGGACCTGAGCTGAAGGCAGATGCTTAACTGAGTCACTTAGGTGCCCTCAAAATAAAATACTTTAGACACATTCTTTCTATAAAAAAAGATTTATCTATTTATTTCAGAGAGAGAGAGTGCATGAGAGCGGAGGGGAGTGTCAGCAAGGGTGGGGAGAGAGAGAATCTCAGGCAGACTCCCTGCTGAGCTCAAGCCTGGCGTGGAGGTTGATCTCATGACCCTGAGATGAAGACCTGAACTGAAATCAAGAGTTGGACACTTAACCGACTGAGCCATCCAAGCATCCCTAGACATATTCTAAATATGTTTAAAAATATACTACTTGACGCTGGGCAAACCATGAGACCTCAGTTGCTAGACCTTGCTAGACCTCGCTTGCCTCATCTACAAATAGGCTCTTGTTTCATTTTCCTGGGATATCACATATTTGTATTGTGTAATCTCTTGCAGTTTCTGCCAGTTTTAATGTATTTTCAGTGTGCCCAGGTTGTATGGGGCAGTTCTTCCAACTTCTTCCCTTGCCAGCTTTGGGACGGGTGCAAGTCACTTACACGTCTGGGCCCTGGTTTCCTGTCTGT
This sequence comes from Martes martes, assembly GCF_963455335.1. Lineage (NCBI taxonomy): Eukaryota > Metazoa > Chordata > Mammalia > Carnivora > Mustelidae > Martes > Martes martes. Next base: position 72,675,794 of record NC_137898.1, on the reverse strand, counting down.
AAACCAAGGACAGTAGCAGAACCTGCTCCTTAGAGTTGTTAAAAGAATAAAATGAGGTAATTCCTGGGAAGTGGTGCCTGCTTGACATATAACACCTGGTGAATAAATGTTAGCTCTTAATCTTGTTCTTAACCGTTAGTACGAACTACCTTCATGTACATTTTCCTGCTTGATCTGCCCAGCATCGCTGAGGGTATACACAGATTAGGTAGTATTACACCTATTTTATATTAGAGAAAAACAAGAGTCAGACAGGTAAGGGACTTGCCCAGGGTTGCAAGAGTCAGCAAGTGGCCAAGAAAAAGTATTTCCATCAGGGCACTTCTGTGGTAACTTTCCCTGCCTAAACTGTGTGACAAAGAAACATTGGAGGACATTATCCAACAGGCAGAGTGATGGGGAGGCAGCCAGGGCCTAGAGTCAGGAGCCCCAGGACTCGGAGTCCCCATGCCAGTAGCCATGAGATTCATCTGGATCACGGTGCTTTGTTGTTTCAGGGTTTATGAAGTGCTTCCGCATTGTGAAATTCGATGGGGGGTGGTGGGGGGGGGGTGGAAAAAGCAGGTTTTAGACTTGACTCTCTTCAGTGTCTAATTCTTAAAGACTGTAATTCTCCAAGGAGTTTTAGAAGAAGGGTCTTAAATGTCAACATAATAGATCTAGAAATGTAGAATGAGCTAAATTTGGTAACCACATGTCAAACAAACAAACAAAAAAAAACCTGTGTCAAGTCTGGGCTACTGTCTGCTGGGCAGTTTATTGCCTTGTTTCTAGCCTGGCTAATTATAGATTTTCTAAATACCATCTGGACTAACATGGTTTGTGCTTAGAGGTAAGCAGTGTGTACACGCAGTTAAGTTGGGGAAGTTTCTAAGTAGGGTGAATGATGTGTGGGCAAAGCACCCCGGGGCTTTTTGCAGGGCAATCAGTAGAATCTCTGTCACAGACATGTGAGCATTAGGCATGTGGGGCATCTGTGTTTTAGGGGACTAGTTCTGACAGGAGAGTGCATAGGAGTCTGACCAAAGCTAAGTCATTTGAGAGAAGGACGAGATGGGGACGAACAGCTCTAAGGTGTGTGGCTGGTTTCTTCAGCACAAATGTATATGAAAGGGGCGGTGTGTGTTAGAGACAGTTCTAGGTGAGGGGAAGACAAAGAAGGATAAAGAATCGAACAAGGCGTGATTGCTGACCTCAAGAAGTTCACGGTTTGATGGGCGTGGTGGCACCAAAGCAAATCACTGTAACAGTGAAGGAACTGTATCAAGAAGGGCACTCCAAAATATTCTGGTGGCACAGAGATCCTGCCCGCACCACATCTGTCCATTCTCTGCACTTAAAACTGAGCAGGTAGGATAAAGCCTCTGGCTCGTGGGATATTTCCAGTTCTCTTACCTACAACCTGTTATTCCCTGTGATCAGTGATTTCAGGGCTCTACAGCTTGAGACTGAAGTTCATCCTCTGGCTCTCTTAAGTTTTGTCTCCTCCTCTTGAGAGTCTTACATGTTCCCATGGCTTTAAACTCCATGTAGGTGTCTCCAAAAATGTGCATCTAACCTTGACTTCCATGACCTTCAGACCTACAGTTTGGTTGTCCTGCTGGCCGCCTTCATCACAATCTCTCATATATCTTGCAAGATCAATATGTCATAGCAAAGTGGCATGAAAAAGCAGATTGTTGTTTTTTCTCTATTAGTGAAGTAAAATATGCTGAATGTAGCAAAATTATAAAGTAGAAAACAACAGTAACAACAACAGAGGAATACAGAGAACATCTGCAATCATCCTTCTTTTTAAAAAATATTTTTATTAACATATAATGTATTATTTGCCCCAGGGGTACAGGTCTGTGAATCGTCAGGCTTACACACTTTATAGCACTCACCATAGCACATACCCTCCCCAATGCACGATCATCCCTCTTAATGATAAGTAGTAAAGGATGATGTTTTTTAAGTCTAAACTAGGCATCTTTCCCCATTCGCTGGACTTAGTATATACCTTTCCCATAGTCACTTGGACTTGAAACTTCTGCCACTATCTGAGTTGGAGGGTCAACTTCTTTGACCCTCCAACTCAGATAGGGATTATGCTTCTCTTGCCACTGCTGTAGGCCAAGGACAGCGCTATTATTACTTCCCTGTTTTTCTTCTGTAATAGCCATCTGACTATTCTAGTCTCTTCTTTCTTCAGTTGTTATGTGTCCCAAGGTCAAGTTCATCTTTCTGGAACATTGCTTTGGTGGCTCCCCATTGCCTATAGATTATGCATGTCATGAAATGAGGAATTAAAACACTAGAGATGAGGTGATAGGAAGGCTGATGGCAAAAAAGAGGACAGATTTCAAGTCACAGAACCATTGAGGGAAGAGTGGGTGAGGCCCTAGCAGGGAGTCCTTGAGGCCTGATCAGGTCAAGAGGAAACACAGGATCCATGTCATTGTGGCTTGTCATGAATACAGCTATTGTCTTTGAGTGTTGAAGCAGTACTTAAATATTTGTTTTTGTTTTATTATACTGAATTTTATTTACAAAGTCATTTTAAAATTTGAGTATTTGAGAGGTGTAAGATTTTGCCTGGGAAAATTTATTCATTCTCTTGGTGAGCAGAGGGACTTGGGGATAAACAAAGTGGATCAATTTCTGCAATTATGGAATATGATAGTCTGGTGGGACATAAAGCAGAGAGATAATTATTTGATCACTGTTTTGACGAGTGTTCTGAAGGGGAAGTGTTAAAAGAAAGTCAAAACAGGACACCTACCCTAGCTGTGCCGTGAAGGTGAGGAGACATGGTGTGGTCAGTGGTAATCTGGCATTGCTACAGGTTACAGCATGGGAGGAGGGCTTGGTGAGGGAGCAGCACACAAACCATGAAAGGACATATATGCTAAGCTAAAGGTCAAAGGTAATCTCTTACATTGATCAATTTGCCAAGGCAGTTTTTGCAACTTAAACACACTGCTTGTGACAAATAGGTCTTATTATTTCTAATTTTGGAGGTGAGGAAACTGGACCAAGCCTAGGTAGAACATGGTGTGTGGCCCACAGTGGCTGCTCAGTGACAGTGGTTGGATACTGGAGTCATCACTCACCTGAAGAGCTTTTGAGAGTGGTTGCTTTGTAGAAAGGCTTAGAGTCCTTTCTCTCCATCTTCTTATGATTCACTCTGGGGAATCCTGCAAAGCTTTTAAGTCATTAAGAACCACCCTGCCCCTGCCCCTCTTTACTTTTCTTTCTTTCTCTTGATTCTGAGATGGAGACTCCCAGAGGGATATGCTGGCCCTGCTTCTCCTGGGGGTGGAACTCACATTTATTCCATCAAGGCAAGATCCTCATCCTCTAGGTTAGTGTGTCAGAGTAGTGTCTGACTTGGCAAGGTCAAGACTCTGTAGCCTGGGTTTTACATTACTGAGTTCCACTATTTTTTTTTAACTGTTTGAAAATTTAATAAAGAAACAATATGATCGTAAATTACTCTTTGAAAATAACTCAGGCTTTAACTTCCAGCATTCCCCACTCCTTTTAGTTTCTTACTCGCAGGTATTAATCAAATTCTATCTCTTCTGTCTTGAAAACTAACTCTGTGTTATCCCTTTGTGGTGGCCTGTGTCTTCACGACTCATCAGAACCACTGTAGCAGCTTCCTAACACCCGTCCCTTCCTCAAGCTTACCCCCCCCCAACCCATCGGTTTGTAACCTGCAGAGGTGAGAGTTTTGAGCACGGCTTCATTCTCCAATCAGAAATTCTCCTGTTTGGCATTCTTTGGTGGATCACCATCACTTTCAGAATTAGAGGCTAAACTTTTTCACTGTGAAGTTTGAGGTCACCCATTCCAGACTCATCTCTCGTACCTCGGGCTCTTGACCATTCCAGATCTCTTTCGGTGGCTTCAATTCACCTCTCTCCCGCTCTGTGCTATGGCTCATATGATTGTCGCTGGCTAAATATACTTTCCTCTTTTTCACTTAGATAACTCCTATGGACTCTTGGTCACTCAGCCCATCTCACCTCCTTTAAGAAATGTCTGTTGAGCTCACGTGCCCATGGGAGGCGCTGTTTCTCTGTTCCTGTAATAGCCATGCTTGTCCCGGAGTAGAAGCCTTCTACTGCTCTACTGGAATGTCTTTCCAATCTATAACCCTAGCTCCCAACATTGTTCTTGGTAGTTAGCAGGGCCTCAAGTGTTTGTTCATTCAAGTTTTCTAGTCAACTATTTCATCATGGCTTCAATTACCAGGTATCTCATTGACCTAAAAATTTCTTCATGAAAACAAAACAAAAAAATCCCTTAATTTGTTTATGCTTGAAAGATTTCATAATTTTATGAATATTAATGTATTAAAAATGTAGACACTATAAATCTGATAAATATGGTAGTCACTTTTCTGAAAGTAGCATTCTGTTTCATTTTTTCATCATAAAAACTGGGGAGTGACCTTAAAGACCATTCTTAAAAGCTGCACTTCATCATTTAACCACGTCTTTATAATTTAGAATGAAGTGTCATTCATTTGAAGGTCAAGTGGCAAAACTATTGTAATGATTTTTTGACACATTAGAAGAAGTAATAATTTTGAAGGGTAATTTTCACAGAGTTAAGATCTTGAGGGCTCATCAAACCCAACCTTTCCTTTTATAGAAGAGAAAGCAATGCTCTGAGAGAGGGTTTGCCTTCGTTTCTCAGGCTTTTAGAGCTAGTTAATAGTAGAACCGGAACCAGAATGCAGGCATCTCTGGGTTATTAATGATGAAATTTGAAGAATTAAAAGCTGATTTTTTAACACTAGATGTTTTGGTGTAGTCTTAAGCACTGAGACACAAAAATAATTGAATTTTATGGGTACCCAGCCCTCTGGAAATTTATGCAATGCAGAAGACAGGGTGATGAGATTGGGAATACCCAGAGACTTCCAGGTCTGGCTCAAATAACATCCCTAATGTTATTTTCCTCTGCTCTCCAACATGAGGCTAAAAATTTGGCCATTTGAACCTCTTGCTTCCTTGCTCACACCCCATGTTCGTTGCCTTGCTCCTTCCCTTCTTGCTGGTTCACCTACCCTTCCCTTTGTTTCCACATATCCAAATCTTATCTAATGTTTAAGATTCATCTAGAAGAAAAAAAAAAAGATTCATTTAGAAGGGCAACTCCTCTGCAGACTTCCCTAATTCTCCCATTCTTCTTCTCTTGAATCTCATGCAACCTTTTTTTTTTTTTTTTCCTCCCTGTAGCACTTCTTCCTTTAGCCTTGTATTAAGAGCTATTTCCCACCTTTCCCATATCCTTGGTGTGCTTTAGCAGACCTTGCCACGGTTGTGACACGATTTAATGAAATGACTGAAGTCAGCAAAGAGGTAGAGAAGAAGAAAGTACTACACTGTGGGGAGAACCAAGTAAATGTGGGTTTTTTGGGAAGCAAAGGAGAAAGAATTTTAGGAGAGGATGGTCAATAGTTTCAGAGAAATCAGAGTTCTTTCTTTTTGCTCCGAGTCCCTACTTATTGTAGCCTCTTTTAGCCTGATATATTATTATTTTTTTTTTAAAGATTTTATTTATTTATTTGACAGAGAGAGATCACAAGTAGGCAGAGAGGCAGGCAGAGAGAGAGAGAGAGGGAAGCAGGCTCCCTGCTGAGCAGAGAGCCCGATAAGGGACTCGAACCCAGGACCCTGAGATCATGACCTGAGCCAAAGGTAGTGGCTTAACCCACTGAGCCACCCAGGCGCCCATAGCCCAATATATTATTAACCTTTCTTCCTCATCAGCCTTGCGAAAAACTGTTCTCTCAAGAAAAGTGATGAAAAACTTAGCTTCTTATGTAGCCCCTGAGCCTAATGTGGACAAAGAGAATATCCGTAGTGAGAGGGATCCACGCAATTTGCAGTCTAATTTCATGCAAAATTTAAAGGAAATTGACAAATTATTTGTTGGGAAGACTATTTTTCCATACAATGTAATGTGTTATTAAGAGCCAACATTTAGGGTGCATGGGTGGCTCAGTGGGTTAAAGCCTCTTCTTTCGGCTCAGGTCATGATCTCAGGGTCATGGGATCGAGCCCTGCATCAGGCTCTCTGCTCAGCAGGGAGCCTGCTTGCCCTCCCCTCCCTGCCTGCCTCTCTGCCTACTTGTTATCTCTCTCTCTCTCTCTGTCAAATAAATAAATAAAATCTTAAAAAAAAAAAAAAGAGCCAACATTTATGGAGTGTCGGGCATGGTACTGTATATGTGTTTTGTTTTGTTAAAATATTTTATTATTTATCTATTTATTTGACAGATAGAGAGAGAGACATAGCGAGAGAGGGAACACAAGCAGGAAAAGTGGTAAAGGGAAAAGCAGGCTTCCCGCTGAGCAGGGAGCCTGATGCAGGGCTGGACCCTGGGATGGAGTCAAAGGCAGATACTTAACGACTGAGCCACCCAGGCGCCCAGTACTAAGTGTTTTTATGTATCCTTTCATTTATTGCTCACAGTGAGTGGATCTGGTAGGTCCTGTCACTAGCCCCATCACAGAGCCGAGAGAACTATGCTTAGACAAGCTAGAAAACAACATAGTCAAGGAAGAAAAAAAACACAAAAAACTTTTCAAAAGTCATACAGTCGTGAGGGATGGTGCTGGGTAGGAACAGAGATGTTTGCTGTTTGCTGTTTTCTGACTACTCCGTTCTACTGTTTCCTGAGTGTGATATAACAGTGCAGTCATTTTCCCATTCCAGAGATTAAGTGGCATTTAGAAGATACACATTATTTATTTTAAAAGAAAAATTATGTTTTGAATCTTGATATTTTTAGATAGAGCTAAGAATTAAATGAGCTGAATTCTTTGCACACATCACTGCTGAGACCATGGGATTGGCTTGGCTTAATAACAACCATCTTGTTTTTTTTTTTTTTAATAAAGATTTTATGTATTTATTTGAGAGAAAGAGAGCGTGAGCCTGGGCAGGGGCTGTAGCCAGAGGAAAGGGAGCGAGAGAAACAGACTCCTTTCCCTACCCCTGCCCAGACTCCCACTCTCTCTCTCAAAAAATACATAAAATCTCTATTTAAAAAAGTAACAATTGGTTTTTCAAGTATCCAGAAACAATAACATCATAGAAAGGAAGGGTGGATGAATTGTAGTGACCTATTTTAAAAATAAATTTCAAAATATTCTAATTAAATCCTGTATTTATATTTAAATTTTAGACTGTGTATGGGGTAGGGGGAGAGAAACAGAGACAGAGAGAGAGACAATTAATACCCCAGTATCCCAGATTTTTTTGTCAGAATTTATTTTGACTGAGGTCTGACACTTTTCAGCTTAGATGAGATAATTCACTTGAATGAAGATCATAACCTGAACTGAAGGCAGACTCTCAACCGACTGAGCCACCCAGGCTTCCCCCCTCCCACCAAGTTCAATTTATTAAGTAGTTAGCACCAAATAATTGAATAAGTATTATGTTCTAACAACTTAGTAGCCATTTGAAAAAAATTAGAACACAAATTTAAAAGATTTTGAATTTCGTTTTTTTTTTTTTTTTAAAGATTGTATTTATTTATTTGACAGACACAGATCACAAGTAGGCAGAGAGACAGGCAGAGAGAGGGAGAAGCAGGCTCCCTGCTGAGCAGAGAGCCCGATGCGGGGCTCGATCCCAGGACCCCGGGATCATGACCTGAGCCGAAGGCACAGGCCTCAACCCACTGAGCCACCCAGGCGCCCCATGAATTTCGTTTTTAATAACTATAATTATTTACTGTTGGTATACATGTGCCTTTGGGCCATAGAATAGAATTTTGAGTCAGAGTAGATATCACCCCTCTCATTTCCTGTTTCACGTTGATTTTCACATGACTCTTGCTTTTTATCACACAAACTATGAAAACCTGTTTCAAAAAGATAGGATTGCATTAGAAGGAATGTAGCATGGTCTAATGTAAAAATTGTGAACTATCTCAAGTTAGCAATTCCTGAGGTGTTTGACTGAGCTTGAGTACCTCCGTGTTTACCTTGAAATTTTAAGATATCCTGTTTATCCACTTGCACCCCTGTGAGTTCACTGACACACCCCAGAGCACCTTGGTACACATTTTGGGAACTACAGCTCTAAAGGAATCTGGAAATTCTTTAAGAGTGAAGTCTTTATTTATTTATTTATTTGACAGACAGAGATCACAAGTAGACAGGGAGGCAGGCAGAGAGAGAGAAAGGGAAGCAGGCTCCTTGCCGAGCAGAGAGCCCGATGTGGTGCGGGGCTCAATCATCGCGGCTCAATCGCAGGACCCTGAGATCATGACCTGAGCTGAAGGCAGAGGCTTTAACCCACTGAGCCACCCAGGCGCCCCAAGAGTGAAACCTTCAGAGTCTAGTCCTGAGTCCTAGACTTGTGAGTTATTTGTAAAAGTGTTAGAAATCCTGACTTTTTACTGTCTTGTGAGTTACTTATAAAAGAATCTTTAAAGGTTACTTAGAGATGATGTCTCAAATGCTAAGTAATTCAAACATACCTTTTTCTTAACACATTTGAGCTTATAGTTCAGTGGAGGTATTTTTAGGTTGTCTGTTAGGTATTTGTTTAAGTTGTAGTTATATTAACAACATGGGATGCTGATTGTTTTATCTTGATTCGTGCCAACCTCTCATCTGTGACTTGGTTTCATTCCCTCCCACTATCCAGTATTTGACACCACATTATTCTCTATTCAAGCGAATTATTTCATCTAAGCTGAGTAGTGTCAGATCTCAGTCAAAATAAATTCTGACAAAAAAATCTGGGATACTGGGGTATTAATTGTCTCTCTCTGTCTCTGTTTCTCTCCCCCCACCCCATACACTGCCTAAAATTTAAATATAAACATAGAATTTAATTGGAATATTTTGAAATTTATTTTTAAAATAGGTCACTACAATTCACCCACCCTTATGGACACCTGAAAAACCAATTGTTATTTTTTATGTCATCTCACTCTTGCACACTTTAGCTTAATTCAGTACAGTGCCTCTAACTTTACCTTTGTTGAACAGAGGTAAGATTTCCTATAAGAGATAACAACCAGTAGTGAGGTGAAATGGGGAAACTGAAGAAGTTGCAGAAAGAGCTTGGGTGGTTCTGAATTGGGGACAGATTTTATTCAAAGTGAATCTTAAGAATGAGCAGGAGTCTAAGCAGGCATAGCAAATAAGTGGGTGGAATCAAGATCTCGCTTTATTTGGTTCACTCCTCTCCCTGGGGTGCCCCCTCCCCAGGAAGAAATCACTGGGAGCCCAGATGGTAAAGTAAATGAACTCTTTTCTCTACCTGGCAAACTCTTGCTCATATTTTGATGAGTTTCTCTCTGAAAAATCTTTTTCCAGTTTCGGACCACCCAAGCTACTGGTCCTTGCTTCCCTAGGAAATGGGAACACAGCTTCCCCATAATCCTGGCTCACATTTTGTTTCTTTATAAAACTCTACTGATAGTTAGGTAGATCTACTGGAACTGGCCCAGTGTGCTAAAGAGTATTTTGATGCAAAAATGAACAAACATGGGATCCTAAGTAACCATTTGTAAGAGCCTACAAGAGTCATAAGAAAAATGGATCAGTAGCAACAATTTCTTTAAAATAAAGTCATATCAATTTCATTAAATTCTAAAGATTTTGTTGAAGTTATTTTTATAAAATGGATATAATTACACACATTTAAATTTAAGGCAGTGTTCTGTGATATGTGACAATGCAAAAGAAATGGCATGTGAGCAAATTATTTTGCCTTTAAAATTGGGTATTTGGTACTACTCAGCTCAAGTGAATTAACTCCCAAACATTACTCATATGATGTGGACATTGTAACTCTAAAGGCTCTAAGTTTTCAAGACATTCCAATATCTATCTTGTTAGAGATCTTCCAATTTTTTTTTTTAAGATTTTATTTGTTTATTTGACAGACAGAGATCACAAGTAGGCAGAGAGACAGGCAGATAGAGAGAGGGAAGCAGGCTCCCTGTTGAGCAGAGAGCCCGATGCAGGGCTTGATCCCAGGACCCCGAGATCATGACCCAAGCCGAAGGCAGAGGCTTTAACCCACTGAGCCACCCAGGTGCCCCAGAGATCTTCCAATTTTTAAAAAAGACTTATTTATTTATTTGCGAGAGAGCAAGAGGGCACATGTGAGTGGGGTGAGGGGCGGAGGGAGAGAATCTCAAGCAGACAACGCATTGAACTCAGATCCCGCCACAGGGTCTATCCCACTGCCTATGAGATCATGACCTGGGTCATAACCAAGAGTTGGAGGCTTAACTGACTGAGCCACCCAGGCACCCCTAGAGATCTTCCAATTTATAACTGTTGGCAAATTGTTCAAATTGCCTTAAATCTTGCATGGGTCAAAGAACATGTTAGCAGCCCAGCCAACCTCCAGTTTGTGGCATCTTCTGTAAACAGTAGTGGATCCCTGAAAGTGTTTAATTAGGGAAATGATCGGGTGAATTTGGCAGAGGCATATGGAAATTAAAGTACCAGTTCAATCTCCAGTCCTGACCACCCCCTGGAACTTCAGTCTTGTGTACACAGCTTCTTCCTCAACATCTCAGCCTAACAGACATCTCAGACTTAACATATCAGAATCCTGATCTACTTCCACAAAACCTACACCTCCAAAAATCTTCTCCATCTCAGCTAATAGCAACTCCGTACTTTTGATTTTTGAAGCCAAAAGTTCTGGAGTTCTGCTCAAATCATTTCATATACAATGTCTCCACGAGCATCTCGATCTCCAGATATATTTAGGAAGAAACCCTTTATCAGGTTTCACCTGATCCATCCACATCCATCCACGTCATTCTCTCTTGCCAGGATGATTGTCTCCTCACTTCCAACCTTGACTCCTATGGGTCATTCCTTAATGTAGCAGCCACGGTGTCCATTTCATTCATGTTTCTCATCTGCTCCTTCAGGACTCCTTCTGTCCTCAGTGCTTTCCTCTCTCCTGCAGAATACAAGGCAGCCTTCCTATGATGGCCTGAAATTGGCTCCAGTCTGGACCCTGAGATCTGCCTGCCTCACTGCATGTTCCTCTTTTCCTGCTGTGTCCTCTCCAGACAGACTCCCTGCTTTTCTCTAAACACTTGCCAGACGCATTTGTGCTTCAGAGTCTTTCTTTCTTGGTGTTGTTCTTTCAAAAACGCACTTCTAAATATCCATACGGCTTTCTCCTTTACCTCTTTTGGGTCTTTACGTAAGTGACCACTTCCCCGTGGACCTTTGCTATCCATCCTGCTTAACTTGGCCCTCACCCCCACATACCATTTTCTCCTTTCCTACTTTATTTTCCTCGCTACCACTTTACCAGCTAATGTAGTGTTACGTGTACCTTACCAGCTTTTTATCTTTTCCACTAGAACATGAGATTCATTAGAACAAGGACCTCTAATTCTTTTTGCTCATTGGTAGAAGAGTGCCTGAAAAATAACAAGCATTCAAAACTTAGTTGTTCAGTGAATGAATGAAGCGAGATGGGGCGATCCTCACTAGAGTGACGATGATGAAGGCAAGAGACATGGCAGAGGGTGGCTCTTACCGTCTTGTTAAGCCTGCATGTATCTGCCTGGAGTGGGGAGGGAATCAGGGCCTGTTCCTTCACTCAGTAAGGAGACCTTATTGCGCACTCAGATGCTCACAATACGTGTCGTGGGGACTGCTGAAAGGTGGTTCTGGCTAGGGGCACTTGTAATTTTGTGAGCGAAGATTGCTCATGGTTAATGCCAGTTTATCAGCCCAGGGGACTTGGAAAAAGAATGATGGATTGATATGCTCCTGTCGCTGGCTTGGTGGGGGCAAAGTAGGGAAGGAAGATGAAAGAGTCTCAAAACTATGGCCACGGGGTCAGATGGGCTCCTAAAAACTGGAGAAAACCTACTCACGAGCATGTTAACCAGACTCTGATCCTAGTCTGTGGGTTTCCCTGAGTCTTCAAAACTAGCTTAACCTACTGTAAGTTCAGTGTCTTCTTGGCCATCACAGTAATCAGATGGATTTATTTTCCTCTAGATCCTTGTCCAAGATCCATACATACTTTTGGTTTCATCCTCCTGCTTTTCATACTATTATTCCCTGGAAACAAAGAGAGTATCTTGGTACTTTTAGCTTTATGGATTATGCATGCAAGTTATTTTGAATAGAGTAAATTGATTCTAAGGGATTATTTCTTAAGAAGATGAGAATGATCACAAAAACATAACATTCCAGTGTGAAACTTGTTGCAACAGATATGTGCATAACCCTGTTAGCATAATGTTAATTTTCTCCATTATTGATTACTTATTGGAAATGAGAGTATAATATAGAGTAAGTGCATTAGTACATAACACTAGTTCATGAACACATGGTGATGTTGTATTTTAGAGGAAGAAATAACTTTAATTTAAGCTTATTTCTGCAATAGTATCTTGAGTTTTTACTATATCATGCAAGTATAGAATATACATATATATATATATATATATATATATTTGCAATGTTAAATTATAATCAGGGCACCTGGGTGCCTCAGTTAGCTAAGCATCTGACTCATTTTTTTTTTTAATTTAAGATTTTATTTATTTATTTGAGAGAGAGAACACGCATGTGTGTGCCTGAGCAGAAGGGAGGGGTAGAGTGAGATGGAGAAGCAGACTCCCCGCTGAAGAGGGAGCCTGATGTGGGACTCAATTCCAGGATCCTGGGATCATGACCTGAGCCAAGGCAAATGCTCAACTGACTGAACCACCCAGGTGCTCTGTGTGACTCTCGATTTTGGCTCAGGTCGTGATGTCAGGGTCATGAAACCCTGTGTCAGGCTCTGCACTGAGTAGAGCCAGCTTAAGATTTTCTCTCTCCCTTTCCCTCTGCCTGTCCCCCAACCCCCCTGCTCATGCTGTCTCTCTCTCTCTCAAAAAAAAAAAAAAAAAAAAATATATATATATATATATATATATATATATATATATATATATATAAAATGACATTTCATTTCAGGGCACAATTGTAGGATGCATATGTTTTCACTGAACGGAGTGGGAGGAAAGATGAGGAAGGAATTCAGGCTTTGGGAACAGGGGTATAAAAAGGAAAGAAAATCCAAGGCAGTAATGGAGGGTGTGTTTAGAGAGAATAAGTATTCCCTTGTGGCATGGCCATGGAGCTTGTTGAAGGAAGTGACAGGAGGAGTTTGGAAAGGTGGTTGGGCCCAAAGTCTCCTTGTGCACTGTTAATAATGAAGGTGTCTGTTTCTTTTTTTATTCTTTTATTTTTTAAAAAATTTTATTTATTTATTTGACAGAGATCACAAGTAGGCAGAGAGGCAGGCAGAGAGAGAGGAGGAAACATGTTCCCCGCTGAGCAGAGAGCCCAATGCGGGGCTCCATCCCAGGACCCTGAGATCATGACCTGAGCTGAAGGCAGAGGCTTTGACCCACTGAGCCACCCAGGTGCCCCGAAGGTGTCTGTTTCTAAGCATGTGTCACTGAAGGGCTAAAGCAGTGGAACATACTGGTAATGTTTACCTTTTGAACGTGGATTCTGATAGAATTAGAATTTAAAGACGTCACCTAGGGAGGCCTTAAAAACAGCTTCCTGGACCCCACACAAAACTAGCAGGGTAAGAATCTCTGAAGAGCAGGGCCCAGGAGTGAGTATTCTCTAAATACCTAAGAGGATTTTTTTTTTTTGCTTTATTGAGATATAATTGGTATATAACATTGTAGATTAAAGCTGTACAGTGTGATGGTTTAGTATACTTATATATTTTCAAATGATTACCACATTAGGTTGAACACCTTCATCACTTCACATAATTACCATTTTTTTGGTATGTGGGTAGAATACTTAAGAGCTACTCTCTTAGTAACTTGCAGTATATAATATAGTATTTTTAACTATAATCACCATAGTGTACATTAGATCTCTTAGAACTTACTTATCTTATAACTGGAAGCTTATACCCTTTGGCCAACATCTCCCTATATCTTCTACTTCCCATCCTGGCAACCACCTTTCTACTCTCTGTTCTTTAATTTTGGCTTTTTTTTTTTTTTTTAAAGAGAGAAAAGACAGAGAAAGCACATGATTGGTGAGGGGTAGGTGAGGAGAGGCAGAAGGAGAGGGAGAGCGAGAATCCCAAGCAGGCTCCATGCCCATCGCGGAGCCAATCTCCTGACCTGAACTGAAATCAAGAAAAAGATGCTTAAACAACGGAGCCACCCAGGTGCCCCTACCAGTCTGGCTTTTTTGGATTCCACATATAAGTGAGATCATTACAGTATTTTATTTCTCTGACTTATTTCTCCTAATATAATACTCTCATTGCTTTTGCCCATGTCATTGCAAAAGGCAGGATTTCCTTCCTTTCCATGCTGATAATATCCCGCTGCATGTATATACCACATTTCTTTTTTTATTCCTTCACTGATGGACACTTAAGAGGTTTCCATGTCTCAGTCCTTATGAACAATGCTGCAGTGAACATGGGGGTGCAGATAGCTCTTGAAGATAGTGTTTCATTTCCTCCCAGTGGATTCCCATCTGGTGATCTCTTATACTGCCAAGATGTCTGAAGATCTGTGTTTGTATTTATTATAAGGGAGAGCAGGAGCGATGAGAGCTGAGATGCTGAGAGCCTCCTTGGGGAGGTGTCAGGGCTCCAGGTGAGGGCTTAAATGGGAGCATTAGCAGTGCTGATGGGGCGGGGCGGGGGGGCGAGGGCGGCGATCAGGACCTGTTTCTAAAACAGAAGCATTGGTAGAATGTTGGAGACCTTTTAGGCAGAGGGGTGAGGAAAGCGTCAGAAGATGACTTGAAGGTAGTGCTCAGGGGGGCAGTGTTACTAGTGATGCTGAGCACTGGAGGGAACACCAGGACGTAGCAAGTGGAGAGCTGGATGCCTGCATCCGTGGAGGGTGATTGGAAGGGTTGCCAGAGGCAGTAATGAATTTACTTTCAGGTATCCAAACCACTATTTTAGCAATGAGGAAAACAGGCTCAGAATGGTGGAGTCACTAATCTGAGCTCACAGAGCCAGTAGGTTAGTGGTGGAATGGCAAAAAGAATGTGCCCAGATTAACAGAACATCCAGATTGCTTCCTCCCATTGTTTCTGTGTCTATGTAGAAGATTCCTGGCTTGGCTGTGCCACTGAGAATATCTCTAGAGTATTAATTACCAAGAGAAAATACCATTAAATACACATTATGACTCTATTGCCTATGTATATTTTTAGCTGAGTCTGTGACACCAAACAGACCACTGAAGGCTCTTGGGACAGAGGCCAACCATTGACTTACTAGGAATATTTTAACTCTAGAAGCAGGAAAGCAGGAAGGAACCTTAGAGGTCAGCTAGAACAAATTCATTTTATAGGTGAGAAAACTGAGTCTCAAAGAGAGAAATGCATTTGTCTAAGGCTGCACTGGTAACCAGTAATTAAGACTAAGACCCATGTCTCTGGCCATTGAATTTATTGCCTTCTGCAGTAAGATTGTCCAAATGATCGCTACAGCCACCGTGTTAACTCTTGTGGATTCATTTCATTGCTTTGTCATTGAACTTGTCTGGGAGCTGGATGCTTAATCTTGAGTCACATTGACATGACCATGGATGTGTGTGTAGAGTCTAAGAGAAATGGGAGCCTACATGGTGAATTGGGTCGTTTTTGGTGTAGGCATCCAATAGGACATGTCTTAGTTTAGAAGTTCCTCAAGGGCAAAAAACTATGTATTTGCAGCAGAAAACACAGAGCCTGTACCATATTAGCTATTCAGTAAATGTGTGTTGAATGACCACTGGAAATTTTTTTTTTTTAAAGATTTTATTTATTTATTTGACAGAGAGAGATCACAAGTAGGCAGAGAGGCAGGCAGAGAGAGTGAGAGGGAAGCAGGTTCCCCGCCGAGCAGAGAGCCCGACGCGGGACTCAATCCCAGGACCCTGAGATCATGACCTGAGCCGAAGGCAGCGGCTTAAACTACTGAGCCCCCAGGCGCCCACCACTGGAAATTTTTGAACTGTGTTTTTTTGTTGTTTGTTTGTTTTAAGCAAACTACCTGTGATAAATTCATCAGGTCTCTACGTTGCCCATATGTAGGCCACTCATGAAAAGTCACATGGTTCTCATTCTTTTTATAAGAAGCAGCAGAGAGAAAGCTATCAGCTGACAAAGGAAGGATAAAATGTGAGCACTGGAAATGCCTTTGTCTGAACATGGCCTCTTGCTGGAACTCCGGAAATACAAACTTTTCAAGTCTGTAGGCTCAGTGACCTCAACTTACAAAGATCACTTTCTTCCCCCTTGTTCCTGATCTGGCACACTTACCCTCACAAACTCACACACACACAGACACACACACACACACAAACACACAGATTGTCCTTTTTGAATTCCTATGAAGGTGTTAAGCCAATCCATTGTTTTTTTGCATGGTCTTCAGAACGACCTTTTGCCATGTATTGGAACTGTAAAAATCTCTCTTCTTGAGAACCTCCTTACTCTACTATGAAAACTCTGGACAAGTAGATTATTGAATAACCCATGACTTTGCCTTTCATCTGATTAGTTCCTGCAAGGGATCATAAGACAACTGCCCAAAGCCCAGAGGCTTTTGGAATCCTGAATGATCACAGAGGGCTTTTTTTCCCCCTCTCTTCTTGAAATGTCATGGCCATCCTGAGCAGTATTAAAGGGGATCACTGTTTGTGTTAGGAACTAAAAAAGGAAAGGAAATAAAAGAAATCTAAAACTCATTTGGGAGAAATGAAAGTTCAACTGCGGGTTGTGTGTCATATGAAGAGTATTAAGCCACTTTCTTTCATCGGCTAGATTGTGGGGGATAAAGAAAGGCTTCTGTGGTAAAAAACCGCGTAAGAAATGTTTTAGGATTGTCATGTGCTGGCCCTTACAGAATGCTCTTCTTTCCACTGATACATGTGTGAACACAAACACTCGTCCACTAGGACCACTAAGACGGAACCTTGACCTGCATCCATTTTCACCCAGTGCTCGTGGATCCTGTCCTCAGAACCCACAGTGCTCTGCAATGTGCATGCTCATGTGATTGTAACAACCTGCAAAGGGTTTTTGTTTGTTTGTTTGTTTTGTTTTCTTTTGTTTTAAGATTTACTTATTTATTTGACAGAGAGAGAGAGAGAGCACAAGTAGGGGGGAGCTGCAGAGGGAGAGGGAGAAGCAGGCTTCCTGCTGAGCAAGGAGCCTGATGTAGGGCTGGATCCCAGGACCCTGGGATCATGAACTGGGCTGAAGGCAGACGCTTAACCAACTGAACCACTCAAGTGCCTGCAAAAGAGTTTGTTAACATGAATTAAAACTTACCACCACAACATCTTGTGTTCAAAGTTAAGTGTGAAGTGTTCTTCGAGATGTTGACCTGGATCTTCTGAGATACCCGCCAGTTTCGGCATTTTATTCTTTTTGCTACAAGTTGGCTTATTAAATACACACCTTGCTTTGTTTTAATTTACATAACTTTATTAGACTTTTACCATAAATAATGACTAAATCAGAATAAAAGGCCTTTGTCCGGTCCTACACTTCTGGAGTTTTGGGTTCAAAAAATACAAACCCAGCCTTCATTAAGCACCTGTCTTCAGCTACTAGTAGTGGCTAGAGTTACAAGCAACAGGATTCATTTCATTTTGTTAATCGATGGAAAGTCCAGTAATTTTTTGCTATAAACTCTGCTCTGGATCTGATTTCACTACCTACGTCCTATTATCTTTCATAATTTTTAACATGCTGAAGAAAGGCGTGGAAATCTCAAGCTCCGGTTAGTTCTAAGGTCCCATAATGGGTGCTTTCTATATATTCATTCATTTCATCCACATGACAGCCCTGTGAGGTACACGTTATTGCTGCCATTTTGCGGATGAGGAAGACTAACCTTAGAGTGTTTAACAAAATGGCCAACATTCACTTAAAAAATAAAGAATCAGAACAAAAGTGATTCTAGCTGATTGGACTGAATAAGACCAATGCCTGCATGCCTGCCTTTCTCTCTTTCTTTCTCTGTCAGAGGGCTTTTCTCCCCCAATAGATTGTAGAGTACTTAAGGCCATCTGGTTTACTGTTGTATTTCAAGCACGTAGTCTGGAGACCGGCACCGATAGAAATATCTGTTATCTGTTCAGCGGAGTTGAGTGGGACACTCTTGGCACAAAAGCCTGAAGGAGAGATAGTCTAAGACTAATGGTTTGGTAGTTGAGAGGATTCAATGTTGGCAAGTGACTATGGGCTCTCGATTCAGAAAGATCAGATTTGAATTCCAACTTCCGAAGCTCACTATCTGTATAATTTGCAAAAGTTACTTGGGCTCTTGAGGTCTCAACGTTCTCACTGTAAAATGGTGATAGTAATCGGACCTTCAATATTATCTATGTAAGCTGCATTTCTGACAGTTAGTAAATAGAACTAAATGCTAGCTCCTACTACCCTTAATTGGATTAACTGTGGGTGCCTTTTAACATATTACATAGTTTAGTTATGTTTATTATGTTTATCATTTATACTCTGTCACCCCGCTAAAATGTAAGCTCCACGATGACAGGGATTTTCATGTTTTAATTGTTATATCCCAAGTGCTTAGAGCAGTTTTGTCTAGTAGAACATAGAGGGGTAATGGAAATATGATATATTGGTGTCGTCTAATCCTGTTGCCACTGGCCATACGTGGCTACTACACACTTAATTTTTTTTTTTTTAATTTACTACACACTTGAAATGTAGGTAGCTAGTGTAACTGAAGAACTGAATTTTAAAGTCTATTTAATTTTAGTTAATTTAAACCTAAGTACCTGTGTGTGGCCAGTGGCATGCTATGCTAGCACAGTTCTAGAACATTACATGGTATACAGAAGTTTTAGTAAATAAAATACTTGTTAAATGATTGAATCCCTTCTGGACTCAAAGATCAAAAACAAAGGTATGCGACTGTGTATTGAGCTGACTCTGTACAGTGAAGCACTGAAGCGCTTTCCTGAGCGATCTGCTCATCCTGGAGGCCTCCTGAGGCTCCAAGATGTACTTCTGTGTACAATTGTAATAAGGCTTTGATTTCTGTTTCTTTTTGGTGATAGGTCAAGAAAGATTTGGAAACATGACAAGGGTCTATTACCGAGAAGCAATGGGTGCATTTATTGTCTTCGATGTCACCAGGCCAGCTACATTTGAAGCAGTGACAAAGTGGAAGAATGATTTGGACTCAAAGTTGAGTCTCCCTAATGGCAAACCAGTTTCAGTGGTTTTGTTGGCCAACAAGTGTGACCAGGGGAAGGACGTGCTCATGAACAATGGCCTCAAGATGGACCAGTTCTGCAAGGAGCACGGTTTCGTAGGATGGTTTGAAACATCAGCAAAGGTAATGTGACCTTAAAGGAGAAAGGTATTAGGCAAGATGCACAAAGAAAATAATCATGTAATCATTGTCATTATCATCATGATATTAATATGTGTTTGTCTAGTGAGTTGTGGTTCCCAAATTGCTTGAAGCCTTTCTCATCTCAAGGGATTGAGTGGGCAGGGCAGAAATTACTATCCACAATTTAAGATGTATTTGCCTAAGAGAGTAAAAAGCGACTTGTACATGGTCTCAGTGATAATGGTTAATAACTGTGTTTGTTTATGAAGCACTTACTATATGTCAGGCATGTTTTATATACATTTTCTCCTTTAGTCCTCACACAATCCTATTAGGTAAGTATGATTTTAGAGTCAATGAAAGAAATGGGTCTCGCATTCAATGTCACTGCCTTATCCATGAATTAATTGATTTACTCCATCAGTATTTAATGTGTTCTTCTGCATGCGGGAATTGTGCTTTGCCCTAAAAATGAAAAGGTGGCAAGAATGTGGAACTATCACATTGGGAATACAGGAATAATAGAATTAGAGAGTGGCCAGTAAGTGTGACTGTGAAGGACACCATGTTGTTTGGCACTTTTCACTTTTCTGGTGGGCAGAGGAGTAGCAGGGCATGGGGCAGAATCGAGGCGGGAAGATGAAGAACCCAATGTGGCATGATAAGGACATTATTCTTCCCATTCTGCCCTATGCTGCTATCTCATTTGTCAGAGGCATGGTTTTTGCTCTGCTCCCTTTTGTTTTTGCCTATATTTTTATCTCAGAGAGAGAGAAAAAAGCTTATATGGTAAAATTTGAAAGTTAAAAAAAGCATAAATTAAAAAAATAAATGTTCCACTGTATTTTTCTATTTCCTGTGTGCATATATTTTACATTAGTATATTTTTAATATATACATATATGAAATAAAATATAAATATAAAATATATGAAATAACTTGTATGTTTTATATTTATAAATGGATTGTATATTGAAATCTATATTGTATATTTATGTAATATGTATCTATTTGCATATAAATGTATAAATTTTACATTATTAGGAATGCATTCTGCATAGTTTTAGATAATTTTCCCATTTTTATTTATTTGTGGAAAACATATTAAAGACAGAGCACAGACACTGTGCTAGTTTCTTGGGATTCAGCTGTGAAAAAGATAGGCGTTGTCTCTCTACTTATGGAAATCACATGAAGGCCTTATTGTAAACATTTAAGCAATCATTAGAGAATGGTTTGAAAATATAATGTGAATGGACGTCATTCAAATAGTCTGAGGAGGAGTCTCTGACCCGTTCTATGCTGGAGAGCAGGATGGTCAGATTTTCCCTAGGGACTAGGGAAAGATAGGAGGCAGAGTAACACGGTAGTCATTACATTCCTATGGGAAAATGGCGAGGCTTTGAATGAGGGTAAATGCTGTAGGGATTGGAAAGAAAAACCTGATTTGAGACTCTCACTGAAGTTTATTTTTTTTTAAGGTAATTATTTATTTGAGAGAGAGAGAGCAAGCACAAGCATGGAGAGGGGCAGAGGGAGAAGGAGAAGCAGGCTCTCTGCTGCGTGGAGAGCCCAACATGCGGCTCGATCCCAGGACCCTGGGATTAGGACCTGAGCCAAAGGCAGACACTCAACCGACTGAGCCACCCAGGCTCCCCTCACTGAAGTTTAAACACCAGTGGGGATTAAGCAACTGCGTGGGTTGGGGGATGATAGAGATGGAGAAGAGGGTGGTGGTGCCACTTTCTTGGTCATAGTTGGGAGGCTCTTTTGTTCCAGCTGCATGACCTGGACGGTCTCAGTGTCTGCCTCCTGTCTCAGTGGTATCTGTGAACTGGCCCATGTATGGAAGTTGCTACTTCCAGAAGTTCCTGGGGTTTTTGCCTTCCTTCTTGGAGCCATGGTGCACTTTTAGTATGCTTTTCTCCTCTCTTCCAAAACCATTCTTTCCCCCTATTTCTTAGGATTTTTCCTTTGATTCACGACAGGGTATCCATCATTTACTGTTGTCTTCCTACTTTTCTTGTCAGTGAACCCTTTTGGTTTGTTTGAGAGATGATTCCTATAAAGAGAAAAATGTAGAGCAAAACTCAAAGGTCTGATGAGGTTACAGAAATTTGAGAAATAGGACTTTTTTTTTTTTTTTGAATGCAGGGCTTGAACTCATGGTCCTGAGATCAAGACCTGAACAGAGATCAAAAGTCAGACATTCAACCGACTGAGCCACCCGGGTGCCCCAGAAATGTGACATTTTTTTATAGTTTGATTTTGGATGTTAGTCTGGCTTTTTTCATTTTACATGGCAAAAAATGCCTGTGAATTTACCTATTCTCCTTATTCCTTAGTCCCATGCTCAATTTCCTTCTATGGCTTCTGCATATTCCTTCAAATTCCTTTCTTTCAAAAGAATTGCTCTCCTTCGAGAATTCCTTCCCTCAATAGGTTACTTTCCATCTGAAGGGCAAACTGGAATGAATGATTCATATCTCTATGGTGAGGGAGTCTTCCATCACTCATTCATTCATTCATTCATTCATTCAACAAATGTTACTGAACAGCTGTTATGTACCAAGCTCTGGGAATATAGAAATGTATAAAACAGAATCCTGACCTCGTGGATAACGATAACAAACAATAAAGTATAAGTAAAATATATAGGGTGTTAGGGGGAAAATGTTAGGAAAAGAAAAAAAAAAAAGGAGAAGAAAAGAGAGAAAAAAACTTCTGGATTTGCAGGGACAGCTAGAATTGCTTGTGGACCGAAGAAACCCTTGGACATTTCCTTTTACCTCACTCTGACAGTTCTTGCTTGACCATGGCAGTCAAACTCTGCTTAAGAGCATGAGGTTCATTAACTTAAGGCCTGACTGACCCACGGTACTTAGATATGGGATTTTTAATCCTCCAAATCCCTGCCAGTGTAAACTTTAAAGAGAAGCTTTGTACAGAGAGAGGGTGGAGGGATTTCACAAGCCTGAAGTGCGCTGAAATGCTAAAGAGGGTACAAGGCCTCATTGTACTGCGTTCAACATCTTCTTCCCTCCAAACGTACTGCTATTGAGATTGTCCTGAATGTCTTAATAACGAACGTGTCTCTCCGGTGCCAGGTTAGTATGCAAAGTCAGCATCTCGAATCTCTGGAACAATACTGCAGCGTGGATGCTGGAGTGTCAAACTGCTCCAAAAGTCTTTTTTTTTTTTTTAATTTTTTTTTATTTAAATTTATTTATTTGTTAGAGAGAGAGCGAGCAAGCACAGGCAGACAGAGTGGCAGGCAGAGGCAGAGGGAGAAGCAGGCTCCCCGCCGAGCAAGGAGCCCGACGTGGGACTCGATCCCAGGACGCCGGGATCATGACCTGAGCCGAAGGCAGCCGCTTTACCAACTGAGCCACCCAGGCGTCCCTCCAAAAGTCTTTTTTAAAAGATCTCTGGGAGCTCCTGGGTGGCTCAGTCATTTAAGCATCTGCCTTTGACTCAGGTCATGATCCCAGGGTCCTGGGATCGAGCCCCACATTGGGCTCCCTGGTGGGGGAGCCCATTGGCGGGGGGCCTGCTTCTCCCTCTGCCCTGCTTGTGCTCCCTCTCTCACTCTCTCTCTCTCTCTCAAATAAATAAAATCTTAAAATCAGACTGTCTACCTGAAGACAAGATGGCACATTTAGAGACTGCGGTCCACCTCTTCTTTGATTACAATGTTTGGGATCAGGGAACATTGCCCGTGGAGACCTTTCTCTTAGAAAGTGAATCTATTAATAATTAAGGTCCTTTTGTGTGATGTAGTAATCATTCTGTCTGGTAATAAACATCCGATTTCCTTTTTTTTCACGTCGCTACAACTTAAATGCACCAAAGGCCGTGACCTTTGGCTTTGTCTCCATGACCGTGTCTTGCAACAGCACTGTGGCTTGGCCATTTCTGAAGCTGAAGTTCACTCACTAGGACTAGCCTCCATCTCGCCGCCGGCCCTCCTGCTAAAGGAAATTTGCCCTCTTGCTCTTCAGTCTTCCGGAACGACTTTCCGTGAGAGTTCTCCTGTCTCATTGCTGTTGCTGGAACACTCATGGTAGCCTCTGGCTGTGCATTAAGAGCAAAAAAATAAAACGTGTGCTAGCTGGCATCACTGACTTTTTACACCATCTCTTCAAATATTAAAACCAAAGGAATAAAAGGGAAAACTGTCTCTCCTAAGTCGAGTTTCTTTTAGTGTTCAACCTTGGCATTCTCTCCCTTTCTCAGCTGTGTTTGCTTGAATTCCACCCGTGGATTCACTAGGACCAGATGATGGGTACTTGTGGTGATCACACGTCCCATTTTCCAAGGACATTCCTGGTTTATTCTGCTGTCCTAGGATAGTTATTGTAACACCCCCATTCCTGGGTTGTAATTTACATTTACACAATCATCTTACAGATCAGGAGCTCCAGAACCTCTCTCTGTCTGCATCATACCTGAACTCTAGTAATGTCTCTTTTATGTATTTCTGTGGCCAAACCAAGTCCTCAAAATACATTTTGGTAGATTTGTTTCTTTAGGAGGAGAGCCTTGGTCTGTTCTTGTTGGACCATGCCCAATGTTGGGAGTCCTGTCTTCTGGGACCTTCTCAGTGGCCGGTGGGGCTCTGCTATCTGCTGGCCCATTTACCTGGTATATAGTTGTGCCATGGCCTGAATATCCTCCGGTTGCTCCTTTAAGATTCGCTTTTATGGCCACACCCACCCACCTTCTAGGGTTGCCGAGAGCATTAAGTGACATAATATATACATTATGCCTGATTACACATATACACCAAAGCTACCCCTCAAACATAACATCCCTGTCATCTGTTTCCTCTGCCCATCCACTGGGCTGGATGTCACCATCCATACTTCGCTCTGATGCACACAGCAGCTACACTCAGTGGAAGAGTCTATTTCTGTATCTCTGTCCTTTCCAGACTGTTCCATCCTGCTTTTATGGTGCAGTGGTTCAAGTGTGGCTGTCTTTAGAAACAGGACACCAGGAAAATGCCTGGGTAGATGGGAAATAATGGAACAGTAATACCTCTCCAAGGGTAGTGACAGGAATCAAGATCACAGACCTGCAGTGCCCCTGGCTCATGTTCCCTTCCACCTCGTGTCCTGCTCCTGGCACATTTCTATCCTAGATATAGTGACTTTTTAGGCCCACCCGCTTTCTCAGAATGTTCTAAAATCAATAGGTACCCCGGGAAGAAACTTTCTTACACTAAACTCCACTCAGTTTTAGTGTCTTCCCTGCAGTTAAAGAGAAAAATGTTGCCGTGTGTCCTTCTGGGGGAAGGAGTATACTCAGCAGGGCTCTCTGTAAGAAGTTATTCATTTTTTACAGGGAGGAGGTGGTGGTCCTCAGCATAGTGGATATTTTTCATGTTTTTGGATTTCTGGTGATTATGGCACATTTGCTCTCTTTGGGGAACTTCCAGCCACAGCCGGCTTACCTCCCCGGGAAGAACCCATAAAACTTTCTTCTTTGGTTCTCTTTGCAGCCAGAGTACAGGCATTTGACCTAGATTCTACCAGTCATCCTGATTGAGCAAGTAGAAGAAGAAGGTGCAATACCAAGTCCATTTTTGGGTGGGGGGTGGGGAGTCGGTGGAAGAAGAGCAGCTTGCATCCTTGGGAGGCAGCAGAGTCTGCAAGGTCCTGTGCTTGACCCAGAAAGAGAAACACTGTTGGTCCCGGGTTCAGTTGCATTCAAGCTGAGCTCCTTGAAGCTTCGTGGCTTTATAGGACCCAGTGCTCCATGGTGGCTGGCAGCTGTGTCCTCATCAGGCCTGTTCTCTGTGGGGTTTGAGTTTCTGGAAGCTCAGGCTTGAGCCCATTTCTTTAGACTATTGAATAATCCTGCAACTACACAAACAATATCTCTTGAATAAACTGTCTCATACTTAGCTAGCTTCAGATTCCGTCTTGAAACCGAGAACATGGATTAATACACATGGTCAAATACATTGGAGAAAACCAACCTGAACTACAGCTTCCCTTGCTGTGGGACTTCTTGGGACTTTGCTGTTCTAATGTGCGTTCTGAATCTCCAGTAAGAACTGTGGCTGTACTTCTTGCTGTTTGCTAGATGGGAGCTTCACGTGAAGATTTTGTGCCTTAGCCTGAGCCTATGGCGTAGGCTTTATTCTTATTTACCATTTGCAAGAAATAAAAAGTTGAGATGTAGGTGACTTCTTTAAAGCTCTATAATCACTATCGTGTTTTTTTATCCTAACATACTCATTTTGTTCTTTCATATGTTAACATTTCAAAATCAAAGTATGCCCCAGTGCCAGTGTAGATTTCTAAAGTGATGGTGTGCTATACAAATAATGGCTTTTTCTAGTATCTTCTCCAAGAGGAGACGACACCAGGCAGAAGTGCCTAAATACGTTTGACCATGTGCAATACTTAACACAATAGTGGGGCATGCTTAGGAAATGCTGGCCTAGAATTCTCAGTTAAGGGAAAAGTTTTCTGTGTTTCCTTGTTTACTGAGTTCTTTATTGTTATTATTATCATTATTATTACCCTGCAAGCTGAAATATGCAGCGGTTAAGAAGTGGCTAGTTTTTGTGGAAGCTGCTTGAAGAGTAGTATCACCTATCATTTATTTTATAGGCTTCTGGAAAATAGGCACTTAGAAACATAATGTCCTTATACAAATTGGAAATGCATAGATAATTACCTGGGTATGGGTGGAGAGTCATTCTAATTCATTTTTTAGTGGGTTAAATATAGATCACCATTTAAAAAAAAACAGCCTTTTATATTTAAATTGGGTAGTAGGCCATCTCTGATTATTCCCATTTTTCAAATGTCAAACCATGAGAAAATTCTCGACAGTCACTGGTGCATTCACTGATTCAACACAATTTGTATTGAGTGACTGTCCAGGTCTGTGTGGGGAATGATGTATATTAAGGCCTTTCTGAGTTCAGGACATGCTATGAGGTGCCAGTTCTTATTCTTAAAATGTCAGAATTTCCTATAGGAAATAGATATTCCAGATTTTTGGCATCCGTCGCCAAAGAATTTAGATGAGGTTGTAAGGTGTGCCTTCACCGACTTACTTGCGCCCAGCACATTTAACCTTGGAATTTTAGCTGATTTGATGAGAGCTGTCTGTACTTAGGGACATTAAAGGAAGGGCCCAATCTGAAATCTGAAATCAGAGCAAAGTTAGAAGACATCATTTAAAGGACATGATGGCGGGGCACCTAAGTGGCTCAGTTGGGTAAGCAGCCGACTCAGTTTCAGCTCAGCTCATCATCTCGGGGTCCTGGAATTGAGCCCCGTGTCAAGCTCTGCACTCAGCAGGGACTCTGCTTGAGAATTTCTCTCCCTCTCTCCCAGTCTCTCCCCCTGCTCGCTCTCTCTCTCTCAAATAAATAAATAAATAAATAAAATCTTTAAAATCATTATAAAAAAAGAAAGGAAATGATGGCCTTAAACGGTAGTCTGTGCCATGGTAGTCTGTACCATATGGTGCTAAAAACTTGCGCATGTACTGTATGGTTCTAAAAACTTGCCCATGGTAGTCTATACTGTATGATGCTAAAAACTCAACCTACCCAAGATAATCCAAGATCTTCTGTAGGCTCAACTTCTTGACTCAAATTTAGACACCTTAGAACGGGGGTCAGTGAACTATAGCCTGCAGCCCAGGTGTAGCCTGCCCCCTATTTTGTAAATGAAGTATTATCGGAGCACAGCCATGCTCATTAATTTACATTTCAGGAGTCCTTTTTCCTCCTGGATCTTGATCCCCAACCAAGACTTCCTTCCCAAACTTCAGGCTTCATACCCTTCTGGATCTCTACCTGGATATCGCCTAGACAACTCTTCAAACCCCATACATCTGAAACTAAATTCATTAGCTTTTCTGCCCATCAGATCATCTGATGTGGAGACCACACATCCACCTGGACGTCTAACTCATGGTCCCTTAGAACCAGGTTACTCACCCTTCAGAACCCCTCCATTCCTGAGCACAGAAAACCCCACAGTGAGGTTCTCTCTTGCCCCTCCAGGCTCTGTCTCTGGTTACCTTGTCCCTCCGTTTGTCCCCTAGTGACACTAAACTGCATCACACCCCCTGTTCATATTTTGCTATTCCCTCTGTCTGGGACATGCTTCCTACAGTTATGCACCTGTCTCTCTCAAGTCTTCCCTCAGGACTCGGCTCAAGCCCTCTCCATTACCGACTCTCAGGTAGTTTCCCCCATCTCTTACCACAGTTATGTTAAGGTTCTTTCTTTAGGTGCCTGGTCCCTACGCTGCACTGGGAAACCCTCCGCCTTGTCCACCAGCTCAGTGGCTCGCATGCGCAGAGTGGTCATGTGGTCAGTGGTTATTGGACGGGACAGAACATTTTGCTGCACTGCTTTTCAAGGACTCTTTCAGAAGATTCTTTTACTGTATTATTCTTTTCCCTACCCTTGGTGGGGTATTTCTGTACTTAGAGAGCTGTGCAGAAGCAGAAAAATTAATTTACTGCTGTATTTCCCAGGAGGACTCTCCATTATATAACTCCTTTCATCCAGAAAGCTCTATAGACACTTTGCACAGCAGGGAGGTTGTAGTGCCCTGCAGTGTGGAGGGGGAGCAGAGAAGGAAAATGAAGATGAGGGAAACATCCCCCCCCCCTTTCATGCCTTAGGGCCTAGACTGGGAACTGCAGGATTGTTTGCTTGGTCATGCCACATGAGAACCCACAAGAATGTCCCATTAGCCTGTGGATCTTATTATCCAGCGTACTCCTCCTTCACACCCCAGGATCACAATTTAGCGGTTTTCTCCTCATTGAAATTCCTGTCATCTTGTTTACAGTCATCTCTCATTTTCTTCAGTAATTGTCGTTTGAGCCATGCACAATGGCTATCGTACTGTTTTTTTCTTACTACTAGTAAAATGGAGTCGCAGAGAAGCTTTTCAATGATGTTGAGTGGAGAAACCAGGCTGAGACTTCAGATCTAGTCCAGAACTCAATCCAGTGATGATGACTTTTTTTAAAAAGATTCATTTATTTATTTTAGAGAGACAATGAGAGAGCACAAGTGTTGGGTTGGGGAAGGGAGAGGGAGAGAATCTCAAGCAGATTCCCCACTGACCATGGAGCCTGATGTGGGGCTCGATCTTACCACCCTGAGATCATGACCCGAGCTGAAATCAAGAGTCAGATGCTTAACCAATTGAATCACCCAGGTGCCCCAGTGACAATGATTCTTAAAGAGGTGTAGATCAGGAACTCCTGAGGAGCATGCCAAGATTGCACATGGCTCAGCCTTGCTCTGAGGTGTCTGGAGGGGGACAAAATATGTCTTTGGAAAATAGTCCTCCGGTGATTTTGATAAGCACCCTAGTTAAGATGACTTGTGTTATATTTTGATAATTCATCCACTCATTTATTCATTCATTCATTCATCCCTCGAGCAGTCCTTGGATAGCTACTATGTATTTATGTAGACTGCTTTGCCAAGCAGTGGGGCCCTGATGCTTAAGGGCACAGACTCTTCCCATTAAGAAGTTTCCAGTGTCGGGGTGCCTGGCTCAGTTGGTTAGGCAACTGTCTTCGGTTCAGGTCATGATCCCGGGGTCCTGGGATCGAGTCCCACTTCAGGCTCCCCCTGCTCCACGGGGAACCTGTTTGTCCCTCTCCTTCTACCTGCCACTCCCCCTGCTTGTGTGTGCACTCTCTCTCTGACAAATAAATAAATAAAATCTTTAAAAAGTAAAAAAGAAGTTGTAAGTTTCCTAGAAGGAAACTCACAAAGACAAATAATTATAATACAGTATCAATATCCATAAAAAATTGGTGACATCTATGCAAGCTGTGGGGACACTTGAGGGAAAGGCTGTTGCCTCTGCCTGAGAGTGAGACAGCTTCCTTGTCACTAAGGATGAGAGAGTCCACAGTGGAAAGTCCAAGGCGGACTAGTGAGAGGAATTCCTTTTCCAGGGATGCTGTGCAGAGGGACATTAGAAGCCACCGTTAGGAGATCCTGGGTATTCTTAAAAGTGAAGATAAGCTTTTTGTCTTTATTCTAAGATATCTTTTTTTTCCAAAGATTTTATTATTTATTTGAGAGACAGAGAAGGAGAGAGAGAGAATGAGCATGAGCGAGGGGAGGTGTAGAGGGAGAGGGAGAAGCAGGCCACCCACTGAGCAGGGAGCCTGATGTGGGACTCGATCCCAGGACCCTGAAATTATGACCTGAGCCGAAGGTGGAGGCTCAACCAGCTAAGCCACCCAGGCGCCCCTCTGAGATATCTCAAGTAAGAACATATCACTGCTACAGAATTAATAGCTTTATCACTCACCGGAAAATTGTCAATACAGGACAACAAAAAATCTTACTATTAAGAATAATAGTGAAACTTTGTATTTATGAAGCCCACCCTTACTCTTCTTACCAGGCCTTGTCCTGGATGCTTTATTTCATTTACTTCTCACAACCCATTATGAATGAGATCCTGTTATTATGCCTTTTTTACAAATTAAGGAGCTGAGGCTTAGAGACGTTGAATGATTTACCCATGATCATATGGGTAGCAAGGGGCAGAGTCGGAATTAGAACCCAGATCCCTCTACTCAAAGCCCTTGTTCTTGTAAATCCACTACATTATTCATTATGTTCAGATTTCTTAAAAAGTGCATTGAAATCTCTTGAAGGCTGCTGCACATTTTTGCATTCTTTTAATTCTTGAGATTCTAACTGAAATATTTTGTTTCCTTGAAGTCAATTTTTCAGCATTTTGGTAAGTCTGTCATGTTTACCTAGAAGGGGCACGTACTCTTTGGCTTTTTGTTGCTTGTCTACTTCATTTCTGACGCAATCTTAGTCATTATATAGTTTAACTCTTTGGAGTTTCTTTGAACATTAGGGTGACTTTATCCGCATTTTGTAATGTAGAAATTAAAGCAGGACAGGATTTGAGTAAGTTACGCAAGGCCACACAACTTTGAGTCTCAGAGCTAGGATTTACACTCAGGTCTGGTTGATTCTGGATCTGCCTGGTGTTTTCTGGACCAGCGTTCCACCTTGAAGAGAAAAACGATAGGCACAAGCTATGTCTCCTCTGTCGGAACCATTGCCAGAACCTTCTGGGAAGGGCTGCTTCCTGTGTCAGGAGGGGTTTGTTACTAAGACATATTTGCCTTCTCCCCTCTCTGTGTCACTTCATTTTTTTTCAGTATTGATTTTGTTTGTCCCTGTTTTGTGGTCCTTTACCTTCTTTGATGTGTCTTGTTTGCCATCTTTGAAGCAAATGGCCTTAGATTTGTGGGCGGCAGCCCTGCTCTCCCAAGGCTTCCTGTTTCATCTCTGTCTGCCTCACTGACTAGTGAGGTATTGATTTCTTGGGCTAGCCTGCTGGGATTGGAGGAAAAAGCAATATCCATTAGATATAAATGAGAAGCAGCAGCTGCTTCTCAGCAGCCTGTCCATTGACCTGACATGCTAGGACACTGTTCAAAGACTAGGTTAGCCTGCCGTGTTCAGGGATATCCTGAAGTGATTAGATTGTCCTAGGTATGAGGTAGAAAAGCCAATGACAGAAAAATCAAGGGTTGTAAATCTATTTCCTTGAACTAAATGAGGTAGAATCATCTTTCGAGAATCACTTGCCTGTCAAAGGTTGCTCCGGGGGAAGGAAGTTCTCTATGGATAACTTTTCTAATTCTTGATCCTTTTGAATTTTCTGGGGTGGGCACAATCTTTGTGAACCAAAGGGCAAGTCCTCTGGTTTTCATGTTCCCCAGGGTTCCCAAGGTAAAACAGGGAGTGTCAGCAATGGGGTGCCTAGCATTACACATACACTATGTTTCTGAAACACTGTGTGTAAGTTCCATTTTTTAACAATACCTCAGAAAGGTCATTATGACCACTTTCCCTGGGTAAGTCCCTTTGAAGAGGAAGAGTTCTTTGGAAAGAGAATTATCACCCTCTGGTTCATCTGGTTATAAGTTTAGTTCTTGTGTTTCAGATTTTGTAAAGGACAGATGTGAGCAATAATATCAAATCATCAAGGTCTAAAGAGGTCTACTGTTACCACAGTAAGAAAAGCCCATACTTAACCCCCAGATTATCATGTCATTATATCTTCCTCTACCATTGAGCAGAAACACGGGAAAATAGATCTGGAGAGGACTTGGGAATGATCTTGTGGTCTAACTACTTATTTTATAGTTTCATTCTTTCATTCTTCAAATAGTCACTGAGTACCTCTCCTCTGTGTGACAGGCACCGTTCTAGGCAGCAGAGTTATACCAGGGAACACGAGAGATAAAATCCCTGCCTTCTTGGGGCTTACATTGTCATGGTGGAGACAGGTAATAAAAAGATGAATACGTACAACATATCGTTTGTCTGTGGAACTGAATGCTGAGAAGAAAATTCAAGCAAGGAAGGAGTGTAGAGCTAGTGTGGTGCATATGCACAGGATACAGGAAAGAGTTCAAAGGAAGGGGAACCCTTTCAGGCAGGTGACAGGGAAGGTTTCACTCTACTCAAAGGTGTTGTTTTGTTCGTTCGTTTGTTTGTTTGTTTGTTGTCAGAGAGGTGACAGGGGTCATGCTGAGTCTTTGGAGCATTATAACAACTTTGGGTTTTGCTTCCAGTGAGATGGGATGTGATATGATTTGATTTAAGCAATCATTTGGGTGGTCATGTTGAGCCTGGATTGTAGTGGGAAAAACTGGAAGCAGGACATTAGCTGGGACTCGATTGCAGCACCTACAAAAGAGAAATTGTGGGAAGTAGTCAAACTCTACACGTAGATTTGAATAGGTAGCAGATAGGATTTCCTGACAATCTGAGTGAAGGTTCTGCAAGAAAGAGAGGATTTGGGCAGGGCTCCATGGTGTTTGGCCTGAGCTGCTAGAAGAAAGTTGCCGTTTTCTGAGGTAGGAATCCTGAGGTGTGGAGGGGTCTTTGGGGAGATATCTAGACTTAGTTTTGTGTATGTTAACATCTAGAAGACATCTAAGAGCAGATGTCCAGCAGACGGTTGTGCATCATTCTGGAGTTGAGGAGAAAAGTCCAGGTGGCAGCTCAGAGGACCAAGTACTGATCTCTGGGCGCTCCCACATTTGGACGGGAAAAAGAGACCAGGGAGAGTGGAAGTAGTAGAAGGCCCAGGTATTTTTCCAGAAAAGCTAAGATTGGAACTCGGTGAACTCTTCTTAGTGTAGAATGCTAGTAAGATTACATGTAAGTAGCCTGAAATTTCATCTTCTTTTCCTGTGCTATTCTCAGTAGTAAAGTGGGAAAATGATGGACAAGAAAAGATTACACAGCATAGGCTCTCTCTTGAAAGCATCAAACTTGGGTTTACTTGCTGCCTTTCTGCTAGTTGGGGGGGTCTAAAAAGCAAAATAGGAAAGTGATGAAATCGTTTTCTCCCTCAATGCCATCAACAGTGTGCTTTCTTTCAAGTCCTTGGGTGGTCTCACAGAGACCAGTCTCCAGGAGATGATTGGAGCATGGCTTTCACTTGGTTTTAGAGAGGTGGGAGATACTCAAATCGACCTCTGAGAGCAGTGATGCAAACTCAAGTTTCATTTACAAACTTTGTAAATTAAGTTCGTCATGTAGACTGCAAGTCAGCTTTTATTTGCCAACAATGTTCAAAATGATATTTAACATTTGAAGAGTACTTGCAAATTTGAAAGTTTCTAATATTGAGTTTCTTAATGACTTCCACAAACCCTCTGATTCTTCACTCTTTTGTGAAATTCTTTGTTAAGAACTCCTGCTCGTTATTCATGCGAAGTGGCTCTGAGGACCCTCGTCATTCTGATTCCCTACCTGGGTGCTCTGTAATCGGCCCATCTGCCTTTTTTTAGTGTAGTGGCCAGGGCTGTTGATAATATACCAGACAGACTGGACAGAACATGGTATAATGAGGGTTTAACCTACCTTACTTTGATCACACTTTTAATTTTTTATAGTATTATGCTGTGTTAATTTATTTTAACAGCCATAGCAAATTGTTGACACATGCTACACTCATGGTCATTGAAAAGCCTCCTTATTTTTGCAAATGGTAAGCTGTCAAATAAGATCTTAGGCTACTGATTTAAGCTGCTGATCATTTAGACCCAAGTGTTGGATTTTATACTACTATCTATTAAATTCTCTTCTGAGGTTTTAATCTATGATTCCAGTTTCATTTTTAACCTATTACTTTTGCTAAAAGTAAAATGTCAAATTCTGTTAAGGTTATATCCATACACGTTTGGAAAAGACCCTAAAAACAATGACAGATGGCTGTTGACTGGGGGTTGCTCTCAGGTTCTAGAGGCTGACGTCATTTTCTAGCCACATGGCCTTTCACAAGATGGCAGTTTACCTCTTCAAGATCAGAGGGAGAATCTCTCCCCAGTCATCTACAATGGAGTCTTTTTTTTTTTTTTTTTTAAGATTTTATTTATTTATTTGACAGGCAGAGATCACAAGTAGGCAGAAAGGCAGGCAGAGAGAGTGGGGGGGGGAAGCAGGTTCCCTGATGCAGGGCTTGACCCCAGGACCCTGAGATCATGACCTGAGCTGAGGGCAGAGGCTTTAATCCACTGAGCCACCCAGGCACCCCATATAATGGAGTCTTATGTAAGGTAATCTAATTAGAGGAGTGAGTATCCTATCTGAGTTGTAGGTCCTATCTCTACTCAGTGGTCATGGACCCTGGGAGGTGGAAATGTTGGGGACAGCTTAGACTTATGCCTGTTATACTGGTTTCTAGACAGGAGCAAGTATTCTGGATAGGGTAAGGGCAAAAGAACTGTAAACAGTGGAGTTTTCCCACCCCACCTCCTCTTTTTTAAAGTTTAGGAAACAATAGTTTTACCAGAAGTTTACCAAATAGATTTCTGCTTATATTTCATTAATCATAACTACCCTTAGCACAGAGAAGCCAGGGAAATCCAGTTTTTGCTACCTATGACTGATCAGGATTCTGTTAGAAAGGAAGAGGAGATACTGTATAATGTGTAGATATTTTCCATGAGTGGAAATGCCAATGTGGATAAAGTAAATCTTACCTAGTTTAGAAAAGTGGGACTTGGTAATGAAAAACAAAATCACACAGAAGCTCCCACTCAGGATTGATCACCGTTAGCATCATATTTCCTAATTACATCATATCATATACAACTTTAAAATTTATCATGAACATTTTCCATGGCGAACTCTCTGTAGATGTCATTTTTAGTAGCTGAATCATATTGCACCATAAGGCTGCGCCATAGCATCCCCTCTATTTGACCCTCATCTTCTTATTCTGCATTTTGACAGTTTTCGGTTGTCACTATTATAAATAATGTCATTATGAATATCTTTATACATCAATTATTTTACGTATTTAAGATTTTTTAAATGGGGTTTTATTCTTAAAAGATTATTAGATCAAAGGGAATAGATGTTTGTACGGTTCTGATTACATACATTCATATAGATTTTCAAAAATGATGAACTAATTTATACTTGCCAAGTGTTTATATTTCTCTGAGAACACTCTAAAATCCACACTTCATCACGTCACTTCTGTCTCTTACTTGTGGGGCTAACAAAAATTTGCTCATAATGCCTTTTACGACTTCATCCAAACTTCTGATAAAAATGAGGTTAGCTCCCAACAGGGGTTTGAGCTCTGTGGCACTATCTTCTCATTTTACTTCGGAACCAGTCCACAGCCCCCTGTTCACAGGACGTGATGAGAGGCATTTACTAAACAAAACATTTGAAAGGCAGGCTCCTGATTGCTCAATCTGAAATCATTATTAGAAGAGAGGGAAGTGAGTTTGTTATATTAGGCTGGCCTTCTCTGTGTCATCTGTTAACCTCACGTCGCATTATTTCAGCATTAGGCTTTCCCTTTGCGATCAATTCTTTGGCTCTGATTAAACCCCAGCACTGTCTTCTTCTACTTTTATCTTTTTCTCCAAGCATGTCCTTAGACTTGGTTTGTGCATCCTGACCCTATCTGGATGAGCTCAGGCCCCCCTCGAATCTGTTCTGGGTTTACTTCCCTTCCCCTACCTGTTGTACATGTTACTTTCAAACCTAATCTTAACTGAGATGTTCCTGTAGTCAAACTGGTTTCTTTTCAATCTCCTTCCTCTTTTTTCTTCACTGGGTTACTCATGACGGTAGAGTTAGAATTTCTGTATCTGAGCTTCTCATCCTTAATTTTCTCTAGACTCAATCTTTTTTTTTTTTTTAAAGATTTTTTATTTATTTATTTGACAGACAGAGATCACAAGTAGGCAGAGAGGCAGGCAGAGAGAGAGAGAGAGGAGGAAGCAGGCTCCCGGCTGAGCAGAGAGCCCGATGTGGGGCTTGATCCCAGGACCCTGGGATCATGACCTGAGCCGAAGGCAGAGGCTTTAACCCACTGAGCCAGCCAGGCACCCCTCTAGACTCAATCTTACGGATTGCTTTACATCTCTGAGTAAAACCTACACAAGTTTCCATTCATCCTCCATAATTTTATTTTCCAGTTCATGAAAAGATGTGCTGTTTCCTTCCTGTTTTCTGGGCTTTGAAAGTAAAATAAAGATATTAGGACCTATACTATTCATGATTCAAGATTAGTCACTCCTCTGAATGTGAATGCTAACATGATATGTACACTTTAAAGTAACCAGAATTGTAAAATAGATGGATAAAATTATTTGTAATCAAACCACCAACTGATTTCATTGTTAACATTTTAATCTGTCTCTATTAATCAGAAATAGGGGTCTATTAAAAAGTACTCTATTCTGGGGCACCTGGGTGGCTCAGTGGGTTAAGCCTCTGCCTTCGGCTCAGGTCATGATCTCAGGGTCCTGGGATCAAGCCCCACATCGGGCTCTCTGCTCAGTGGGGAGCCTGCTTCTCCCTCTCTCTCTGCCTGCTGCTCTGCCTACTTGTGATTCTATCTCTCTCTCTGTCAAATAAATAAAATAAAATCTTTAAAAAAAAAAAAAGTACTCTATTCTCTCCATTTTAGGCTGTATTTACTCTTAAGTTGTCAACACACAGAATTGGCTTATATCTTATAGCTGTAGAGCTAAAGCTACATGTACACAACACCAGCAGAAGAAGGAAGAGAGAAAAAGTAAAAGGAACCCAGGGTCCATAAGAAAAGCTAAGTTGTCTTCTGAATCATATTTTGTAATGCAAGAAAGCATGTAGTACATCTTAAATGGTTCTCAGGAACACAGTTAAGATTTTGAAAGTTTGCATTTGAAACATAAATCTGCTTTACCTGGCAAAGTTATCATCCTTTTGAATTGACTTAATTCCATGGAAATCTATAAAAATAACCAGAAAAGCAGAACTAAGTTTTAAGTCTTAAGTTCCAAGAGCCTCTTTTATTCCTTTTCAAAAAAATTATTAAGCAACTACTTCCTACCTTTCTGAAGAGGTACTTCTTTTCAGATCATGTATATTTCAACTCTACTTACTTCTTTGTGCATGGCCAATGTAAGAGCTTCAGTCACCCACTTATTCTGCATATGTGAAAGTTATCAGATGCCACTAGAGCTGTATCTGTTTAATAATGTGCAACTCTATGGAAAAAACATTTTTCTGTTTCTTTTTAAAATCATACCTTACTTATGTCTGTCTACAATATGAACACACATTAGTGTAGGGGATTATAAATGTCCAAAAAGCTGTAAAGTAAATACAACAGAGAGTTTCCTGATTTTGCCTTAATTCCTCCATGGCCAGTTTTGGGCTTCTACTCCCAAACATCCCCTTTCAGGTCCCCCCACGGGTTATCCAAATGGAAGTTACCATTTCCTGCATACTGTCTGTCTTCAAGCCATCATAATTGGCTAATCATGTCCACATGACCTGAGTGGGGCTGGTCCTGGGCCATTCTCTCCTGGACTCAGAATTGTTTTCGTCTCGAAATCTTGAGTCTGAACGGGTGGCCAGGCTCATTTGGGTTCTTCCCCAGTACTCCCCCAGCTGAGTTTGAGGTTAAGAGGCCTTTTCCTTTGGGGGGGGCAAAGCTGTGAGGATGTAAGCCCAGAAGCTTCTGGAAGCTCTCTCCCACCTTTTACGCAAAAAGCTGCTGGGCAGATAGAGAAGAATGAAGCCGAGCTGATGGTGTTTGAAAGTCCAGTTTTATTTCCAAAAGTTCTTGGAGTTGTCTGGATCTTTCAGCAGTTCCGTCACTCCTGGGAGCTACCCTTTGATGGGTTTCTGATTTTTTGCAACCAAAAATTTATGGCTAATCATGTTGATAGAGTGCTAATCACTTGTTCTAGTAAGTGATTGCTTAAGTGTCTTCTTCTTAAACTCTCAATTTGAGAAATCGTTCCCATTGAAGGAAACATTATTCTTAGAACTTCCACCAGTTTAACTGCATTAGTCAAGGGCTGAAGATAGTCTCGAGTCACCTTCATTCCTGTTTGAAAGGAAGGTAGAATATAAATTCTCTCCTTTCACAGCTGATCAGACTGATGCCAAAGAGAAGACTTGACCTGTTCAGAGTGACTGAGCTAGTTTGTTGTGACGTCAGGGCTAGGACCCAACTCCCTTAATTATCTGTCTAAAGCTGTCCTGAATTTAAAGGAAGTTCAGTGTAATAGACATCAACAGAAAAGAGATCATAGTATTTTCTTGTGATTTTAATTGGTATTTGTCCATTTCTCTTTCCCTTTCACAGCTCAGTTCATTCATAAATTACTTGATGAGCACGTATGTGCTGACAGGCCCTATATAAGCTGCTGGTTACACTCCGAGTACATAAAAGGGCCACTTCTGCTCTTAAGAAGTTTAATATCTAGTAAGCTGCTGGAAGTCATTGCAACCATGCATGATTAAAACCACCATGGAGGTTGCAATGGAAGCACCAAAGAGCCCTACCCAACATCCACCAGGGAAGGCTCCCAGAGGGGATAATGTCAGGACCTTATCATCACCAACCAGGCCCATTGTCTCTAACTTTATTATTAGCCTTATCTCTCTCAACTCTCTTGGTCACATTTAAAAAAAATACACAAACTTCATTTGGGGCTAGGCTCAGAAAAACAAGAAAAGGTAAAAATACCTTGCACCCCCTAGGTAAAGCTAGAAAACCACAAGTAGAACAGAGAGTCAGTTACTAGATGTCTCTATCCACTCCACCCCTTGGCCATCCACAATTGCTTCTAGATATGCTGCCACTACTCCCCATCAGTAATGCCAGATGGTGCATAGGGCAACACCAGCTTTGTAAGACAGAGCATGAGATGAGAGTTCTGTGATCAGATGCACTGATGCAATAATGCACACTTGTCCTCTACTTGGAGGTGGAAGAGGAAAGGGGAACTACTTGTTTCTTTCCAACCCTCCCATCCCCATGTGAATCCTTCTCTCCTAGATTCACATTATTGTTGTGGACCTTTACCCTCTGTTCCCCTGTCTGCTGTGTTGCTTTTGTTCCCCTCATATCCTCCCACTCAAGATGCCAAAACTCTTCTCCATTTAATGCAAGAAGTTGAATCCCACGCCATGTTCTGTGAGCTTCTAGGACTCTGAGGAATCCAGGGTTCACGAAACATCTTTGAATCATTTTTAACTTAACTTTTCTTAAACTTACTTAACCATAACATGGCTTTTTCCCCCCTGTACCATGTTATGAAGCTTCAGAACCCACTTTGACATACCTTACTCTAATAAAGAAGTATGTTATGTCTGTCCTTCCAAACATTCTCATATATAACTTAATCTTTAAGCAATGTTGTGCTATTCCTCAAGTATTTTGTTTTGTTTTGTTTTTTTGCAGGGCTTTTATACACTGACACAATTGCTGAGTTCTTTCACATAGCTCACCAGGTTTTATTAACATCCTCAACGACCTTGTGAAAATGACATTATTTTTACCACAATTATAGGTGAAGAAATGGGGGCACCAGCCATGCACAATTGCATGCATGGTGACTTTTGGTAACTTCCCTGAGGTTATGTAGCTAGCACCTGGCAGAGCTAGGTTAGTTCTGAGTCCTCTTACTGCATCTTTCCTCTTAAATAAGTAAATACACAAATAATAAAGATCCAAGATACCGAGAAGATTCTGAAACTGGGAAATGTATCCAAATTTCACTTGAATGTTCAAGGCAGAGTAAAATGAAGTCCTTGTGAATCAGTTAGATGTCAGTAGCTAACTGCTTCCAAATGAGATATGTTCACTCTGTAGGCAGAGGGCCTACAGATAGAGAGGGAGTAAGAACAAGCCAAGCAAAGCATATTGAGAGAATGGACTTTGGCACAGTTCAGTTGAAGCCCAGCTAATGTAAGGGGCATCGGTAGGGATGAGCCAAGAGAATTAAGTTGGAGCCCTGTTGGTTGGCCCTCAGTTTAGTGCTTTGGACTGATTCTGATTAGGCAATGTGAGCCAGCAAAGTTTTTTTGAGCTGGGTATCAGGGTGAGGTATGACTGTCATACTCTTGAGTTAGAATAGTCGGGAGACAGTCTGGAAGGAACATGGAAGACAATTGCCATGGAAAGAAAAATGGAGGCATGCGATCATAGAAGAGACTCTGTAGGTCCTGGCTACGTAGGTCACAGTGACCTACGGACCTATGGAGCGCTTCACTATCATTGTTTCTAAGTAGAGGCAAGAGAGGCCTGGACTAATAAAATAATGACATGATGACTGGTGCCATAGTGTATTAACATGAAGATGGTAGAGCCTCTAATGAATAGTACCTTGTCCATGAAAAGGGATCGATGACTATTTGTGGAATAATAAATTATTTCATTTGGTTATATGATGCTTCAGTATTACATGATAGGAACTGTGATGTATTTCCTCCTTCTTTGCTACTATAAGTTTATAGAATGAAGAAAAGGGTAGGGTTATTCCACATCAGAAAAAAGAAAATTATATAGCATATGCTAAGTGCTACTGTAGGGAAGTTGCCCAGTCTAAAAATGACTTGGTAGCTGAGTGTGGAATTTAGGAGTCAGACATCAGAGATGTGGTAGGGAAGTGTAGACTTGGGTCCTAGGTTTGAGGCCAGAGTTCTGATAGTTTGCTAATAGCATGACATTGAAACATAAAAAAAGGTGCTAAAAGATGGATTTGTTTAGGATTATCAACAGATCACCTTTTACACATAGTTTTTGTCGCTATATATTTTCACCCAGGCTAATGCTATTCTAACAATCGTGGTAGAAAGAGCTTCATTTATGCTATCTGGAAAAGCAAAGGTTTCAAACTCTCTGCTAGATAGTTGAGGGCTAGACAAAAGGGCAGTATATTAAAAAAAGATAAAAGACAGGCCTGAAAAGTAATTGTGAAGTTTGAATTGACCATTCATTCAGTTTCACAAAAGTTGTTAAGATGATACTAAAATATTTATATATAACATATAGTCATAAAAATGTATGATACTACCCCATTTCTACTTTTGCCCCATATATAATTATATCTAATCTTCTTAATTCTGTTGGGTGGGTGCTATTATCTTTATATTATAGGTGACACCCAAGAAAAGTGACCATTTTGCCCAGGTTCATCATCTAGTTACTAATTACTGGAAATCACCTGGAATAGGTTTTGAAACATTGGGATATAAAGACTTATTTTTCAAGGAGCAGAATCAGCGTCCAATGTAGGTCTGCTCAACTGCAAAGCCTTTAGAAGTTCAGCTTGATTTTTATAAAATGGTTCAGTCAGTCTTCCTTCCATTTCACCCAAAAAGAATGGTGTCAAATCATCCGTGGAAAACAAGATAAGAACAGGCAGTTTGACTTGAGAGATAAATTCTGTGGTGAACACGTTTTCCTCTTCCCTCCCTGCAGAAATCGCCCACACCTAAAATTGTTTTCAGGTTGAAACAGGTCTTGTTACTCTTCGCAGGGCCCTTGTTAACTTGTTTATTCATTCTTGTGTTAGAATTAACACATTTACCCAGTATCTTTACCAATATCTTCCAAAGATATCTACCCAAAGATATTTACCTGGATCGTCCAGGTGCCTACTGTCTGTGGGCCCTGGGCTCGCCACTGGGCTGCAACCCGGAAGCCCTCAAAAGCCTCAGTGCAGTGGAGGTTACAGACTGACGAGCCATTACATACTGACCCGTAGCAGGTGCTGGAGTAGAAGGGTGCTTGTCCCCAGCCTGGGGGAGTCCGAGGCAACTTCTCATGAAAGGTGATCACAGAAGAATGACCTGAAGGGAGAAGATGAAAGAAGCAGACACTGTAGGGGGGCTTGTATCTGCGGATGTATACGTAATGTCTAAGTGCTTCCTCCGTGTGTAGCATTTAACTCTTAAATTCTAACAAGAACCCTATGATGTGTAGTTATCTTTAGCCTCAGTTTACAGAGTAAGTAGGGAAGGCTCAGGATTCGGATCTGACCTTGGTCCCACAGACAGGGACAATATCAGGTTTAAAGCTTGACTCCAAATCTTGCTTTTTCCATTATATCCTGCTGCTTTCTGGGATGACGATGTTCCAGTCTCGAGCCTCAGACTTGGTACATGGACGTGCCAGAATGAAAGCATCTAATTATCACAAAAACGAATTATTAAATAGATAATTTCTGCTCACAGCTAGCACTCGATAAATGAGGCTTGAACTTGAATTGAGTAAGCCCGGCAAATCCTTTGGACACCCAGCTTATCCTTTATGTGTCCTAGGCTTCTAGTCTGTGGAATAGACTAATAATAAATCCACCTCCCAGCGTGTACTCAGGGTGAAATGAGGTCATTCATGAAGCTTACATAGCATTGTACCCGAGTAAGTGTTCCATCATCAGTGTGTGACATACTTTAGCAAGCATAACTATTAATATTTTGTTTCTGGTGGGCCATTTATCCTCTCAACTGATGTATGGGAAAGTATTGTAACTGAAGGCTGCTGTGTCTTTATTAATGGGGTTTACAAAGTTTGGCTAAATGATAGTTTTTATGCTTATGTTTATTCTTTGTTTTCTTTTCAAGACTGATTATTGGGTCTCTATTACTGTTTCAGTATGGGACTCACAGTGAGGGAAATTAAAAAACAAAACAAAACACTGTATTAAAGCCAAATGTTGATCAAGGCAAAATCTAGGAAGGTTTTGATTCTTTTTTTTTTTTTAATATTTTATTTATTTAACACAGAGAGATCACAGGTAGGCAGAGAGGCAGGCAGAGAGAGGGGGGAAGCAGGCTCCCCGCTGAGCAGAGAACCTGATGCGGGGCTTGATCCCAGGACCCCGAGATCATGACCTGAGTCGAAGGCAGAGGCTTAACCCACTGAGCCACCCAGGTTCCCTGAAGGTTTTGATTCTTATAGCCATTTAGTAGTAAGTCATACATTGCATATTGCATTTGCCCATGTGTCCCAGGAATGGTAAACTCTATGAAAGATCTTGGCCAGTCCTAGGGTTGGCAGTCTGCTATGGGAGAAAAGACCAGGATAGGCAACTCACATTCCTCCAGAAGTTAAGGAAATGAGTAAGGTAGATGGCAAACTGGAGAGTGTGCCAGTGTGTCACTGAAGACATTTACAGTTAAAAATAAATAAATAAATACCTGTGGGCCAGACATACCATGTGGCAATGGCTCGTTCACAGTTTCTGAAATGCAGGAAGAAAGCAGTGGCTCTTAAGCACAGAGATTGCGTCATTTCCTCCGCAGACGTTTATGGAGAGGAGTGTGGTGCCCTGGGTTAGGAGCAAGGGCTCTGGGCTCCAGTCAGGCTTTGCCATTTAATAGCATTGACTTTTCCAAGGTCAGAGGAGAAGGGTCCAAGCATGGGCTGGGGAACCAGGTGCCGAAAGTTTGATTTGCTGGCTGTGTTACTCTGGGAAAATTTTAAACCCTCCATTCGTCGGTTTCCTCACCTGAGTTTTTCGTTAGGGTTAGCTTAGTTCATTAGGGTGAAGGACGTGACGGTCATTAAGTTTCCACCGGTGTCAGCTAACTTTGGTAATTTTGTTTAAGGACCTCTTATGCACCAGACACTGTGCTGGGAGCCGGGAACACAAATATAATAAGATAAAATCCATTTTTAAGAGCATGGAGGATAGGCACTGGTAAGTGCCAGGAGGGTAGAAAGTGCCAAGGAGTCCTGACGATACATTTCTTGGTGCTGAGAGAAGGCTGCTCGGAAGAGATAAGGCTTCTGGAAACAAGCAAGTATGCAAACAACAAGAGCTAAGAGGCAGTCTGTGTGATGCCAGGCAAGTCACTTTCCTTCTCTGTTGGCTGGATTTTGGGTTGTGTCAAAGAGAGCAGGCTGAATTAGCAATATCTGATTTCCCTGGTAAGTGGCAAGTCTGGAGGTATTTCCCTGCTGAGGCGGTGTTCCCGAGGCTGCTAGAAGGATGACAGAGAGATTAGGGAAGAGAGCTGTAAGGTACAAGGCCCTGGGGCTACAGAGGAGAGGGGAGAAATGGGGTAAGGAATGAAGTTGGACATGGAGTGCCTGGACAGGGCTGAGGCAAGCCTGGGGTGGGGCAGGGGGAGCTTGTCAGAGGGACACAGTCTTTGGAACTGTTTTTGTCTGTGAACTTGGCTCTTCTTCACCAGTATCTACATGCGAACCTGTGACTCTCTCCTGTCATTGAAGTGAATGTCAGCATGGCTCAATCTGTCCTTCCCAGCACCTGTTAGGTAGACTAAAAGTAACTTTCAGACAACAGGACATCACGAGGACCTGGTTATCCGAAGCGTGCTCTCCAGTGTAAAACTTTGGGCTTTGGATTCAGGCAGACCTTTGCTTGGGCTCTAACCAACTGTTGGTTGTAGCTGCTAAGAAGTC
Source organism: Martes martes (assembly GCF_963455335.1). Taxonomy (NCBI): domain Eukaryota; kingdom Metazoa; phylum Chordata; class Mammalia; order Carnivora; family Mustelidae; genus Martes; species Martes martes. The sequence continues at coordinate 72,631,686 of NC_137898.1, read as the reverse complement.
AGCAGGGAGAAGGAAAAGACAAGACAGAAGCCCTGAGGATTGGGGCTGGAAGCCGGGTTCTGCCCCTTCCTGTCCCAGACACCTTGCGTGTGTCATTTAGCCTCCGTGCTCCTCGCTTACCTCATCCGTATAAGGAGGGCAATGCCTCCTGCCTCAGCCTTTTTGTGAAAATTAAATGAAATGCCAACTTCTGAGAGCAACGTCTGAGAGAGAGGGCTCAGGTTAGAGGAGTCCCAGTAGAAGCTCATGATTGGGAAGAAGCAGTTACCGGAAGAATGCAGGGAGCGATGTTAGGCGTGGGGGAGGAAAGAAGCGCAAAGCAGACAAAGATACAGGTGTCTGCTGTGCCTGCCCCATACTAGATGTGAACTAAAGCAAATGAAAGCATGCAAACTGTTTAGCACTTATGTGCTCAATAAACAAGCTCTGACTCTTAGAGAAAGGAATTAAAAACTCCCGTTCTGCGTGAGACTTCTTCCAGAGGTGGTGTTATCCTGGGGGCTATCTGCTCTAATTAAAACTTCACAGAGCTGAGGAATTTAGTGCCCTAACCTCAGAGCCTCTGGTATACTTGGTGTTTTGTTTGAGGTTGATGCATTTAGAAAGATTAGAGGAGGATGAATTCTTTGCCAGTTCCTAACTAGGCAGATGTGAAGTGTTTCCGCTAGAATATTTTTCTCTCTGGCACCGGGGGTCAGAGATTAAATAATTTGCCACCAGACAGATGTTCTGAAGAGCTAATTAAAAAACTGACAAGTACCCAAGACCTCAGATAGTTAGATTAATATGCCATCCTCTACGGGAAGATTACAATCAGTGCAGCTTAAAATCACTGTATTAAATGGTACTTCCAGAAAGTTCACTACTGAAATAAAAAGCAGTGTCATTAAAGACATTTTTAATTGTACAAGTGTGTCTCAAATGTGGATGCACATTTTAAAGAAATGGAGAATCTTTTTAAAAATATCCATGCTGGGCCCCATCCCAGACCAATTATCTCAATGCCCAGGAGGAGGGCCCCGGCAATAGATTTTTTTTTTAACCCTTCAAATGATTTGAATATGCAGCCAGGATTGTGAACTACTGATTTAGAAATAAAATTATTTTAACATCTGTCTTATTCCTGGAGGACATTGCAGTGTAATGATTGGGAACAGGATAGGAAGTGGAGTTCGGCCAATCTTGGCTGGAAAGACAGATTGACTGAGATCACGTACTGTTCTGGGTAAGTTACCTAACCTCATTAAAGGTTGAAGTTTCTTTACCTTTAAGATATGGCTTAATAGCATCTGCCTTCGGCTCAGGTCATGATCCCAGGGTCCTTGGATCAAGCCGCACATCGGGGCTCCCTACTCAGCAAGGGAGTCGGCTTCTCCCTCTCCCTCTTCCTGCCTCTCTGCCTACTTGTGCTTTCTATCTCTCTATCAAATAAATAAATAAAATCTTTAAAAAAATAAAGATTTTTGGCTATTAGTTTTTTAATAGATTTTTATGAGGATTGGATATGAGCATTATTTCATAACTAATATTTCATAACACCCACTATATGCCCAACATGGAGTAGACACTCAACACCAGTAATAATTGTTACTAACATTTGTTTTCACTAAAATGCTTTGTTAGGAATTTTAAGCCTTTTTCTGAGGCATGCTTACTGATACGAATGAAAAGGTTCTGAGCAGAGACACAAAGATGGGGACACATACACCTAACACAGTCCACGCAATAGAACATCTTGTCACACTGCAGTCTATAAATAAGTCAGTCAGATTCAGTCTAAGTGTACATATCCTGAAAGTCATGGAATATATAAATTTCCTCCTGGAGACTTTACTAGCGTCTAGAAAAAATGCAAATAAAACCCCCCAGGTCGTATTTTGCAATTAAGCCCGCAGTGGTGTGTCTTCACAGCACCTAGAAAACGTAGACTTGGCTGTGTCTGCTTGGATGCCAAGTAGCTCAGGCAATTACATTGCAATATAATTGCCCAAAGGGTCTGAGCCTGTAGTTGCGCCAGGCAGGTTTGATTATCCAGGCTAGCCACGGACAGAAGGAGAGAGGAAGTTTGCTCTGTCTTGCCATTCTTCTAGGCCCTTGGCTGTGACCTCAGTGGTGTGTAGAAAGACAGTAGGACCAGCAGTACAAATCAGCTTTGCTGGAGGCCCTGACCGAGGGCTCTTACTTTTTTTTTTCTTATGCTGGAAACATGTTCTCCAAACATACTGTTCCTTATTTATTTGGGGAACTATTTTGGAGGAGCTGAGATGAGGGTCTGGCTCCAAGCGTGTGCTCTCAACATTTTATACCTTGCTTTTTGTGAGCGTATGATAAATATTGTGGTAGGTATTCTTGTTGACTCTTCTCCCTGGACTCACACTTGGCCCCATGATTAACTAGTGTGTGTCTTGAGGTCAGCCAATCACCCTGTCTCCTCAGGTGCAAAATGAAGAAATAGAATACACTCTTGTGTTCTTCTGATGATTCAATGAGAATATTGTGATAACATTTATTGAATCTGTATGCTGTGCCCTTGTCTGAGTATCTGTCTAAGTAGTTCACGTGTTCTAAATATGAATGTGTATTAACTTACAATCACCTGTAAAGTAGATTTCTTAATTCCTTGTTGACAGATGAGGACACTGAGGCACGGAGAGTGGTTAAAGTAATTCTTCCAAGGTCAAGTTTGGCTTCCTGCCTGTGCTCAAAACACTACATACCAGGCCTTTTCATAGAATGCACATGGTAAATAACAGTGTTTGCTCCTCTTTCAGGCTTCCTCTTTCAATTAATTTCTTTCTTTCTTTCTCTCAGATTTTATTTATTTCACACACACACACACACACACACACACAGTACAAGTCAGGGGGAGTGGCAGACAGGGACAGAGGGAAAAGTAGACTCCCCGCTGAGCAAGGAGCCTGATGTGGGCCTCAATCCCAGGACCCTGAGATCGTGACCTCAGCCGAAGACAGACACTTAACCAACTGAGCCACCAGGCGCCCCATTTTTATTTATTTATTTATTTATTTATTTTTAACTGTAAAATTATTAATTATCTTTGCAGGCAAATAGGTGTTTCAAAGCTAACCTAAGGTGGGTTCACCAGCGCACACTGTCACTACAAAACAACACAGCCCGGGAGGCTTACACAACATAAATTAATTTTCTCACCGTTCTGGAGGCTGGAAGTCTGAAATCCGGGAGCCGTCGCAGCCAGGGTTCGGAGGGAGTTCTCCGCCCCATTTTTTTTTTTAAAGATTTTATTTGTTTAAGAGAGAGAGAGAGAGTCCTCTTTCAATTTCTAATCTAAACTAGGTATGCCATGGCGAAAACACCATGGTTCGTCCCATAGGTATTTTCTAAATACTTACTGATAGATTAATTGATCAAACCGAGTGCTAAGGGCCTCTCCAGTTCTGTGTAGTCACGGATGCGTATCATCCGTGTCTCTTGACCCTGCACCTGCAGAAAGCCCTCAGTGACTCTGCCTGACCCCTTTAGCATTCAAGACTCCACAGCGGTCTAGCGCACGATGCCTTTTCTCGCCTCACCGTGTACCTCCGCCGTTTAAACGAACCTTGCTAGTGTTTAAGCTCAATTAAGGATGGGACTTCTTTTATCACGTTTTTCTTGGTATGTCTACTACTTAGTGGGAATCTGAACAATATCAATTGAACGGGCAAATGAATGTTGCTCAGCCGTCTTGAGCTGCCGCATTGTTTATGTTGTTCGTAAATATGCCACCTGAAAGCAGGCACTGACGGGCCGTGGCTCTGATGGTTTCCTTTGTCGACAGCCCCATCCCCCGTGACCCCCATGCCCTAACCCTGACACCAGCTAGCCTCCACTAGATGTGTTAAACTTCACAAACAACTTTAGCAGCATTGTCTTCTCTTTTTTTTAAAGATTTTTATTTATTTACTTGACAGAGAGAGAGGGGGATCACAAGTAGGCAGAGAGGCAGGCAGAGAGAGAGAGAGGCAGGGAGGTAGGCTCCCCTGCTGAGCAGGGAGCCCGATGTGGGGCTCGATTCCAGGACTCTGAGATCATGGCCTGAGCCAAAGGCAGAGGCTTAACCACTGAGCCACCCAGGCGCCCCCATTGTCTTCTCTTTTACTAAAACATTCCTGCGAGGCTACCACTAATTGGCCTTACGTTTTTGTTGTCTTTCCTCTAATGCTGATGAATTTTCATACATTTGTCCATACTTGCATTTCACTCACCTCATTAGTAGAGTTTGCCAAGGTGCACACTGAGGAAAGAGCACCCTACCTAAATGGCATGCTAATATATGAGTGGAGGTTTAAAGAATACTACTGACTAATTTAACTTAATATTGTATGTGTATGGGGGGGCCTTTTTAATGCTTAAAACATGTTTTTCCTACCACATGCACGTGTTTTTTTTCTAATATATGAAAGAGCAAGGAATTAAGATTTATTTAGCACCTACTGGGCCTAACACCATGGTAAGAACTTTTATTTGTTATTGCACTTGATCTTCAAAACAATCTTGCAGAGGAGTATGGCATGGTAAGAGCCATGCTTTGATGTTAGGAAGACGTAGGTGTAAGTTCTGGCCCCAACCCAGGCACTTCGTGATCTTGGGAAGTTCCTTAACGATGCTGGCAGGCCAGGTCCAGGGACCTAGAGAGGGTCCTTCAGGACTAGCCCAGAGTGTCTTTGGCTGTGCATAGGATGGGAATCAAATGTGAGCCAGCAGGAGGTGAGAGCAGTGTTTATTGAAGATACAGAGAGAACAGATATAGATGGAGTATCCAGGAGACTCAGAAAGGAAAGGAGCATGAGTCTTGTCTTTGTTCAGGGTCTGGGGGTTTTTACTGAGGTCAGTGATCTGGTGTATATGCCCTCTGAAGCATCCAGAACTTGGTTAGAACAGAAATGAGGACCCAGGTGTCATTCCTTGGAGCTAGGGTTCCTTCATGTCAAGATGTCTGGAATACGCATGTGATAGCTTTGACTGGTCATCCTCACCTGGTCCTTCCTTAGGTGTGATCTGTTCTGAAGAAATCATTAACTCCTTGTCCCTTACAAGGAGGACATAACGCTCTATGCATCCTGAGGCATGTGTAAAGTGGGGTGGGTGCAGGTCTTATCAAGGATAGAAGCAGGAAAAGGAGCAGAGAGCAGATTTTCATGGAATCCTTTGGTTTCCCTGTCTCGGTAATCTACCTAAACTTAAGTTTTCTTATCTGTAAACAGATACATTGACATCCTATGTTTGGTATTTGAGGTGAAATTTTGTTGTCTCCTTCCCTAACACAAGCGATAGCCAAATGGGAACCCAAGTGTTGGTTTACTAATGGCTGGGCAAGCACCTTAAAACCACTCAAGTGTAGGGCTTCTTCGGTGAGATGAGCTGGCCCATGAGGCCAAGGCCTGGAAGGCTGAGTGAAGCTGCCCATTCACACTGTCCTAGAATTGGAGGCAGTAGAGAACCTGGGCCAGGCTTCTAGTTTGTCACATAAGCGACTGGGCTCAAGAGCAGCTGTTGAGCTGGGTCTCTCCCAAAGAGCCAGGCCCCGTCTAGATCAGATTACTGCCTGAGAGCTGATAGTTCAAGTGTGACCCCCCAGGCATGACACCAGGAAGAGGAAGAGTGGCAGGAGGCTTGCCAAGCATGGGCAATGACTTGAAGGCCCAGTAACCCACCCAGGAGGAAACAGGGCAGAGGGAGGCTGATCTCTGTGGACTGGCTTCCACGGAATGAGGCAAAGGTAGCAAGGCCACCCCCAGCCCAGCCTAGCAATAACAACAGAATCAGTAAGAAAAAACAAACTCTTACCTTACAGGGCTTTAAATGGGATTAAGTAAGATTATGTGTATAAAGTACCCAGCATGTACACATCATACAAGCAGCAGTGACCACTGTCCCCTGTGAGGAGAAGCAGTTTTTCGTTAAGTACATATTGTTATCAAGAGCATGGCATAGATGAGGAATGGAGGGCTCAGAGACATGAATATGTGGGACACGACAAACAAGCCAAAAAAGCAACTAGAATTTTACCTTGTTTTAGATTTAGAAAAAGCATTTTCTCTAAGGCTCTGTAAATGAGAGAAAATAATCAGTCTATTTCCTGGAACTCCAGAAATTACCTTAAGCTTTTGTAGCAGGTGAACTCAGGACTGGACTTGAAGGATGGGGAACATGCTAATGAATGTTTACATCTAGTGCCATTAGCCCTAGATACCAATTGAAAACCATCACTACCTCTTACATTTTCCATGTAGTATGGCTTCATGCAGTGACCTCAACATACATACAGAATTCAGAGAGAAGTAGTTATACTTCAGATTGGACAAGGTCTTGTAGTGAAACAATTTTATAAAGTCCTTATCTCTTTATATGGACTGTGAGGAAACACTCAGAGATGTTCTTTACTGACTTTGAGTTTACTGGAGATCAGCAATTTGACTTTACTGGAGATGAAGGTGTTTTTGTTTAGTATGCCCATAGTGAATATTCTGTATTTCACAGTTTTCTAATTAGTGGGGGGGGGGGATTAATCTAGAGTAACTGAGTAAACAATGTACTTTATTTTTTAAAGGATTATTTATTTATTTATTTATTTATTTGAAAGAGAGCACAAGCAGGAGGGGCAGTGGGAGAGAGAATCTCAAGCAGACTCTGTGCTGAGCACAGAGCCTGATGTGGGGCTTGATCTCACCATCCTGAGATCATGACCTGAGCCGAAACCAAGAGTTGGATTCTTAACTGATAATGCCATCCCAGCCCCTCAATAAACAATGTATTTTAGATTTAAATGTTTGCTCCATATTTTCCCCAAATCGAAGCTTATTTTATTCTTGAACAACATATTCAAATTTCTGATTTCATATTTTCCTTTGAAGAGTTACATCCATCTGGATTGTCAAGGGAATATAATAGTGAGGGCCCTAAATCTCAGTGGCCTGAAACAACAGGGTCGTAACTTTCACTCATGCCACATACATCCTCATGGAATACTTGGCTTCTCATGATCCTCATTCATAGACCCAGGCCAAGAGAATTTCCATCTCTGTGGTTCTGTGATTGCAGAAGCAGGGAGAAAAGAGCATGGTGAATTAAGCATTGCCTTTTATTACTTCTATATGAAAGTGAGATGTGTCATTTTTCCTCCCAGTTCATTGTCCGCTGAAAGTCACGTGTCCATGACTCACCCCCAAGAGGTGACAAGCAGTGCGTTCCTACCATTTGATCTAAAGGCAGCCAGCCAGAAAATACCTGTGAAATCACTGCTGACCCCTAGAAGAGGTGTCTTATTATTCTTATTTCCTATCAAGGTCACAAAAGTAGTATGTGGCAGAGGGCAGTTATGAACCTAAGTCAGCCTGAAGACTTATGTGCCTCACGTAAAATTATGCTACAGTGTAAGAGTATGTAAAATTAGAAAATCTCCCTCTAACTTAAATTCAACCTACTAAGAGGAAGTGAGCCCACTAAATACGATTTCTCCTGAAGGACAAAACAAGTTTGTTTGTTTTTGTGAAGGACTAAAAAGTAAGGCCTTGGAAGAATGAGAGTGAGGGGACTAGATAGAGGATACATGGATAGAGTATAAAAGAGGTATTTAAAGGAATTGCCAAAAAAATATTGTCCTTTGTCACTTACAGATCCCTGCTCTGCCGTTATTTTAGAATATTGATAAGAAAAACTGTTTGTTTTTTTCCCATCTGTAGGAGAATATCAACATTGATGAAGCCTCCAGATGCCTGGTGAAACATATACTTGCAAATGAGTGTGACCTAATGGAGTCCATCGAGCCCGACATTGTGAAGCCCCATCTCACGTCACCCAAGATTGTCAGCTGCTCCAGCTGTGCCAAATCATAGTAGGCTTCTTTGCTGGCATCTGACAGAAATAATCCCAGTATCTCATGTCTCAATTCTTACCAATTTGAGTAAATGTCAGGATGGGGATACACACGTGGCAAGCCAAAGATCTATGCTGGTACCTTTCCTAAAAGAGAGAAAAATAGCCAATGTTCTTTTTTATGTTTCTGCCAGCATCAGCACAGTGTTTACAGGCTTGTTAAATATTTAGTCTGTTACAAAATTCTGTCTTGTAGCCAACCGCAATTCTGTAGGGCCAGCATCGGCCCTGTTACTTGTTTCTTGAAATCAGCCAAGGCCTCAGGTCTGAAAGAGAAAGGGGAGAGGAGCAGACTAGCTGTCAAGTTAAGCACTGGCATTCACTTTGCCTCCGGTGCCTTTGTCCAGATTTCAATGCATTCTCTGCTGGACTGACAGGCCTTTTAAGTAGAAATAGTTTTTTTCTCCAGAGATGACCTCCATTTTCAACAGACCGAAGTGTTGTCTCCGATGTAGCCCTTCAGAGTCATGGACATAGGTTTCCTGTGCTTTTGTTGCTTTTATTGTCACTCGCCCTGCCCTAAATGTCGGTTTAACTGAAAACTGTATAAACAGACCTGTCTCCATATGTGCCTTTCTGCTAGCTTTCTCTGACTCAAACTGTGGGACCCTTCTGTTCATGTAATATATATTATATATATTTTCACAAATGGAAAAGAAAACATTAAAAGATGCTGTTTCCCTATTTCTGAAAAGACTGTGAGTTTCTTAGTGTTGTGATTTTTTTCTTTGACTATGTGTCCATGGCTCTCAAGAACCATTTCTAAAATTTTGCTTCAAAAAGGGGATGAGAAACATACACTTGAAGGAACTTCTGGGCACTGTTATACTGAGATGAGTCTGTCTATTGTTCATATCAGCTTCTAGGCCAAGCATTGTATCTATATATTCTTGGTTAAGCAGAGGAATATATTCTCATATTCTCTGATCAAGAAAGGTACCACGCCCATTGACATGCAGAGAAACAACTTAAATATGCATAGTACCATTTTGGTTTACACCAGGGCTATGGTGCTGATATGCTGTGGGTAGCTACTACTTTTTAATGGCATTGAATGGCACCATTGAGGGCCACATGGGTGGCTCAGTGGGATTAGTGTCTGATTCTTGATTTCAGCTCATATCAGGATCTCAGAGTCACGAGATGGAGCTCCATATTGGGCTCCACACTGAGCATGGAGTCTTCTTGGGATTCTCTCTTTCCCTCTGCTTCTCCTCACTCATGCTCTCTCTCTCTTTCCAAAAAAAAAAAAAAAAAAAAAAGGCAGCACTGACATAATATACTCACAGGAGCTTTATCTTTTGTAACAGATGTTTTTGAGTGTTCTGACCTGATACTATCTTGGCATTCACTGTTCCTATAAGCACCAACCACTCAGCTTCTTATTATAAGTATTTGTGACTCATTTGCTGAAGGCGTTCTCTGGCCTCTGAAGCACTTGACACATGAGGCAGGCAGGTGAGAAATTCCAGGAGTTAATGTCTCCAGGAGCAGCTCTCAACCAGTGATAGTAGGAATTGGGGGTTGAGTGGCCTAGGTTCCTTGTCCCTCAAGAACAACATTCTGAGGCATGCTTTATGAAGTCTCACAAAAGTCCCCGGTGGGGTTACACCCCTGGTTCTCACAGGGGAAACCTTTCATCTGACTCATCTTGTACGAGCTTCCCTTTCTTTTTTCCTCACTTCCTCTACTGGTCCTAACTGGGTTCACTTCCCAAATAAGCTACTTTCATTCAAGTCCCTGTTTCAGGGTCTTATGGGGAGCCCAAACCTAGCCTAAGTTAGCTGAGACAAAGATGGCCTAAGAAGCAGATTCTCAGCACCAGCTTCTTGAACTGAATCATTCAGTACCTGAGTGGCAACAAGGACCCCATTGCTATTAAACAATGAGGTGGAGCTAATCCCTAGTAAACAGTACCACCATAACTAGTAAGACTCATCAGGTGGATTGGGATAGAATATGGAAGGAAAGAATGTCTACTGCTCTTGTGTTTGAAAGACATAAGATTGTAGAGTCAGTTAACTTCCAGAAATTCTGTACGAGGATACCTTATAGTCTTGAGTCAGCCAACAGTCATCTCAGGATTTGGTGTAAAAGCTTTAAGACCTCCAAACAGTAATCAAAATGATCTTCATTTTCTTCAGCTACAGGATAGAGAGGATATACTGAAAATCAGGCCCAAGATTTGATTCTAGGAGAAGCAGACATTTAAAGGAGACTGACTTCATGGAGCTAGCAAGTCCCCTCCACTAAAATCAGAATTCTTGTAGGACAGGAGATAGACACTGAAATATAAAAGGAGATATTTGGATAGATGCTCTTAGGAGTCTTGACCCCGAAGAGTCTTCTGAAACTGTGGCCCAGTAAAAAAGGCCCTTACCCTTTCCTAGGGGAGAACAGCTACTTGCCACATCAACGCTACAGCCTGAGGAGGATTTTTAATAAGGTGATGCTTTTCCTTCTCAAGTTCTGCTCTCATCTGCCCTCATTGCTTCTAGACAAATAACTAAGATCAAGTCTCAGTACGAGCTGAGTAGAAAAGTAGTAAAGTTCTGTGTTGAGGGATGAGATGGATTATTAATCAAATGAACTACAGAGCCTGGCTAATAAGTAAGTACTGGTAGGAATCTGAAGAATGTTCCCGATTTGGTCTTGAGATGCAATCAGGGAGGACAGAATGTAGCACCAGATGATGGATGATCTATTTCTAGGAAAGCACTCTTTAATGAGTTAATTTTTAACACTCTGGCAAGTGAACTTGGAGCCGATCCCAATGTGCTACTAGAAATAGTTCTTTGAAGCTTCGAAACAATGTTGGCCTAAAATGAATGATGTGGAAATGCCAGAACTACCTTGGCAAAGTATTAGAGGAGAATTCCAAGGTCTCAGAGAGGCGGGCATATGATAATGTATTTATTTGGTGATGTCAGAGAAACTACCAGTTCCTTATGTTCCTCAGGAAAGCCCAAAGACACCCCCTTCATGAAGACAGTAAGAAGTGTCCCCACCAGAGGGGTGCCAGCATTGATGAGAAGGTCAGCAGTGGCTCTTCTCTGTAGCAGGTTTGAGACTGTAAGTATGTTGCTGTGTTTCACTGGGAATGACACTGACATGGCTAAGACTCGCCGTGTGGTACTCCTCTGACCCAACATTAGTATATTCAGGGCTGGGTCCTGGAGAGCATCCAAGGTCGAAGTGGAGTGAAGCTTCCTACTCTCACTTTCTTTTTTTTTTTTTTTTTTTTTTTTTTTTTTTTTTTTAAAGATTTTATTTATTTATTTGACAGAGAGAGATCACAAGTAGGCAGAGAGGCAGGCAGAGAGAGGGAGAGGGGAGCAGGCTCCCTGCTGAGCAGAGAGTCCGATGCGGGACTCGATCCCAGGACCCTGAGATCATGACCTGAGCCGAAGGCAGCGGCTTAACCCACTGAGCCACCCAGGCGCCCCTACTCTCACTTTCAATAACCAACCTAAGAAAGCGAGCTTCCTCTCATTACAAGCCCACATTCTGCAGAGTCAGAGGTCTTGATAATTCCACCAGGGGACACGGTCAAGGTTCGGCTGGATCTATAGCTTCAGCTGCTGCCTGATTACTTTCGGCTCCTTGTACCCACAGGCCTGTTGTTGGAGAACGTGGTTACTACACAGGCAGGGGTAATTCGTCCTGATTACCAAGAGGATAGGGTTGCTGCCAAATAACAGAATGGGGAGGGGTGTGTCTGGAAATCAGTGGACTCCTGGGGGTGCCTCTTGATGCTTCCCTGCTTAGTGAGAACTGACAGGGCAAGTGACCTGATAACATCTTGAGCAGGACATGTAACCAGGGCCTCATACTCTCAGGAATAAAACTATGAGTTCTTGCCCCATGCAGGGACCCTAGCCTAGGAGCAGGTGGGTCAGGGGAATGGAAGTGGTAAAGGAGGGAAATGCTGGGTACCGAATATTGTCTCAGGATTAACTACAGCAGTGGAGATTATAGCTTGTCCTACCAAGCCTTCATTATAAGTTCTCTATTTCTGTCTCTCTCTCGGAACTATGACAAATAATTTCCCTAAAAAAAAAAAAATCAGTGAAAGGACAGACTGAACTTAACATGCAGCATAAGTGAATCTGAGATATGCAAGGCATAGCGAGGAAATGCCCACGTCTCCTCAGCATGCGGCTTCCGATGGTAATCCCCTGCAGCTCTGCCTGAGCATTCTCCAGAAGCATGGGCTGTATTTGCCATGCATGCTGGGCAGACCAGAGTGCTGCAGAGTTAGCCCTGCCAGGAGCAGTCTCATCTGAGGCTGACAAGAGAAGTAAGTAGTTCAGCGTCCTCCCCTCCTCCGGTGGGATAAACCCGAAGTTTACTCTACGAACCCTCAGAGACCCCCCACCCCCCGCCCCGGGACTGAGGCAAAGTTTCACACAGTGGTGACCTGCTCATTGTCACAACCTGCTTGCTTTCCTTTCCTGCTCTGCTTCTCTACTCCTCTGCCAGTACTTCTAAGGATCATCCCCCAATGAAGAGATTCTCATTTTTAAAAAGATTTTATTTATTTACTTATTTGGGAGAGAGAGAGTGAGAGCAAGCAGAGGGAGGGAGAGGGACAAGCAGACTCTGTGCTGAGCACAGAGCCCAACACCGAGTTTGATCTCACCTCCCTGAGATCATGACCCCAGCCGAAATCAAGAGTTGGTCTCTTAACTGACTGAGCCACCAAGGCACCCCAGGGGATTTTCATTTTTGATTGAGCTTCCACTACTAATAGTTCTTAAAACATCAGCTCATCCAGGCAGTAATTTTCATTACCATGGAGTCTCTAATTCACTGCTTTTCTTTCTAAACCTCCACTGAAATGTGGTGTCTATGCATGGTAAGATTAGAACTGCCCTAATCCACCACAGAAAATTGTTATTTACACAGTCTTCAAAATGAGTATCTATTGATTTATTGACTCCCTTACTCCCTCAACAAATATTTATTGAACAATGACTATACTCCCAGCATTCAGCTAGACACTTCTCTGGATATACAAATGACTAAGTGTGGTCTCAGATCTCTTATTTTTATTTTTTCAGCAAGAGGATCCTATATCCTTTAAAATAGCGAACGCTTCACAATTTTGCATGTCATGCCTCCACAGGTGCCATGCTAATCTTCTGTGTATTATTTCAAATTTAGTATATGTGCTGCCGAGGTGAGCACCATGGTCTCAGAACTCAAGGTAGGAATTCAAATATGTAAACAGTTTACCATGTATCAAGAGAGAAGTCAAATGTCCAAACCAAGATATCTCTTACAAAAAATCGGCTGTTTTTAAATGTAGAGACTGCGGCTCCAATTGTGTTTGAAAAAAATAGACTATATGCGTTTACTCTTCTCTTCCTGAAACACGAGATCTAGCTACACTAGACTATTTTGTTCAGCTAACACTTCCTTCTGCTGACAATATTCTTTGTCTATTTTGGCCTGGAAATCCTACCCTTTCTTCATGGATTGGCCTAATGGCACAGCCCTGCAGCCTTGTAGGTCTCTATAAGTAACTCAAATCTCTTTCCACATTTGCTTAGCTCTTGTCACATGCTGTATGATAGCGATACAGTCACTGTTATTTATAGAATACACACCATGGATAGTCACTGATATGTAAGCTCTCCTTTATTATGTCATTTAATCCCCACAACACCACTACAAAGAATTACGCATTGCCTCATTTTATATATGTAGAAATGGAAGGACAGAGATACTGAGCAACTTGCCAAAACTCACACAGCTACAGACTGGCAAGGCAAGGATTCCACCCCTGGGAGCCTAATCACAATGTCCCCGCTCTGAACTGTGACACAAAACTCTCTCCTCTTAGATTTCTGGAGGGGGCACTGTTTGAATGCACAGCACAATAGTCAGCCCAGGAAATGCCAATAGACCTTATCATATGCCACATGCTACCAACCACCTCTCTTACCTACTGGGAGAGGTGTTGTCCTCTTGTGGTGATACATGAAGAACACTTAGCATAGTGCCAAAACCATAGCAAGTAATTGATACGTGTGGTTATTATGATACTGTTCTTTCTGCTTATTTATTAAATCCATGTAGTGGGAATAAAGCTGTCAGATAAAAATGGCAGATATTTTTGGAGGTACCAAAATTAGAACAACAAACCTGTAGAGATAGAAAGGAGATTCGTGGTTGCCCAGGGTTGGAGGGGTTAGGTGTGACTGCTAAAGGGTATAGGTTTATCTCATAGGGGTGATGGTAGTGATCGAAAATTGATTGTGGTGATGCTCGCACAACATTGTGAATTTATGAAAATCCATTGAATGTTATTCTTTCAATGGGTGAAATGTATGATATGTAAATAAATAATAAAGTTGTGATAAAAAACTAGGGCCATAGGAGAAATCGGTATGGGGTTATCGTTTCCCCCAGTGCATTATCTTGTCCCTATGTGGAGACTAGTCCTGCTGTTAGTCCCCAGGAAGGAATCTCACAAGGCATCCTTTACCACTGCTGGCATCTGTCCTGGTAGTCATCACTTCTGAATTCATGACTTGCTCTCAGATGTTGGAAGGAGTATTATACCTGGATTTGGATTTGGCTGCATCTGAGCTGTTTGGGTCTGAGAATATCCTTTGTTTTCTGGGCACCCCAGGCACAGAGAATTCTCCAACATTAGAAAGGAGTGTAAGGAATCCCAGCATAAATGTCAGAGGTGCTGATGGGCTAAGTTTAAGTAACTGTTAAAGAGGGGGCCAAAGAATGTCTGAGAAGTTTACACACACCATCACACTTGTTGAGTCTGAAAATTTCATTTCAACAAACCAACTTATTTGTTCAATTGTATTGATTTTCAGAATATTAATCCCCAGGCCCAGGCCCTAGAATATTCCTAAGTGCAATGTACTCCTTGAAACTGTAATTAATGGTAGGCATAAGACTCTGGAATTCAAACTGCCAACTGGCCCAGATGATGCTTTTTATTAGAACAAAATGTTCTTACAAAAGGGCTTAAAGAAAGCTTATGAAAGCTTTTTTTTTTTCAAATGTGAAATATCAAAGCATTCTATTGCTTGTAATACAATACACTGTCTTCTGTTTTCTTCTTGGACTGCACTGTTAAGAAGTTACTTTATACCAAATGTATAACATCAGTCACTTTGCATTCCCTGAACTCCTTAAATCAAACAGCTATCAAGTGACTGCTCTGAACAAGTTGCTGCATTTGGTGCATTTAAGTGGATCCCATGTCAAGGTCTCTACTAAAATGCTTAGTGCTTACTATATGTTAGTGTCTTTCCTTTCTCTGTGATGGTTGTTGTCATGGAAACATGAGAACTAAAAGTCATGGGTCCCTGCTCTTTAAGTTTTGCTATTTCCTCAGGGAGATGGGTAAGAGTTAACAAGACAGGCAAAAGATATAGTTACTGATCAAAAAAAAAAAAAAAAAAGAAAAAGAAAAGAAAAAAAGGTCATTTTCTGTCTCTACTACATGGCATTCTTCATTTTTATCTTATTATTTTAATAAATGTTAATATTTATTGTTCAAGTCTTATATCTTTTCCAAACAAAATGCCATTTCATCATCATGATCTCCCTATGGGGCGGCGGGTGATTTCACGATTTATGGGTCAGAAAACAGGATGATAGAGAACAATGGTCACATATATCATACGATTCTAGATGGAACTTTTAGTCAGTGTATCTGCCCTTTTGGCCACAGTAGGCTAATCAGAGTACCTCATTCTTCCTGGCTAAAGTAACAGATCTAGGGGTGTGCTGGTGATTCCACTAAACCAGTCGAAGCTCTCTTGTGCCTTCCCCTCGAGAGCTTTAAGATAGGGGGCCATGGGAAATAGTCACAATTTGCTCACACCACAGGATGTGACAGTTCGGGAAGCACATGCCAATATGGATGAAGAGTTAAGAAGGAGAGAAAGGAGAGCAGGAACAAATGAAAACCTGATCGGAGTCCCTTAGCCCAGCTGTGTCTGAAACCTGACTCAACCTTTAAGTTGTGTGATGCAATAAATTACTCTTTGGTTTCTTTTTTTCTCTGTTCAGGGCAGGCTGAGTTGATTTTCTGCCACTTGTAACTCAGGCACCCCCCACTATTATGCCCACATGGTCATTAAAAGTGGAGCTAGTGATGTTGAACATCTTTTATGTGTCTGTTGGCCATCTGTGTGCCTTCTTTAGAAAAATGTCCCTTCAGGTTCTTTGCCATTTTAAAATTTGGATTATTTGTGTGGTTTTGTATGTTCAGTTATATAAATTCTTTATATGTTTTGGATATTAACCCTTTATTAGATATATCATTTGCAAGTATCTTTTCCCATTCAGTAGGCTGCCTTTTTGTTTTGTTGATGGCTACCTTCATTGTGCAAAAGTTTTTGTTTTGATATAGTCCCAATAGTTTAATTTTTCTCTTATTTCCCAGAGGAAACAAATTTAGAAAAATGTTTCTATGGCTGAAGACAAAGAAATTACTACCTATGTTTCCTTCTAGGAATTGTATGGTTTCAGGTCTCGCATTTAGGTCTTTAATCTATTTTGAGTTTATTTTTGTGTATGTTGTAAGAAAGTGGTCCAGTTTCATTCTTTTGTATGTAGCTGTCCAGTTTTCCCAACATCATTTGTTGAAGAGACTTTTTTTCCATTGTACATTTTTTGCTTCCTTTGTTGTAGATTCATTGACCATGTGATTATGGATTTATTTATCGACTCTTTATTCTGTTCATTTGATCTCTGCATCTATTTTTGTAGCAATATTATGTTGTTTTGATTACTATAGCTTTGTAGTATATCTTGAAAGCTGGGATTGTGATGCCAACAACTTTGTTTTTCTTTCTTAAGCTGGGTGGCTCAGTGGGTTGGGCCGCTGCCTTTGACTCGGGTCGTGGTCTCGGGTCCTGGGATCAGGTCCTGCATTGGGCTCTCTGCTTGGCGGGGAGCCTGCTTCCCTCTCTCTCTCTCTGCCTGCTACTCTGCCTACTTATGATCGCTCTCTGTCAAATAAATAAATAAAATCTTTAAAAAAAAAAAAAGATTGGTTTGGCTATTCATCACTAATTACCAGGGAAATGCAAATTAAAACCACAACAAGATGTCACTTTACACCTCTCAGAGTGGCGAAATTCAAAAAACACAAGAAACAAGTGTTGACAAGGTCATAGAGAACAAGGTATCCTTGAGCACTATTGATAGGAATGCAAACTGGCACAGCACTGTGGAGAACAATGTGGAGTTTCCTCAAAAAATTAAAAAAGGAATTATCACTTGATTCTAGTAATTTCACTACTGGGTATTTACCCAAAGAAATGAAAACACTAATATAAAAAGATATGTGTACCTCTATGTTTATTGCAGCGTTACTTACAATAGACGAATTATGGAAGCAACTCAACTGTCCATCAGTAGATGTATGGGTAAAGAAGATGCAATATATGTGTATATATATATATGTATGTATACACACACACACACACACACACACACACACAGAGTGGAATATATTCAGCCACAAAAAGAATGAAATCTTACCATTTGCAATGACAGGGATGGAATTAGAGAGTATAATTCTAAGTGAAATAAGTCAGTCAGAGAAAGATAGATACCATAGGATCTCACTGGTATGTGGATTTAATGAACAAAATAAATGAACAAGGAGAGGAAAAAAGGAGACAAACAAATAAATAAACCAGACTCTTAAATCCAGAGAACAAAGTAGTGGTTGCCAGAGTGGAGGTGGGTGGGGGATGGGTAAAATAGATAGAGGACATTAAGAGTTTACTTATCATGATGAGTACTGAGAAATGTACAGAATTGTTAAATCACACTGTGTACCTGAAACTGATATAAAACTGTAAGTTAATTATATTTGAATAAAAAAAGGGGAGTTAAGACTTGTACCCAATGTGTCTGTGTACATGGTCCTCCCAGTTCATGTTCTTGACCATAATGTTTATTTACAATAATAGCTACCACTTAAATGGAAGACTTTCATAGGCATTGGAAGCTTTACTTCAAATATTCCTCTAGTAGGGAAATATGTAAAGACATAGTTGAGGGAAGAACAGGTGCTTTATGCTAATAATAACTAAACAGTCAGTATCCCCAAAATAAATAGATAAATAGTGACAAGTGGTTTACAGAATAAAAATAAAGCACAAAAATACTTTTGGGGACTAGATGACATTGTGAAATTACTGTAGAGGAAGTTCTAATAGACGCATCATACCACATGTTGTATTTAAATTAACATTTAAAAATTAATTTAAAAAATGCTTTAACCAGATGGTGTTTGCCTGTGGAAATCAGGACGTAGTTATTCTTAAAAGTCCATGAAGTATGATCTGGGAATCTCTTTTTCAGAGAGAGAGAGAGAATATTGAGTGGGATCAAAGAAGGATGGGAAATAAAAAACTTGTGAAAACGTTAATGTGGGGTCATAGAATCTCCCAAAAGAAGCATAAGAAAGAATTTGATAAACTCTTTAAATACTGATTAATTTTTGTAAAAGATTTTATTTATTTATTTGACAGACAAAGATCACAAGTAGGCAGAGAGGCAGGCAGCAGGGGTGGGAAGCAGGCTTGATGCAGGGGTCTATCCCAGGACCCTGGGATCATGACCTGAGCCGAGGCTTTAACCCACTGAGCCACCCAGGTGCCCCAATACTGATTAATTTTAAGGGAAGTGATATTCAACTATAATCTTTGGCAAAAGAAATGAAGTGAGAGAACAAAACTTAAGCTACATTTAGAAATGCTTTATTTAGACATAAGTACACAAAGATCTACAGTGAGATTGTGGGGGACACAGTCACTTGAAAATAAGAGAAGGAAATAATGCTCAATCACAGGTACTGAAAAATCCTCATAGTGAATTATTATTTGAAATACCATTTATCTGGTACCTACTTTGTGCCAAAGATGTGCATACACTACTTAATCTCCATAGCAACAGAGATATTTAGAGACTCCAAATCAGAGAGATATTTAGAGACTCTCCAAAGGTCACACAGCTAGCAAGTGACAGAGCCAGTCCTCAAACTCAAGACTAGCTTACTCAAAAGACTTTATTTTCAATATGCCTCCATGGGACCATATTTTATGTGACTATAGGGTTAGCTGGCACCAGTTCTTAAGAAGTATATTTCATGTATGTATCAGTTAAGTTTCAGTAGGGAAACAGACATTATACAGTCAGTTGAGTAGGGAACATTTAACATAAGGAATTGTTAACTAGTAAAAGCAAATTAATTCTGAAGAAAGTTAGAAGGAACTCTATAGGAATAGCAGGTGCAGGGAAAATCCACCACTTCTGTGGCTGAAGGAGAGCATCCAAAGAAGGAAAATGCTTGGCAGAGCCTGCCCACTTCCCACCTCTTGCCCGAGGCTGATATCCAGACTTCGTTACGGAAGGTATAGCTGAGACCCATTGGATGGTGGAGGAGTTCACTTGGGTGCCTCTTGCCTTGGCTGATGAGCAGAGAACCACTTTCTGGGAAGTCGCTTGATGGTGTGCTGCTGAAACTCATTGGAGGGTGTGCACTGGTAGATCTCTGTCATTGTCAGGGCCTCTGGCAAGAAACCTGTCTGCTGGTAGGAGGGTGACCTCTGGCAGCATCAGTTCTAGGAAAACAGTCCCCTCCTTCCTACAGTATTCCTCTAGAACCCTGCACTGGCAAAGCCATTACACTGTGCCTGCTGGCAAAGGAGAAATGTTTGTAGTGTCCAGCTGTAGAATCAAAATGCCAGGAAAAGAGCGTGGATTTGGAACACAGCGACAATAAGCTGATAACTGGCCAAGTGTGTTAATTAGGAGACGTCATGATAACTGTGGAAACAAATAACTACAAACCATTAATGATAACATAATGAAGGATCAATTCTATTTAAATGAAGTCGTGATCTGGTCCCTGGGTGACTCTACAATGCTCCCCTTCTACAAGCAGAAATTCAACTATTTTGGCTTCTTCCCTTATGTTGCTCCACCACTTTGGAGTCCCCTGTATCTGGATGTGCAATAGGGGAGGGAGAGAACATAAAAGATTGAAGAGCATTCTCTAAAGCCAATCCTATCACATTTGTCCACAGTGAACTGACCAGAGCTTAGAACCTTCCACCGAGTTGTAAGAGTGCCTGGGAAATGTACTGTCAGAAAATGAAATGGATGGTGAACGGGTAGCCTTGTCTCTGCCACACTAGA
This sequence comes from Martes martes, assembly GCF_963455335.1. Taxonomy (NCBI): domain Eukaryota; kingdom Metazoa; phylum Chordata; class Mammalia; order Carnivora; family Mustelidae; genus Martes; species Martes martes. The sequence goes on along the minus strand of NC_137898.1, from coordinate 72,611,595 downwards.
TTTCAAATGCTTGGCCTGGCTCTTGTTACTGTTGAAGTGAGTTGTTGTACCTCCGAGTCTTAAATAACCCATCCTTAACCGGAAATTTTAAATTTGCCTTGAAGTAATGCTGTGGAATTTAAAGAAATAGTATATAAAGTACAAAAACAGGACCAATACACAGACATTGAGTAAATATGAGATTCCTTAAATCAAAAATTTTCAAGAGTGAAAGAGGGAATGGGCTATATATTAAAATCTCAAAACAGTGACAAGAGAGAAAATATTCAGTCTTACAGTTTTATATTTGGAAAACAAAAATACCTAATATTTTCGTGATACAAATCTCAGATGATTTAAAAGTGTTCTGTGGATGGGATATGTAGAAGTTAATTTCACGGGCTGGATTTGCAACAGAGGGCCATGGCTGATGGGAGTAAAATGTGGAAGGCAGAAAGGTGCTAGGTGAAATGTCATATCAGAATCTGGTGTGTGTCTGAGAGGAAAAGGGGATGGGAAGAGAAGAGAGTGATGATTTAGTACTTACTAAAAGGGGCTTGGTTGGGGTGCCTGGGTGTCTCAGGTGGTTAAGCCTCTGACTCTTGATCTCAGCGCAGGTCTTGATCTCCAGGTCAAGAGTTCAAGCCCCACGTTGGGCTCAATGCTGGGCATGTAGCCTACTTAAGAGAAAGAGGGGAGGGAAGCATGGGTTAAGGGAAGTTGAGAACCACTACCATAAATGCTTGTTAAGTATCTACAGTAGTCCCTGCCTCATTCGCAGTTTCAGTTACTCCCAAGGCACCCTGGTCTGGAAGTAGGTGACCTTTCTTCAGGAGCCTAACCCTGGTGCTTCACATATGCCTGTGTCACTCGGTTGACTTCATGTCATTGCAAGGGCTTGTTATCATCTCCTGTCATCACAGGGAGGGTGAGTCAGTAAAATAAGAAATTTTGAGAAAGAGAAACTGCATCCACATAACTTGATTACAGTATGTTGTTATAATGGTTTTATTTTATTATTAGTTACTCTTGCTCATCTCTTACTGTGCCCGATTTGTAAGTTAAACTTTGTCATAGGGATGTATGTATAGAAAAAAACAGTAGATGTGGGTTTCTCATTTGAGGCATCCACTGTGGGTTTTGGAACCTGTTCTCCCAGATAAGGGAGAACTGCTGTAATCTATCTGAAGCATTTAGAAGAGTCCCTAGAATCTTAAACTTGAGTAAATGCTGTTATTATTCTGATATGAACTATAATTCAGATTATCACAAGGCAAGACAAGTATCGCATAGACCTACGTGCCATGGTTTTACTGTAGCAACCATACATTTAGATTTAGAGAGATTAGATCCAACACTCTTGTCCTAAGAGAATGTCAATCACTAGAAGTGTTGTGGCATTTTTTAACATATGCTCTCATTCGTTGAGCTCCCTTGAAAGGGAGCCCACTGTATGTATGTGTAGGTATGCACATGTGAAACTTCTCGTGTTTTAATTCGACTACACTCATACTCTAGTTTACTCTCCTCAGGAGATTCTAATTGATAGCAATGGAATGTTAATATAATTTAAGCAGAATTCACACCTGTGCCTGTTTTAAGTTCTCTTTCTCCCTCCCTCCTTTTGATTTCGGAATGTCACACAGAGACTGAGAGACTCAAGAAGAGGTAATGGATTTTGTGAAAATTGAAAAACATACGAATATGACGAGGAAAGGGATTTCCTTGAGCTCTAGAGCATAAACATCACTGAATATTTAATAACAAACCAGGCTCAATTTTAATCCCAGAGTCTATATTTCATAATTTCATTGCATTAAAAATATATTACATACAATCACTTTGCATAAGAGTAAATTGCATAGACAAATTTCTTATTCTGTGGAGATTATGCTTGATATTTTTACATCAGTTATAATTCTATTTGTGTTTTACTAATTATTAAAACAAATAGAAATTGTTAAAGAGTTTTATTTGAAATAAAACAAACACATAGAAAAGCATTTCCATTTTCATTGGTCCATCATATGCTCAATTCAGAGTAAAAAGGATTTAGGATAGAATTAGCTTACCTAAAAATAATTTTTTAAAAGTTTTTATTTAAATTCCAATTAGTTAACATAGTGTTATATTAGTTTCAGGTGTACAATATAGTGATTCAACACTTTCATACATCAGCTGGTGCCCATCACAAGTGCACTCCTTAATCCCCATCACTTATTTCACCCATCCCCCCACCCAACTTCCCTCAGTTTGTTTTCTATAGTTAAGAGTCTGTTTCTTGGCTTGTCTCTCTCTTTTTCCTTTGTTCCTTTGTTTTGTTTTTTAAATTCCACATACAAGTGAAATCATATGGTAGTTGTCTTTCTCTGACTGACTTATTTTGCTTGGCATAATCTAGCTCCATCCCTGTTGTTGCAGATGGCAAGATTCCATTCTTTTTATGGCTGCTAATATTCCATTGTATGCATACACCACACCTTCTTTATTTATTCATCAATCAGTGGACACTTGGGCTTTTTCCATGAATGGTGATTGTAGATATTGCTGTTATAAACGTTGGGGTGTGTGTATTCTTTTGAATTAGTGTTTTTGTATTCTTTGGCTAAATCCCTAGTAGTGTGCTTGCTGGTAGTTTAGGTAGATTACCTGAGTCATTAGGTAATCTTATTTTTAACTTTTTCAGGAACCTCCGTACTAATTTTCCAAAGCAGTTTGCTTTCCCACCAACAGTGCAAGAGAGTTTCCCTTTCACCACATCCTCACTAACACCTGTTGTTTCTTGTGTTGTTGATTTTAGTCATAAAAGAATTTTTTTAAAATTTTTTAGTATTATGCCTATTAAGAAGACACAAAATGAAGACAGACTATTTTAAAGTACTTTTAGTTCTTATATTTATGTCTATGATCCATTTTTACTTAACTTTTGAGTTTTCTATGAGGATGAGGTCTAACTTCGTTCTTTTGCATGTGGCTCTCCAGTTGTCCAAGCAATAGTTGCTGAAAAGACTATGCCAGCACCTGATTTTGCCTGAGAGACTAAGCCTCAACTGAGGCCTGACTCCCAGGGCTGGGAACCATCGTGTAGACAGCCTCCATATTCTCAGAGGCCACTTCCCCCCCATGGCCCAAGGGGATTCTGCTGCTCCAGGGAAATATTGGAGGGATTAAAAATAAGGGGGGGGGGTGTAAAATAGAAAAGGGACCACATTCAGGGTAACCCTCTCCATACTTCTCTCCTCCTTCTGGGTTGGTGCAGAAGGCACTAGCCCAGAAGATAGATGACTATGGAACAAAATGGATGCCACGATGACCATCCACCACTAGGATACATTAATGGAGCTAATGGAGCAAACCCAAGCTCCAGTGATCCTCCATCCTTTCAGAGATGGAGAAGTTGCCTCTATATAGGAAGAGATCGTTTTCTGCGCAGAGGGTAAAAGAGACTTCCTGGATGAGGTCCTTGCTCTACCTGAGTTCCTATTTCCTGTTTCACATGCCCACCCTAATTTGGCCCAATTTTTTTGTTTGTTTTAATTTTATTTATTGGGGCACCTGGGTAGCTCAGTGGGGTAAGCGTCTGGCTTTAGCTCAGGTCATGATCCTGAGATTAGGTCTCATGTCAGGCTCTCAGCTCAGTGGGGACCCTGCTTCTCCCTCTCCCTCTGCCTGTCACTCCCCCGGCTTATGCTCTCTTTCTCTCCTCTGTCAGGTAAATAAATAAAAATCTTAAAAAATTTTTAATTTTTTGAGGGAGAGAGTATGTGCATGAGTGGGGGGAGAGGAGCAGAGGGAGAGAGAGAGGAGTATCTCAGGCAGACTCTGTGGTTGAAGGCTCAATCTCACCACTCTGAGATCATGACCTGAGCCAAAACCAAGAGTTGGATGCTTAACTGGCTGAGCCACTCAGGTGCCCCTGGTCCAGTTTTTAATTGTGTTGTTTGTATTCTGACTTTGGACTTGTAAGAATTCTTTAAATATTATGAACACAAGTCCTTTAACACTTTTATAGATTGCAAGTATTTCCTCCCAATATGTGGTTTGCATCTTCACATTATTTTAAGTGTTCTTAGAAAAGCAAAAGTTTTAGATTTGGTTGAAATTTATTACTTTTTTCTTTTGTTTCATGTGCTTTGTGTTCTAAGAAATATTTACATAGCCCAAGTTCATAAAGATTTTCTTTTATGTCTACTGAATCTTGGCTTTAATTTTTAGATCTATGATCTATTTCAGAATAATTTTCAGGTATGAGGCAAGAGTGGAGAGAGAGCCAAATGAATCTGTGATTAAAAACAACAACAACAACAACAAAAACCTTTTGTGGGCACCTAAGTGGCTCAGTTGGTTAAGTATCTACCTTCAGCTCAGGACATGATCCCACGTCCTGGTATCAAGTCTTGCATCGGGCTCCCTGCTCAGAAGGGAGTCTGCTTCTCCCTCTGACCCTCACCCTGCTTATGCTCTTGCACATGCTCACTCTCTTGCTCTCAAATGAATAAGCAAAAAATCTTAAGAAAAACTCTTCCTACAATAGACAATTAAAACCCTCTACAACATATATTGCTGCAGGTAGGTGATGGAAACCCTGCTGGTGCTGCCTGAGGATATGGAAGGGGACTCACCACACTGGGCCACCTGGTGGGGAAGGAGTGCTGTGGAATCCCTCTACCAGTGGTGCCCTTAGGTACAAGAATATTCATAGCAATCTTATTCATAATAGCTGGAACCTGTAATCAACCTGGATGTCCTTTGGATGAGTGTTAACCAATCTATGGTATAGCCATACCATGAAATACTGTTCAGTGATGCAAGCTATTGAGACACACAACAACTTTGATGAATATTCATGGAATGTACTGAGTGAAAAAATCACAAGAGGTTGCATACTGTATGATTTCAATTATATAACTTTCTTAAATGACAAAATTTAGAGAATGGAGGACAGATTAGTGATTGCCAGGTGTTAGGAGAAAGGGGGGTTCGGGAGGTAGGAACTGTTTTAAGAGGGCAACAGTAGTGATCTTTGTGGTTTTGGAACTCTTCACTATCTTAACTGAGATGATGGATATACAAACCTACATGGGTAATGAAATTGTATCAGATTTAACACACATATACACATACAAATAAAATGGGAAATCTGAATGAGATTAATGGACCCTATCTATGTTATTCTATAGTTTTGTAAGCTTTTACGGTGTTAGAAACTGAGCAAATTTTACAAGGGATCACTACCTATTATATCTAATAACTGTATACGAGTCTATAATTATCTCAGTAAAAATGTCAATTAAAAAGTAAGAACATTAAGCCAAGGATTTTAACATGCTTTTATTTAGCCAAAAATACACATGTCATATAAAAATACATGCAAAGATAGTTAACATCATTAGTTATTAGGAAAAGCTAATTAAAAGGGATACATGTATTAGGATTTAGAGCAACTGGAGCTCTCTCCATTTATTGCTGGCTGCAATGCAAAATGGTACAGCTACTTTGGAAAATAGTTCAGTAGATTTTTTAAAATAAAAGTTAAACATAGACATGTCATATGAACCAGATATCTTACTGCTAAGTATTTACCCAAAATGAATGAAAACATGTCTAGACAAAAAACTGTACATAATTGTTCATAGTAAAGTAGCCCCAAATGGGAAAAAACCAATTAGCTATTTACTGATGAACTGATAAACAAAATGTGCCATATATATATATATATATACATATATGATGGAATATTATTCAGCAATATACAAAATGAATTACTGATAAATGCATTAACCTGGATTAAAAAATCATTTTGTTAAATGTAAAAAAAAGATCACAAAGGACTACAACAATTCTATTTATAAGACATTTTAGAAAATACAGAACTATATGGACCTAAATCAGATTAGTGGTTACCAAAATTATGGAAAGAGCCCAAATGTCCATTGACTCATGAATGGATTAAAATGTGGTATAAATGTATAATAAAATATTACTCAGCCATCAAAAATAATGGAAGCTTGCCATTTGAAATGATGTGGATAAACTAGAGGGTATTGTTATGCTAAGCAAAACAAGTTAGTCAAAGAAAGACAAACACCGTATGATTTCACTCCTATGTGGAATTTAAGAAATAAAACAAAAAAACATAGGGGAAGGGGGGAAAAGAGGGAAGCAAACTATGAGACTATTAACTATAGAGAACAAACAGGGTTGCTGGAGGGGAAGTGCATGGGGGGATGGGCTACATAGGTGATGGGTGTTATGAAGGGCACTTGTGATCGGCACTGGGCATTATATGTAAGTGATGAATCACTACACTATCTGTTAACTAGAATTTAAATAAAAACTTACATTGTACAAATAAGTGAAACCATATGATAATTGACTTTCTCTGCTTGACTTATTTCACTTAGCATAATCTCCAGTCCCAACCATGTTGTTGCAAAAGTTGGGTATTCATCCTTTCTGATGGCTGTGTAATATTCTATCGTGTATATGGATCACATCATCTTTATCCATTTTTTCTGTTGAAGGGCCTCTCAGCTCTTTCCACAGTTTGACTTTTATGGACACTGTTGTTATGAATATGGGTCCATATGACCATTCTTTTCACTACATTTGTATCTTTGGGGCAAATGCCTGGTAGTGCAATTGCTGGGTCATAGAGTAGCTCTGTTTTTAATTTTTTGAGGAACCTCCACACTGTTTTCCAAAGTGGCTGCATCAATTTGCATTCCCACTAATGGTGTAAGAGGTACCCCTTCTCCACAACCTCTCCAATGCTTTTTGTTTCTTGCCTTGTTAATTTTTGCCATTCTAACTGGTGTAAGGTGGTATCTTGATGTGGTTTTGATTTGAATTTACCTGATGGCTAGTGATGATGAACATTTTTTCAGTGTCTTTTGGCCATTTTTATGTCTTTTATTGGAGAAGTCTCTGTTCATGTCTTCTGCCCATTTTTTGACTTGATTATTTGGTTTTTTGGGGGGTGTTCAGTTTGAGAAGTTCATTATAGATCTTGGGTATCAGCCCTTTGTCTGGAGTGTCATTTGCAAATATCTTCTCCCGTTCCGTGGTTTGCCTCTTTGTTCTGTTTACTGTTTCCTTTGCTTTGCAGAAGTTTTTATCTTTATGGAGTCCCAAAAGTTCATTTTCGCTTTTGTTACCCTTGCCTTTGGAAATGTGTCTTGAAAGAAGTTGCTGTGGCCGATGATGAAGAGGTTATTGCCTATGTTCTCAAGGTTTTTGTTGGATTCCTGTCTCATATTGAGGTCTTTCATCCATTTTGAGTTTATCTTTGTGTATTGTGTAAGGGAATGGTTGAGTTTCATTCTTCTGTATATAGTGGTCCAATTTGCCCAGCACCATCTATTGAAGAGACTACCTTTTTTCCATCGGATGTTTTTTCCTGCTTTGTTGAGGATTATTTGACCATAGAGTTGAGGGTCCATATCTGGCCTCTCTATTCTATTCCATTGGTCTGTGTGTCTGCTTTTGTGCCAGTACCATGCTGTCTTGATGATCACAGCTTTGTAATATAGCTTGAAATCAGGCAATGTGATGTCCCCAGTATTGTTTTGTTTTTCAACATTTCCTTGGCAATTCAGGGTCTTTTCTGGTTCCATCCAAATTTTAGGTTTGTTTCTTCCAGCACTTTGAAAATTGCTGTTGGTATTTTGATCTGGATAGCACTGAAAGTATAGATTGCTCTGGGTAGCCTAGCCATTTTAATAATGTTTTTTTCCTCTGATCCATGAGCATGGAATGTTTTTCCATCTTTCTGTGTCTTCTTCAATTTCTTTCATGAGTGTTTTGTAGTTCCTAGAGTATAGAGCCTTTACCTCTTTGGTTAGGTTTATTCCAAGGTATCTTATGGGTTTTGGTGCTATTGTAAATGGAATCGATTTTGTAATTTCTCTTTCTACAGTTACATTGTTACTGTACAAGAAAGCAACTGATTCCTGTGCATTGATTTTGTATCCTGCCACATTACTAAATTGCTGTATGAGTTCTAGTAATTTTGGGGCGGAATCTTTTGGGTTTTCTACATAAAGTATCATCTCATCTGTGAAGAGAGAGTTTGCCTTCTTCTTTGCTAATTTGAATACCTTTTATTTCTTTTTGTTGTCTGATTGCTATTGCTAGGACTTCTAGTACTATGTTAAACAACAGTGGTGAGAGTGGGGATCCTTGCCATGTTCCTGATCTTAAGGGAAGGACTCAGCATTTCCCCATTGAGAATGATATTAACTGTGGGTTTTTCATAGATGGATTTTATGAAATTGAGGAATAAATGTTCCCTCTATCCCTATATTCTGAAGAGTTTTAATCAGGAGGGTGTGCTGTATTTTGTCAAATGAAGGGGGGGGGGATCAGAGGGAGAGACAAACCATGAGAAACTACGAACTGAGAATCAAACTGAGGGTTTTAGAAGGGGTCGGTGAAGGGATAGGTGAGCCCAATAATGGGTATTGAGGAGGACACGTATTGCATGGTGCACTGGGTGCTATACACAAATGGTTAATCATGGAACACTACATCAAAAACTAATGATGTACCATATGGTGACTAACATAGAATAAAAATATACATAAGCCATAAATTAAAAAATAAAAACTTAAAAAATGTTAACTTAATCTAGGAAAAAAAAAGCAATGTAATAATGCACCATTAGAATAAAATAATAGTATATTTTAACATTATCATATTGTCAGACTGAGAAGGCAGTAGAGAAAAGACAAAATCCTGGTGAGATGAACTTGTACAAATGAGTTGCTGCTTGACAGGATTAACTATGTTTGCCTGAGTGTATACGTATATAAAAGAATGCTGAATAGCTACCTATCTGACAGATATAAAAATGAATATGATTTTAACTTGAAAGATAAAATACCAGGCAAAGGAGATGAACACTAAAACAGAAAAATAAAAATAAAAAAGATTAGTGGTTATCGGAGGCTAGGATTTACTAAAAAGAGATATGGGCACTTTGGGGCCATTGGAGATGTTCTATATCTTGATTACGGTGGTGGTTACATAACCATATGTGTATTTGTCAAAAAGTATTGGGCTGCACACCTAAAATGAGTGAAGTATATTTTATGTAAATTATACCTCAACAACAAAAAAAATATACCTATACAAGCAACAAATATTTAAACAAATGTTTAAAAATCTTCAGGAAATCCACGAACAGATTTTCTTATAATTCAAATGGGGATTTCTGACCATAATTGGAAAGAATCTTAGACACAGATACTGGGTCGCCCTCTTATTTTCAACAAGATGAAATTGAGTTTTAGAGGAAAAAGTCTTTCCCAAAGCTTCACAGTCGATTAATAAGAAGCTTGGACTAGAAGCCACTCTCCTGAATTTCTTTCTTTCTTTCTTTTTTTTAAATTTTATTTTTTCAGTGTTCCAAGATTCATTGTTTATGCACCACACCCAGTGCTCCATGCAATACATTATTCAGTAAACTCCTCTGAGGATACTGACCATGCTTTATCAGTCTTTTTTCTTGAATTCTCAGCTGCCCTTTCTACTCACAGCTCCCCCTCTTGAGCCTTTCGTATATGGCACTCAGTGCTATGTATATTGTTGATTTAATTTCAGAGCCTGAGAGAGAGAGGCTAGGAGAAGGAACACTATAAAAATGATAGAGCACCATCATTCATTATGAATCTAGTACCTCAATTTTACTGCTTATAGATGAAAAAAAGAAGAGTATCTTACAATTCCATTTTTAAAATTTTAATTTAATACAATAATTCATTTCAGATGTTTTAGATGTTATGTATTTTAATTCTGCAATTTGCATTTAATGGTCTTTTGTAAGATCAATTTTTGGCTAACGTTTTAATCTTTTTGTCATCCTCCCACACCTTAGTCTTATTAATCATAGTCTCCATTACCTAACTCCAGCAGCTGAATGACTTGTTGGTCTGTCTTTGCTATCTGTTTTGGTTTTCTATTTTGCTTTTTTCATCATGCAGTCTCTACTTTTCTGGTCTTACTAATTTTTTCTTTTAAGTTTGATTATTTAAAAAAAAGACTTTGGGGGCACCTGGGTGGCTCAGTTTGTTGGGTGTCTGCCTTTGGCTTAGGTCATGATCTCAGAGTCCTGGGACCAAGTCCCATATCTGGCTCCCTGCTCAGTGGGGAGTCTGCTTCTCCCTCTGCCCCTGCTCATGCCTCTCTCTCAAATAAATAAATAAAATCTTAAAAAAAATAGACTTGGGAGTGCCTGGGTGGCTCAGTTGGTTAAGCGTCTGCCTTTGTCTTAGATCATAATCTAAGGTCCTGAGGTGAAGCCCTATATTGGGGAATCCCTGCTCAGCAGGGAGTCTGCTTCTCCCTCTCCCATTGGCCCTCCCCCCTGCTCGTGTTCTCTCTCATGTGTGCGTGCTCTCTCTCTCTCTCAAATAAATAAAATCTTTTTAAAAAATAAACTTCAGATGATATCCTTCATCCTTTTCTTTGTAGGTTGGGAGAGTGGTGGTCTGAATCAAATCATGGGCAGTTCTGAGTCAAGGCTGAGGTGCAGCCCTATCAGGGGTGAGCTTATCTTAGTTCTACTTATCCCCCTTTTGACAAGGAGCCTAATACACTAACATATTCCTTACTCCTCCTCATGGATACAGAAATGTACTCTTCAATTCCTGAGACTCTCGAACCTGCTCAGCCCTTAAAAAGCTTTTCACTTGAGGACGCCTGGGTAGCTCAGTGGGTTAAAGCCTCTGCCTTCGGCTCAGGTCATGATCTCAGGGTCCTGGGATCCAGCCCCACATCAGGCTCTCTGCTTGGCGGGGAGCCTGCTTCCCCCTCTCTCTCTGCCTGCTTCTCTGCCTACTTGTGATCTCTGTCTGTCAAATAAATAATTAAAATCTTAAATTTAAAATAAAAAAAAAAAAGCTTTTCACTTGAGTTTATCCATCTGCCCTATGTAGCCAAAGGATTCAGCAGAAGTCTCAAGGGGAAAGCTGGGAGTGGCTTTGAAGCCCTGCCAAATTTCCTCCAAATACTCTGCCAGGTTTTCTGTGCCCACCACAGATTCAAAGCCCAAGTTTTCAGACTCCTGTCCAAGAAAGAACCAACAAATGCCCCTAAGGTAAAGGGGAGAAGTGGAGAAGGTCAGGCCCCATGATGAGTCAACTCCTTTCTGGAATTTCAATCCCTTTGGTTCTGACTGCATCTGAACCTTTCAGCTACTTTCTAACATATTTTCTAAGCTTTTTAGTTTGTTTTTTCCCCCCAGTTTCTCTTGTCGGGAGTATGGACTCCCCCATTAGCTAGTCTACCATACTGAAATGCAAATCTAACCCAATGAAGTAAATGTCAGTAGGTAAAATGTTTACAATTTAAATACTTTAAATAAACTGCAGAAAACTAAGCCTGGGGAATGCAGGATTTAGAAGATACATCTAGTGACTTTTCATTTTGTCAAAAATTAATATTTTGTTTTCATCTATATTAACATTAATATTACCATTTTTACTGACATTTATTATATGCCAAATAGTGCTGCTAGAACTTTATTTATATACATCATCTCTTTTAATCCTTGCATCAATACCAAGATGTGAGCCAAGTACTCCCATTTAAAATGAGGTTATTGAGATGCAGGAAGGTGAGATGTGTCACTGGACACAGCTAGTGAGAAGGAAAGCAGAGATTTGAGACCAAATTTTTTCTTTCTCTCAACCATCAAACCAAACTACCTCACATGAAAACCATTTTACAATGCACTGCCTGTTGCATGATACACAGTTTACTCTCCCAATGATGGAGTAAACTTCTTAAGTAAAATCAGCTCTTGAATTGGAAGAAAGGGAAAGAATTCCAGAGGTTTAGTCCTCAGGGCCTTTGTATTAATTGGTCACGTTGACTAAAAGCTCCATTATGAAATTCAACACTTATCCCTCTAGTGAGGAGCTGTTGATCCCATTTTCCTGGAATTCATTCATCAAAGATGGGCGGTTCCAGGAAGAAGGGTTTTGCACATTGATTGCCCAATGGAGGATTCTAGTTCACAGGACCCTGTGTTTCCATTAGAAAGTACTCTGGGTGAATTCTTAGGGTTTCCTGAATCTCTTGTGTTGGGAGATCAATAGAGCAGAAACAGCTTCTGGGACAGGATCTCAGAACTGAACGCGGCCAACTGTTTTAGTACCATGTCTGGGAATGATGTGTCTTGAACAGATTGACCATCAGATGTTGGAATAAAACATATATTTTTTTGTGATGTTGCAGTTTTTTAAAATTAATTATTTATTTTTTAAAGTTAACATATGTTGTATTATTTGTTTCAGAGGTACACATCTATGATTCATTAGTCTTACACAGTTTGCAGCACTCACCATAGCACATACCCTCCTCAGTGTCCATTATCCAGACACCCTATCCTTCCCACCCACCTCCCCTCCAGGAACCCTCAGTTTGTCTCTTGAGATTAAGTGTCTCTTATGGTTTGTGTCCTTTCTGGTTTCATCTTGTTTCATTTTTTCCTCCCTTACCCTATGATCCCCTGTCTTGTTTCTCAAGTTCCTCATGTCAGTGAGATCATATGATAATTGTCTTTCTCTGATTGACTTATTACCTTATGGTTATATGCTTATACCAAGGTTTCAAACAAATCCTCTGCCCGCCAAACACACACACATACACACACAATGGTAGCATTAGATAAACCCAGAGAAATGGGGGTGACAAATGCTGATTTTACTTAAAAGACTCTGAAGACTTTGAAATTAGGATTCTGTTAAGAGATGGATTAAGATTTGGTAGACAAAGTATGTTCAATATAGAAAAATAAAAGTTAATTTTTTTGAGACCTGGATTTACAGCCTATGAAAATTACATTGCTCAGCCACTCGCTAGATAATAGTTTAGATAGACTTAAGAACAGGGCCCTTTTAGGATGCAAGAAAAGCTACTCTGATGGGTAGCTTAAGCAAGGTTAGGAAAGAGAGAAGAACCAGTCCTCTGAATAAGGACAGGATATGCCAGGGAAAGAGATGGGCATTTAATCCTATGAAAGTCTATAAGTATAGTCCCATTTTGTGAGAAACTAGAGTCTCAAATAAATTAGTCAATTTTCCCAAGGTCTCAGAGCTATTAACTGTTTGAACCAACTATCAATTCTGGGTATTTGTAAATTTAAAGATGTTGCCTTTCTATAACACCCTACTGCTTCTCTAGGCATGAACGCAAGTGAGTAGATCCCACTAAGCTAGAGTTATGGAAAATGATATTAGTAAATGTCTTGTTTTATAAGATCATTATTAGATGCTCTTTTTCTATAGAGCTTTCAAGTTTTGTAGGTGATACTCCCCTTTCCCAAACATAACTGTGAAAATCTCTCCAGTGAGGAGACAAATATGTCCAGGTCTCCTAACACTCCATATTGGTATCTAAAGCCTCTCTTCCCCATCCCTTGCTGGCCCAAGGGATGACCTCTTTCAAGTTGTAACACATGGTCTCTGTTAATCAGCGTAACATAACTTTTCTTTTCCACAAACTTACCCTTGAGAAAATCCAATCAGTAAATTGTACTGGACCCCATACTCTATTTTGAACAAATTTCATTAGTACTGCTTCCACCAAAATCAATTTGCTTTGGTTAGAAAACAGCTCTACCATTGAAAATGATTGTCTCTTCCTCTTGTGAAACCTTTAAACTTGGTTAAGGCTCACTTTTTTTCAAGTTTTTCTTTTAATTCCAGTTAATTAGTATAAAGAACTATTTTAGTTTCACGTGTATGATACAGTGATTTAACAATTCTCTGTGTTCATCATGACAAATACACTCCTTCATCCGCATCACCAATTTCACCCATCTCCCACCCACTCCCCCTCTGGTAACCATCAGTTTGTTCTCTATAGTTAAGAGTCTGTTTCTTGGTTGTCTCTCTCTCCTCTTTTTCTTTTCTCCCTTTGATTATTTTATTTCTTAAATTCCACATATGAGTGAAATCAGAAAGTATTTGTCTTTCTGTGCCTGACTTACTTAGGATTTACTCACTGGCTCTATTCAGGTCATTGTAAATGTCAAGATTTCATTGTTTCTTATGGCTGGACAATATTCCATTATAGATATATACCATATCTTCTTTATCCATTTATAAATCAGTTAATACTTGGGCTGTTTCAATATCTTGGCTCTTATAAATAATGGCTATACACATATGGGTACATATATCCCTTTGAATTAATAACCTTGTATTCTGTGGGTAAATACCCAGTAGTGCAATTTCTGGATCATACGGTAGTTCTATTTTTAACTTTTTGAGGAACCGCTGTACTGTCTTTCACAGTAGCTGCACCAGTTTGCATTCTTACCAACAATGCAGGAGGGTTCTCCTTTCTCCACATCCTCTCCAACACCTGTTGTTTCTTGTGTTGCTGATTTTAACCATTCTGACATGTGTGAGGTGATATCACATTGTCGTTTTGATTTGCATTTCCCTGATGATAAATGATGATAAGCATCTTTTCATATGTCTGTTGGCCATCTAGAAGTCTGCTTTGGAGAAATGTTTGTTCATTTCTCTGCCCATTTTTAAACTGGATTATTTGTTTTTTGGGTTGAGTTGTATAAGTTCGTTATATTTTGGATTATTAACCCTTTATTGGCTATGTCATTTACAAATATCTTCTCTCATTCCATAGATTGCCTTTAGTTTTGTTGATTGATTCCTTTGTTGTGCAGAAGCTTTTTATTTTAATGTAGTCTCAATAGTTTATTCTTCTTTCCCTTGACTCAGGGGACCTATCTAGAAAATAGTTGCTATAGCCATTGTCAGAGAAGTTACTACCTGTTATATTATCTAGGATTTTTATAGTTAGCCATCTCACATCTATGTCTTTGATCCATTTTGAATTTATTTTTGTGTATGGTATAAGAGTGGTCCAGTTTCATTCTTTTGCAGGTTGCTGTCCAGTTTTTCCAACACCATTTGTTGAAGACATGATCTTTTTCCCATTCTGTATTCATTCCTCCTTTGAGAAGATTAATTGACTGTATAATTGTTTATTTCTGTGTTTTCTGTTCTACTGACCTTTGCATCTATTTTTGTGCTAGTACCATACTGTTTTGATTACTACAGTTTGTAATATAACTTGAAGTCTAGAATTGTGGTGTCTCCAGCTTTGGTTTTCTTTTTAAAGATTGTTTTGACTATTTGGGGTCTTTTGTGTTTGGACTATTTGGGGTCTAAAATAGTCTTTTGACTATTTTAGGATTGTTGGTCTAGTTCTGTGAAAAGTGCTGTTAGTATTTAATAGGGATTGCATTAAATGTGTAAATTGCTTTAGGTAGTATAAATATCTTAACCGTGTTTGTTCTCCCAATCTATGAGCATGTAATATATTTCCACCTCTTTGTGTCATCTTCAGTCTTGTTCATCAGTGTTTCATAGTTGTCAGAGTACAGGTCTTTTACCTCTTTGGTTAGGTTTGTTCCCTGGTATCTTATGGTTTCTGGTGCAATTGTAAATGGGAATGGTTCCTTAATTTTTTTTCTATTGGTTCATTATTGCTGTATAGAAATACAACAGATTTCTGTACATTGATTTTTGTATCCTATAACTCTACTGAATTTGTTTATCAGTTCTACCAGGGTTGTTTGTTTGTTTTGTTTGTTTGTTTTGTTTTTTTGTTTTTTCGTTTTTGTTTTTGTTTTTTTTTTGGCAGAGTCCTTATGGTTTTGATAGAGTATCATGTTTTCTGCAAGTAGTGAAAGTTTTACTTTTTCCTTACCAATTTGGATGCCTTTTATTTCTTATTGTTGTCTGCTATGGCTAGAATTTCCAGTACTATGTTGAATAAAAGTAGTGAGAGTGGACATCCTTGTTTTGTTCCTGATCTTAAGGAAAAATCTCTCAGTTTATCTACATTATAGATGATGTTAGCTATGAAGTTTTCATATATGACCTTTATTATGTTGAGTTATGTTCCCTCTAAAACTACCTTGTTGAGGGTTTTTATCATGAATGGATGTTGTACTTTGTCAAATGTCTTTTCTGTATCTATTGAAATGATCATATGATTCTTATCCTTTCTCTTATTGATGTGATGTGTCACTTTGATTTGTGAGTGTTGAACCACACTTGTAACTTAGGATAAATCCTACTTGATCGTGGTGAATGATCTTTTAAATGTATTGTTGGACTTGGTTTGCCTAGTATTTTATTGAGGCTTTTGCATCAATGTTCATCAGAGATATTAGCCTTCTCTTTCATATTTTTATCTTTTTAAATATCTTTATCTTTTATATATTTTATCTTTTTATATTGGTACTTCTCTTTTATTTGTGATGTCTTTATCTGCTTTTGGAATCAGGGTAATGTTGGCCTCATAGGATGAATTTAGGGGGCACCTGAGTGGCTCATTCAGTTAAGAAGCTAACTCTTGATTTTGTCTCAGGTCATATATGCTCTCATGGTCCTGGGATTGAGCCTGCATTGGGCTCTGTGCTCAGTGAAGAGTCTTGAGGATTCTCTCTCTTTCTTTCCTTCTGTCCCTTCCCCAGTCTCTCTCTCTCTCTCTCTAAAATAATAAATAAATCTTTAAAAAGAATGAATATGGAAATTTCCTTCCCTTTCTATTTTTTTGAATAGTTTGAGAACAATAGGTATTAACTCTTCTTTAAACATTTGGTAGAATTTGCCTGTAAAACCATCTACTCCTAGACCTTTATTTGATGGGAGTGTTTTGATTGCAGATTCAATTTCTTTGGTGGTAATTGGTATGTTCAAATTTTCTATTTCTTCTTGTTTCAGTTTTTGTAGGTCATATGTTTCCAGGAATTTATCCATTTATTCTAGGTTGTCCAGTTTCTTACTATACAGTTTTTCATAATGTTCTCTTTTAATTGTTTGTATTTCTATGGTTTTGGTTTTTATTTTTTCCTTGCTCATTTGTGATTTTATTTATTTGGGTCCTTTATCTTTTATTTTTAATAAGTCTGGTGAAGGACTTATCAATTGGATAGAATGTTTTCAAAGAACCAAGTCCTGGTTTCATATCTCTGTTCTATTTCTTTTTTTTAAGTTTTTATACAATTTTTCCTGCTCCAGTCTTTACATTATTTATTTCCTTCTGCTGCTTTTTGGGTTTTGTTTGTTGTTCTTTTTCTTTAGGTGTAAGGTTAGGTTGTTCATTTGAAATTTTTCTTGCTCCTTGAGTAATAGGCCTGTATTACTATAAACTTCCCACTTAGAAGAGCTTTCACTGCATCCCAGAGGTATTGGAGAGTTGTGTTTTCATTTTCATTTGTTTCCATGTAATTTTTGATTTTTGATTTCTTCTTTGATTTTTTGGTTGACTCATTCATTGTTCAGCAGCATGTTATTTAACCTCCAAGCACCTGTGGTCTTTCCAGAGCTTTCCTTGTGGTTGACTTCTAGTTTCATAGTTTTGTGGTAAAAAACACATGATATGACTTTGATCTTAAACTTGTTGAGGCTGGTTTAGTGGCCTAATGTGTGATCTATTCTGGAGAATGTTCCCTGTGGACTTCAAAAGAATGTGTATTTTGCTGTTTTAGGATAGAGAGTTCTGAATTTATCTGTTAAATTCATCTGGTCCAGTGTGTCATTCAAAGCCATTGTTTCTTTGTTGATTTTTGTTTAGATGATTTGTTCAGTGATGTAAGTGGGATGTTAAAGTTCCTTATTATTATTGCATTATTACTGATTAGTTCCTTTATGTTTGTTATTGTTTTATGTATTTGGGTGCTGCCTTTTTGGGTATATAAATATTTACAATTCTTAAATCTTCTTGTTGAATCAACCTCTTTATTATTATATAGTGACCCTCCTTGTCTCTTGTTACAGTCTTTGTTTTAAAATCCATTTTGTCTGATATGAGAATTGCTACTCCAGGGGTGCCTGGGTGGCTCAGTCAGTTAAGTCTCTGTCTTTGGCTCAGGTCATGATCTTGGGATCCTGGGATTAAGTCCTGCTTCAGGTTCCCTGCTCAGTGGGAGTCTGCTTTCCCTCTCCTTCAGCTCCTCCCCCCCATTCATTCTCACTCTGTTTCTCTCTATCTCTCAAATAAATAAATAAAATCTAAAGAAAAAATAAAAATTGCTATTCTGGCTTTCTTTTGATATCCACTTGCATGATAAATGTTTCTACATTCCCTTATTTTCAGTCTGCATTTGCCGTCAGGTCTAAATGAATCTTTTATAAGCAGCAGAGATGGGTCTTCTTATTTTATCCATTCTGTCACCCTATGTCTTTTGATTGGAGATTTCAGTCCATTTACATTCAAAGTAATTATTATTATTATTATTATTATTAAGATATAATGTATTATTATTAGCCCCAGGGGTACAGGTCTGTGAGTTGTCAGGTTTACACACTTCATGCACTCACCATAGCACATACCCTCCCCAATGTTCATAATCCCACCACCCTCTCCCTGCCTCCCTCCCCCTGGTAACCTTCAGTTTGTTTTGTGAGATTATGAGTCTCTTATGGTTTGTCTCCCTCCCAATCCCATCTTGTTTCATTTATTCTTTTCCTACCCCCCAACACCCCCACATTCCATCTCCACTTCCTCATATCAGGAAGATCCTATGATAGTTGTCTTTCTCCAATTGACTTATTTCGCTAAACCTAATACCCCCTAGTTCCATCCATGTCATTGCAAATGGAAAGATTTCATTTCTTTTGATGGCTGCATAGTATTCCATTGTGTATATATACCACCTCTTTATCCATTCATTTGTTGATGGACATCTAGGTTCTTTCCATAGTTTGGCTATTGTGGACATTGCTGCTATAAACATACGGGTGCACGTGCCTCTTCGGATCACTACATTTGTATTTTTAGGGTAAATACCCAGTAGTGCGATTGCTGGGTCATAGGGTAGTTTATTTTCAACTTTTTGAGGAACCTCCATGCTGCTTTTCAGAGTGGTTGCACCAGCTTGCATTCCCATTAACAGTGTAGGAGGGTTCCCCTTTCTCTGTATCCTCGCCAGCATCTGTCATTTCCTGACTTGTTAATTTTAGCCATTCTGACTGGTGTAAGGTGGTATCTCATTGTGGTTTTGATTTGTATTTCCCTGATGCTGAGTGATGTGGAGCAGTTTCTCATGTGTCTGTTAACCATCTGGATGTTTTCTTTGCAGAAATGTCTGTACATGTCCCCTGCCCATTTCTTGATTGGATTATTTGTTCTCTGGGTGTTGAGTTTGATAAGCTCTTTATAGATTTTTGGTACTAGCCCTTTATCTGATATGTCGTTTGCAAATATCTTCTCCCATTCTGTCAGTTGTCTTTTGGTTTTGTTAACTGTTTCCTTTGCTGTGCAAAAGCTTTTGATCTTGATGAAGTCCCAAGAGTTCATTTTTGCCCTTTCTTCCCTTGCCTTTGGTGATATTCCTAGGAATAATTTGCTGCAGCTGAGGTCAAAGAGGATGCTGCCTGCATTCTCCTCAATGATTTTGATGGATTCCCTTCTCACATTGAGGTCCTTCATCCATTTTGAGTCTATTTTCATGTTTGGTGTAAGGAAATGGTTCAGTTTCATTTTTCTGCATGTGGCTGTCCAATTTTCCCAGCACCATTTGTTGAAGAGACTGTCTTGTTTCCATTGGACATTCTTTCCAGCCTTGTCAAAGAATAGTTGACCATAGAGTTGAGGGTCCATTTCTGGGCTCTCTATTCTATTCCATTGATCTATATGTCTGTCTTTGTGCCAGTACCATACTGTCTTGATGATGACAGCTTTGTAATAGAGCTTGAATCTGGAATTGTGATGCCACCAACTTTGGCTTTCTTTTTCAATATTCCTCTGGCTATTCGAGGTCTTTTCTGGTTCCATACAAATTTTAGGAATGTTTGTTCCATTTCTTTGAAAAAAAATGGATGGGATTTTGATAGGGATTGCATTAAATGTGTAGATTGCTTTAGGTAGCATAGATGTTTTCACAATATTTCCTCTTCCAATCCATGAGCATGGAACATTTTTCCATTTCTTTGTGTCTTCCTCAATTTCTTTCATGAGTACTTTATAGTTTTCTAGGTATAGATTCTTTGCCTCTTTGGTTAGATTTATTCCTAGGTATCTTATGGTTTGGGGTGCAATTGTAAATGGGATCGACTCCCTAATTTCTCTTTCTTCTATCTTGTTGTTGGTGTAAAGAAATGCAACTGACTTCTGTGCATTGATTTTATATCCTGACACTTTACTGAATTCCTGTACAAGTTCTAGCAGTTTTGGAGTAGAGCCTTTTGGGTTTTCCACATATAGTATCATATCATCTGCAAAGAGTGAGAGTTTGAATTCCTCTTTGCCGATTTAGATGCCTTTAATTTCTTTTTGTTGTCTGATTGCTGAGGCTAGGACTTCTAGTACTATGTTGAACAGCATTGGTGATAATGGTCATCCCTGCCATGTTCCTGACCTTAGCAGAAAAGCTCTCAGTTTTTCTCCATTGAGAATGATACTTGCGGTGGGTTTTTCATAGATGGCTTTGATGATATTGAGGTATGTGCCCTCTATCCCTGCACTTTGCAGAGTTTTGATCAGGAAAAGATGCTGTACTTTGTCAAATGCTTTTTCAGCATCTATGGAGAGTATCATATAGTTCTTCTTCTTTCTTTTATTAATGTATTGTATCACATTGATGGATTTGTGGATTTTGAACCAACTTGCAGTCCTGGAATAAATCCCACTTGGTCGTGGTGAATAATCCTTTTAATGTACTGTTGGATCCTATTGGCTAGTATTTTGGTGAGAATTTTCGCATCTGTGTTCATCAAGGATATTGGTCTGTAATTCTCTTTTTTGATGGGATCCTTGTGTGGTTTGGGGATCAAGGTGATGCTGGCCTCATAAAATGAGTTGGAAGTTTTTCTTCCATTTCTATTTTTTGGAACAGTTTCAGGAGAATAGGAATTGGTTCTTCTTTAAATGTTTTGTTTCTCTGTTTTAAATGTCTTGTTTCTTGGGAGATTTTTGATGACTGCTTCAATTTTCTTACTGGTTATGGGTCTCTTCAGGTTTTTCTATTTCTTCCAGGTTCAGTTGTGGTAGTTTATATGTATCTAGGGATGCACCCATTTCTTCCAGATTGTCAAATTTGCTGCATATAGTTGCTCATAATATGTTCTTATAATTGTTTGTATTTCTTTGGTATTGGTTGTGATTTCTCCTCTTTCATTTATGGTTTTATTTATTTGGGTCCTTTTGCTTTTCTTTTTGATAAGTCTGGCTAGGGGTTTATCAATCTCATTAATTCTTTCAAAGAACCAGCTCCTAGTTTCGTTGATTTGTTCTATTTTTTGTTTGTTTGTTTGTTTCTATTTCATTGATTTCTGCTCTGATCCTTATTATTTCTCTTCTCCTGCTGGGTTTAGGCTTTCTTTCTTGTTCTTTCTCCAGCTCCTTTAAGTGTAGGGTTAGGTTGTGTATTTGAGACCCTTCTTGTTTCTTGAGAAAGGCTTATATCACTATATACTTTTCTCTCAGGACTGCCTGTGCTGTGTCCCACAGATTTTGAACCATTATGGTTTCATTATCATTTGTTTCCATGAATTTTTTCAATTCTTCTTTAATTTCCTGGTTAACCCATTCATTCTTTAGAAGGATACTGTTTAGTCTCCATGTATTTGCATTCTTTCCAAATTTCCTCTTGTGATTGAGTTCTAGCTTCAGAGCATTGTGGTCTGAAAATATGCAGGGAATGATCCCAATCTTTTGATATCAGCTGAGACCAGATTTAAGACCCAGGATGTGATCTATTCTGGAGAATGTTCCATGTGCACTAGAGAAGAATATGTATTCTGAATGTTCTGAATGTATCTGTGATGTCCATCTGATCCAGTGTGTCATTTAAGGCCTTTATTTCCTTGTTGATCTTTTGCTTGGATGATCTGTCCATTTCAGAGAGGGGAGTGTTAAAGTCCCCTACTATTATTGTATTATTGTTGATGTGTTTCTTTGATTTTGTTATTAATTGGTTTATATAGTTGGTTGCTCCTATGTTGGGGCATAGAATTTTAAAATTGTTAGATCTTCTCATTGGACAGACCCTTTGAATATGATATAGTGTCCTTCCTCATTTCTTATTATAGTCTTTGTTCTGAGTTTCTTGTGGGAACAAACATCAAAATCCAGGAGATGCTATGATGCTAAGAACGCCCCTCAAAATCAATAAAAAGAGGTCCACACGTCGTCACCTGATAGTAAAACTTACAAGTCTTAGCGACAAAGAGAAAATCCTGAAAGCAGCCCGGGAAAAGAAGTCTGTAACATACACAGGTAAAAACATTAGATTGGCAGCAGACCTATCCACAGAGACCTGGCAGGCCAGAAAGAACTGGCATGATATATTCAGAGCACTAAACGAGAAAAACATGCAGCCAAGAATACTATATCCAGCTAGGCTATCATTGAAAATAGAAGGAGAGATAAAGAGATTCCAGGACAAACAAAAGCTGAAGGAATTTGCAAACACCAAACCAGCTCTACAGGAAATATTGAAAGGGGTGCTCTAAGCAAAGAGAGACCCTAAAAGTAGTAGATCAGAAAGAAACAGAGACAATATACAGTAACAGTCACCTTACAGGCAATACAATGGCAATAAATTCAAATCTCTCAATAGTTACCCTGAATGTTAATGGGCTAAATGTCCCAATCAAAAGACAAAGGGTATCAGAATGGATAAAAAACCAAAACCCATCAATATGTGGCCTACAAGAAACTTATTTTAGACCCAAAGACACCTCCAGATTTAAAGTGAGGGGGTGGAAAACAATGTACCATGCTAATGGACAACAGAAGAAAGCTGGGGTGGCAATCCTTATATCAGATCAATTAGATTTTAAGCCAAAGACTATAATAAGAGATGAGGAAGGACAGTATATCATACTCAAAGGGTCTGTCCAACAAGAAGATCTAACAATCTTAAATATCTATGCCCCTAACATGGGAGCAGCCAACTATATAAACCAATTAATAACAAAATCAAAGAAATACATCGACAGTAATACAATAATAGCAGGGAACTTTAACACTTCCCTCACTGAAATGGACAGATCATCTAAGCAAAAGATCAATAAGGAAATAAAGGCCTTAAATGACACACTGGACCAGATGGACATCACAGATATATTCAGAGCATTCCATCCCAAAGCAACAGAATATACATTCTTCTCTAGTGCACATGGAACATTCTCCAGAATAGACCACATCCTGGGTCATAAATCAGGTCTCAACAGGTATCAAAAGATTGGGATCATTCCCTGCATATTTTCAGACCACAATGCTCTGAAGCTAGAACTCAATCACAAGAGGAAATTTGGAAAGAATGCAAATACATGGAGACTAAACAGCATCCTTCTAAAAAATGAATGGGTCAATCAGGAAATTAAAGAGGAATTGAACAAATTCATGGAAACAAATGATAATGAAAACATAACGGTTCAAAATCTGTGGGACACAACAAAGGCAGTCCTGAGAGGAAAATATAAAGCGGTACAAGCCTTTCTCAAGAAATAAGAAGGGTCTCAAATACACAATCTGACCCTACACCTAAAAGAGCTGGAGAAAGAACAAGAAAGAAAGCCTAAACCCAGCAGGAGAAGAGAAATCATAACGATCAGAGCAGAAATCAATGAAATAGAAACTAAAAAAAAGACAATAGAGCAAATCAACAAAACTAAGAGCTGGTTCTTTGAAAGAATTAATAAAATTGACAAACCCCTGGCCAGACTTATCAAAAAGAAAAGAGAAAGGACGCAAATAAATAAAATCATGAATGAAAGAGGAGGGATCACAACCAACACCAAAGAAATACAAACAATTATAAGAACATACTACGAGCAACTCTATGCCAACAAATTCGACAATCTGGAAGAAATGGATACATTTCTAGAGGCATATAAACTACCACAACTGAACCAGGAATAAATAGAAAACCTGAACAGACCCATGACCAGTAAGGAGATCAAAACAGTCATCAAAAATCTCCAAACAAACAAAAGTCCAGGACCAGAAGGCTTCCCAGGGGAATTCTACCCAACATTTAAAGAAGAACTAATTCCTATTCTCCTGAAACTGTTCCAAAAAATAGAAATGGAAGAAAAACTTCCAACTCATTTTATGAGGCCAGCATCACCTTGATCCCCAAACCAGACAAGGATCCCATCAAAAAAGAGAATTACAGACCAATATCCTTGATGAACACAGATGAGAAAATTCTCACCAAAATACTAGCCAATAGGATCCAACAGTACATTAAAAGGATTATTCACCACGACCAAGTGGGATTTATTCCAGGGCTGCAAGGTTGGTTCAAATCCATCAATGTGATGCAATACATTAATAAAAGAAAGAATAAGAACCATATGATACTCTCCATAGATGCTGAAAAAGCATTTGACAAAGTGCAGCATCCCTTCCTGATTAAAACTCTTCAAAGTGTAGAGATAGAGGGCACATACCTCAATATTATCAAAGCCATCTACAAAAAACCCACTGCAAATATCATTCTCAATGGAGAAAATCTGAAAGCTTTTCCACTAAGGTCAGGAATACGGCAAGGATGTCCGTTATCACCACTGCTGTTCAACATAGTACTAGAAGTCCTAGCCTCAGCAATCAGACAACAAAAAGAAATTGAAGGCATCTAAATCGGCAAAGAAGAAGTCAAACTCTCACTCTTTGC
Organism: Martes martes; assembly: GCF_963455335.1. NCBI lineage: Eukaryota > Metazoa > Chordata > Mammalia > Carnivora > Mustelidae > Martes > Martes martes. Next base: position 72,586,943 of record NC_137898.1, on the reverse strand, counting down.
AGATGATATGATAGTATATGTGGAAAACCCAAAAGGCTCCACTCCAAAACTGCTAGAACTTGTACAGGAATTTAGTAAAGTGTCAGGATATAAAGTCAATGCACAGAAATCAGTTGCATTTCTTTACACCAACAACAAGACAGAAGAAAGAGTAATGGAAGAGTCAGTCCCATTTACAGTTGCACCCAAAACCATAAGATACCTAGGATAAATCTAACCAAAGAGGCAAAGAATCTATACCCAGAAAACTATTAAGTCCTCATGAAAGAAATTGAGGAAGACACAAAGAAATGGAAAAATGTTCCATGCTCATGGATTGGAAGAACAAATATTGTGAAAATGTCTATGCTATCTAAAGCAATCTACACATTTAATGCAATCCCTATCAAAATCCCATCCATTTTTTTCAAAGAAATAGAACAAATAATCCTAAAATTTATATGGAACCAGAAAAGACCTCGAATAGCGAAAGGAATATTAAAAAGAAAACCAAAGTCGGTGGCATCACAATTCCAGATTCAAGCTCTATTACAAAGCTGTCATCATCAAGACAGTATGGTAGTGGCACAAAAACAGACATATAGATCAATGGAACAGAATTGAGAGCCCAGAAATAGACCCTCAACTCTATCATCAACTAATTTTCGACAAAGCAGGAAGGAATGTCCAATGGAAAAAAGACAGCCTCTTCAACAAATGGTGCTGGTTAAATTGGACAGCCACATGCAGAAAAATGAAACTGGACCATATCCTTACACCACACACAAAAATAGACTAAAAATGGATGAAGGACCTCAATGTGAGAAAGGAATCCATAAAAATCGTTGAGGAGAATGCAGGCAGCAACCTCTTTGACCTCAACCGCAGCAACTTCTTCCTAGGAACATCACCAAAGGCAACAGAAGCAAGGGCAAAAATGAACTATTGGGATTTCATCAAGATCAAAAGCTTTTGCACAGCAAAGGAAACAGTTAACAAAACCAAAAGACAACTGACAGAATGGGAGAAGATATTTGCAAATGACATATCAGATAAAGGGCTAGTACCAAAAATCTATAAAGAGCTTATCAAACTCAACACCCAGAGAACAAATACTCCAATCAAGAAATGGGCAGAGGACATGAACAGACATTTCTGCAAGGAAGACATCCAGATGGCCAACAGACACATGAAAAAATGCTCCACATCACTTGGCATCAGGGAAATACAAATCAAAACCACAATGAGATACCACCTCACACCAGTCAGAATGACTAAAATTAACAAGTCAAGAAATGCAGATGCTGACGAGGATGGGGAGAGAGGGGAACCCTCCTACACTGCTGGTGGGAATGCAAGCTGGTGCAACCACTTTGGAAAACAGTGTGGAGGTTCCTCAAAAAACTGAAAATAGAGCTACCCTATGACCCAGCAATTGCACTACTGGGTATATATTCTAAAGATACAAACGTGGTGCTCCGAAGGGGCACGTGCACCCGAATGTTTATAGCAGCAACGTCCACAATAGCCAAACTGTGGAAAGAGCCTAGATGTCCATCAACAGATGAATGGATAAAGAAGAAGTGGTATATATACACAATGGAATACTATGCAGCCATCAAAAGACATGAAATCTTGCCATTTGAGACGATGTGGATGGAACTAGAGGGTATCATGCTTAGCGAAATAAGTCAATCAGAGAAAGACAACTATCATATGATCTCTTTGATATGAGGAAGTGGAGATGCAATGTGTGGGCGTTGGGGGGAGGTTGGAAAAGAAAAAATGAAAGAAGATGTGATTGGGAGGGAGACAAACCATAAAGGACTCAATCTCAAAAACAGACTGAGGTTTGCTGGGGGGAGGGGGGACGGGAGAGGGTGGTGGGGATATGGACATTGGGGAGGGTATGGGCTATGATGAGTGCTGTGAAAGGTGTAAACCTGGCGATTCACAGACCTGTACCCCTGGGGTAAAAATACATTATATGTTTATTAAAATAAATTAATTAATTTAAAAAAATGAGTTTCTTGTAGACAGCATATGGATGGGTTTGTTTTTTTATCCATTCTGATACCCTGTGTCTTTTGATTAGGGCATTTAGCCCACTTACATTCAGGGTAACTATTGAAAGATATGAATTTAGTGCCTTTGTATTGCCTGTAAGGTGACTCTTACTGTATATTTTCTTGGTTTCTTTCTGATCTACTACTTTTAGGCTCTTTCTTTGCGTAGAGGACCCCTTTCAATATTTCCTGAAGAGCTGGTTTGGTGTTTACAAATTCTTTTAGTTTTTGTTTGTCCTGGAAGTTTTTAAGCTCTGCTTCTATTTTCAATGATATAGTATTCTTTGATACTATATCTAGTATCTGGATATAGTATTCTTGGCTGCATGTTTTTCTCGTTTAGTGCTCTGAAGATATCATGCCAGTTCTTTCTGGCCTGCCAGGTCTCTGTGGATAAGTCTGTTGCCAATATAATATTTTTACCATTGTATGTTACAGACTTCTTGTCCTGAGCTGCTTTCAAGATTTTTTCTTTGTGTCTAAGACTTGTAAATATTACTATTGGATGACAGGGTGTGGACCTATTCTTATTGATTTTGAGGGGGGTTCTCTGCACCTCCTGGATTTTGATGCTTGTTCCCCATGCCATATTAGGGAAATTCTCTACAATAATTCTCTCCAATATATCCTCTGCTCCCCTCTCTTTTTCTTCTTCTTCTAGAATCCCAATTATTCTAAGGTTGTTTTGTCTTATCACTTATCTAGAATTCTCCCCTGATGGTCCAGTAGTTGTTTGTCTCTCTTTTGCTCAGCATCTTTATTCTCTGTCATTTGGTCTTCTATATCACTAATTCTCTCTTCTGCCTCATTTATCCTAGCAGTAAGAGCCTCCATTTTTTATTGTACCCCATTAATAGCTTTTTTTAATTTCAAGTTGGTTAGATTTTAGTTCTTTTATTTTTCCAGAAAGGGCTTTTATTTCTCCAGACAGGATTTCTTTAATATCTTCCATGCCTTTTTTGAGCCTGGCTAGCACCTTGAGAATCATCATTCTGAACTCTATATCTGACATATTTCCAATATCTGTATTGATGAGGTCCCAGGCCTTCGGTACTGTCTCCCGTTCTTTTTTTTTTTTTTTTTTGGTGAGTTTTTCCGCCTTGTCATTTTATCCAGATAAGAATATATGAAGGAGCGAATAAAATACTAAAAGGGTGGCAAAGACCCCAGTAAAATGTGCTTTAACCATATCAGAGGAGACCCCAAATTGTGTGGGGGGAAAGGGGATAAAAAGAAGTTCAGGAAAAAAAAATAAAAAATTTAAGAAAAATTAAAAAGAGAAAATAAAATAAAAGAAAGAAAGAAAATTTTTAACAAAGAAAGAATATATATATATATTAGAGTGGTGAATAATACAGGGCCACCTACTTAATTTGGGGAGTATTTTGATCTCTTAGAAGAAACTACCTCCCAAAATTTTAAAGAATGAAAAACATATAAAGTAAACACGATGAAGGGATGGAATAATACTATAAAGATGAAAATTTTAAAAAAATTTCTAAAAAAGGAATTGATACATTAGTTGGGAGAATAAAGAAAGAGAAAGTGGGAGAATTTGCTCAGGCTGGAGACTAGAACAAAGCCCTGTGCTAGATCTAGGGTATATTTTGATCTATTAGAAGAAGTTGTATCCCAAATATTTTTATAAGAAAAAACCCTATGTGTATACAAAAAATAAAGTTAGATACAATGAAGGATAAAATATGACTATAGTAATGAAGGTTCAAAAAAGATTTTTTCTTTGAAAGGTATTGTTGAGATAAACTAGTTAAACAACATTAAAAGAGGAAAGGGTAAAAGTTAAAAAAAAATTTAGCAGAAGAAAATAATAAAATTTAAAAGAATTAATTAACTTTGCAAGACTAAAGAATCATGTGGAGAAAGTCCTGAATTCCATGCTTTGCTTTCTCCTCCTCTGGAATTCTGCTGTTCTGCTTGGTAAGTGAACTTGGTTGTGGCTGGATTTCTTGCTGATCTTCTTGGGGAGGGGCCTGTTGTAATGATTCTCAAGTGTCTTTGCCTGAGGCGGAATTGCACCGCCCTTACCAGGGGCCAGGCTAAATAATCTGCTTGGGTTTGCTTTCAGGAGCTTTCTGTAGAGTTCTGGAGGATGGGAATGAAAATGACGGCTTCCCAATCTCTGGCTGGGAGGAGCCAAGAGCTCAGGGCCCCATTCCTCAGTGCGCACTCAGAGAAAAGCGCTCAATCACTCCCATCTCCCTGGCCTCTGGCTGTGCTCCAAGCTCACCCAGCCTGTGACTGAGCGTCTCTGTCTCTGGCACACAGCTCCACCTGGAGTCTCCAAACCCTGCAGATCCCTGTGCTCTTTCAGGGGTGTCTCCCCGGATCTGTGGGGTTCCCACCCACAGAGCAGTGGCCTTTGCCACAGATCACACTTTAAGGTAACCTCAAGTTGAGAGCTCACTCCTTGGCTCCGTCTCTGTAGCCGGCTTCCCTTCCCTAATACCTGTGAGCTCTTTGACACTCAGATACCCCTGATCCTTCTGTGACCCCACGGAATCTGAGGCCATGCTGTCCTTGCATGGGCTTCACCCCGGTTTAGTCTCTGGAGCAATGTCCATCAGTGCTGCAGACTTTTAAAAGTTGATTTTGTGCTCTGTTGCTCCGCTGCTTGCCAGGAGCTTACCCCTCCCCCCACGGTCTATCTTCCCGTAGCTTTGGATTCACTTCTCTGCAGGTCCTACCTTTCAGAAAGTGGTCGATTTTCTGTTTCTAGAATTGTTGCTCTTCTTCTCTTCGATTTCCCGTTGGATTTGTAGGTTGTCACAATGGTTAGATAAGCTATCTAGCTGATCTCCTGCTACCTGATGTCATCTCAGCCTGCTACTTCTCTGCCATCTTGACTCCTCCTCTTCTTTTCTTTTTCTCAAAGTAATTATTGATAGCTATGTATTTATCACCATTTTATTACTTGTTTTGTGATTGTTTCTGAAGATTTTCTCTGATCCTTTCTTGTCTTTCTCTCTTTTATGGTTTGCTTATTTTCTTTAATGATATATTTACATTTCTTTCTCTTTATTATTTGCATATTTATTAGTGGTTTTTGATGTGTGGTTACCCTTAAGTTTGTGTATAACCTCTTCTGCATATTACTGTCTATGTTAAGTTGATAGTCATTTGAGCACATTCTTTACTCCTCTTCTCCCCATCTTAGGTATATAGTGTAATATTTTACATCCTTCTATTTTGAGTTCCTCCACTCAAGGAGTCCCCTTAAATATTTCTTTCAGGGCTGATTTAGTGGTTGTGCACTCTTTTAGTTTTCGTTTTCCTGGGTAACTCCTTATCTTTCCATCTGTTCTGAATGAGAGACTTGCTGATAGAGTATTCTTAACTGCAGATTATTGCCATTTAATACTTTGAATATATCATACCACTCCCTTCTGGCTTGGAAAGTTTCAGCTGAAAAATCCCTGGATGAGCTTTTCAGATTTCCCTTGTATGTAACTGTCTTCTTTTGTGTTGTTTCTCTTAAATTTTTCTCACCAATGTCTTGGTGTGAATCTGTGGTTGTTGATTTTGTTGGGGGTTCTCTGTGCCTCCCGGATCTGGAATCTGTTGCCTTCCTCAGATTAGGGAAGTGTTCAGCTATATTATCTCTTCAAATACATGTTCTGTCCCCTTTTCTCTCTCTTTATTCCTGGGACTCCTTTAATATGAAATTTACTTTGTTTGATGGAGTCACAGCATTCCCTAAGTCTATTCTCCTTTTGCACAGTTTTTTTTTTTTTTTCACTTTTGTCCAGCTTGATGACTTTCCATCGCTCTCTCTTCTAGGTAACTTAATCATTCGTCTGCTTCTTCCAGCATGCTGTTCATTCTATCAAGCTTGTTTCTTATTTCATTTATTGAGCCCTTTATTTCTGCTATGTTAATGGTCTCACACATGTGTTCCACTCTTTTCTCAAGTCCAGTGAGTATCTTTATGATCATTACTTTAAAGTCTCTATCAGACATATTACTTATATATGTTTCACTTAGCTCTCTGGCCACAGCCTCGTCCTATTCTTTTACTTGGAACAACTTCCACTGTCTTCTCATTTTATCTAAGTCTCTGTGCCTGATTCTCTATGTTAGGAAATTTAGCAATTTCTCCTGTTGGTGAGGATAAAGAGATCCTGTAGTGCTTTGCAGTATGGCATCCCCTGTTCCCTAGGGCCTGGTACTTTAGTGTATGTCTCCAGTGTGTGTTGTGTGTGTTCTGCTGTTCTATCCTGGCCACTTTATCCTATAGGCCAGCTATCTTCAAAGGTTCTCTTTATCTATTGTAGGCAGTGTTTGGTCCCTGGCCTAAATGTGGTGCATTTTGACTAGCTGTACTCTGGTCTGCTTGTGAAATGAGTCTTGTTGCCACCAGCTCTGCTACCAAGGTTATGCAAACTCCTGGGTCAGGAGATGTGCTGTGAACAGAGGGTTTGATCCAGTCTTCTGGGGCCTGGGGCCCACCATACTGGGACTGAGCCAAGAATAGCTGGGAAGGGCAGTTCCATTGGAGTGCAGGGTCAGGGCTTGGTATAAGCAAGTTAGGTGGTGAGTGTAAGCACTGTGTTGGTCCTTTCAGGTGGATCTGTGTTTATGCTGAGGAGCAGGTCAGGGAAATGGTGCCTGTTAGTTCCTTTTTTCCTGGAGGGGTCTCTCCATGAATGTTGCCTCTCAGGATCATTCTCTGAGATGAGCAGATAACCTTCCCACTGTGTGCCCCAGGTTCTCTTCAGATCACTTTCTAGGATGTCCATGGGTTCTTTGCCTGTCCTCTCTCCAAGAACAGCACAACATCCTCCAGGCTTTCCCTGAGCTGAGTCTGCCGACCTTTAGAAATTTAGGCTTTAAACCCTGCTAGTTTCAAGAACTCATGAAATTCAGACCCTCTTACTTTACAAGCCAGTTGCCATAGGGATTCATTTTTCCCATATGCTTCCCCATGTGTTAGTCATCTCTCTCCCCTCTCTGTGACAGCATTTCCCTCCCCACCCCAGCGGTCACAATCTGTTTCTTTCCCAAACTGTGTCTCCATACTTCCCACCTTCTTTGATAGGGCCTCTTCTCAACCTTTAGTTGTGGAGATTGTTCTGCATGTCTTCAGGTCAATTTCTGCGGTATTTAGGGTGATTTGATAGTTATCTAATTATATTCATGGGAGCAGGTGGGCCTAGGGTCCTCCTATTCCTGGCCATTTTCCAGACTCTCCAATTAAGGCTGACTTTTGATGGTGGATGTAAAACCTGCAACATCATCCATCCCATGTTTCCTGAAAGGTTCAAATGGAATCTTTTGTAAGTATTTTCCTAGAGGAAATGAAAATAAATTATTTAGAGTTCCTTTGGAAAATAAAAGCAATTTTTGAGAAAATCATCCTTATGCAAAGTTTGTATTTCTTAAAATCTTTCCAAATTCAAAGTGGATTTCTATTTTAACAATACAGATTTTAAAAATTATTATTATTGGTTATTTTTCAAAACATGTCAAGAATCAAAAGAAAAGTGAGCCTTGGAGACATATGTCTCTTCCTTCTAAGGATATGACATGGAATTAAACTAAGTTAGGACTTCAGGACCAAAGTCAGAAATACAGAAGTCAAGATCAATATAAATTAAAAACACTAGTAGTAATCAAGATCACGTTATCAGGCACAAGCATAAAACAGAGAAGCAAGTGACAGGTCTGGGAGTTCAGGAAGTAAGGATAAGCATAAATGACCTAGCTGTGGATGGCAGATTTCCAAAAAGAAAGAAGTAGCTGTGCTCTTTATACTTGAACCCTGGCATAACCTGGGTTTAAACATTAAACCCTGAATATCTAATCTTTACTGTTACGGCCCACAGGAGTAGAGTTAGAGACAAAGTATAGGAGAAGATGGGAGGTGGGTGTTGCTAAACACACCAGGGAAGTTGAGCACATATGATCATTTCACACTTCAAGGAAAATACAGTATGTGATAGAGAGAAGCCTATTATATTCTGAATGCCTGCAATACCCAGAGCCCACAGAACTGAGCAGTTTTTTTAGCTATAGGTGGAACTGATGTGCACCATATAAATTCACTCTTCTGGTTATTGTAGATCGGATCTGAGGTAAACATCTCACCCAAAGGTGGTCAGTCTGTTTAGGCTAGCCCAAAGTCTGTGAGGTTGCCTAGTGAGTAAACTATGGCGATAGGGGCCCTGGGGACCCAATCAACCGTCTCAATAAACCAATCAAATTTCCTCTGAAGAAGTCTAAACTTAAAAAGTATAGTATAATGAGAGGGGCGCCTGGGTGGCTCAGTGGGTTAAAGCCTCTGCCTTTGGCTCAGGTCATGATCTCAGGGTCCTGGGATCGAGCCCCGCATCCGGCTCTCTGCTCTGTAGGGAGCCTGCTTCCTCCTCTCTCTCTGTCTGCCTCTCTGCCTAGTTGTGATTTCTCTCTGTCAAATACATAAAATATTTAAGAAAAAAAAAAGTATAATGAGAAAGCTGGTTAATTGGTGGTGCTAGAAACAAAGGAATTTTTTTTTGGTCAACCACAAAATGGAACCCTAAAATAGGTGTTAACATATCCTTTGTATCTTGTGTGATCTCCCAATTCTAGAATCCTTCCAATCTTCATGAGGTCTGGCTGTGTGAAAGTCCTATCTTCTTTTGTGATCTTATATATACTTAAAATGAACTCTTGTGACTTTAGGCATCTTTTCTTAAAATTTACACATTTGTATACTACCTTTGAAATACAGACTTCTGAATAAAGGCTGTCAGATGTTAATCACTCACCTTGAAGAGTGTATTCTTGACTAGGGATTAATTCTTTTATTAATTTATCATACCTATGGTGAAAACTAGAATTAACTAGCATCTACCTACATAACATATTCTTTAGGATAAAGTATTTAAAGAACATGAAACAATATAGTAAATAGCAAAGCCTGAGCTTTTCCCTTGCTCTGGGCCTGGTGGCATGTAGATCTTCATCCAGAATTCATCATGTGGCAGGTGACCTCAGAAAAGAGGCTTGAGAATTAGGTATTACATTCTAGGCACATTCTGTTCAACAAGGCATATGATGCCTTTCAAAAGAAAGGCAAATTTGACAAATGTCCTTCCTCTCTCATCTCCATCCACTCTTACCCCCTTAGCTGTATTAAAAGTTATATTATGAGACTTCTTTTTATGGGCATCCCTCCCCATTGTTCCCATAGCATTGTCTAGCCCACTTTTTAAGTTTCATTTATTCTGTAAAAATAATAGATATCACATATTGAATGCTTCCCAGGTTTTGGGAGCTGGAACTGTGATAAGCTCTTCACTCTGTCCCAGAAAAGCCTGAGTTACCTAGAAATAAAAAAGTGCCCTGCGAAAAGACACTGGAAAAGCCAAAAGAAACACTCTATTTATCTAACGGTTTATCTGTATTTTCTTGCTTGGCCATCTAGTTGACACCAAATTCCTGTGCTGTTTACTAGGTTGTTAAGGAAGTTCAACCACAGGATTGGCCATTTGATTAATCAATCCAAAAACTCTGTGACTTGGAATCTTACTCTGGCTTATATCTCAGCTCTAACACCCAGCTCTTTGAAAAACTTAAGGCCCAGTAATTGGTATGCTTATGTCAGGTCTCATCAAGACTCAACAGAACTAGGAAATCTTAATATCTTAAACCTTAACACTTAACTGTTGAAGCAGAGGACTGTTTACTTTGTGCAAGGGTCTAGGAAGAAGTGACAGCATCAACCCTCGTTTTCACATATCCTCCTTGGATAATGATTGCTTTACTTCCTCAGTGAAAGTTTTACTTTTGCTGGATGATATATTAGTGACTCTTAATGGACCATTGACATAGCAGCTGTTGAGCTTCTTTGGGAAAGGTTGAGAAGCTGTATAAGGAAGAAAGGAAGTCAACAAGGAGAATGTATACCAGACAGCCTACGTCCCCAACTAAGGCTTCACTCATAATAGTATTTTTCTTCCCTCTCATCTTCTAGGCTGCCGTACTTCATCTCTTGGTTGGCTCACTCAAGAGTTTGCTATGGTAAAGCAGGATTTATTTCTTTTCTTTTTTTTTAAAGATTTTTTATTTATTTGACAGAGATCACAAGTAGGCAGAGAGGCAGACCGAGAGAGAGAGAGAGAAGCGGGCTCCCTGCTGAGCAGAAGAGCCCGATGCGGGGCTCGATCCCAGGACCCTGAGATCATGACCTGAGCTGAAGGCAGCGGCTTAACCCACTGAGCCACCCAGGCGCCAGCAGGATTTATTTCTTATTGGCTCATCTGCTAATTCTTGGTACAACAAAATATCATTGGGTTTTAGTATGTTTCTGAAATTTTGTTAAGAAATTAAAATTAATTAAAGTAATATTTGCAATACTTTATGATTCCTACCTATTCTAATTATCTCCTAAGGCAGCAGAATCACAGTCATGATTTAGGACTTCCTAAAATGCATGTAACATTTAGTTCTCACAATAACCTTATAAAATAAGTCTTAATACCATATCACATTATTTAAAATTAATTTATTTATTTTAATAAACATATAATGTATTTTTATCCCCAGGGGTACAGGTCTGTGAATCGCCAGGTTTACACCTCTCACAGCACTCATCATAGCCCATACCCTCCCCAATGTCCATATCCCCACCACCCTCTCCCGTCCCCCCTCCCCCCAGCAAACCTCAGTCTGTTTTTTGAGATTGAGTCTTTTATGGTTTGTCTCCCTCCCAATCCCATCTTCTTTCATTTTTTCTTTTCCTACATCTCCCCAACCCCCCCACATTGCACCTCCATTTCCTCATATCAAAGAGATCATATGATAGTTGTCTTTCTCCGATTGACTTATTTTGCTAAGCATGATACCCTCTAGTTCCATCCACGTTGTCGCAAATGGCAAGATTTCATTTCTTTTGATGGCTGCATAGTATTCATTGTGTATATATACCACCTCTTCTTTATCCATTCATCTGTTGATGGACATCTAGGTTCTTTCCATAGTTTGGCTATTGTGGACATTGCTGCTATAAACATTCGGGTGCACGTGCCCCTTTGGAGCACCACATTTGTATCTTTAGAATATATACCCAGTAGTGCAATTGCTGGGTCATAGGGTAGCTCTATTTTCAGTTTTTTGAGGAACCTCCACACTGTTTTCCAAAGTGGTTGCACCAGCTTGCATTCCCACCAGCAGTGTAGGAGGGTTCCCCTCTCTCCCCATCCTCGCCAGCATCTGCATTTCTTGACTTGTTAATTTTAGTCATTCTGACTGGTGTGAGGTGGTATCTCATTGTGGTTTTGATTTGTATTTCCCTGATGCCGAGTGATGCGGAGCACTTTTTCATGTGTCTGTTGGCCATCTGGATGTCTTCTTTGCAGAAATGTCTGTTCATGTCCTCTGCCCATTTCTTGATTGGATTATTTGTTCTCTGGGTGTTGAGTTTGATAAGCTCTTTATAGATTTTTGGTACTAGCCCTTTATCTGATATGTCATTTGCAAATATCTTCTCCCATTCTGTCAGTTGTCTTTTGGTTTTGTTAACTGTTTCCTTTGCTGTGCAAAAGCTTTTGATCTTGATGAAATCCCAATAGTTCATTTTTGCCCTTGCTTCTGTTGCCTTTGGTGATGTTCCTAGGAAGAAGTTGCTGCGGTTGAGGTCAAAGAGGTTGCTGCCTGCATTCTCCTCAACGATTTTTATGGATTCCTTTCTCCCATTGAGGTCTTTCAACCATTTTGAGTCTATTTTTATGTGTGGTGTAAGGATATGGTCCAGTTTCATTTTTCTGCATGTGGCTGTCCAATTTAACCAGCACCATTTGTTGAAGAGGCTGTCTTGTTTCCATTGGACATTCCTTCCTCCTTTGTCGAAAATTAGTTGACGATAGAGTTGAGGGTCTATTTCTGGGCTCTCAATTCTGTTCCATTGATCTATGTGTCTGTTTTTATGCCAGTACCATACTGTCTTGATGATGACAGCTTTATAATAGAGCTTGAAGTCTGGAATTGTGATGCCACCGACTTTGGTTTTCTTTTTCAATATTCCTTTGGCTATTCGAGGTCTTTTCTGGTTCCATATAAATTTTAGGATTATTTGTTCTATTTCTTTGAAAAAAATGGATGGGATTTTGATAGGGATTGCATTAAATGTGTAGATTGCTTTAGGTAGCATAGACGTTTTCACAATATTTGCTCTTCCAATCCATGAGTATGGAACATTTTTCCATTTCTTTGTGTCTTCCTCAATTTCTTTCATGAGTACTTTATAGTTTTCTGAGTATAGATTCTTTGCCTCTTTGGTTAGATTTATCCTAGGTATCTTATGGTTTTGGGTGCAATTGTAAATGGGACTGGCTCCTCCATTTCTCTTTCTTCTGTCTTGTTGTTAGTGTAAAGAAATGCAACTGATTTCTGTGCATTGACTTTATATCCTGACACTTTACTGAATTCCTGTACAAGTTCTAGCAGTTTTGGAGTGGAGCCTTTTGGGTTTTCCACATATAGTATCATATTATCTGCAAAGAGTGAGAGTTTGACTTCTTCTTTGCCTATTTGGATGACTTTAATTTCTTTTTGTTGTCTGATTGCTGAGGCTAGGACTTCTAGTACTATGTTGAACAGCAGTGGTGATAATGGACATCCTTGCCATATTCCTGACCTTAGTGGAAAAGCTTTCAGATTTTCTCCATTGAGAATGATATTTGCAGTGGGTTTTTTGTAGATGGCTTTGATAATATTGAGGTATGTGCCCTCTATCTCTACACTTTGAAGAGTTTTAATCAGGAAGGGATGCTGCACTTTGTCAAATGCTTTTTCAGCATCTATGGAGAGTATCATATGGTTCTTATTCTTTCTTTTATTAATGTATTGCATCACATTGATGGATTTGAACCAACCTTGCAGCCCTGGAATAAATCCCACTTGGTCGTGGTGAATAATCCTTTTAATGTACTGTTGGATCCTATTGGCTAGTATTTTGGTGAGAATTTTCGCATCTGTGTTCATCAAGGATATTGGTCTGTAATTCTCTTTTTTGATGGGATCCTTGTCTGGTTTGGGGATCAAGGTGATGCTGGCCTCATAAAATGAGTTGGAAGTTTTTCTTCCATTTCTATTTTTTGGAACAGTTTCAGGAGAATAGGAATTAGTTCTTCTTTAAATGTTGGGTAGAATTCCCCTGGGAAGCCTTCTGGTCCTGGACTTTTGTTTGTTTGGAGATTTTTGATGACTGTTTTGATCTCCTTACTGGTCATGGGTCTGTTCAGGTTTTCTATTTATTCCTGGTTCAGTTGTGGTAGTTTATATGCCTCTAGAAATGTATCCATTTCTTCCAGATTGTCGAATTTGTTGGTGTAGAGTTGCTCATAGTATGTTCTTATAATTGTTTGTATTTCTTTGGTGTTGGTTGTGATCCCTCCTCTTTCATTCATGATTTTATTTATTTGTGTCCTTTCTCTTTTCTTTTTGATAAGTCTGGCCAGGGGTTTGTCAATTTTATTAATTCTTTCAAAGAACCAGCTCCTAGTTTCTTTGATTTGGCTATTGTTCTTTTAGTTTCTATTTCATTAATTTTTGCTCTGATCTTTATGATTTCTCTTCTCCTGCTGGGTTTAGGCTTTCTTTGTTGTTCTTTCTCCAGCTCCTTTAGGTGTAGGGTTAGGTTGTGTATTTGAGACCTTTTTTGTTTCCTGAGAAAGGCTTGTACTGCTATGTATTTTCCTCTCAGGACTGCCTTTGTTGTGTCCCACAGATTTTGAACCATTGTGTTTTCATTAACATTTGTTTCCATGAATTTTTTCAATTCTTCTTTAATTTCCTGGTTGACCCATTCATTTTTTAGAAGGATGCTCTTTAGTCTCCATGTATTTGCATTCTTTCCAAATTTCCTCTTGTGATTGAGTTCTAGCTTCAGAGCATTGTGGTCTGAAAATATGCAGGGAATGATCCCAATCTTTTGATACCTGTTGAGACCTGATTTATGACCCAGGATGTGGTCTATTATGGAGAATGTTCCATGTGCACTAGAGAAGAATGTATATTCTGTTGCTTTGGGATGGAATGCTCTGAATATGTCTGTGATGTCCATCTGGTCCAGTGTGTCATTTAAGGCCTTTATTTCCTTGTTGATCTTTTGCTTAGATGATCTGTCCATTTCAGTGAGGGGAGTGTTAAAGTCCCCTGCTATTATTGTATGACTGTCGATGTATTTCTTTGATTTTGTTATTAATTGGTTTATATAGTTGGCTGCTCCCATGTTAGAGGCATAGATATTTAAGATTGTTAGATCTTCTTGTTGGACAGACCCTTTGAGTATGATATACTGTCCTTCCTCATCTCTTATTATAGTCTTTGGCTTAAAATCTAATTGATCTGATATAAGGATTGCCACCCCAGCTTTCTTCTGATGTCCATTAGCATGGCACATTGTTTTCCACCCCCACACTTTAAATCTGGAGGTGTCTTTGGGTCTAAAATGTGTTTCCTGTAGGCAGCATATTGATGGGTTTTGTTTTTTTATCCATTCTGATACCCTTTGTCTTTTGATTGGGACATTTAGCCCATTAACATTCAGGGTAACTATTGAGAGATTTAAATTTATTGCCATTGTATTGCCTGTAAGGTGACTGTTACTGTATATTGTCTCTGTTTCTTTCTGATCTACTTTTAGGGTCTCTCTTTGCTTAGAGGACTCCTTTCAATATTTCCTGTAGAGCTGGTTTGGTGTTTGCAAATTCCTTCAGCTTTTGTTTGTTCTGGAAGCTCTTTATCTTTCTATTTTCAATGATAGCCTAGCTGGATATAGTATTCTTGGCTGCATGTTTTTCTCGTTTAGTGCTCTGAATATATCATGCCAGTTCTTTCTGGCCTGCCAGGTCTCTGTGGATAGGTCTATCTATCTAATGTTTTAGATAGAACCAATCTAATGTTTTTACCCGTGTATGTTACAGACTTCTTTTCCTGGGCTGCTTTCAGGATTTTCTCTTTGTCGCTAAGACTTGTAAGTTTTACTATCAGGTGATGAGGTGTGGACCCATTTTTATTGATTTTGAGGGGCATTCTTAGCATCTCCTGGATTTTGATGTTTGTTCCCTTTCCCATATTAGGGAAATTCTCTCCAATAATTGTCTCCAATAGACCTTCTGCTCCCCTCTCTCTTTCTTCTTCTTCTGGAATCCCAATTATTCTAATATTGTGTCATCTTATGGTGTTGCTTATCTCTCAAATTCTCTCCTCATGGTCCAGTACTTGTTTGTCTCTCTTTTGCTCAGCTTCTTTATTCTCTGTCATTTGGTCTTCTATGTCACTAATTCTTTCTTCTGCCTCATTTATCCTAGCAGTGAGAGCTTCCATTTTTGATTGCACCTCAATAATAGCTTTTTTGACTTCAACTTGGTTAGATTTTAGTTCTTTTATTTCTCCAGAAAGGGCTTTTATCTCTCCAGAGAGGGTTCCTCTGATATCTTCTATGCCTTTTTCGAGCCTGGCTAGAACCTTGAGAATCGTCATTCTGAACTCTAGGTCTGTCATATTACCAATGTCCGTATTGATTAGGTCCCCAGCCTTCGGTACTGCCTCTTGTTCTTTTTTTTATGGTGAGTTTTTCCACCTTGTCATTTTGTCCAGATAAGATTTGCTTTCTCCTGCTGTGGAATTCCGCTGTTCTTGGTGAGTGAAGTTGGTCTTGGCTGGGTTTCTTGTTGATCTTCTGGGGGAGGGGCCTGTTGTAGTGATTCTCAAGTGTCTTTGCTGCAGGCAGAATTGCACCACCCTTGCCAGGGGCCAGGCTTAGTAATCCGCTAGGGTTTGCTTTCAGGAGCTTTTGTTCCCTGAGCGCTTTCCGTAGAGTTCCAGGGGTGGGAATGAAGATGGCGGCCTCCCAATCTCTGGCCCGGAGGAGCAGAGAGCTTGGAGTCCCACTCCTCAGTGAGCCCTCAGAGAAAAGCACCCAACCGCCTCTGCCTCCCTGACCTCTGGTTGCACCTGGAGTAAAGCAGTCAATTGCTGGCACTTGGAGAAAAGTGCCCATTCACTTCCATCTCCGTGGCCTCTGGCCACGCTCTGAGCCCACCCAGCCTGCGACCGGCACAAGGGAACCCTGGGCTGAGAGCTCACTCCTCGGCTTTGTCGCTGTAGCCGGCTTCCCTGCTCTAATATCTGAGAGCTCTGTGGCACTCAGACACCCATGGTTCTTCTGTGACCCCGCGGGACCTGGGGTTACGCTGACCCCGCGTGGGCTTCCCCCCAGTTTAGCTTCTGGAGCAATATCCCTCCGTGGAGCAGACTTTTAAAAGTCCTGATTTTGTGCTCTGTTGCTCCGCCGCTTGCTGGGAGCCGGCCCCTCCCCCTGAGGTCTGTCTTCCCGTCGCTTTGGATTCACTTCTCCGCAGGTCCTACCTTTCAGAGAGTGATCGATTTTCAGTTTCTAGAATTGTTGCTCTTCTTCTCTTCGATTTCCTGTTGGATTTGTAGGTGTTTGCAATGGTTTGATAAGCTATCTAGCTGATCTCCTGCTACCCAATGTCGTCTCAGCCTGCTACTTCTCCGCCATCTTGACTCCTCCCCTACTATGTCACATTTTTGAAATAAAGAAATAGAAGCCTAGAAAGGTTAAGTAGTTTAGTCAAGATTGTACAGTTAGTAGGTTGTGGAGCTAGAATTCAAACCAGCTTCCTGACTCTAGTTGCTACAATGCTACATTAACCTGCCTTCTTAGAAGTTAATGCCTGCCTCTGGACTTCACCCCCAAGTCTACCAAGAAAGGTAGGTTCAGGGGTAAGAACAGCTTCAACTCATATCCTCTGTAAGACAGGGGTTGTCAAACTTTTTCTGTAAAGAATCAAGCAGAAAATACTCTAGGCCTCACATGCTTTATAGTCTCTGTCCTAACTACTCAACTCTGCAGCTGTAGTACAAAAGCAGCCTTAGTAAATACATAAGCAAAAGAAAATAAATGTGAAAATGTGTTCCAATGAAACTTTATTTATAAAAGTAAGTGACAGGTGAATTTGGATTGTGGGCTATAGTTGACTACTAATATAAAGAAATCTTCCAATGATCATTGCCCAATGATCTCTCTTATTCCTTTTTAGAATAAGAAATTACCACTTATTCCTTATAACCCTGTGGACTGCTGAAACTATTTTCCTCAGAGACATAACTTAAAGTTAATGCAGTTTTCTCAGCCTTCATCATAATGTTTAATGTCTTTATAGCATTTGGCACCAAGTAGTGACATAATTTAATGGAAATATAATTAGGTTTGGAGCCAGAATATCTGAGTTTGAGTACTGCATTTGTCATATTTGAGCTTTGTGACTTTAAAAGTCACTTGGTTTCTTGTGACATTTTCCCACTGTTCCTTCAGATATACCCTCTACTCTTTACCCTGCTCCTTGCCCTTGGAGGCCTACCTCTAATAACTGTATTCATGAGACTTCGTGCCTTCTGGCTTTCAGCTGGATTTGACCAGTGGGGAGAATCAAGAAGAGATAAAAGTAAGAGAGATGAATGAGGTTGTTTAGCTCCTTGTAGGGTCATCAAGGGCTGGTGGATTGCCTTGCCAGGATATCATTCCTTCTGTAAAGGCAGTCCCTTTTTAAGAGTCTCTTTCTTCTGGTTCTAGTAATCATTATGCACTAGGTGTATGCTGTATCCCTTGTGATTCTTTACACCTGTCCATTCTTTAAAAATTGTCCTGTTACTACACTCTTACCAAATTATCCATTTTGAGTATGTTATCTATTTCCCACCAGGCCCAGAAGGATATGTTTCTTTGTACTTTTGTTTGTTCTTATAATCCTTTGTTAAGCAAACACCCATTCAGCACAATTATGTTCCAGGCTCTGTAGTAGGCACTGGTGCTACCATGATGATCAAGATGTGGCAACCTCAAAAATTTCCAAAGAGCTGAGAAGAAGCACACAAAATAACAGATTGCTATAAAGACAATGCTACTCTCATAGAGTGAATAAAACAACACAACAAGAAAGGGAAATGTGTAAGGGAAGCAGGGAAGCTCAGAGCAGGATCCAGATTATGCAATCTGGTCTTGGAGTGAAAAATAGACTCTCAGTCAAAATAGATACAATGATCCAGGGATTTTTCAGGTAGAAGTATGACCTCACTGACCAACTAATCTTGACTTCTTCTTTTCTGATCAATCTCTAAATCCTTTGCCAGGTCATTTTCCTTTTTCCCCATTATAACAGTTATTCTTCAGTATGATTTTACCCCCCACCCTTTTTTTTACTGTAGCCCTCTTGGAGCTCCCATTCACTTCTATATTTCCTCTCCTTTCTGAGCAGATGGGGTCAGTTCTCTAGCTTTTATTTTTTGTCTGAACTCTAGCCCCAGATTCTCAATACAACATAGCAAAAAATTCCTTATACTCCCTTCCCTTCAACCACAGGGAAGCTTCTCCTCCCAACTTCCCTATTACTGGTAACTGATTGTATATCCAGGTACCTGGGCTGCAGGACTTACATTAACTATTGCTGCACATAATACTGCTTTCATAATACTGCTTTCATATTTTCTTCATAATACTGCTTTCATACTTTCATACTGTTATCTGTTGCCAGATACTTCCTCTGTACACTTGTCTGAAATACTCTTATCCAGTATTCATTGGATAACTATTTACTGAACACTTACTATTAGCCAGAGATACTTCTAGGAGTTAGGGATGTAGTACTAAGCAAGAGAAACAATTCTTGGAATTTATAGTCAAATGAAAATAAATAGATAATAAATGTTGCTATATTTAACTGAATATAAGAGATCAATAACTATCAAATGCATCATTACTTTATGTATCACCACAAAAATGCTACTAATTAAAATAAGACACTATCAATTATGAGATATTTTGATTTCAAGATGTTAAAATATGTTAAAATACGAATTTTTGCATCTTTAGATCAATGAAATTCAATAATGTAAATGCATGTAATATCTTGGATATTGGAACATGGCAAGGAGAAAAATTAAGTAGAGAAAAGGGATAAGGAGAGCTGGGAATGAGGGCTGTAATTTTAAATAGGGTCTTCAAAGTGGTTCCATTACAGAGATGATATTTTCAAGGGAAGTTAGCCTTGCAGACATCTGAAGAAAGAGCAGAACAACAAAGAGAATAGTAAATACAAGAGCCCTGAGGGAAGAGTATATCTATTCATGCTCAAGGTACAGGGAGGTGGCCAGTATGACTGGGGGTAGGGGGGTGGAAGTAGCTAAAAGAGTAGTAGGAGATGAGGTCAGGAGGAATAGAAGGTCAGGTTATATAGATCTTTTAGGCTAATGTAGAACCTTTGATTTTACTAGTGCAACACAAAATGGTTAGAGGTTTTTGCACAGAGAAATTAAAATGATCTGACTTATGTTTTAAAAGAATGACTCTGGCTAATGAATGGAGTAAAGATTGGAGAGGATGATGCTAGGGGCCAGTTAGGGAGCAATGGGAAAATTCAGGAATGGGGTGCTGGTGGCTTGGACCTGGATGACTTCAATGAAGTTAGTCAAGAAATGGGGGACTTTGAGCAAGTATTAAAGATGGAGTTTTGGGATTTGCTGATGACCAAGATGTGAGGTTGAGGTTAAAGAGTCAATGATGACACCTCTGTTTTTTATCAGGGACCCTGGAAAAGTAGAGCTGCTTTTTCCTGAGATGAGGTAGTTTATGAGAGAAGCATGTTTGTTGGGGAGGATTAAGAGGTTAGGTTTGGCTAGCTTAGATTTGAAATTCCTTTCAGGTATCCCAGTGGTTATGTTTTCTGACACTGTTTACTTCACACTGCCTCTGCCGGACTGACACTTTTCCTGCTTAGATTCTTAAAACTGGTCTCCTTCTCTCTAGACCTTGCTTTTCCTGATTCATTCAACAAATTATTATTTTTTCATTTTAAGATTAAGGTGATTAACATGTTTATTATTTTTTAATTTTAATTCCAGTATAATTAGCATACACTGTTACATTAATTTCAGGTGTATAATACAGTGATTCAACAATTCCATACATTACTCAGTGCACTCCTTAATCCCCTTCACCTATTTCACTGATTCCCCCCACCCACCTTTTCCCTGGTAACTGTAGTTATCTATACTTAAGAACATGTTTTTGACTTGTCTTTTTCTTCCCCCTTTGTTCATTTGTTACTTAGATTCCACATACGAGTGTAATCATATGGTATTTGTCTTTCTTTGACTTATTTCACTTAGCATTATATGTTCTGGCTCCATCCATGTTGTTGTAAGTGGCAAGGTTTCATTCTTTTTTATGGCTGAATAATATTCCATTATATGTATACCACAGGAGTGATTAACATCTTTGTTCAAAAACTTTGAATGTCTTTAGCCATTGCTTATTAAATTTAATTGACTCTCCTTGGCCTGACCACTGACAGGCCTAAACTATGAGTGCTGGCAAATATATACAGATATGTAACCACCACAGTTAAAACGTTGGCCATTTTAGTGTTCTATCTTCCCCCAAAGTTCTATCTTGTGCTCAATTCCATCTCCCATGTCATCCCCTGACAATTACTGATCTGATTTTGTCTCTAAATATTAGCTTTTTCTAGGATGTTATAAAGATGGAATCACAGAGTATATAGCTTTTGAGTCTGGAAAGTCTCACTTAGCCGAGGCCTTTGAGATCCATCCATTTTTGTTACATGTAAGCTGGAGTTTATTCCATTTTATTGCTGAGCTGTAGGCATGTTCCATAATTTATTGATCCATTCTTCAGTTTAAGAAAATTTGGGCTTTTCCAGATTTTGGTGATTATGAATAAAGCCACTATAATGGATTGAGTAGTGGCCTTCCAAAAGGCATGTCTACTTAGTACCTCAGAATGTGACCTTATTTGGAATAAAGGCCTATGCAGATGTAATTAAGGTAATTATATTGAAATAAGATCATCTTGGATAGGGTGGCCCTAAGTCCAATAATGAGTGTCCTTATAAAAGATGGAAAAGGAAAAGACACTCAGGGACACGGAGGGGAGGTGGCCAAGTAAAGACAGATGCAGAGATTGGAGTGATGTATCTACAATTCAAGGAGTACAAAGGATTATAGACAGCCACTAGAAGTTGGCTAGAGAGCTGGGATGTATTTTACTTTGAGTCTCCAAGAGGAATCAACTCTACCAAAACCTTGGTTTTAGCCCCCCTGGCCTCCATAACCATGAAAGAATAAATTTCTGTCATTTTTAGCTGTCAGAATTGGGATAATGTCTTGTCATAGTAGTCTCTTATGATCCTTTGTATTTGTGTGCTAAAGTCTCTTTAGTCGTAAAGTCTCTTATTTATAATTTAACTTTGTCACTAACATTTTTTTTTTTCTGGGTAAGTTTAGTTAAAGGCATTTTGTATTTTGTTTACATTAACAAAAAACCAGTTCATAGTCTCATTGATCTTTTCCATTATGTTTTTAGTCTATTCCGTTTCTTTCTTTTAAAAAAAAGAATTTATTAACATATAATGTATTATTAGCCCCAGGGGTACAGGTCTGTGAATCATCAGTCTTACACACTTCATATCACTCACCATAACCCATACCCTCCCCAAGGTCCATAACCCAACCACCCCTCTCCCCGGCAACCCTCAGTTTGTTTTGTGAGATTAAGAGTCTCCTATGGTTTGTCTTCCTCCCAATCCCCTCTTAGTTCATTTTTTCCTTCCCTACCCCCCACGACCCCCCACCCTGCCTCTTAAATTCCTCATATCAGAGAGATCACACAAGAATTGTCTCTCTGATTGACTTATTTTGCTCAGTATAATACCCTCTAGTTCCATGCACGTCATTGCAAATAGCAAGATTTCATTTCTCTTGATGGCTGCATAGTATTCCATTGTATATATATATACTACCTCCTTATCCATTCATCTGTTGATGGACATCTAGGTTCTTTCCATAGTTTGGCTATTGTGGACATTGCTGCTATAAACATACGGGTGCACGTGCCCCTTCAGATCACTACATTTGTGTTTTTAGGGTAAATACCCAGTAGTGCGATTGCTGGGTCATAGGGTAGCTCTATTTTCAACTTTTTGAGGAACCTCCATGCTATTTTCCAGGGTGGCTGCACCAGCTTGCATTCGCACCAACAGTGTAGGAGCATTCCCCTTTCTCCTCATCCTCGCCAGCATCTGTCATTTCTTGACTTGTTAATTTTAGCCATTCTGACTGGTGTGAGGTGGTATCTCATTGTGGTTTTGATTTGTATTTCCCTGATGCTGAATGATGTGGAGCAGTTTTTCATGTGTCTGTTGGCCATCTGAATGTCTTCTTTGCGGAAATGTCCGTTCATGTCCTCTGCCCATTTCTTGATTGGATTATTTGTTCTTTGGGTGTTGAGTTTGATAAGTTCTTTATAGATTTTTGATACTAGCCCTTTATCTGATATGTCATTTGCAAATATCTTCTCCCTTTCTGTCAGTTGTCTTTTGGTTATGTTAACTGTTTCCTTTGTTGTGCAAAAGCTTTTGATCTTGATGAAATCCCAATAGTTCATTTTTGCCCTTTCTTCCCTTGCCTTTGGCTATGTTTCTAGGAAGAAGTTGCTGTAGCTGAGGTCGAAGAGGTTGCTGCCTGTGTTCTCCTCAAGGATTTTGATGGATTCCTGTCTCATATTGAGGTCTTTCATCCATTTGGAGTCTATTTTTGTGTGTAGTATAAGGATATGGTCCAGTTTCATTTTTCTGCATGTGGCTGTCCAATTTTCCAAACACCATTTGTTGAAGAGACTGTCTTTTTTCCTGCTTCATCAAATAATAGTTGACCATAGAATTGAGGGTCCATTTATGGGCTCTCTATTCTGTTCCATTGATCTATGTGTCTGTTTTTGTGCCAGGACCATACTGTCTTGATGATGACAGCTTTGTAATAGAGCTTGAATCTGGAATTGTGATGGCACCAACTTTGGCTTTCTTTTTCAACATTCCTCTGGCTATTCGAGGTCTTTTCTGGTTCCACATAAATTTTAGGATTATTTGTTCCATTTCTTTGAAAAAAGTTGATGGTATTTTGATAGGGAATGTATTAAATGTGTAGATTGCTCTAGGTAGCATGGCATTTTCACAAAATTTGTTCTTGCAATCCATGAGCATGGAACATTTTTCCATTTCTTTGTGTCTTCCTCAATTTCTTTCATGAGTACTTTATAGTTTTCTGAGTATACATTCTTTGCCTGTTTGGTTAAGTTTATTCCTAGGTATCTTATGCTTTTGGGTGCAATTGTAAGTGGGATCAACTCCTTAATTTCTCTTTCTTCTGTCTTCTTGTTGGTGTATAGAAATGCAACTGATTTCTGTGCATTGATTTTATATCCTGACATTTTACTAAATTCCTGTGCAAGTTCTAGCAGATTTTGAGTGGAGTCTTTTGGGTTTTCCATATAAAATATCATATCATCTGCAAAGAGTGAGAGTTTGACTTCTTTGCCAATTCGGATGCCTTTAATTTCTTTTTGTTGTCTGCTGAGTCTAGGACTTCTAGTACTATGTTGAAATCAGTGGTGATAATGGACATCCCTGCCATGTTCCTGACCTTAGCAGAAAAGCTCTGTTTTTCTCCATTGAGAATGATATTCGTGGTGGGTTTTTCATAGATGGCTTTGATGATATTGAGGTATGTGCCCTCTATCCCTACACTTAGAATAGTTTTGATCAAGAAAGGATGCTGTACTTTGTCAAATGCTTTTTCAGCATCTATGGAGAGTATCATATGGTTCTTGTTCTTTCTTTTATTGATGTTTGTATCACATTGATTGATTTGCAGATGTTGAACCCACCTTGCAGCCCTGGAATAAATTCCACTTGGTTGTGGTGAATAATCCTTTTAATGCACTGTTGGAACCTATTGGCCAGTATTTTGGTGAGAATTTTCACATCTGTGGTCATCAAGGATATTGGTCTGTAATTCTCTTTTTTGATGGGGTCTTTGGTTTTGGGATCAAGGTAATCCTGGTTGCATAAAATGAGTTTGGAAGTTTTCTTTCCATTTCTATGTTTTCGAATAGTTTCAGGAGAATAGGTATTAACTCTTCCTTAAGTGTTTGGTAGAATTCCCCTGGGAAGCCGTCTGTTCCTGGGCTCTTGTTTCTTGGGAGATTTTTGATGACTGCTTCAATTTCCTTACTGGTTATGGGTCTGCTCAGGTTTTCTATTTCTTCCTAGTTTAGTTTTGGTAGTTTGTAAGTCTCTAGGAATGTATCCTTTTCTTCCAGATTGTCAAATTTGCTGGTGTATAGCTGCTCATAATATGTTCTTAATAATTTTTTGTATTTCTTTGGTGTTGGTTGTGATCTCTCCTTCACTCATGATTTTACTTATTTGGGTCCTTTCTCTTTTCTTTTTGATAAGTCTGGCCAGGGGTTTATCAATCTTATTAATTCTTTCAAAGAACCAGTTCCTAGTTTCATTGATTTGTTCTATGGTTTTTTTGTTTTTATTTCATTGATTTCTGCTCTGATCTTTATTATTTCTCTTCTCCTTCTGGGTTTAGGCTTTTTTTGCTGTTCTTTCTCCAGCTCCTTTAGGTATAAGGTTAGGTTGTGTATTTGAGACCTTTCTTGTTTCTTGAGAAAACCTTGTATCACTATATATTTTCTTCTCAGGACTGCCTTTGCTGTGTCCTGCAGATTTTAAACAGTTGTGTTTCCATTATTTGTTTCCATGAATTTTTTCAATTCTTCTTTAATTTCCTGGTTAACCCATTCATTCTTTAGGAGGATGCTATTTAGCCTACATGTATTTGGGTTCCTTCCAAATTTCCTCTTGTGATTGAGTTCTAGCTTCAGAGCATTGTGGTCTGAAAATATGCAGGGAATGATCTCAATCTTTTGGTACTGGTTGAGACGTGATTTGTGACCCAGGACATGATCTATTTGGAGAATGTTCCATGTGCACTAGAGAAGAATGTGTATTCTGTTGCTTTGGGATGGAATGTTCTGAATATATGTCCATCTGGTCCAATGTGTCATTTAAGGCCTTTATTTCCTTGTTGATCTTTTGCTTGGATGATCTGTCCATTTCAGTGAGGGGGTGTTAAAGTTCTCCACTATTATTGTATTATTGTCAATGTGTTTCTTTGAATTTGTTATTAGTTGTTTTATATAGTTGGCTGCTCCCATGTTAGGGGCATAGATATTTAAAATTGTTAGATCTTCTTGTTGGACAGACCCTTTGAGTATGATATACTGTCCTTCCTCATCTCTTATTATAGTCTTTGGCTTAAAATCTAATTGATCTGATATAAGTATTGCTACCCCAGCTTTCTTCTGATGTCCATTAGCATGGTACATTGTTTTCCACTCCCACACTTTAAATCTGGAGGTGTCTTTGGGTCTAAAATGAGTTTCTTGTAGCCAGCATATTGATGGGTTTTGTTTTTTTATCCATTCTGATACCCTGTGTCTTTTTTTTTTTTAAGATTTTTATTTATTTATTTGACAGACAGAGATCACAAGTAGGCAGAGAGGCAGGCAGAGAGAGAGGGGGAAGCAGGCCCCCAGCTGAGCAGAGAGCCCGATGTGGGGCTCGATCTCAGGACCCTGGGATCATGACCTGAGCTGAAGGCAGAGGCTTTAACCTACTGAGCCACCCAGGTGCCCCTACCCTGTGTCTTTTGACTGGGGCATTTAGCCCATTTACATTCAGGGTAAATATTGAAAGATATGAATTTAGTGCCAGTGTATTGCCTGGGAGGTGACTGTTATTGTATATTGTCTCTGTTCCTTTCTGGTTTACTACTTTTAGGCTCTCTCTTTGATTAGAGGACCCTTTTCAGTATTTCCTGTAGGGCTGGTTTGGTTTTTGCAAATTCTTTTAGTTTTTGTTTGTCCTGGAATCTTTTTATCTCTGCTTCTATTTTCAATGATAGCCTAGCTGGATATAGTATTTTTGGTTGCATAATTTTTTCATTTAGTACTCTGAATATATCATGCTAGTTCTTTCTGGCCTGCCAGGTCTCCGTGGATATATCTACTGCCAATCAAATATTTCTACCATTATATGTTACAGACTTCTTGTCCTGACCTGCTTTCAGGATTTTCTCTTTGTCACTAAGACTTGTAAGTTTTACTATTAGATGATGGGGTGTGGACCTATTTTTATTGATTTTGAGGGGGAGATTCTATGTGCCTCCTGGATTTTGATGCTTGTTCCCTTTGCCATATTAGGGAAAATCTGTACTATAATATGTTCCAATATTCCTTCTGCCTCTCTCTTTCTTTTTCTTCTGGAATCCCAATTATTCTAATATTGTTTCATCTTATAGTATCACTTATCTCTTGAATTCTCCCCTCGTGGTCTGGTAGTTCTTTGTCTCTCTTTTGCTCAGCTTCTTTATTCTCCATCCTTTGGTCTTCTATATCACTAATTCTCTCTTCTGCCTCATTTATCCTAGTAATAAGAGCCTCCATTTTTTATTGTACCTCATTAATAGCTTTTTTTATTTCAACTTGGTTAGATTTTAGTTCTTTTATTTCCTCCAGAAAGAGCTTTTATTTCTCTAGAAAGGTTTCTCTAATATCTTCCATGCCTTTTTCAAGCCCAGCTAGCACTTTGAGAATCGTCATTCTGAACTCTAGATCTGACATATTACCAATGTCCATATTGATTAGGTCCCTAGCCTTTGGTACTGTCTCTTGTTCTTTTTTTTTTTGTGGTGAGTTTTTCTGCCTTGTCATTTTATCCAGATAAGAATATATGAACGAGAGAATAAAAGACTAAAAGTGTGGCAAGGACCCCAGAAAATTGTACACTAACCAAATCAGAAGAGACCCCAAATCAGGGGGAGAAGAAAAGGGGTAAAAGGAAGTTTAAAAAAAAAAAATAATATATATATTAGACTGGTGAATAGAACAGACACCCACTTGATTTTGGGTGTATTTTGGTCTCTTAGAAGAAACTAACTCCCAAGATTTTCACAAAAGAAAAACGTATATAGGTTTATAAAAAATATATAAACTTACATATAAAAATATAATTTTTATATATATGTTATATATAAAAATAAGGGTAAATATGATGAAGGGATGGAATATGACTGTAAAGATGAAGATTAAAAAAATTATAAGGAAGGAATTGATAAGTTCATTGGGAAAAGAAAGAAAAAGTGGAGAGAATTTGTTCAGGCTGGAGACTGGAACAAAGCCCTGTGGTAGATTTAGGGTATATTTTGATCTATTAGAAGAAGTTGTATCCCAAAATTTTTTAGGAGAAAAAACCCTATATGTATAAAAAAATAAAGTTAGATACAATGAGGGATAAAATATTACTATAATAATGAAGGTTTAAAAAGATTTTTTTAGAAAGGTATTGTTAAGATAAACTAGTTAAAAATGTTGAAAGAGGAAAGATGAAAAGTCAAAAGAATTAGAATAAGAAAAAAATAAAATTAAAAATTTTAATTAACTTTACAAGGTTAAAGAATCATGGGGAGAAAGCCATGAATCCCATGCTTTGCTTTCCCTTCCTCAGGAATTTTGCTGTTCTCCTTGATCAGTGAGCTTAATCTTGGCTGGCTATTCTTGCTGAGCTTGTGGGGGAGGGGCCTGTTGTAGTGATTCTCAAATTCTTTGCTGGAGGCAGAATCGTGCCACCCTTGCCAGGGGCAGGGCTAAGTAATCTGCTTGAGTTCGCTCTTAGGAGCTTTTGTTCCCTGAATGATTTCTGATTTCCGTAGCACTCTGGAAGACAGGAATGAAAATGGCAACCTCCCAATCTCCAGCCCAGAGGAGCAGAGAGCTCAGGGCCCCACTCTTCAGTATACCCTCAGAGAAAAGTGCTTAATTACTCCTGTCTCCCTGGTCTCTGGCATTTCTTGGAGCTCACCTGGCCTGTGACCAAGCGTTTCTGTCTCTGGCACACAGCCCCATTTGGAGTCTCCAAACCCAGGAGATTCCTGCTGCTCTGTTTTTCCAGTGGATGAAGGTGGGTCTCCCCAGATCTGCCACTTGTGCGGTCCCTGCTCAAAGAGCTGTGATCTGACTGTGCCGCAGATTCACAGTTTAAGGTAACCCCGAGCTGAGAGTTCCTTGGCTCTGTCTCTGTAGCCGGCTTCCCCGCTCTGATATCTGTGAGCTCTACTACACTCAGACACCCCCAATCCTTCTGTAACCCTTTGGACCTGAGACCACACTGTCCCTGTGAGGGCTCCACCCCTGCTTAGCCTCTGGAGCAATGTCCGTCAGTGGAGCAGACTTCCAAAAGTTGGAGTTTTGTGCTCCGCTGCTCTGCCACTTGCTGGGAGCCAACCCCTCTCCCCACAGTCTATCTTCCTGTCACTTCATATTCACTTCTTTGCATGTCCTACATTTCAGAAAGTGGTTGATTATCTGTTTCTAGAATTGCTGCTCTTTTTCTCTTCAATCTCCTGTTGGGTTTGTAGGTGTTTGGAGTGGTTTGATAACTATGTAGCTGAACTCCTGCGACCTGATGTCATCTCAGTCTGGTACCCCTCCACCATCTTGACTCCAACTCCTATTCCATTTATTTCTGCTCTGTTCTTTATTATTTACTTTCTTTTACTAACTTTGACCTTAGCTTTTTCTTCTTTTCCCAGTTCCTTGAAGTGTAAAATTAGACTGTTTATTTTGAGATTTTTCTTTTTTCTTAATGTAGGAGTTTATTGCTCTCAAATTCCCCCTTAGGACTGTGTTTTCTGCATCCCATAGGTTTTGGCATGTTGCACTTCCATTTTCGTCTTTCTCAAGATATTTTTTTTATTTCTCTTTTGATTTTTCTTTGACTCATTGGTGGCTCAGGAACATGTTGTTTAATCTCTATGTATTTGTAGATTTTGCAGTTTCCTTATACTTGATTTCTATATTTATGCCACTATGATCAGAAAACATGCTTCATGTGATCTCAGTCTTCTTAAATTTATTAAGAGCTGGATGCATTGAACTGTGCTTCCTATTAATAATAGGTACAATATCAGGAGGCCAGGTGTCATTGGGGTAGGATCTATATTTTAATACTGCTTCTAAGACTTCATTTTACTACCAAGAACTCTTTAACTTTATTCTTTATAATTCTAAACACTAGGGCGCCTGGGTGGCTCAGTGGGTTAAAGCCTCTGCCTTCAGCTCAGGTCATGATCCTAGGGTCCTGGGATGGAGTCCCACATCGGGCTCTCTGCCCAGCCGTGAGCCTGCTTCCCTTCCTCTCTCTCTGCCTACCTGTGATCTCTGTCTGTCAAATTAAATAAAATCTTTAAAAAAAAATAATTCTAAACACTAGCATATATAGTTGGATCTTTTCATAATATCAGACAATATCTGCCTTTTAATTTGGTTGTTAAAACATTTATGTATAACAAAATTATTGATACATTTGCATTTAAGTAAAACAACTTGCTAATTTTTTTGTTTATTCCACCTACTATTTTTTTTATCTTATTCTTCAGTTCTTCTTGAGTAATGGGATATTTTTATGATTTCGTTTTATCTCTAGCATTAGCATAGTCATTATATCTCTGTGCTTTCAATTTTTAGTGCTTAGTCCAGCATTTACAATATACATCTTTAACTTAAGTATCTACTTTCAAATTATATTTCACCACTTCCCGAATCATTTCAGAAAGTTATAACAGAAAGCTCAACAGTCATTACCCCCATCCTTTTTACCATTGTGGGTATATATCCTATTTCTCTCTCTCTCTCTCTCTCTCTCTGTATATATATATATATATATATAGACAGATAGATATGGATATAGATATATATTCCATAGTATGTTGTTGCTCTGACTGCTTTAGAAAGTCAATTTCCTGGGCACCTGGGTGGCTCAGTGGGTTAAGCCACTGAGCTCAGCTCAGGTCATAATCTCAGGGTACTGGGATCAAGTCCCGCATTGGGGGCTCTCTGCTCAGCAGGGAGCCTGCTTCTCTCTCTCTCTCTCTGCCCACCTCTCTGCCCACTTGTGATCTCTCTCTGTCAGATAGATAAATAAAATCTTTAAAAAAAAAAAAAGAAAGTCAATTTCCTTTACAACAAATAAAAAAGGGATATATTTCATATTTATCCTAATTTTCACTGTTATCTGGCACCTTTGATTTATTTGTATAAATCTAAATTTTCACCTAGTATTATGTTCCTTCCTCCTGAAGAAATTATTTTTAACATCTCTTAGAAGTACTGATCTTCTAGCAATGAATTAAATCTCTCTTTGTCTAAGACATTTTTAAATTTTTATCTTTAAAGTATATTTTTACTTGGTATAGAATTCTGAGATGGCAGTTCTTTTTCTTTTCTTTCAGTACTTTGAAGATGTTCTTCCACTGTTTTCTTAAATGATTTCTGAAGCTGACTTTAATTCTCATATCTTGTATTTTATTGTGGTAAGAACACTTAATATGTGATTTGTTCTATCTTATGTAATGTCTTTTTATTTTCTATGGCTTTAAAATTTTCTTTTTATCTTTGTCAAAAATTTGAATATGATGGATCTAGATTCCCAGAGATTCTTGTTGTAATTAATTTTGGAAATTCTTAGCCCACAGTGAGAGAGAGAGAGAGAGAGAGAGAGTGAGAGCGAGCAGGCACAGAGGGACGGGAAGAGGGAAAGGGACAGAGAAACTGAAGCAGACTCCACACTGAGCCAGAGCCCCCACACCAGACTTGATCTCAGGACCTTGAGATCATGACCTGAGCCAAAACAAAGAGTTGGTTGCTTAACCAACTGATCCACCCAGATGCCCCTTACATAGTCATTTTTCATGCTCAATTTCTCTCTCTTCTCCTGGCAATTCAATTACATGTATATAAGACCACTGCTACTGTCTCACAGTTCACTGATGACCAGGAAGGAGTGAGTAAATGAGTGAGTGTGTGTGTGTGTGTGTGTGTGTGTGTGTGAAGTTTCCCTGCCCAGTCCCTCAACGGGTTAAAGCATTTGTCTTCTATTGTGTCCTGGAAGGCAGGAAATGTTTTGGGCTTGTCTTCCAGTGGCAGGGATCATGACTTGAATGCCTGCATCACCTAGCAGGGCTGTCTCCACTTACCTGACCTAACTCCATCTTTACTTTGAGCATCTAGTTAAGCCCCATAAAAATGAACTTTTGAGTGTGTACTTGCAAACTCTTCCTGAGTCTTTTGGGCTCCTTGTTATTTTCAACTTTCATGCTAGCCTGTAGTTGGCCTTTAGAAATCCATTAAATCTTACCTGAAGTTTTCGGGTTTTTTTCTTCCTTTCTTTCTTTTTATTTGGCAGCAAATTCTTTTTTTTGTTTTGTTTTTATTTTAATTTTTTTTCAGTGTTCCAAAATTCATTGTTTATGCACCACACCCAATGCTCCATGCAATATGTGCCCTCTATAATACCCACCACAAGGCTCACCCAACCTCCCACCCCCCTCCCCTCCAAAACCCTCAGTTTGTTTCTCAGAGTCCACAGTCTCTCATGGTTTGTCTCCCCTTCTGATTTCCCCTCAACTCCCTTCTGAAGTTTTCTTACCAACATTATGGAAACCACTTCTTCCCATGTTCAACAAACAGTGACACAGTTCATGTGTTCTGTCTCTCCCTGAAGGAGCTTATACCTCTGATATTCATTCCAGGTCTTACTGTCTTGCAACCTCCACCATCTGATGAGCTCAAGAGAAGTTATAATTTTGTAGATTGTTTGTTTTTTTCTTGTTGTTTGCATGGGAGCACCATTCTCTGTCTGCTTTTTCCATCCAGAGTAAAAGTGACATTTTTGTCCATTGCACTGATCTTGATATCCTGATGTCTGGTGATCAAAAAACAATAGTATATCATTCTTGACCTAATTCCTCAGGGTATTTCTCTCTCTTTTTCTCTTTCTGGTATTAAAACTTAGGAAAACATTGCCTGGAGGACATCCATATTTTTAATTTCTGGGAAAGTTCTTAAAATAGGTCAGGCCCATGTTGCCTTCTAATGACATACTTAAGATAACTGTGTGTGAACTGAGAAAATTACCTCAATATATTTATTTTCACCAGATGGAATGGGTTGATGACAGGGTTGGATACCCTTTGACTTCAGGTGGTCTCCCAAATTACTTGACTTTATAATTCCTTGTTATAGACAGCAGTACTTTGTTTATACAGTCTGATTGAAAAGATTGACTTGTCATTTTAAGGGAAGTATATGCTTGATTATAAGATGCTGATTTGGATCAATGTATTTCTATAATAACTTTATAAAAATCTTTCAGTGTGAAAGTATCACAATGTTTTGTTTTGGTTAAGTATCAGTTGAATAAATAGGAACACACTTATGGCTTATGCAGTGACATTTCATGGTGTCTAAGAGTCCCAAATTCTCTGTTTCATTCTCCAGCTTGCATCCTAGCCTTGAAATTTACTGCTTTAAAAGGCATTTCTTTTAAGATTATATGTTCTTTTTGAGTTATTGATTGCTTTATTTCTAGATCCCAAGATCAAGCAATGCCACCATATATAAAAGAAATAACAGAATTTTAATATATGTGTTGCCAAAGCGAGTACTAAAGAATTTTAAAATTAGCTGCAAAAGGGGCTACAGTCTTAAGAATGGCGTTAGATGGGGGTGCCTGGGTGGCTCAGTGGGTTAAGCGTCTGCCTTTGACTCAGGTCATGATCCCAGGGTCCTGGGATGGAGCCCTGCGTCGGGCTCCCTACTCAATGGAGAGCCTGCTTCTCCCTCTCCCTCTGCCCTTCCCCGTGCTTGTATGTGTTCTCTCTCTTTCTCTCAAATAAATAAATAAATGAAACATTTAAAAAAATAGCTACAAAAACTCAGAGTATGGATGATAGAGAACCCAAAGTAACTATGGTTCAATTAGTGACATCAAGATATTTTATGCAAACCCACCCATGATTTGAAATGTATATACAGTGAGTAGGAGTGTATCTGCCTAGACCAGACATCATACCATATTTTCCAACTTTAGTCTTTAATCACCTTCTTTAACCTCAAATCTAAATATTGATATTTCAGTTGGCCCTTTTATGAAATGGTTTGGGAGATCTAAGTATGTGTGGCCTGATTTAGCCCAAGTATTTTCTTTTGACAGACACTGGGAAGATATTGTTACTTGAAGTCAGACTAAAATTTTAATTCTCACTCCTCAAATATACAGTGAGTGTGTGTGTGTGTGTGTGTGTGTGTGTGCTGGTATTGGGTATGGGGGAGAAGGAATATGCTTTCTGAAGATTAAATGAGATAATGTGTGAGAAGCACCAAACTTAAGACATTTCCATTTTATGACTCAGTGTCATTTTTCTTTCCTTTTATGTGTCTTTTAAAATAGGGATCATGACAATAAAAATAAATAAATAAAATAAAATAGGGATCATGGTAGTCTATCAGAATGAGTGTAACTCTAGAGCTGGACAGAATCTTCACTTTCAGCCCTATTAGTGAACAGTGCTTTATGATATTAGGAAGCTACATAACTTGCTGGCACCACTGCTTTCCTCTTTGTTAATGGGGGAGAGGGTTGATATCTCTTAAAGTATCCTGGAGATTAAATAACATAAACTCTTGGCATAACACTGGCATCCAAAAGAATTCAATGACTGTTAAGAAATATCTTGCTTTTATATTTTCTTCTAAACTTTCTTTTTCCCTTTTCTTAATTTTTTTTTTAAACAACTCATCCCCAATCAGTTTGGACTTCTTTCCTTTTTTCCTGTAGTGTCTGCTGTGCATCCATTATCCCAATGGTGACTCTGTACAGAACCATTACTTGTCATAATTGGCATAATGTATTGAATACTCACTAGATACCCAGAAATATTTTAAGCACTTTACAGACATTATTTCATTTCAAATTTAGTCTTCTTTAAAGGAAAAGCTAACTTGTAATAAAAGAAATCAGACCAGTGTTTGCCTCTGAGGTGGGACACTCAGGGCTTAGCTGGCAGGGAAACTAAAGGAAGTTTCTGAGATAATGAAAATGGGCTCTATCTTGATAGAAGTCCAAAAGCATTTGAAAAACTCATCAACCATCCAAAGAAAACAAGGGTATTTCATAAAAAGTCAAATTGTATACTTCAATGAAAAATTGAGAGAAAAAATTGTTTTTAGAAACATCCTGTGGCATAGAAAAAAAAAATTAAAACTATTTTCAGATGAAAAAACCAGGGACCTGAATGTTCAGGAAATTTATTCAAGTGCCCGTTTACTGGTGACAGTACCAAAATCAAATCCAGGCATGTTCAAGCACACAGCCCCGCCCCCTTACCACCACACTACGCATCTTCTGTTGAGGCAGGAGCATCCTGACCCATGGTTTGTGATTTCACTTATCTGATCCTTCATACCTGTATCATACAGACTGAAGCAGAGAAAAACGTTTTCAAATGCCCTGACTTCTGACAGGGAGAGGAATCCCATATTTTGGATAAAACTCTACAAAGAAAACCTATCTATTCCAAAATCTTAAGCTAGGATGATGTTACCCTCCAGTATCCATCTAGTAGACTCAGTTCCTCTTCCTTGCCAGCATGTGTTTCCAAGAAATTTGGGAAATTTTGAGAGCACTGTTTCAGTGATGGTAACCTCAGGCAGCATATTCATGGTAGGTCCATACATCCTGTAGTATGAAAACTGCTGCCAACATCTGTGCAGTGAACCAGCAAGGAATCAGCAGTATCTCTAAGATGGGGTTTTAGCAATTGAGCAAGCCTGTTATCTCACCCTTGGTTACAAAGCATATGTTTAAATTTCCAAATAAAAAATGTCAGCGAAGGTCTCTTGCTATTTTGGTGATTGCAAAACAAAGCTGTCTGCAGTGTCTTTGGAGGGCTTGGGTCACTTCAGGGTTATTTCTTCCTTAAATGAGGCAGCAGCTTTTAAATTGACAATAATAACCTTGCATACTATTTCTCCTCCCAACTTCCCAACATAATGGCCATAAATATACAGAAAACTGAATCTGCAATGTAAATGCAGCAGAAGGACAATTGATTGAATCAAAGGGACATTCTTCCTCTGTGTCATGATGAATATAAACTGAAAAATGCCTTATTGTGCTGTCACCTGCATAGTTCACCCTCTAAAACCCAATATTAATGCAAAGCACTTTATATGCTCATTTAATACTCATAGAAACCCTCTGAGAAATCTGCTATTAATATGCCCATTCATAAATTAAAATGTGTTAGCTAGGTTAATTGATTTGCCCAAGGACACACATCACCCAACTGTAGAGGGGAGAGTCAAGATTCAGGCCTCTTTCACTGCTCTCCATTCCCAATTGCCAAATATTCTCTCCCTTCCCCCACCAAATGAGAAAAACATGTTGATCTAGTCTCTACTAGATCTCTACTAGTAGATGTCTCTACTGTGATGTTTCTGGGATTGCACTGGCCCTGGTCAACTACTTAGAGCTAGTCATTTTATCCTGTCCCTTTGAGTACCCTCTCATCCCCAAACATCCCTTCAAACCCAGAGTCTAAAAGCATTGCAGACAGAAGCAAGGCCATTAAAACCTGGGTCTAAGGCAGGAAGAATATTAGCAATAGTAGATGCCAGTTCATGTGATCTATCTTGTACTAGACTGATCATAAAACTGTAAGTGAAACCTTAGTTTCATTCAAAATTATAGAATCCACTATTGTGGGCATTGTGTAGAGGAGATTCTGTATTCATAAAGCAAATGTACATCTGGGCATCACACATGGACCTGGGAAATAAACACAAAATTTGCCCTTTGTGTCTGGATCTGAGAGAGAAATCCTGCAAGCCTACTAAATGATGGCCTTGACAGAGCTCTGCCCATTTAAAAATCACTAAGGAAATATTAGGAAAGACAAGGCCAGAGTCACAGGGCCCAGGAACAAATGCAACAGCACAAGGTAAGAAACCATATCCCAGAGACTTCAACAAATCCTTGAAAATGGTAATTTATAAGATCCAGAAGACATCTCTACTGGACTGTAAGCCCTAGATGAGCAGGGAACACCCTGATTTTTCCTTAGGAATTCCCAGCACCATCAACAGTGTTTGACAAATAGTAGGAACTCCAAAAATGCTTG
The DNA here is from genome assembly GCF_963455335.1 of Martes martes. Classification (NCBI taxonomy): domain Eukaryota; kingdom Metazoa; phylum Chordata; class Mammalia; order Carnivora; family Mustelidae; genus Martes; species Martes martes. The sequence continues at coordinate 72,550,929 of NC_137898.1, read as the reverse complement.
TTGAATGTCTGTTGAACAAAATGTTGAGAAAAAAAGCAAAGGCTTGTGACCAAAGAATGTACCAAATGTCTAGTTCAAAGGTAATCACAAGTACACAATATCTCAAATTATATGGCATTCCTGTGTTACTCCTGGGAAAGCCACTTAAAGAGATATGCTTCATTCCAGAAGTGACTCTAAGATAATTCATGCTAGCTGCTTCAATAAACATTTCCTAAATCTCAGTGACTTAGCAGAATGTCTTTTTCTTATATATGTTATAGACTGATGAGGGCAGAAGGATCTTCTGCGTTGCTCTTTTTCTGATTGATAACTCAGGGATCCAAGTTCCTTCCATCTCAGAGTCTTATACATCACTTCCGGTAGTGTGGGTGAGAGAGAGAAAACATAAAGAAGTTCCTGTAAGTCATAGCAGTGCCAGTCCTAGAAATATAATTTATCACTTTCTCCCATATACCATTGGCCAGAAGCCAGTCATGTGGTTCCAACCTAACTAGAAGAGGAGCTGAGAATATACTCTTCCTGTCTGCCCATTAGGAAGAAGGGAAAATTGTAAGCATTTATCCACTGTGTTATATTTCATTGTTTTGAGCACCAAATACTCATTAAGCTTTTTCTAACACATATAGAATATTCTCAGCATATCCATAAGGCAATAACCCAAAGTTTCATCTGATCACAGCACTGCATACATCTCAAAGCTTATAATATCCATTGATTAATTCCTTCTCTGAGTCCCTGATTTGGCTCTTTATAGTTACTGGCTCCCAGTATAGCCATTTGCAATGGTGGAACATGACCAGGATAACAAAAATAAACAGCTCCATTTCAAAATGGACACAGTAGTCACTGGTCCATATCAACTGTGAAATCTCACTGAACACGTGCTGGGAAGCCCTCCTACCCTAAGAGTAGGGGTCATCCTTCATTAGGCCCTGATTTTGCTTTCTGACAGAAGTTTTCTTGCTCTCTTGCCCATTGTTCTCTGAGGCCTTACTAAAGACAAGATCCTCTGCACATTTTTCTCCTTGGCTGTTCTCAAGTGGATACAAGGTGTGTGCTCTCCTCGAGGACTATAGAGACTTCAAAGTCTGCCTTCTACTTATGGAAAATTGGGAACCTAAGGGTAATGACAAAACTTAAATAACCTTGTGGGGATTTTGGTGGGGGAAGGGGTGGATTTAAGGGGAGAAATGCTTTCTTTGACAGTACAGTTACCTAAAAAACTTAATAAGGTTTGATATATTGGGTTCCAAGATGTTCCATTTGCTTCTAACTATGGTGAAAGTTCTATTATGGATATTTTTAAAATATGTTTTATTATTTTTCTTCCCATTCCAGCATGACTGTTTCTTGATATAAGTGGAGCTACCTTTAGACAAGTATGAATAGATCTATTCTTTAAGATATTTTATTCAACTAAGAAATTTTACTGGACACTTTCATCAAAGTCTTATAAATTGCTATGGAAAATTTCTAATATAGAAAAATAAAGTGCATAATGAACCATTCTAATCCTATTATCCAGGTTCAACAATCTTTAACACATGGCCAATCTTGTTTTCTATACCCTTACCCACAGGTTCCCACAATCAACACATTACGGTTTCGAAGCAAAGCTTAGATAGCTTGTCCATAAAATTTCAATATGCCTCATAAAGAGAGAATTAAAAAAAAAAAAAACATAGCCAAGAATGTTCATACTTTAAAAAAGCAGTAAATTCCTAATATCAAATATCTTGTAAGTTGGGTACCTTTTTCTTATTTGTTTGATTTAAGGTCAAAATGAGGTTCATTCATTGAAATTGATTAATATAACTTGAGATTCTTCTTAATTCTTTTTTTCTCCTCATCATTTAATTGGTGAAGAAAGAGATCCTTCATTATGCAAAGTTTTTTTTTATAGTTTTTTGTATTGTTTGGAACTCTGTATTGATGTTTAATATGTTCCCTTACCACTTGTTCATCTGTAAATTAGTAATTAGAGTAAGAGACTTGGTCAGAGTTCAGTTGACTTTTTTGGAAGGAATACATGATGGACAGGCCCTAGTGTGATCCCAAATAGCTATTACCTTATGATGCTCATGCCTTTGTGTAATTTCCTTCCCTTGAGTGTGCAAAGGATTGTGACTTACTTCTAAACAATAGAGTATGGTAAAGGTGATGAGATGTTACTCCTGTAATTAGGTGACATTATTTAAGATTCTCTTGTAGCTGGCTAGAAGTAAGAGATTCTCCTTCTTGCTCTAATCACATAAGCAGCCATGTTGAGAGAGTTTGTGTGACAAGGAACTACACGTGGCTTCCAGTAGCTGTTGGTGGTTGTTAGAACCTAAGGGCAGCCTCTAGTAAACTGCCAGTTGCCAACTAGCCACTCATTTGTACCTACACAAGGAAATAAATTATGTCAGAGATTTGAATGATCTTGGAGTAGGCTTTGCCCCAGTTGAGCCTCCAGATGAAAACCCAGCCCAGCCAACACCTGGATTGCAACCTTGTGATAAACTTTTTTTTTTTTTAAGTTGAATTGTAACTCCATGTTTTTTGGTGTGTGTGTGTGTTTTTTTTTCTTTTTTTTAATTAACATATAATGTATTATTTGTTTCAGGGGTACAGGTCTGTGAATCATCAGTCTTACACAATTCACAGCACTCACCATAGCACATACCCTCCCCAATGCCCATCACCTTCCTCCCCTCCAAGGATTCCTGAGATTAAGAGTCCCTTATGGTTTGTCTTAACACAAATCTATGTCTTAACATAGATTAAGAGTCCCCTCCTGTTTCCTGAGATTAAGAGTCTCTTATGGTTTGTCTCCCTCTCTGGTTTCTTCTTGTTTCATTCTTCCCTCTGTTCCTCTATGATCCCGTCTTGTTTCTCAAATTCCTCATATCAGTGAGATCATAGGATAATTGTCTTTCTCTGATTGATTTATTTTGCTTAGCATAACACTCTTTAGTTCCATCCACATTGTAGCAAATGGCAAGATTTCATTTTTTGATGACCATATACTATTCCACTGTATACTTATACCATATCTTCTTTATCCATTCATCTGTTGATGGACATCTAGGTTCTTTCCAGAGTTTGGCTATTGTAGACATTGCTTCTATAAACATTCAGGTGCACGTGCCCCTTCGGATCACTACATTTGTATCTTTAGGGTAAATACTCAGTAGTGAGATTGCTGGGTCATACGGTAGCTCTATTTTAAGCTTTTTGAGGAACCTCCATGCTATTTTCCAGAGTGGCTGCACCAGCTTGCACTCCCACCAACAGTGAAGGAGCATTCCCCTTTCTCCACATCCTGACCAACACCTGTTATTTCCTGACTGGTTAAGTTTAGCCATTCTGACTGGTGTGAGGTGATATCTCACTGTGGTTTTGATATTCCCTGATGCTGAGTGATGTTGAGCACTTTGTCATGTGTCTGTTGGCCATCTGGATGTTGTCTTTGCAGGAATGTCTGTTCATGTCTTCTGCCCATTTCTTGATTGGATTATTTGTTCTTTGGGTGTTGAGTTTGATAAGTTCTTTATAGATTTTGGATACTAACCCTTTATCTGATATGTTGTTTGCAAATATCTTCTCCCATTCTGTCAGTTGTCTCTTGGTTTTTTTAACTGTTTCCTTTGCTGTGCAAAAGCTTTTGATCTTGATGAAATCCCAATAGTTCATTTTTGCCCTTGCTTCTGTTGCCTTTGGCGATGTTTGGAAGAAGTTGCTGTGGTTGAGGTCAAAGAGGTTGCTGCCTGTGTTCTCCTCAAGGATTTTGATGGATTCCTGTCTCATATTGAGGACTTTCATCCATTTGGAGTCTATTTTTGTGAGTGGTATAAGGAAATGGTCCAGTTTCATTCTACATGTGGCTACCCAGTTTTCCCAATGCCATTTGTTGAAGAGACTGTCTTTTTTCCATTGGACATTCTTTCCTGCTTTGTCAAAGATTAGTTGACCATAGAGTTGAGGGTCTATTTCTGGGCTCTCTATTCTGTTCCATTGATCTATGTGTCTGCTTTTGTGCCAGTACCATACTGTCTTGATGATGACAGCTTTGTAATAGAGCTTGAAGTCTGGAATTGTGATGCCACCAACTTTGGTTTTCTTTTTCAACATTTCTCTGGCTATTTGGAGTCTTTCCTGGTTCCATATAAATTTTAGGATTATTTGTTATATCTTTTTGAAAAAAGTTGATGGTATTTTGATAGGGATTGCATTGAATCTGTAGATTGCTCTAGGTAGCATAGACATTTTAACAAAATTTGTTCTTCCAATCCATGAACATGGAACGTTTTTCCATTTCTTTGTGTCTCCTCAATTTCTTTCATGAGTACTCTATAATTCTCTGAGTACAGATTCTTTGCCTCTTTGGTTAGATTTATTCCTAGGTATCTTATAGTTTTGGGATCAACTCCTTAATTTCTCTTTCTTCTGTCTTGTTCTTGGTGTATAGAAATGGAACTGACTTCTGTGCATTGATTTTATATCCTGATGATTTGCTGAATTCCTGTATGAGTTCTAGCCATTTGGGAGTGGAGTCTTTGGTGTTGTCCAAACCTTTTGAGAAATCTTAAGCATTGAGCTCAGCTAATCCACACCTAAACCCCAATCCACAGAAACTATGACATAGTTCAGTGTTTGTTGTTTTAAGGTGCTATGTTATAGAATTTTGTTAGGCTGTATAGACAGCAAATCCAGAATATTTCACATGTAATGTTGGAGTACAAACTGTCTGGTGGTCTCTCTATGATGTTAGTAGCAAAACAGTTTTCAGAACTTTTCAAAAACATTTCTTAAAACATCATTTAATATAATGTATTTCTTCAGTTTGATGTGGTATTTCTAAAGCTATAATTTCCAGAATATGTTAATGAGTCACTTGTCCTATTAAAAATGTTTCATGAGAATATGATTCTGTAGTCAAGTAAGTTGGGAAAGCAGTGTATCCTGTAGCTTTCTTATGGAAAACTAATGTAAATGAATAAATACATGCTCTGCTAAGTACTGCAGAAAAGGAATGTATATATTGCTTAACTACAGTCTTTTCAACTATTTGAACACAGAATTTTCTTTCTCAGGCAACATGTAAGATGTTTGAGGAAGAGAATCCCATAGACATGTACTTTAAATATTTAACATAGTATTTTGAGTGTATTGAATTACCAACCAATCTTTTCAGTGGGTCCTCCCTAAGACTGTATTTCAGGCTTTTTTTTCCCCCTTCCTGGCACAACAATTTACAAATCCATTAGTTATTTTTGTTCTGTATCTCTTTGATGTTTTCAACATGTGGTCAGAAATCTTACCTCTTGGGGCACCTGGGTGGCTTATTTGGTTGAGCATCCAACTCTTGGTCTCCATTCAGGTAATGATCTCATGGATTGTGGGATCAGTCCCTAGGTCAGGCTCTGCACTCGATGGGAAGTCTGCTTCAAGAGTCTCTCCCTCTGCCCCTCCCCCCACTCATAACATGTGCTCTTTCTTTCTCAAATAAATAAATAAATCTTTTTAAAAAAGGAAAGTCTTCTCTCTCTCTTTCATCATTGTGTCTCATTGCCTAGAACAATGCTAAACATGTGGTAAGATGCAGTGTTTAATAAATGTATGCTTAATGCTTTCCTTGCTGGATTCCTAATAACTGAAAGCAAAAAACTATCTAGGGTCCTCATCATGAAATTCTTGTTTGATAGAAATATGGTCCTGGAGTGCCAATAATGAGTAACACCTATTTGTTGGTCAGGAATAACATACCATGGAAATGGTAATTCCTCCTTTCTGCTTTTGCACTGGAAATCATCTTTCCTCATGTGATCCTGTGTTTAGGAAAGAGGGGAAGTATAAAATAGTGATAGGGATCAGGACTGCTATGTATATTAAAAGCTTCTCAATAGAACTGTCACTGCTACTGCTGCTATTAACTGGAGTGGACTGAGCATGTTTTATGTGACAGTCTTTAAGTCATATGACAGCCTTGTGAATTAGGTACTGTAATTCTCCTCATGTAACAGCTGAGCAAATTGAAGTTAAATAAGTTTAAATAAAGTCTAATAGCTAAGATTTGACTAAACTCTGTGACTCCATAGTCCTTACATTACTGTAGACTCAGGGGGAATTAAGTTATGCATAGTTAATGTACCCAAAACTTATTTACCAGGTGACACAAATGCAACCTGAGAAGATCAGTGACTTGGTAAAGATCACAAATCATTAGTGGGAAGCCCTGCAGTTGAAACACAAGTCGTGGGATTCTTGTCTAGTTCTATGTCACACTTTGGCCCTGTGATTAAATAGAAAACTGCTATATGTTTATCATTGTTTTAGGAAAAGCAAATGCTACCTTCCATAAGGAGCCTTAAGGTGATTCTGGAGGCATGAGATTTACAAAACAGAAATAACTACAAAATAGTTACAATTGAAGTGTCATAAAGTTAGTATTTAACTGTCCAATATCTATCTATCTGTCTGTCTATCTATCTATATTTCTATATTTCTTTCTTTTTAGTTTTATTTATATAAGTAATCTCTACATCCAACATGGGGCCTGAACTCAAGACCCTAAGATCAAGAGTCACATTTTCTTCTGATTGAACTAGGCACCTCCCCCCAATCTATTTCTTCAAATATTTTTACTTTAATTTTCTTTATTTATTGAAAATTTCTTCTTTTTAAAATTATATTTAATAAAGTAAAAACTAAAGGATGTGTCTATCTGCAATTCCAAAGAGGTGGAAATTTGGAATGAAAAATCCTAGAATAGAGGTGCCTGGGTGGGTCAGTGGGTTAAGCCTCTGCCTTAGGCTCAGGTCATGATCTCAGGGTCCTGGGATCAAGCCCCGCATCGGGGTCTCTGCTCAGCAGGGAGCCTGCTTCCCCTTTTTGCTCTGCCTACTTGTGATCTCACTCTCTGTCAAATAAATAATAAAATCTTTTTAAAAAAAGAAAAAGAAAAGTCCTAGAACAGTGAAATGGAAAAGGCATTAAAGCAAACAAAAGACCTTTTTTCATATGTATGTATAACTTGAATTCATACAAACCTATTACGTACAAAATGTGACTCATCTTAACTCTTAAAATTTGTGATGGTAAACATGTTTTTCATGTATTTATGGGTCAATGTTTTCTTTATGCAAAATGCCCTACTTTCTATTGAGTGATTCATTTTGTCTTCCAGGTTGATGAAAGCTCTTTATATATTAAAAATCTCAGGTCCTTTTTTGTTGTATGTATTAGCAATATTTCTCCTTCTGTTATATATACTTAAAATATTTCCCTTAGTCCTTTAAACACTTTTAGTGGCATCTGTCTAAATGATAATAGATCTTCCTCTAACCAAAACTATAAAATATTTCAATTAAAAAAGACCCTGTTTCAGGGTGGACTGCATCAAGACTTTGTGTAGTCACTAAAATGAAGACTTGTAGACCCATGAGATGACAACAAAGTGAGCCTGACCATTTACTCTCACAGTTACAGCTCTGCATGGTGCCAGATGGGCTTCCCGGCACAATGGATGGGCAGCCGTTCCACGCATGCTGTGTGAGTCATAACGTGAGAGGAAATCAGGCCTCGGCCCCGTGCCAAACCACCCAGAGCAAGTCTTTACAGCCAGACATTTCTCATAAGCACAAAGGGCAGAAAAATCTCCAGAGTGGATTCAGCCTATGAACAACCTAGGATAAGATACTAAAACATTTGAAGTTTTTTTCCTATAGGCAATTAAGCTCATGTTTTAAAAAAGTGCATTTTCTGGATGGCTTAGTTGGTTAAGCATCTGCCTTCAGCTCTGGTCATGATCCCAGGGTCCTGGGATGGGGTCCCGCATGGGAGTCCTTGCTCAGCAGGGAGCCTGCTTCCCCCTGCCTGCTGCTTCCCCTGCTTGTGCTCTCTGACAAATAAATTTTTAAAAAATCTTTTAAAAATAATAAAAATTTAAAAAGCGTATTTGCATTGTCTTCATGTTTCTAATTTCCTCTAATGTAATATATTTCTAGTTAGAATCAGCCCTTTTTTTGAGTCACACATATATTGCAATTTGATTCTTAGATGAACATGAAAAAAGTGATGTCTTCATTTATGATATATAAATAGGTTAATGGCACGAGACATCTGGGATGTCTTTTCCAAATATGTATGATTAATATTCTCATTTTGTTCAGCACTGCAACTCATGGCTAATTTGCTATTTTCACTTTATTCCCGAAGCTTCTGCCAATTGCTTACACTTGGGTCTCTTGCAGCATCTGTGACATCCACCACTGGGGATCCCCTCGAATGCTGGTCAGAATGGTGCAGACATGGGTGCCCATCCTGGCTTTTTCTCTTTACAGCTGCCTCATCTGAACCAGGGTATTTTAGTTTAATTTTCTTATTTTTATTTTTTAGAGAGAGAGATGTGAATGGTGTTAAGGTAGGGGCAAAGGGAGGGAGAGAATCTTAAGCAGACTCCATGCCCAGCATGGAACCTGACTTGGGGCTCGATCTCACAACCTTGAGATGATGACCGGAGTGGAAATTAAGTCAGGCATTTCATCAACTGAGCCACCCAGGTGCCCCAGCAGGCTATTTTATTTCTCTTAGCATCAATTTTTCTCATATGCAATTCCAACTTCTTTTTCTTTATCCCAAAGCTTTTTTATTAAGTTCCTTTCATGCACTTTGGCATCCCCATAGTCCCTAAGAGATTACTGTATGTAATTTGATATTTCAGCAATTTTCAGGAGGTTCAACTACTTAGGTTGGATGAATGGTTTCCCCAACTCAAAAAACCAGGACCATGGTTTTTAACTCAGGGAACGTTTGGCAATGTCTGGAGAAAATTCTGGCTTTCACAAATGGGGAGTACTCCTGGCAGCTAGTTAGTATACATCTGGGGTGCTGTTACACATCCTAAAATATGTCAGACATACAAACATGAAAGAATCATCTGGCCCAGAATGATAATATTACCAAGGTTGAGAGACCCTGGTATAGCAGAAAATATGGCTTTGGGGTCAGACCTAGGTTCTAGTCCCAAGTGAACAACTGTTCACTTGCTTTGTGACCTTGGAAAAGTCGCTTGACTCCTCTGTGCTTCCAAAAGTTCTTTCTGACATAAAATGTTACAAGAATCTAGACCCACTGAGATAGATGGAAGCAGGGATTCTTGTTACAGTAAGACCGAGGGATTTTGGGATCTTAATAAAATTCAGGGATCTGGGTGTTCTTTGGAAACATAAAGTCCTCATCAAAATTGTGCTTATAGAAAGAGAAGAAAAACAAATATTGTGCCTATTTGTGGCCACTCTGAACACTTTAGCCTCTGCCTTTCAAGGAGACAGCTTTAAGAGAAACCAAAGCATGCAAAAGTGCTAACAGAAAAGATGTCAATTCCATCCATTTCCTGAGCTCAGTGAGTACCACAAAATTGAATGTTTGCTTAATTGATTTCATGAAATCACAAAGGCTTACTTTTACCAAGATTGTTATAATGAGGTTAAAGCCTGCAAAGAAGAATGTGAGCATCCAGAAAATCAAGACACAACACAGTGGGTGGGCATGCCTGTGTGTGTCCACTGTGACCCACTGGGCCCTCTTCAAGGCCAGCCCCAGTGCTGGTCATGAGCTGGACCAGGTTCTTGGAATACATCCACTATGGTGGATGGGAGCCAAGGATCCTGTCCTGGGAGCCTGAGAACAAGCATGCCATCTCATTCGCTGTAACAGACTTAGGACCAAATGTAGCACCAGACACATAGTAGTGCTTAATAAATAATTACTGAATGAATACACAGAAAACCTAAAGCAGAATACTCCTGAGTGGGTCTAGTAACATTTGACTGTGATCCTGGGGTGGGGGGGAGCACTCTGGGCAGAGACCAAGGTGGTCTCTTCCCACAGGGGTTTGGGATAAGTGGAGGCCTTTGAGCTGCATGACTCAGGTCTACTGTAGAAACATTCCTGAAGGACAATGCCTCTTCCAAGACTCGTCTTAAGGTTTCACATAAAAGGGGTAAGCACATCATCAAGTAGATTCTATTCCTCAAATCAGCAGTGATTCTGAAGGAAACCCCTATTAGAATAAATAGGAATTACAAACCAGAGTAAAGTATAAGCAAACTCAATTGAAGGAAATAACTAGTCATGAGAATCAATGATTTTTCTTTCCAAAGCATGTGTTAATAATTAATATTTATTAAATGTTTCCCATACCCCACACACTGAGCTAAGTGCTTTTCACACATTTTGCTTTATGCTCACAGCAACCTAAGGTATAGCTCCTATTGTTATCCCCATTCTATTGGTGAAAAAAATCAAGACACAGTGAGGTTAAAGGATTTGCCGAAGGTTCTAGAATTAATTGTGACTAGGAGGTCGGTAGGAATCCAGAGCGGGGATTCTTAATCCCTGTTCAATGTTGCTGCTCTACTATTTGTAGAACAGCTTCTCAAAGTCATGGATGCTCCATGCACATCATACTGGCTCTGAGAACTAAGTGCTTATGCAGGACCATCTGAAGACGATACTGTCCATTTGATCCTCTAGGTGCTATAAAATCTATCTCTAGATTGCAAATGACCAGCAGGAATATCCCTGGATTTCACGGTTACACTCGTTTTGTTGTATGTTTTATTTACAGCAAGGATGCTCTTGTGGGCATTGTTAATTAAATTAAGCAGTGTCCTCTGTGTGAGGCCCCAGACAAATGGTTCTCTAGTTTTAATACCAGAGATAATTGTGTTCTTAATAATGCCTCTGGTTTGTTTTCCTCTTTTGCACATCAAATTATATAAATAGTCAGAGCTCCTTATTTGTTTTGGCTGCCAGAAGTGTATGGCCACTCACCTGGAAGTTTATTGAACTTTACACCTCAGGTAAGCACCTCTGACTGAGTCAGAGATTTGCCAAGCGATGTTTTCCATTTGAGAGGATGCTCAAAGGAATTCCCTGACCTCCTGTCGTTTCCACCTCCTGTTAATGGGAAAGTCATGGTAATCGTGCAGGGGAGGGAGGTAAAGAGCAGTCAAAATGTTCCAAGCACTGAACAAGGGCAGAGTTATATACATATTCTGTATCTTCCCGGAGCTCATAGCTTGGTGAGGAAACATACAAATTTCATTTTTTTAAATTGCGTTCAAGTCATGATGGGAGTACAGTTACATGCACGGGCCAAGGAAATGAAAGTTTTAATACAAGAGTCGACACTTGGACAGGATTTCGAAGCACAAGGAAACATTTACTGAACACTGCATGTGGTGTTCTTCATTTAGATTAGTCTGAATCTTCACCACAAGCCCAGAAGATTGCTGGACTTCCCCCCCGCCCCCACCCCACTTTTTCAGGTAGATGAGAACAAGGCTGGAGGAAATCCACTCTTCACTCAGGGCCACGCAGCTGAGAAGCTTTGAGGCTGAGAATTCAACCTAACTCAGTCTTCACACATGCTCTTTCTCTCATGCATTAGGGCCCTGAAGGTCTTAAGGAGGCTTCAAAGCGAGCCTGCGTGTTTTGTGCTTGGTTTTGGGGAGTAGGGAAGCACGTTCTACCCAGGAATTACCTGGTTGAATGTTTGTGTCCTTTGTGCAGGCAGAGGAAATGGCCCCATGATTTCTCAGGCTGTTTTCAAGCTTGTGTGCTAGGCACGCTTTCCCAGGGAAGGGAAGGTCTCCACTTTTAACTAGTGATAACTTTTCCTTTCGGCTTAAGCATTTCTCTAATTGTGCCCTGAAGATTTTGATGAGCTACACTTAAGCTCAGTGAGGGAGGGGATCAGGTCAGTCTTGTTTGTTGCTCTATACCCCAGTGCCTGGCCTACAGAAGGAAGTGGCATTCATTAACTATTCACTGGATCAACACATGAATCATGGAAGAAACTTGAAGTTAATGCATTAGATTTGGTAGTTTGGTAGTCTCTCTCTCTTTTTTAAAGATTTTATTTATTTGTCAGAGAGAAAGCAGAAGTAGGGGGAGCAGCAGGCAGAGGGAGAAGCAGGCCCCCATAGAGCAAGGAGCCTGATGCAGGACTCGATCCCAGGACTCTGGGACCATGATCTGAGCCAAAGGCAGATGCTTAACTGACTGAGCCACCCGAGCATCCCTAGATTTGGTACTTTCTATGTACCCCAAAACAGCATGAGACTTGAAGTACTCATTAAATATTTGCATTAAAAAATCCGTTATTTAGGTGGTAAATGCTTACTCCAATCCACCCCTGCCCCAAACTAAACACAACATTTCTATCAGGATTGTTGCAACATTGTATGTCTCCTATCAGAGCAGCACTGAGCTAGCCTGTAATTGCTAGTCACCTGGTCAACCTCCCCCCCCCCCCCCCCACCTCCTCCGGAAGCATCCCAGAGCAAGCAGCCTGCAGGCATAGGCAGTGGATCCCTCCTCACCTTCCTATTCATGGCATCCATCCAAGAGCTGGCGTGAAGTAGGGTTGGTGTGTTAACAGAGAAAGAATTAATTTATCAATTAATTAAATATTTTAGCTGCTCTTAATTATCGTGTCGGATGATTTACAAGTTTTGGGGGGGGAGTCATTATCCAGAGGAAAACTAAAAAAATGCCTTGCCATATTCTCAAAGCAAATTAGTACATATAAGCTGCCCTCTCCTTACACATATACACACCCCAAAGGAAAGAATAAAAATCACAAAAGTTCTGAAATGGCACCTAAGAAACAGTGTGAGAGCCTTCAAAAGCAGTGCGAAACAGAACAGGTTGGTATCCATCCTTGGACCTCCCGGGCCTCCCCCATAGTCTCTCCTTGTAGAAGTTTCTTCTTAAAGCCTTCTGGCACCTCCTCTTCTGAGCTGCTGATGTCTGAACTCGAGATGTCTCACTCTGAAGGTTTTCTATCATGTTTTTAAAATAAATCATGCATTCAAGTATCTTCTTAGGCTTTCTCGCCTTATTCTACTTTTCTTTCATAATCCTTCTTTCATGCGAAATCTCTTGCCTCACACTTTGCAGATGGGAAGTCGTAAGTGATGGATGTTTCTCTTTCTAGTCACTAAACATCTTGAAAGTGATTCAAAACATCTAGAGTTGTCCTACCTACATCAATTCCTAGTACGTTTCAGTGGCAGCCTCGTATTATTTACTATTACTCAGGACACTGTGTATCTGTTGCTTTATAAATGTAGCTGCTTAAGAATAATTGAATATGACTGATTTATAAATGACCATATCTAAAGTAATATCCAGAGTAATAAACATTTGCATAGATATACAATTTAAAGAATGCTTTCCTATCAGCACACCACCTCACAACAGCTGTAAGAAGTAGCAAATGATAGATAAGGAAACTAATACCCAGAGTGGTTTGCCCAAGATCAAATAGTTAGCCTAGGTCTTTCATTTGCATATTATTCCCCACATTATCCCAGCTGGGCAAAATTTAGAAGCAGACAATCTTGAGTCTGGGGAAATGGATTCCCATCCTAATGGTTTCATTCTGGGAACATGGTAGATTTAAGGAGATCTCCTGATACCTCCTTGCCATCACTTTGCTGTGTGCCCTTGTGTAAGCTGTTCTGCTTGCCTGTAAACCCTGTTCCCATTTCTAACCTGAGAAACCCTACACACCTTTGTGTTTAGATACCACTTTTTCCGGGAAGCATACCTGCCCTCCTGAACAAAGTTAGTGGCTTCCTGCATGTCACCTCTGTTCCTTGGATATCTTTCCATTACTGGATTTATCACACTGGAGTATCTAGCTAGATTTTTGTCTCCCCAGGTGTGCTAGAGGAAGCTAGAGGACAGAAAGCATCTCTTACCCGGTAGGTGCTCGGTAAATCCCAAGTTAGACTATCTCTAGGGTTCTTACACTTAAAACTGTGTTGGATGCACAACTGGGTGATATTACCCTTTTGCCTTTTTTTTTTTTCCCCTAAAATTTATACTCCTATCCAGGTGAACAATTTGCTTCATTGAAGTATTTCAAAGCCAGGAAGTGGAAGTATTGTTTTATTTCTCTACATAACACATAAAGTTTGAGGCTGTTGGAATGCAGGAAACTACCCAGATGTAATGAACTCAAAGAGATCTGGTTTCACCCTAGCCTAGTTCTTCAAGACTCACCAAGCAAGGTAGAGATGAAAGGTCTTTCAAATGAGGGTAACCACCCATCCATGTGCAAGAAAAATGGCCCCTTCATAATACCCAAGCTCAAAGAGGTAGGACCTGGTGCATTAATTTTTAAAACAGTTGTGTGAGGCAGCAGGCTATCTTCATCCTTCACAGTTTGTTAAAGTGAGTTCAAGACGGAGGGATAATGGCTTCCCTAAGTTCATGTATAATGGGAGATGAGAGCTTTACAGAGTTCTGATTTCAAGATGGATATGCTTTCTGCTATACCACATAACCTTTCTTCCCCATATGAGCAGCAGTGACATAAATAGGAATGCTTTTCTCATCTCAGCCACTCATTCAGATCCTCCTTCCCTGCCGCCACCATTGGCTTTGCTGTGAGAAGAAAATGCTTAACCCTTTTATCTAACATGGTACCTGGTTGAGAACAAAACTGGCTATTTGTCCTTGGCAGACTTACTTTGATAAATTTATTTAAGTTCTCTGGCTTGGTCTTATGGTCCCATCCTCCTGATGTGATTTTTTTATTAATTATTTTTTAATTAATTTTTAAAAATTAATTATTTTATTAACATGTAATGTATTATTTGCCCCAGGGGTACAGGTTTGTGAATCGTCAGGCTTACACACTTCACAGCACTCACCATAGCACATACCCTCCCCAGTGTCCATAACCCAACCACCCTCTCCATTACCACCCTCCCCTCCAGCAACCCTCAGTTTGTTTTGTGAGATTAAGAGTCTCTTGTGGTTTGTATCCCTCCCAATCTCATCTTGTTTCATTTTTTCCTTCCCTCCTCCCAACCCCCCCGCCTCTCAAATTCCTCATATCAGGGAGATCATATGATATTTGTCTTTCTCTGATTTACTACTTCACTCAGCATAATACCCTCTAGTTCCGTCCATGTCATTGCAAATAGCAAGATTTCATTTCTTTTGTTGGTTGCATAGTATTCCATTGTATGTATGTGTGTGTGTGTGTGTGTGTGTGTATTCTAGATATATAGATAGATATCTAGAATACACACACACACACACACACACACACACATATCTCACATCTTCTTTATCCATTCATCTGTTGATGGACATCTAGGTTCTTTCCATAGTTTGGCTATTATGGACATTGTTGCTATAAATATTTGAGTGCATATGCCCCTACAGTTCACTACATTTGTATCTTTAGGGTAAATACCCAGTAGTGTGATTGCTGGGTCATAGGGTAGCTCTATTTTCAACTTTTTGAGGAAACTCCATGCTGTTTTCCAGAGTGGTTGCAGCAGTTTGCCTTCCCACCAACAGTGCAGGAGGGTTCCCCTTTCTCCGCATCCTGACCAACACCTGTCGTTTCCTGACTTGTTAATTTTAGCCATTCTGACTGGTGTGAGGTGATATCTGACTGTGGTTTTGATTTGTATGTCCCTGATGCTGAGTGATGTGGAGCACTTTTTCATGTCTGTTGGCCACCTGGACGTCTTCTTTGCTGAAATGTCTGTTCATGTTCTCTGCCCATTTCTTGATTGGATTATTTGTTCTTTGGGTGCTGAATTTGATAAGTTCTTTATAGATTTTGGTTACTAGCCCTTTATCTGATATGTCGTTTGTGAATATCTTCTCCCATTCTGTCAGTTGTCTTTTGGTTTTTGTTGACTATTCCCTTTGCTGTGCAAAAGCTTTTGATCTTGATGAAGTCCTAAGAGTTCATTTTTGCCCTTTCTTCCCTTGCCTTTGGCTATGTTTCTAGGAAGAAGTTGCTGCAGCTGAGGTCGAAGAGGTTGCTGCCTGTGTTCTCCTCAAGGATTTTGATGGATTCTTGTCTCACATTGAGGTCTTTCATCCATTTGGAGTCTATTTTTGTGTGTAGTATAAGGAAATGGTACAGTTTCATTTTTCTGCATGTGGCTGTCCAATTTTCCCAACACTTTGTTGAAGAGACTGTCTTTTTTCCATTCGACACTCTTTCCTGCTTTGTCAAAGATTAGTTGACCATAGAGTTGAGGGTCTATTTCTGGGCTCTCTGTTCTGTTCCATTGATCTATGTGTCTGCTTTTGTGCCAGTACCATGCTGTCTTGATGATGACAGCTTTGTAATAGAGCTTGAAGTCTGGAATTGTGATGGCACCAACTTTGGTTTTCCTTTTCAACATTCCTCTGGCTATTCGGGGCCTTTTCTGGTTCTACATAAATTTTGGGATTATTTGTTCCATTTCTTTGAAAAAAGTTGATGGTATTTTGATAGGGAATGTATTAAATGTGTAGATTGCTCTAGGTAGCATAGGAATTTTCACAAAATTTGTTCTTGCAATCCATGAGCATGGAATGCTTTTCCATTTCTTTGTGTCTTCCTCAATTTCTTTCATGAGTACTTTATAGTTTTCTGAGTACACATTCTTTGCCTGTTTGGTTAAATTTATTCCTAGGTATCTTATGGTTTTGGGTGCAATTTAAATGGGATCGACTCCTTAATTTCTCTTTCTTCTGTCTTGTTTTTGGTGTATAGAAATGCAACTAATTTCTGTGCATTAATTTTATATCCTGACACTTTACTGAATTCCTGTACAAGTTCTAGCAGATTTTGAGTGGAGTCTTTTGGGTTTTTCACATATAGTATCATATTATCTGCAAAGAGTGAGAGTTTGACTTCTTCTTTGCCAATTCAGATGCCTTTAATTTATTTTTGTTGTCTGCTGAGTCTAGGACTTCTAGTAGTATGTTGAATAGCAGTGGTGATAATGGACATCCCTGCCATGTTCCTGACCTTAGCAGAAAAGCTCTCAGTTTTTCTCCATTGAGAATGATATTTGCTGTGTGTTTTTCATAGATGGCTTTGATGATATTGAGGTATGGACCCTCTATCCCTACACTTAGAAGAGTTTTGATCAAGAAAGGATGCTGTACTTTGTCAAATGCTTTTTCAGCATCTATGGAGAGTATCATATGGTTCTTGTTCTTTCTTTTATTCCTATATTGTATCACATTGATTGATTAGTGGATGTTGAACCAACCTCGCGGTCCAAGAATAAATCCCACTCGATCATGGTAAATAATTCTTTTAATGTACTGTTGGATCCTATTGGATAGTATTTTGGTTTCATTTGGTTTTTAATTTAATTTTCTAAAAAATGTGAATGACGCTCCTGCTGGTTTTTAGAAATGCACCTTTGTCATCGACACGACTTTCCAGTGACTTTTGTGTTGATAGTTTCCTCAGATGCACTTCTGGGACCTATACATACTTTACATTTACACATGCCCCCCATTTTTTTGTTAGCCGAAGAACCAGCAAGTGAAGCGACACTACACTCTAAAAGCTTTCCATCCTGATTTTCAGAGGCGGATTTCAATGTCTTTTAGATCCCTGGAGATTTTCATCTATTTAAAAAAAAGCTTTTGGACACCTAGGTGACTCAGTCAGTTGACTGTCTGACTCTTGATTTCAGCGCTGGTCATGGCCTCAGGGTTGTGGGATGGAGGTCCACATCTGGCTCCATGTTGTGTATAGAGCCTGCTTAAGATTCTCTCCTTTTCCTTTTGCCCACCCCCTAAACAAACAAACAAACAAACAAATACTTTTGAGGGAAATTGCTCATAATATTGTTGTTAATGCTGCATCAATAGTTCAGTCAGGAACTTTTGAGAATGGAAGAAATTATGAGGGCCAAATAACACCCTTCACCTCACATTTTACATAAGAGATTATCTGTTTGGTAGAATTCAAATGGAGACCTAAGAAAGCATATGGACAGGATCTAAATAAGCTCTTGCAGAAAAGAGACCCAGGTGTGAAATTCAGTGCTACTGTTAGCTGTTTGTAGTAGTGGCCATATGCTTTGATATATGCATTAAAATTGTTAGAACTGTATGCCAAAATATTTGGAAAATTTTTGGTCATTATTTCTTCAACTGTTTCTTCTGGACCAAACTCTTCCTCATTGCTTTCTGGAACTCAGATAACACAAATATTAAGCCTGTTTTTATTGTTCTACAGGTCTCTGAGATGTTTTTTTTTTTTTAATCTCCTTTTTTTGTTGTTCAAACTAGATAATTTCTACTTACATATCTTCAAGTTTCTGACACTTTTCTCTATTTTCCTCTATTCCTCTCCATCTCACTGTGGAGTCCAGTTAGTGAATTCTTTATCTCTAAAGGTTAGTTGTATTTTTTAGCTATAAGACATCTGTTTGGTTCTTCCTACATCTTCTGAGTCTTTGCTGAGGCTTTCTATATTTTCATTTGTTTCCAGAGTGTTCATGATGTGTGTTGGAACATTTTATAATAGCCACCTTAAAGATGCGGTTAGATAATTCCAACTTCTGCAAGTTAATCCCGACTTCTGCTGGATTATCTTGTCTTGGCTTTCCAATGTCAATTGAGCTTTTAAAACCTTTGCTTCTATCTGTCCTCTCTGTGCTCTACCTAGAGATCAATCAGTGTCCTGGGCAGTAATATACCTTGGCTCAGTTCTCACAGGTTTCAGTTTGCTGGATAGAATCCTATCCACCCGTGCACAGCTGGGGGTGTAGGTCAGCCATTGATATATAATTTCCATGGGGTCACTTTCATGAGCTCTTCTCTATCCTTAGTCTCCTTGGCACTTTCCAGTTCCCCATGGCTCACCTTTTTGGGCCCTCACCCAGAAAATGTGTTTTAGTTATCCTACTTGACTACAGGGTGAAGATCAATGTTAAATAAGTGAGACACACACCACAGGGGCAAAATGTAAGTGGTGCCAAAAAATATCAGTAAACAAGGTAAATGCAAATATAATACATGATTGGAAAATCAAAATTAATACAAAAATCCATCATATTAAAATTTTAAATGAAGACAGGATCTGACTCTTGTTTGCGTGACCCCACCTCCCTCATCCTCCTAATTCCAGTCCCTTCCTTTTGGGTAATTCCACAACTGTGCCCTATCTGGTGACCAACAGCAGGAAGACAGGTAGGGGAGCTGGCAAACGATGTGGCTATGGTGCTACTTTGAATTCTGATCTTCTTCCTCCACCTGTCTGACACTATTTATCTTTCAGAGTTCTGAAGCAGCTGCTGTCCACATTCTGTGCAGGTTTTATTGTTGTACTCGGTGGGAGTGACAGGGTAGAGGGTGCTTCTTACTCTGTCTTAACTAGAACTAGAATCAGAAAGGAGTATTCTTACAAATTTCTCTAATGATCTAGAGGGAAGGCAGGAGTTGGACAGTGGGAACAATTTCTGGGGGTGGGGAGGAACAGTAAAATAAAACAATTTTGCCACACTATACTTCCTAGTAACTGTCTGTGACCTTGAAAATAAAATTAACTTCTCAGACATCCCAGGAATTATCCCTAGTGCTCCTTTAATCTTCATTCTCCAAGGGAAAGTAGACACACACACACACACACACACACACACACACACACACACAGTGTCTTTATGCATGTGTGTATGTACGTACAGAAGCAGACATGCATATATTCATGGCCCAGTGAGAGAGTGAGAGAGAGAGATGAGGGGAACAACTTCAGTAAGGATCCCATAGATTTAGATAAATAGAGGTTTCCCCATGTTCTCCTCAAAATTAGTGAAAGAGAAAATGTTCAGTTGGAGAGCCTCTGAATCCCAGTCTTGGCTTCCTCCTACCTTCTTGTTTTTAGAGAATAATCAGGAAATAAACTTCTCTCATATGTATAGTATTTGCTAGCATGGACCATATTGCAATTTGTCCTATTTGTAAGAAAAAGGACACTTGCATAAAGGATAGATACTGGTTTTAAGCAAGGTGGATCAAGTTCAGGGCTTTTATGCCTTCAGCTCTCTGTGTGTCTGCCTTGAAAAAGGCTGGAAAACCTATTCAAATGCCTGTTTGAAGTCCTTTGTTTGGGATTTCTGCTTATTTGCCTCCCCCCCACAACCCCACCCTGGGCCCACAACTGCTTTGTTTATTGAACATGGCCAGCTTTGGGCAGAAGATGTTAAAAAGCAGTGCAGAATATATCTAAATATTATTGTTTGATCATTGAATTTGGAGAATGAGAGCTGTGTACAAAAACTGTTGACCTGCTTTTCGACTGCATAGCTTCCGGCCATTTTGTATTCATTTCAATGAAAAAAAAATTTTAACCTATATCTTGGCTCAGAGAGTGGATTTCTGTATAATTCTGGAAAACCCTAAAACCCCTCACCAATTTCCTCCCTATCTCCTTTCCTGTCTCCTTCCTGCCATTGCTCCTTTCTCCTCTCAATTTCCTTCCTTTTCGGAAACGTTGACTTAGCACCTTCTTTGTGTCTGTGACTTTCATAGGCACTGTAGCCTGTACAAAAGTGGATGAGGAAAACTCCAGTCTAGCTAGGAGCACTGTCATCTACTGGGGGAAACAGGCATGATCACATGAAACTGTTGAAACAATCCTGGAACAATATTGGCGTAATAATATCTCAGAGAGATGGACCATTTAGCTTATTTCTGATCTCTTTGGAGTTTATCAGCATCTTTTAGATTTGTTACTTTGCTCAAGCTGCATCTTTTCCAAAAAATAAAAAAATAGAGACATTCTCTTGTTGCTCATTGTGTGATTGTGTGTGACTGTGTGTGGCGGGGAAGGGTATGGTGGGAAATCTTCATTTAAAAATGCATGTTAGTTGTGTTTCAGGTGTTTGTTGCTACCCCAGGCTTAGCTATTGTTTTGTAAAGTTGCATTTTCTTATATTGCCCTCTGTGGACACATTTCTATTCCTAGCCCCTGAGCCACATCACGTGGTAATTGTTCATCCTGTATTAAGTCCCAAGCCCTGGGCCAGATGTTGTCAGCACTACAAGAGAAGACCACCCAAGTGTCTTATTTTACTGTGCTCTTGTTCATTCCAGGCAAAACTGCCCCATGAGGTCTTGGTTCTCTCCCTCGATTTTATCTCATGGTGATCATATAGGCAGCGAGCATTCCCTCAGGTTGCAAATGTAGACAGCTTCTGTCTGCTCCCAGTAATGAGGGTGAGAGAGCTGACACAGTCTCCCTCTTACACTCATCTATTTTCCCTCGTCCACTCCCTGACTTCCCTGGGCACTGTGCCTGGGAATTAACCTCCTGTCCTATCATTCAAGAGGGAGGATGCCCATGATGCTTTGGTCTGACTGACTTAGGGTGCTCCGGAGAGACCTGGAGGCTGAGTGTCTGCCAGGATAGTGAGTATATGAAGAGAGCCCTCAGGAATTACCTCAGGATACTGCCAGGCATCTCCTAACCCAGTTTCTTGTTGCATCCCAGGGAAGCAGTTAGCACAGGGTGCATGGTGGAGCAGGCTATGTGCAGGAACCCAAAGGCACAGGGGCTGCCTCCTGTGCAGAGACAGCCCTGTATGGGAGAATCTGTTGCCTGGAGTGAAGCTGGCCTGTGCCTTTTCCTGGGAAGCCTATGACCTCAATTTGGTAGATTTTTTTTTTTTTCTTGAAAAGAAATAGGTATTGAACATGGATGTGATGAAAAGACTTAAAATTTTAGAACCTGGACTAGCTTTTCAATTTGTTTGAAGGGCTCTCTTATATGTCTCCCTAAACCCCCACTCCTTTCCCTGAGTTATGGGTTTTGCTGGAATTGGGTTCCAGCAACAGGGTCTCCATCTTAATAAAGCAGGAATAAAAGTCCCTGCCACCTGACAATAACAGCTCCCAGCAGGATTAGGGAGGGACAGAGCTGTCAGGTATCAAGTGAAGGCTGTACTCAGGCATCCCGGAGCCAGTCAGCCATATACACCCCAGCCACCGAAGGAAAGCAGCTGTCATGAAAGTCTCAGCAGGAGAAACAATTTTCAGAAAATACATTTATCTTTTTTCCTTATTTAGGTGCTGCTTCTGTAGTTGGAACAGAATCTCAGAAATACTTCACTTATAGTTTTTTTTCAATAACTAAATTTTTCTTTCAATTTCATAGAACAAGCATGTGCCGCCAAGCAATATTATCACTGACACCATCAATAACCACTTAATTCATTCAGTTAATTGTTCATTTAACAAATATTAGTTGAGCTAATAATATTCTAGGTGCCAAGCTCTAGACATTGAGTTATGAGAAGTTCACTCCTTACATTTAAGACACTCTGAATCCTTTGGGTAAAACATGCAAAAAAATGTGCAATTTTAATCTGATATGATGTATATTGTGACAGAGGTATTATTTAGTGATACAAGAATATAAATGAGAGACAAGAAACCAGACAGCAGGAGGCAAGGTCATTTTGGGAAAGAGAAGAACTTGTGTACAGAGGGGAATGAAGATATATGTGGGCAAATGACATGTTCAGCTCATTATTGTGTAGGAGCAAAACAGTGAGTGGGACTGGAAGGGCAGGTGAGGACAGATCTTTAGAAACTATGCCATGCTAGCAGTGCCTGGGTAGTTCAGTCTGCTCGGCGACAAATTCAGTTTCAGCTTAAGTCATGATCTCAAGTCATGATCCCTGCCTCAGGCTCCACGTGGTTTGGAGTCTACTTGGAATTCTCTCCCTCTCCCTCTCTTTCTCCCCCTTTATCTCTGCCCCCTCACCACCACTTGCATGTGCTCTTTCTCTGTAAAAATAAATAAATACATCTTTTAAAAAAAGAACTGTGCCATGCTAGGGAGTGTGAACTTTATTCTGAAGCTGACATTTATATAAGAATTTTAAGCAGATATAAATGGTATAATCTATTCCACCAGCTGAGAGTGCAGGTAAGTTGACAACAAAAGAATAAAAATATCCATAGGAATGTTGTCAGGGTACTTACTGATGACTCCTGTGAGCAACAGATGTGATGAGAATGAAACAAGATTCACTGGGAACCTCAACTGCATCTTCTTAATCATTAATATGTTGAAACAAAATTTTTGAAGCAAGTTGATGTAGCATTAGATATGAAATAATTGGTGATGGGTAATGATTTGATAATAAAATAACTTAAAAATTCTAGGAGTTACCTCTTTTTAGCATTCAAATTCCCTCAAGTCTCCATTTGTGAACTTGGAAAGTGTTCTAGGATAAACTGTGCCCTCCTCTGCCACATTTATATGTTGAAGTCCTAATCCTCAGTACCTCAGAATGGGACTGTATTTGGAAGTAGAGTCTGTAAAGAGGTGACTGAGTTAAAATGAGGTCATTTGGGTGGGCCGTGATCCCGTACGAGTAGTGTCTTTATGGATAGAGGACTCTGTGAGGAGACACGGGAGAAGATGGCCATCTACAGACGAAAGAGAAAGGCCATGGAAGAAACCAACCTTGCTGATATCCTGGTCTCAGACTTCTGGCTCCCAGATGAGAACATAACCTAGGGCCATTCTGTGGCACTTTTTTTGAGGCACTTCTAGCAAACTAAGACCATAAGGACTTTAGAGTATCTTTCCTAAGTCCTCCTCAATAGTCAACAATTGTCTAAGAACTCCTGGGGAGTTATTCAGCCCAGTTTTTGATTCTAGCTAGTCCTGCTTCTAGGCTGAAAGAGAACTCAAGAATTACACATGGCCACAGGCAGATGCTAGCTTTTTCACTCCCTGGTTTCTTCTGGTGCCAATTGAAAGAGTTGAGAGCTTGTGCTGCCCTATGGAATATTTCCTGATCATCTGTAAGGAAGACATCATTACTGGTCTGGGTCCTACTCCCATGAGCATTCTCTTCATCCACAGGTGCTCAAAGGGATTTACAAGGTTAGAGTTCTTTAGTTTTTCTCTGAAGGTCCAGCAATTGTGCCTAACATTTTCCTCTGAGATAGGGAGGGATTTCCAGTGTCAGGCACACACCCACTCTCACCTCTGTTTGGGCCCTGCTATGAAGCCGGGGTGGCCAGCCAGGCTTGCCTCTCTCTCCTGGCACCTTCCCCTCAGCTCCTTTCCTGTCAGTGGGTCTTTTGTGGAATATAATCAGTTCAGCAGTAAAAATGTGATAGCATTGAAGCTCAAATAGAAAGAAGCTGGGATCTTAATCACTTCCTCTCAGGAGTTTCCTAAGTCCCTTTGCACATTTTTTTTTTTTTCTGCATTTTTTTCCCCCACCAGAGTTCTGCTGATTTAGGGAATTAGGTTTCTATTTGATTAATATTTGCCTAAGGGACCTGTTAAGTAAGTCTCTGCAGAATAAATAGATCTGATTTATGGTGCTTTGTAGCTTCACCATGAAAAGGAAGCTGAATTTTTTTTTTTTAATGTTAAGTTTTCTTGCTTAAATCCCAAATAATCACTGTCATATAACAGAAAAAGGGAAATGATCAAAATGTTCTAATTCCAACAGGTCTTAAATCACCACTAATGCTATCTTCTAAAAATAAAAATAATAGCTAGTTCCTACCCCTGGCCCCCCACTGCCCACAGGCCACAATCCAGATAACTCTTTAACCTGGCTCCAAATAGCAAAGGAACATGCAAAATAAACACATTTCTACTCTTCTCTCAAGATTCAGCTCAAATATTCACTCATTTTTTCTTTTTTAAGATTTTAAAAATTTATTAGAGAGCACAGGTAGGAGGAGTGGCAGAGGGAGAGGGAGAAGCAGACTCCTGCTCAGCAGGGAGCCCGAGGCAGGGCTGGATCCCAGGACTCTGGGATCATGACCGAAGCCAAAGGCAGATGCTTAACTCACAGAGTCATGCCTGCACACCTCAAATATTCACTCTTACTTATGTGCTTCCAAATACAGTGATTCATGGTTGTTTTCTTTGATGCCTTTCTTTCAAATTAAAAATAATTATGAAAGTATAGTTGCTATTCAATGTTATGTTAGTTTCAGGTATACAATATAATGATTCAAGAATTCTGTACGATAAGTGGTAACCATATACCACTGTACAACATTATTACAATATTATTCACTATATTCTCTAGGATATATGTTGCACTTCTGTGACTTATTTTATAACTAGAAGTTTGTACCTTTTAATCCCATAATCTATTTTGCCTAACCCCGCCCCCCCAATCTCCCTTCTGGCAACTATCAGTTTATCCCCTGTATTTAAGAGTCTGTTTTGTTTTACTTTTTAGATTAAATATGTAAGTGAAATCATATGATATTATCTTTCTCTGTCCAACTTATTTCACTTAGTATAATACCGTCTAGGTCATCCATGATGCTGCAAATGACAAGATTTCATTCTTTTTTTTTTTTTTAAGTTGAGTTATATTCCATTGTATGTATTACCATATCTTTGTTATCCATTTGTCTGTTGCAAGACACAGGTTGGTTCCATATCTTGGCTATTATAAATAATGTAGCAGTAAACATGGGGTGCATATATCTTTTCAAATTACTGTTTTCCTTGAGTAAATACCCAGTAGTGGGATTATTGGATCATATGGTAGTTCTATTTTTAATTTTTTGAGGAACCTCCATACTGTTTCCACAGCGATTGCACCAGTTTGCATTCCCACCAACACTGCACTCGGGTTCCCTCTTCTCCACATCCTCACCAACACTTGTTATTTCCCGTCTTTTTGATTCTAGCCATTCTGACTCACGCGAGGTGGTATCTCTGTGGTTTTGATTTGCATTCCCCTGATGATGAGTGATGCTGAGCACCTTTCCAAAATGTGTCTGTTGGCCATCTGGATATATTCTTAGAAAAAAGTCTATTCGGGTACTCTGCCCATTTTTTAAATCACATTGTCTATTTGGGTGTTGAATTGTCTAAGCTCTTCATATAACTATTTATTAGATGTTTTTATTTTGTATATACCACCTACTTCCTATAGGTCTGTATTTTGGATATTCATCCTTTGTCAGATATATCATTTGCAGATATCTTCTATTCAGTAGGTTGTTTTTTTGTCTTGTTGATGGTTTTCTTCACTGTGCAAAAGCTTTTTACTTTGGCAGAGTCCCAGTAGTTTATTTTTCCTTCTGTTTCCCTCACCTGGGGAGACATATGCATAAATATGCTGGTAAGGCCAATGTCCAGGACATTACTGC
Organism: Martes martes; assembly: GCF_963455335.1. Classification (NCBI taxonomy): domain Eukaryota; kingdom Metazoa; phylum Chordata; class Mammalia; order Carnivora; family Mustelidae; genus Martes; species Martes martes. Next base: position 72,524,952 of record NC_137898.1, on the reverse strand, counting down.
CTATGTTTTCTTTTAGGAGTTTTATGGTTTCAGGTCTCACCCTTAGGTCTTCATCCATTTTGAGTTTACTTTTGTGTAAGGTGGAAGAAAGTGTCCAGTTCCATTCATTTGTATGCAGCTGTCCAGTTTTCCCAGCACCATTTATTGAAAAGACTGTCTTTTCCCAATGCATAGTTTTGGCTTCTTTGTCCTACATTAATTGACTATAAAAAACATAGGTTTACTTCTGGGCTCTCTATTCTATTCCATTGATCTATGTGTCTATTTTTGTGCCAGTATCATACCATTTGGATTACTGTAGCTCATAGTATATTTTGAAACCTTGGGTTGCTCATTTCAGAATTTGTCTCCACCTTTGTTGTTTCTCAAGGTTCCTTTTGCTATTTGAGATCTTTTGTGTTTCTATACAAATTTTAGGATTATTTGTTCTAGTTCTGTGAAAAGTGCTATTGCATTTTGATAGGGATTGCACTGACTCTGTAGACTGCTTTAAGTAGTATGGCCATTTTAACAATATTGATTCTTCCAGCCCATGAGCATGGAATTTCTTCCCATTTGTTTGTGTCATCTCCAATTGCTTTCATCAGTTTCTTAAAATTTTCAGAGTATAGGTCTTTGGCCTTCTTTAAGTATATTCGTAGGCATTTTATTATTTTTGGTGCAATGGTAAATGGGGTTGTTTTCTTAATTATTCTTTCTGCTACTTTGTTATTAGTATATAGAAATACAACAGATTTTTGTATATTAATTTTATATTTTACTAGTTTTTTGGTGGAGTCTCTGGGGTTTTCAATATATAGTATCATTTCATCTGTAAATAGTGACAGTTTTACTTCTTTCTTATCAATCTGGATGCCTTGATTCTTTATTCTTCTTCTTAAATTTTATCTACTCCACTTGTAAAAGTAAAACCAAGAACCAAAAACTTCCTTTTTTATCCTAATCATCACAAAGCATAGCAGAGTCCCTGCTTTTGGTAAACAAATAAATGAATGGGATAGATTTTTGGAAAGTATTGCTGATTGCAATGTAGAGTATTTCTTGAAGTGCCTTTATGGTTTCACTCACTAAAATCAGGGAAAAAAGTGGAAAATGAAAAACAATTTAAGCAAGAAATATGTTGGACTAAATAAACAATAGTGAGATGGAGAATAATAGATGTTGGAAATAAAGGACTCTTAGGGCTTGGTGTTTAATTGATCAAAGGGAAAGGGGAAGGAAATGACTTTCAAATCACTGACAGGGAAAACTGAGTGAAAGTTGGTAACTAGAACACCAGAAAAAAAAAAAAAAAGAGCAAGTTGCGGGTACTCAGATTTTTTTCTTCTTTCTTCTTTCTTTTTTCTTTTTTTTGTTTTTTTCTTTTTTTGGTACTTACAAAGTGTGATGAAGTGTGTTTTGCCAATAAAGAATTCACCGTCTAGTTGGAAGTTGAGGCATACCTCTAAATTACTTTTTTTAAATTGTGAAATGGCTTAAAAAAGATATCAAATCAATGGGAAATAAACATTACGGGGGAAAAATATACCAGCTACTTCCTAGAAAAGAGTAAAAGTCAACACTGTAATTACTGTATTACCTGGAGCCAGATACTCCACTACTCTGAGCTTGAGTTTCCAAATGGCATTAAATGTTTTTGTTGTTTTGACATATTGACACAGGGAAAGCTGTTGCTAGATTGCCTTGAACTCATTAGGCCTTATTGAAGATTCTTTATGCTTGGCAGAATCCCAGTTTGCACCAGGAAATTTCTTCCATTACATAACTGAAAGACTAGAGATCCTGGGATAGAGAGGTAGAATGTGAGGCAAGTCTCCTCAAAATAGTCTGTTACTGAAATAAAAGGGCAAGTTATAGAGAGGTAGAAAATATTTTACATTTTCTCTCTAAGCATGCACACAGTAGTTCTTTGGGATTTTTTTCATATATTTGTGAGTGAGGATTCCTACAGCTTTTAATAAGAAGGCAAACAACCCAACATGTAAGAGCAAGACTGAAACAGACTCTTCACAAAAAAGATATATAAGATATAGGATAAAAGTGTATATAAAATGCTATATTCATAGAGTTATACTCATTCATCTGAGCAGTAAGAAGAAATGAATTACTGACACATATAGCAACTTTGATGAATCTCAAAAGCATTATGTGAAGTGAAAGAAGGCAGACATGAAAGACTACATATGGTATGATTTTATTTATATAACTTTTTAGAATAGGCAAAATTAAGCTATAGTGAACAAATGATGAGTCATTTCCTGGGAACAGGGGTGGTTTTGGTGATTTATTACAAATGTGCATACGTTTTTGTGATGATGACAACGTTTGATTGTGGTGTTGGTGTGGTTACAAAAGTACATTTTTAAGATTGCCCAAAATGTATATGGGTATATTCAAGACATATTTATTGTGTATGATTTATAAATCAATAAATTGGTATTTAAAAATTTAAGTTATTAATATACCACTCTTTGGGAAAAAAACATCAAATAGAGAAACCACTCTTATCTAACTGTAGTTAGGTATATCTATCAAAAAATAAAGAGCGAATGTATACACAAATATAAACAAAATGAAAAATGAAAGAGGGAAATAACTCTTTTATTTAAAAAAAAAAAACATTTTATTTATTTGTTTGAGAGAGAGAGAGAATGAATGAGAGAAAGCATAAGGCCAAGGGTGGGGAAGAGCAGGTGGGGCAGAGGGAGAGGGAGAAGCAGCCTCCTGACTGAACTGGGATCCCAAAGTGGGGCTCAATTCCAGGACCCTGGGATCATGACATGAAGCTGAAGGCAGATGCTTAACCAACTGAGCCACCCAGGTGCCCCTGGAAATAACTATTTTGAAAAGATGAAATTAAGATCATAAAAGGTTATTTCACATGAGTTACAGATATATATTTGAAATCTGAAGTGAAAATACAATTGGCTATAATTGGCCCTACTTGTGATAGAAATATGACTGATTATCATATTAAAAAGGGATAGGGGCACCTGCGTGGCTCAGTCCATTGAGCTTCGAACTCTTGGTTTCAGCTTAGGTGGTGATCTCTGGTTGTGGGATGGAGCACCCCCCACGTTGGGCTCTGTGCTCAGCAGAGTCTGCTTGAGTTCCTCTCTCTCTCTTCCTCTCCCTTTGCCCCTCTTCCTCTGCCTCTCTCCTGATCACTCTGGCTCTTGCAATCTCTAAATAAATAAATAAATCTTTAAACAAATTTTAAAATATTTTAAAAAGTTAAAGAATCCAAAGAACTACCTCTTAAAACTAGACATTTACATAGGGAATTTTACCAATCCTTTAAAAATTATTCCTACTTAAATTCTTCTAGGGTATAGAAATTAAAAAAAAAAAGAAGAAGAAAAACATCTATATATTTATCTGAAACAAATGTAATGTTTAAAACTAAATCTGATAAAGATAAGATAAGAAAGCTGGTAAAGTTGTTTCCTTTATGAATATTGATTTAAGAATTCTAAATAAACTATTTGCAAACAGAATTTTCCAACAACATATTAAGAAAATATGTCATCATGGCCAAATGATATTTATTCTAAGGGTCAAAGAATGACCCAATATTAGAAAATCCAATAATATAAATTATTATATTGAGAGTACTGAGGCAAGTAATCATACATGGGTCTCTATAGATATATTTAACAAAATTCAAGACAAGAGAGGAACAAATGAACTTATCTGTATATCAAAGGATGACATACTTGCACAGAAAAAATTAATTTAAGAAATTGCAACATGTTATTTTGAATGTACACCCTTAATAAAATATGTACTAAGAATAAAAAGAAATACAAAGGTATCTTGAACTTTATTAAGTTGTTAGAACAACTTACCACTACTAAAGCAGTGATTTTGGTTTAGACATTTTGAAATTATTTTATGTGGTGCAGGATAAAACAAGTAGGTAAATTCGGTATGAAAAAAGCTGAGGAAGAGCACTGTGGCATTGGATTTGAATTTTTGTTCGCATGAATGATTAAATGTATGTAATTAAGTGACAGCGAGGGCCAGAAGCAATGTCACATCAATAGTTACCATTATACTCTTCTCCTAGATCTTGGCTTGTCAACAACATTCCTTATTAAAATGAACCTGGGATCCTTGGAGATATAACTGAAAGTACACCTTGGGCAGAGTGAGTACAACACAACTTGAAACCTCTTGCTATGGTCAAAAGCAAAGAAGTGTCCTGTACTGAGGGCACAGATCAAAATGGCCCAGAATTCAACTCATCTGGATTTCTATTGTCCAAAGTTAGGACGACTTGATTATTAAAAGTGAATAATGATGGTTATTAAAAATAATGATGATAATACCTGTAAATAGGAAGTTTCATTCACTTAAAAAAGATACAATTAGGTGAATGATGACAGATTGATGATTGATAAAAACAGCTTAGAATAAGGAATCTTATCCTAAGGCTTTTGTTTTTGTCATCGTTGTAGACAAGAAAGACTATCACAGAGTAATGAGACAGACTTGTACATTTAAAACTTGTTTTTGATGGTTATTAGTTCTGTGATAATATCTCTTGCTCTCTTATTCTACACCTTTCAAGTGGGAAGATTAAAAGCACCTCACTCATGGTAACATTGTGAAGATTACCTAAGTTCACACATGTAAATCACTTAGACTAGCAGGTAACATGTAATAAGTACTCAGTAAGAATCTGCTATTACCCTTATTAATAGTATTGTTAGAGACTCATACCAAGATGTCTGCTTTTACTGAAAGTTTTTGCTTTCACCAAATTTAAAGGCTGAATTTCTGCCCACCACATTACTTTGTCTTACAAACCCTATGTGAGTTTTGTGTATTCTGGAGAGAAATGGCTAAGGAAAATTAGATGGTCTTTGTCAGTAGCTTCAGTTAGAGACCCTCTTTGGACAAAACCTATGTTCAGGTTGACATTAGACTCATTTACCTTGGTCCTCTCTTCTTTATTGCATATATACTTTCGATATGCTAACCATGCAGTTCACCGTTCTAGTGAGGATTTCGTGGTGGATCAGAGACAAGAGCCTGCTGTCAAAGAGCTATGTGTGGGAAGAAGATAGACCACGAACATACAAGTGCATTTAGACTAAGTACTACAATATCAGGTACCGATAATTCCAGAAAGTAAAAAAGAAAATTGGGGTTCTATTTTCAGGTAAATCACAGAGTACTCTCAGGGAAAATTACATGTGAGACCAAATGAGATGTGTCATAAATATTTGGCTAAAAATATTCTTAGGAGAGAAGGCTGTAACATCAAGAAAGTGAGTCAGGATCCCTTTTGGGAGTATTCAAGGAGCTGGAGTGGAGATGAGGGAGTGGGTAGAATATGAGTAAAGAGAAGTATGTAGGGACCTAGATTTCACACATGTATCATTAGAAGGACTTCAGATGGGAAGACTTGTGTATTTAGCAAGGAATGGCATCATACAATTTACATTTTGTAAGTATGATATCAGTTGTCCCAGATGAGAGAAGAACAAATGAAAACAGAATAGTTAGAAGTCTGTGGCAGAGGAACAGGTGGGAGACATGCTTTAGAGCAGGGGGTGGTAGCGGACATGGAGAGATTGGGTTCTGGGTATATAGCAAAGGGAAAGCTGAAAGGATGTGCTGACAGAGTGGACGTGTATCTGTGTGAAGGAATAAGAGAAGTCATGGATGGTTCTAAGGTATTTGGTCTGTGCAACCAAAGGAATGGCGGCGCCATTTACAAAAATGGGGAAAACTGGGGATGGAGCAGGTTTGTGGGTGGTGGTGTAGGTGGAAAATTAAAAATAACTGTTAGTCATCCAAGCAAAGGTGGAAAGAAGCAGTTGGACACATGATGCTGAAATTCAAGGCAAAAGTCTAAGCCACTGATTTAAATTTGGAAACATGACTGAAAAGGAAGTATTCCAATTGATTTATGGAAATTACCTCAGGAGTGCGTATAATGTGGTTAGAAGAGAGGAGCAGGCATGAGCTGTGGTGTGCTCAATCTTTTAGAGGTGGAAAAGACAAAAATAATCCAGCAAAGGAAATAGAAAATGAGTGGCCAGTGAGGGAAGCGGGGAGATTGGGAACATGTGCCATTCCCCCACAAATGAAGAATCTGCTTAAGAAATGGGAATGATTGAGTATGATGGCATTGCTGTTCAGTGAAAAAAATATGAAGGCTGAGAATTTGCACATGTACCTGGTTTCTACTAGGAACAGAGTAGGTTCCAATGAAAAAAAAGGAGTTGAGAAATGGGGACAATAAATACAACCTTTTAAGGAGTTTTGCTATAAAGAGAAACATAAATGGGGTAATTATAGAAGAGGGATATGAGGTTAAAAGGGAGGATTTTCTTTTAAGATCAGAGATACTTCACTGTGTTTGAATGGCAGTGGAAGAAATCTTGCAGGGAGGGAAAAGATGACGATACATGGACAAGAATAGACAATGCTAGAGAAATATCTTGAAATGAGGAGGGGTTCTGCTGTTCCAGGGAGGGGTGGACTTGGGCTAATGGCAGGAAGGTTAGCAGAGTAAATAGTACAGACAAGGAAAGGCAGGCTGTAGGCTAAGGAGGGAGGACAGGAAATTTCTCTTCTCCGTGCTTCCTTCCCTTTTCTCAGTAAAATAAGTAGCAGGGTCTTTGGAAGAGAGAGGGGAGGTGATGGTGAACAATGAAGATTTTAGAAAAGAGGAAATCACGTGGAATTGTTGCTACCTTCCTCTCCACTATTTAGACATATTAAAAAAAAAACTCATTGACCAATTTAATTTTAATACAGAAGAAAATGAGAGGAAAAAAAGGTCTGGGTAACATGCAGCGACAGAGTTGAAATTGCCAAAGTCTGTTGAAAGCAGAGGTCTTGGAACAAATGCAGATTCCATTGGAAGTTCCAAAGAAGCCATTGTGAGACTTGGGTATGTAACTGTTAATCTACAAATGGTTAAAAATCGTTGTATGAGAAGAATTGGATATAGCCCTTGAGAAACAGGGTTAGTTTTATGTATATAGTTTCTTGATTATAAATGAATATGAAAGCATGACAGAAATAGTTATATGAATTGAAAGATTTTATAATTCCCTCATTACATATAAATGTGTGTATATACACAAATATATTATATATATCCCCTCTTTATTACCAACCAGCTTGAGAATATGAGATCGAAAGATAGATTTCCTCCATTAAAAAAACGGAAGCAAGCACATATATATGGATGGTATCATAAATAGGGAAGGATCCGCGGCTCAAAGGATAAGAATCTGGATCCTACCTAAATGTATCCTAAGCTAAGTGACCTTCCCTCGCTCATGTCTGTGCTTTCTTATTTTCTCCTCTCTGCCTGCAATACCCATCTTTGTTTTCTTGCCTATGGAACTGCTGCTGCTTCTTCAAATTCGAAGTTAAGCTTTGCCTTGTCTGCGGTTTCTTGGTTTCTTCTTACTCTTAGCAAACCCTAGGGGCTCCTTCCTCCAAGCTCCTGCTGCTTCCACAGTAGCGTTTATCACTTTGCTTTGGAACTGTTGGTTTGCAAGTCTGTTTAACCCATGATGCTGTGGGTTCTTTGAAGGCAGGGACTAAATCTTTTCATTTCTGAATCATCCTTTTCTAGATTAGTGCCTGTCAAGTTTTGAATGCATTTTACAAACAAGGAAAAATAAGATCTAGAAGAATGCATGTAACTTAAGCAAGCTAGTTGTAGTACAAGACAAGACCATGGTGTTTTTCTTGCTCAGTTGAGGTCTCTTTTTATTCTTCCTGCATCTATTTGTTTTTAGAAAGGGCAACATTTACACCCGGAAATGGTAGGAGAGCAATGGTGCTATAGTGCACATCCAGAAGGACAAGTGCTCCCCCTTGTGGCATCTCTGGGAGGTGGAGGTGGAAATTACCATGGACTACTACTAAATTCCAGCTAAGAAACTAGATGGATATTTTGCTGGTAGTAAAAAATTGTACCCTCCGACCTTTGTTCCCCAAGGAGGAAGTTAATGGGAAGACATTTACTTTCTTCATCACAAGCAAAAAATATCTTTCCAATGGCCATCTGAGAAGGTTCCTTAGGCAGATACTCTCATCTGTCTTATCTGATGTAAGCCCTCACTACAACACTGACGCAGGTTCTCATTCTCATGTCCCAGAGGAGAAAACTGAGGTTCAGAAAGTTAAAACAATTATTCTAGGGGTGTGTAGCCTGGAACTCAGGTCTTTGAAATCTACGTAGTGCAATTTCCACCACACGGTGCTGCCCATTTAGGCAGTGGAAGAGTGGGAAGCTACAAAACCAGCAGCCATCCTTGTTACCAGAATTATGTTAGCTACCAAGTAAGCATAAGTCGCTGACTCTTGGCTGACAGTGCAGAAATCAAAGTCCCCTTTGCTTGCATAAGGACTCCACATGTTCAAAATATTGGTTGAAGACAAGGGGTACTGAGGGGCAGGAGGTAGAGGGGAGATGGCAGAGCAGTGCAGGTATTTCTCTCTCTTACCCACAAGCTCAGACTTCATGGGTAGCCAGCAATGATCCCAATACTTTGCTCAGAACAAAGGTCAGAGAAGAGGGGAACAAATCTTTAAGCTGCCTCAGAAAGGTGCCAAAGTCCAGTCTGAAACATTTTTCTTTTCTAAGGCTCAGTACATTCTTTTCACCAAGGCAATAGCTTGGGGGCATGAAGCAGCCCATAAGGGACCTTTTAGAAGGACTGGATACTGTCTCTAGTGGAGCAAGCAATATTAGCTTTGATTTGATGAATGCTTTCATAACCTTCTCTTCACTCCTTCTCAAGACTCTTCCCCTTAATAGATTCAGCAAACATCCAAATCACCATCACAGCATGACTAACACATTTCCATATCTTGAACCCCTGCAAGGCAATGACCAAAATAATAGCTAACACCTATAGATCACTCATTATGCGCTAAATGCTTTACCAGCGTGATTATCTCATTTTATCCTCAGAACAAACCATATTATACTGACCAAGAGAGGCTCTAGAGTTTAATGGACTTGTCCAAGGTCACAGTGAAGAGTCGATAGAGCTACGGTTGAAAGCAAACAGCCCGACCCAATGCTGTAGAATCATTGCCTGAAGGACTAATTGTAAATAGCTGATCTCCCGAGTCGGAGAGACTGAGTTTCCACCTATTGGGCTGCTCTTCTAGTTTACTCAGCACGCTGAAGATGGTGAAACACAGAGAACAGCCGAAGCTTCTCTTTTCCCAGTCTATACACCCAGTCAGATTGCTGAGGAACAACCCAGGATCTAAAAAGCTGTGTGTTTCTGAAGAAAAATGAAAGCAATTAAAATTCTCACCTGGAGTTAAGATTGTAAAGAGATTTTAGAAATGACAAAATCTGTAGAGAAATACAGGTGACTGGATGCCACTTGGCATTTTGATGTTAAGGTTGATCTATTGTTGATGACTAGTTTGTTTTGACTGTCAACCTTACATTCAGGAATTCCTGGATTGTCTCTTTATGACTTTCTGGAGGTTGCTATATCTTTTTTTTTTTGGTACTAATATTATTATATTTTAATTCCAGTATAGTTAACAGTGTTCTATTAGTTTTGGGTATACAAGATAGTAAATCAACAATTCCATACGTCACCCGGTGCTCATCGGACAGTTGTACTCCTTAATTCCCAACACCTAACATCTAATTGCCCCAACCCCCAACCACCTCCCATCTTATACCCATCACTTCGTTCTCTATTGTTAAGAATCTGTTTCTTGGTTTGTCTCTCTCTTTTCTTTGCTCATTTGTTTTTTTCTTACATTCCACACATAAATGGAATCGTATGATATTTGTCTTTCTCTGACTGACTTATTTCACTTAGCATTCTAGTCTCTAGCTCTATCCAGTTGTTGCAAAGGGCAAGATTTCATTCTTTTTTATGGCTGAGCTATATATACCACTTCTCCTATCCATTCATCAGTCAAGGGACACTTGGGCTATTTCCATAATTTGGCTATTGTTAATAATGCTTCTATAAACATCAAGGGGCATGTATCCCTTTGAATTATTATTTTTGTATTTTTGGGTACTCAGTAGAGCAATTACCAGATCATAGAGCAATTCTCTTTTTAATTTTTTTACTATTTTTCACAGTGGCTGCACCAGTTTGCATTCCCACCAACAGAGCACACGTGTTCCTTGTTGTACGCATTCTTGCCAACACTTGTTGTTTCTTGTGTTGTTGATTGTAGCCATTCTGACAGGTGTGAGCTGATAGCCCATTGTGGTTTTGATTTGCATTTCCCTAATGGTGAGTGAAATGGAACATATTTCATGTGTCTGCTGGTCATCTGTTTGCCTTCTTTGGAGAAATGTCTGTTTATTTCTTCTGCCCATTTTTAATTGGATTATTTGTTTTTTAGGTGTTGAGTTGTGTAAATTCTTTACTTATTTTGGATATGTCATCTTCAAATATCTTCTCCCATTCCTTAGGTTGCCTTTTAGTTTTGTTGATTATTTCCTTCACTGTGCAGAAGCTTTTTATTTTGTTGCTGTTCCATATCTGCTTTCTTATTTCCCTCAGAAGCCACGTGATCCAGTACTGCCTTGTGCTAGACTTACTAACATTTCCAGTATTGACCTTGATGGTTGTATGTGCCTCTTGTTGCCTGGTCGGTGGAATCTTGCTCCATTGTTGAACATCAGATGCTCCAAACTGTCTCCTCCCAACCTCACCCCAGTCACTATGCATGTAACAAAGTTCAACAGGAAACAAAAGAATTGGAGAAGAGTCCTCCCCAATCCATATGTTAGCCAGGGTGAAAAACAGGCTTCATCAGTAGGAGAGGGAGTAGGGGCAGGATTTGGGATCACCACTACCTCCCACAGGGCTTGCTACAACCAGAGGATAAGGGAGGAAAATGCTGAAGTCAGAACTTCAATATTCGATCTCTTAAGTAGGGATAATAATACCTACCTAGTAGCAATGTTGTATGGTAAGAGGAGTGACAGTTGGGTCATTTCCACTCCTGCAATTTTAGGGTATATAGACTAGGGGACAACATGAGTAGATGGATGGGGGCAGGCATATCTGGGTTTGTGTCCTAATTTGCACCACTTAGTACCTCTGTGAATTTGCAGAGCTTTTTTTCAATTCCACATTCATAGTTTTCTCATCTGTAATACAGATTTGAATCTACCTACCCCATGAAGTATAGAAATAAGGCAGCGTATACAAGCAACTGCCATTAGGACTGGCATACATATCGCAAACCCTTTCATTTCTTCCACTAGACCTCCCATTATCCTTGATTTCTAGATACCAAAGAATCAGATGGGAAGAGGAGACTGCCCCCACATGGGCCCTTGTCTTTTACCCCCTCCTTGAGCATAGGGTAACAATAGCAACTACCAGATTTCTAAGACAATGGCTTTTTTCCCTGCTGCCGCGCCTGCTGCTATTCTGCTATTGTTTATTGAGCACAACTACGTGGCATGTGTAAAGGGTACTGTGCTGTGCATTTTACCTACGTTATTGTTCTTAATCTCAGTATTTCGGCTTTCTATGAAGTCTTTATTGCGTGGCCTTGACAAATAGCTCTTCCATTCCAGCCCAGGATGTTTGTAAGGCAGGGTTCCCATGTGAGGCCCACAATAGGAAGCAAGCTCCAGGGGCTCTTGGAGAATAGGACTCAGCCATGCATCCTTCCTTTTTACCATGTCAGCCCCAGACCCTGTGACAGGTCCCTCTCTGACTAATTTCACAGTTTCCTATCCTAACCATCGTGGGCTCCTTTCCATAGGGTTTCACTGCAGCGTTTTGCAGGCAAGCATAAATCTCCAAATCCTTATGTTTTCAGTCAGGTAGAACAAACCCTCAGCATTGCTTTTCATGCTGTTAGTCATTCTCAAGCAGTTCCTTTCCTTTTGTTCCAGTCATTCTAAAGGCTGAAAAACAGCAGAAACAAAAAAACAATCATGAAGGCACACCCTTGTATATCACTAGTAGAAAATAAAACAATATCCATTTTTATTCTGTTGAACATGTACTCTCTCTAAACAAAAGACATTGATGAACTAAAAGCAAATTAAGTATGCTTTCCTCAGTTCTGCTTTAGACAGATAAGCAAGGACAATTAATATCAAGGCTGTTTTCTTCTTTGCTCCCATTTTCTATCCTTGTTCCTAATTCATACTCCCAGAGGTATCTGAGATTAGATAACTATTCAAGATTCCCTTCTGGATTATTTTTGGTACTTAGTGGAAGTTTGTTTCTAATAGGCATTCTGAGGCAAATATTAATAGATTTACAGAATATCAGAACTAGAAAGAATCTTAGATATAATAAGTTCTTTCTGGAACAACCCACTCATTTTGCAAATGAGGAATCTTGAAACCCTGAGAACTTTGGGATGTGTGTGCTTTGAGAATTCAGAGGGGGTCTTCCTTATAACCCAATATTCACTTCTCTGCACACCTGGCTCTTGGAAATTATTTTAAGATTGTGCGTATTAAATAAGTTTCCCCCTCTGAATTTAAAAAAAATCAAATTCTCCCAATGATGTAATAGAGCAACAATACTTCGACTGATTCAGCTTGCTTTTTTCAATACCCACTGGGGCACAGAGGAAGGGCAGAAAGTGTAGAGACTATACTAAACAAAATTAAGAAATAACCCTATTTTTTCAACACAAAGTGGTTTTAAAAACCATATTGCTTCTTACCTGGCTGGTTGGGATTTGTTATATGTGTAATTCCTATCTCAGGGGCCTGGGTCTGCAGTCCAAAGGACCCAGACTATTTTGGGGGACCTGGCAATTTTTCTTTTCTACTTCCCTCCCAGAACCTGGAAAACATGCTGCCAGACATATTAGCTGTCTAGGCTTAAAAATATTTTTAACAGAAACCTTAGCTGGAAAACAACCCAGTTAAGACCCAAAGGCTCCTTACCCTGCTTGGTGTCCACCATTTCCCTCCCTGTTAATTACCAACAGTCCTCGCTCCAGTCTCTTCCCTTCTGATGTGGTGGCTTCTTCTGCTGCTGGTCCCATCTACTGATACAGATGCTGAAATGTGCCCCCTTGGTGTCCTCCCAAGGAGCAGAACAACATGGTGACTCTTTCTGTTCCTGCCCCAGTTGAGAAGTGAAAAGCTCCTGGGTGATCATCAACTTCATGCATCAATGAGGGTCAATCTGAAGGTTTCTACTTACCTGCTCTATGCCTGTTGGTAACCAGATGTCCATGCTAGAAGCTAATGAGGCCCAGAGAGGGAAAGTGATTTGACCTAATGAGTAGCAGGGCTAGGATTAGGGTGGGAATTTCTGATTCTAAGACCAGTGATGTCCTTTCTCTCAAGTGAATGTCGCAGGGTTTGAGACACCTTACGGAGGGAGACTGTGGAAAAGAAGCAAAGAAAGAGTGTTCCCCTGGCTCTTTTGACCTGGACCAGCAGGGCTAAGCATGAATGGGGTCAGTTTCCAAAGCAAAGTCTCTTTCCCAAAAGACAGTATGTCTTAGTAAAGAACAAAAGATGGAATTGGACAGTCCTATGCTTGAATGTCAATTACCTACTATCTGACCTTGAGAAAATTTGCTGAAGCCCTCTGAGCCTTGGTTTTCTAAACAATACATAAGAACTACAGTATCTATACCATGAGGTCTTTTCGAAGGGCTAAATGACTTATTGTGCATAAAAGACCTGGAAAAGCATCCATAGGCATAGGCCAAGGTAGTAATCATTAACATCAAGACTAGTCTTGTTGTATTTTTATTCTTATTTATATTTTAGAATTTTTTAGCTATCCTGCCATCTCAATTATTTTTTTTGAGATTATTAACAAGGAGTAGTTTTTTTTTTTTAAAGATTTTATTTATTTATTTGACAGACAGATCACAAGTATTCAGAGAGGCAGGCAGAGAGAGAGAGAGAAGGGAGGAAGCAGGCTCCCTGCTGAGCAGAGAGCCCGATGCGGGGCTCGATCCCAGGACACTGGGATCATGACCTGAGCCTAAGGCAGCGGCTTTAACCCACTGAGCCACCCAGGCGCCCCCAAGGAGTAGTTTTTAACAGCACATGATTTCAAATTGGATACAGATTAGAGGTACAACATTTATTATATATATTACTTCCTGCAGGTCTAGCTTCTGCAAGGCACAGTCTTTGAACCTGTAAAATGGGAGTAATAATACCCCTCTGATAGAGATGGGCCTCTTTTGAAGATTAAATTAAATTGAATGAGACTGTAAATTTTAATGAAGGCAGAAGCCCTATCTTATACAATGTGGTGTTCCTTGAATCTGGCAACATACCTGCCATATAATAAGTTTCAAATGAAAAATCAATAAATACATGCAATATAAGCTTTTAATGCAGTGTCTTATACATACTAAGTGAGAAATACATCTGTCTTTCTCCAGTTAAAATACATGAAGATGAAACGGAATTGCAAAGTCATTTAATACCTTCTCACAATAGAAATCAGTCTGGAATAGCCTATCGGATTACCAAGATGTCTCCTTAATAGCTCTGACAACTTTATTCTCAATAAATAAATCACAGGGAGATAAATGTCAGGGAAGGTGGCTGATAGCTGATCCTGGGCTCTCTTGTAGAGACCCCCAGAGAGGAAGAGTAGCTCCTAATGTTTGGAAATTCTGGGTGGGTAAACAGCAAAGTAAGAGATGTTAAAGGCTGGGGATCTGGCACCTAAGAAGAAACTGTGAGGAAGGTAAAAAGGATGAGGTTCTTAATACCCAGCCTTAAATCCTGCCTGGGAACTTAGGCAAGTCGCATTTTTGGGTATCAGTTTCCCCATTTATAAAACAGTAAAAATGGCACTTTTCAGGGCTATTGTGGTGGTTAAATGTGATCAGTAAAACACTGGATGAAAATAAGGAGTTATTCCTTGAAGATAAAACTGTATCATAGCATTTTGCTTTCTCTGCTGAGGTTTTGTTCATTTTTTGGTCTTATTTTTTCTTTGTTCTTAAGATTGGCTAATTTCTACTAAGTTTTCTTTAAGTTCCTAATCCTTTATTTTGCAATAACATATCTGTTGTTCCACCCAATCTATGGCTTTTTCCTTCCAGATTTATGGTTTTTCAGTTCTAAAGTTTCTATTTGGTTCTTTTGTTGTTGTTGTTTTGTTTTGTTTCCATTTTTTTTCTGCTGATCTTCTCCATTTGTTCTCTCTTTACATTCCTCTTTCAGTCCTTGAACATATATACATCTTGTTTTAAAGTTCTTTTTCTGCCAATTATGATAACTGGATTTTCTTGACTTTTTTTTTTTTTCTTAATCTTTTTGCTTGGATTTATTTTCCTACTTCTTTGGATGTCTAGCAAATTTTTATATTGGTGTTGGGGAAGAAAAATTTTTCTGTATCCTTCAAGGTTTTCTTGGCTGGCTTAAGAATTAAGTTGACAAACAGAGTAACAGGAGAGAATTAAATTTAATATGTACCTATGAGGAATCCATTTAAACATGAGAGATTCCGAAGTCAGTCAGGAAAAATGAAGTATATATGCAATTTTGGACAAAAGAAAAATGTGTAGAGGTCTATGGCTAAAAAGGGAAAGAAGGTATTTCACAGGAAAAATGGAAAAGAGTAAATATTTGATAAACAAATGCTTTCTGAGCCATATAGAAACAATGGGGACACAGAGAAGAATTTTAACTGATTTTGCTAGCTTCCTCCGTGTGTACCCTACCCAGTGCATATTATTATACTATTGTTATCTATAGGGATAGTGAACTTCCTGGGATAGATCTCTATTTAAATTCTTTTAAGCAGTTAGGGGAAGGTCACAGGTTCTTCCAACACTACTGTTTCTTAAAAATGATCAGCCTAAAGTAATTCACATGATATAGATAGATAGATATGGCAAGCTTTGTTCCCCTGCATTGGACATTGTTGATAATACATCGATAATACATTGTAGAAATACTGAATTATGTTGTCTGATTGTATATACATTGTCTTTTTTTTTTTAAGATTTTATTTATTCATTTGACAGACAGAGATCACAAGTAGGCAGAGAAGCAGGCAGAGAGAGGAGGAAGCAGGCTCCCCGCTGAGCAGAGAGCCCGATGTGGGGCTCGATCCCAGGACCCTGAGATCATGACTGAGCTGAAGGCAGAGGCTTTAACCCACTGAGCCACCCAGGCGCCCCTACATTGTCTTTAAAAAAAAAAAATTCTGGCACACAGTTAAAAAATGATGGGTTTTATTGATCATATCAGATTCGGGTTTACTTTTGTTTATGGGGGGTTATTTTAATTTTGTTTTTAGTCTTAGGACATGCCTCTTAACATAGGGCATGGCTCTCACTGGTAAGATGGAGCACCGCAGAGATCTCCAGTAGAGAGCTCACCAAGGCTTCTGCACTTTAGCCTGGATTGGTACCCCCATATATTCCAGCAGTGCATGTTCTCTGCTATTTTCTTTCAGAGCTCAGCCTTGCACAATTTTCTGCCCTCTGGGACTCACAGGATCTCACCCTTCACATATGCAGCCAGTTTTTGATAAAGTCTATGGGGCAGAGCCAGACAGACTTCTGGGTACCCTCAACTCTGCAGCTTCCTCCCCTCAGGTAGCTTACCCCAAATTCCAACCATTGCAGAAGCCCTCTTCTCAAATCCCTGTCTCTTCAGCTCAGCAAGACTACCACACTCTGCTTGGTTTCCACCTTCCAGCTCCATGGACAGGAGTGTACCTCTAGAGTGAGAGCCTGGAGAAATGGGCTCTCCTTCTTCGTTTCTCTTATCTCTGAAACTATAGTACTGAGTTGTCAATGATCCAGTTCCTGAAAACAGCTGCTTCATGTGTTTTTCTAGTTTCATAGTTGTTTATAGCAAGAGGGCAAATCTTATACAGTTACTCTTTCATGGCCAGAAGCTGGAGAACAAAAGATCTTTCTTTTTCTCTGATTATGATAGTATCCTGTTCTTTAATGGATGAAATATCTTCCCTTATTTCTCTGGGGATATTAATGATTGTTTGCTTTTCTGTTTATTTAACTCCCTCCATTTTCTTTCTTTACTCAGTATGTCTTTTTCCTTTCTTTCCTTTTTTTTTCATATTTATTTTACCTCTGACTCATATTAGGGCTACCTCAAATATATAAGTAAGAGTCATTCAAAAAGCTCTTTGGAAACTCCTTTACAAGGGTGGAAGTTGTTGAATGACTTAATTCACCAGAATGTGATTAATTGGTAGAATTGATTGCTTTATTGAAGGACCTCCAGATGTCAGTAGGTGTAGGTCTATTTTTGTAAGCTGGCTAGTCATCTCAGAGAGGATGTCCCTGAATCTGTTAATGTGAAAAGAAACATGAAATTCTGTCTTATTGAAGCAAATGTAAAAGAGATGTTGTCACCTGGCAAGGTACTCTAAGGGAAGAGTCCCATGGTGAGGGGTGCCTTATAAACATTTTCAACCAATTTCTTTACTTTCAGCTCTACCCTATTCCCCAATCATCAGAGTTAACTTTCCTATTTCCAGTATACTCTATAGTGCTGAGATGTGACCATCTCTCCTGCTGCACTTCCTCAGGAGGAAAGTTTCAATCTTTTGTGTATTGCTACTTCGGTAACTATTCATGCATCTACTTCCCATCTTCCCAAACTGGTCAGGTCATTCAGGTGGGTTGTTGCCTGCTTTAAAAGTATTTTTAAAAAACCTTTTACAGGGGCACCTGGGTGGCTCAGTGGGTTAAAGCCTCTGCCTTTGGCTCAGGTCATGATCCCAGGGTCCTGGGATCGAGCCCCACATTGGGCTCTCTGCTCAGCGGGGAGCCTGCTTCCTCCTCTCTCTCTGCCTGCTTCTCTGCCTACTTGTGATCTCTGTCAAATAAATAAATAAAATCTTTAAAAAAAAAACCTTTTACAGATATTTTAGTGGGATTTCAAGAGGGGGAAGCAACGAACATGGGTCTTCAATCTACCATGTTTAACGAGAACTATATATATATATATATATATATATATATATATATATATATATTTTGCAGAGTGAAAGTAAGTGAGGCACAGACAAAGGGGATATAATTGAGGAATGGCCCTTTTAAAATCATGTTTAAGCTCACTCACCCAACAGTAAGTGTGACCCATACCAACTCCTCCACGTATTAGAACCTGGTCATCCCCTGTCCTGCTCCAGCATCTCTGGTCTTCCGTTCTATGTCTATAGAATTGAAGCAAGAAGAAGCCATTAGCTTTCAATGACCTGATCTAAACAAACACATTATGTCTACGTTATTTATGCATACAGGTAAGAGAAGCAGCAGCAAAGAAAAAAAGAGAGAGAGAGAAAGAGAGAAATAAATAAATAAATAAATATTCAACAGGTGTGATAAGAACTGAAGTCATTTTCTCTGTACTTCTGAGTTGCACACTAATTCAGGTTTCCTCTGATTTGCGGAGATATATTAGTGGTAGCCTATCATTTCTAAACACAAAAACGCAATTTGCAGGGCTCTCTCTTGCCTTTCCTGACTTTATCTCAACAAAATAAACCCATTTGGAAACACCCTTGAAGCAATGTTCTTCCTGCCTCATTACAGCTACATCAACACATCAGCATTCTGGAACTGCCCCGCCTGTCTCCCTTCTCAGCCAGAGCATCTCATAGGCAATTAAATCCACTATAGCTCAGCTCTGAGACCTTGTCCTTGCTCCCTTAATGCTTTTCAATAGCTTGAAATCTAGTCATCTGAAAAACCAAACTGATAACCAGGCAGGAATCATCATTGGAGTGAGAAATGATGGAAGAGCTTTGTGCACCACTGAGGACTGCCCCATTGGACTGTGGCCCTGGATATGGAATGAGCCTTTTTAGCACCCACTTGAGAGCAGTCGTGACTTTCTACACTTGGGTGCTCTGTTTGTATTTCAAATAACAGGGATGGAGAGTGACATTTAGCTGCTGCTCAGGGACTCATTCTGTCCTTTGCCATTTCATGCCGGCATTGTTTAAACGATTTGTTGCAGCATCCAAGAAGCAAAGGAAAAATCAAAGCCTTGGATGTAAGGCACTCAGTGGTGACATCTGGAGTCAGCAGTCAGCTCTCAGCTCTCCACCTCTTCACCCATTAGCTCTGCTTCCCCTGCAGGTCCCAGCATGCTTATACATCCAAAATACATGTAATGCCCAAGCTGTCTAAGGCTCCTTCTCCTAGACCCCTTCCTAGACCACCTGGAGAATGCCACAGCTGGGAGGGATGGTGGAAATCATCTCATCCAAGTCTTCCACTTCACAGAATTAAATAAGTAATAAGAAATGCTTCTTTCTAAAATAGCAGAGCACATTTATGCTCTGGGTAAGGCAGGAATTGGGACTTCTAGTTCAGGGCTGGGACTTTGATGAAGCTGAGTGAGGCACTCACCCCAGGCATAAAGTGTAAGAAGGCACCAGTCAATTCGGTGAGCAAGATAACTAATGTTTTAATGCAATATTTTTAAGAAATAAAATTAATGCAAAAAAATGCTAGGGTGAACAAAATACCGGAATTTTAAATAAAGATAGGATCCAACAGGACCAGGGTTAGGGTGAGGCAAGTGAGGCAGGGCTGTACAAGTACAGAGTTGGACCTGGTTTTTATAAAATGTTGATATATTGTTCTTTTTGATTGTGCATTTTGATTTTTAAAATATTCAATTGAAGTGTTATTTCTCTACATTACTGAGATTTTGGGGGTCCCCTTAAATTTTGCTCCTACAATGAATGTCTTGCTCACTAATTCTACCTCCAGCTCTGTTCTTATTCTCAAACCTGTTCTCTGTATAAGTCTATTTCCCTGCCACTTCCCTGTCCATCTTCTCACGTTGAATTTTTTTTGTTATAGCTTTATTGAGATATAACAGACATATAACATCATGTAACTTTAAGAAAGGATACAATGTGAAGATTTGATACACTAATATACTGTGAAATGAATAAAACAACAGGGTTAACACCTCCATCACCTCACGTGATTACTTTTTTTTTTTTTTTGCATGCACATTTAGGATCTACTTCCTTAGCAACTTTCACTTATACAATACAGCGTTGTTAACTACTGTCACCATACCATATGTTAGATCTCCAGACTCAGTCATCTTTTAACTGGAAGTTTATACCCCTTAACCAACATCTCCCCACGTCTCCTATCGCCCAGCTTCTGGCAACTATCATTCTACTCTCTGTTTCAATAAGCTCAGCTTTTTGGGGATCCACATATAAATGATGACATACAGTATTTGTCTTTCTTCATCTGACTTATTTCACATAGCAAAATGCCCAAAAGGTCCATCCATGTTGCAGAATTTCCTTCTTTTCTTAACTGAATATTCCATTGAATATGTGTACCATATCTTCTTTATCCATTCATCTGTAGACAGACACTTACATTGTTTCCATATCTTAGCCATTGTGAATAATGCTGCGATGAATACAGTAGTCAGAAATAAATCTCTTTGAGTTCCTGATTTCATTTCCTTTGGATATACACCCAGAAGTGGAATTACTGGATATGATAGTTCTATTTTCAATTTTTTTGAGAAAACGCCATTCTGTTTTCCACAGTGGCTGCATCAATTTACATTCCCATCAGCAGTGCACAATGGTTCCTTTTTCTCCACATCCTTGTCAACACTTATCTCTTGTCTTTTTGATAATAGCCATTTTAACAGATGTGAGGTGATATCTCATTGTGGTTTTGACTTATATTTTCCTGATGATTAGGTATGTTGAACAGCTTTTCATGAATCTATTGTATGCCTTCTCTTGATCCTAAAACACACTAGACTGGATGCTGACAGCCTCCATTTTACTTTCCCAAGGGCATTGCTACATGCTCATTGTGATTTCTCCCAGGCACATAGATTTCAGTCAGCTTTCTGCACATGCTCATTAGCTGTCTGCCAAAGCTTGCTCTTGGAGCATTGAGAGCATACACAGGGAGCCATTTATGGGTACAGGGTATAGATGAAGCATGCAGAATGTTGGGAGTACCCATGAGCCAACTGGCGGATTTAAGGGAAAGGCATCCCAATGGCTCATGGATAGGCCTCTTGATGGAGTCTGTAATGTGATTAGTAGGATCCTTGTCCCTTTTATACTTTCTGAGCCCTGTCTGTACTCCTAGTGGCTTATTGCCTCCCCCACCAGCCATGCAGCTCACAACTCAGCACTCTGGATAAGCCAAGAGAGAACGGGACCTCTTTGGCAGCATCCCATATAGCTGGGGAGACCGTGTGCTCACTCACAAACTCTCACTTTCTCCCACTGGAGAAATTGGAGACTGAGAAGGGCTCTCTTGGCTCTGGGCTGTGCCATCTTGGGCTAGAAGCAATACAGCTAAGGTCAAACTTTCTCTTACATTTTTCAGTGTACCCAATGTTAGATCTTTTTTTTTCCTCTTCAGTGGTGTGCTAGAGCTACCCCACTGGACTCCTGGACTCCACAAAGGACCTCTTATCTGTGTTAACGGTTGAAGTTAGTGTTCTCCGGGGGCTCCTGGACCATGGCTGAATGAGAATAAAGCCCATTGAGGGTGCACAGCTGGTACCAAGGCCTATATGCCCATTCCATACTGCATAGGAAAATAAGATTCTTCTCAGGTCCCTTAACATATGGTGCTGGATCCTGTAGCTCCCACAGAGGTGCTCTTGTCTATGGATGGGTGCCTAGTTATTGTCATTGATGAACGGGACAGAGTTATAGACATCTTCTCTGGCCTTTTTGCAGACATCAGTTTTCTTTGAAATGTCTTGATTCTGCCTTCATTGGTCTGGCAACTTTCACTCTTCCCGCTGAACATGGAGCTGCATGCTTATTTGGACTTTGCTTATTATGTGGGTTTCTATGTCGATTGGTACTCCTTTCTTGAATCTCAGCCCTCCTAAGAACCGGAATTCCTTCTGCTTCTCTGGCCATGACTGCATATGAGCTTAGAGTCTCTCAACCCTACACTAGTGTCACCACAGGGAAAAAAAAAAAAAAAAGCCCAATTGCCAGTTCTAAAAGCAGTCACCTTTGTGCTAGACCATACTAATTTATGATATAGGGTAAAGAAACAGAAAAGCAAACATGGAAATAAAATGTGTGTTAGAAATGCATCAGCTCTGTACTAAAATTCTAACTTACCTTGGATAAATAAAATTTTCCAGCACAGATGTAGCTATGAGATCTATTTCTAGGCACCTTGGTCTGTAGTTGCATTATATTGGTTTGTCTTTTTGGTTGATCAAAATTTTAATAATTGAATAATAATAATAGTTAACTTATAAATTAAAGACCTTATGAAATCATATCTGTTCAAGGCCTGAGGCTTCCTCCTTCATGCCTAACATGACTTTATATATATAGCTGTGCAACATGCAGCATTCAAAAAATCAGTTTTTTTTAATGGTTAACCTACTGGTGACTTCATCATGATAATTCCTATTTTAACAAATGCTTACCTTTGGAATTCAGGATACCTTTTGTATATGACAATTTTCCCTCATGCACTGAATGTGTGTCTATTTATCTTGGAGAGGGAGTGACCAGCTTCACCAAAGGATGATGATGGTCACAAGACATGAGACCTTCTAGTGCAATTGAAGAATGGCAAGTAGGAAAAGTCCTTTCCATCATAATTTTTGTATTGTCAATATAATTTGAATTAACTTTTCTTCTTCTCTCCCACTACCAAAGGATTCATGTCAAGCAATGTCCATTGGAAAAAAGATAAATAGGGAGTCAAATAAGCCTACACATTTCCTTATGATACTGATGAGACATGACCCTACAGACAGGTTTGGTACTCACTTGTCTGGTGTCAAAGTACAAAGTTCAAGACTAATAGGAGAAGAATTGTTGCCAGAAGGTATTGGTTAAGATATTATTTCAGCTGTTTTAACGGAGACTAAGGAATAGAATTTTAAATAAGAGAGAGGTTTTTTTGTTCTCATACAGAAAAGTCCTGGGTGTCTGTATTTCCCAGAGATAGGGTGTCTCTGCTCCATATATTCTTCGAGGGAGCCAGATTTCTTCAATTATATCAGTATGTCATCTTCTGGGGCAGTTCTACTAAACATATGGTCCACCAGCTTTTTGTTACTGGTCTTCAATAAGATAAAAGGCTTGTGTCAGTGTGCAAAATAACCGCATAACTGAGCACACTGCTTCGCTTTGTCCAGCTTTTTTTTTTCTTAGCTAGACTTTGGTAATAAAGAAAGCAGTATTTTCAATCACATTATGGTACAAGCTTTTTACCTGCTTGTGCACTGCAGGTTTGAGTTGCACCATTAGAATGTGGTGTTGTCTATATCCTCGTGGCTGAAGCTCGATTGCCATCACTATTTATGTGTCCTGATCTGAGGAAGAGTGAAAGGATATGTGTAGGACCAACAGCTTCTAAGGACATGCCTCTGCTCCCATTCCTTTGACCATATCTTAACACCTTGCAAAACCAGTAAGGATGGGGAACTAGAAAATGTAGTTGCTAGCTAGGTGCTTTGTACCCAGCCAAACTTAAAAGTTCCAGCATTAGAAGGAAGAAGGGGAAATGGATGTTGGAGACAACTAATAGTCTCAGACATACCACATTTTAAGCATGGAATGGCTATGGCTAAAATCAGTGAGGATCTTCAAACCAAATTTATAACATGAAAAGAAATTAAAAGGTGCAGCAAGGGGGGAAAAGTCTGTTTTGGGGAAATTAAGAAGGTACAATAAATAGAACCCCTATTTACTCTTGTGAGTTCTGAACCACTTAAAAAATAACCCAAATTAAGGCAAATGAGAGACCAAAATATCAACTTTATTACTGGAGAAGAGTATATTGTGCTTATATTTGTAGGCAAATGTGTTTCCAGTAAAGAACCTCAGAATTAAGAGAGTTACTCATCCAGTGAGTAATTGTTCTACTCAACCACTAAAGGTGGTACGCTCTCCTCCTCCCTGCTGATGGTGTTAGGGCTTTTCCTCTTATGCCCACTGAAAGACTGAAAGCAATCAAGAGCCCATAATCTCTGCAAACCGGATCATTCCCAACAAAGAAAGGAAGAAATTGAGCTGAGCTCACCCATTTTATTCTTCCCAAGTTCTTACAAAAGAATCACCTCCTCTTCTCCGGGGAGGAAGGAGTTCAGTAGTGTTACACTTATAGAACTTCCTCCACCTGGACGGAAACATCGAGAGTGGAGAAGATACATTCCTTCCCTCTCACATTCTCCAGCTTTTGTTTTCTTAACAAGTAAGATGATGGCCAAACTGTGATAAGACTATCTTCCTAATGTATAACAGATCTGCCATTTCCCAATCCAACCTTATATTCACTGTCATGAGGATATTTTTAAATTATTAATTACTAATGCTTTGGATGTAATCCTGAAACCGGTAGTGGACAGTACAACTTCTGACCCCAGAAGGTGCTGAAATTGATCCAAAGAACACATTAATTTTATTTCAATGCCGTTATATTCTACTCCAATTTATCCAGCCATCTTGTCCCGCATCGTCAATCAGAGGTTCTTTAAAGGGATTCAATAACCCTATTACAATATTCTAATAATAAAATGTCAAGAGAGAAGTACCACAAATTTTGATACAAATATTTCTCAATACAGAATAGAAAATAAATTTTGAACATCAATCTTTTTACAGGTTAAAGTCCAAAGTCTTCAAAATTCAAAGGAATTAAATTTGGAAATCAAATTCTCTGGCCTTCGTTATTTCTTCTCCAAATTCATATTCAGCTTAATCTCAACCAGAGGACTGACTCATGCCTAGCTGGAGTTAAGATTCCTTCAGTAACCAAAGTCCAAGTGGCCATCCACCAGAATTGCTGTGGGTCCTTTAGGACCTTAAAAACTGAATTTGTTCGAGACCAAATCTCTTATGAGCTTCCCATTTGAGAAGTTTAAAGATTTAATAGGACTTATATGATCATCACAGCACTGGCCTGCACCCAAGAAATTTTGAAAATGATCCAATCCCTAACCCCTAGAGAAGTTATTCTAGACAAAATTGTGTAGGTAATGTTGCCAAGGATTACAGCAGAGACTTGGTGGGTTCTATATGGAAGAGGGAAGATAGAGAAAATCACTTTTTTTTTGAGATTTTTAAAAATTAATTAATTTATTTTAATAAACATATAATGTATTTTTATCCCCAGGGGTACAGGTCTGTGAATCGCCAGGTTTACACAGAGAAAATCACTTTTTTAAAAAAATATTTTATTTACTTATTTAGAATAGAGAGAGCACAAGCAAGGGGAGTGGCAGGCAGAAGGAAATGGAGAAACAAACTCCCTGTTGGGCAGAGAACCCAATGCGGAGCTTGATCCCCCTGGGATCATGATTGAAACTAAAGGTAGGTGCTTAACTGACTGAGCCACCCAGGACCCCCAAGAAAATCACTTTTTATTTCAGTCTAGAAACAATGTCAGTCATCTGGTGCCTTGTCCAAAATCCATGACCTGTGTCTTATAAACTTAACTGAGAGGTTAATCTTGGCACTGTTAATTTACTAAATTAGAAGAGTGAAAATCACTGGGTCAAACTGACCTGAGTCAGCGTTAACCTAAAAAGGAGAGATTGCTGTTTTAGGAGAAAATCATACCCATTTTGACTTGTCTTTGTTTCCAGATTTGGGTCTCAGACAGATCGACTGGATTGTGACGTCAGGAGATGAATGCTCTCAGCCTCTACGGTTGGTTTGGACATATAAGATGCTACAGCTACCCCTTGAGTAGCTCTGACACTTTTTAAGAAATGCTGTTACACATTCACATGTTCTTAGCTCAGAACACTTCTCTTAATCTCTTCATTTCGACATTGTGTGGATCCCACAATTTCGCATTAAACGTGTTATTTTTAAAGAGCATTCACTGAGATCCTGAGGTCCTGAAGTTACTTCTCAGGAAACTTCAAATTATCAGATAAGACTAATCTTCATTAAGTCTACTTGGCTCTGGTCCTGACTGGGATGAAAGTGCTCTCTGCATGATTGTTTCACTTGTTCTGGCTGGAAGGAGAACCAGGAGCACAAGCATCACTAGGTTTTGGAGGAGGCAGAAGAGAATCAGATGTGCTTGGAAATTTGATTTTATTCTGATAGCCACAGAATGGAAAAGGACATTGAAACTAAAGAATTGGATGGCTGGTTTAAGGTTGTTTTTGATCTCTCTTCAGTATGAAGTGACCTTGATCTCTGTTTAGGAATGGATGTGTCTTCATTCTCTTCCCTGGGACTTTGCTGCTTAACGGTAGTAATGTCTCCCATTTACCAAGTCTGTTTTCATATCCCAACTTTAGTCCTTATAACACAGCTGCAGGGTGCTACCATATAATATATGGTCAGATCTGAAGCCTAGAGAAGTCTAGGTATATTTTGCTTGGTCTGGCTCAGTGCAAGGTCAGACTTTGCATCTCTAGAGAAATGAAGTAGGGCATATACCTCAGGCTCCTCTTTATTTGTATATGTTAAAATAATGAGCATTAAAGGGGTGTGATTTTGAAATCAGGCACCATGACAAGAAAGGAAGTAGTAAAATTCAGAGATTAAGTGGAACGCCAGTTTGGAAGTCAGACAGATATAAGTTCATGTTCCCAGTTTGATCATGTAACTGTACAGCCACAGGAATTAATATCTTTAAGCCTTAACTAGTTCATATACGAGAGGAAAATTTTATTTATTTATTTAGAGCATGGAGGTGGGGGGAGGGGCAGAGGAACAGGGAGAGAATCCTAAGCAGGCTCCATGCCCAGCGTATAGCAGGGCTTGATTCATGACCCTGACGTCATGACCTGAGCCAAAATTAAGATTCAGATGTTTAATTGACTGAAGCGCCCAGGCGCTCTGAGAGGCAATTTTAAAATTACCTTATAGAGTATTTGTGGGGATTGATTCTAATGTGCATTAAACACTTAAAGCGGGGCCCACCACACAATAAATGCTGGCTTTTATTATCATTGTATTGCCATCATCATTATTCAGTTCTTTACCTCTTTGCTTTCAGTCATACCCACGGCTTCTGCCTTTTGAACTTAAATATCTTTATATTCTAATTAAAATCCAATTCCTCTAATTCTTTTATCTACCATTCCTGTTTAAGGAGTGGGCTCTCGGTGCTGCTCAAACCATGGTCCCTAGGCAGACAATCTCAACATCATATAGGAGCTTGTTAGAATTACAAATTCTGGGCCAAGACCTCCTTGATCCAAATGTCTGGGGAAGGAATCTGCATTGTAATAAGCTTTTTAGGAGGTTCTAATGCCTGTTAAATGTTGAGAAGCACTTTTCTAAGTCAATTACACAGTTTGATGAAAAAGCCCTGAGAATGGGTTTGAATTTGGATTTAAATCCCACCTCTGTCATTTACTGGCTGTGTGAACTTTGGAAAATTATGTAATGTCTTTGGCTCCAGTTTTTCTTTTATAATGTGTGTAAAGTTCCCTGGAGTTTTATTATTCAGGTCATAGGCTGAGCTATATCAATAAAGAGACCCAAAAATACAGTTTGTGCTAGAGACTCAGGTATTTTCTCTGCAGAACAGCCCAGAGCTAAGAGGGTGGGCCACAGTGAGTTGTTGCCTCTGTTCATGAGGCCTTCTGAGGACCCTCTCCCTTCTCCCAGGATTCTCTTCTTACTCCTGGGACTTTGTTTTATTTGTATGATTGACGTAGGTTCAATGACACTGTGTCAGACTTCTTGCTGAGGAAAAAAGGAAAAAGAGAGTAGAGAACAAGAGATTTTCTTTGAAGGAAGTGATTGAAGAGTTGCACACATACCTCCTGCTCATGTTCTCTTAATGAGAACCTGGAATTTTGGCCACACCTAGTAGGAAGTTTGGAAATATGTCTATAAACTAGGTGACCAGGTTCCCAGCACAGATTCAGGAGCTGTGGTAGGTATTCTGACCCCTAATAAAATAGATGCTTGTCAAAACATATAGCAGAACACCCAGCACCTAACAAGCACTCTAGGAATATTAACATAAGGTGGGGGTAGCTTGGTATGGAAGAGTCAGGCAGACATCAGCATGAGCATGAGCATGAGTGCAAGTTCTGCTGCCTACATAGTATGTCACCCTGGGAAGATTATTTCTTCTTGAAGACTCAATTTCCATATTTTTTAAAATAGAAATTATAGTGTCTTACCCGCTGTGTGGTTTTTAGGATGACACATGATTGCTGGAGTTAGGCTACCTCCATTACTGGGTCAGTCTGCATTTTGTTTCTTTTAATCGCAATGAAACAGGAGATATCCAAAATTAGTTAGAATGTTTCACATGTCATTAATTCCTTATCAAGCACAACTCCAAGCAACATGCTGCAATTACTGTACAGCTTTTGGCTCTCAGCCTGATAGGAATCTTAATCCTAGGGCCCATTTGATGATTTGTGGGGCATGCATAACAGAGATCTTGCCAACAGCTTAAAGCACAGCTCTGAGTTCCAAAGAAGGGGGTAGGGAGATGTTTCCATCCTTTTACTATAATCTCCAGGGCAGAAATTGTAGGCCAGCAGTGAAATATAATTACAATTCTCCATTGTCTTATTTGGGGTATAAACAAATGAGTTCCTTTCCAATCAATTTACAGAAACAAACATATAAAGGAGAATATGCAGGTTTCCTACAAAAGGAGTATTAGCCAGGGTTTGCATATGCCATTTATTCTGGCAGAGCAAAAATGCAGCTTTTTCTTTACAAACAAGGCCAATGCACACCCTGTTGAAGAATGATGTTCTTTATCAAAGCTTAGTTCCATCTGTCTTGACATCAAAAATCCTTTTTGGTACTTATTTTTCTGCCAGCAGTTTTCCATCTTTCAGAAAACATGTTTTCTTCTCCAAGTTAATAAGGTCAAACACATCTCTAGTCTCTCTGCTCTCTACTTCTGTCCTTCACAAAACACGTTAGAGGCTGGGAACAAGAGAATACGTTATTCCAGGTATGTTGCTACATTACTGGGAGTCCAGCTCCCGGTCATTTTCTTTGATGACAAAGGAAAGTGCCAAGGAGTGGGAAGAGGAGCATGGGGTATTAAAGGAAGGTTAGACTCTTTCTTAACTTGGATATCCTGCAAAGCAGAGCCTGAGACAAGGGTTTGCATGCAAGTGTTTTAGTGGTAAGTCATTCCAGGGAAAAGGAATGCAGCTCTAGGAGAAAGAAACAGGAAAGGGGGGAGGAAGCGAGTATAAAGTTGTGTTGCCGAGTTGTTTACTGCTGCCTGTAGATGAAGCTTGATCCTGTGGGAACTTCTGAGAAAACTTGTGACATGAATCTAGGAACTTCTGCCTAAAGGATAAAATTACATGTGAGTTCCCAGACCCCTGGTCAAAGTTAAACCCACAGGGGTTCATTATCCTGCTCTTTGGTTTCCACATATGTCTCTCACTGTGGCATCTGGGAGACCATGGGGCAGAGTGCAAGAGGCCCAGAGAGCAGCTGTTGTCCAAACCCACCTACAACTGGCCACTGCAGCTGAGGGGAGCCCAGAGGGAGGCCAAGAGGAGCTGAGGTGATGCACAAGGGGTCTCTGATACAGGTGCTCAAAGCACATTTTCTGTCACAGTTGATTCTACTTTTATGTTCTGTGTAATTTTATAATAACAACTACCATTTATCTGCTATTTGCCAGATGCCATTTTAGACACTTTCCAAGCATGTTCCCATTCTCTTATTTATGCTAACTTATCCTTTATGCTAATTTTCTATTATTCACATTTTACTTATGAAGAAACATGTCGAAAAAATGTAAGTAATTTACCTACTTTCATAAGGCATATACATGTGTGCAATTTTTTTATCATTTCATTAATTCAGAAATTCTATTATCCCTATCATAGAGGTTTTTAAGCATTTTTTAAATCCAGCATTCATTGTATTGACACAGAAAACTGAAACAAGAATTTTACAAAATGATACTTCCTCTTTTTGCATGTTCTGTATCTTAGTATTTTCTAGTCTTTCTATTTGTGTGTGTGTGTGTGTGTGTGTGTGTGTGTGTTCTCTGCTGCCCACTAAATAGATTTTATCATTTACTAGTTTATTATGAGCCATGACCCCATAATGTGAAAAATGGTACCCTAGTAACCAATATTTGATAGACAATATTCATGTTCAGGTGGTGGGATCATCTGAAGCATCATGAATCCTGCATTTTGATAGATAGATGGTAGATAGGTAGATAATAGAAAATAAGTTACATGTTGTGTTTATTAATCCATTTGTATGTGGCTTATAGCCAAATATAGACTTTATATAAAAGCTTTAGTCTTTGTGGGAAAAAAAAAGTCTATGGGATGAATTTTGTGAATTGCCAATATATTATTTTCCGAGAAGCTGTCTGGAGTCATCTCTCTGTGGGAAAGTCTATACTAACATCAGAAGGGGAAAAAAAAATCTGGATATTTGGCCCATTGCCAACATACAAAGAGTTATTAAACATAACCAGAATGAATGAGAAAATATGGTGCCAGTTAATAATAGTTTCCTTCACCCCTTGGGTATCTGATAAAATAACTATTGGTATTGCTCTTATAAAATAGTATCCTTGAATAGAGACAAAATATGTTCCTTCTGGTGAATCCATATAAACTAAATTATTTTGTTGAATCCTTATCTATAAATAGCTTGTTTTTAACATAGAGATATGAGTGATTTAATAATTAAAAATCATTTCCTCCTCATCACCACTGAATAAATGAGGAGCATGTTCTTAAAGAAAGGATACCACATTACCAGCTTGCCCTGGGGGCCCACCAGACTTAGTCCAGCTTTAACTTCTATTATGTTTAACTGGTTGAAGTTCCTGCAACATTTTATCCTCACCACTCTGCGTTTGTCCACTTTTCCCCATTTTAACTCGCTCCTTCTTATTCTTTAGTATTCAGATTAGGTTTTACCTTCTCCAGATAACCGCCCTTAATAATTCCCCCATTCCAAATTGGATCACTGTCCCTTTTCTGAGATCCCAAATAACCCAATAGTATAATCTCTCAATTTCATTTTCCATGAATTAGTTGAACAAATAACTCATAAGTGAATGAATATTTTGCATTCATTCCCTTGTATTCAGTTATAGTATTATTAGAGCTGCCCTATATCTCTTGAGAGACCTAGGCTTCTCCCTTTATGTCAATATGCAAAATTAATTTTACTTTGCAATGCCACGGTTCTCTTTTTAGCAAAATAGCACTATGCAAATACAGTCATTTCATTAAATGGGAATTGATGTCAAAGATTTCTTAACCTAGATTAAGGATTCTATGTGCTCAGAGATCTCATCCTCTAGAGATCTCTAAACTGTGATTATGAACAATTAGAATGAAATTTATTTGTGGCATTTAATACCTAGAAACAGTCCATGTTCCTGTGCATTTTAATTGGTGACTTTTTTTTCTCTGAAATAGTCCCTTTAATTGACTCTGGAAATGGTGAAGACAGATCCAATTAAGGACTCATTCCTCGGAATTAAAAACAACTAACAACACGAGTGTCAAAAAAGCAAGGTGAATTATAGCTGATGGAATTTTACAGAGCTCCTCAGTGTCCTCAACCCAGAGTGATTCCAATGTGAATAAATACCGGCATGTCAAAGGGGTTACATCCTGGAGCTCCTGCCGCATACTGCAGCACTGCACTAACATGGGGGCAAGCCATTCAGTCAGACTGTTGAGATTAAATGGGCTTCACTTGGCAGTGTCACAGTTTTTAGGGCAGTAAACCAAAACCTTAGGCTTGGGTACAAGTTGCAGCTTTGTCACTATCAGTTATGTCCCCTTAGTCAACTCATTTTAACTTTTGTACATTGGTTTACTAATCTGTAAAACAGAGATAATACAAACTCCCTTAGAAGTTTCTCTAAAAGTGGACCAAGATAATGAATATATAGATGCTCATTACAGCAGTGGGAACATGGCGTCTTCTCTGTCAGTGTCTTACCCTTCTCCGTCCTCCTTGCTCATATTTTCGCAGACAGCCCTCTAAACTAATGCAGAGTCACTAACGCCTCCTCCTCATCGTCTTCTTTCTCCTCCTCCTCATGGGTAGGTGAGACCCTGTTTCCCAGATTTTTGTATTTCATGGGCCAATAACATTATTTTAATGGAGGAATGAGACAGGATTGGTATTTCCTTTGCAATGTAAAGGTATTTCCACCCCCAAATGAATGCTATTTACTATAACCATCATTTCACAAAGGAAAAGACCTTTAACAACAAAAAATAAAAAGGATATAATCCTAGGAGGAATAAAAGACCCCTTTGAATTGAATCTATTAATAATATGAAAAATTAACTGTTTGTTTATTTTGTTTTTCTCCTGTGGCCAGGGACTGGTGCACATTCCGTTAGGAACCAGCCCTGGTCTATAGTCTGTGGACCCAAAAGTTCCCATCTCCAGGTAGACAGCCCCTAGGCATGGCTAGGGGTTGATTCCTTAGACTCCAGGTGCCGGGGTGATGGAACACATCTTCCAGAGACTTAAGAAGCCAGGCAAGACTGAATTTACATGCCTGACATAAGTCAGGGTCAGTACCTTGTTTTGGGGATGTCACCTAGTCCTACAGAGGAAGTGCTTAAGTAGTATTTTATTTGGGGGACAGAGTTTTTACAGTAGCATTTGAGGACTCTGCCACCATCTCTACAGTTTAGGACTTAGGGTGAACTACAACGTGGGTACATGTGCATGTGTGTGCATGTGCGTGTGCCTGTACAGATGTAAGAGCACACGTGTGTGTATGTGTGTGCATATAGGAGCTGTGGAGCAGTTACTGATCAAGTTTAATTTTGCCAATGCCATTATATTGCTAACCTTCCCTAAAAAATAGCTATTTTAAATGCATATATCAACACGGGATTTGGGTGCTCTGCGGGAAAAGCTGTGGTTTTAAAATCAAAAACTGAATTCCAAGTGCTCTCATACATCAAAGAAGACCTAAGGCTTGCCCACGGGGGCTTGGAGGGAACGGTGAATCCTCAAGAACTGAATAACTGACCATGGCAGTGAGGGGCACTGAAACATCCCCCCTCCACCCCGCCCCCATGCTCCTCTTCCCTGCCTTCAACTAGTAGGCACTGTCTAGGTTTTAGAGGAAGAAATTCAATCCTTTAAGATACATGGTCGGTGTGTATCCCCCTACTAGTCAACTGTGACTGTTTATGAAATCAGATAAATCAGGGTTTCAAGTCAGGTTTCCCATATACTATCTATGTGATTTAATCTCTACTTGGGATTTAATCTGTGGCTGTAAACCAGAGGTTCCCAACACCCCCTCCCCAGATTGGATTAATTTGCTAGAATGGCTCACAGAGTTCAGAGGAACAATTTACTTACTAGATTACCAGTTTATTATAAATGGATATAACTCAGGAACAGCCAGATGGAAGAGATGCATAGAGCAAGGTATGTGGGAAGGGGTGACACACTCCCACGCCCTCCCCAGGCACAACACTCTCCCTGAACCTCTACGCATATTTTACCAACCCGGAACCTATCCCGATCCTTTCTTTTTGGCTTTTTATGGAGGCTTCATTATGTAGATATGATTGATTGATTGATTAAATCATTGGCCATTGGTGACTGATTCAACCTCCAGCTCCTCTCCTCTCCCTGGAGTTTCCTGATTTTGGTGGAAAAGCTTTCAGTTTTTTACCATTCAGTATGATGTTAGCTGTGAGGTTTTTACATATGGCCTATATTATTATGAAGTATGTTCCTTCTAAACCCACTTTGTGGAGGATTTTTATCATGAATGAGTGTTATATTTTATTGAATGCTTTTTCTACATCTACCGAGATGATCGTATGGTTGTTATCCTTTCTCTTGTTAATGTGATGTATCACAGTAATTGATTTGTGAATATTGAACCACTCTTGCATCCCTGGAATAAATCTCATTCGATTGTGGTAAATGATCCTTTTAATGTATTATTGAATTTGATTTGCTAATACTTTGCTGAAGGTTTTTGTATCTATGTTCATCAGAGATATTGGTATATAGTTTTCTTATTGTGTTTGGGGTGTGTTTGTTTTTAGTGTCTTTGTTTGGCTTGAGCATCAAGATAATGCTGGTGTCATAGAATGAATTTGGAAGTTTACCTTCCTTTTCTATTTTTTTGAAACAGTTTGAAGAGAATAGGTGTTAGCTCTTTAAACATTTGATGGAATTCACCTGTGAATCTATCTTGTCCTGAACTTTTATTTAAGAGTGTTTTGATCACCAATTCATTTTTGTTACTAGTAATCAAACTATTCAAATTTTCTATTTCACCCTGATTCAGTTTTAGAAGATCATAGGTTTCTAGGGATTTATCCATTTCTTTCAGGTTGTCCATATAATTTTTTCATAACAGTCTCATAATTCTTTGTATTTCTGTGGTGTCAGTTGTTATTTCTCCTCCTTCATGTCTGATTTTATTTGAGTCCTCTCTCTTTTTTTCTAGATGAATTTGGCAAACGGTTTATAAAGCTTATTTATCTTTGTAAAGAACCAGCTCTTGGTTTCATTGATATTTTCTATTTTTTTTCCAGTCTCCATTTATTTCCAATCTAATCTTTATTATTTCCTTCCTTTTAATGGCTTTGGACTTTGTTCTTCTTTTTCTAGTTCCTTGAGGTGTAAAGTTAGGTTACTTACTTAAGATTTTTCTTATTTCTTGAGGTAGGCTTCTATTGCTATAACTTCCCTCTTAGAATGGCTTTTGCTGTGTCCCAAAGATTTTTGGACCCAAAGATTTTTGGCTACATGTATTTTTTTCAATTTCTCCTTTGATTTCCTTTTTGATCCATTGATTTTTAGTAGCATGTTGTCTAGACCCTTGTGTTTGTGGTCTTTCCAGTTTTTTTCTTGTAATTGATTTCTAGTTTCCTACTGTTGTGTTCAGAAAAGATGCTCAATATTATTTCAATCTTAAATTTATGAAGATTTGTTTTGTGATCTAACATGTTATCTGTTTTGGAGAATGTTTCATGTATTCTTGTAAAGAATGTGTATTCTGGTATTTTGGGAACGAATGTTCTATATGTTTCTGTTAGGTCCACCTAGTCTGATTTTTTGCTCAAAGCCACAGTTTCCTTATTGATTTTCTGTCTAGATGATCCATCCATTGATGTAAGTGGGGTGTTAAAGTCTCCTACTCTTATTGTGTTACTGTCACTTTTTTCCCTTTATGTCAGTTAAAATTTCTTTTATGTATTTAGGTGCTGCAGTGTTGGATGCATAGATATTTGTGATGGTTATATACTCTTATTGGATTGATCTTTTATTGTTATGCAATGCCTTTCTTTGTCACTTGTTATAGTCTGTTTTTTTTTTTTATTTTATTTATTTGTTAGAGAGAGAGCGAGCAAGCACAGGCAGACAGAGTGGTACGCAGAGGCAGAGGGAGAAGCAGGCTCCCCGCCGAGCAAGGAGCCCAATGTGGGACTCGATCCCAGGACGCCGGGATCATGACCTGAGCCGAAGGCAGCCACTTAACCAACTGAGCCAGCCAGGCGTCCCTGTTATAGTCTGTTTTAAAGTCCGCTTTGTCTGATATAAGTATTACTAGCCCAGCTTTTTTTTTTTTTTTTTTTTTGGCTTCCATTTGCATGATATTTTTCCATCTTTTCACTTTCAGTCTGTATGTGTCCTCAGGTCTGAAGTGAGTCTCTTTTAGGCAGTATATAGATGAGTGTTGTTTTTTTGTTTTTTGGTTTTTTTCCTATTCATTCTTTATAGGAACATTTAGTTCATTTATATTTAATGTGATTACTGATAGATATGTGTACATTTCTATTTTATTAAATGTCTTCTGGTTGTTTTTGTAGTTCTCTGTTCTTTTTTTTTTTTTTAAGATTTTATTTATTTATTTGACACAAGTAGGCGAAGAGGCAGGCAGAGAGAGGAAGGGAAGCAGACTCCCCACCGAGCAGAGAGCCTGATGTGGGGCTCGATCCCAGGACCCTGGGACCATGACCTGAGCTGAAGGCAGAGGCTTTAACCCACTGAGCCACCCAGGTGCCCCAGTTCTTTCTGTTCTTTTCCTCTCTTGTTCTCTGCCCTTGAGGTTTGATACTTGTCCTCAGTATTATATCTGGAATCTTTTCTCTTTATTTTTTATGTAGGTATTATAGGTTTTTGATTTGTGGCTAACATTATGTTCATAAACCAAATCCTATGTGTATAGTAGTCTCTATACACATAGATAGTTGTGTAAGTTTGAACACATATTAAAAAAAGCACTAAATTTTTACTCTCCCTTCACATTTTCTGTATATGATATCATATTTTCCATCTTTTTATCTTGTGTATCCCTTCTCTAATTTTTATACATATAATTGATTTACTACTTCTGTGTGTTAACCTCCATATTGACTTTTTAAAAATTTTTTTATTATTATTTTTTTATAAACATATAATGTATTTTTATCCCCAGGGGTACAGGTCTGTGAATCGCCAGGTTTACACACTTCACAGCAATCACCATAGCACATACCCTACCCATAACCCCACCCTCCTCTCCAGAACCCCCTCCCCCCAGCAACCCTCAGTTTGTTTTGTGAGATTAAGAGTCACTTATGGTTTGTCTCCCTCCCGATCCTATCTTCTTTCATTTATTCTTCTCCTACCCCCCTAACCCTCCATGTTGCATCTCCACTTCCTCATATCAGGGAGATCATGTGATAGTTGTCTTTCTCCAATTGACTTATTTCACTAAGCATGATACCCTCTAGTTCCATCCACGTCATTGCAAATGGCAAGATTTCATTTCTTTTGATGGCTGCATAGTATTCCATTGTGTATATATACCAGATCTTCTTTATCCATTCATCTGTCTATGGACATCTAGGTTCTTTCCATAGTTTGGATATTGTAGACATTGCTGCTATAAACATTCAGGTGCACGTGCCCCTTCAGATCACTACATTTGTATCTTTAGCGTAAATACCCAGTACTGCAATTGCTGGGTCAAAGGGTAGTTCTATTTTCAACTTTTTGAGGAACCTCCATGCTGTTTTCCAGAGAGGTTGCAGCAGTTTGCATTCCCACCAACAGTGTAGGAGGGTTCCCCTTTCTCCACACCCTCGCCAGCATCTGTCATTTCCTGACTTGTTAATTTTAGCCATTCTGACTGGTGTGAGGTGGTATCTCATTGTGGTTTCGATTTTGTATTTCCCTGATGCCGAGTGATGTGGAGCACTTTTTCATGTGTCTGTTGGTCGTCTCAATGTCTTCTTTGCAGAAATGTCTGTTCATGTCTTCTGCCCATTTCTTGATTGGATTATTTGTTCTTTGGGTGTTGAGTTTGATAAGTTATTTATAGATTTTGGACACTAGCCCTTTATCTGATATGTCGTTTGCAAATATCTTCTCCCATTCTGTCAGTTGTCTTTTGGTTTTGTTAACTGTTTCCTTTGCTGTGCAAAAGCTTTTGATCTTGATGAAGTCCCAATAGTTCATTTTTGCCCTTGCTTCTGTTGCCTTTGGCGATGTTCCTAGGAAGACGTTGCTGCAGTTGAGGTCAAAGAGGTTGCTGCCTGTGTTTTCCTCAAGGATTTTGATGGATTCCTTTCTCATATTGAGGTCCTTCATCCATTTTGAGTCTATTTTCATGTGTGGTGTAAGGAAATGGTCCAATTTCATTTTTCTGCATGTGGCCATCCAATTTTCCCAACACCATTTATTGAAGAGGCTGTCTTTTTTCCATTGGACATTCTTTCCTGCTTTGTTGAAGATTAGTTGACCATAGAGTTGAGGGTCTATTTCTGGGCTCTCTATTCTGTTCCATTGATCTATGTGTCTGTTTTTGTGCCAGTACCATGCTGTCTTGATGATGACAGCTTTGTAATAGAGCTTGAAGTCTGGAATTGTGATGCCACCGACTTTGGCTTTCTTTTTAATATTCCTTTCGCTATTCGAGGTCTTTTCTGGTTCCATATAAATTTTAGGATTATTTGTTCCATTTCTTTGAAAAAAATGGATGGGATTTTGATAGGGATTGCATTAAATGTGTAGATTGCTTTAGGTAGAATAGACATTTTCACAATATTTGTTCTTCCAATGCAGGAGCATAGAACATTTTTCCATTTCTTTGTGTCTTCCTCAATTTCTTTCATGAGTACTTTATAGTTTTCTGAGTATAGATTCTTAGCTTCTTTGGTTAGATTTATTCCTATGTATCTTATGGTTTTGGGTGCAATTGTAGATGGGATTGACTCCTTAATTTCTCTTTCTTCTGTCTTGTTGTTGTATAGAAATGCAACTGATTTCTGTGCATTGATTTTATATCCTGACACTTTACTAAATTCCTGTACAAGTTCTAGCAGTTTTGGAGTGGAGTCTTTTGGGTTTTCCACATATAGTATCATATCATCTGCGAAGAGTAATAGTTTGACTTCTTCTTTACCAATTTGGATGCCTTTAATTTCTTTTTGTTGTCTGATTGCTGAGGCTAGGACTTCTAGTACTATGTTGAATAGCAGTGGTGATAATGGACATCCCTGCCATGTTCCTGACCTTAGCAGAAAAGCTTTCAGCTTTTCTCCATTGAGAATGATATTTGCAGTGGGTTTTTCATAGATAGCTTTGATAATATTGAGGTATGTGCCTTCTATCCCTACACTTTGAAGAGTTTTGATCAGGAAGGGATGCTCTACTTTGTCAAATGCTTTTTTGGCATCTATTGAGAGTATCATATGGTTCTTGTTCTTTCTTTTATTAATGTATTGTATCACATTGATTGATTAGTGGATGTTGAACCAACCTTGCAGCCCTGGAATAAATCCCATTTGGTCGTGGTGAATAATCCTTTTAATGTACTGTTGAATCCTACTGGCCAGTATTTTGGTGAGAATTTTCGCATCTGTGTTCATCAAGGATATTGGTCTGTAATTCTCTTTTTTGATGGGATCCTTGTCTGGTTTTGGGATCAAGGTGATGCTGGCCTCATAAAATGAGTTTGGAAGTTTTCTTTCCATTTCTATTTTTTGGAACAGTTTCAGGAGAATAGGAATTAGTTCTTCTTTAAATGTTGGGTAGAATTCCCCTGGGAAGCCGTCTGGTCCTGGGCTTTTGTTTGTTTGGAGATTTTTGATGACTGCTTCAATCTCCTTACTGGTTATGGGTCTGTTCAGGTTCCATATTGACTTTTTAAGTGATTGATCAATTACTTTTATTATATGTTTGCTTTTACCTGTTAATTTTTTCCCTTTCATCATTTTCTTATTTCCAGTTATGGACCTTTTCTTCCACTTGAAGAATTCCTTTAATTGTTTTTTGTAAGGTTGGTTTAGTGATAATGAACTACTTTAACTTTTGTTTGTCTGGAAAACTCTATCTCCTTCAATTCCGAATGATAACCTTGCTAGATAAAGTATTTTGAGTTATAGGATTTTTTTTTTCCTTTCAGCACTTTGAATACATCATGCCTTTCTCTTCTGGCCTGGAAAGTTTCTGGTGAAAATCAGCTGATAGACTTAGGGGGTTTCCCTTGTATATAATTATATTATTTTCTGTTACTGCTTTTAAAATTATCTTTCTTTATTTTTTTCCATTTTAATTATTTTGTGTTTTGGTGTGGACCTCCTTGGAGTATTCTTGTTAGAGGATCTCAGTGCTTCCTGGATGTGGATATCTGTTTCCTTCCCCAGATTAGGAAAGTTTTCAGCTATTATTTCATAAAATAAGTTTTCTGCCCCCTTCTCCCTCTCTGCCTTCTAGAATCCCTATAATGCAAATGTTATTATGCTTGATGATGTCCCAGAATTCCCTTAACCTATTCTCATATTTTACTATTCTTTTCGCTTTTTGCTTTTCCTTACCTTTTTTCCAAGTTGCTGACTCTCTCTTCTATATTCTCTAATGTGTTGTTGATTTTCTCTATTGTTTATTCAGCTATTGTATTCTTCAGCTCTGACTTTTAAAAAATATTTTCTCTTTGTTTAAGTTCTCACCAGTTCATCTACTCTTTTCTCAAGTCCAGTGAGTATTTTTATGACCATTACTTTGAAGTTTTTATAGGGGATAGTGCTTATTTCCACTTCATTTAGCTCTTTTACTATGATTTCACCTTGATCTTTCATTTGGGTCATGTTCTGTCTCCTCATTTTGTCTAACTCTCTCTCTCTCTCTCTCTCTCTCTCTCTATATATATATATATATATATATATATATACACATATTTCTATATATTAGGTAGGTCAATACCTCTCCTGCCTTGAAAGTAGTAGCCTTATGTAGAAGAGGTCTTGTAGTGTGGCATTATCTCCCCTGGTCACCAGAATCAGGCACCCCAAGGGTGTTCTTTGTGTGGATTTTGTGTGCCCTATTCTGTGGCTGAGCTGCGACTACTTTCAGCTCAGCAAACTGCCATAACTTGCTTTGCCTGCTGTGGGTGTAAGGAGTAGGGTTTGCTCCCCCTGATTTTGAGCAGCCTAGTTCTAGGTGCCACAGGCTGATTGGTGAGCAGGGCTTGTACTTAGTCTTGCTATCTGCAATTGGCTTCTCTGCCACAGCTGCTGGTGAGTTGAAGGTCAGAGTTTGCTTCCATGCAGCCAGCTAAGAGGGCTGACTGTGTGAATTGTCAGTACATTGGTGTACGGGGCTATCTTCCCTCCTTCTGTGCAGGGCAAGAATAACTTTAGAGAGGTACCACTGTGGCTGAAGCTGCCTGTTGGGTGTAGTGGAGCAGGGACTGTCCTGAAAGAACACCTGCTGAGCTGGTGGATGGGGTGGAATAGGTGCACTTGGAAATGTCAGGGTGGAGCACACAGTGCTAGCATGTTGACTCTTACAAGCATCTGGTTATCTAGGCTAGGGGAGGGCAAGAAAAATGGTACCTAGTTAGTGTTTTTTTTCTCAGAGAAATCTGCATATCCCTGCTGCTCTGGCACATATTCTAAGATTAATCAAGAAGTCTTCACATACACTCTAAGGGCTCTTCAAACTGCTGCTTCTGTGCGGTATCTCGGTTTGAGTTATTTAGTATGCTGGCTCCTTAGGGACAAGGACTTGGTTTCCTACTGTCCTCCAGCTGTCCCAGAGTTCAGCCCCCTGATTTTTAAAGCTCATGGAGTTAGGCCTTACTGATTTTCAAAGCCAGATATTATGGGAATTTGTCTTCTCAGTGTGAGTTCCTAGTGCCAGGGGTCACAAATGTGGGGTCTGATCCTCTTGCTTCTCTATGCCTGTGATGTCCCTCTCATTTATGGTTAGTTATGCTGGGGCTTTGGTTCCCAGCTGTGTCTCCACCCCTGTTACCCTTTCCAGTGTGACCTCCTATCTCCAACTAGCTGTGGAAGATCTATTTTGCCAATCATTAGGTTATTTTCAGGGTTAGTTGTATAGACATACTTTGTTGCTTTGGTGCCTGTGGCATGAGGTAAACTCAGAATCCTCCTTTCTTTACTATCTTCCCTACAGCATTGACTTTTGGTGTTGTGAATAGCTAAACTAAGGTAACTACAAAAGCAGTCAGAATCAGCATAAACTTTAGATTTGTATTGTGAGTTGTGAAATTTTAATCCTTTTATTTACATCATATGTGTCAATTCTTACACCCTGGGGAATCATTAGGGGAAGGTTATTATCCAAAGATGACAGTAGAATATTGAGGTACAAAATGGCCATGTCTTTCTTACTCAAAGTTTGATGGGTAAACCAGTCACATCAGTGGGAACTTCTTAGAAATACAGTATTTTAGACCCCATTCCAGACCTACTGGAAAAAGTCTGGACTTTAACAAGATCTCTGGGAAATTCTCTTTAAAGTTAAAGAAGCACACAGTTATCTGATTTTTTCCAAGTTCCTACATAGTGATAGTATGCAAAATAGTGATAGTGAGTGAAATTATCAAGAAATGAAGAAATAACTTACAAGGAGATAAATCACTGAAGCCGGTAACTTAAAATCAGGCTGTGCACCATTTGCTTGAAGAGAAAGCTGTAAGCCACAAATTAGGGAGTCAGGGCTGTCAGTGGCTTCACCATTGGACAATCACACAAGGAGTAACAGAGAGACAGAGGTGAAAATTTGTTCCTCCTGAGGATGATCCCCAGAGCAGGCTTCTTTCTGCTGACAGGTGAGGGGAACTGTGTGCCTCTCAAGACCTGACCTTGAGCCTTATTCCCACAGTAAAACAGAAGGAAGAAGAGCAGGGCAAAATTGGAAACATAATATCATCCAAATAGTAATTAACCATGCTCTTTAGTTGGCCTCAATAATCCTCAGTAATTAAAAAAGAGAGAATATTTGATATTTTCCCTGTTATTCCTTGACTTAGAGGAAAAACTTGGAATTAGAAGTCCCCATTCCTTTATTCCTTCATTCATCCATTCCACATTTGCTGGGCAGATAGATGCCTGATGCCTGGGATATTAAAACAAAGGACACAGTTTCTTGCCTTATGATGGAGAGGGAAGAGAATCAAG
This sequence comes from Martes martes, assembly GCF_963455335.1. NCBI lineage: Eukaryota > Metazoa > Chordata > Mammalia > Carnivora > Mustelidae > Martes > Martes martes. The sequence goes on along the minus strand of NC_137898.1, from coordinate 72,482,615 downwards.
TAGAAAGGTGACTTCAGTCAACCTTCAGTCAATAATATCATCTTATTCATCTTATGTCATGTGGACCTGTGCTTACTTGTTTTTCAAAGAACCCAACTTTATATCTCCTGACCAGAAACAACAACAAAAAAAATTGTGTAGCTAGCTCCAGCCAGCTAAAACCCAGACAAAACTGTTATGAGTCTAAGTTGCTTTCCCATCTTATGAACCAATCACTGTGGCCAGGAGATAGAAAACTCTGGGCCAGTTTGAGGCACTGGGCCATTTCTGTGATTGAAGCAGGGATAGAGCTGTTAACAAAAAGGCACAGGGTAAAGAGGGTTGGAAGGTGCTATTTCCAGCAAATAACTGATCTGTGTCTAAACATCGCCATATTTAAAATTCAGTGTCTTCTGAAAGCAAGAGTCTTTCTTTAGGTGTAGGTTCACCATGATAGCTAATTCAAAGACACAAATTTTAAGCTGAGTTTGGCTGGGAACTGAGTGACTATAAACACACTCAGTCATGAAAGGTAATGCTAAGAGGGTATGTACTATTGTGAGTGCTATGAAATGCGTAAGCCTGATGATTCACAGACCTGTACCCCTGGGGCAAATAATACATTATATGTTAATAAAAATAATTTTTAAAAATTTAACAAAAAATTTTAAAAAATAATAAAAAAAGAAGAGCATGTGACTCTTGATGTTGGGGCCACAAGTTCAAGCCCCACCCTGGGTGTAGAGATTACTTAAATAAATAAACTTTAAAAAAAAAAAAGGTAATGTTAAAATCTCTCCTTGGTATTTGGCAGGCACAAAAAACTAACTCATAAAGTAAAAAAACAATTTAAAAAAATAACAAAGATTTCCACCTTCAGGAACATGTAATAGACATACTTTTTTCTATTCTTCCCACTAAGTGCAACTAAAAAATCCTATAAATTATGCATAAAACAAACATTAGAATACTCTGAAAGGAACATTATAATATGTCTGAAAACAGATGACCTAGGGATTTCAGGACCTTAGGAGGTGGTCCTGAACTCACAGTGGCGAGTTCTTGAGTTTTCTTTTTGCCTTATATATTCCTGAAATGAAGCCAAAGAAGCCAGCAACTAGACATATACAGGGAAGAAAATAAACCTTGGCCTAAGTCTCATACCTTCTACAAAAATTAATCCAAAGTGGATCATGGCCATAAATATAAAATATAAAACTTTTAGAATGGCAATGTAAAAGAAAACCTTGAGGGTTTAGAGCTGGCAAATAGTTATTCGACTTGACACCAAGAGCATGATCTATAAAAGAAAAACTTGATAAATTGGGTTTCTTCAAAATTTAGAAAAATTTTATAAGGCAAAAGAGCCTATTAAAAAAAAAAGAACAACAATCAGGAGAGAAGAAAAATATATTTGCAACTTACATATTCAACAAAGGACTTTTATCTAGATCATACAAAGAACTCTCAAAACTAAATAGCCAAAAAAAAATAAAAAGCAAGCAATCCAATTAGAACATAAGTAAAAGACACGAAGAGACATTTTACCAAATAAGATATACAGATGGCAAATAAGCACATGACAAGATGTTCAACATCATCAGCCATGTAAGAAATGCAAATTAAAATCACTCTGAGTGAAAAAAATCAATCATAAATGGCTACACACTGTTTGATTCCACTCATAACTTTCTTCAAATGACAAAATTATAAAAATAAGGAACAGGTTAGTAGCTGTTAGGAGTGTAGAGAGAGTTAGGGTAGGAGGAAAACAGGTGTGGCTATAAAAGGGAACATCAGGGATCTTTGTGGTAATAGTAATGTTCTATATCTGTCTATATCTGTGTTAATATCATGGTTATGACATTTTACTACAGTTTTTTTTAAGATTTTTATTTATTTGAGAGAGATCGAGAGGGAGGGAGAGAGAGCACAGAGAGAGAGGGGAAGCAGACTCCCTGCTGAACAAGGAGCCTGACATAGGGCTTGATCCCAGGAGCCTGAGATCATGACCTGAGTTGAAGGAAGCCACTTAACTGACTGAGCCACCCAGGTGCCCTGTACTACTGTTTTGTAAGAGGTTACCATTGGAGGACATCAGGTAAAGGCATGTGGCATCTATTTGTATTAGATCTTACACAGCATACACATGTATAATTATTTCAAAACAAAAGATTAATAATGAGAAAGAAAGGAAGGGAAGGAAGGAATGAAAGAGGGAAGGAAGGAAGAAAGGAAGTAAGGACAAAAGTAGAAAAAGCAAACTGCAGCTGGTTCTAAGAAATAATAATATTAATATTAATCTCAGGGCAGAATAACAAACCTCCATAGAGGTTGAATGTAAAAAATGAGATCTTCCAAAAGGTATGGTCTGGAATGCGAAATGGCAGTGAGAGTTGATTTGTTGAAAACAATAAATAATAAAGAATTTTGAATCTTCAAGGAATCCCAGGGCAGAAGCAGTAAAGAGATCAGGAAATGAAGAAAAAGGAGACAGGCAGAGGACCAGAAGCTTGTTGGGAGAGCCCCCAAAAGGAATTAAAGCCAGAGAGAAATTTCACATGAATGAAATGACAGAGGAGCTATTGAAAAATGTTTATCTAAAATAAGATTTTATGGTTATTTATCACATAACAACCCTTTGTTTCTACAAACCTTTGGTAACATTCTTATTAGTGTTCCTTTGGGGTTTTAAAGGAGAAAAGGTCCCATTCGTTCTTTGGGATGCTGGGAGGCAGAGAAAAAGACTTTCTAAGGCAAGATTTCAATAAAAAGAAGGGTTCAGTAAGAATAAGAAATTGGAAGCTAAGATGACCAGGAAAATAAGTCTCCTGAGTTGTGCAAAAAATTAAGTCCATAGATATTGATCTAATCATACGTAAGAGAAATATTAAAGCCCCAACATCCATTACTGCCATGTTGTAAATATTGTTAAAGTAAAAGTATCTCCAGGAGATTGAAGAAACAGTGAATTTCCTAGTGACAGATGCTTGGGTTGCATACTTACATTTTTAACTTAATGTGAATGTTAGCATTGGTCAAATCCTGTAGAGTTACAAGAATAATCATATGCCAGATATTAAGCTATGGCCTCTCAGCTCCCAGGACATTGTTCTTTGCTCTTCTTTGTGATATAGGAGCTAGAATTCTGCATATCACATTCTTCCTTTACCAGTGGGCTCCCTGCTGAGTTCTACGCAGCCTCAGGATACTCGAAAACAGGAGGAAGGGAGAAAGAACTTGTCCTTTCCCACATGCTTGTTCTTCCTGTCAACCTTGTTCTAGCAAAGGCTCTTCCCTTTGGCAGCTGGGGGACTGTTTAGGTCTCTATTTTTTGTTCTCCACAGCACTCTCAGAATCAACTTCATTGTTTTCTCAAAGATAACAGAACTAGCCAGGTTGCAACACCTCCTCAGGGATCTAGTCCCAGCACTGCATAGTTTCTTCCTCAAGCTTCTAAATTCTGATAGCTCCGATATGTCCCCATTGTTGCCCATTCCTACCAGGTGGTAGCTGTTTCCCACAAATATGCTCTTAGTGTTCACTCCTTTTTCCCCCTTTTGTTCTTTTACTTTAATTTTAACTCTTTTAAAAATATATTTAATTGAAATACTTTGTATGTTTTCATTTTTTCCTGACCAGATCCTAGTCAGAAAATTATACTATGTTCATATAAATGATACTCATAGATGGAAAATTTTTTCAACAACACTTGGGAACAAGTAGTAGACTTGGAAGATGTACACAGTGAATGCCTCACTTCCTTTAATATAGAGATGGACAATAAGCAGAATTCAGAAAGGAGTTTGGCATTTTTGGGAGAACCACCTCAACTCAGTAATCTTTTATGCTACTGTGGCATTTATATTTTCCCAAAGAATGGATTTAATTGGATCAGTTTTTTGCCACTAGTTAGGTAGATTTCCCAGCAGGCCACATATGAGATTAACACATAACTCACTTATTTATCTTCTAATCCAGTCTTTTATGATAACATGGAAAAAAAGATTTCACTAACAACTTTACAATAGTCATAGCAAATGGAGTGAGTGTTGGGAAGACTGAAGTTGAGCCTTCAAGTTTTTCTTAAAACATACTATTGTAGACAGTAAATAAGCACTTACCATTTTATGGATTTCCCCCCTCACTTGCTGCAGTATTTGTCCCAAGCACATGGACATGCTAGCTATAACTGAGATATACATTCAAACTTCAGTTTAATTTAAAAGACCTCTATACAAACATGGGATATATTCAACTGCTTCATTGGGTGGCTAGAAGAGTCACAGATTAATTCACAAAGGTGTTGAAAAGTTATTGGCTATTTAAGAATGGATATAATGAGAAGCAGAGAAGTTTGGGTGGGGAAGGTGTTCCAGTTAGTATTTCCTGAAATGAAAATTGCCCATCTTGATAGGACTTCCTCTACCGCCATTGACGTAGTAGTTCATGAGAAAGGGAAATTTGTTGCTTTATGTAAACTGTAAAATCCAAAACTAATTTTTCTTTAAGCAAAATTTAACTCAGGACTCAAAAAATATGACCTGAACTCATCTGTTGGCTCTGCCTACATTCTGCTGGTTTGGTTTTCAGTTCTGCACAGATACACCAAGGACACTTCACATTTATATGATCTCATCCTTATCCAGCAGTTGAGAGAATCTGCCTTTCTGAGATCTCACTAGAAGTCCTTTGACTCTGGAGGACCTGCCTTGGGACACATGCCTTTTCAAAACCATACTGTGGCAAGCAGGATGGAATGAGATAACTAGGCTAGTCTGAACCACGTGTCCTACTGATGTACCTTTGCATGAAACCGGCATTACCTGAAAAATGGCTAAACTGGGTTTTGAGTCAGCTTCTTTCTTCTTGTAGTCAAGGGGGATTCATCTTTGTTACAAGATGAAACTCTGTATGTGGTACTTTGAGTGGTGTGTAGCAATCTATGCTATTGCCTTTTTAAGAGCATTGATGGGGCTCTACGATTCTGCAGACTGAAGAGTCTCATAATATGAATGTTCTCATAATTGCAACTAAGATGTCTTGAGTCCAAATAAAAAATAAAAAAAAAAAAACAAAAATGTGACAACACGACCTGTCCCTAGCTCCCTTTGTTGCTGATTCTGGAGTTAAAGATGTCCAATATAGAAGATCCCAGCAAACAATACAGTTTGAAGCCTGAGGCTCAGCTGTCCTAAAGGCGCAACTAGATGAGTCAGGGCATTTTTGCTCACGTGCTGGACAACTAGCTATAGTTCTTCCTACACAGAAGAAAGGGAAGAGGATAATGCCTGAAGATGGGAGCTATATGTTTACCTAACACATGGGAAAGCAGGCTCTGGAGAAATCAGTTTGTTGTTTTTCCAGCAGGATACTGATACCAGGATCTAAGTAAGATGTATCCTATTTTGCTGGGCAAAAGCCCATTAGAGGAACTTAATGGAGAAAAACCCATTAGATTTCCTACAGATTGTAGGAAGAGCCTGTAGAGATGGCTTGGCCATGCTGGTAGAGCAGCTAACCAGTCTGGACCACCCTGCCCAGACAGGGAAGAAATTCCCTGCACAAACCTCTCTCCAGGCTGCCCTTCTGGCACATTCCAAATCTTTCCCTGTCTTCTCATGGTTTTAAACTCTGTCCCAAGAGATTTCAATCATTGCCATCCAACCAGAATCTGTTTCTTATCAAATTTTCTCTGTTTGTGGTCATCGCTGAAAGGTCCAGGGTAGATATTGGATCCAAACTTTGACATTTGGACTTGAGACATGAAGAGAGAGAGAGCAGTTTAGCCCTTGAAGACCAGAGCTAAGAGGTCATGTAGACACAGGGCTCCTTGTTCATTTCTGCTTGATGGTTACACAATTAAGGCTGATGCTGATGCTTTTCCCCAACCCCACTTCTGTGCATTGTTCAAATGCCCCACATTTTCCTCTTTATTTTTCTGCCTCTTTTGCTTACAGCAAATGGAAGTGGGGCTTCTTCAATCAGAGAACACATATACATTTCATTTTTGTTCTCACTCAAGAGTTAAAAATACAGAATTATGGAGACATTTCGTGTACTAGGTAAGGAGAAGTTACAGATGTCAAATGTTCTTAATATACTTCTTAATTTAACACATGCATTCCCTCTGAATCATCAGAGTTAACAGAAGGGACTGATACTATAGGTAATCCAAATATAATTTCTGTTTGGCTTTGAAAATTGTTCTGTTCTGACATTTGAATGCTGGTGTGCCTGGAGCTCAGGGAATTTACAACAGGGAAGCAGTCATATGATACCTGGTGGCCAATGGCCTATGCAAGACCAAATGGTTTCTGAATTCTACCTCCTGCTACATGCCTCCCAGGGATGAGCAGAAATGTCTCCCACCCCAGGGCCTAGTCCCAGCTGGCCTGAAGCTATCAACATTCTCTCATCTGCTCATACAGACAAAAAGGACAGATGATAAAATGAGAAGGCCTTAACCAGAAAGAGAAACCCTAAACCATCTTGCACTTTCCCCAATCCCTTCCCTTCCTTCCTTAGTAACTTGCATTAAATTCTCTTTGGGAGCATGAGGGTCCCAGATGCTTACAATATTATCCCTGTCTTTAGAGATTTTGTTGGGTTTATTACCCATTCAGTGTTTTAAAAATGAAAATTAATTACAGCTATACCTAAAATAATTTTCCAAATGATTATTCGAAATGATGATCTGAATGATTATTTGAAAAGGTTCAATGACTTGCCCAAGGCTGCACAACACAGCAAAAGAGTAGTAGAAGGAAATTTAACAACAGATAAAATCACCTAAAATTCAACTCCCGTTCAGGTTGGACTTAAATAATTATGGTGTATCTTTAGCAGGAAAAAGTATAGGGCTTTTAATAAGAATGACATATACATATGTACATGAAAATATACATGTGCTATATTGTTGAAAGGAAAACACAGGTGACAATAATGGTGTGTATGGCATTATGTCTCTAACTAATTAACTAACTACCTAATTACCTACTACCTAACTAAGACAATGTTATGTTACTATGGAAAAATAGTCTGGAAGTTAACAGTGGTTACCTCTGCAAACGGAGTTGGGTGGGTGGGGATGAGGAGCTTTTACTTTTTATTTTATAGTGTTTGAAAAATAGTAGAGAAATGTGTGATTTTTTTTGTTACTCTTTCTTTATTTTTATTTTCATAATAAGAAATTGTTTCTTGCAACTCCTTGTGGTCGTTTCCTTTGAAAACGTAAAACTTTTTCCAAAGTCAATTCATCAAAAACACTTCCATTCCTTTGTTAAGTTTCTAATAACTATCACATTCATAGTATTTCACTGAATGGAAGCATTGTTTTGTATCCTTACGTATTTTACTTCTTTTACCTTTGGTCACTTAAAAAATGTTTGCAGTTTGTCTTGATGGCATTTACTTTAAATCTTTAAATCGTTTTAATTTAGATTTAATTACATTCAAACACGGTTTAAGATCTCTGTAATAGCCACATAAGTCATGCACAGTAAGGCTGAACTTATTTCATTAGATTATAAGAACAGTGTATTACTGGGAAGATTGAATTCAGAAGAACTTTAAACTTTGTAACTTATTTTAAGAACATGTGTTAGGTAAAGTAACCTTCCACAAGGATTTTCATTTCATATAAACTAGTCTTTAGAAGAATCAATTTTTTTTTAATTAAAACAATTTTTTAGAGCAGTTTAAATTCACAGCAAATCTAAGGGGAAGGTACAGAGATCCCCCATATCCTCTTGTGGAATTGATTTTTAAAATAAACTAATTTTATCAAAACAGCTTTACCAAAAGTATAACACAAAAAAGGGGGGAGGAGAAGTACTGCTACAAGTAATAGTAAAAACTTATTGAACACATTACTTGGCAAGTACTGTTTTGAGTACATTACATTTATTAAGCATTTTAAAACCCCACTACAAAACTATTAGAATTCCTATTATCCCTATATTGCAGATCAGAAGACAGGCACAGGGGGTGGAGGAAGGAGCCAGGTTGCTCAGTAGTTTAAACGTTGGACTCTTGATTTTGGCTCAGGGTCATGATCTCAGGGTCCTGATATCAAGCCCCTCATAGGGTTTGCTGCTCAGTGAGGAGTCTGCTTGTCCCTCTCCTCTGCTCCTCTCCCCCTGCCAACTCACTCTATGTATTATAATAAGTAAATAAAGTCTTTTATTTTTTTTATCTTTTTTAAGATTTTATTTATATATTTGACTGACAGAGTTCACAAGTAAGCAGAGAGGTAGGCAGAGAGAGAGGGGGAAGCAGGCTCCCCACTGAGCAGAGATCCCGATGCGGGGCTCGATCCCAGGACCCTGAGACCATGACCCGAGCCTAAGGCAGAGGCTTTAACCCACTGAGCCACCCAGGCGCCCCAGTAAATAAACTCTTTTAAAAATTTAAAAAACACAAAGAAAAAGGACACAGGAACATTAAGTAACTTGTACAAGGGTGTACAGCATAGCAAGGACATAGGAAGAAGAGATTTAAGGACAGATGAAGTTTTCATCGATTTATGAACCACAAGCTATTGGAAACTACAGAAGGGAGAGGCCAACTACCCCGTGGAAACCAGGAAGGCTTCTCAGATTGGATGTCCCCTTGTACCACGTGGGCAATATGAACAAATGGATTTGCTATTTGGGCAAAGTTGGAGATCCCATTTAGAGAACTGAGGTGCAAGAAGGTGGACCACACCACAGGCGGCCCACTTCAAGATAAAAATCAGGGTACAATATGATAGATGCTTCTGAAAAGAGAGAATGTTATGCATAATCCAGCGACCTTCAAATAAAATGATTCTCAACCTTTCTTTTCTTTCTCAAGCCTATATTGGAGACCAACTCTATCAGTGCTCTCTTCTGGGTGCTGGAAGGTAGCAACGGATTCCACATAAACCTCGCCTACAAGTAGCTCACAGTCTAGGGATGGACAATTGAGAATCTTACAACAATGTCACATAGTCATAGGTATGTAATACATTAATATCCAAGGGAGAAGTACCTACCTGAGCAATAACTACCTGTAGTTCTTTATAAGCCCCCTGGGCTACATAGAAAATATGCAGAATTAACAGCAGGGATGATACAGCCAAAATCTGTTTGCATTTTGTCATTCAGATGCAAGTTCACATGTCATCATGTTCCTATCTGTTCCTTTTGAGGAAGCTCTGCACTCTTGGATCCACTTCCTCGCGGCTGCTATCACTGCTACCTGTTGTAGAATGGACCAAACTAAGGCCAGACAGGGCTCCCGAGGGAAGCGGATGAACTTGTGCAAAGGAAGCCTAAGCGGAAGACAGAGCTGTAGCTCAGTGCTGCCATCAACCCAGCATTGATGGATGAGCGCTCCTTTACAGCTTGGCCAGGGGGGCCCTGTGAGGAAAACTCACGCGTTGCTCATCACCGTTTAATAATGCCCAGCTCCTCAGCAGGACCAGCCCCAGCCCATCACCTGTCAGCTCAGTTTTCTTCTCCTAATCCTCATTTAGACTGATCTGCAATAGCTTAACAACTCTTGTGGGTACTCGGGCTTCCTTAGGTTGTTTCAGTGGGTCAGATGGCTATTCCTCGGGACTAAGAATGCTGAAGAAAGAATACTATGTGATTTATTTAAAGTAAAGCTGGAAAATTCTTGAGAGAATGTTCCCTCTGTGAGATAGAGGAAGGCTTGCTTTTACCTCATAAATACATGCCCAGTGGAGTGAAGGAGGTGGCCACACAAACAATGAACCCAAGATTAGGTCCTCTCCTACCACTGCATTACGTATTAAGGCCCAGCTTCTAGCAACAGGATTTGCCCAACGGGATAAAGGACACCAGTAATGTTCCAGTTAATGACCTCACTGTTTTGCAAGTCACATTCCATTTCCTCATAAATGCTACTCCAGCCGAGATATTTTGTCATTAGAGCTCTTTGAGTTCAAGGCTATGTCTTGTTTACTTTTGCATCACATTAAGTGCCCTGAACTTGCAAAGTGCTTTTCTTCAGCAGGTGCTCTACAAGTGTTTGTGGAATGGAGTAGGTATGTCAATGTGACATGGAAAAAGGACACAGTCATAGGTTGAAGTCAAATACATATTCCGTCACTTGCCAGGGAACTGGGCGATTTAACATCCCGAACTTTCCTCTTCTTACCAGTCAAATAAGGAAAGCAGTATCCTCCACACAAGAGTGTCAATGTCAGAGGATTAATTAAAATCCATTAGCAAAGACAGTATTAGAACGATGTCAGGCATCTCGTTCAGAATGAATGTGTGCCTGGGTGCTTACCTTTAGCTCTTTTATGTTTTGTCCCCTAAGATGAAAGAAGGCCTTGAGATGTTTTGTTTTTTGCTTTTGATCTCACCGGTCTCTTGGCTCTCTCTGACTTGGGGAGGTGAACATAATGTGAAGAGGCACTAGCTAGAGTCTTCGGAAAAGTTAACTCTTCTCTCCAAGGCTGTAATTCATCAACTCCAAAACCGTGATGCAAATGCTAACCTCACAGTGTTGCCATTGGAATGACATGAGATGGCATCTGTGCAGTGACTTGCTCAGAATAGGCACTTAATTAATGGTAGCAATGATTATTAATTCTATCATTAAATGCATCTGTGGCACCAAGTCATCCCTTTCTTGATGCAACTTTAAAATTACTTGTTTGCATGAGAAGTAATATTACCTCTTTTTAAAACTTATCTGCTTTGGGATCCCTAAAAGCTAACACACACACACACACACACACACACAATATCAATTGATTTTTCCTTATTGGAGCAATATCCAAATACCTTTCCCTTTCCTGAGATGATTCTGTTTGTTTATGTGTTCCCACTTATGAGTTAAGTTTATACCCAAGGGCAAAATAACTAAAGGAATTATATCTTACTCAGGTATCGAATCTGAGAAGATTTGAAAAATACCTTGCTGTTTCCTGAATAAATACTCTGGGAAATAGGATAAAGGGTAATCAGTCTCCTTCTCTAGGATTTCAACTTAGCTACAGCTTTGGGAATGTCTTCCTCTTCTGGTTTTATCATCAAAGGTGATAATATTAATACTAATACAATAGGACATATTACTACTTCCATCATCCCCAAATAAGGTCTCTGTGTCTAAAATTCAGGTAAAATTAGTCACTTTTTTGTAATTTGTTTATGTTATCTAGAAGGGAGACAGACACAGCAATGATCAATAGTTCAGGTACAACTTCAAGTCAAAATTAGTCAATCAGTCACATAATAGTCATGACCTTTCCTCTCTTCTTCCTTCCTTTCTCTGTCCCTCTTATCTCCTCCTTCTACTCTCTCCCTTTTTCTTTTGTGATTCCTCCTTCCTTCTTGTATTTCTCTCCTCCTGGCTTGCCTTTTTGTCCCTCCCTTATTTGTTCCTTCTCTCCTCTTTTACTCTCTTTCTCCTGCTCCCTCTCTTTTCTCTCTTTCCCTTCCCTTTCTCCTTCTGTCTTGTCCATTCTCTTTTCTTCATTCTTTTCTCAATTCCTTTAAAATATGTACTGGGTGCCTGGGTGGCTCAATCGGTTGAGAATCTGGCTTTCGATTTCCACTCAGGTCATAATCTTAGGGTTTGGAGTTTGAGCCCTGCATCAGGCTCCACACTCAGTACTGAGTCTGCTTGAGATTCTCTCTCCCTCCCTGTCTGCCCCTGCCCCCGTTAACTTGTATGTGCTCTGCAAATAAATAAATAAATCTTTAAAATATGTACTGACTGGCTGTTTCAGCCTCAGTGTAACATTGTTGGGATAAAAAAGATTAACACCCAACAAATTTTCATATACCACAAAACTTCTATGGTATCTGTGAAGCACAACCAAGTAAAACAAAAAAAAATGAGGTCTGCCTATATTGAAATTTTGCTCAGTGATTTGGAAAGAACAAAGTACAAATAATTTTTTCTCCGTTTTAAGAGTGAAAGCGATCTCAGTAAGGTGGACATGAGTATCTTTTATTTTTTTCTGGTAAGAAACTGAGTCTCAGAAAATTTGCATGACTTGTCTAATAAGAATACGACAGGGTAATTAAGCCTTGCCCTTTATCAAAAGGGTGAAAAGAAATAAGTGGGGGGAAATTATATATTTAAAAACACTCCACATGAAAAACAAAGATTTCTGTGACTGAAACAAATATGTGTTCCCTGGGAGTTATCCTGTACTTCAATATTTAAAACAGGTAGATTTTTTTTAAAAAAGAATATTAAATGAAGGTTATCCCAGAAATAAAAGAATTCTCCTCCTTAGAGGGTGTACACTGTGGGGGCAGATGACAGATTTACCAGTATATTCTTTCCACTTTTGAGGCTGCACAATCTGTCTCCCTAATGCAATATAATTACCATCTAAAGTGACACACTGCATGAAGCATCTTGGCACGGAAGTGGAGTTTATTGTATTCTGGAAATATTTACAGTCATATAAGTTAGATGCTGTCATGAACCAGTCTAAAACACTGTTTAAAATCCTTACTTAGAGTGTATTTAAAACATTCTTTTCAAAACAAAGGACACAGGTGCTTTTGAGAGAATATATCTGAAGTAGCAGATGTCCTTGATTTTCTACCTGGTAGCCATTTTGCTCCTTCCTCATGGTTGACAGAATCCTGACTTAGCTTAGGTTCAATCCTATGCTCATGTGTTTCAATGGCTTTAGAGACTAAGTTCATCCCTTCATTAGTTTTTCTTGAAGGTGCTGCTTCAAAAATGGGAGTTATAGTGATGTGATAAACTTCTTGCTATCTGAGGAGAAGCATCTGCTTACCAAATATTTCACTCAGTCATTCATTCAACAATTGTTTACTGAAGACTTTACATATGTAGGCATGTACTGGTGCCTGAGGATGCAGAATGAATAAAACCAATACCTAAGCTCAAGTAGTTAATAGCTGGTAAATGAGATAAAAAGCAAAAGGCACTTACAGTACAAAGAAAATTGTGTTATAATATGTTTTCTATATACATATCCTCTTTGTTCTCTAGTGTTATATATATTTTGTGTTATAACATTCTGTTAGAGTTGCACTGAGAAGGTGCTCTTCTTGGCTTGGAGTTCAGAAATGACTTGTGAGCTGAGAAGTAAGAGGTCATTTTGGAGTCCCACTCTGTGGCAACTTTTATCAATTAGTACTGGAAGCATAATGTTAAAGTGGATTCTGGGATTTATACTTTCCCAAACAAGATAAAGTAATAAGACCTAGATTTAGCCTCTTAAACTTAACTCTGAAAAACTTAAACTTAACTCTGAAAAACTTAAACTTAAACTCTGAAAAACTAAAGAAGACAAAATAAAGGAAAAAACCACAGTTTTGAAAGAGGGGAAATCTGTCATTAAAGGAGAGTGATCTGTAAAGACAGGGAACAAATGAGACTGAGGGTCTTGCTTTTTTGTTTTTTAACATATCATTTTATTTTTGTATTTATTTTAGAGAGAGAGAGAGAGCATGACCAGGGTGACAGATAGAGGGAGAGCAAGACAAGTTGCTCACTGACTGGGAAGCCCAACTTGGGCTTCGATCCTGGGACCCTGAGATCATGACCTGAGCCAAAATCAAGAGTCAGATGCTCAGCGGACTGCCACCCAGGCATCCAGGTCTAGCTTTGATAGCAGCAAAAAATTAGTACAAGGTTAAACAAGCTTAAAAACTAGCTAGCAAACTTAAATGAAAACCTGAAAGAACTCTTTTGAATCCAACTCTTTTGAAGTAACTTTAATAACAACCCAGGAAAAAAATCTAGTTAGTTCCTGATAAGGTAGAATCCACAATGTCTAGCATCCAATAAAAAATTGCTATCATGCAAAAAAAAAAAAAAATCAGGAAAAGAAAACTTGTAACAAGGAGAAAAATCAATTGAAACTGACACAGAAGTGATGCAGATAATAGACTAATAGACAAGGATATTACAATGGTTAATATTATTTCATTCCACATGTTCAAGAAGCTAAAAGAAGGATTGAACATGTTAGGGGTAGAATACAAAACCTCTACTCATAAAATCTACATGCCTGAGATGAAAACACACTGGGTAGGGTCAATGGCCAATAAATATTGCACAAGAAATTGTTATTGGTGAACTCATTTCCATAGCAATTGAAACTACCCAGATTCAAACACACAGAGGAAAAAGCTGAAAAGAAAAAAACTGAATGGTGCATCAGCTAACTGGGAGGTAGTCACATATAATTAGTGTCCCACAATGGGAGAAAATATCTGAAGAAACAATGGCTATAAATTTTCCAAATTTATAAAAATGATTACCTACATATCCAATAAGCTCAATAAACCCCAATCACAAAAAAAGTAAAGAAAAAAACATGAAGAAAACTTCACCAGGAAATGTGATAATCCAATTGCTTAAAATGAACAATATAGAAAAAAATGAGGCAGGCAGACACTGAATAAAAGACAAATGACATTCAAGGAAATAAAGATAAAGATAGCACTAAATTTCTTGACAGAAGAAAAAGAAAGCACAAGCTAGAAGGCAGTGGAATAGCGTCATTACAGTGTGGAAAGAAAAAAAAAACAGTGAACCCACAATTTTTTACCCAATGAAAATAACTTTCAAAACAAAGTTTTGAAATACATTTTCAGATAAGGAAAAGCTGGAAAAGTACATCATAAGAAGACCTGCATTACAAGGAATCTTGAAGGTAATCCCTCAGGCAGGACAGTAATGTCAGATAAAAATCTGAATCTAGGGACGCCTGGGTGGCCCAGTTGGTTAAGTGGCAGCCTTCGGCTCAGGTCATGATCCCAGCATCCTGGGATCGAGTCCCACATTGGGCTCCTTGTTCGGCGGGGAGCCTGCTTCTCCCTCTGCCTCTGCGTACCACTCTGTCTGCCTGTGCTCGCTCGCTCTCTCTCTAACAAATAAATAAATTAAAAAAAAAAAATCTGAATCTACGTAAGGGAAGGATAATCACCAGAAATGGTAAATAAGTAAATATAACAATGGTTCTTTACATGTTATTTAAATATATTTCAGAAAAAATGAAATGTTTAAAGTAAAATAATGATATGTGTGGCCTATAGCATATACAAAAAATAAATTTTGTAATGACAATATAACAGTTGTTGGGAAGGAAAAATGAGAAATACTATTAGAAGTTTCTTTTATTTTAGATGAAGTAGTATATCACTGAAACTAGACTGATAAGTTAAAGAGCTATAATGTCCCCTAAAGCAACCATTAAAGTAACACAACACAGATATAGCTAATAAGACAACAAAGAGAAAAAAATCCAGAATCATAAAGCAAAGGAAAATAAAACACAAACAAACAAACAAAAACCCTCAATTGACCAAAAATAAGTCAGGAATAAAGGAAAAAGAACTTTTGGGGCAAATGAAAAACAAACAGCAAGATGGCAAATTTAAAGATTTGTGTAAATCAGAGTAAGTGGTGTAAACACCCTAATTAAAAGCCAAAGATTGACAAACTGGATTTTGAAAACAAAAAAGAGAAAAACAAGATTCGACTACATGTTGCATACAAGACACTCCCTTGGAGTATAGGGACAAAAATGGGTTTAAAAAGTAAAAAAGCAAAAAAGAAGGAAATATAGACCAGGCTACCACTAATGAGAGAAAGCTAGAATGACTATATTAATATCAGATAACTCATAGCAAAGAATATTACCAGGCATGTAGAGGGTCATTTTACAATGCGATGGCAGTAAATTAATATAATGGTATATAATAATCCTGTTTATGCACCTAATAACAGAACTTCCAAATACTTGGGAAATAACCTGATAAAACCGCAAAGAGAAGGAAATCCACAATTAAAATTGGAGATTTCAACATTCCCCCAGGAGTATATAGATAATTGATAGAACAACTAGACAGACAATCAGTAAGGATATAGAAGATTTGAAAAACACTGTAAACCAACCTAACTACTTGACATTTATAGAACACTCACCCAACAAACAGAATATCCATGATTTTCAAGTACAAATGAAATATTTATCAAGACAGATTATAATCTGGCCATAACACCAGTTTTGATAAAATTAAAAGATTCATGTCCTTCAAACTATTTTCTTTAGTTCCAGTGGAAATAAATTAAAAATCAATAATAGAAAGATTGATGGAGAACCCACAAATATTTAAAAACTAAATAACATACTTTGATGTAAACAATGAGTCAAAGTAAAAAAATCTAAAGGAAGATTCCAAAGTATTTTGAACTAAATGAAAATGCAATATATCAAAATTTTGAGATGCCCAAATATGTGATTTGTGAAGTAAAAAGTAGTGAACAATTGATTACACACAGTAGTATGAATTTTAAAATAATTATGCTGAATAAAAGAAGCCAAAGGGAAAAAAGAATATACACAATATAGTCCTAAGGAGGAGAATGGATCAGGAAGGCAGAAGGAAAGACTGCAAGGTGCATGAGGAAATATTTGGGTTTGAAAATATATTTATTATATTGATTTTAGAGATGATTTCATGGATCAGGTGGAAAAACCTGTCAAATTTTACGGTTTGAACATATAGTAAAATATATAGTATGTCAATACAACTCAATACAATTGTTAAGAAAAAAAGAGGAGTACAGCTAATATACTTCACAGATGAGAAATGAATTTTTTAATTCCTCCCGACTGTGAGAAGTAAGTCAAGGTGTTATGGGAACACATAAAAAGGGCAGGAGGCCAAACTTTGGAAAGTCAAGATATCTTCCTAGAGAAATCATACCTATGATCATCTTTAAACACTAGTAGGGGGACGCCTGGGTGGCTCAGTCGGTTAAGCGTCTGCCTTCGGCTCAGGTCATGATCCCAGGGTCCTGGGATCGAGCCCCACGTTGGGCTCTCTGCTCAGCAGGGAGTCTGCTTCTCCCTCTCCCTCTACCTGCTTCTGCTCACTCTCACTCTCTCTCTCTAAAAAAACAAAAACAACACTCGTAGGAAAAGCTCGATGAAAAGGAAAAGAAGGACATGAAGTTTTCCCCTATAGAGAGTCTTGCATAAGCAGAAACCCAAAGGTAAAGGAGAGAATGATTCAATTTAGGAACTTGAGGTAGAGTAAATGATTCTTAAATACAATAATGTAGAGGCAAGGGGGATATATGTGAGTACAAAGATCTATGATAGCGTTATGTTGACCTTGAGGAATTGTAATACACTGAGGCATTCCCTGCTTCAATAAGGTTAAATCACTTTCATCACTTTTCAGTTGTGAACATTTTGAAGCCTTCCACGTTTTTCCAAGATGGCAACCCTATACGGTAAATTTTCTTATAAAACAGACTTTTCAAAGAGCTCCAGTTTTTTTTTTTTTAATATTATGGATAAGAAAGAGCTCAGCATCTTAATTAAGGCAATGTTGTCCCTGATTAACATGAATCCATAAGGTGAGATCCTCATTATCTGCCTACATATTATCAATTTCAAACTTTCCAAAAATTTCCTTTAGCTGAGTCCATATGGATTTGTGGGTTAGCATTAAAAACCACACAAGCTACAACTCCTTTGAGTCCAAAAAAAAATTATTTATCCAGCAAATTGCTATGTGACAGACACAATGCTAGGCACTAAAGAAATATAAAGAAGAAAAATGAAGTCCTTACAATTTGGGAAAAAGCAAACTGTGCTTAATTAGGAGTAAGTATGTGGGCCTAATTTTCCCTTTACTAACCACAAAAGTCAGTGTGCTCTGCTGAACACCAATTTAATGGAATTAGAAATTTGTTTGAAGTCTGAAATTTTCATGGAGTTACCAATTTAGTCACCAAGGGAGTATTCACCCATATTAAGAGAAAGTGGAATGTGACTTGAATTTTGCATCCCGATGACACTGTCTTAAGTACAAAACCCTTTCTGCGAGGTCAAGATTAGAAAGAGTAGGGGCACGGAACAATTTTTCTTATAAGAGCAAGCTCTAGGCGTGTAGGTCTGCTTGATAACAAGGCTTTGATCTTTCTCATTTTGTTAATCTGTAAATCCAATCACATTTGCTGTTGAGCACACAGATCTCATTCCCACTCCTGAGCATGGCATCCCTCTGAACTGCTATATGTCTAGGCAGAAACCTTCCCTAAGAGAATTCATGTTAAGTCTCATGACTTGGATTTATTGTTATAAAATGCAATTTAGTCTTAAAGGGAGACAGGGAGAATATGATAACTACTGTAAGTGTCGTGTATAATTTAGATAGACTGAATCAGTGAACCGCACTCCATTTTCTAACACAGCATAATTATTATATATATTTGTGTGCACACATGTTATTAAAATTTCCACTGGAAAACAAGTGTTAGCAAATTTAACCCACTGTATTGGATTTATAAAGGCTTACAGAATTATAGCAGAAGAGAAACACAGCATTTATAATGGAAAACAGAAACATGTCATTGAACTGGATTTTCAATTAGTTATTAAGAAAATGGAATTATTCAAGGAATGACATTGAGACAACTTACTAGCTCTAAAAAAAGGTCATTACTTCAGTCCTTATACAAAAATCTATTGTCTGTGAATAAAAATTTAGATGCTGGAAATTTGATAAGTGTCATATTGGATATTTAGCAGTGTCAAAAATTGCCCGTAGGATAATTTTTAATTAATAGTGGAATAGAGAAGAAAGAACATGGAAAAATGGATAGCATGGTGGAAATTATTGAAAATATTGCCTATATAAAAATTTTAAACCTCTGACGAGAAGAAAATGTCAAAAAGTCAAATAAAACAACAAAGGGGACAAAAAAAATTAAAAGTCTATCTTTAAAAAGTCAATAATAGGGGCGCCTGGGTGGCTCAGTAGGTTAAAACCTCTGCCTTCAGCTCGGGTCATTATCTCAGGGTCCTGGGATCAAGCCCCGCATCGGGCTCTCTGCTCAGCAGGGACCCTGCTTCCCCTTCTCTCTCTGCCTGCTGTTCTGCCTACTTGTGATCTCTGTCTGTCAAATAAATAAATAAAATCTTTGAAAAAAAAAGTCAATTAATGTTTGCAATATATGTCAAAGAACTAATTTCTTGATTCTACCTAAAAAATCTTGTAAATCAATAAGTAAAAGACAAACCAACTTAAAAAAAATAGGAAAGGAGCCAAGATTATGAATAGGCAGTTGAGGGTGCCTGGGTGGCTTAGTTCCTTTAGCATCTGCCTTCAGCTCAGGTCTTGAACTCAGGGGCCTGGGACTGAGTCCCCTGTGGGGCTCCCTGGTCAACAGGGAGTCTGCTTCTTCCTCTCTCACCCTCTGCCCCTCCTCCCTGCTCATGTGCTTGCTCTCTCTTTCAAATAAATAAATAAATAAAATCTTTAAAATACAAGAATAGGCAACTTGGATAGAAATACAAATAACTCATAAACAAGTGAAATTTTCTACTTTAGTCATATTAAAAGAAATACAAATTAAAATATTAAGATTCCATGTTTCACATATCCAATGAGAAACACTCCAGAGTTCGGTAATACACAGTGTTGGGGATGATGTAGAGAAATAAGCACTATTTGTGGGGGTGTAAATTGAGAAGCTCTTTGGAAGAAAGCGCCTGTATTGACTAAAATATAAAACTGTACATAACTAATCTAACAATCTAAGTTTTCCGAACTTACCTAGTCATGTTCCCACATGCAGAAAGATATATGTAAAAAATTATTACTAGAGCTATATTTTAAAAAGAAAAAATCTGAAAATAACCTTCTATAAATAGGAAGTATTTACAGAAATTGTGTTACCTTTATGAAAAGCAATATGATGCATCTACTAAAGAATGAGCTATATTTGTACGTGTTAAAATGAACAGAACTCAAGATATATCATCAAATGCATGAAAGCAGAAAAAAGCATGTATAAAACATTTATTTTTGCATGAATATCATGAAGCAACAGACTCCTATATCTATATACCATAGCAAAATTTTGAGAGAATACATAGGAAACCGTTGCTAACATTACCTCTCAGAAGTATGATGAGAGCTCTGAGATGGCAGGCAGACCCTTCTTATTGTGTAACTTTTTATACTACTCAGATTCTTTTTATTGTATGTACATGTTATGTTTATATAATGAAAATATTTTAAAAATATCATTGCACTGAAGATTTTAAATTTGATGACAGAATAATCGTATCCATTGGTTAAGTGCTTGTGTCAAACACTATGTTATGTGTTTTTAAAATGCTATTTCTAGACTTCACCACTACTATGAAATAGTAGTTATTTCTATCTTTATTAAATGTTTAGTAAAAATTCACATAACTGATAAATGCTAGATTTACTCCATTCAAAATCTCATTAACCAAATGAGTTGGAAGTTTGGATTTTTAAGGACCAGTACCTAGCACATTTGTGAAAATAGAAATAATTTGCTATCTTCCTGAAGCTTTATTGGCTCATTATTTGATTTTTAAAATGTTCATGGGAAGGAGAGATGACTTCTAATTCTATTATGATACCACAGCTGATAATGGTCGAGTTCTTCTGTCATCTATAACACCAGGTAAAATAGATATTTTTTTAAGTTTTGTACAATAGGCAGAATAAAACCAAGACTACCAAAAAAAGGAAACAAATGACATGAGCCTCATGATTGTCCTAGTGTTCTGCTCAGAGGCATGCTCTTGTTGCTCGCACCTAGAGCTGGAGCCAAGAAGAGCACAAGTATCTTGCTGAGGTAGAAAGAGATGAGTTTGGAGATACTGTGAGAGACTGGAATTCACAAGCAGGGTATTAGAAAGAAGACAATGGTGCAGAAAAAGAGAGCTCTAGATGATGGTATCAAACTCCCATTTAGTCTTTGGCTGAATACTAAGCTCCACAGCATTGGGTGAGACTCTGAAAGGCCAAGCAGAAAACAATTACCACGGATCTGAGAAGTCAATGGAGATTTCAGAGTTTGAGTTCCAACCACCCAGAGAAAAAGACTTCGTTGAATACCACAGATAATTGGCACTTTAGAAAGGCCACATCTCAAGATTAGAGCTCTTTTAGCCTAACCCTAGCAAAACTTACAGACAAGTCTCAAAATTGTCAAGCTGATAAATAAGTAATAACAGCCTGAAAATAAAAAACTTAGCTTTCTTTAAACAAGACAAAATATGGCTTCTACAACACCTAGAATTGAATAAAACATGAGACATGCAAAGAAACAGAAAAACCTGACTCATAATCAGGAGAAAAATCAATTATATAAGGAGATACAGAAATGACAAAAATATTGGAATTAGCTGACCTAAAGCAGCTACTATAAATATACTCAAGCACTTAAAGAAACACATGATCATAAGGAGGGAACAGATAAAGGATTTGATTTAAAAAAAATGGAAACTAAAAAAATACAAAATTTTTGATTGAAAATATAATACCTGAAAAAATTCATTGGAGAGCTTATCAGTAAATTATAAACTACAGAAAAAAATATATCAGTGAAACTGAAGTCAGGAAAATAGAAATTGTTCAAAGTGAGATAGGGAGGGGAAAAAAAGAGAATCTCAGTGATGGAAAGAAATAACGGTTGATTTTTTTCAGTTTCCATGAAAAACAAAAACTCATGGTTCCAAGGTCCAACAAGCCCCAAGCAAAATAACAAAGAAAATCCCACCAATATACATCATAATCAAAATGTTACAAAACAACAACAACAAAAAGTCTTTAAAGTAACAACCAAGATGAAAGGAAATAATAAAGATGACAGCAAAAAGTCATAAAAGAAAACAGAGATAATTAACACAGCCAAAGTTGGTTCTTTGAAAACAAATGAAATAAATGCTTAGAGAAATTAAGAAAGAAAAGATAAAGTGTATTATCAATATAAGAAATGGACAAAAGCACATCACTCTATATAGTACAGACATTAAAAGGAATGTAACAGAATTTAGAAAAACTTAATGCCACTAAATTTGAAAACTTCAATGAATTGGATAAAAGTTCTTGAAAAACATAGCCTATCATGTGCACCTGGGTGGCTCAGTTGGTTAAGCCTCTGCCTTCAGCTCAGGTCATGATCTGAGGGTCCTGGAACTGAGGCCCAGGTCAGGCTCCTTGTCCAGTGGGGAGCCTGCTTCTCCCTCTCCCTCTGCTCCACCCCACCACTCATGCTCTCCCTCTGTGTCTCAAATACACAAATAAGTTCTTTAAAAAAATAACCTATCTATGGAAAGAGCCCAGACATCTATCTATAGATGAATGGATAAAGAAGATGTGGTGTATAACTACTATGGAATATTATGCGGCCATCAAAAATGAATCTTGCCATTTGCAATGATGTGGATGAACTATGGGGTATTATGCTAAACAAAATAAATCAGAGAAAGAGAATTGTCATATGATTTCACTTACATGTGGAATTTGAACAACAGGACAGAGGATCATATGGGAAGAGAGGAAAAAATGAAAAAAGATGAAACCAGAGAGGGAGATAGACTGTAAGAGACTCTTAATCTCAGGAGACAAACTAAGGGGTTGCTGGAGCAGAGCGGGGTAGAGGAATGGGGTGGCTGGGTGATGGACACTGGGGTGGGTTGTGGTGACTACTGTGTATTATGTAAGACTGATGAATCACAGAACAATACCCCTGAAACAAATACATTATTTGTTAATAATGACAAAATAACAACCTATCAAATTTTATGCCAAAAGAAAATCTGAATAATCTTTATGTACTAAAGAAATTTAATTTATAGGCATACATAAATTTCCCACAAAGAAAGTTATAGGCACAGATGTATTCTCTGGTAAATTCTAAGAAATAATTAAGGAATAGGGTAATCTTACACAAAATCTTTCAAAAAGAGGCTTCATTGTCTGATACCAAAATCAGATAAAAAATTTATAGTCAAAAACCTATCAAAGACCAATATCCTTAAGAATGTAGGTTTAACAATCCATTGCAAAATATGAATAAATCAAATGCAGATACATATAAAAAGATAATACATCAAGAACAACTTAAATTTTTCCCAGGACTGCAAGTTTGATTTACATTAAAAAATATTGATATAATTGAACCTATCAGAATAAAAGGGAAAAAATCATATAGCCATTTCCAAATAAAAAATAAAATATATAACAAATTAAAAATTTTAAAGGCAAAATTCCATATTCATTTATGAAAAAACTCTCAGTACACTGAAGTAAAACTAAGTTTTCTTTTTTTTTTCTATTTTATTTTTTTCAGGTAAACTAAGTTTTCTAAAGCTTAGAAAGAGCATCTGTAAAAAAAAAAAAAAGCCACAGTTAGCATCATTCTTTTTTTTTTTTAAGGTCTTACTTAACTTTCAGTTAGTTAACACACAATGTAATACTAGTTTCAGGTGTACAACATAGTGATTCAACATGTCTATATTACACCTGTTGCTCATCACAAGTGCACTCCTTAATCCTCACCTATTTAACCCATCTCTCCACCCACCTCCCTTCCAGTAACCATCAGATCATTCTCTATAGTTAAGAGTCTGCTTCTTGGTTGACCTCTTTTCTCCCTTTGCTCAATTGTTTTGTTTCTTAAATTCCACATATGAATGGAATCATATGGTATTTGTCTTTCTCCTTCTGACTTATTTAACTTAGCTTCATACTCTCTAGCTCTATACGAGTCACTGCAAATGGCAGAATTTCATTCTTTTTTATGCCTGAGTAATATTCCATAGTATACATTATACCACTTCTTTTTTATCTATTCATTACTCGATGGACACTTAGGCTGTTTCCATAATTTGGCTATTGCAGATAATGCTGCTATGAACATCAAGGTGCATGTATCCCTTTGAATTAGTATTTTTGTATTCTTTGAAGTTAGCATCACACTTTTTTAAAAAGATTTCATTTATTTATTTATTTATTGACAGATGGAATGAGAGAGCACAAGTAGGGGAATAGCAGAGGGAGAGGTAGAAGCAGGCTCCCCACCAAGCAGGGAGCCCAAGGCAGGACTGGATCCCAGGACCTTGAGATCATGACCTAAGCCGAAGGCAGATGCTTAACCAACTGAACCACCCAGGTGCTCTTGGAATCAGCATCATTCTTAATGATGAAAGAGTGAATGCTTTGTTATTAAGACTGGGAATGAAGCAAGGATGTCTGTTCCCACCATGTTTATCCAACATGGTATTAGAGATTCTAACTAATACAATTAGTCAAGAAAAAGAAATAAAGACAGAATATTTGAAAAGATGAGTAAAACTGTCTTTATTCACAGACAACATCTTATTTATGTAGAATATCCTAAGGGAGCTATGAAAAAAAGTCCCTATCAGAACTACTAAATTATAATTATTAAATTGTATTTAAATTAAAGTATGTTTAGAATGACAAAGTAAATTATAATTAATTATTAAGTGTATTTAGAATTACTAAAGCATAATTTGGAAGGTCATAGAATGTAAAATTAATAAAAATGTGTGGATATGTACAGAGATGATTAAATATATAGTGATAACCAATTACATTATTCATATATCTTCTCCTATGGCCCAGCCTTTGCCCCTTCCTTTGTTGATGGCTTTGTTGAGCTCTCTCTTTCCTTTGCATAAGATTTTTCACATGCCTTTAGGTAAAAAAGGAAAAATCAGCAAAACACAGTAACATATTCAATGTAGTAAGTGATTCTAGAAACTACAATTCTACAATATTAATATAGTTTTAGTCAAACCATGAGTCAAAGGACTTTAATGCTTAGTTATAATTATTAATATCCCAAAATCCTTTTTATAATACAATGGTACTTTTAAGATTCTTAGAGTGAGTGTAGTTCAGGTAATTACCTTATTCTGGAATGATTTACTGTTTAAGTTGAATATATGGAAACTGTTCTTCCCTTAAAGTCCCTGATCTTATGTGCCTATTTATTAACTCCATTGCAAGTCAGCATATCTGTTGTTCTGCTGGAGTGCAGGGGAATGAATGCTTTAGCGGCCTTGGGAAATATGCTTGCAGGCTGATGTTTATAGAGCTGTTGTTGATAAAACTTTAGTGAGGCTAGTGAAAGGATAAAGGTCTTTAGGGAAAAGATTTTACTTTCCTTATGGGATGTTGAGCTCCAAATTCTCCAAAACAATCTGGAAAAGGAAATGAGAGCCTCATGAATTTTTGTGGAGTCTGGGAACAAAATAGGCTTGACATTTTCAGCATTTAATTGAGACCATATTATGTGCCAGGCCTGTGCAAAGTTCAGAAAAACATAGATAAGTAAGATAAAAACTTTGCTCTGAGTTATCTTGTCTAAACTGGTTTTCAGTCTGGTACACATGACCCACTTGGGAAGTTTAATAAATATTGATGAAGGGACACACTTTAGACTAATTTAAGATTTTAGAGTAAGTGCAGCTCAGGTAATCACAGTATTTGGGGATATTACTGTTTAAGTTGAATATGTGGAAACTGTTCCTCTCTTAGAATCCCTGATCTTACATGTCTATATATTAACTTCATTCCAAATCAGCTTATCTTTTGTTGGGAGTAAAGATCAAACATGTAATTTTAAAGCATTTCTGTTCATTCTAATGTGTGGACAGGATTTACTGAGAGTGAAGGTACAAGCAAGCTAGAGGAAGTGGAGCTAGAGCCTTTTCAAGAAAACTGTGATTTAGTTGATGTTGGATATAGAGAAAAACTATGCATAAATTTTGAGGATTCAAAGAAGTCAGTTCAAAATGAAATGAGAGTTCTAGAGAGTACAGCAGAAAGGATTTGGATGGGAATCAATAAAGGATGGGTATTTGGGCAAAATGCGTGAGAGAAGATGAAGGGATGAGACAGGAGAAAATACCAGAGGTTCTTCCCCAAACGCACCACCATTTTTTCCCCGTTTTCCTCTTCTTCTTCTTTCACCCTTGGTAACAGAGAGTCTGAGGACATAGGAGAGATTAAAATTAGATGAATATTGGGAACAGTGAATTCTAGCTGATTTATCAGACAGAAGGTAACATTTAGAACAAGAAAACTTGCTGATAAAGATAAATATTCAAAAAGGGAATAATACCACCTCTAGACACTTGCTGAAATGTTATTTGTTGATGTTTTCTGAGCAAGCTTACTGTATCATGGCCTGTCAAGACAGTAAGTGCTCTTACAATTTTGTTTTCTATCCAGATGGTGTGGGGAGTCTTGGAGAACCTGTGTATTCCTTGGCAGCTCATGGGTGTCAATTTTTACACCATGACAAGGTTAGCTGAGGACAAGGATAAGCTTTGGGACCTTTGCATACGCTGTTTTTTTTTCTCTAGAGATTCTAGTTTACTCCCATCTTCTGGCCCTTTTCTCCCAGGTAAGTCCAGTCTTTCATAACTCCTCTCAATTTTCCTGTCTTCAGGTAGACTAATCCTAACACACCTGACCAGGTCTATTATTCTGTTACCCAATGTCAGTCTCCTGTATACCTCCTCTTTTTATCTCAGTTGCCATTGCCATTTGACTTCTATTTTTTTATAATTGTTTTTATTTTTTTATAAACATATAATGTATTATTAGCCCCAGGGGTACAGGTCTGTGAATCGCCAGGTTTACACACTTCATAGCACTCACCATAGCACATCCCCTCCCCAATGTCCATCACCCCACCCCCTTCTCCCGACCCCCCTGACTTCTATTTTTAAGGTAGTTCTTTATTATTATAAGTCTTTCTTCATAGACGAAAGCTTCATGGCATAGTGACCATGTCTGTTATGCTTACCATATCTTTACATTTAGCTCACTGTCTCTACAAGGGCTCAGTAAGTATTTGCCAAATGAATAAAGGATGACCATTAGGAAGAAGGGAAGGAGGTGAAAGAGAGAGACAAAGCTGTTGCAGTGATGGGCCAACTGAGATTTTGCCAGAAAGAAAGTTTTGTTTTGGTATTGTTTTCAAATAATCACTCTTTACAAGAGGGAAGCCTAAACAAATCATGCAACTAACATCATGACTTTTGGCAAATATATCCTATATAAACTTTTTTTTTTCACTGTAAGAGGTTGCGGTGGAGAGGTTATACTCTGGTGTTCTGGTGTATCAAGAAAGAGGCTCTAATGGAACTCACAGGGGAATCCATGAGCCCTGGATGAGTCAGTCCTCTCTGCCATTAAGACATTGGGATAGGGAAGACTGGTGGTGCCCCTTTCCTGATGCTAGTTGTCCTAAAACTTTCCTTCCTACCAAAGTATATAGCAATGAAGATACAGGAATTTTTCTGGATATAGTAGTAGTGGGAAACGTGTGCATAGTGCTGTATAGTTCATACAAAATTTTACAGCTGCTCTCTTTTTTTAATTATTCCAAAGCTCTTCAAATAGCCATTATTAAGAAATGGAAACAGGCTTAGGGAAGTTATTTTTGCTAAAGTTATTTAGCTAGCAAATGTCATTTTCCAAACTTTTACAAGACCCCCTCCCACCTGTGCCTTTCATCTGCATTTAAAAGGCACTCTTTTCCAATGCATAAGAGTCCTAGAAACCTATAGCATTTTATAGGTAGAAAGAATCTTAGGGGCCACCCCTCCATCTCTGTACCCTGTACAGTAATCCCTGACACTGTGTTTATGAGTTTCCATCCTGTTTTATTTGAATATCCAGGCAATAGGCACTTTATTCTTTCCTTGGGCTGCCCACTCATTATTGATGGATCTAATTATTATTGCCTCCATACAAATGTCTAGTACCAGTGAATGTACATTGATACTCCAACTCCTGTGTAAGTGTTAGTGACAATATAATCGTTCCTGAGAGTATTTTCATTTAAAAAAAAATCTTCCAGAACACAAAATACTTTAACATAGCAAAAAATATAGAAGAGTAGTAGCAGGGATCAGTAGACCAATAAGGGTTCTATTAGGGTCCTACTGCCCTCTGGAGCCTCTCAGTCCTTAGTACATAAGGAACTCCTAGTCTGTCTTATGACCTCATCCCTAGCACCTTCTCTTGCCACCCTATCTTAGTTACACACTCATCATGGTGGAAAGTAGAAAAAGAAATTATTACCATACCTATTAAGGTAAGGGCCACTTAAGAACCTAGAAATGTACCTGGGAACTAGTGAGAAACTAGCATTCCCCATCCTACTAAACTGTTAGAAAATGGGCAGCACAGAAAAAAAAAAAAAGTATGCCTTGTTAGAAGCCTTGAAATAAGAAATGCTGAAAAATTGCATGGTAGTGTATTCATTGATTTAGTCCTTCAACAAATGTTTATTAAGCACCCAATTAGTGCCACACGTTAAATATGGTGTTGAGGATATAATGATGAACAAAACCGGTCACGCCTCTGTGGTTGCAGAGTACACAGTCTAGAAGGGAGACCAGATACTCATTTTAAAAATTAGAAGCAAATGTGAAATTATACCTGAGATTTGTAGTCTCAAAAAGTGATTTTTGCATGTTGAGAAGATTCAGGGAAAGTGAAACTCAGGGAAAGTGGAAGAAATCTGAGGATTTGATTTATCTGATATATGAAGAAGACTAGAAGCATATTATGAAAAAAGTGGAGGGCAGGGGTATGGGAAAGTTTTTCCTTCCATAAAGGTAGCAGCATGTTCAAGAGCCTCATATTGGTTGGAACATGGTACATTTGGGAAATGAAAGAGTAGTGCATTTGGAGAACAGAAATTAGTATGGCCTGATGAGGCCTTTTCTTGGTGGAATTCAGATGATCATTTCATCTTGACCCAATTTTTACTGTCTCTATTGAGTTGGTAGTTCTCGGGGGTTATTCATCTCTCCAGTTGAGTAGCTGGGATCTCTCTCTGTTTCATTCTCTCTCCCTCTCTCACCTCTGGGAACCATAACGTAGGTCCATAGACAAAAAATAAGGATCTTTCAATCCTGAGATAAAAAATAGATATTATTTCTAGTTCCAGTCCTTATAGATTCATGGTGGCTGCCTGTAATCATATTATGACAGGGATTCTGAGTCATGTCTTTATCAAGTCCCATTTCCTCCTTCTCCTATGCTCAGTCTCTAACTCAGTTCTAATGTTTGACTACTCTACTTTCCTCCTTTGTCTTGGGAACCAAGAAAATCTATGTTCTATTGATGCTAGAAAGTACTTTGAGATACACTTTCCTCTTGTGCATTAACAGTGAAAGTGTCCATTAATGGCATTTACCCTGGCAGGTGGTTCTGCCTTGAGTGAATTCTAGAGCTATTTCTTACTTTTCAGCTCTTAAAAACAATTTCATATGGACTGGTGCTTTGCAAATCCATGCACAACTTAGGAAAATCCGTACATTTGCTTTAGAAATTTGAAAGGAAACCCTTCCATTTATCAACATCTCTACTGCTTTTCAGTTTCATTAAAGGAGAACAACAACAAACCTACAGAATAAATAAAAAACACCTATCTTGACACTATTCAATATTAACTTCAAGACCTTTAGGTTTTTAAGCTCTGGGAAATCTGGCCGCAGAACTTCATTTCACATATCGCATGCTACCCAAGAAAATGAAATATTTAGAAGCTAGAGATTGCTGGAGGCATGAAAAATACCAGTGTTTGCAAAAACTTATAATAGTAAAATATTTACAGTCTTCCCAAATGGAATATTAATAAAAGTATCAGCAGGTAGAGCTTTGGGGTCAGAGCTGAAGTTATATTGGCTGTTCCATGATTTTTGACATATGGGAGAAATTACCAAGAATGATGCCAATTTTTATTTATGGTTTATGTTAGTCTTTGGGCAAGGCTAAAGAATTATTTTAAATGAATATTGGCATACGTTCATTCTGTTTACTTTAAAGGCATTGAACTTCCCAAATGATGAAAAAATATACCCTTCCAAGCTATAGAGTAACTCAGATGTCTGTACTTAAAAGACAAAAGGAAGATCAGTAAGATTGGCTACAAATAAAAGATATATATTGAGTCTTTCCACAAGCATGTAAACTGTTAATGAATCTCTAGTGCCTGATGTAGAGTAAGATAAAAACCAACCTGGATGCATAGCAGAGGAATATGCTAGTTCTGTTGAGTGCCTAATATGTGCCTATTTGCTGCATATTTTGTACACATTAGGCTCTTTAATATTCACAAAGAAACTTCATACAGGCAATGCCAGCCTGGATTACAAAGGAGGAAATTGAAGGCCAATAGGATAAGTCACTTGCAAAACATGCACATCGGAGATTTGAACCGATGTCTGTCTGACTTAGAGATGCCTTCTCTGTTTTCTACAGCCTAGAAGTATTGATTGAAAGGACAACCAATTCTCTGTACTTTTTCTGTTCCCTAGCTCAACACCCACAGGACACCTTTGCTTTGGAAATTTTTCAGCAACCATTTTTGAGATTAATGGAGACTTGGAGGGTCCAACTCTTCTGTCATAACTCTCGGGAGAGAGCAATATGTTTGATGTAATGTGTCTGCACCCAATTTGAAATAGTTTTCTTTCTTCCAGATGTGTTGACCCAGATTCCAACAAACACTCTCTCCTGATTTCAAATCAAATATTACCTCCTCATAATGTATCACTTTTGGTACAGACATCTTGGGGTCTAGAGTATGAGACCCTATTAAAAGAGTGTCTGGAGGAGGATTTAATGGCCCCTTCACATGGTCTCCTTTTAAATGTCTGGGTGGAAATGGAAGGTCATAGAGCTTGTGACTCAGTAGTGGTCACACAGCTGGTGAGTGTCTGAACCAGGATTTTAATTCAGATCTTTCTGATCTTAATCTCTTATTCCTTTTTGTCAATTCCTAATAGTAGGATTCACTCTTATACTTTCTTGTATTTTCCTAAGTATTTGGTATAGGCTTGATTACATGGCATCTATCTAAATAAATAATATTTTGGGGGGTGCCTGGATGGCTCAGTTGGTTTGGCATCTGACTTTGGCTCAGGTCATGATCTCGGGGTCCTGGGGTTGAGCCCCACCTCAGGCTCCCTGCTCAGCACAGAGTCTGCTTCTCCCTCTCCCTCTGCCCTTTCCCCTCTCCCCGCTAAATAAATAAATAAATAAATAAAATCTTTAAAAAAATAAAATAAAATAGCTCCAATCATTGAACCACAGCCAAGGACTCAGGATCCTCCTCCTTGAGCTCTTTTACATCCCAACAAATCTATCCCCTCCCTCCCTCTCCCACTACCGTCTTCTGTAGTCCATTTCCACAGAAGAAAAGGAATCCTATCATATTTCCGCTATCCAGAATCTCCACTCTATTTTTTTTAAAGATTTTATTTATTTATTGGACAGATGGAGATCACAAGTAGGCAGAGGGGCAGGCAGAGAGAGGGGGAAGCAGCCTCCCCGCTGAGCAGAGATCCCAATGTGGGGCTCAATCCCAGGACCCTGGGATCATGACCTGAGCTGAAGGAAGAGGCTTTAACCCACTGAGCCACCCAGGCACCCCACAGAATCTCTACTCTTTTGACCCTTTTGCTGATGCAAGGAAAGGTGATTATCTGCCTCCTCCTGCCGCTGAGGATTATATCCATATAAGAATTCAACAGAGAAATGGCAAGAAGACCCTTACCATTGTCCGGGGGACTGCTCAGTTATGATAAAAAGAAATGAGTAAGGGTGTTTAAAAAAAAATTTGCCTGCAGTGACACTGTAATTGAGCCGCCAGAATATGGAGAAGTAATTTAGCTACAGGATGACCAGCGCAAGAACATATGCCAGTTCCTCATAGAGACTGGACTGGCTAAGGAGGACCAGCTGAAGGCTCGTGGGTTTTAAGTGGTTTTGGCTCACTGAAGCTTAAGTGAGGATCTCCTTGCAATCAGTAGAATTTCCCTTCTGTCCCTTATCACAAGCTTAAAACCCTCACAGTTTGTATAATGTAACCATCTGAGGTCTGCTTTTAACTTGGACTAGTGTAACTCCTTCATGCAACAAACTGAAAAGAGTCATAAAAAAATAAAAATAAAATAAATAATATTTTCAAAAAGCTATCTGAATTATTAACTGACTTTCAAAATAATAAGCAGGCTTAAATCATTTAGAAGGAATAGAGGAAGAAAATAACAAGTACAAAGGCCCAAATAGGTGTGAGGGAATAGTGTGCACAAGAAATGTTCCTTTTGAAGACTTCATTTGTACCTTAATTTATAGCATTCATCATACTCTGCTATACATTTATAATAATGAGTCTATCTTCTCAACTAGGTTGTCAGCATGTTCCATGCTTCATTTCTGCATAATCCAAGTGACCAGGACAAAGTAGACTTTCTCACTCTTCTTACTGCATGGGTTGGAATTACAGATGTATGCCAAAGCTGGGTAGTGAACACTACCCTCTCCTGAACCTGGGCGGTACTGTAGGAGTATGAGCTTTTGAGTTAAGGAGATTCTCCATTATCTAGATGTGTGCCTTAGTTGATCAAATGTGAAATGGAGCTAATAATACTTTGCTTGCTGAGTGGTTGAGAGAACTCAGAGAGAAATGAAAAACTTAGCTAGGTTGCCCATCATAAACTTGAATGAAACAAATTTCAGGGTCCCTATCATGCCCTCTTTTCTTGCTCCTCAAAGCAAAGGCTTGAGTCTGGCTCTCACTGAGCCAAATTGTCCTCTCTCAGCATCCCATGCAGGGACTGCAAGCCTGCATTCCCTATAATCATTTTTCATCTCCCAATTGGCTACTACATTTGACTCTAAGAATAGAGCCATTTTGAAGTGTTTCTCCCCTACCCCATCATCTGTGCTCTGTTTGACTCTTATCTAATATGGACAGGGATGTTGCATGCCTTCAACTTAGCTACTACTCTCTTAAGTCAAACAGGCTGCTTTCTTTCCAGGTCCCCACTAGAGCAATTCACCCCCAGTTCATACCTGAGGGTGCCTTTATTGTTCTCTTTAAATAAACTCATTCTATTCTCCAAGCAGCCATTTCTTTTGAACTCTATCAACCCCACAAAATGAGACTAGAGGCTGCTGGCAAGACAGTACATTTCTTTTGCAGAAATTGAAACAATTTTATACATTGATAACTGGTGGCTGCTCCAGGAGACTCACTTATAATCAGAGCTACCTAATCCTTTCTTCTTTGCAAAGAAAGGAAATTCAATATGTTTATGGTTCTAGCTCTTTCATAATACTAAACATTTTATCTATATTACCTTCCCAGCAGCTATGCTGAGTTACATATACGTATGCATATACATATTACAAATGTAATATATACATATATGTTACATATATATATGGGTATATACATTTTATATATTCACATATGTATCCTGGTCCTCCATATCTTCCAGTACAAAATGCAGGCCAAGTATGAGCTCCCACTTTCTCCTCATGCAATTCCAGATGTGGGTTGTATGCAGGAATGAGATGGAACCCATAGGAAAATGAAAGCATCACTTTAAAATAAAATCTATTTAGTCTTAGGCAATATACTTAATTTCTCCAGCTTGACTTCCTTATATGTACCATAAATAGCCTAAATTACATGATCTCTGAAACCTTTTCTAGTCTTAAGATTCCATGATTTTATAGGTTTTTAGATTATGTAAAGTTATGTAAGAATATATAAAAATGATTCTCTCTATAATCCCACCTGACTGTGAGCTCCTAGAAGTCAGGTACTTTTTCCTCTTCACTTTTCTGTATCTAATACCTAGAGTAATGTCCTGTACATACAAAGTCATTAACAAATATCTGTTAAATGAATAAAAAATATAATATTCTATTACTCATAATTTATATGTTTAATATAGTTATTATAGCCAATAAATACTCATTATGCCTTTAATATTATGAAGTTCTATAAGTTAGTGGGACTTTGGAGGAAAGATATTGTATCTGTCCTTAAGTACAACATATTCTGGCAGCAAAAATAATAGAAAAACAAATACACACACAGAGTACAGAATATTGTCATGTATGAGGTTAATATGATATAGGAGAACGATTATGAGCTTTGGAGTCAGAACAATGTGGATTCGAATCTAGACGCTGATATTTAGCTACTCTGTCAGCTTGGAAGGCTCACTTGGCTTTTCTGTATGCTTCTTTTACAAAATTAGAGATTATACTTCTGTTTCAGAAACGTTATGAGGATTATACTGTATGATACATGCAAACCACTCACATTGCGGGTGCTCAGAAATCCCATCATTATTAATATCACTACCAATGCACACACAGTTGGGAAAAAGTCTAGTCTGAACAAGTTAGGAATAGCTTTTCAGATGAGTGGATCTTGAGCTGATTCTTGAAAGATAAGAGGAAATTAAGCAGGAAAGAGTAGATCATTTATCCAGGGCAGAGGAAAGAGCACATGCATTTTGGGAAGTTGTAGGTGTTGGTGGCAAGTAGTTCTGTTCGGCTCCAGCAAAGTGAAAGTTACCCGCAGGAATCTTTACGAGAGCAGTCGGAGGCCGGGGTGCGCTCAGGGGCTCCTCTGCCTGTGTCTTCTTTCTTCCTTCTGTACTTACTGGGCAGAGGCCACCGCAGTGATTTCCTGACCTAACAACCAAGAGTACTTTCATTTTCAGAAAAACATAAGGTCATATTCTTTTTACACATATATTTTCAGACTTTGGAAACTATTGTTGGTAAGGGGAAAACAAAGCTATTAGTGAGTGCTGTGTTCTGTGTGGTTTTCCCTTTAGAGCTACATGAGAGCTAATTAGGGAGAAATCTTTTCCTTAAAGTAGTGTTGTCTACTTCGAGCACTGCAACCCTGTACTTGCAGACAGCACTAATTGCTAGTGGTTATCTCCCTGGACGTAGCCCTTGTCTTCATTGTCCTTTTGTTCTATCAGTTGGATGGTGCAGTACTTAATTCCACCTGTCAGGCTACTAATGCATGGGACTAAGTATTTGAGAAGTTAGTTCTAATATATTACATGTGGGACAAAGTAATCTTTGAAACAATCCAAGCCTCTTTCCTCCTCCTTCCCTTATAGCAATGCTGGGTCTTATTCCTTACATGATGCCAGATGTGAGGAAGGAGTAGGTAGGGAAGGCTCTTCTCTGAACACCTTGCTCTTAAAGGTTTACCAGAAGGCAGCTGATGAAGAAGGGAAAGCACAAGTTTGTGTAGCAGTGATGCTTTTACATGCACGATCTATTCATTCCTCCTAATCTCCCTTCAAGGTGTGCATTCTAATCCTCATTCAACAAAGAGAGAACTGAGGGTCAGAGAGACTAAGCAGTATGTTCACGGTCACAAAGATAGTGGTAGGACCGGTATTCAGACACAGGCTGTCTAACTCAACAGCTGATACTCTTTTCATTATCACAGTACTGTCTCCTTTCCCTGGCTGTTCACAACGTACTGTATTTCATCAATTACGAGACACACTTTTTGTTTTTGTTTTTGTTTTTGTTTTTAATGTTATGAGCCTATCTGAAATGGACACCCATAGTATGCTACAGTTGCTGTTAGCAAAAGAGAGTTATATGTCATTGCCCGTGTGTGCACAAACTTGGGTGTTGTTCTTAAAGCACAATTTAATGATGGCAGTCTACTTGATGCAAGTCACTTAAGGAACATTTAGTGAAAGGATGGGTCTTAGTTGTTTTCTGAAAACCTTCCCTCATACCATTGCTACCATTATGACATGTAGAATGAGAGTCTGGAGCTTGGGAGAAAATCTCAAAGATAATATCAGAAATGTTGCATCACCAACGCCCTTGATGGCACAAGAATATTGTACAGAAAAGCAGTAATTACAAAGATTCTTAGACCAAAGTTACTGAGAATAGTCAAACTGGTTGTGCTCATATTGCTACTATATTTTTGCTTGTATTACTATGTTCCTTTATTTTCTTATTTTGTAAATTGCTATATGCTAAAAATGTATGTTTGAAACAGACTCCACATGGTCCTCGGATTCATTCATGAGTTTGCTGTCTCACTTTAGCCAGATTTGTTTCCCATAACAAGTCTGGCTATGACAAAACTAGCCACCATGTTTTTGACATTCTATTGTCTTCCAGTGGTGTGCTGCAGCATAAATTATATGCTTTAATCCTAACAACAATCTTGTCAAGTAGTTATTATCTTCCTGATTTTACAGAAGAGGAAATTAGAATTAAAGAGGTTATATAATTTGCCCACGTTCCTACCGCCAGGAAGAGACCGGATTTTTAACCCAGGGTTTTCAGACTTAACGATCCTGCTGTTAAATATCACAATCTATTATTTTTCAAAAATTTTCTGGACATGACCCTTGAGGTACAGCACTTTGCAGAGCACATGCAAGTACTCGTCAGTTTCTGGCCAATTAAATAACAAATTTCTGTTTTGCCTGCTGGAGCAAGAAGACAAGAGTGGCCAGAGCAACAGTGAGTGATTAAGACTCCCAGCTTTTTTACAGCACAGGGGGATCAGGCAGACTGTGGAGTCAAACATTCCTAGGTTTGAATCTCTAATATGCCACTCATGGACCGCAAGAACTTGGCAAGTCATGTAGCCTCTCAGAGTCTCATTTTTATGTAAAAGGGGTATGATAATCACAAGTCAGCTGGGTTTTTGATTGCCTTAGAGGAAATGATGAATGTGATTTTGTCCATTTAGCACACTGACTAGCGCAGAGTCACCATGGGGAGACAGTTCTCTTTTCCCTTTTCATAGAGTTAGTTTTGGGCTGAGTATCTCAGTCTAATTTTAGTCTTAGTCCTTTTTATTCAAGAAAGTTAAACTGGCTAAGGAAAATTATTTTCTATTTCATCTGCTCCCAAACTGGGT
Organism: Martes martes; assembly: GCF_963455335.1. Lineage (NCBI taxonomy): Eukaryota > Metazoa > Chordata > Mammalia > Carnivora > Mustelidae > Martes > Martes martes. The sequence goes on along the minus strand of NC_137898.1, from coordinate 72,446,066 downwards.
GGTGCATGTAATCTTTTATTTATTCAATACATATTCATTCAGCACAGTGATAGGCCATACGGTGGGCCGGTCATCAATATAAAAAGAAAAAAAAAAGCAAGAGTTTGGCATCAAGGTGTTTTGTGAGAACCCTGGCTCCTTCACATGGTATGCTTGTGGACAATCAGCTCATTATTCTGAACCTCACCTTGTTTATATAAAGTGAATAATAGTGTCATTTCTCCAGGGCAGCTGTAAGGATTGGGAGAGTTAATGTTTTCCACTAAGAGTTAGTGTAATAGCTAGTACCTCTGACCTTGACAGTCTTGGGTAGAATCGAACCACCAGCCAGAATCAAACTAGTTGCACTAGTTGCAAACCAACTGATCAAATGTTGGCAAATGCTTAACATTGGGCTTTCTGGTCGGGGGTGGGGGGACGGTGGGGCGGTGGGGAGGGAATCTCTGGTGTGGCGGCTGATGATTTCCATGGTGTAAATCTTTCAGGCAGCTCCAGTGCACCACTCGCTGACGCTGTTTCTCTTGCCTGACCTTGACAGCATGCAGGCCCCTCCCTTGATTTCCCATGTAAGGTAGCATAGTCCCAGGTTCCGGGGATTTGAGAGTGGAGATCTTTAGGGACCTTTTTTTTTTTTTGGCCTACCACAACTGGCATCCATTTATTATGTTTTCTATGCGTTACCTTATCCTCTCAGCAACACCACTGTGTGCAGACTCTTATCCCCATTTTGCAGATGAGGAAACTGTGGCTCAGAGAGGTGAACTTGCCAAAAGTGACCTCGCCAGCCAGCATTTGACAGGTTTGAGCTGAAGTCATTTAATTCTCAAGTCTGTGTTCTTGTCCATCTCCCTCTGTTGTCTCCACCGTCAAGGATTCAGTAAACCAGCTCCCTGGTTTAGTAGAGAATTTCCATGGAAACCCGTGATTGCTGTGGTGGTGGTTGTGGTGGTGGAAGATTTATCCTGAGGTGCATGGTGTGATTTAGAATGGATGCTAAAAGCAAAAATTGATTCGGGGAGGGGCATATCTGGTCAGTGGTGACATCCCCCCTTCCCACCCAGTCACTAGAGTAAATCCACTAAGACTGTTTCTAGGCTTTTGCTAGGGTGATTTCATGAAGCTTTGTCCACCACAGTCACCCACAGAAAAACAAATGTAAAAAAAAAAAAAATCAGTGGAAATTAAATGAATTCTCTCCAAATAGCCTTATTAGAACTTGAAGCTGTCTTACAGACCAATAAATATAGGGAAAATAGAGTAAATTCCACCTTTAATCTCAGCCAGATTTTTTTTGTCATCTTGGGGAGAAAGGAAAGCTTAAAAAAAATGCCTTATAAAGCAGTCTTCTGAAAAATAACCCAGACACTCCTTAAGAAAATAGGTTAACTGTGTTTCCATGAGAATGGTCCATGATGTTGAGATTCTATGGCCAACAGGAAAAAGTGACCATGACCAAGAGCACAAAATGAGTGTATTTGTAGAGACATCTTGTTTCATGATCACATCTTATACTAATTGTTCCTTTACATTTCAGACCTCACCCCCTGCATTGTATTTTGAGGACAGGAACCAACTTATTTAATTTGAATCCATTATCATTTAGCCCAGTGTTTAACAGGAAGTATGTGTTTCATCAGTGTTGGTAGAATGCCACTGAATATTACATTATCCTGGTGGAATGGTTCCTCAACGTAATCTGTGGACTGGTAGATCTAAAATCACCAAAGGAGATCTGAAAAATGTAGGTTGCCTATAGTTATCATAGAGGTTCTCAAGTATAAGATCTACAAGGAAGCCCAGATGCTTGCATTTTTTATAAAGCCATGCAAGGGATTCTGAAATGCACACAAATTTTAGAACCAACGGTTATTTCTATACACAAATCCATAGGCAGCATGCCTACTCACATTTGACCAAAGTCACATTTAAGTTAAAAACCCCTGTGAAAAAGCATAGGAAGAATTTCTTTCCTTCATTATGGGCCTCCTAGGTGCCCCAAACTGGGCCAGGGGAAGTCAGGGATACCAGAATGATGACCCATCTCTCTCAAACATAAAATTATTCTGGAAAACTAAAGTTATCTGTATGACTCAAATCTGTCTATCTTAGGAAACATAAATTATAGGTAATAATTAGTAAATCCACTAAGTTATAAATTATAGGTAATAATTTGTGTTAACACAAATGGTGGTTGGAAAGGGTTGATTTGGTTCAAGGACAGTGCAAACTTCAAAAAAAATGTTTTTATTAACATATAATGTATTATTAGCCCCAGGGGTACAGGTCTGTAAATCACCAGGTTTACACACTTCACAGCACTCACCATAGCACATACCCTCCCCAATGTCCATATCCCCACCACCCTCTCCCAGGATAGTGCAAACTTATGGCAGGAATGGAAGATTAGTGGCAATTACCATTGAAGGTGGTGCTGCGTGACCAGACCCCAGTCAGCCCTGTGTATGCTGAGCAGCTGTGTTCTTGCTGTAGACTCTGAGACATGAGCAGCAGCATGAGTGCCACTCACATGATTTGGCTGGTATACTTTTAGCAGGAGCAAAACTAGAGTTCTTGCCTTTTTTTTTTTTTTTAAGATTTTATTTATTTGGCTGAGAGAGAGAGAGAGAGTGAGAAAGGGAACACAAGCAGTGGGAGTGGGAAAGGGAAAAGCAGGCTTCCTGCTGAGCGGGGAGCCTGATGTGGGGCTCGATTCCAGGACCCTGGGATCATGACCTGAGCCAAAGGCCACACAGGTGGGTGACAGGAATGTGACCACAAAGCTAGTGCAGAAAATGGGGGAAACTAGAGCAAAAAAAACTTGATCACAGAGAGAGCTGATTAATGGATCTCATAAGAAACACCCCACCAATAATTCTTAAATGCCTACAACACAGAAATATTGTTGTCTTTTGAGTTCTGTTCTTACTCATAGTATGGCTAGAAAAACCTTGGTTACAATTAAACAATGAGAACAACAAATAAGTATTTAAAAAAGGATACTAAACACAATACTAAGTGACATGATGTAGTTTCTAAAGTCAATATGAGTTTATGCCCAGAAGATATGGACAGAAATAAAAATAATGAGAACCAGATAAAAAAAAGTAGAAAGACAAGGAAAAGGCCATGAAAGACCCAGGACTACGTTATTAACAAGTGAACAAGTATCCAATACCTTAGTGCCTAGTCTGAAATCCACCTTTTAAGTCAACACTATCCATAAAATATGACTCAATAAATGGCCGAGCTGTGAACATGGGGGCAAAAGGGACAGTGTTTCCCCCACATAGCCTGCAGCATTTCCTTCCCTTCAGCATCTTCTAGGCACCAGTGTTCTTATGCACTGGCGATACCATTAAAATAAGAAAACATCCCTGTTTTATTTTTCAACAGAGTACGCAATGCTAGTTGATATTTTATTAATAATTCCTTATCTTCAACTGTCTGAAATAGTGCCCTACACAAAAGTAAGCTCTGTGAGGGAAAGGACCTTTCTTGTTCACCACTCTATTCTCAATGCCTTTTGTAAACCCTACCCGTCAACTATTAGATGATGAAGAAATGACTGAGTGAAAAATATGAGTAGACATAAGACAATTAAACAGGAAATTCTGAGTTTCTTTTGAACACTATCTGGGGGGGATAGTTTATCAAGGATAAAACCTAGAAAGAATAGTGTGGCTGGTCATATAAGATATATACTTACTGTTTTCACACCAAACAGAAAATGACTCTTCACACCAAAATGGAATATAAAATCTCTCAGCTTCAAACAACATATTAGTCAGTGGAGTCTAGGCTAAATGTGGTAAAAATAAACTTCACAGTTTAGCCACTTAACACAATAACATATAACTTGTTTTTCATATCACAGTCCCTTGAGTGGTTCTCTGTGAGTTGTGACTTGGGGATCTAAGCTCTTTCTATCAGTGGCTCCACCATCTTGAAATCTTTCTTTTCAAGACTTTAAAATGTGGATAGACAGAGCAGGGAAGCTATGTGTGACATGTCATGGCCAGGACTTGAAGTAATGTACATAGCTTCCAGCCATATTCCATTTGCATGGTGTCAGTGAGTTGTAAGAGGTCTGCACATTGTAGTCATCTTGTGTGCCAAGGAGGAAGATTAAGTGGTTTGGTGCACACATGGCATTGTCTCATGTTTTATTTCCAACAGTGAGTTTAAAAATAAGAAGGATAGTGGTATTTCTAGCCATAGCTGACAGGTATAGAAAATACAGATAGGAAATAAAATAGTTCAAAGAAACCCTTTGATAATAAACGTAGACTGTGGGGTGCCTGGGTGGCTGAGTTGGTTAAGTGTTCAACTCTTGATTTCAGCTCAGGTCATGATCTCAGGGTCTTGAGTTCAAGTCCAAAGTTGAGCTCTGGGCTTAGCAGGGAGTTTGCTCGAGATTCTCTCTCTCTGCACCCCTGCCCTCCCCAAGTGGACGTGTGCTTACTCTTTCAAATAAATAAATAACATCTTTAAAAATAAATAAATAAATGTGGACTGGTTAAAAGAATAATAAAAATCCTTTGATAAAGATCCAATAATCAGATATTAATTAACTCGGTCACTGGGTATATATGAAATTGTTACTATGTACCACTGTTTCCACTCTCCAGAAAGGAAGAAGAAAGAGCCATTATGAAGTAAGATGAGTGCTTCAATAGAGAAATACAACATGTTAAAAAGCTATAATAATATTTTAAAAATAATAATTACTGATATTTTAAGCAGTGCAAGCACCTTAAAGATATTATTGTATTTATTTTTTACAGTGCTAAGACATAGACACTGTTACTATTGTTTTATGGATGGGTAAACTAAGGCTTAGAGAAGACAGCAACTTGCTCAAGGTCACACAGTAATTAATGCGCTTTGCATAACAGAATAAGCAATGATTAGCCCTGGTAATGAAAGTTTTTCAAAATAAGAGCTGGATGGTTTTACCCCAGAATAAAAATAATGTAAAACTCTCAGGCTAGGGGTGCCTGGGTGGCTCAGTGGGTTAAGCCTCTGCCTTCAGCTCAGGTCTCAGGGTCCTGGGATCGAGCCCCATATCAGGCTCTCTGCTCAGCAGGGAGCCTGCTTCCCCCTCTCTCTCGGCCTGCCTCTCTGCCTACTTGTGATCTCTGTCACATAAATAAATAAATAAAATCTTAAAAAAAAAAAAAAAACCTCTCAGGAGAAAACCCACATGAGATGAACAATGAGACTATTCCATGACAACACAGAGGTTCTCACCAGCTCCTTAATGAAGAACTTGAGAGCACAGCAGAACCCTTTGTATATCCCCTCAGTCTGCTGCACTGAAAAAAAAAACTCCCAGAATTCCCATTCTAGAGTATGGGTGCTACCTTTTTAAACAAGTCTTTTTGTTTTTTGTAGTCACAACTTAAAAGAATTTCAGTCTCTGCAAAACTCCTCTCTCTATCCCTCTCTCTCTCTTCCTCCCTCTAATTTATCTTATTACCCCCCACCCTCCCTCCCTTCCTAGAGAGAGAAGTGAAACAAAGCAGAGCAAAGCAGGTGTTCCCTCTGAAATCTGTCCCTTATGCTAGAATGTGCTGTGCCTTGGCTATGTGGTTACACAGCCACATAAACAAATAAGAAAATATTTGTGAATGCATACAGTCCCACTGCAAGTAAATAAGAAATTTTATGCTCAGCTCAAGTAATTTATTATTTTAGTGATTGATGTAGGAATTAGTAAACAATGTAATTTGTATTTATGATATTCCTAATATAAAAACGTTATCTTTCCACAGTAAAAAAGAAAAAAAAAAAGCTAGAGTTCTGCCTTTCTTTAGTATGACCTGCCTTCCCACCTCTCCAGCTCCTTTGCCAGAATTTAAATTCCTAAGCAATGTAAGTTTCCCACCGAGGCAAAAAAAAAAAAAAAGATTCGATAATTGCTCTGCAAATTAGAGAAGCCCAGCTAGGATAGGATACTCAACTTGGATATTTTCCACTGCAATAATGTGGAAATAACCAATTTAATGAGAATGGTACAATGAGGCAGGGTAACAATTTCATCCTTGAGCCAAAGTCTCATTTTTCTCTCCATGGGATGGATTAAAGAGGTGGATTGAGCAAGGAGCTCACCTAGCGAACCCACTGTTTGTGCAGATGTAAGTGGCACGCAGCTGGCTTTAACTGCTGTGATTTGCTTACCCATATGTGGTCGTACATGAATTAAAGAGGAGCTAAAACTGGGGAGTGGGAAATGCAATTTTTAGCATAGCCTCACTGTCAGCAATGGGAATTGCTTTTCTAACACTGAGATTATGCTTGATGAAAACATTCTTTGACATGCTCAACATTGCCTTGGGATAAATTCTTCCAGAAACCATGGAAGGCTTCCTCATCATTTTACAGTTTTATTGTGTACTTTCTGGAATGTTATGAAGCTTGTGTACCATCCTCTGCTGTTTTCCGACTGGCATAACCAGGGGGTTCACAAGTAAGAAACTAGATCTTTTCATTCAAATTAAATACTTCTTTGAGCATGTGTTAAGCACTGGGGACACAAGAACAATTAAAAAAAAAAAGAGTATAATGGGCAAAACCTAAGTTTTAGTCAGGCAAAATGAAGCCAGCTGTGGGATTATAGGGAATTTATTTAAATTCTCTTGGGCTCAGTTTCCCTCTAGGCAAAATGGGAATAACACTTTTTTGCATCGTGTTATAACGATAAGTAATGCATGCAGAGTATGAAACAGAGTAGACACCACGTATGGCGCTGTTATAGATATGGGCCAGGAACTCAAGAAGGGGATAAAATTAGGGGAGAATCTGGGAGCACAGGGTGATGTAGGAGGAGGAGAGTGTGATTTCATTGCTACTACAGAGACCTGGGTGGAAAAGTAGGTCTCACTGAGGATATCAGCTATGAGGGTGAAAGCCACACTAGTAGCCAAGAGGAGCTCATTCAGTAAGGTTGGTGGGAAGAGACAGGAAGAAGATGAATTGGTTGTACGCTTATGATTTGTCCATTTTTCTCTATGTTTATTTCTATGAAATTGTACTTAAAAATGCCCAAGATTTTTTTATAGGCTAATTCATGATCTTTATTGGAAGACATTAAAAAGGACTTAAAATGCATGTGTGTTTGTGTGTGTGTGTGTGTGTGTGTGTGTGTGTGTGTGTGTACACCCCAGACTTCTGGATCAACTCCCAAAGCCAGGCACACAGCATGTACTTGGGGATCTGTTTTGTAAATGTAGGGCTTTTTTTTCTTTTTTTCACGTGAAGCCTGACATCTTACCTAAGCTGAGCTGGCTAAATTCTGATCACTGCTTTATGGGAGCTGATGGCAGAAGGTGGGGAGGGGTTGTTGTGAATGGATCACAGTCTGCTTCTCCGGAATCTAGACATATCACAGCTTGTCCTGAAGGCAGTCAGAATACACAACGACATGCTTTGACAAACAAACTAACAACAAACTTGAATCATATTTGGACCCTCAGGTGAAATCAACTAAACACAAAAATGATTTTCTCAAAATTGTTTAGTTTAATTTTTACATATTATATATTAAACCCAGCGTTTGGATCCAGATTAAAGTTTGGAACAAATGGAATGGTTTGTACATAAAATATGGTTATAAAACCATTTTAACATTTTGCATAATAAAGTAAGACACAACATAATGCTATGAATGGTATAAAAATTCAATTACATAAAATACAGGATTGAATAGTTGCCTTACAACTGAAAAAACATCATTTTTATTTGGTCTGAGTACAAAGTACAAACATACAGATTATGATAGTTATTCTATACACAAACACCAGACTGAGAAAAATCCCACATGATTCTGAGGCTGTCGCTTTCAAGCATGTGAATGATAATCGGTGCCAAATAAGTGTTTACTTTAAAAGGCTAAATAATATCATGGCTCATCTAAACTAAAGCTATTGATTTTAGAAAGGTCTAACCTGGCTTGGGCAGAGAATGGGAGCCATTGTGTTACATCTTTGCTCAGGTTATTTTCCTTCTGCAATTTATGTGGGCATCTTTTATTTTATGTGGAATGTTATTAGCAAATACAAAGGATTTTATCTTTTGTCTAACCTAGGATGTGACTGCAAAAAGAAAGACAAGAATAAAGAAACATGAATGGCCAAAAAAGCCAGCAGAGCCAAAGGCCATAGTAAAGAAAAGTGATGGGGCCCTGGTGACAATAGGTGTGTAGACCCTGCCATGATTGATTTTTTTATGATTTTTTCTATTTAATATAAGGCGTTAAAAATCCTGAATTAAGAATAGATGTGAGCACTCTAGTGCGTCATAAGCATAAAGCTTATTTCAACTTTGGGCTGCAACTGTTTTATATAACCCTGTACAGCAATGTTTCTGACCCATTGTCACAATGACTCATAGAGGATAATGTTTATATGTCTGACATTCTGAGCCTATACAGATTTTTTTTCATGGAACTGTAAAAGCTTTTGTGAGGAAGTACAATAAACAGCTCCAGAGAAATCTTTTCTTTTCAATGAAGCACTCATAAAAAATATTTATTGTCAGCATGTGAATAATAAAATCAGTACCAAATAAGTATTTACTTTAAAAGGCTAAATAATATCATGTCTGAAGTTATTAATTCTAGAAAGGCCTTTTTTTCCTCAGACTTCTGTTCCTCAGGTATTATTAAGAGGAACAATTTTATATCATTTCGGGATAAGCACATAATTTATTTTGTTAAAATTATGATGAATAGGACTTGATTTTCTTTTTTAAAGATTTTATTTATTTGAGAGACAGAGAGTGAGTGGGGGGTGGAGCAGAGTGGGAGGGAGAGGGACAAACAGACTGTGTGCTGAGCGTGGAGCCAGACACAGGGCTGGATCCCAGGACCCTGAGCCAAAATCAAGAGTCCGATGCCCAACTGTTTAACCAACTGAGACACCGAGGTGGTCCAGAATTTCTGACTTTCAGCCCATATTATGCAGTACTTATTTTTTTTTCCATGGTATTAGCTCAGTCTAGTTGCCTTTGATTTGGTAACAGACACATGGTTTTGTGAATTTAGTTACAGAAGGATCCTGCAAACTTCCCCCACTGATACCCATCAGAGTGGGTAAGAATGCAATTTGTTGCGCTGTGTTGCATAGATAGGAGGGTTGTGGGCTACAACCCAGCAAAGCATAACAGAATACACACTGTTGTGTAATTATTAGAGATAATCTTGAATGTACCCCCATGGGTTTTTCCAGTAAATCCTTCACATATATTTGACCTTAAAAATCATTGAAAATACAAGAAATACGTACCTGATATAAAGGTATGTATAACATTGCTGCTGTGGTGTGTCCAAAACTACAAAACTATTGCATGTTCCAAGGAGAATTGATACTTTTGTTAATTCAATCCTGCTTACAGAAGTTTTGTAAGGGGTGAGCAGGACACTAACGTGGAGTAAATGTTCATGAGTCACATTGGGGTTCCCAAGCTAAATAAGTGTGAGTGGTCATTTTTTTATTGTTATGTTAGTCACCATACAGTACATCATTAGTTTTTGATGTAGTGTTCCAAGATTCACTGTTTACGTATAACACCCAGTGCTCCATGCAATCTGTGCCCTCCTTAATACCCACCACCGGGCTCACCCATCCCCCCACTCCTCTTCCCTCTAAAACTCTGTTTGTTTTTCCAAGCTTTATTTATTTATGTAAAAGAGAGAGCAAGAGAGAGAGAGAGAGAGAGTGTATGTGTGTGTGTGTGCACAAGTTGGGGAGGGACAAAGGAAGAGAATCTTCAAGCAGACTCCCTGCTAAGCCTGGAGCCTGAGGCTGGGTCAATCCCAGGACCCATGAAGTCATGAAATGAGCCAAAACCAAGAGTCAGTCACTTCACCAACTGAGCCACCTAGGTGCCCCATGATTTCTTAAGAAGATTAAATGAAATACTATGTTGGGTGCTTATCCCAGTGCCTGGAGAAAAATTAATAATGTAAGAAATAGTAGGTGAACTTATTTGGTTGATGAAAGCAAATGATCATGTAGCAGAAGATAGTAAAAGACAATTTGCCACAAGAATGTAAGTTTAAGTAATAATGTCATTTAAAAGGATGGCTTTTGCAGTTTTACTTTCCTGGATTCTGATAGAAGAGAACAGGATAGGACAGTGGGAAAAAGTAAATCAACAATGATGTCTCAGGTTTGGACTCACTTCAGTCTCTTCCCAGTGGGGAGCTGTGAAGTATGAGCAGTCCAATAGTCTTGGTTTCCACTTGGGGCAGTGGAGGCAGTCTTTGCTACCCAGCCCCAGTCACCGAGCTGTCGGCCGTGATGTAATGATCTAAAGGAGATGGGACTGGGCTAGGGAGCATTGCTGCCTAGTAGAGGGCAGTTCTCCTGAGAAGGAGGCAATACTTGAAGCCACTGGGTTGGGGTGTACCAGCCAGTGAAGGAGACAGGAGCAGAGCACCAACAACAGTGTCCCTATGACTCCCTACCTTCCTCAGTGGGGACTACTCAGAAGCAGAGAAGCCTTCTGCAAGGACTATATGGCCCAGGCGTATGCCTAGCCTCCAAATTATCCTTTCTTTTCTTTTCTCTCTCATTTTCTCTATCTCACTCTCTCCCTGATCTGGATCACTCTTTAATTTCTATTGTCATAGTCTCTGTGCCATAATGTCCTCAATTTCCAAATAGTCCATGTCAGATTGGTGATTTCCTTGTGTCTGCTCTGACATGTCCACTGCAGAGGGTTTTGGGACCTGTGTCCATAACTCCAGTGCTTTGCCTTTTACAGAGTGTGGCACTGCAGACTGTGCTGGGTAAGGCAATGTAACATGGGTGTGAGACATATCTCTACTACTTACTAGCTCAGTGAACTGAGCTCTGGCTTTTAGTTCCTTCACCTGTAAAATAGAAATAGTAATGTTTCTCACCTCTTAGAATTCTTCAATAATTCCAAGAGCTAATATGTTCAGATCACTCAGAATAGCTTCCATACAGAATGGGGACTCATTAACTATGAAGTATTCCTAGTCACAAAGGACAGAGGCTGCCTTTTTCAACTTCAGATTCTATCAATTTTGTTTTCCATTCTCTGTTTATTTCCATAGCTCCAAACTGCTGTTTCCTACTTTTGTGTGGTTTGGGATATAAGGTTCAATTCTTCCTCAATGTCAGGAAATCAATAATGTCTTCTGCCTATAAACGATTTCCAGGAAAGCTTGAGAGTGGTCTCTGTGACTATATGAAAGAGATTTGGTTTCCAATGAGGCAGTGGATGATATTTAGACCAAGCCCTTTCTTTTTATGGAATTGTCTTTTTCATCTCCTATCTACTGTCTCCCACACTCCAAAGACTGAGACTAAAATTACCTAATGGAGATATAATTTTAGTCTTTAAAAGTAATATACACCCGTTTGGTTACTACAGTGCTCACCTAATCCTGAAATTTAGCCTGAGACAGATGATCTCCCTTGACTTAGAAACTGAAGCTTGGAGGGATTCGATTCACAAAAAACGTCACAAAGCAGGTTTTGGTGTTCAACTGATCCATATTTACTAGTTGTGGGCTACCTGAGCTGCCCAGCACTACTGCCCCGTGGACCCCTCCACCAAAGTTCTGCATGGGAGAGGCGCCCAGGCCAGGCTCTAAAGCATCTTTTGTGTCTCATTCCTTACCAAGATTTATACTCAGAAGAAAGTAGGTTTTAGTTAGTCTTTCCTGTTATCTAAGCAATTAGTTACTTTGAAATGATCTTTTTAGTGAGTAAAGATAGGATAAAAATCCACTTTGTAACTAAAGTATATTGTCATGTCAATAATCATTGGATCCCTGATTCCTCCTCCATTTACGTCATAAACTTTTGGAGGTTTTCACAGAATGCACTGGGGAAAGCGCTCGGACCATTGCGCTGCTTCGTAATGGTGACTCTTGGCAGTTGTCAGACCTCACCAGGCCTCTCTTTCTTCTTCTGTCAAATGAAGGCTAAAAATACTGGCTCTTTATAGGATTATGGAGGACAAATAAGGTACATATAAAAGTGTAAATTTAAATGTCAGCTGCTATTATAGATGGTTCTGAGAAGATGGAAGCATGGTTTGTGAATAAGTATTAACGAAAGCCTTGCAATATCTTTGGATAAATGAAAGATTCATGATTTTAATAAGAAAACAATTAGACAAATATGTATGTGGGGGATTCTATATGATGATTGGGCTGGATTCTTTAAAAATGTCAGTGTCGTTAGAATAAAAAAGTCAGGAACTTTGCATTAAAAGATACTAAAGAGGTAAGACCCCTAAATTCTATGTGTGATTCTCTCAACTGGGTCCTAGATTTGAAAGGAAAAAAAAAAAAAAGATACAACAGCGATTCCCAAATTTGTATGTGTTTAGAAGCACTGGGATCCTGTTAAATGAGTAGAGTGTGAGGTTCTACAATTCTAACAACTCCCAGGTAATACAGTTGCTCAGTCTGCAGACTGCACTCTAGGTAGTAAGGGCTAAACAGATATATATATTCCATATATTGGAATAATGGGTATATTTAAATATGGGCCACATATTGTTGGATAGCACATCCATGATAAAGTGTAACAAAGGCTTTTTTATACATGGTAGAATGTAATTATTTTTAGGAGATAACTGTGAAATACTCAGTGTTCAGATATTATTATATGTGAAACTTTCAAGTGATTTGAGGGAAAAATGTGTGCATGTGGGAGGAGAGCAAAAGAGGCAAAATAGTAATAATTTGCCATTTTAGTTGAAGACCTATAAGTTTGAAATTTCTCAAAATGAATGTATTTGAGAAAATAATATGACTCCTCTATGGTAATTTTTGCTAAAGTTTCCAAGATGTTCCTTTGCTCATCTCATCTCACGGTAAAACTTGAAACTTCTTTATCATCAACATTCTCTCCCTGTTCAATTAGAAATCTACCCTTGAAGTTTTTCTTCGGAGTAGGGGTCTATCTTCTGAGTGAATTGACTCATTCTTATTTCTGTTTGCAAAGAAACACAAGTCAAGCAAGCCACAGAAAGTGATGGTGTTGAAGGTGCTATGCCGTTGCATAGCATCAAGGCTTGCCAGAGAGATTAACGTGAATTAAAGGCAATGCACCTCTGGTGACCAAGAGATCTTGATATTTATTTCTTATGGAACACTTTTCTCAATATTCTGGTGATATTCAGTGATTCAGTCTCTCTTCCTCCATCCCCACTCCTTTTAGGCTTTGGATATCCTAGTTCTTTTTCCAACTTGTTTTTAATTCTGGCTCCACTGCTTTAGAGAACTTTCCAGCTGTACTCTCCTGGTAACCTTCAAATGTGCACTATGGTACCATTGACTGCAATCACTGTGCAGCACCCAAGTCATGATCTATTCATTTCAAAACTGGAAGTCTATACCTCCAGATCCCCTTCACCCGTCTCTCCCACCACTGCCCCTCTCCCTTGTGGCAACCACCACTCTGTTTTTTGTATCCATAAATTTTGTTCCTTTTTTTTTTCTTTTAGATTCCGCCTGTAAGTGAGATCATAAGATATTTGTCTTTCTCTGCTTGACTTTTTTTTTTTTAAGCTTAATATCCTCAGGGTTGATCCATGGTGTGGTAAATGGCAGGATTTCTTTCTTTTTTATGGTGAGTATCTTTCTTTACTACAGACTAGTGAGTACTTCAGGTATTGGCCCATCTAGCATCCTTTTTTTTTTTTTTGGGATAATGAAATCCAAGTGACTTTCATTCGAATCTCCTCCACAACTCTTCGATGTTATTCAAAATGACCCATTTCATCCCCATGAGCATGATGGCTTTAATTTAATTTAGAACAGAAACATTATCTTCCACTTACTATTAGTCAGATACAATACAATGTAGAAACTGCTACCACCTTCCTGCCACTGCTATGAATGAAACTACCTGGGAATGGAGCCAAAGTAAAGAAGCAGAGCCAAGAAGTAGATAGAGAAGGAAGTCCTTTTGACCTAATGTCAGTCCCTGAAACAAGATGTTTGTGATGCCAGAAAGAAGCAGCCCTAGAATTCATAGTTATATGAACCAATACATTTCCTTTTTCTGCCCACACCATTTTCGGTTAGCATTTCTGTTGATCACAACCAAAAGATATCTTACTGACTCTGCTGATAGATACTTAGACATATAAGTGTCAGACGTGGAGGGTATGAATATTAAAATTATTATAGATATTGACAAATTGCCCTCCCAACTTAGAACTTAAACAACTACCAACTTAAAACACAGCAAACTCCTCTCTGTCAAAAAATATAATAAACAATTTTATCATTTGACAAAATACAGTAAAAAATAATATCTTTTTAAACTGAATTATCTGATAAATAGGTAGGTTGATAATTTTTTCATATATGTTTGACCATTTATAATTTTTCTTCTGTGGTTTTACTGTACATTTTTTCTATTTTTTTATTGGATCATTTATATGATTTTCAGATGGTCTTCATATATCCTTTGTTATATAAAGCGAATATATTTTCTTCTAAGTGACCTCCTTCCTTGAAATATTATTTATGGTAGTCTCATATAGATGTTTTAAAATTTTACTGGTGACATCTGTCAATCATTTTCTCTGTAGTTGATACATTTTTTTGTCTTGCTTAGAGGCTCTTCCGAAAATCATATTAACTTCCTTAATTTTTTAAGTTTTATTTTATCCTCAATTTTTTAAATTTACTATTTACTTTTTAAAACATTAAAAATATTTTTAAAGTTTTTTTCTTTTACTACTTTTAGTACAGTTGACACATAATATTACATTAGCTTCAGACGCATAAGTGATTCAACAATTCTTTAGATTATGTTATGCCCAACACAAGTGTAGCTACTGTCTATCACTGTATGCTATTAAAATACCATTGACTATACTCATCTGGTTGTATATTGTGAGATAATATATAATAAATAACCAGTTGTGCTACATACTATTTGTTAAATAGTTCATTTTTTCCCAGTGATTTGAAATGTCATTTTCATCATCTGTTATATTCACATACCTAAGTTTGTTGTTAGATTTTATCCTGCTTCATTAATCCATTTTTCCTTTTGAACTCAGTAACATACAATTTTATTAGTCGTATCCCTTGTTTTATGACATATTGCCAACATTGGTTTATGAATTACATGGTTTCATTTATTTGGTTGGCTTGACAATTTAAAAAACACCTGCAAATCCATCACTGAGAGCATAATCCAGGACTTTGACAATGACCTACATCTAACTACTTAGTTATCTTCTTTCAATCTTTTTTTAAAGTTTTTATTTAAATTACAGTTAGATAACATATAGTGAAATAACACCCAGTGCTCATCACAGTAAATGCACTCCTTAATCCCCAACAATTTTTTAATCTATCCCCCCACCCTTCTTCTTTCTGGCAGCCATCAGTCTGTTCTCTATAGTTAAGAGTCTGTTTCTCAGTTTTCTCTCTCTCTCTTTTTCTTCCCCTTTGCTCATTTGTTTTGTTTCTTTTTTTTTTAAGATTTTATTTATTTATTTGAGAGACAGAAAGAGACAGAGAGAGAGCATGAGCAGGGGGAGAGGCAGAGGGAGAGGGAGAAACAGGCTCCCCACTGAGCAGGGAACCCAATGCGGGACTTGATCCCAGGACTCCGGGATTATGACCTGAGCTGAAGGCAAGACGCCTAACCAACTAAGCCACCCAGGTGCCCCATTTGTTTTGCTTCTTAAATTCCATATAGAGTGAAATCACACGGTATTTGTCTTTTGCTGACTGTTATACTTTACTTAGCATTATACTCTCTAGCTTCATCCATGTCATTGCAAATGGCAAGATTATATGTCTGTAAAATTCCTTCTTATATATATATATATATATATCTCCCACATCTTCTTTATCTATTCATCAGTTGATGGACACAGGCTGTTTCCGTAATTTGGCTGTTGTAGATATTGCTGTTATAAATATCAGGATGTATGTATCCCTTTAAATTAGTATTTTTGTATTTTTTAGGTAAATACCTTGTAGTGCAATTGCTGGATCATAGGGTAGTTCTAGTTTTAACTTTATGAGGAAACTCAATACTGTTTGCCAGAGTGGTCATACCAGTTTGCATTCCCACCAAGAGTGCAAGAGGTTCCCCTTTCTCCATAATCTTACTAACACCTGTTATTTCTTCTGTTTTTGATTTAAGCCATTCTGATAGATGTGAGGAGATATCTCATAATTTTGATTTGCATTTCCTTGATAACCAGTGATGATGAGCATTTTTTCACGGGTCTGTTGGCCATCTGGATGTCTTCTTTAGAAAAATGCCTATTCATGTCTTCTGCCCATTTCTTAATTGGATTATTTGCTTTTTGGGAGTTTTCTCAATTAATATAGCTTCATAGAAATTCTTGTATGTTATAGGGAAAGTGTTATTTCCATCATCTATTCTTTGCAAATATTTGACTATCTATAGCCTTATTCTTCACCTAAAAGTAGATTATATCCTTCCCTTGTCAAATGAAATATTTACTTATCCAACTGAAATATAGCTTGTCACCTGCATCAGTCATATATGGTAAGCCTTGATGATAATTTCATGACAAAATTCAGTCCCCATTTTATTTAGAAGCAGTTGTTCTCAAGTTATACTCTAATGGGAACAAAGGATTCTAATCATAAATTTGAATTATTTCAGTTAGTCCCAGGTGTGACATTTTTTTCAATACATTTATCTAAAATTTTTGATGTTTGTTATTATTTTCACATACTAAAATCTATATAAAATGTATTAGGATAAGTATGTCTAGTTGCTGAAACAAACCACCTCAAAACTTTATTGGTTTAAAATAATAAAGTTTTACCTTTTGTTCCTATCATAGCCCAATGTGAGTTGGTCAGAGTTGTACTCCATGCCGTCATTCAGGAATCCAGTCATTTCCATATCATGTAACCTCCATCTTTAACATAACATTTCAGCAGGACAGGAGAATAATATGTGAAGAATCATCCAGATGGTATCAGTCATGGAACACATCACTTTCACTCAATTCTATCAGCCAGAATGAAGTTTATGATGCCAAATTTGCTTCTAATCATTAGGATATGTAATCTTCCTGTTTGATCACGAAGAAAATGAAATAAATTTTATAAGTTTATAGCACTTTCTCTACCACAGATGACCGCTCATGTACCATAGAGCATGTTTTTAATTGTTTAAAGTTTTCATTTAAGTGCATCATGGTGTTTTATAAAATTACAGTGCCCTTTAGAAAGCCATTAGTTTAAAAAGCTTGAGGAACACTTAACTAAATGTTGGAAAGTTCTGTGTTTTACTACCAAGTTTGTATTTCCCTATAGGTATTATATAGAAAGTATAGACAAAAAAATATAAAGATAGAGATGCTGAACAAATATGCTGAGGCTATACTAATTGACTAGTAGAACTATTAGCATTATTCATGTTTGTTTAAAAGATAAATGTTAAAAAAAAAAGAAATCTAAATATCTATTACAACTGAATGCAGTTATTTTCTACGTAGGAAAAAACTAAATTTCAACACGTGCATTCTAATTTTTATTTCATAGGTTAGATGTTTATTTTATAAAGCACCTTCATGTAATTTTTCTTCTCTTTGAAATATCTTTGAAAATAGGTATAAACCATTATTTATAAAGTCATATTTTATTTTTTTAATTTCTATTTATTTTTTTAATTTCTTTTCAGTGTTCCAGAATTCATTGTTTATGCACCACACCCAGTGCTCCATGCAATATGCGCCCTCCATAATACCCACTTCCACTTCACTCTACATTCTCTATTCTCCACATTAACTTTAATGACTTCAAATAGATCAAATTGAAACCATGGTTTACAATAAAAAATGCCTCCAATGTAATCATAAAAAAATTGTTGCTCCTTAGTAACTGTGAGTGATGCTGACATTACCACTGTTCTGAATTGATTTATAACCTCAGTAAGCCAGTAGAGATCCCCAGGGGTATTACTTAAATGGAAGAACAAGAGATAATTGAAGGAGATCACCAAGGAAACTATGCTTCTCCCTGGGTATTTCATCTAAAGACTTTAAGGAAATATTCATATGCACTGAATAAACCATGCAAACTTTTAGAACTGACTACTCTAATTTTTATGAAATCTGAGGGTCTTTAGAGCAACAGAACAATACAAATTTCCCTGCTTACTAACAAGAACATTCTCTAAGGAAAAAATAGAGGGAATCTCCAGCCCAAATTTCAATAAGCTTGTATTTTAAGGGATCACGGCAAGTCCAACAAAAGCATAAAATGATCACAAAAAAAAAAAAAAATTACACTATAACTTTTTGTATTAACTGTTTGTTTTTTACATAATATGTCTTAAGATGTCTATTTCTGGTAAATATTCAGCACTAGGATCTGGATTTTGGTTAGTGTCAAGGTTTTAGATAAAGGATAATGCTTAAGGGAAGAAACATCACTGAGAAATTCAAAGCAATCTGAAAAGAAGACAGTAGAAGGAGAACAAGGTATTAGAGGAGATCATCAAGAGGACATGACCACAGGTTGACCCTCAAGTTAAATCCGGGCTATCAGAGAGTCCTCCGCCTCTCGTGTCCTTGGAATTTACGCTCACTGTTTCCACATCTGGAACCATTCGAGGGACCCAATCTTGAGAGAGATTGAGACTAGATTGTACATGCAACTGAATTCTGTTAAGGCCACTAAATGGTCTTGTCAGATTCTGGTGACCAGATGCAGAGATCTACTTGTCTTGCTGCTGCCAAGACAAGCTTTTCATAAGTTCTCTTGCTTATTAAAACTTCCTACTATCAATCTGGAGCAGACTGACTCTTTCTTTGGTCTCTCCTTTCCCTCCCTGTACAGGGACTAGTTTGTAAACTAACAGAAAGGGAGAGAAATGAAGTAAGACTGTATGCTGTGCAATTATAAACCCTCCTCCTAACCCTCAGTGGTTATTAACTGGGCATGTAAACTATCTTATCTATTTCAGCATCATTTGATTATAGCTCTGTGAAAAAGATATACGAGATATTTAATGAAGGGATGGGGAAAGAACATTTCATCTTTATGTTGAAACTTGCTATTAGAATTGGAATCTCTTGGGACGCCTGGGTGGCTCAGTTGGTTAAGCGGCTGCCTTCAGCTCAGGTCATGATCCCAGCGTCCTGGGATCGAGTCCCACATCGGGCTCCTTGCTCGGCGGGGAGCCTGTTTCTCCCTCTGCCTCTGCCTACCACTCTGTCTGCCTGTGTTCGCTCGCTCTCTCTCTAACAAATAAATAAAAAAAAAAATTTAAAAAAAAAAAAGAATTGCAATCTCTTGCCTTGCATTGAACCATGTCATGTCTCGATTCGGGGTCTTTAGGATCAATTTTAAGAAAGATGTATTAACCAAACACTTAAAGAAGCATTAATGTCTACTCTTCTCAAACTATTCCAAAAAATAGGAAAGGAAGGAAACTTCCAAATTCATTCTATGGGGCCATGATTACCCTGATACCAAAACCAAATAAAGACACTATGAAATAAGTGAAGCAGAGAAAGTCAATTATCATTTGGTTTCACTTATTTGTGGAGCATAAGGAATAACATAGAGAACATTAGGAGAAGGAAAGGAAAAGTGAATTGAGGTAAATTGGTGGGGAAGATGAAGCATGAGAGACTGTGGACTCTGAGAAATAAACTGAGGGTTTTGGAAGGGAGGGGGTGGGAGAATGGGTGAGCCTAGTGGTGGGTATTAAGGAAAGCACATATTGCATGGAACACTGGGTGTAGTGCATAAACAATGAATCTTGGAACACAGAAAAAAATAAAATTAAATTTTAAAAAATCTGTTAAAGAAAAAAAAAAGACATCCAAATGGTCAACAAACACATGAAGAGATGCTCAACACCACTAATCAGGGAAATGCAAATCAAAACAACAAGATATCACCTCACACCCGTTAGAATGGCTACAATCAACAACACAAGAAACAACAGGTGTTGTTGAGGATGTGGAGAGAAAGGAACACTTGTATACTCTTTTTGGGAATACAAAATGGTGCAGCCTACTGGCAAAAAAACAGACACATAGATCAATGGAACAGTATAGAGAACTCAAAAATGAACCCTTAACTCTATGGTCAGCTAATGTTTGACAAAGCAGGAAAGAACATCCAATGGAAAAAAAAAAAAAAACAGTCTCTTAAACAAATGGTCTTGGGAAAATTGGACAGCCACATGCAGAAGAACGAAACTGCACCATTTCCTTACACCATACACAAAAATAGACTCAAAATGGATGAAAGGCCTAAATGTGAGGCAAGAATCCATCAAAATCCTTGAGGAGAACACAGGCAGCAACCTCTGTGTCCTCAGCCACAGCAACTTCTTGCTAGACACATCTCCAGAGACAAGGGAAACAAAGGCAGAAATGAACTATTGGGGCTTCATCAAGATCAAAAGCTTTTGCACAGCAAAGGAAAGTCAACAAAACCAAAAGACAACTGACAGAATGGGAGAAAATATTTGCAAATGACATATTAGATAAAGGGCTAGTATCCAAAATCCATAAAGAACTTACCAAACAACACCCAAAGAACAAAATAATCCAGTTAAGAAATGGGCAGAAGATATGAACAGACGTTTCTGCAAAGACGACATCCAAATGGTCAGCAGATGCATGAGAAAAGCCCAATATCACTGGTAATCATGGAAATACAAATTAAAACCACATTGAGATATCACCTCACACCAATTAAAATTAACAAGTCAGGAAACAACAGATGTTGGTGAGGATGTGGAGAAAGGGGAACCCTCTTACACTGTTGCTGGGAACACAAGCTGGTGCATCCACTCTGGAAAACAGTATGGTGGTTCCTTAAAAAGTTGGAAATAGAAATACCCCACAACCGAGCAATTGCCCTACTGGGTATTTACCCCAAGATACAAATGTAGTGAAGTGAAGGAGCACCTGCATCCCAATGTTTATAGCAGCTATATCCACAATAGTCAAACTATGGAAAGAGCCTAGATGTCCATCAACAGATGAATGGATAAAGAAGATGTGGTACATATCTACAATGGAATATTATACAGCCATCAAAAATGAAATCTTGCCATTTGCAATGGTGTGGATGGAACTAGAGGGTATTATGAAAAGTGAAATAAGTCAGAGAAAGATAATTATCATATGATCTCACTGATATGTGTAATTTAAGAAACAAGGCAGAAGATCATAGGGGAAGAGAGGAAAAAATCAAACAAGAAGAAACCAGAGAGGGAGACAAATCATAAGAGACTCTTAATCTCAGGAAACAGAGTGTTGCTGGAGTGGAGGGGGGCAGAGGGATAGGGTAAGTGGGTGATGGACATTGGGGAGAGTATGTGCTGTGGTGAGCACTGTGAATTGTGTAAGACTGATGAATCACAGACCTGTACACCTGAAACAAATCATACATTATATGTTAATAATAAAAAATTACCTGAATCACAAAAAAATGATGCAGCCACTGTGGAAAATAATATGGAGGTTCCTCAAAAAATTAAAAATAGAATTACCTGCAATCCAGTAATTCCACTACTAGCTATTTACCCCCCAAATACAAAAAAAGACTAATTTGAATGATGCATGCACCTTTATGTTTATTGAAACACTATTTACAATAGCCAAGTTATGGAAGTGGACCAAGTGTCCACTGATAGATAAATGAATGAGGAAGAGATGGTATATATGAACAATGGAATATTACTCAGCTGTAAAAAGGAATGAAATCTTGCCATTTGCAATAACATGGATGGTTCCAGAGGGTATAGTACTGAGCAAAACAAGTCAGTCAGAGAAAGACAAATACCATATGATTTCTCTTATGTTTGGAATTTAATAACTAAAACAATAAACAAAGAAAAAAAGAGACAATCCAAAAAAATAGCTCTTCACCATAGAGAACAAACAAATGGTTACCAGAGGGGAAGGCAGTGGGGGGGATGAGTGAGATAGGTGAAGGGGATTAAGCATACACTTAACTTGATAAACACTGAGTAATGTATAGAATTGTAAAATCACTATATTGTGCATACAACACTCTGTTAACTACACTGCAATTAAAATTTAAAAAAATTAGGGGCACCTGGGTGGCTCAGTGGGTTAAAGCCTCTTCCTTCAGCTCAGGTCATGATCCCAGGGTCCTGGCCTGGGATCGAACCCTGCATTGGGCTCTCTGCTCAGCAGGGAGCCTGCTTCCCTTCCTCTCTCCCTGCCTGCCTCTCTGCCTACTTGTGATATCTCTCTGTCAAATAAATAAATAAAATCTTTAAAAATAAATAAACAAATAAATAAATAAAATTAAAAAAAATTAAAAGGAAAGATACTTTAGGACTAGGAACAAACATCACTTCTTAGAATTATTTTGCTCAGGATCTTCTCAAATAAAATTTTTCAGCAGCAAAATTGCCTTGATATTGTTATTTCCAACAGCTGTAAAATGGGAAAAAAAAACTGAAATGATTAGGAAGCCATCTCTGTGAATTTCAGAGGTCAGTCAACCATTCCAGGTGGTAGGGCTCCCCATAGGGACTCAGGCTGTATGCGATGGGCAAGTTCTCAGAAGGATCCAGGCTCTGTAGAGCTACAAATGGCAAAGTTAATCTTGGGATTAAGATAAGGCAGCTTCAGCCTCACATGGATTTTTTAAATGTAGAAAATGGAAACCACCTTCCCCTTCCAGCTATGTAGCATTAGTTGGGTTTTTTTCTGAACCTAGTGTTTTAATGCTAGTAGGTTCAACTTGTGTTCCTATGTAGGTAACAACTGGAAAAGAGGGAGGTAAGCAAGTGACCCAGGTAATTCAGCCCAAGCAAACAAACAAACAAACAAAAAAAACCAGTTTACCTCTGAACATCAACTCATCTAGTCATGACATGCCATCCTGAACACTGTCAGTCAGTCAGTCTAAGTCTGAAGGCTTTGTGAATTGTGGTAAAAAGCAACTTGTGATTCACTTTCATTTAAAATGGTATGGCTTCTACAATGTGGAAATCAGTTCAGTTCATTTTCATTAACTCTTACTGTGCCATGCTAGATGCTGAAGATCCTCAAGTCAGCAAAACACAGCTCTGTATTCAAGGGGGTTACAATTTAGTTGTGGGACATTGGGGAAGGAAGACAGGCAAATAAATAGATGTTCTCAGGGTAACAGATACTAAATTCATTCTCAGAAGCATCTTATTATTATTTTCAATTGAAGGAGGTATAGGAAATTTCTATAAAACACCATCTGTACTTTTTCCAGAGGAAAAGCTGGAGATGCGTAGTATGTTAAGGTCCAAGTGCATCTTGCTCCTTTACCTCCAGTTCTGAAGCTATTGCCCCAACCATGAAATAAAGACCCTCAAAGCTAGATTGATTTTAATGGGTATGTTTGAATTTTACCAACAATGATGAATTTCCGGACAGCTCTATGAAATGGACAAGCCCTCTGATGCTCCAGGATCCAGGCGAGATTTGTTTTGGAAATCAGTTGAAGCATGAAGCTAAAATTCTTACAATTAAATACAAAGCAGTACTTTTAACACTTTGATGGCTGGGGATGCTGTGGGTTTGCTGGTGTGTGTGTGTGTTCATGCTGGGTTGGATCATCAGAAGTTAATTCTTCAATCAGCTTTTGATGTCATATTTTGGGAGGTGGGAGAAGAGATTAAGAAAATAAATATTTTGTGCCTAAAATATTTTGACTAGCAAACACTGCAAAATTGAGTGAGACTCTGAGTCACCACAAAGAAGCAGTTCCTAAGGGGCTTTGTGCATTTCTCACTACCTCTCTCCCCAACCCCCCAACCACCACCCCCACAGACACTTCTTTAGAAAGATTATTTGTAGAGGAAGGGAAGTATGGTTAAAAGCAACAGAGTTAGGGGATGCAATGAGGGAATTGGAACCTCTACGTTTATAAATTATACATATGTGTGAGTTAAGGGGAGAAGCAAGGAAAAAGACTCTTTTTTCCATTTCTAGGAAAAATCAACTATTATAGGATGATTTCACTGGGGAAAGAGGCTGCAGCAGAACTGATAATATTTTGCTGAATCAGGGTTTTGGCACTTCACTTATGGTTTTTTTTTTTTTATGAAGACTTGGTACCTTCGCAGACAAACAATTAAATTGGTTGAGTGATTTTTTTGTGCTGACTTTCAAAGATTTTAATGTAGAGTGTGTGTGTGCATGTGTTTGTGTGTGTTTGTGTGAAATAGAGAGAGAAAAAAAAGATATATGTACCTAAAAGGTAGTGCACAGTGAGGCAGAACTTTTTTTTTTTTTTTTTTTTTTTTTTTAAGTCAAGAGAAGAGCCATTTAAAAGATGTTTGCTGAGGCGCCTGGGTGACTCAGTCAGTTAAGTGACTGACTCATGACTGCTCAGGTCATGATCTCAGTTCACGGTTGTGGGATTGAGCCCCTGTGTTGGGCTCTGAGCTGAGCCTGGAGCCTGTTTAGGATTCTTTCTCTCCTTTTCCTTCTGCCTCTCCCTGCTTGTGCTTTCTCTCTAAAATAATAATAATAATAAATAATAATAATAATAATTTAAAAATTAAATAAACGATGTTTGTTCGTTCTGTTGATGATGGTGGTATGATCAAGACACCTGCGACCAGAATGTATCTGGTTTAAGAAAGTCATCATCATTTAAGAAGGTCCTTCAGTTGTTAGAAAGCAAAGCAAATACCCACATATTGGCTGGGTGGTAGTGCAGGCAGTTACGGGATCCATTTTTTGGCTCTAAGAGAGTCAAGGAGTCAAATTCTGTTTGAAGGTGAAGTTCCAGGATACTAACTTATTCCTCATTTATGTGACCCATCTTATCTTTTCAGGGAAGTTTCTAGAAGGAAAGATGGCAGGATGGAGATTATTCTCTTTGAAGACTCAAGTTATTAAGCCCCCTGGCTGGCTGGGAGAAAAGGACAACAAGCCTCCCAAATGATATTCATAATAAGGAAGGGGTAAGCTATCTGGGTTCAACATCAAAACCTACATTGTTGAAGGGAGGTAAAGAGCATGTGGCTGGTGCTAAGACCCATTCTGACATCACGCTGACACCATAAAGCGACCACGTAACTCATAGCCCAAATCAGGAGCTCTTTGAAAGTCATAGGAGGAGGGAATAAGAAGGTGACTATTAATAATAAAACTAGGAAAAGAGGCATACATTGGTGATGTCCTGGGCAAACCGGAGTACGATCGTCTAGAAATTTGAGCGAGATTGGTGGGATAGCCTATCTCTGTTGCTACAGCACTCTGTGATGCACCGATGTATGGATTTCCTGATTGCAAATGAGTGCTCTGTGATGGTGAAGGTCATGATACCGGGTCCCTCTGATTTGCTGTGAGAAATACAAAGTGCTGCTGGGACTTGAGAAAGCCCTGGTGTGAGAAACGGGAACTTACCCCCGAGCCCACAGTGAAAAATACCAGTCTTATAACCAATGGTCTAGAGATACAGGGCCATTTTAATGAGCAGAAAAGAGGATTTAACTTACAAATTCAGGAACATTAAGGTTGGAATCAATGCTTGACTATGTGAATCAAAGTTTAAATTAATGATAAAATTGCATGTTACTGTGCAGTTAATAACTCCTTTTCTTCCTAAGGTATTCGCTGATTTTTCTGATAATCTGTTTCTAAACAATCCAAAGCTTTTTCAGTCTCAGGTGTGGACCTGACAGATTGGTGTCTTGGTTAAACTCTACTACTGTTTTCCCTGAGAGGCCAGAGAGATAAGAAACTTCAAAGCTGTGTGAATATGAAATGTTATTGCATATGGAGCGCTCACTAGCATGTGGAAGAAAGACATATCTAAATTTGGTGTTTTTTATCTTAAGTCTTTGTTGTCTGGATCTTGTTGTGGAAAATATAGGCACATGAACATATTTTGCGATTCTGAATGGGAGAGAAATAGAATGATAGATCATAAATAAAAGTAAATGCATAAATTATAAAAGATGATGTTGAGATAGTTAATTAGGTTTACTTGATGAAGTAATTTTAATGTCAATCTTTCTTGCTCATTATCAGAAAGAATCCTGACTTCCAATATTTTTAGGAGGAACAACTTATTTTTTCTGTTATTATAAATCATCAGACCTGGACGTTGGGAGAGGGGAGCCATAGACCACAGACTAACATTAAGAATATACCTAACTGAGTAGCAAGAAGGCTCTGGGAGGGGGCGCCTGGGTGGCTCAGTGGGTTAAGCCTCTGCCTTCAGCTCAGGTCATGATCTCAGGGTCCTGGGATCAAGCCCTGCATCGGCTCCTGCTTCCCCCAACCCCCGCCTGCCTCTCTGCCTTCTTGTGATCTCTCTCTCTCTTTCTGTCAAATAAATAAATAAAATCTTTAAAAAAAAAAAAAAAACAAAAAAAGAAGAAGGCTTTGGGAGAGGAAATTGGATGCTAGCTGTCCTTTGGTGTCTTCTCTACCCCTTCTACCCCTGTCTCTCTGAGCTTGCTAAGTGGATGTTGATTTATTCCCCTGATGGTCAAACTGCAGGTTAGGGGTGGGATAGGAAGGTGATGGATCAAATTTAGGTTAAAAGTACAAGTAGGTGTAAGAAATTGAGGTTACTCTTTTCTGTTTTAAAAAAATGGAAAAAATATAGCGAAGGTAGGAAAGGATTATAATAGACTAAAGATCTATTCGATTTAATTGTACACCTTTATGGTTTTTTATTTTTTTAATTTTCAGCATAACAGTATTCATTGTTTTTTCACCACACCCAGTGCTCCATGCAATCTGTGCCCTCCCTAATACCCACCACCTGGTTCCCCCAACCTCCCACCCCCCGCCCCTTCAAAACCCTCAGGTTGTTTTTCAGTCTGTAGTCTCTCATGGTTCACCTCCCCTTCCAATTTCCCTCAACTCCCTTCTCCTCTCCATCTACCCTTGTCCTCTATATTATTTGTTATGCTCCACAAATAAGTGAAACCGTACGATACTTGACTCTCTCTGTTTGACTTATTTCACTCAGCATAATCTCTTCCATTCCTGTCCATGTTGCTACAAAAGTTGGGTATTTGTCCTTTCTGATGGACGCATAATACTCCATAGTATATATGGACCACATCTTCCTTATCCATTCATCCGTTGAAGGGCATCTTGGTTCTTTCCACAGTTTGGCTACCGTGGCCATTGCTGCTATAAACATTGGGGTACAGATGGCCCTTCTTTTCACTACATCCGTACCTTTGGGGTAAATACCCAGTAGTGCAATTGCAGGGTCATAGGGAAGCTCTAT
This sequence comes from Martes martes, assembly GCF_963455335.1. Lineage (NCBI taxonomy): Eukaryota > Metazoa > Chordata > Mammalia > Carnivora > Mustelidae > Martes > Martes martes. The sequence goes on along the minus strand of NC_137898.1, from coordinate 72,418,822 downwards.
TTTTAATTTCCTGAGGAATCTCCACACTGTTCTCCAAAGTGGCTGCACCAGTTTGCATTCCCACCAACAGTGTAAGAGGGTTCCCCTTTCTCCACATCCTCTCCAACACACGTTGTTTCCTGTCTTGCTAATTTTGGCCATTCTAACTGCTGTAAGGTGGTATCTCAATGTGGTTTTGATTTGAATCTCCCTGATGGCTAGTGATGATGAACATTTTTTCATGTGTCTGGTAGCCATTTGTATGTCTTCATTGGAGAAGTGTCTGTTCATATCTTCTGCCCATTTTTTAATATGATTGTCTGTTTTGTGTGTGTTGAGTTTGAGGAGTTCTTTATAGATCCTGGATATCAACCTTTTGTCCGTACTGTCATTTGCAAATATCTTCTCCCATTCCGTGGGTTGCCTCTTTGTTTTGTTGACTGTTTCCTTTGCTGTGCAGAAGCCTTTGATCTTGATGAAGTCCCAAAAGTTCATTTTTGCTTTTGTTTCCTTCGCCTTTGGAGACATATCTTGAAAGAACCTAACCAAAGAGGTTAAAGATCTGTACTTGAGGAACTACAGAACACTCCTAAAAGAAATTGAAGAAGACACAAAAAGATGGAAGACCATTCCATGCTCTTGGATCAGAAGAATAAACATCGTTAAAATGTCTATACTGCCCAGAGCAATCTATACTTTTAATGCCATTCCAATCAAAATTCTACCAGTATTTTTCAAAGAGCTGGAGCAAATAATCCTAAAATTTGTATGGAATCAGAAGAGACCCCGAATTGCTAAGGAAATGTTGAAAAACAAAAATAAAACTGGTGGCATCACATTACCTGATTTCAAGCTTTACTACAAAGCTGTGATCACCAAGACAGCATGGTACTGGCATAAAAACAGACACATGGACCAGTGGAACAGAGTAGAGAGCCCAGATATGGACCCTCAACTCTATGGTCAAATAATCTTCGACAAAACAGGAAAAAATATCCAGTGGAAAAAAGACAGTCTCTTCAATAAATGGTGCTGGGAAAACTGGACAGCTATATGTAGAAGAATGAAACTCGACCATTCTCTTACACCGTACACAAAGATAAACTCGAAATGGATAAAAGACCTCAATGTGAGACAGGAATCCATCAGAATCCTCGAGGAGAACATAGGCAGTAACCTCTTTGATATCAGCCACCTTTATGTTTAGAGACTTACTTAATCAGAGACTGCTGGCCTCTGGTTAAGGAGCTCAAGCCTTTTTGTTTCAGCTCTTTTATTCTGGCCTCCATGCTATCCTTTAGAGGAAGTAATGTAGATCTGTTTGCCTCAGGGCACTGACATTATTTATTGTTACTCAGTGAAAGGATTGGTCTTTCCCTCCTCTGAGTCTCCATTTTTCTCCCTTGATTTGTGGCTGGCTGCTTGGGTTAAATTGATACTGTAACAAGATAGAACAATTTTTTTTTTTTCTAATCCAGAATCCAAGCATCCTATGCAACCTTACCCTGCTGCAGCCCCGCTGTGTCCTTGTCCCACACTACCACCATTTCTCCCATATTCACCTCCTGTAGGAAACATACAATGATGTCCCCAGAGGAAGCAGATTCAGAGAAGACATTGCCAACCCCGCAGTGAAATCCTAGGTCTGGACTTCCGATGTTGGGTAAAAAATTCCTTTCCTTCACTTGACATAAGACTATTATTCAGCTTTTCTGTTTCCTTTTCTGTCAATTTTTCTAAGTTTTATCTTTCATAGCATCTGTCCATTTCATGTAAGTTGTCAAATCTTTAACCCAAGTTCTCTTATTCTTTTAATGTGTAGTATCTGTGGTGACAAATCCTAGAGATCAAACATTAATTACTGAGGTTGTTGGTTTATATTGTCCCACCTTTTGTCACAAAAATTCTGGCCATGGAATCATTAATTCTGTTGATTTTTCTCAGAGTACCAGATTTTTACTTAGTTATTTTCTTTATTATCTACCTCTTTTTAATATAATTTATTTCTGCTCCTTATTAACTTCCTTTTACTTTGTAAATCTTTCTTTTTTCCTAATATATACATATAAATTTTTCCACTTACTAGCTTTTCTTACACCCTACACATTTTGATATGTTCTATGTTTAAAGAGATTTATTTATTTATTTTAGAGAGAGAGAGAGCGTGTATGCGCATGAGTGTGGTGGGGGAGAGGGTTAGAAAGAAAGGGAGACAGAAACCTAGCAGACTCCATGCCAAGTATGGAGCCAAACACAGGGCTCAATCTCACAACCCTGAGATCACAAACTGAGCCAAAATCAAGAGTCAGACACTTAACTCACTGTGCCACCCAGGCACCCCAATACATTGTATTTTAATCATATCAATTCAAAATATTTTTAAAATTTTCTTGTAGTTCATTCTTTGATCCATGAATTATTTAAAAGGTGTAGTTTAATTTCCAGATAAATAGAGTTACCTCAGTATTTATTGTCATTAGGTTCTAATTTAATTACATTGATGTGAGAACACACTGCCTAATTCAGATTTTTTTAAGTTAATTGCCTTGTTTTATACTTGAGAGGATAGTCTATCTCAGTGAATCTATCATGCGTACTTGGGAAGAATGTGTATTCTTTGGTTATTGGGTGGAATACTCTATAAATATAATTAGATTAAAGTGGTTCGTAGTGCTATTGAGATCTTTCACGTCCTTGTTGAGTTTTTACTTAGCTACTCTCTCAGTTTCTTAAAGAAAGTTTTAAATTTTTCTACTTTGATGAAAAGATGATTTCCCATTAATTTTCTCAATTTTTGATTTGTGTATATTGTGACTCTGTAATTAAGTACATAGACATCTTTAATTATTATTTCTTCCTAATGATTTCTCTTATTTTTATAAAATGTAATCTGTAGTATTTCTCTTTTTATTAGTCTATTTTATCTGATATTAGCATAACCAGTCCAGCCTTCTTATGCTTACTATTTGTATATCATGTTTTTTCATCCACTTACTTGAAACCTGTCTGTGTCTTTATACTTTATGTATGGTTCATATGGCAGCATATACTACAGTCTTGTTTTCACCTGTCAATCTCTACTTTTATTTTTTTTAAGGTTTTATTCATCTATTTGACAGAGAGAGAGCAGAAGAGCACAGAAGGGGAAGTGGCAGAGGGAGAAGCAGGCTTCCCACTGAGCAGGGAGCTGGAGATGGAGCTCAATCCCAGGACCCTGGGATCATGACCCAAGCTGAAGGCAGTCATTTAACCAACTGAGCCACCCAGGCACCCCTCAATCCCTACTTGTTAACTGAGGATTAAAACCAATAATGGCTTATGTAATTTTTAATAAAGTTGAATTTAGTCCTAACATTTCCTTGTTTTTTTTTTTTTTTATCTATATTCTCTCTTTGATTTTGGGGGGGAATATTTTTAGTATTTCATTTTAATTACTGACTTTTTTGATATGCATCTTTGTGTGTGTGTGTGTTTTGTTTTATTTGTAGGGGTTCCTTTGTGGATTACAATATACATACCTCACCTTTTACATTCCACTCAGAATTTCTTCTAACATTCCCTACAGAAAAGGTCTGTTAGCAACAAATCCTCTTGCTTTTATTTCATCTGAAAATTTCTTTATCTCATCTTCATTTTTCAAGGATATTTTTCATTGGATATATAATTTTTTTATTTTTTATTTTTTTATTATTTTTTTTATTTTAATAAACATATAATGTATTTTTATCCCCAGGGGTACAGGTCTGTGAATCGCCAGGTTTACACATTTCACAGTACTCATCATAGCACATACCCTCCCCAATGTCCATTTCCCCACCACCCTCTCCCGTCCCCCCTCCCCCCAGCAACCCTCAGTCTGTTTTTTGAGATTGAGTCTTTTATGGTTTGTCTCCCTCCCAATCCAATCTTTTCATTTGTTCTTTTCCTACCTCCCCCCAAACCCCTTGCCTTGCATCTCCACTTCCTCATATCAAAGAGATCATACGATAGTTTTCTTTCTCCGATTGACTTATTTCGCTAAGCATGATACCATCTAGTTCCATCCATGTCGTCGCAAATGGTAAGATTTCGTGTCTTTTGATGGCTGCGTAGTATTCCATTGTGTATACATACCACATCTTTATCCATTCATCTGTTGATGGAAATCTAGGCTCTTTCCACAGTTTGGCTATTGTGGACGTTGCTGCTATAAACATTCAGGTGCACGTGCCCCTTTGGAGCACCACGTTTGTATCTTTAGGATATATACCCAGTAGTGCAATTGCTGGGTCATAGGGTAGCTCTATTTTCAGTTTTTTGAGGAAACTCCACACTGTTTTCCAGAGTGGTTGCACCAGCTTGCATTCCCACCAACAATGTAGGAGGGCTCCCCTCTCTCCGCATCCTCGCCAGCATCTGTCATTTCTTGACTTGTTAATTTTAGCCATTCTGACTGGTGTGAGGTGGTATCTCATTGTGGTTTTGACTTGTATTTCCCTGATGCTGAGTGATGCTCTGTTGGCCATCTGGATGTCTTCTTTGCAGAAATGTCTGTTCATGTCCTCTGCCCATTTCTTGACTCGATTATTTGTTCTTTGGGTATTGAGTTTGATAAGCTCTTTATAGATTTTGGATACTAGCCCTTTATCTGATATGTCATTTGCAATTATCTTCTCCCATTCTGTCAGTTGTCTTTTGGTTTTGTTAACTGTTTCCTTTGCTGTGCAAAGCTTTTGATCTTGATGAAGACCTATAGTTCATTTTTGCCCTTGCTTCTGTTGCTTTTGGTGATGTTCCTAGGAAGAAGTTGCTGCGGTTGAGGTCAAAGAGGTTGCTGCCTGCATTCTCCTCAAGGATTTTGATAGATTCCTTTCTCACATTGAGGTCCTTCATCCATTTTGAGTCTATTTTCATGTGTGGTGTAAGGAAATAGTCCAATTTCATTTTTCTGCATGTGGCTGTCCAATTTTCCCAGCACCATTTGTTGAAGAGGCTCTTTTTTCCATTGGATATCCTTTCCTGCTTTGTCGAAGATCAGTTGACCATAGAGTTGAGGGTCTATTTCTGGGCTCTCTATTCTGTTCCATTGGTCTATATGTCTGTTTTTGTGCCAGTACCATACTGTCTTGATGATGACAGCTTTGTAATAGAGCTTGAAGTCTGGAATTGTGATGCCACCGACTTTGGCTTTCTTTTTCAATATTCCTTTGGCTATTCGAGGTCTTTTCTGGTTCCATATAAATTTTAGGATTATTTGTTCTATTTCTTTAAAAAAAATGGATGGGATTTTGATAGGGATTGCATTAAATGTATAGATTGCTTTAGGTAGAATAGACATTTTCACAATATTTGTTCTTCCAATCCATGAGCATGGAATATTTTTCCATTTCTTTGTGTCTTCCTCAATTTCTTTCATGAGTACTTTATAGTTTTCTGAGTATAGATTCTTTGCCTCTTTGGTTAGATTTATTCCTAGGTATCTTATGGTTTTGGGTGTGATTGTAAATGGGACTGACTCCTCAATTTCTCTTTCTTCTGTCTTGTTGTTAGTGTAAAGAAATGCGACTGATTTCTGTACATTGACTTTATATCCTGACACTTTACTGAATTCCTGTATAAGTTCTAGCAGTTTTGGAGTGGAGCCTTTTGGGTTTTCCACATATAGTATCATATCATCTGCAAAGAGTGATAGTTTGACTTCTTCTTTGCCAATTTGGATGCCTTTAATTTCTTTTTGTTGTCTAATTGCTGAGGCTAGGACTTCTAGTACTATGTTGAACAGCAGTGGTGATAATGGACATCCCTGCCGTGTTCCTGACCTTAGCGGAAAAGCTCTCAGTTTTTCTCCATTGAGAATGATATTTGCAGTGGGTTTTTCATAGATGGCTTTGATAATATTGAGGTATGTGCCTTCTATCCCTACGCTTTGAAGAGTTTTAATCAGGAAGGGATGCTGCACTTTGTCAAACGCTTTTTCAGCATCTATTGAGAGTATCATATGGTTCTTACTCTTTATTAATGTATTGTATCACATTGATGGATTTGCAGATGTTGAACCAACCTTGCAGCCCTGGAATAAATCCCACTTGGTTGTGGTGAATAATCCTTTTAATGTACTGTGGGATCCTATTGGCCAGTATTTTGGTGAGAATTTCGCATCTGTGTTCATCAAGGATATTGGTCTGTAATTCTCTTTTTTGGTGGGATCCTTGTCTGGTTTTGGGATCAAGGTGATGCTGGCCTCATAGAATGAGTTTGGAAGTTTTCCTTCCATTTCTATTTTTTGGAACAGTTTCAGGAGAATAGGAATTAATTCTTCTTTAAATGTTGGGTAGAATTCCCCTGGGAAGCCGTCTGGTCCTGGACTTTTGATTGTTTGGAGATTTTTTTTTTTTTTTTTTTTTTTTTTTTAGGAACTGGATTTTAATTTAATTTTTTTTTTTAATTTTAATAAACATATAATGTATTTTTATCCCCAGGGGTACAGGTCTGTGAATCGTCTGGTTTACACATTTCACAGCACTCATCATAGCACATACCCTCCCCAATGTCCATTTCCCCACCACCCTCTCCCATCCCCCTTCCCCCCCGCAACCCTCAGTCTGTTTCTTGAGATTGAGTCTTTTATGGTTTGTCTCCCTCCCAATCCCATCTTTTCATTTTTTCTTTTCCTACCTCCCCCCAAACCCCCCCACCTTGCATCTCCACTTCCTCATATCAAAGAGATCATATGATAGTTATATTTCTCCGATTGACTTATTTCGCTAAGCATGATACCCTCTAGTTCCATCCACGTCGTCGCAAATGGCAAGATTTCATGTCTTTTGATGGCTGCATAGTATTCCATTGTGTATATATACCACATCTTCTTTATCCATTCATCTGTTGATGGACATCTAGGCGCTTTCCACAGTTTGGCTATTGTGGACATTGCTGCTATAAACATTCGGGTGCATGTGCCCCTTCGGAGCACCACGTTTGTATCTTTAGGATATATACCCAGGAGTGCAATTGCTGGGTCGTAGGGTAGCTCTATTTTCAGTTTTTTGAGGAACCTCCACACTGTTTTCCAGAGTGGTTGCACCAGCTTGCATTCCCACCAACAGTGTAGGAGGGTTCCCCTCTCTCCGCATCCTCGCCAGCATCTGTCATTTCTTGACTTGTTAATTTTAGCCATTCTGACTGGTGTGAGGTGGTATCTCATTGTGGTTTTGATTTGTATTTCCCTGATGCCGAGTGATGTGGAGCATTTTTTCATGTGTCTGTTGGCCATCTGGATGTCTTCCTTGCAGAAATGTCTGTTCATGTCCTCTGCCCATTTCTTGACTGGATTATTTGTTCTTTGGGTATTGAGTTTGATAAGCTCTTTATAGATTCTGGATACGAGCCCTTTATCTGATATGTCGTTTGCAAATATCTTCTCCCATTCTGTCAGTTGTCTTTTGGTTTTGTTAACTGTTTCCTTTGCTGTGCAAAAGCTTTTGATCTTGATGAAATCCCAATAGTTCATTTTTGCCCTTGCTTCTGTCGCCTTTGGCGATGTTCCTAGGAAGAAGTTGCTGCGGTGGAGGTCAAAGAGGTTGCTGCCTGCATTCTCCTCAAGGATTTTGATAGATTCCTTTCGCACATTGAGGTCCTTCATCCACTTTGAGTCTATTTTCGTGTGTGGTGTAAGGAAATAGTCCAATTTCATTTTTCTGCATGTGGCTGTCCAAATTTCCCAGCACCATTTGTTGAAGAGGCTGTCTTTTTTCCATTGGATATTCTTTCCTGCTTTGTCGAAGATTAGTTGACCATAGAGTTGAGGGTCTATTTCTGGGCTCTCTATTCTGTTCCATTGGTCTATATGTCTGTTTTTGTGCCAGTACCATACTGTCTTGATGATGACAGCTTTGTAATAGAGCTTGAAGTCTGGAATTGTGATACCACCGACTTTGGCTTTCTTTTTCAATATTCCTTTGGCTATTCGAGGTCTTTTCTGGTTCCATATAAATTTTAGGATTATTTGTTCTATTTCTTTAAAAAAAAATAGATGGGATTTTGATAGGGATTGCATTAAATGTGTAGATTGCTTTAGGTAAAATAGACATTTTCACAATATTTGTTCTTCCAATCCATGAGCATGGAATATTTTTCCATTTCTTTGTGTCTTCCTCAATTTCTTTCATGAGTACTTTATAGTTTTCTGAGTATAGATTCTTTGCCTCTTTGGTTAGATTTATTCCTAGGTATCTTATGGTTTTGGGTACGATGGTAAATGGGACTGACTCCTCAATTTCTCTTTCTTCTGTCTTGTTGTTAGTGTAAAGAAATGCGACTGATTTCTGTGCATTGACTTTATATCCTGACACTTTACTGAATTCCTGTATAAGTTCTAGCAGTTTTGGAGTGGAGCCTTTTGGGTTTTCCACATATAGTATCATATCATCTGCAAAGAGTGATAGTTTGACTTCTTCTTTGCCGATTTGGATGCCTTTAATTTCTTTTTGTTGTCTGATTGCTGAGGCTAGGACTTCTAGTACTATATTGAACAGCAGTGGTGATAACGGACATCCCTGCCGTGTTCCTGACCTTAGCGGAAAAGCTTTCAGTTTTTCTCCATTGAGAATGATATTTGCGGTGGGTTTTTCATAGATGGCTTTGATAATGTTGAGGTATGTGCCTTCTATCCCTACACTTTGAAGAGTTTTAATCAGGAAGGGATGCTGCACTTTGTCAAACGCTTTTTCAGCATCTATTGAGAGTATCATATGGTTCTTACTCTTTCTTTTATTAATGTATTGTATCACATTGATGGATTTGCGGATGTTGAACCAACCTTGCAGCCCTGGAATAAATCCCACTTGGTCGTGGTGAATAATCCTTTTAATGTACTGTTGGATCCTATTGGCCAGTATTTTGGTGAGAATTTTCGCATCTGTGTTCATCAAGGATATTGGTCTGTAATTCTCTTTTTTGGTGGGATCCTTGTCTGGTTTTGGGATCAAGGTGATGCTGGCCTCATAGAATGAGTTTGGAAGTTTTCCTTCCATTTCTATTTTTTGGAACAGTTTCAGGAGAATAGGAATTAATTCTTCTTTAAATGTTTGGTAGAATTCCCCTGGGAAGCCGTCTGGTCCTGGACTTTTGTTTGTTTGGAGATTTTTGATGACTGTTTCAATCTCCTTACTGGTTATGGGTCTGTTCAGGTTATCTATTTCTTCCTGGTTCAGTTGTGGTAGTTTATACATCTCTAGAAATGTATCCATTTCTTCCAGGTTGTCAAATTTGTTGCCATAGAGTTGCTCGTAGTATGTTCTTATAATTGTTTGTATTTCTTTGGTGTTGGTTGTGATCTCTCCTCTTTCATTCATGATTTTATTTATTTGCGTCCTTTCTCTTTTCTTTTTGATAAGTCTGGCCAGGGGCTTATCAATCTTATTAATTCTTTCAAAGAACCAGCTCCTAGTTTTGTTGATTTGTTCTATTGTTTTTTTAGTTTCTATTTCATTGATTTCTGCTCTGATCTTTATGATTTCTCTTCTCCTGCTGGGTTTGGGCTTTCTTTGTTGTTCTCTCTCCAGCTCCTTTAGGTGTAGGGTTAGGTTGTGTATTTGAGACCTTTCTTGTTTCTTGAGAAAGGCTTGCACTGCTATATATTTTCCTCTCAGGACTGCCTTTGTTGTGTCCCACAGATTTTGAACTGTTGTGTTTTCATTATCATTTGTTTCCATGAATTTTTTCAATTCTTCTTTAATTTCCTGGTTGACCCATTCATTTTTTAGAAGGATGCTGTTTAGTCTCCATGTATTTGCGTTCTTTCCAAATTTCCTCTTGTGATTGAGTTCGAGCTTCAGAGCATTGTGGTCTGAAAATATGCAGGGAATGATCTCGATCTTTTGGTACTGATTGAGACCTGATTTATGACCCAGGATGTGGTCTATTCTGGAGAATGTTCCATGTGCACTAGAGAAGAATGTATATTCTGTTGCTTTGGGATGGAATGTTCTGAATATATCTGTGATGTCCATTTGGTCCAGTGTGTCATTTAAGGCCTTTATTTCCTTGTTGATCTTTTGCTTAGATGATCTGTCCATTTCAGTGAGGGGAGTGTTAAAGTCCCCTGCTATTATTGTATTACTGTCGATGTATTTCTTTGATTTTGTTATTAATTGGTTTATATAGTTGGCTGCTCCCATGTTAGGGGCATAGATATTTAAGATTGTTAGATCTTCTTGTTGGACAGACCCTTTGAGTATGATATAGTGTCCTTCCTCATCTCTTATTATAGTCTTTGGCTTAAAATCTAATTGATCTGATATAAGGATTGCCACCCCAGCTTTCTTCTGATGTCCATTAGCATGGTACATTGTTTTCCACCCCCTCACTTTAAATCTGGAGGTGTCTTCGGGTCTAAAATGAGTTTCTTGTAGGCAGCATATGGATGGGTTTTGTTTTTTTATCCATTCTGATACCCTGTGTCTTTTGATTGGGGCATTTAGCCCATTAACATTCAGGGTAACTATTGAGAGATATGAATTGAGTGCCATTGTATTGCCTGTAAGATGATTGTTACTGTATATTGTTTCTGTTTCTTTCTGATCTACTACTTTTAGGGTCTCTCTTTGCTTAGAGGACCCCTTTCAATATTTCCTGTAGAGCTGGTTTGGTGTTTGCAAATTCTTTCAGCTTTTGTTTGTCCTGGAAGCTCTTTATCTCTCCTTCTATTTTCAATGATAGCCTAGCCGGATATAGTATTCTTGGCTGCATGTTTTTCTCGTTTAGTGTTCTGAATATATCATGCCAGTTCTTTCTGGCCTGCCAGGTCTCTGTGGATAGGTCCGCTGCCAATCTAATGTTTTTACCCTTGTATGTTACAGACTTCTTTTCCCGGGCTGCTTTCAGGATTTTCTCTTTGTCGCTAAGACTTGTAAATTTTACTATCAGGTGACGAGGTGTGGACCTATTTTTATTGATTTTGAGGGGCGTTCTTAGCATCTCCTGGATTTTGATGTTTGTTCCCTTTGCCATATTAGGGAAATTCTCTCCAATAATTGTCTCCAATATACCTTCTGCTCCCCTCTCTCTTTCTTCTTCTTCTGGAATCCCAATTATTCTAATGTTGTGTCGTCTTATGGTGTCACTTATCTCTCGAATCCTCTCCTCGTGTTCCAGTAGTTGTTTGTCTCTCTTTTGCTCAGCTTCTTTATTCTCTGTCATTTGGTCTTCTATGTCACTAATTCTTTCTTCTGCCTCATTTATCCTGGCAGTGAGAGCTTCCATTTTTGATTGCACCTCATGAATAGCTTTTTTGATTTCAACTTGGTTAGATTTTAGTTCTTTTATTTCTCCAGAAAGGGCTTTTATCTCTCCGGAGAGGGTTTCTCTAATATCTTCTATGCCTTTTTCGAGCCCGGCTAGAACCTTGAGAATTGTCATTCTGAACTCTAGATCTGTCATGCTACCTATGTCTGTATTGATTAGGTCTCCAGCCTTCGGTACGGCCTCTTGTTCTTTTTTTTGAGGTGAGTTTTTCCGCCTTGTCATTTTGTCCAGGTAGGATTTGCTTTCTCCTGCTGTGGAATTCCGCTGTTCTTGGTGACTGAAGTTGGTTTTGGATGGTTTCTTGTTGATCTTCTGGGGGAGGGGCCTGTTGTAGTGATTCTCAAGTGTCTTTGCCGCAGGCGGAATTGCACCGCCCTTGCCAGGGGCCGGGCTAAGTAATCCGCTCGGGTTCGCTTTCGGGAGCTTTTGTTCCCTGAGCGCTTTCCGTAGAGTTCCGGAGGACGGGAATGAAGATGGCGGCCTCCCAATCTCTCGGCCCGGAGGAGCCGAGAGCTTGGGGTTCCGCTCCTCAGTGCGCTCTCAGAGCAAAGCACCCAATAGCCCCGCTTCCCTGGCTTGCGGTCGCGCCTCGAGGAAAGCAGTCAATTGTTGGAGCTGGAGAAAAGCGCCGGGTCGCTTTTGTCTCCGTGGCCTCCGGCCGCGCTCCGAGCCCACCCAGCCTGCGACCGGCACAAGGTAACCCCGGGCTTAGAGCTCACTCCTCGGCTTTGTCGCTATAGCCAGCTTCCCCGCTCTACTACCTGCGAGCTCTGCGGCACTCAGACACCCCCAGTCCTTCTGTGACCCCGCGGGTCCTGGGGTTATGCTGACCCCGCCTGGGTTTCCCCCCAGTTTAGCCTCTGGAGCGATGTCTCCCAGTGGAGCCGACTTTTAAAAGTCCCGGTTTTTTGCTCCGTCGCTCCGCCGCTTGCCTGGTGCCGGCCCCTCCCCCCGGGGTCTATCTTCCCGTCGCTTTGGATTCACTTCTCCGCAGGTCCTACCTTTCAGAAAGTGATCGATTTTCTGTTTCTGGGATTGTTGCTCTTCTTCTCTTCGATTTCCCGTTGGATTTATAGGTGTTCACAATGGTTAGATAAGCTATCTAGCTGATCTCCTGCTACCCGATGTCGTCTCAGCCTGCTACTTCTCCCTGTTTGGAGATTTTTGATGACTGTTTCAATCTCCTTACTGGTTATGGGTCTGTTCAGGTTATCTATTTCTTCCTGGCTCAGTTGTGGTAGTTTATACGTATCTAGAAATGTATCCATTTCTTCCAGATTGTCGAATTTGTTGGCATAGAGTTGCTCGTAGTATGTTCTTATAATTGTTTGTATTTCTTTGGTGTTGGTTGTGATCTCTCCCTTTCATTCATGATTTTATTTATTTGGGTCCTTTCTCTTTTCTTTTGGATAAGTCTGGCCAGGGGTTTGTCAATCTTATTAATTCTTTCAATGAACCAGCTCCTAGTTTCATTGATTCTCTCCTCGTGGTCCAATATTTGTTTGTCTCTCTTTTGTCCAGCTTCTTTATTCTCTGTCCTTTGGTCTTCTATGTCACTAATTCTTTCTTCTGCCTCATTTATCTTAGCAGTGAGAGTTTCCATTTCTGACTGCACCTCATTAATAGCTTTTTTTATTTCAACTTATTTTAGTTCTTTTATTTCTCCAGAAAGGGCTTTTATCTCTCCGGAGAGGGTTTCTCTAATATCTTCTATGCCTTTTTTGAGCCTGGCTAAAACCTTGAGAATTGTCATTCTGAACTCTAGGTCTGTCATGTTACCAATGTCCGTATTGATTAGGTCTCCAGCCTTCGGTACGGCCTCTTGTTCTTTTTTTTGAGGTGAGTTTTTCCGCCTTGTCATTTTGTCCAGATAAGATTTGCTTTCTCCTGCTGTGGAATTCCGCTGTTCTTGGTGAGCAAAGTTGGTCTTGGCTGGGTTTCTTGTTGATCTTCTTGTGGAGCCGCCTGTTATGGTGATTCTCAAGTGTCTTTGCCGCAGGCGGAATTGCACAGCCCTTGCCAGGGGCTGGGCTAAGTAATCTGCTCGGGTTTGCTTTCAGGAGCTTTTGTTCCCTGAGCGCTTTCCGTAGAGTTCCAGAGGACGGGAATGAAGGTGGCGGCCTCCCAATCCCCAGCCCGGAGGAGCTGAGAGCCTGGGGTTTCACTCCCCAGTGTGCCCCTAGAGAAAAGCGCCCAACCGCCCCGCCTCCCTGGCCTGCGGTCATGCCTTGAGGAAAGCAGTCAGTTGCTGGAACCTGGAGAAAAGCGCCCAGTCGCTTCTGTCTCCGTGGCCTCCGGCCGCGCTCCGAGCCCACCCAGCCTGTGACCCGCACAAGGTAACTCTGGGCTGAGAGCTCAGTCCTCGGCTCTGTCACTTAGCCAGCTTCCCCACTCTAATACCTGTGAGCTCTGTGGCACTCAGACACCCCCAGTCCTTCTGTGACCCCACAGGACCTGGGGTTATGCTGACCCCGCCTGGGTTTCCCACCGGTTTAGCCTCTGGAGTGATGTCTCCCAGTGGAGCCGACTTTTAAAAGTCCAATTTTGTGCTCCGTTGCTCCGCCGCTTGCCGGGAGCCGGCCCCTCCCCCCGGGGTCTATCTTCCTGTCGCTTTGGATTCACTTCTCCACAGGTCCTACCTTTCAGAAAGTGATCAATTTTCTGTTTCTAGAATTGTTGCTCTTCTTCTCTTCAATTTCCCTTTGGATTTGTAGGTGTTCACAATGGTTAGATAAGCTATCTAGCTGATCTCCTGCTACCCGATGTCGTCTCAGCCTGCTACTTCTCCACCATCTTGACTCCTCCCCCCTCATTGGATATATAATTTTACCTCAACAGTAGAGTTTTCTTTCTTTTAACACTTTAAAGATGTTTGTCTGCTGGCCTTGAAGCTTTCTGATAATAAATCAACAATCATTCACACCATTGTCCTCCCTTAAGTAGCATGTCATTTTTCTCTACATGTTTTCAGGACTTCATATTTGAATTTTAGAAATTTGTCTATAATGTGTCTAGTGGTGTTTTCTTTGAACTTATCCTTTTAGAGTTCACTAAGCATTTTGAATCTATAAATGTATGTCTCTTAAGAGAGCTGGGAATATGTCATTATATATATATGTGTGGAGATATATATATATATATATATATATATAGCGCTCCAATATCCTTCACTTTTCTGGAACTCTGAACATGCATATATTAGACCTTTGCTATCTCACAGGTCCCTGAGGCTCTGCCTAATTTTTTTAATCTTATTTTTCTTTGTCTTTTTTCTAAAGATTTTATTTACTTATTTGAGAGAGAGAGAGCACAAGATGGAGGAGAGTCAGAGGGAGAAGCAGACTCCCCATTGAGCAGGGAGCCCAACACAGGGCTCAATACCAGGTCTCTGGGATCATGACCTGAGCCAAAGGCAGATGTTTAATGGACTAAGTCACCTAGGCACCCCTTATTTTTCTTTGTTATTTCTACTATCATATCCATTTTACTCTTGAGTCTATCCAGTAATTATTTTTCTCTCAGATGTTAAATTTTTAACTTGAAAATTTCCATTTTAAAAATATTATTTTTTATTATTTCTGGTTGAAATTTCTTATCTTCTAATCCATTGCATGTGTGTGATTTTTTTTTTTTTTTTTTTTTTTTTTTTTTTTTTTTTTTTTTACTTTGTGGGGCATAATGTTGCCTTGAAGTTTTGAAAATTCCAGTATCTATCTTTGTCATGTTGGGTGTTACATTGTTGCATTCTTTGCTTTTTTTTTTTTTTGGAGATGGGTTACATTTTCCTGATCCTTTGTATATAACATAATTTTGGATTGTATCAGACACTATGATCTGTTATAATCTTCTGAAGAATGTTGAAATTTTTATATTAGCAGGCAATCAACAAGTGAGATTGAGACACTAAGTTCTGTCGGGCCTCCTATGTGTGGTGGTTCAAACTTCAGTTCAGTTCTTTAAATCATTGATATGCTTGTTTATAACTATTATAGGAATGCATGATTTGAAACTTATGCTGAGATTTGTATAGGTGATCCAAATCCCAGTTTAATTTTTAGAACTTTTGCTGCTCCGGTTTGAATCTGGCCACACATCTGTATTTTAGAAGTCAGGCTCATATTAGTGGTTCAAATCTCAGCTCAGTGATCCAGGTCTGTGCTACATTGGTTTAGGGCTGTCCTGTGCATGTTTGTTCAGAGTTTAGGCTACGGTTTGTTAATTAACTTTAAATTTCCCCATACATGCAAGGCAGATTGACTAGGTTGAAAGTGAACTTTTACTTTAGATTTAGTTCTAAGTTTGGCTCCTGGGTGGCTCAGTTGGTTAAGCATCTGTGTTCAGCTCAGGTCATGATCCTGGAGTCCTGGGATCAAGTCCTTCATCAGGCTCCCTGCTCAGCGAGAAGTCTGTTTCTCCCTCCGACCCTCCCCCCTCTCATGCCCTCTCTCTCCCATTCTCTCTCTATAAATAAATAGATCTCAAAAAAAAAAAAAAGAGAGATAGAGAGAGATTTAGTTCTAAGTTAGCCACTTACGGATGCAGAATTGTAGAAACTCAGCGATGAAACAGCAAGAAGAGCCACTGAACATTTTTTTTCTTCTCTCTGATGGATTTTCTCATCACTGAAAATTAATAAGGTATATTTTGAGAAAAGTAAGGAATGTAATATAAATCTGAGAGGGAATTCAGCATAATAGTTAAGAGCATAGGACCTGGTATCAGACCAAAGTGGAATATGGTTCCAGATCTCCTACAATCCAGCTCTGAAACCTTAGGGAAATAAGCCTCTCTCAGCCTCAATTTCCTCAGCTGCAGTGGGAAGAATGATTACTCTCATGAAGTTTTCATGACAATTCCATATCATTGTGCAAACTGCTTAGCAAAGTATCTGACACACATTGAGATTTCAGTATATGGCAAGAAAATATTAAAACACACATGAAACAAGTTGAAATAATGACAGGGTTATGGGTTAGAAAAACCTTGAATTCAGGTGCTCCTGGGCAGCTCAATCCTTAAGTCCTGGGATCAAGCCCCGCATCAGGCTCCCTACTCGGTGGGAAGCCTGCTTCTCCCTCTCCTACCACCCCACCCCCATTTGTGTTCCCTCTCTCGCTGTGTCTCTCTCTGTCAAGTAAGTAAATAAAATCTTTAAATTAAAAAAAAAAAAGAAAAGCCTTGAATTCAAAATCTACCTCTGTATGTTTTACTTTCCATATAGATCAACTTGAAAGAGTAATCCTTGTTCTTTTGAAAGTATTCCTGTGGGAGTTAAATGCCAACAATCTGTGGGAAAATGTGTTCATAACTATAGTGCACCATATAAAATACAAAGGAGCACTGGTAACTTTGAATTTAATGTGACATTGTATGAAGAGTAATGAGCAGAAAATATATAACACAATTAAAATATCCTCAATAGAATAAATGAAACTAAGAAAAGAAGAAAATGTTATTAAAAGTCCAGATCAATCAGTAACATTATAATGTCTATAGGACTATGTGCCTTTAAAATTAAAAGGTAATAATGAGTGCAAGGAAGGAGTTATTTGTAACAAAATGAACATTTCAGTAGAGCAAGGACATGAAAGACACATTACCCAGAGCTTACCTTATAACAGGTTTTTTTCCTCCAAATTTTCATTTAAATTCCAGCTAGTGAACATACAATGTAATGTTAATTTCATGAGCAGAATTTAGTAATTCATCACTTACATACAACTAACGCCCTGTGCTCTTCACAGGTGCCCCTCTTAATACCCATTACCTATTTTAACCATCATTCCTCCCACCTCCCCTCTGGTAACCTTCAGTTTGTTCTCTATACTTAAGGGTCTTTTTCCTAGTTTGTCTCTCTTTTTTTGCCCCCATATGTTCATCTTTATTGTTCCTTAAATTCCACATATGAGTGAAATCATATGGTATTTGCCTTTCTCCAATTGGCTTATTTTGCTTCACATAATAATCTTGAGCTCTACCCATGTTGCTGCAAATGGCAAGATGTTATTCTTTTTGATGGTTGAATAATATCCCCATATATACATATATATAAAATATATATGTGTGTGTATATATGTACATACTACCTGGAGACTAGCCAATACAACTTTATATGAGGAGAGAAGTTGCAGGTTGTGGCTAGTGGAATGTATATGAACTAGGATTTTATTGGAAGATGCTCCCCTGACATCTGGCCAGCATGGGATTTGGAAGGGTGGACATAATTGGGTACAGCTGTGTGCAAAACTTGGGAGCATCAACATTAGCTCTGTGGTGCCCACTTCTCAGCGCATCTGAGTAGGGCCAACTGAGGAGTCTAAACAAGGAATCTGGGATCTGAGAAAACAGTAAGTTTGTGGACCTCCTGGGAGGGAACAGAGCTCTGACAGACCCTAGTTAGAGCCCCTACTCTGCCTATTTCAGCCAACACACTCTCCTGCAGCTTGTTTCCATGGCTGCAGAGCCCAGCCTGGCCAAATATAGACTTCCCATTGAGACAAATCTCATATTTTTTTATGAAAAATGCCTTTCAAATGGTAGTGGATTGTGTGATGGCAGAGGTGGGGTCTGCTGATAAGGGCAGATTATTTTGGCCAATGTGGAAGATTTTGTGTTATGAAATAGGGTCATTTCCAGGAGAATCAAGTTGAAGTAGAGAGAACATGCCAAAGGAAAGTAGAGAATAAAGAACACCATAGTTTTGGTCAAAGAACTGTCAGCACATTCACTCAGGTAGCTCACAGTTTGTTGTAGTTTTTGGATAAGCGTACCTTTAGAGATACTTATGGCACACATTAATTTTCCAGATACCAATCAGGAGCTGCTTTCTGAATTGTTCAGTGAGAATGGAGGCCCCTGCCCAGCAGCATTCAAGGCTCCTCTGGGCTCAGGATGTCATCACAGGAGGGGACCTAAGAATTTCTTTGCCCAGCTTTACTTGGGCTCCAGGATTTCAACTTGTCTCATGTGAACTTTCACCCAAATTCAGCACAAACAATTCAAAAATTTTATTTCTTTTTCTTCTCTGTCTCTTTCTCTGTCATTAACACAAGCTTAACGATGCTTCATTGTTTCCTCTCAGGGGAAATTCTTGACATTCACCAGGGCTGCCATTTCCCACATCATCTTCTCCCTCCGTATTACTTACTGTGGTCTAGTAAGCTGAAATTCCTTATTCTCTCCTGGAATAGCCCCCTTAGCACGTTCTTCTTTGTTCATCCATGACACTCCTCAAATCTCACTTCAATAGGATAGCAAAGAAGTGAGGTTATTCAAAGCTAATTGCATCCTTCACCCTCTGAGCTCTATCAGCCTCCCTTCCTGTGACAAAATGTATCAAAGAACACAAATAGAAAGGGGAAAACAAATGGGGGGAGGAAAAGGTAACACATAGCCAGGCAAATCTCAGAGAACAGAGAACTGCTTTTCTAATTCATTCTTCAAAAGTCTTCTCACAAAAAGCAGAAATGAGTTACCGGTGAGGTGATCACACATCCACTGTTGCCCAGGACATACTGGTTTATGTTTGTCATCACATCCAAACCAGAGGAGCACCACCTTTTATTCTTCAAAGTTTCTAGATTTGTTCACCCATTGAGAAGAAGAATGAGTTTTTCACATCAAAGTCAAATTGCACATTTTGAGAAATAGGCCCAGAATATCTGAAATTCAAGACCAATTCGAATCTCTGGGAGGCGTGGTCTTCAGACAAACATCCAAGCTCAGAAACATCCATCAAGAAAATGTGTTCTAGACAGAGAACACTCACTCGTCTTCTGGAAGGGATCCCATCCTGGTGCCCAGAGTACTTATCAGGCCGTAAGGATTTAGGAATAAAACCAAGCCCAAAGAAGAGATCTCTATTTCGGCCATGTGGTGTTTGAGGATGAGTGGGTGCGTAGAGTGGGGATTTGGATGTAAACTAAGTTAATGTAGTTCAGAGAAAAGGGGAAGGGCTTTGGAATCAGGTACACATGAGCTGAAGGCCCACTTGTACTACGTACCAGCTGTGATGTAAGCTTCCAAGGTTCAGCTTCCTCATCTATAAAAGCAAACCAAAAACTGGAGACAAAAAAACAGATCTTAGGGGCGCATGGGTGGCTGAGTTAGTTAGTGATTGACTCCTGGTTTCAGCTCAGGTAATAATCTCATGGGTTGTGAGATGGAGCCCTGTGTCAGGCTCTGTGCTCAGTGAGGGGTCTGCTTGGAGATTCTCTTCCTCTGCCCCTCTTCCTACTTGTGCACATGCATACTCTCTTTCTCAAATAAATAAGTAAATCTTTAAAAAATATAGATCTTAGAGGAGTTATAATAATTAAATATAAGGTATAATGACTTGAGCAGAATAGTATTGATAGCTGATATTCTTTAAATGCTTAGAACGTACAAGGTGCTATTCTAAGAACTTTGTATTAATTCATTTAAACCTTATGAAAAACCAAAAGAAGATAACCCACTGTTATCATTAGCATTTTGCAGACAATGAACCTGATGTTCAAAGTAACCAGGTGGTCAAGAATGACAGACTCTGGATTTGACCCAGACAGGCTGGTTTCAGAGTAGCTCTTGGTCTAGGAGTGAAACATGACCTTAGTCACTATTCTCTACAGCTGTTCTCTGGCAAGAAAGTAATAAATTTTACTAATATGGGCAAGGAAAAGAAAATAATAAGTTGTAATAAAATGAACAATGTACACAAATGATAATAGTTTAATGTGAGCCACCCTATATAGAGAACTGTAAAAAAGCTCTAAGTTGGATTTCCATATGACTTACACATGAGAAACATTTATATATATCGGTACCTTTTACATTACTTTTGATGGTAATTGACATATTAGCACATTTCTCTCTTTTGAAACTCCTAAAAAGTGGATTGACATGAGACAAGAAGTCTTAAAATGGCCACATCACTGGATTAAACTATAACCACCTTAATTAGAATCAGTATAATCCTATAATGAAAATACAACCTTAATTTAGGATCAGTATAAAATACTGCAAATATGCTTTGCTCTCAGGATGCTGGACTACTGCTTGTCTGTGTGTAGGACCTCCATTATACTGAATAAACAAGTACGCAGTCCTTCCATTGGACTTTGCAGAAAGAATACCACCCTGGTGATCACTCAGCAGTTTCCCACCCTCTGACCTTCAGGAAACCAGTGGCCAATTAGTTAACATATAGGCACTTTAGTTCTGTGCTATCTGTTCACTCTAAACCCAGAGGCTGATGCTAATTCCACATTTCTCAATGTCGCCCAAAGAGGAAGGGAACTTCTTTCTTTTCTCTAGTTCAAACCCCAACAAAATTTAGTAATCCCTCCAGCAATCACCTTCCACTATCATTTGTAATATCCAACATCTTCCTAGCTCTTCCTTATTTTTATTTATTATCACTTCTCTGCCCTTCCTCTTTTCCTCTTTTCACAAACATAAGAATCATTTCTAGTCTCCAGTAGAGGCTTTTTTGGGCAAAGTCATTTGCAAGTTATTTTTCTATTTCCTGGGGTCCATTCTTACCAATGACATTATGTATGAATGACATAATGAAGCATAACCTTGTTCTTTTTGTTTTTATTCTCTGTACTTTTCAAAGCACTATGACATACATCACCACAATCAACCTGACATAAGCCATTTGAAGTACTGGGACACTTCCCTGTACTGGCCAGAGAAAGATTGATTCTTGGTATACTAAGAGTTTGGTCCAATTTCTGGCATTAACTCAGTTATTAACAAATTATTATGAATGGACTATGCTGGAGAAGCTTGCCCTAAATTTATTGGTGTCCAAGTCAGATATATCTCCCATCTTCTATTTCATTGTTTTTTTAATACATTATATTGAGAAGTTTTATTCAAATATATCTCAGGTACATAAAAAAAACTCTGCTGTTACTTGCCACTTACAAACTTCAATAGTTTTATCATTGTCTATATAAAGTAAGTCATGTAATTTTACTCATTCTACTCAAGATGATCTTGGTAAGATGTAATTAAGGAAACAGCATGGCTAGTTTGGTAATTCTTTTTCACTGAAGAACAGTAACCAAAAGGCCAGGCAGTCTATAATTAGAAAGAAACCAAGTATAAACTATAGTCTGGGATTCTTTTGCTTAATAACCACAGGTCAAAACCTAAACATGTGGACCACCATCTGCCTGAATCATGAGTTTTCTGCAGTGTCTCTAGTCATTTAATTGACAAGGTATTTATTGTGTGTTTTCAATTACAAAGCATTGTGTGACATAGTTAGAGATACAAACAAAAGGTAAGATCATGATCTTTGATCAAAAGACACACAACAGAAATCTATTAAACACACTTCAAACAGAGAGACAAAAGCACCAGGCATTCACTTTCTAATAGCAAAATTTATGAAAACCATTAAGTAGAGGAGCTTTCACTACACTGTTGACTAGGAAAAAATTATTCCATTCTAACGTCTCTTTAGTGTCCCATGGATAGTAGTACTCTTTATCAAAGCAGTATATCACAGTGATTAGAAACATGGGCTTTGGGCTATGCCTTTTGTTGGTTGATCAAGTCTGAACAAGTTACCTGTAAAATGGACAAAATATTAAAATTTACCAGCATTGTTATGAGGATTAGCAAGACGATGACAGTAATGAGTTTTACACAGTGTCAGCACATAGTAAGCACTCAGTAAATGCTAGCTATTTTTACAGTTAACAGAAGATGAGTTGGCAGAACTATTTCAGGATGTCATATGTTGTTTCCATAGTGTAGGATTTGAATTAAAACAGAGAAATACGAAGTGACAAATGCCCACCATGAGGTTCAGACACACCCACATCATTGGCATTTTCCTTGTCCCAGAAAAGCTTTGTGCTACCCAGGATGCTTCTCCATGATAAAGGAAGAAAGAAGACCAAGTTTTCTGGAAATAAGTCAATCCCTCTCAGGTATTTTCCTCTCCGGAGAAAAAGATAGCCCAGAGCCACATCTTTACTGATTGAAAAAAGATATACTATAGATTCACATTCATGACTGAAAGATGACTATTGTTAATAAGTAGCTACTGATTCGTGAGTCTGGCTGTTACATAAAATGAGCTCAAGTATTTCTTCCTATATGTAATACACTGGGAAGTGCTGGATACACATTACAAGGTATTAAGCAACATTCACACATGGAATATTCACCAAGTGTTTATTGAGAATTTGGTAAGTGCCAAATACTGATTGTTTTAGAGAGGTAATTTGAAGAAAGATCAATGCAAAAGAATGTTAAAAAAATATTAATTTGTAATTTTAGATGTCATGAAGATCTTCAAATATCTTTGTATATATGCTTAATATTTCATATTTTCATCACTGCTTTCCCTTATGAGGAATGACTATCCAACTTGGTATTATGGGAAGTGCAAAAACTTTAGTCAAATATTAGTTTGACAGTAAGTACTAACACTGTCTGTATGATCTAGAGCAAAAGTCTTCATTTACTTGGTCCTCAGTTATGCCATCTATTAAACTGGGCAAATAATACCTGTCTCATTTAGTTGTTATGAAGCTTGAGTCATAACCATTGGCTAGCACAAGTTCAACCCTCATTAGTAAAATTAGTAAACATTAATTTAACATTAGTAAAGACCCTCATCAGTAAACATTAATTTAATTTGGTCCTCTCTTCAGTTATACCATATTTCAGGCACTTCTGTCTTTAATCTTTTGCTCAATATTTGTGACTGATGTAGGTGTACAAGCTCAGAGGGACGTTCCAGAGTTTTATATCATGACTGCCAAAGCAAATTCCAGATCAAGCTTGATGCCTCTCTTGGAATAATTGATAACAGAAAAATCTCATACTTTCAAGAAATGTATATTAGGTGCTCACATGATGCTGGGCATTAGAGATACAAACGTGCCTTCATGGAGCTCATGGACAAGTCACACAAAACTTTAAATAAGGTATATGTGTTCATATGGGGGAAACGTATTGTCCTATGGAAGTATGTACAAGACATTCCAAAGTCAGTTTTGAGTTCAGGAGTGAAGTGATCGAAGAAGTTGCTAAAAGAAGCTTTGCGCAGTGGCAGTATCATAGCCAATGAGGTTTATCCGAGGCGCAATTATTGCTAATAGAAGTTGCTAAAAGAGAATAATGAGAGGGATAGTAACAGTGACCATTTACTGAGTATTTTTAGTGATCAACTTGGTTATTATGAGTGTTTTATAAGACTTAACTCTGTTATTCTATACAATATCTCAATGAAGAGAATTCAATTTTATACCTAGTTTACTGATGAAGGAGCTAAAGTACAGATTTAGTATTTTTATAATGACACAACTAGTAAATGAGGCACTGAGATCTGATATATAAACAGAAACTTTAAGTTGTTAGAGGGGGAACTCTGGGAAGAGGGACAAAGGTTTTTAGGCGGAAGGAATCCTGAGTACAAAGGCCTAGGGACAACACAAAAATAGAGATTAAATGGTGATGGTGCAGTAGGAACTAAAAGTGGGACTAGGAGAGAGAGAAGAGGTAAAACTTCAGAGGGATGCAAAAACCAGATATCCAAGAACTAAGTACACCCAGCAAAGAAGTTCCCATGCTCTAGAGGGCCATGGAAAACCAGTGAAAGATCTAAACACTTGCCAGAATGGAGTTGCAGGATACTAGAGACAAGATTGGAGGAATGCAGTCTGCATTCAAGACAAAACAAGTAGGATTTTGTGGTGGCAATTTTGAGGACAAATGATCATGTGCTGGCCTAGGGTAGCAGTAGAAAGGATGGGAGAAGTAGATGGGGCAGATGAGTATTTTAGGTAGTTGAGTCAACAGCAGATGGTGATTAATTGAATGAGGAATTTGAATGAGGCAGTAGTCAAAAATATCTCACAGGTTTCTAGACTAAGAAACCAGGTGGATAGAATTTTCCTTTGTTGGAAAAGGGAATGCTAGAGAAAGGACAGATTAAAGAGAAACGAATTGAGTTTAGTTATGCAATTGCAGTTATCTGTGCAACACCCAAAATTGGTTTTAAGTGGGATTTTTCAAAAGTGAATTTGTCTGAAAGTTTCATGTCTTTCATAAAAGTCAGTGTGAAGGATTTTCTCATTGATCACTTCCTTTATAAGGGCAATTGCATTATTGTATAACCATTCCCATGTCATCCTGCCTGTATATTACGTGGAACATTTGAGACTTGTTGAAGGAAAAGAGCAGGTTAAAAGCTATATTTGGTATTGTGGACCTAATTCTAATGCGGAGAATAAATGTCCAGATGTCACAGGGGAAATTTCAAGCATCAGACCAAGCACTGGATTACTGTCTGAACCCCTTTTGTATCTGTATTTGTTTGCTAGGGCTACCCTACCAAAGTACCACAGACTGATGGCTTAAACAATAGTAATTTATTTTCTTACAGTTCTGAAAGCTGGAAGTTCAAAATCGAGGTGTTAGTAGTGTTGGTCCCTTCTGACGGCACTGAGTAAAGGATCTGTTCCAGGTCTCTCTACCTGGCTTAGAGATGTCTTCCCCCTGTGTCTTCACATTGTCTTCCCTCTGTACACGCTTATGATCAAATTTTCTTTCTTATAATGACAACAGTCATGTTGGATTAGGGCCAACCCTATGACCTCATTTTAATTTGATTATTTCTGTGAAGCCCCATTCTCAAAATATGGTCACATTCCAAGGGACTAGAGGTTAGGACTTCAGCATATGACACTCGGGACAGGGAAGACACAATTCACCCCATAATAGTATCTTTGGTAATATCCCCTAAGCCAGAACTTAATATAGAAGGAGTGATTCAAGGATGGCAGAGACAGTAGGGAGTTCATTCCAGAGGTTTCAGAGATAGTAGTCACAATATCCAGGATCCAGACCAGTGCTGACAGCCACCATGGCTGACATTCAGTGCCTTTAATGGTGACAGTGTCAACTACATGGCCTAATTCCAGATGGTGACAGAGATAGGCTTGCTTAATAGTTCTTTGGGCTACTTCCTGCTGTTTGGCATCCTTGGTTTCTGTCCATTTTCTTAGCCTAGTTCCCCAGATTTTTTAGGATTCTACAAGGCACTCAATGCTTTACTTTCTTTGATTAAATTAATCAGATATGACTTCTCGTGTTCCTATCCTAAAACCTTGGCCACTAAAAAAAGAATTCAGATATCCTTCTACGTGTTGAATTAAGACTTAACGATCTTTTATGGTACAGGGGAGAGAACAGACTGCAGAGCCAGCAGATCTGGGTTTAAGTCTTGGCTCCCTTATTTGCCAGACACACGGGCAAGTTTCTGAAATTGAGCATCAGTTTCTTCATAACGAAATTGGAAATCATAATATAGAATATGAAATATTTATTGGGCACCTATCCAATTCCAGGCACTGTTCTGGTATTTTATATACATTATGCCATTTGCTTCTCACAACACTTTACCATAACTAGTATTATTATTAATATCAGTTTTTGATATAAAGAAAATAACACTATATGCCAATGACTCCCCCAAATGCTTGTCCTAAACCCAAGACCTATCTTTTGAGCTCCAAGTCAATGTACTCAACTGCCAATATGACATATTGCAAACCTAACATAGAAAAAACCTAACTCTTGAGCTCTGATTCCTTCCCTGATCCAACATATGATGACAGTCAAGTTCTCAATCCTGAAACATTTGTAATTATTGAGAACTTACCTTCCCTACTTCCAATCCTAACTAAGCACTGTTTAGTTAACCTCTGTATTAATGTTTTATTGCTACTATAATAAATTACCACAAATTTAGCTGTCTAAAACAGCACCCATTCTCCCAGTTCTGAAGGTCAGAAATCTGGGTACAGCATGGCTCAGTTGGTTCTCAGCCTAGAGTCTCACAAGGCTAAAATCAAGATGTTGGCTGTGATGAGTTTCCTTCTGGCAGTTCTAGGGGTGAATCCTTTTCCAAGCTCATTAAGACTGCTGGCTGAGTTCAGTTTCTTGTGGTTACAGGACTGACGTCCCAGTTTCTTTGCTGGTTGTCATTTGGGGGTTAGTCTTTGGCCCTAAGGATTGATAGTATTTCTTCCCATGCCTTCCATGGGGCACCTTTAACAACAGTGGCTCCAGTGCCCCCTCATGTTTTGACTCCCTGCCTTCCCTTTCTGCTGTCTCCCTCTGCTTCCAGCTGGAGACAGTTCTCTGCTTTGAAAGGCCTTATATAATTAGATGGAGTCCATCTGGATAATCCAGAATACTGTTCCCATCTAAAAGCCAGCTGAGAAATAACCATAATTGTGTCTGCAAAATCAATTTTGCCATGTAGTGTAACATATTTACAGAGTTTGGGATTAGGGTATGGACTTCTTTGGGAGGGCATTTTTTTGTCTACTGCATTAGGCAAATAGGTAAATATTTTATTACACATAGATAATAGCATTGTTACGTATTAAGAGTTGTAGGTGCTGGAGCTAGACCCCTTGGGTTCTTTTACCTCTTGTTTATCACCTTAGACATTACTTAACCTCTCTAAGCTTCAGTTTCTTCACCTATAAAATGAAGTAATAATATTGCTCATCTCATAGGCTTCTTGGGAAAATTAAATGCATCATGGTATTAAAGGTTTTTAGAACAATGCCGAGTACCTAGGAAGTGCTATGCTTAATCTTGTCTATTATTACAAACTGATACTTAGCACGAAGGGAAAAATGCGTCTCCTAAGAAACTGGTGGAGAGGACCAGCCTTCTAATGAGAGGTCAACAAAAATCTCCTTAAACCCAAAACTGAACAACAGAAGCTATGGAGTGACATGACTCGAGTGGCAAATTATTTAGAGCACTCTGACAGCTCGGTGGGAGGCATTGGCAAGGGACAGTCACAAAAGCAGAGAAACTGGTTAGAAGTCCATGGGAACAGTGCACATGAAGGACTGTTTTGGGGCAGTAAAAATAAAAAGAATTGATTAAAATTGAGATATATTTTTGATGGTTGTGGTAAGCTGAATAACATCCTCGCACAAAGATGCCCATACCAAAAACTCTGGAACTTGTGAATATGTTATGTTACATGGCAGAGAGGACTTTGCTGATGTAATTAAGGTTACTGAACTTACTGACCTTAAAAAAAAAAAAAATGGGGAGAATTATCCAGGTGCATGCAATCTAATCACACGAGTTCTTAAAAAAAAAGAGAGAACTGTCTTCAGCTGGAAGCAGAGGAGTACTTCAGAGGGAGAAGGCATACAGCGGGGTCAGAGCTTCTAAGTTCAAGAATGGTGTGGCAGGCTGTTGCTGGCCCTGCGTCCATGCTGCTTTTGTGCCAGGACTGGAGAGAGACCTGGAGGACTTCAGGGAAGCTTCCAGTAGGAGCCAGCAGAGAAATGGGCCGTGGTCCTACAGCCACAGGCAACTAGAGTCTGCCAGCAATCTGCATGAACTGGGCAGCGGATTCTCCCCAAAGCCTTCTAAGAAGAGCCCAGCAAGCTGATACCTTAATTTTGGACTTGGGAAACCAGGAGCAGAGACACCAGCTGAGCCATCCTGGATTTCTGAACGACAGAATGGTGAGTAACAAACTTTTTTTTCTTTTTTGGAGGTCTTTTATATATTGTTTTGTTTTAAGCCACTAAAATTGCTCCTTGTGGTAATTTGTTACGGCAACAGTAGGAAACTACTGCATAGTGTTCAACACTCTATCCCAGGGACCTAGACCAATGCTTGGCATATAGTAGGTGTTCAATAAGTATTTTGTTGCAAAAATGACAGAAAATTTATACAACTTGCCTAAGGCCACACAGTTAGTGTTGGAAGCAGGCCTGGAGCTCATGCCAGAATACCATATATAACATGCAATTGTTTCGAACGCTGGAGAGCATATATAAAGTCTCTGACACAGAGCTGACCTTCAGGAGCTATTAAATCCTCCATTTCCCCTTAATTATCCTGACCCCACTTCAGACTGTCCTCATTAGCCTTCTGGTTAATAGTAATGTCCTAATGGGCTTCACTGACCCTAAGCCCTCGCTCTTCCAATCAATTTCCTGCCAGATTAATATTCTACAAACACATTAGGTGAGGCAATGTCTTTGCAAGAACAGGGCCAACTGTAAAGCCTCTGTGTTACTACTATATTATTACCATCCCTCCACTTCTCTGCCACATTAAATCCGCTGAGTCACAGCCACTTCCCTTGTCCTCCCAGACGTATTTCTCCCCATTCCTCAGTACAAACCCATCATGCAAGCCAAGCCATCTCTTTTCTTTTGGGGAAACAGCCATGACTCACTATTGCCCTATACCTTTGCTTATCCCCTTGCTGACTTCCCTTTCTAAATACTGCTCCAGTCCCGGCTTTAAAGCCTGCCTCCTCCTCACCAAGTTTTCCTTAACTACACTATGCATTGCTGCTCTCTTCCTCTAAATTCCTGTTCTTCTGCACGTATTTATTTAGTCTATTCGACCGTCCTAAACTGAGTGCTTTTGACATCACAAACATTGCACTTGCCATAAACTGTGACCTTTGTTCAGTACTATTTTGGATACAGTTTTTCGTTGTTTGGTGAGTGTGCATATGAGTCTTGCCTTGCCAGCTCTGCGGTAAACCCCTCACAGAGCCACCTAAGAAGCCAAGCGCTCAGCCTTGGAGTCAAACAGGTTGTGTTCAAATCCCAAAGATCTTTTACTAGCTGATTGACCTTGCACAGTTTCCTTAATTTCTCTAAGACTCAATTTCCTCATCTATAAAATGGAGAGAACAATGGTATACGTCACTGGGTGATGGTTGTTGTGGGAATAAAAGGAGGCAATTCATGTAAAGCTTTTAAAATATTCTCTGGCCTATATGTGTTTGATAAATACTATCCACTGTAATTTTGTATTACTACTTCAAACACTATTCTGTATCTTCCACAGTGTTCATTACAACGCTGAGCACATAGCAGGTGTTGGATAAATATCCTTCACTAAATATTGAAAAATAAGCTAGGTTAGATTATTAATTTATCAGAGGAAAATCAGAAGTGGGGAAAAAGTGGGTTCAAAGGATTTTCGACTGAACTGAGCATTCAATTGAAAGAAACCAAGAACTAATTTGGGAGATGAAGATAGCTACCAATTATTCCAGTGTATATCAGTCAAACTAAGGAACAGGGAACTCATAATCACAGGATAATTTTATTTTTTGAACATTTTAAATTATTAAACTGTACTTTCACGTAAAAATAAAATTCCAGCAATAGAGCAAGGAGCTAATAGGACCTTTATCTTCACCCCTCATAATCCCCGCTGCTGGGGGTACCAACTGTGAAAAGTTTGTCTGGTTTTCCCAAAATTTTCTCTGTGTGCCAATCCTTCCCTTTCCAATCCTCTGTTTCCTTATTTTGAAAATGAGTCCAATACAACTTTTTTTTTGGTAAATTTGTTCCAATAATTTAATAAAGTATGCAATATTATAACCAAAGTTAATTAGAGAATAGCATAACTTTATAGGCATAGAGGCAAAAGAACAGAGATTTGTCAGTACTTTCAAGGTGAATCAGAGATTAATTCTCATGAAGGTATTAAAGCTCAAATGCATCTCTGAAGATTATTATAGAGCATGCTCTTTCTTAAATCCATTTAAATGATTGCCCTGTTTAAACAGAAGGTTGTAGATGAATTAGCTTTTAAAAATGTTTGTTGAGAAAGAAAATAAATATGTGCATTTATAATCATTCATCACAAAGTCAGCTTGCTAGATTTAAAGCATGTTGTTTGGTAATCAGAAAAGCTGATGAGCAAATTGGGAAAAAATTTACAGAATGAGGAAATGAATAAGCAGTTGCTGGAGAATGGGTAACAGAAGAGTAGATGAGGAAGTAGAGCTTGGAGGCCATGCCTGTATGCACAGGACTGGTCTCTGCAGTGTGATTGTCCAGAATTCGCCCTCTGAGCAGGAACAACCTAGTGAACTTCCCTTGATCGCCACCTCCACTGGCAGAACGTGAGACGGAGAGTATAAGGGACTGCCACAGCTTTCGTTTTCTACCATGTATCTTCACGTCCTCTTGCCCTGTTTTACCCTCTGGATATCTACTTTGCCTCTCAGTGTCATATGACAATGATAATAAAGCCTGGTGGTGACAGTACTGATGATGACAGGAGTTTAATTCCAGGATTATGAATGGCAGGCTAGGAAATTACATATGCAAGAAATGTATATTTTATTCCTCTGCATCCAAGCCAAATTTCTGTTTCAAGAGGGCAGTTCCTCTAAGTCCATTTGAAATCTCCCCTCTTTCCCCTGTGTCTATGTGATCATACACACAATGACAAGGCAATGGGATATAGGTAGGGTGGCCTTTAGGATTCATCATTCTTTCAACCCAGCTTTTATTCTTGTCTGTAGATCCTTCTGATACTCCTAAGCCATCTGGGAATAAAAAAAGAACCTCCCTGGTGCTCTCTGTAACCTTTTAGCATTTCTAAGACTCTGTTGGGTACACAGGAGTTCTGCTGCTGCACTTGCCCACGATGGGGCACCTGAGGACTCTGTGAGCTGTGTTAGACCTGTCCATTTAGGTACCAGCCTGTGCTGTGCTCAGAGGGCAGCAACAGACTGTCAAGTCGTTCTCACACTTGGAATATCTGACTTCTTCTTAAACCACAGGTTTTTAAAATCCTCCTCTTCCAGCTGGACAGAATTTTAAGAATTCTCCTTTTTTTAAAAATTTTTTTATTTTTTTAAATTTCTTTTCAGTGTACCAGAATTCATTGTTTATGCACCACACCCAGTGCTCCATGCAATACATGCCCTCCATAATACCCACCACCAGGCTCACCCAACTTCCCACTCTCCACCCCTTCAAACCCCTTAGATTGTTTTTCAGAGACCATAGTCTCTCATGGTTCATCTCCCCCTCCCGTTTCCCCCAACTCCCTTCTCCTCTCCATCTCCCCATGTCCTCTGTGTTATTTCTTATGTTCCACAAATAAGTGAAACCATATGATACTTGACTTTCTCTGCTTGACTTATTTCACTCAGCATAATCTCCTCCAGTCCCATCCATGTTGATACAAAAGTTGGGTAATCATCCTTTCTGATGGAGGCATAATACTCCATAGTGTATATGGACCACATCTTCCTTATCCATTCATCTGTAAGAGGGCATCTTGGTTCTTTCCACAGTTTGGCGACCGTGGCCATTGCTGCTATGAACATTGGGGTACAGATGGCCCTTCTTTTCACTATATCTGTATCTTTGGGGTAAATACCCAGTAGTGCAATTGCAGGGTCATAGGGAAGCTCTATTTTTAATTTCCTGAGGAATCTCCTCACTGTTTTCCAAAGTGGCTGCACCAACTTGCATTCCCCCCCACAGTGTAAGAGGGTTCCCCTTTCTCCACATCCTCTCCAGCACACGTTGTTTCCTGTCTTGTTAATTTTGGCCATTCTAACTGGTGTAAGGTGATATCTCAATGTGGTTTTAATTTGAATCTCCCTGATGGCTAGTGATGATGAACATTTTTTCATGTGTCTGTTAGCCATTTGTATGTCTTCATTGGAGAAGTGTCCATGTCATTTGTGAATATCTTCTCCCATTCCATGGGTTCTCCTTTTAAGCATTCATGGGATTAGACTAGAATGGACCTCCCTGGATAATTCAAGATAATGTCCCTATTTTAAGGTCCATAACCTTCATTATCATGAAGATCATAACCTTGACATCTGCGGAGTCCCTTTTGCCATGTACATAATCCCAACTCTAGAGATCAGGATATGGACATCTGTGAGGTATGGGCGGGATTACTCAGGCTACCACAACCTCCAAAATCTACCTGAAATATGTTTATTTATCTTTACCTCCATTGCCTCAAGTCAGTCTTTCATTTGGTTGGTTTTCATAGACTTCTCTGTTAGCCTGCTTTTGTTCTTGCCCTCTTCCCGTGCCTTTCCACATAGCAGTCAGAGTGATCCTCTAGAAATGTTACTTAAGTTCTGACACTCTAGTTCCCATTATTCTGTAGTCTAAGTTCCTCATTCTGACCACAAGGACTTGGGGGCTCTGACTGCCTCTTCCCACCCCCCCCTCACTTTTTTTTGCTCACTCTACCCCTTTCTCACCAGGCTGCAATCCCAGTGATCTGCTTGGAGTCACTCAGGTCTATGACTATTTTCTTACCCCAATCTCTGCACATCCAGAATTTTCTGTCTGAACTACTTCCTCCATTACCATATACCTCTCTATTGCCTGACTTAGCAGTCTCCTTTTCTTTCAGTTCTGGAATAAAAAGAGCTTCATGTGGGCCACCATTGAGAAAATCAGTCATCTGTCAGGGATTTCTATAGTTCTTTTTCCATCATAGGGAGACCATGTCTAGAAGCCAACATAAAAATTTCACCTTCCCAAGGGCCCCACTTTCACTCTAGCTTGTCCTTAAAGTTTTCCCTCCTTTCCTGTGTCCAGATGCTGTCTAGTTTCCATAGTGGTATGCAGAGCTCTGACACTTCATGTTTTCTGTCTTCCATGTTTCTACAGGACTTACGCTCTAAAAACTCCAAAGTACTTTTCTCTAAGTGTATTAGAACTTCCCTCTCCTGATGCAATTGATGATATGGCCCACATGTCCATGGAAAAGTTACAGGGCAACAAGTTTGATTGAAAAATAAATCTGTTAACATTTGAAAATATCATCCTGACATTATGATAAAAATCATGGGAAATAACTACCATTCACTGAGTACTTATGTACCTATGTACCACTAGATGTTACAGGTTTTTTTAACTTTTAACTTTAAAAAACTTTAAGTTTTTTTTAACTTCAAAATAGTACTGCAACAAAATACCTGCAACAGGTAAAATACCATTTTATTGGTGATTAATCTGAGATTTCAATAAGCTAATATGATGCTGTTTTCAAAGATTTCTAATCAAAAATCATTGGCTTCTTTCTGGCAAAGATTCAGAGTCCCCCCCCCCCCAACACCTGCTTTGGGCAATTGTCTGTTTTGTTCATTATAGGTCCTGCAACCCTCTTACTCATTAGTGACTTTTTCTCTTGGAAGTTGAGGAAAAATTTTCAATGCTTCCAGCTTTTCCCATGTATAGGAATTCCCCATCAAATATATTAGAGCAGGTGGTTTAAGAGTACAGTCACCATGCTGCATTTAGGGAACTTAGAAGACCTGAGTTCAAGGATCATAGAAAGACAGAATAAAGCGGTGATGATGAAGCAGTCTGTTCTCCAAGAGGGAACTCATGTCCAAATCTAGGAATTTGGGGATATTGAAGATCAAGAATTATTTGAAAGAGCCAGAGGGATAAGGGAGACCAGCTGAGGCAATGCCTTTTTTAGGCATAGGAGTCTTCAGAGGGATTGTTCAGAGTGTCCCACTTAGCATCACCCAGTCGTCAAAGAGCCTTGCTTCTACATCCTCAAGGAATGTCCAGGCTTGATACTAACCAGGCTGAATTCTCTGAGAATATTCTGTGGTACAGACCTTGAGTGATTTACAAGTAGAAGTTTTTGGATCTAAACAAAGTGTCATAAGGCAGAGTATACTACTCCTACCTTTACTTTCTTAACCTGGTTACTGTTTTATGCCAGCAGGGAGGGATGCAAACCCACTATCTGTAGCACAGATGGAAGATAGTCATGTATCTTAAACATTTCTAACTGCCAACCATAGCTAAGTGGGGATTTAAAAATGGTATCTGCCTTAAAGTATCCAGATGGAACTAGATCAAATATCTAATAAATATAACATTTATTAATAATGAATGAACAAGGCATTCTGAATATCTAAGCAACAACATGAGAATTTTGGAAACTCTAAACATGCTTTCCAACAGTTTTAAGAAATCTTTTGGGACTTAGCATCAAATCAACAAAAATTTCTGTTTTCATACTGTTGAAGTCAATGATGTTTTAAATATTTTTAATGTTTTATTTTAGAAGAATTTTGATTTACAGAAATGTTGTAAAGATAGTACAGGAAGTTCCTATACATCCCTCACCCACTTCCCCTAATGTTAATTGTAAATAACCATGGTACGTTTGTCAAAAATCAAGAAAGCAACACTGGTAAATTACTCTTAGCTCAGCTCCAGGCTGTATCATCGGTTTTTCCACAGAAGCCCTTTTCCCGTTCCAATTTCCAATCCAGGACACCACACTGCATTTAGAAGCTGCTGGATTTCAATCTCCTCTTTCCCCTCTAGAAAGCTAACTATAGCAGACAACCTATTTCTTCATTTTGTAAGGTGCAGTTTACAGCAGTTTCTATATGTTGCTAGAACTTGTTTGGGAAGAGACGGATTCAATCTGCTGATGGGTTTTGTCTGAAGTTTTTCAAATAATTCTTGTCTCCAGGTGCCCTGATTATTTTGGTAGTGGGCAGACAGACTGAATGTCAAATTTTCTGAGGCCAGTCAGTATATGGCAGTATTATAAATGTAGGAATTTTTTATTTTCTGATTTAGACTAGAGTTTCCCACTTAACTGACCTTGTTCCTGAATCAACATTACCATTGCTTCAGATTAATATATTTTCAGTCTGGGGTCAATAAAAGAAAAAACTATGACTACATTTTTGTTATTACAGTTATGTGTTAGGGTATTTCCTTAGGGGTAAAAAAACATTTAAAGCAATCTGACCAATCATGTCATTCTCAATTAGATTCATATTTTCCATAGAGGGTTTCTTAAAAATCTTTCCAACTAAAGACTACTAATGAGAGAGCAAATCCAACTCAAACCCTTGAGATTTGGCAGCTTGTTATAAGAGCCTTCCAAAAATTAAAAAAAAAAAAACTTTGAAGTTGTCAGCTTTGACTTAAAAATTCATATAAATTTTGCATTTTACTCCATGATGTATTTGCATTTGTTTTCATATAAAATTCGTGTTTAAATTACGTACTCACAAGTCAAAGCTGAATTCTGTTTATCCTGTTAATCCTTCATAAACCACCTGGTACACTGAAGTTTGGGGGGTGTGGATGTCCCTTCTCGATGAGAACAGCCTGTTGATGGAAGTCTATGCTAGTCAAGGTGTTTCTTTTACCACAGCCCCATTTAACCCCTTCAACCAAATCTCTTTCTACAGACAATATCACGACTTCTACTCAGGAGAAAAATGTCTGAAATTCAGGGCTTAAGTGTTCATACTTCTGGACTAATAAATAAATGGTTCCCTCTGTCTTCAATGTTCACCCCCACTTTATTCACCTACCAAATCCTGCGTATGGTGAAGAATTTCCTGACACAGGCCTTGGAGTCATGGAAACTGACCATGTGGGTCCATTCTAGACCAACATGGAGGGCATGTGGTCATGGTATTTAACCTTCTAGCACTTTCCCATATTAGCCATATGGCCTTGAACAAAAACTCCACTAAGCCTTAATTCCCAACAATGTTAAACTGTGATTGAAAATAGTATCTATCCTTCAGATTTATCATGGGAATTAAATGGTAAGGTGCATGTGAAGCATTTAGCTAACTGTCTGACCCACAGTCACAGCTCAGTTATTTTATTATTCTATTTTAAGACTCAATTCAGATGTCATTTCTTTTGTGGAGTCTTGATCTTTTTTCCATGGAGAATTAATGGTCTTTTGCGTTGGGTTTCCTGCATTTTTTTTTTGTTGAAAACGTACATACAAAGAGGATTATCATAGGTAAATCATCATATGCTTTTAAGTAATAAAATTATAAAACAGCAGGTGCAACATATGTGTGAGAACTGTGTAACAGTGGAATGTTTTCTTTCCACGCCTCTGTATTTTTCAGACTTTGTATGATCTGCAT
This sequence comes from Martes martes, assembly GCF_963455335.1. Taxonomy (NCBI): domain Eukaryota; kingdom Metazoa; phylum Chordata; class Mammalia; order Carnivora; family Mustelidae; genus Martes; species Martes martes. Next base: position 72,382,824 of record NC_137898.1, on the reverse strand, counting down.
TAGCTTAGAATCTGAAATGAAGAAAACAAGGTAATACTGTTCTAACCGTCCACATTACATTTTTTTCCCCAAAGGAACACATGCACATAGTCTTCTTGCCTGCCACTCCCTATCTACTGACTCCTGATCCTCACAGCATATAATTTTCAGATCTTTTCATTATTTCTCCCATTACATGCTTCGATATTTCTAAATAACATGCATATGTTCTCCCAGTTTTCCATCTTAAGCCTCTATTGGCTTTCTAGTATGGGCAGTCTTGGACCACTTATCTCTTGAGCCACAATCCAGTTTCCCAATATCCTTCTCCATCCTCTCCATAGAATTATAGCACAGGATTTTTCATTAATTATACCACATTGTTATTTTAGCTGTTAAGTATAATTCATAGCTGTATTATGTAGTTTATTATGTTTATTTTGTATATTTTGGTTCCCTAGAATTAATGATTGTTTGAAAGATTATGTACCTGTCATTGCTTCTTCTCCAATTCTCCCGCGAAAGAGCTAATCAGTTCTTAAAAACAAAGGCATCCAATGGTCCTTCCTCCCCACCTCCCTCATGCCCTTGGAGATATCTTTTCTTGACCCCCTTGTCCTTTAGCTCACTGAGGACTGCTTCCTTTATAGGCCTCTCTTATGGAATGAATTGTGTCCCCCCAAAATTCATGTTAAAGCCCTCACTTCCAGTACCTGAGACTATGACTGTACTTAGAGGTTGGGGCTGACAATGGGTGATTAAGTTAAAATGAGGTCATTCGCCTGGGCCCTAATACTATCATTATCCTGTATTTCTACCTTTACTTTTTGAACCCCCTAATTTTATTATTATCTGTAGTCAGTGTTTGTTGATACATTGCCTCATGCTTATTACTTTCTTTGCTTTTAATTGCTTCTTGTGATTTTACCTGGGATAAATTTCCTTTTGCCTTTAATAACCCTTAAGAATTTCTTTTGTGTGGGGGCCTTTGCCGGTAAAGCCTTTCAGTTTTTGTCTGAAAGTCTTCATTCCACTCTTCTTTTCCAGAGATACTTCTAGTAGGCTTAGAATTCTAGGATGCAGTTATTTTTTCCTAATACACTGAAAATATCATGATTTCTATTGCTACTCCTGAGAAATTGGCTCCCTTTTTTTCACTGTTTTAAAATGATTCTATTATTTCTACTTGCCTGCTTTTAAGATGTTCTCTTTTTCTTTATGGTCCTGAGGTTTCACTGAAATGTATCTAGGATCTTTTTTGTTTATCCTGCTTGTGATTTATTGGACTTCTTAAAATGTGGATTTGTTTCTTATTTGTCCCAGAAAAGTCTCACCCAAAATTCAGTCTAATGTTGTTTCTGTCCCTCCTTTTTCTCCTCTGTTTTTCTCCTCTCAAAACTGAGATGTATGTTAGATACTAATATCTAGTATCTGTGTCTCTTAGCTCCTCTTTTATATATTCCATGTCATTTCTTCCTACTGGTTGAACATATTTCTTGAGACCCATCTTCTACTCCACTAATTCCCTATTCTTTTCTCTCTAATATTTTGTTCAACCTACCCATTCAACTTTTGAGATATTTTCAGTCTGGTCATTGATTCTAGTTCCTTTAATCCGGACATATTTTCAAACTTGTCTTATTTCTTAAAGCATATTATTTACTGTGAGCATAGTTCTTTAAAATCAGTATCTGCTATTTTATTCTGATGATTTAGTAAGCCTGGGTGTGCTGTCTGTTGTTTAAGCTGGTTTTTATTAATGGTACGTTGTTTCCTTGTGAATCTAGTTTGTTTTATTTTTTTCATGAGCTTATTTTCCTTGGAGTTTTATCACAGAAATTATTTGAGACCCAGGATGAAAGTGAGTACTATGAAAGTGATTGGTCTTCATTTTTGCCAAATTCTGGACCACTCTAAATATGTGACTGGGTTTCTTTTGAATCAGATGCTGGGATTATAGATCAAAATCCTGGGTAAAGGCTATGTTAAAGTTCTCAGTTCTTACTAGTCATTTCTCCTTACTTTACTTTTCTTTATATTTAATTAATTAATTTCTTTATTTATATTTTATTTTTCCAGTGTCCCAAGATTCATTGTTTATGCACCATACCCAGTGCTCCATGCAATACGTGCCTTCCTTAGTACCTGCCACCAGGCTCACCCATCCACCCAGCCCCCTCCCCTCCAAAACCCTCAGTTTGTTTCTCAGAGTCCACAGTCTCTCATGCTTCATCTCCCCCTCAAATTTAACCCAATTCATTTTTCTTTTCCTTCTCCCAATGTCCTCCATGTTATTCCTTATGCTCCACAAATAAGTGAAACCATATGATAATTTACTTTCTCTGCTTGACTTATTTCACTCAGCGTAATCTCTTCCAGTCCCATCCATGTTAATACAAAAGTTGGGTATTCATCCTTTCTGATGGCTGCATAATACTCCATCGTATAAATGGACCACATCTTCTTTATCCATTCGTCTGTTGAAGGGCATCTTGGCTCTTTCCACAGTTTGGTGATTGTGTCCATTGCTGCTATGAACATTAAGGTACACATGGCCCTTCTTTTCACTACATCTGTATCATTGGGATAAATACCCAGTAGTGCAATTGCAGGGTCACTAGTCATTTTTCATTTGGGATTCATGATCAAAGTTCAAGACAAAGAATCTTTCAGTTCACTGAAAGAGACTTCATTGGTTTGGGTTCTACATTATCCTTATACTGAAGATGTCTTATTTATACTTTTGAGGCCCTAGGTTTAGCAGAGAAATCTACTTGGCTCCCTGCTTTTGGCAGGCTTTGGACTTTCCCCCCACTCTCGCTTCCATTCTTTGAGTCCATGAAAACCAGAACTCATGTTCATGTAGTTTGCCGGTTGTCCTCAGAGTGAATTCCAGCTGCAGAGCTCTGCTTAGTTCAAATTGCTATTCTTTATTGGTGCCTGATCTGAGAATTCCTCATTTCTTGAGAGGTTATTTTTGCTTCAAATTTATTTTTAGTATCTTATCCATGAGTTTTAGGGTACATGAGCAAGGAGGATTGATCCACGAAACTAATCTTTTATATTATCAATAAGGACAGTCCTACTATTGTTGATACCACATCCATGAATTATAATGTAGTGCATGAATTTGCTGATGTTTCTTTCTCCTACTAGACTTGGGGCTTCATAAAAACAGTTGTTCATCTCAGTGACTGGCTTATAAAAGGGACTCAGCATATATTCAATAAATAATAGTAAATTTGACATCAAATTATATTTTTCTTTTATTGATTACTTATGAAGCACATTTTGATTTGTAATTAGGATAGAATAAAGATATTCAGAATTCGAAATTTAATTGGTCAGATACTGTTAAGTGTTTGTGTTCTTTTTTATTGAGATATAATTGACATATAACACGAGTTTAGTTTCAGGTGTGCAACACAATTTTTTGTGGGATAGCATGCAGGAGAAATTTATTGATACAATTATTAAATTCAGCATATCACCTCATTAAAATCCATCACAAATACAAAATAGTTGCTTTCATGGCATAAACACAAAAACAAAATTTAAAAAATCCTGTTATATAACACTGACTTTTTATTGTCTCATTTTTTGGTGGCCTGTTGCTATGGAAATCTCCCCATCTATCTGCAGACATGAGTCACGGGGTAACACTACATCTGCAGTGCTGCAGTGTACCATATGGCCGATTTACTGCAGCCAAAGGAGGCAAGTAAGAACTCCTTCTACAAATGAATTTACCACCTCAAAGGTTGAGGCAACTGTTAAGTAGGCTGCATTGTCTGTTTCTTGGCAATACCAAAATTTACAAAGGCATTTGTCTTGAACAACTGAGCTGGTACTGGAATGAGTAGTCTAAAGGGCCACAGGGAGGACCCCTCCAGGAGAAAATGTCCAACCTGAATTGGGAAACACAGCCTCTATCCATCTCAGTTATCTGTCTCCACCTGCATCCAGTTCATCTGTAGTGTTAACAGAATGCTATTGATGTTTAGGTCTATAGCTATAGATCTATAGCTCTTAAAACACAACTCAGTGTTGGTTTCATAATAATTTTAACCTATGATTGGATGGATGGATGGATAGATGGATGGATAGTAGAATTGGGAAGTAAATTCTTGATGTGTCTAGAGTTACAGCTGGTGTGAACAGATGATGGCTACACTTTATGGACTATGATACATGCTAGACTTTCATCTAAGTGTTTTACTGACCTTATTTGATTTTTTTTTTAATTTTCCAACATCCCTATAGATATGATCCCCATTGGATCTATAAGGCCCCTAAAGTTAAAAGCTACTAATTTGTCATTTCTACTTTATAAATGGAATGTGAAGTTCAGGTTTTGCTGCAATTCTGTCTGACTTCAAAGCTTGTTGTCACTATATAACAATTTCTTTTCCAGACATGTATACACAGAGCAAAGGTCAGCACTGTACTCTAAAGTCAGACTGGCTGGCCCATAAGTCAGCTCTATCTTTTACTATCTATGTGCTCTCAAGTTACTTAACCTCTTTTATCTTCTGTTTTTCCATCTGTAAATGGGGGTAATGAAAGTACTTACCTAGGAGGATTCTTGAGAGAATTAAACAACCTATTGCACAGGGCCTAGTAACTACTAGGTAAGTGCTTAATAAGTGTTATTTACTATCACTGTGTTCATTCACTAATTTGAAAACATGGCGTACCAGTTTTGAATATACAACGATGAGTAATCTCTTTTTTCTTTTAGGGCAGTAGTCCTCACACTGTGGTTCCCAGACTAGCAGCATCACCATAAGCTAGGAACTTGTTAGAAAAACAAATTAGCAAGTCTTATCCCAGATACACTGAATAAGAAACTCTAGAGATGGAGTCCAGCCATCTGTGTTTTAACAAGCCCTCCAGTGATTCTGATTCACGCCAAAGTTGGAGAAGCATTAGTGTGGGAGAAAAAAATGTTGTCTTTCCCAGTTTTACCCAAGGCCAGCTCCGCTCAAAGGATGTTATTGGAACCAATCCTGAGACGCTGATTTTTCTAGAATCAATTCCCACATCTTCAAATGGATGCTGCAATCATTCTGTTCTATGAGCCCATCTAATCACTAAGATTCTTGATTAAGAGTTAATCATTTTGTCTTGACTGCATTTGAAATGATCAATTATTTTATAATGATTTCCTCTTGTGTGGAATGAGATGTAATGCTGTGATTATCACAGCCATTAGAAGACACCGTTGGAATTTCTCCATGGTTGAAGCAGGCAGAGTATTTGAGGTGCCCTTAAACACAGGCTAGTCTCAATTTCCATGAAAAATTAACATTTGATTATTTTTTTTCTGACTAGGAATTATTTGAATCAACTTTGTAAGGCTTTTTTGAAGTTTCATGTTGTTTGTGAAGGTTCATAAGTAGAAAATGACACATTGGCAAAGTTTCAGATTCAGCCTGCTTCAATGCAGGAACAAAACTCAATGCATTTGAGCCTCAGGAAGATTAATTTAACACCATTCTCAAAAATGAAAATTAAGCTGCTCATTTTATAAAAGTCAAAAGGGAGGAAATGAAGATAAAATAATTTTTATCAAGATTTTTTAACAAATAAGGATGCTTAAATGGCTTAAACCTCCCTAAATTTTTAAAGTCCTTTACCTTTCCTAAATCTCTTTCCTTAATCTGTAAAACAAAGGAGTTATTTCAGTTGAATTTAGTGTTTTGTTTTGTTTTGTTTTTTGTTTTTTTTCCCCAAGTCGTCAGAAAAGAATGATGCAGTGAATACATTGGAAACTATCATTTATATTGAGAAATAAAATGTTTAATTCCTTTGGGAGTCCTTCTGGAGTAGACCCAACTCTAACTAGATAAAAATTTTAAACAAGGTCTTTTGAGATTTTTACAAAAAACTGTCAGTTTGGTAGACTTAATAGCAGATCCTGGAACTGCTGGCATCTAGTGGTTATGTAGAAGATTTTGACTTGAGCAGATGGAAAATTCCAGTTAGGTTGAGGTTGTTAACCTGTCCAGCAGAACTTCAATATTTTTATCTGGTGTATAGATAGGTAATATAATATAGCTCATAAAGTTCTTATAAGGATTACATAAAGTTATAAGTGTTAATAAACCTAATGCTTGATTCACATATAGAAAGAACTCCACATACATGTTTATATAGTTCTAGCACTATGCACTATAGTTTCTAAACTTTGTCAGGTATCAGAATCACTTGGACTGGTAATTATTTTAAAAAATAGATTCTCAGGTCTCCCTCCAGAGGTAAGGTGAATGCACCAAACCTACATTTTAAATAAGCTTTCTAGGTGTTTGGAATACAACTCGTCCTAGGTATTAGGATTTTCCAAAGAAACAGAACCAATAGAAGATGGATATTGAGAGTGAAAGGGAAAATTTGATTTATTTTAAGGAATTGTCTCATGTGATTGTAGGAACTGGCAAATCTGAAATCTGTAGGGCGTGGCAACAAGCTAGAAATTCAAAGAACTGATGTTGCAGCTTGAGTCTGAACTCTACCAGGACAGCAGCCTGGACATTCAAGCAGGTTTTCTATGTTGTAGTCTTTAGGTGAATTCCTTCTTCAAGAATCCTGAAAACAAACAACCCTAGTCTTCGGCTCTTAAGGCCTTAAACTGATTAGATGAGGCCCATCCATATTATGGAGACTAACCTGCTTTACTCAGAGTCTACTGACTTAAATGCTGATCACAACCTGAAAAATACCTTCACAGCAACACTTAGTTTTCGACCAAACAAATATGTAAAGGGAGAAGGAATGCTGAAGTTGAATTAGACCTGGAAGAAGTAGGGAAAGGTATTTTCGTTTTGGGTTTTGGGGGTTTTTTGTTGATGTTGTTATTTTGTTTTTAAGCATAAAACTCAAGAGCAATGTTGTAACCTTGTAGGAGTTTAAGCACATAAAACCTTCTTCTCAATACCTACATGTAGCTCAAGAGACCTGGAAGACTACAGGGGTGTAGGAAGAGTCCATGAGTGGTTTGAGGTATATGTAGGACCTGAAATAAGAAAAGGCAATAATACTTACCTTATGATATTAGTATGTACTTTTCATGTGCTAAGTGTTTTTGCTGCTTGTAAGTAAAAACGAAAGCATACAATGGTGAAAGACAACACAGAAGCTAACTCTACTGTCTAGTCACTACTCGGGCTGGAGCCATGATTACATGGGTCAGATGTTGGCGAGAAGCAGCCAAACTAACATTTTGGAGCCTCTGTCTTTCGGAAATCATGTAGCTGCATCATACAGAGTATCTTACTTAATTCAGACAACTTTTTGAGGTTTTTACAGATAAGACACTTGAACCTCAGACTCCTCAGGTAAATTGCCTGGAATTATACAACTTTCTAGTAATAGATCTGTAATTCAGAGCCAAGTCTCTGGAAAAGCCATTCTCTCTATCTGCTTCCTTATTCTGACTTTGGAAAAGAGGAAAGAAGTGGGAGCCTGAGGTAAGGTGCTGAGGTGTGTCAAATTTACACAGACTGCTTCTGTCCAAAGTGGGCCTCTCAAAAACACCAGGATTCTGCATTCCTCACAGTGCCTAATACTCTCTTACTCTAGCTCAGCCTCATTGTCCCAATTCCCTGTGGTCAACTGAGAGTATCTGTGAAAGCCTTGGGCCTGAGATCTTGGGCTCCTAGTTTGGTTTGTAGAAAGACTAAGACTGCATTCTGAGCTGCAGAACTGGAAGACAAATGTGTGTGTGTGTGTGTGTGTGTGTGTGTGTGTGTGTGTGTGTGTGTGAGAGAGAGAGAGAGAGAGAGAGAGAGAAAGAGAAGAGATACCCTGGGTTGAAGCCTAAATTAAAATCCTGGCAAATACAACCAAAGTGCCAATCTAAAGGAGTGAGAAAATAATCCAAGTCTGGGGCTGTGAAAAAGAAACGAGGTTTACCAAACCAGACCAAGAGGCATGAGCACAGAGGGGAGAGGGTGTATGTGGGTATTTGAAGCCTCCTGAGGTAGTCAAAACTTAAATATAGAATCAAACACACTGTGTTTCCATCCCTGCTCCCCTGTCACTTAAAAGCTGTATGACCTTGGACTCTCCAGGACTCCAGTTTCTTCATATGTAAATGGATTTGAGGTTGAACGAACAGTACATGTAATCTAAGCTTGTATCCATAAGTGCTCAATAAATTGCAACTGCTTTTGTTAATTATTATTAACCATAATTGAGAAGAAGAGCTATGAAGTTGGATATGTTTGATGGTTCAGGAGCCACACTTGACACCATGTTCTCCCAGAAGACCTTTGGAGGTATCATCTTGCCCTCTTTCCCTAATGTTAGAGACGGCAAGAAAGCAGAGGAGCAAGGACATGGATCTCACAGGGCCCTGGGTGGGGCAAGAGGCTAGGTTACTGTCACAAGTATCTGCTGTGCTACACAGAAATTCATGTTCTGAGTGGGAGCTAAGCTGGAAGAAATCCAAATTTGTTTCTCCACCAAAAGAGTTAAGAAGTCAAGGCTCAATAATATAGAGGACAAGGGTAGATGGAGAGGAGAAGGGAGTTGAGGGAAATTGGAAGGGGAGATGAACCATGAGAGACTATGGACTCTGAAAAACAACCTGAGGGTTTTGGAAGGGGCGGGGGGTGGGAGGATGGGGGAACCAGGTGGTGGGTATTGGGGAGGGCACAGATTGCGTGGAGCACTGGGTGTGGTGAAAAAACAATGAATACTGTTATGCTGAAAATAAATTAAAAATTTAATTAAAAAAAAAAAAGAAGAAGAAGTCAAGGCTCATAGCCAAAACCAAAAAGCTGGAGGAGCCAGGAAAGTTGACAGTGAAGAGAACAGGTATCCAGGAGTCAGCTAAAATGGATCCCCAAGATGGGATGACCACAGTGGATTTAGTAAAGTTTTAAGAGGTTCTGGTAAGTGTTTTGTTTTTGGCTTTGGCTCTAAACCAACCATCTCACTTAGAAGAACAGGATAGACAAAAGAGGGGATAACTGTTAATATCTAGATTGTGACTTCCTTACAGAAGTGCCCCCCCCCCTTTTTAAGTAGGCTCCATGCCAGCATGGAGCCCAATGCTGGGCTTGAGTCACAACCCTGAGATCAAGAGTCAGATGCTTAACGGACTGAGCCACCCAGGTGCCCCAGAGAGGGCATTGCTCTTTTAGAATCATATGTCTGAACGCAAACATTAGACCTTAAACTACCACTCAAGACTTCTCAATCCCGGAAGTGGAGAGAGGCATCTGGCAACCACTGGCCTCTATCTCAAGACTTCTTTCTGGGGATATAAGCTCTTGATTGTGCTCACCTACCCAAAGTACATTCATTCCCTGCATCAGAGCAGATGAACCTAGGACTCTCTATTGGATTTTTCTCCTCTACTTTCCCCCTCTTGGTTACTTGCCTCCTGGAAGGGAGGAAGAGCAGTCTTAACCTTGAACATAACAAATGGATTTCACCTTGGGACTGGCACAGTTCTCCATCAACATACTGTGCTACCTTAATGCCTGGGCGGATTTTGAAGGGCTTGGAAATCTTCCTCCTCATACCTTACCAAAATTCATCACTTGAATAAATTCCTCTGAAGTTTCTCAAATGGTCTTTTCTACTTCTTATTGGACTAAAAGATATGAAATGCCATCTGCGTTCTCTTAGAATTAAGGTATCTTACAGAGATAAAAACTTTTTACCCCCCCCTTCACTGCTATGTTATTAATATGAGGTGGAAAAAGAACTATGCCTTTGGCCATGGCTGGTGAGAAACAGTGGGTCTTTATTTAATAAAGGCTTGCAATTTTTCCTAAAAAGTGACATCACTTATTTTCAGAGAATTTATTTGGAAAATAGCCATTAAACTTGTTTTTATCCATGGGGGGGGCAGGAGAGAAGAGCCTATGTTACAGTTCTTGTATTCAACGAGACCATTTAGAATCCATGAGGGGCTATATTTCTCTAATTTGTAGGGGATTAATTCACTGCTGACCTAAATTCTTTAACAGTGGCAAAATGAGAATTGTTTCCAAGCAACCGGAAATTACTGACATGAGGATTCAATGTTTTAGCATTTTGCACAAACACCAAGAATTCTATTCTGCTGGTCAAATGAATGGAAGATGAATGATGAGAAGCCAGAACATTTGCAAGACCGAAACACAGGCTTAAGAGTCAAGCGTACTGAAATGTGTAAGACTGACGATTCATAGACCTATACCCCTGAAACAAATAATACATTATATGTTAATAAATTTAAATAAAGAGTCAAGCACACACAGCCCCATTTACTGAGAAATCCCAAAAGACCCTCTATCATATTATTCTTATTCTGATTAAATATAATTAAAAGGTGTGCATAGAATATTTCCCCAAGAAAACCTGTGACTAAATGCTAACTTCAGTCTCAGGAATTGCCTTTTTTTCCCACCCCATAGCCTGAATGTTCATAAATCTGTAGAGCAGATTAAATGAGACAAAATAGGCTCAAGTCAGTACTAAACACACAGGAAATACTCAACACCGCTTCAGGGGTGATCTAATCATCAATGATGGAGGGGTGAGGTTGGCCTCAAGGCAAATCAGAACCTCACCAAGGTTAACAGAAAGTTAACGCTTTTAGCAAAAAAAAGTTGTGTGGGGTTTTTTTTTTGGTTTTTTTTTTGTTTTGTTTTGTTTGTTTTTTAATTTGAGTGTCACTGATAAGGTCAACCCTCTTCATTTTACAAATGAGAAAATGAAGTTGTTTGCCCAAGTTTAGCAGGGGTACAGTTGAAACCTAATTCCTAACTGCTCAATTCTGCTTTACTTCATTGTGAACACTAGGTGACCAACACGAAACTCTCTAACCACCTCCAGGCTCATTGTTTGATCTATGGCAAAGCATTGGAGCCAGATTGATCTGAAGTTCTAGGAGGATACAAAATGTGTATATTTTGTAACGGAAACAAAGAACTCATATGGCTCTTTGGTAATTATTACCTGATTAACCTCATATTTGAAATTGTACACCTTTCAACTTCTCCCAAATTTCCCTCACCTCTCACATATGAAAGTCCACCAGGACATTTCTTATATTTGATGAGTGTTGGGTGTTTATAACATAGTAATAGTAATCCTTTAGAAAAGGTACTGTTAGAATTTTTGAAACAATAAGTATAATCTCTGGTGCCTTTTCCTTGTCCCTGAATTTTAAAAAGCAATAAAATGGTAAAATTCTTTTTTTTTTTTAATTCTTTAACTAACATACAATGTATTATTTGTTTCAGGGGTACAGATCTGCGAATCCTTGGTCTTACACAGTTCACAGCACTCACCATAGCACATACCCTCCCCAATGTCCACCACCCAACCACCCCATCCTTCCCAGCCCCCTCCCCTCCAGCAATCCTCCATTTGTTTCCTGAGATTAAGAGTCTCTTATCATTTGTCTCCCTCCCTGGTCCCATATTGTTTCATTTTTCCTTCCCTTCCCCAACGACTCCCCCTGCCTCCCCCCGCCTCTCAAATTTCTCATATCAGTGAAATCCTATGATAATTGTTTTTCTCTGAAATGGCAAAATTCTTGATTAAGGCAACCAAAATGAAGGAACAATTATATGGAAAGCCAGAGAACAGAATGCATTTTCACAGGGAAAGTAACACAAGCAGCCTCTAAAATATTCCAAAGAAAGTGGGAAACGGAGTAAGCCTTCCAAACAGAGGGTCACTCAAAAGAGGTATGGACCAGGAGATTCTTGAGAATTAGGGAAAGAATATTTGTGAAGAGATAAGAGACCAATCCTTGAGTTTGGTCTTCTCGATTCAGCATGGTAGCATTGAAAATTGAGAGCAGATGGGTATATGATCCTATCTGCATTTCAGAAAGAAATACTCATGAGTAGATTCTACTTACTATCTTGATCTGTGCTGATAGAACTTTGTCTTTATCACAGTGGAAAAAATATAACCGTTGAGTTCCCGAATGATTCATAACCAAGGTATAGCTAGGGACGAGAGCCTCCAGCTTTATGATTACTGGCTCATTTAAAATAAAATTTGAGCTCTATTTTTTTTTTTAGATTTTTATTTATTTATTTGACAGAGAGATCACAAGTAGGCAGAGAAGCAGGCGGGGGGGGGGGGGGGAGGGAAGCAGGCTCCCTGCTGGGCAGAGAGCCCAATACAGGGCTGGATCCCAGGGCTCTGAGATCATAACCTGAGCCAAAGGCAGAGTTCAACCCACTGAGCCATCCAGGCGCCCCGAGCTCTATTTTTTACTTAAACCTCCTCTGTACCTATATGTTAATAGGTAATCTAAATTTTTCAGAAATTTTGGAGTATTGATAGGAAAATATTTTCTTCTTTTTTGTTTTTATTTATTTATTTATTTATTTATTTATTTATTTATTTTTACATGTCTGGGAGGTGATAGAAACTGAGCAGGTTTTGAAAACTGGGCATAAATTAGGCAGGATTTGAAATAGTAGCTTATTTAGGAAGTAACTCCAATGAATATACAAATTCTTTTTTATTGCTTCTACATACAAAAGAGATAGAATATCTAAGAAATGGGTAAATCTATGTTTTCTAGTTAATAAGAATAAAAAAACCTTGGGAAATCATCAATATTATAATCAAAGTTGTTTTAGGGGCTTTCGGGTGGCTTAGTCATTTAAGCAACCTACTCTTGATTTCGGTGTAGGTGGTGATCTCAGGGTTGTGAGATCAAGCTCTCCATAGGGTTCTGTGCTGGATATGGCGCCTGCTTAGGATTCTCTCTCTGCCTCTCCTTCCCCTTAAAAAAAAAAAAAAAAAAAAAAAAAGTTATTTTGTTGTTTTAGTTGTCCTACAAATTTTTAAGCAGAGAAGATGGAAATAAAGGATAAGAGGACAGAAAAATTAAACTAGTTTTGGAAATAGACAATTTAGATTCTGAAACATTTTTTTTTCCCTAGAGTTTTCACTATTGGTAATTTCCATCCTTCTGATTAATTCTTCTAGAAAGTGCTATCATTGAACCGCTGAAAGCAAAAAGTCTGCCCAGGTTGATGTGAACAAAGGTCTTGATTTGGTAAGAGTAAGTCCAAATTCACAGGATGCACAAAGCTAGGATAAGCAAGAGTCTGAGGCCCCAACTTGCTATCATGTTGCTGAAGGCACAGCTTGACATCATCCCAGGCTGCAACTTTGGTTCAAGACCAAGAAAAGATTTAGTGTCTATCACATTTAAAAGTTTGGTTGTTGTTGGGGCACCTGGGTGGCTCAGTGGGTTAAGCCGCTGCCTTCAGCTCAGGTCATGATCCCAGAGTCCTGGGATCAAGTCCCGCATCAGGCTCTCTGCTCAGTGGGGAGCCTGCTTCTCCCTCTCTCCCTCTCTCTCTGCCTGCCTCTCTGCCTACTTGTGATCTCTGTCTGTCAAATAAATAAATAAAATCTTTAAAAAAAAAAAAAAGTTTGGTTGTTGTTTACATTTGGGATTGAATGTGAAGATTCTTTTGTAGTCTGGGCAAAAACAGGAGTTCCATTTTATTTTGGATTTTCTAGTAAATATTTTACATCCTCTTATTTTCAAGACGTCAGTATCCTTGTATTTAGATATGGCTCTGGTGTACAGCATACGACTGAGTTTTGTTCTTGTTTTTATCCAATCCAGAAATATTTTTCTTTAAGTTAGATCAGACGATCCATCTATATGAAGTGAAATTACTCCCATGTGTGTTTAAATTTATTGTTGTGTTATGTGTGTTGTTTTTCATGCTAATTCTGTCTACATTTTTTTCTCATTCATCTTGTCTTCTGTTGGACTCCACTTTACCAATTCTCTCTACTAGTTCAGAGCTTATATGCTTCATATCTATTACTTTCATGATTAACTTTTAGCGTGTGTCTTTATTAAAGTTTAGTTTTAATTGATACCTTTATTTTCCTCCAGGAAAATGCAAAGAATTTAGAATGTTTTAATGCTATTATTTCTCCTGATGGATAGGATATTATTGTCATGTACTTCAATGATATGTGCGTGAGAATATATTAATATTCATGTTTTGTGTATATATGTAGATATAGTCCACAAAATTATGAATATTTTATATTTTGCTTTTAGTCATCCACCATTTTTATGGCTTCACTTGCTCCTTTTCCTTCATTTTTTTCTGAGCTTTTCTTGGCATAATGTTCATACTGCCTCAACTATATGTTGAGAAATATTACCAGACTGGATCTACTGGAGGAAAACTCTCACTTGTTTTTATTATAATAAAAAGTGTTATTTTACCTTCATTCATAAGAGATACATGCATTGTATATATGTTTCTAGACTGTCAAATGTTTCTTTTCAGTATATCGAGGACTAAATTTAATTAATCTGTACTTTTAATGTAGCATTTGTGAAGTTAGCTGCTACTTTAGTTGTTGCTCTTTCAAAGGTACTTAATCTGGCTGATTTTAAGATTTTATCTTTTTTTATTGAAGTATAGTTGATTAAAAACATTGTATTAGTTTCAGGTGTACAACCTAATTTAATAGCTGATAATTCTGTATAATATTCGGTGCTCATCACAATAAATGTAGTCACCATCTGTCACCATACAACTTCCTACAATATTATTGACTATATTTCCCATGCTGTACTTTTCACCTTGAAAAGTACATCCTTTCATCCTTGTACTTACTTTAGAACTGAGAGTTTGTCTCTTAATTCCATTTACCCTCCCCCCACCCACTGCCCCTTGGCACCCACCAGCTTGTTCTTTGCATTTTTAAGGCTGTTTCTGGTTTTGTTTTGTTTTTTTTTTTAATTCATCTGGGTTTTTAAAAAAAATTTTTGGATTCCACATATAAGTAAAATCATATGGCATTTGTCTTTCTCTGTAAAGTTTATTTCATTTAGCATAATACCCTTTAGGTCCATTATTGTTGTTGCAAATGACAAGATCTCATTCTTTTTTATGGCTGAGTAATATTCCATAGTGAATATGTATGTGTGTGTGTGTGTGTGTAAATTTTATACATATATTTGAAAATACAAAATATATACTGTGTTTTCTTTACCCATTCAGCTATTGGTGGACACTCAGGTTACTTCTGTATCTTGGCTATTGTAAATAATGGTACATTCAAGATAGGGCTGGGTATATCTTTTCAAATTAGTATTTTCAGGTTTTTTGAGGGGGTAAGGTGGGGATGGTTAATAACCAGTAGCGGAGTTAGTGTATCATATGGTATTTCCATTTTTTATTTTTAAAGAATCTCCATATTGTTTATTAGAGTGGTTTCATCAATTTACACGCCCACCAAGAGTGCATGTGAAGATTCCTTTTTTTTCCACATCTTCACTCACACTTTTTATTTATTGTTTTTTTTATGTTAGGCATTCTGACTACTGTGAGGTGGAACTACATTGTGGTTTTAATTTACATTTCCCTGGTGATTAGTGATGAATGTCTTTTCATGTATCTGTTGGCTATGTGTATGTCTTCTCAGAAAAAAAGTCTATTCAGGTCCTATGCCCATTTTTTAATCAGTTTTGTGTGTATTGAGTTGTATAAGTTCTTTATGTATTTTTGAATATTAATTCCTTGTTGGATATAAGCTACAATTTCTTTTTCCATTCAGTAGGTTAACTTTTTGCTTTTGTTGATGGTTTCCTTTGCTCTGCAAAAGCTTTTGATTTTGGTGTAGTCCCAACAGTTTATTTTTGCTTGTGTTTCTCTTGCCAGAGGAGTCCTATCTATAAAAACATTGTTAAGGCCAATGTCCAAGAGATTAATGTCTATGTATTCTACGAGGAATTTTATGGTTTCAGGTCTCATATTTAATCCATTTTGGTTTATTTTTGTGTATGGTATAAGATAGTGGTCCAGTTTCTTTTACATATAGCTGCTCCATTAGCCCAGCACCATTTGTTGAAGACACTCTATTCCAATTGTGTATTTTTGCCTTTTTTGTTCTAGATTAATTGACCATATAATCATAGGTTTATTTCTGGGCTCTTCATTCTGTTCCATCAAGTTGTGTCTGTATTTGTGCCAGTACCATTTTATCTTTAGTATTAAAGTTTTGTAGTATATCTCGATCTGGGATTGTGATACCTTCTGTTTTTTTCTTTATCAGATTGCTTTGGATATTCAGGGTCTTTGTGGTTCCATTCAAATTTCAGGATTATGAGGTCTAATTCAGTGAAAAATGTTGGTATTTTGACAGGGACTGCATTGAATCTGCATATTGCTTTGGGCAGTATGGACATTTTAACATTTTTTCCAATCTTGAACATGGAGTATCTTTTAATATTTCCGTGTTGTTTTCAATTCCTTTCATTAATGTCTTATTGAGTATAGGTCTTTTGCCTCCTGGGTTAAATTTTTCCTAGATATTTTGGTGCATTATAAATGAGATTGCTTTCTAGATTTCTTTTTAGCTTTTCTATTATTAGTGTAAAGAAACACAACAGATTTCTGTATATTATTTTTATTTCCTGCAACTTTGCTGTATTAATTTGTTCTGATAATTTTTTGGTGGTGTCTTTAGGGTTTTCTATATGTAGTATTATGTCTTCTGCAAGCAGTGACAGTTTTTCTTCTTCCTTACCAGTTTGCATGACTTTTTTCTTGTCTGATTGCTGCAGCTAGGACTTCCAATATTCTGTTAAATAAAAGTGGCAAGAGTTGACCTTTTGTCTGACTCCAGATCTCAGAAGAAAAGCTTTCAGTTTTTGACCATTAAGTACGATGTCAACCATAGGTTATTCATATATGCTCCTTATCATATTGAGGTATGTTCCTTTTAAACCCACTCTGTGGAGAGCTTTTATCATAAACAGACATTGTATTTTGTCAAATTTTTTTTCTGCATGTCCCAGATGATCGTACTCTTATCCATCCTCTCGTTAATGTGGTATATCACGTTGATTGCTTTCTGGATATTGAACCATCCTTGAATCCCTGGAATAAATCACACTTGATCATGGCAGATGATCTTTTCTTTATGTAGTTAAATTTGGTTTTCAGTATTGTGTTGGGGATTTTTAAAAATATTATTTTAATTCTTAGATAGTTAACATACAGTGTTCTATTAGTTTCAGGTGTACAATATAGAGATTCAGCACTACTCAGTGCTCATCATAATAAGTGTACTCTTAATCTCTTTCATTATTTCACCCATCCCCCACTCACCTCCCCTTTGATAGCCATCAGTTTTTTTCTCTGTAGTTGAGTATTTTTTTTTCAGTTTTCTTTTTTTTATTCATTTGTTTCTTAAATTCCACATGTGAGTCAAATCATATGGTATTTTTCTTTCCCTGTCTTATTTCACTTAGCATTATATTCTATAAATCCATCCATGTTATAAATAACATTATTTTCTTTTTATGGCTAAGTACTATTCCAGTGTGTGTGTGTGCGCGCGCGCGCGTGCGCGCACGCACGCGTAAGTGAATCTGTATATTGCTTCGGGAAGTATGGACATTTTAACAACATTCCTTCCAATCCATGGGCATGGAGTATCTTTTAATATTTTTGTGTTGTCTTTAGTTTCTTACATCAATGTCTAATAGTTTTCTATAGCTCTTCTATATCCATTTCCTCTTCTTTAACCCATCGCCTATCAGTGGACACTTAGGCTGCTTCCATAATTTGACTATTATAAATAATAATGCAATAAACATAGGACTACATGTATCTTATCAAGTTAGTGTTTTCCTATTCTTTAAGTAGATACACAGTAGTGAAATTCATCATATGGTAGTTCTATTTTTAACTTTTAAAGGAAACTCCATACTGTTTTCCCCAGGGGTTCCACCACTTTGCATTCCCACCAGTGGGAGTCCTTTTTCTTGACATCTTTGTTTCTCCAGCCCTTGTTTCTTGTGTTTCTTTATTTTGACCATTCTGACAGGTGTGGGGTAATATCTCATGGTGGTTTTGATTTGCCTTTCCTTGATAATTAGTGAAGCTAATCATCTTTTCATATGTCTATTGACAATCTGTATGTCTTCTTTGGAAAAATGTCTAATCTAGGTTCTCTGCCTTTTTTTTTTAAATCAGATGTGAGTAAGTAGGTGTAGGTGTGTATGTGTTTTTGGTGTTGAGTTGTATGTATCTTATATATTTTGGATATTAACTCCTTATTAGATAAATTATTTGCAAGGTAAACTGCCTTTTTGGTTAATGGCTTTCTTTGCTTTTCAAATGCTTTTTAGTTCATTGTAGTCCCAATTATTTATTTTTGCTTTTGTTTCCATGTGCTTGGGGAGGCATATCCAGAAAGATATTAGGATTGAAATCTAAGAGATTACTGCCTATATTTTATTTTAGGAGTTTTATTGTTTAAGGTTTTACATTTAGATTTTTAATCCATTTTGTATTTATTTTTGCCTGTGGTATAAGAAAGTGATCAGTTTTATTCTTTTACATGTAGCTGTCCAGTTTTCCCAGCACCATTTATGGAAGAGATGGTCTTTTCCCCATTGTGTTTTTATTCCCTCCTTTGTCAAAGACTGACTTTGTGAGGGTGGGCTTATTTCTGGTTTCTTTATAATGTTCCACCGATCTAAGTGTCTATTTCTTGCTCAATACTATCCTGTTTTCATTACTATAGTTTTGTAGTGTAATTTGAAATCTGGGAATATGGTACCTCCTGCTTTGTTCTTCTTTCTTACAATCGCTTTGACTGTTGTGGGTCTTCTGTGGTTCCATAGAAATTATAAGATTATTCTAATTATGTGAAAATTACTATTGTTATTTTTATAAGAATTGCATTAAATCTGTAGATTGCTTTGGGTAGTATGGGCATTTTGTCATTATTCTTCCAATTCATGAGCATTGCATAGATTTCCATTTGTTTGTGTCTCATGTTTGATTTCTTTCATCAATGTTTTTTAGTTATTAGAGTTTAGGTTTTTGACCTCTTGGATTAAATTGTTGTTTCCTTTCTATTTGATTACTAGTGTACAGAAACACAACAGATTTCTGTATATTGATTTTGTCTCCTGCAATTTTACTGAATACATATATTAGTTGTGATAGTTTTGTGGAGTCTTTAAGGTTTTCTGCATATAGTATGTCATCTGTATAAAGAGAAAATTTTAGTGCTTTCTTACCAATTTGGATATCTTTTATTTCTGTTCTGATCGCTGGCTAGGACATCTAGTACTGTGTTGAGTAAGAGTGGTGAGAGCAGTCATCTTACCTTGTTCCTGATCTAAAAGGAAAAGCCTTGAGCTTTCCACCCTTGAATCTGATGTAAGCTGTAGATTTTTCATATCTGACCTTTATTATGTTGAGGAATGTTCTCTTTAAACCCAATTTATCAACAGTTTTATTTGGTCAAATTTTGGGGGGCATCTATTGTGATGATCATATTCTTCATTTTGTTGATGTTATGTATTATGATCATTGATTTGTGGATATTAAGCATCCTCGCATCCCCTGGGTAAATCCTATTTGATTGTGGTGAATAATGCTTTTAACAATTTGTTGAATGCAGCTTGCTAATATTTTGGTCAGGATTTTGCATCTGTGTTCATCAGGGATATTAGCCTGTAGTTTTTTTGTTTGTTTGTAGTGTCTTTGTTTTTTTCTGTCAGGGTAGTACTGGCCTCATAGAATGAATTTGGAAGCATTCCATCTTCTGTTTTCTTTGGAATAGGTTGAGAACATTAACTATTCTTTAAATTTTTTGTAGAACTCACCTGTAAAGCCATTTGGTCCTGGACTTTTATTTGTTTTGTTTGATTATCAATTCAATTTCCTTACTAGTAATTGGTCTGTTCAGATTTTCTATTTCTTCCTGATTTAGTCTGGAGAGATTGTATGTTCCTAGGAATGTATCAATTTCTTCTAGGTTGTCCAATTTATTGAAATAAAATTTTTCAAAATATCCTCTTAAAATTCTTTGTGTTTTCTGTGGTGCCAATTATTATTTCTGTCCCTGCATGTATGATTTGAGTTTTCACTCTTTATGAGAAGTCCAGCAGTCTATCAACTTTGCTCAACTTTTCAAAGAACCAGCACTTAGTCTCATTGCTTTTTCTTTTTTCTTTCTTTCTTTCTTTTCTCTCTCTCTCTCTCTCTCTCTCTCTTTTTTTCTTTTTTTTTTGGTCTTAATTTCATTTATTTCTGCTCTAATCTCTTATTTTCTCTCTTCTATTAACCTTGGGCTTTGTTTTTCTTTTTCTGTTTCCTTTGGATATAAAGTTAGATTGAGTTTTTTCTTCTTGAAGTATTGCTCAATTTCTCTCTTAGGACTGCTTTTGCTACATCCCAAAGGTTTTGGACTATTTGTGTTTTCATTTGTGTCCATACTTTTTAATTTCCTCTTTGATTTCTTTATTGACCCATTGGTTGGTTAGTAGCATGTTTAGCCTACATGTGTTTGTGTTCCTTCCAGTGTTTTTTCTTGTAATTGATTTCTAATTTCATATAATTATAGTCTGATAAGATAGTTGATATGATTTCAACCTTAAATTTATCCTTTCATTCCTCTCTGCTTGTGATGACCCTCCCATTTGTGAATAGTCACATCAAGGTTTGATTCCAAATCAAGTCTCTGCCTCTCTTATATTTTTTGAGGTGATCTGATCTCTGTGACTAGCTGTGGAAGATCTGATTGGCCAGTTTATTTAAAATTGTTTTCAGAGTGAATTACAATACATGTAGTCGTCTCCATGTATTCATTACACCAGGCAAGCTCAGGGTCCTTCTTTTCTGTTTTTCTCTTTCTCCACCATTGTTTTTTATAAAGTTCTTAAGTAATTTTCATTTTTTTGTTTTTCCGGGTGAAGTTTAGAGTTGCTTTGACACTCTTTTCCCAGATTCTTCAAATATTTATTGACTTGCATCAAAATTAGAAATCAATTTCAAAAGAAATAATGTGTAATAGTTTAAAAACTAAACTAAAAACTATTAAGTTTTTAAAATTATTTTCGTCCATCTTCTTAGGTTTTATGTTTTATCTTCTTTAAATTTTGTAGAAGTAAACTTATTTTCTGGTATTTTCATTTTTTATTTTTCTATGATAAATATTTCTCACCTTTTATATTTTAAACTGCTTATTTCTGGGCTATAAGAAAGGCATTGTATTTTGTATTTTTATTTTGCTATCCTCTTATTGAGCTGTTAGTTTTTAATGATCTTTCAGTTGGTTCTGTTAATTTTTTACTTATTTAATTATACCCCTGATTTAGATATTTAATTTCTCTCAGCGATATTCTATAATTTGTAGTGTATAAAACTTATTTTTGTTAAAATTATTTCCAAATATTTACTTTTTTTGAAGTTAGAATGGAACTGTTGCCTTAATTCAATTTTGGATTGTTTAAACCTACTATCTAGAAATGTAATTGATTTCTGTATATTGATCATTTGCTCTATAACCTTGCCAAACTTGTTTATTAGTTGTAGGAGGTTTGTTGTTGTCAATGGTCTATATTTCATTTCTATATACAGGATAGTGTCTGAGAATGAAAGCAGTTTTACTTCTTCATTTCATATCTGATATAATAAATTATTTTCCTCTCCTTTTCCTTCTTCCTCTCTTTACCCCTCCTTTATTTGAAGGGAGAATGTACTATACAGGCTAGAACCTATGGTACAAGGTTGTGCAGAAGTGTTGAAAGTCCATAATTTTCTCAATTGTTTCTCACAGAACTTCATATGCTTTGTATTCCTTATTCTCAGTGTTATTTCTATTCACTACTCTTGCACCTCTACCTTAAGAGGTCATCAGAGATAGTACAGAAAACACAAAACACAAAAAACTGCTGAAGATGGAGCAGTAAGGTTTATGCCTGGATAGCCACTTGATGGCTTTGTGAGCAAGGGAAAGATTCTAATAATTTTGAATATCGGTTCTCATAAATAAATTACAGGTAATCTTAACAATTTTGTTGGAAAGATTAGATGTGATAATGAATATGGAAGTTTTGTTCATTATAATTTAGCATGTAAGTGCCATTTATGACAGTGATTTTAAAAGGAGAAGATGAAGAAAGATTCAGAATGGGATGATTTATCCAATATCAAAGATCTACTTATTACCTAACAACTGTACACAGCTTGAGCTTCCTTGAGGTGATTGTGGTCTTTCTGCTAGGAAGGGCCTTTGTGTGTATATCATCTTACTATGAACTATTATATTTGTCTAACAAGCCCTAGATCATTGAGTTTCTCCCTCCTGTGTCCCCTTTAGGATAATTGTCAAAAAAAAAAAAAAAGTATTAGAACAGAAATTTATTGTATTAAATGAGGCCCAGATATACCCATTGCTCATGTGAAAATGACTAAATAAGGTACTCTTGGAGGGTAGCCAAATAAGAACAGAATGTGTTCATTATCAATAATTCTCAAAGATATTTTTAAGATTAAGTCAGGAGATGTAAGAGACCGTTAGATGAAATCATTGAGACTTAATTTCAGACTATTTGATCCAGAAATTAGGCTTCCAGTTCTATGAATGGTGAGATGCAAGTATTTAGGAAGAAGAACATGCCAGAGATCAGAAATTCTGGAACCCAGAAAGTTTTTTGAGCAGTGATTTGTATCAGCTGGAATTATGGCCCAATTTTTAACTCGCAGTGGATCCAATGAGCCTAAGAATCTAACTTATGGTTGTTTACCTGGTTCCTCAATTATAGTTGTAGACCAGCTGACAGAATCTTCTCTTTGATCCACGTACCTGTGGAATCAAAAAGCCACTATTGTAGGAATGGGCATGTTAAAGTCTCTGAAACTGTTCATACCCCACTCACCAAGATAGGAAGTTAGAAACAATGTCCTATCCAAAGAGAAACCGCAGATTAGTGATACTGCCAAAGATTCAAAGAGGTGGTAGTTGCCATTTAATTAATCTGTGGCCCCTGAAAGCCCAGGTGCATTATGCTTGATAACGAAGGAGTGCTATAAACAAACAGGTGACAGCAATCTCAGCTGCTGGGCTGGGTGTGGTCTGTGTCCTGACACAAATCGACACAGCCTCTGGCACTGGATTGGAAGCTGTTTGTCTGGCAAGTGTCTCTTGAATCTCCCTGACTGGGGAAAAACTGAATGAGCTGCTGCTACTAGGAAATGAAAAACCTGCCCGAGCAGAGGCCACTATTAAGTCCTCATTATGGTACAGTTTCTTGAGAAGCCCAACCGGCCAAGTGGGAGCTTGACTACATTGGACTTTTTCTGTTTTATTTTGACCTTATCTGAGTTGTAACCTGATAAGTGACTTAACATTACATACATGGAGCCCTTCTCTGGATATGTATCTATTTCCCTCTCTTGCCCACAGAAATTCTGCCAGAACCATTATTTGAGGGCTTATTTAATGTTTTATCTGTCATCATGGTGAACAAGGAAAGTGAGACAATCGGCATCTGACCATAGCATCCACTAGTCTTATGTTATAGACTAAACCTACAATCCACCAGTATAACAGAACTTTGGAAGAGCCTACTAATACTTAGTAATGTGCCAGCTCAGGGTTGGTGACTGTACTCCAGGATAGAGCACATGCAATAAACCTATGCTCATGGTACTCTGTCTCTACTGGCCAGAATACACGATTCCAAGAACTAAAGGGTGAAAATGGTATTATTGTCTTTAGCCATCATCATTCCAAATGATCCACTTGAAAATTTTATTTTCCATCTCCAAAACGTTAGGTCTCCTCAGTTATAGGCCAGGATTTCAGCGGGTGGAAATTTCTATGAAGGACAGTGTAAGGATTCCTATGAACTTGAATTTGTGAGTAGAGCCTGGTCATTTTGGGCTCTCAAAATCCATAAACAGCAGGCAAAGAAAGTTACTCCTATTGGGGGCAACTGACTCTGAAGACCATGAGGATGAAGATGCTGCCACGAGTTGGAATGGGCGGAGGAAGGAGTAGATCTGAAGTCCAGGAGGTTTTCTGAGGTGTCTATTTGTTTTCTGTGCTCAAGGATGACAAGGCAGTTGTTGCAAAGAAGTCCTGACAAAAGCAAAGCAATAAAGAAATCAGGTTACTTGGAATATAGGTGTGGATCATCCCACCAGACAAATGACCCAGACCAACTAAAGTGCTGACCAGGGGTTAGTGATATACAGAATAGCTGGTAGACGAGTGGATGGGGACACTGATTGGAGCCATGTTAGCAGCCACAGCTCATTTTGTTTCCTTACTCCCTTCACAGGGTCTTCACAGAGATTGTGGCCACTCACCACCTGGAAGGGACATCTGTTGTAAACTGGACTGAATGAGGGTGCAAGTAGATCAGAATGGGCAAGGTGTGGAATATAGCAAGTATTTCTTAGGCACTGTTAGAAATCTTAGCCACACCTCTTATTCTAGCCGTGGTTGCTTTGACTAGGTTGGTACAGGTTCTATCCAGCTTCAGACTCATCAGGCTCCTCCTACTTATCCCTTGCCTTGCCCCACGGGCAGAAGGCAAACCACCTTTTGATTTGATGCCCACACATGTGTGCATCAGAAATAGAAAACAGTTACCCTACAAAGTGAATGTTTTACCAATGAGAAATAGAAGCTAATGGACAAATGTTTCCTCCTTAGTCCTCCAGATAGACAGCTCTAGGAGGCATATTTTGTACTGCTCTTCAGATGCTCTTGGATCAAGCAGCAAGCCAACAACACTTTCCTGTATGGATTCTGACTCCTTTCTGCTTTTTTCTCCCTAGACTCCATATCTGCTGCAGGAATCACACCCCTCAGTAAGGTACTCCCACAAAAACCTTTGTCTCTGGCATTGCTTCCAGGGCAGCCAAGCTAAGATGCTCTGTGAGAAAGCTATTATTAGATATGCAGTCCGGATGATAAATAATGCTGTGACTTATCTAGAGTCTCACAGATGGTGATCAGCTGAGCTACATCCTGATCCTATCATTTGACTCAAAATCTTGTGGTCTCTACACTATATGGCTCCTCGATGAGGTGAAGATAGGAGGTAGCTAGGACATTGCCAGTTCTAGTGACTGTGAATTTAAATTAAAATCTTGTGGGATTTCTTCCTAGTAAAAGCAGGGGCAGAATACGTAAGAACATAGCAGATTCTGTACTTTCAAAAGTAACAAGAAAGGGGAATGGTGAGTACTTTAGGTAACCCTCTGTTTCCCAGGAACTGTGAAAGGGCCTCACAACACCGTGTCTACTGGGGAAAAAAAACAATGCATTCCTGCCCCCACTTTTAAAAATGAGACCCTGAGGCCCAGAGAGATTAAGTTATCTGTCTAATTTCACAAGCTCATTACTGACAATATTTAAATTGTGACTAGATAATCTAAAGAAAGGAGTAATTATGCTTTTGGTAAGTTTAAATACAGGTCTATGGAGGAATCTGGGAATTGTCGATAAGGCCTCCCGAGAACCCTTCTAACACTGTATTTCTGTGATTCTAAGTAATCATCACATCCAAAGAATTAATTATGCTACATGCTATTTTCCCAGTGTAATACAGATGGCTTCATCTTATAATTTTAGGCTGTAGTTAGAGATGATTCACTGGCATTTTAGAGGTACTGTTTCTACTGTTCCCCAGAAGAAACTTAAAGAGGATGCTTCTGTGTATTGCAAATATATCACTTACCTAGTGGCAAGTCCCTATGCATCAGGAAGGGAGATCTGGCAAATGTGGTCAATAATGCACCCCAGGTATAGACCACCAAACCAGCCTTCAGAGACTGAGCTGCAATGGGTATGCCTGAGCATCAGTGTCTGGAAGCCTACCTTGTACCATATGCCAGACTGGCTCAGAACCAAATGATGAAGCCACTGTTAAAAGGTCTTAGAAGCTCTGAGTCAGAAAGACAGCTAGAGAGCATTGGCAGAATGAAACCCTCTGTTAAAAATTGATGCTTAAATCCTTCCCATGGCCTCCCTGTCAGACACATACCTAGGCCCTCTCTGAATCCACTCAGCAGCTGAATTAAATACTGAATCCGCCACTGTCCAGATTAAAATAAACCTCCTTCTACCTACTGGACACTATGTCTGGCTATAGAATTCACTTTGACATTCAAACAATTTGACAAGTGTTTACTGAACAATATACAGTGGAGACGTAAAGATGGCCACATGGCTGTGTGTATACCTTGCCTCATTCTGAAATGAGGCAAGGTAAACTCGTAGAGCTCTCAGTATAGAGCAGATGCCAGAATTTCAACCAATGGTTACTGTAAATATGGTGGTGGTGCTCAGAGGGAGGGCCTGTTGGCCTGGGTGGTCAAGGATGGTTTCCTGACGGTGGGATGCCTGAGCTGAGAACTGGAGAATTGGTGGGATTACTTAGACGATAAAGGAGGAAACAGCCTTCTAGACAAAGCAACATGTCCAAGGGGGGAGGGTGCATGGTGCCGTCAAGAAATCGCCACCAAATCAAGGAAACTGGTATAAAGTGCATGTGAGACAGGAGTGGTGGGTGAGGCTGGGCAGGCAGGGGAGGCCAAGCTACGGAGTGGCCTGTAAAAGCTTTCACTTTATCCAACAACCTGTGGAGGCTGAGGATGAGGTTTGAGTAGGGGAGCAGTATCCTGAGATCAATTACAGCATTTTGTAAATTGGATTATAACTTCTGCAGGTCTCCCCATACAGGTCCTGCTAGTAAGTAGAATAAATGGAAACTTTCCCTGCTATAGGAAATTTCCTATTTCACACAGGAAGGAGATGTAAATTAATAAGTGATTATAGTAGCAGTGCTTTTAACAGATGATTAGGTTCTTTCCAGCTGTTCCTTCATTTATTTCCTACCCAGGCTCTCTGGCTGTCTCCTCTGCATGATTTGAATATTTCTCAGTCCGGTCATCTCTTGCCTGTCCTTTGTGCATTTAGTGGGGTTTTTCTTTGTCTCTCATCCAAACTCCCTAATAGAGGTTTTGGTACCATCCTAACTCTACGGCTCTCTTTGCAATCTATTCTCTTGGAAACTTAAACTGGTTGGTCTCAATCACTGTTTTATAAGTGGATTCATACACTGCCTAATGCTATCCCATAATATAAAATTGGTCCTTAGGAAAAAGGGGAAAAAAATTATACACTGAGGGATTTGTGGTCTTATCAAGTTGTTTGCATTTGGATCTCAGGTGACAGCGATGGATTAATATTTTAGTAATTATAATTTTCTTCTTTGTGACCTATTCTTATCATACATCCATGCATAATCCTTGTCTGTTTGCTTGTTTGAAACAGTTGAATTGCATAAGTAGAGATAGATCTCCGATGCAACATGGAAACTAGAACATGGACCATAACTTGAATCTGCATATGTAATTCCCTTTCAATTCATTCTCATGCCTCCCTTCCCTTGCGATACTTTATTCTTCAAACAATTATATACACAGATATATGCATACACATTTGTATGGAATCCTAAAAAGTCTATCATAAAATTTTACTTTATAAACAGTGTGCCTTATTATATGTAAACTTCTCAGAATTTTTAATATTCAATCTTTTATTAAAATTCATATTTTTTTCATGCAGCTGTTCACTTAGCCTGACCATTGCATAGTACTTTACTACGTAAATATACCATGTATTTATCCAGTCTCCTGTATATGGCCATCAGGATTATTTCCCAGATACTTCTCGTATGGCCAGGGCTGCTTGAACACTTCTGTGCATATCTCCTGGGGTATATTGATAAGAGTCATCTCAGATAAAAGCCTGAAGGTAGAATTGTTGCATATTAGATTATGCATGTTTTCCACACAGATAAATGCGCTCAGTGGAAGGACTCCTTATCCTTCCTTAGATGTGCTCTCTTATAGTAGCAAATGCCCTTTTTAATTAAATGACCCTAGTTATAGATAGCAGTTGCTGATTTTTAAAAGGTAGCCACTGTTAGTAAAATGAACAACCTCAAATTTCGTTAAGAAGTTTTACTGCCCTGAAATTCTAAAGTCCAGGGAATGCAAGGCTAGGTCATACACGAGAGAGAGGCTAGATTCTATGCACCTCTGTGAAGGAACCATCATCACAGGGCTTCTCTCACTGTACCATCATGAGTGTTAATGAGATGAGTAATGATAAGCACTGGTATACAGTAATGGTCCAGGAATCTACCATGGCTCCCTTGGTTTCAGATGGTAACTTGTAAACAAGCAGGAAAGGGTGCTTGCTGCAGCATTTACAAGCCTTTCTAAAGGTGGGAACAGCCTTTCATGAAGTGTCCACTCCTTGCCTTCATCTGTGAAACAAATAACAGTAGCACTCAGAACATGGCGTTAACCCTGGACTGTAGTGATGCCCTTTATTCAGATGGAATTCTCTTCTATTTGTTTTGACAACATGGGGGAGGCAGGGCCATGGCACAGAGGACATCTTTGGTCTGCTTCTGTTTCCTTTTCTGAGGCTACAAAAACTGAACTAGTCAAGTGGGGGGAGAAGGCACTAGAAAAGAGAAAAGGGAGGAAGCTGCCAGTTCGTTACAAGAGAAATTAACTTTGTTCCAGTCCCAAGGCTGAGAGGCCTCTCCCCCAGGGAGCTCTCTGGTGGTCTTCCCTGGCTGGGCACTGGGATCTATGGGGCACCTAAATGAAATTAGCTTCATACAGAAAAAAATTGTGGACATGAAGAGCTCAGGGCATCTAGACTTCATTCCCATTCACTTACCAAATCCATCAACTGCATATCCAGATATTATTTAAATAATTCAACGAAATACTATTGCATAAATTTGAGCAGCTCTTCCCATTGGTTTACAGACAAAAGGGACATTTTTTATCCCTTGCTCATAGTTGCTGCTTTGCAAGTGGAACTTAAGACAGAGGTCTGTGTTGGTGTCAGGTGTTTGTGCCAGGAGGGAGAGGGGCACTAACGTAACAGGTGGAAACGTCTCCAGAGTGTACCTATATACTTTAAAAATCAGTATGTGCTTTTCACTTACCATGTGCCAAGCCTGTGTAGGATACTAAGGATACAAACCTGAGTATGAGATTTTTTTCCCTCTTCTGAAGTTATGGCAGACGTGGGATGTGGGCAACTGAAACCATTACAACACAGCCTGTAACTATAAAATCACCATGGGCAGGTGCTATGAGAGCACGGGAGACAGCTCCCTCACTGAGGAGGGACAGGGAGCCATCACACGGATAAGGTGCCATGTAGATAGAGCCTTGAAGCACAGGTGGGATATTTCCAGGTAGAGAAAGAATTCCTGAGAGCAAAAACCATTTGAGCAAAAGCATGGGGGTGAGAAAATTTGGGGTCTCTTCCAATATCAAGGTCTTCACAGCCCTGAGAACTCTGTGCCATTTTCCTGCTCTTTTCCCTTCTGCTATGCCCCCCACAACAGTGCAGATTACAAGCATCAGAGGATACACGTGAAGCACACAATGACGGGCATGTGGACACTGGTCCGGAAATGGTGACTGTCACTATGGCAAGGCTTCTGGTGCATGTCTCCTACGTCTGCCCAACTTCACTTCTTCAACTTGTCCAACAGTGCACGGTGGTGGAATTAGAAGCCAGTCCAGCTCTGCCAGACTCAAAAGCCTATGCTTTTGCTATTGCTCCATCTAACTTCTCAGACTGAGTTCATGATAGATCTTCTGGGGTTGACCGAAGTAAAAAAGAAAGACAAAACAAAAAACCCTAAGCATCTTCCAAATCTGTCCTAAGCCTGAATATTTGAAATAGCCCATTGAAGGCACCCACAGTTTCTGCCTGTCTTTCAAGCTAGCATTTGGAAATCGCATCTCTTGCTGGAGCATGAGCAGACATGGGTAGTGTTCCCTCCTGTTAGCCAGGTCAGAGCATTTGGAGACTGGCTCCCTTAGGATAAGCATCTCTGACCAAGGCTTTGAGACTCTAAATGATGTTCTCATCAAGACCTTTATTTTCCCCTCTTTTGCATTTAACTTTTATGGGGTGGACAGCCCCTTTTTAAAGAATCCATCTCCTACTGCTGACTAAGTCCCAAATACTGAGCTTCGGATTCAGGGTGAGAAAACCCCGCCCCTCAAGCAATCCCTTAAAATCTGGGCTGTCACAAGAGAAGATTATATGCAGGATTGAGGATTTAGGGATTTTTCTAAGCCTACAATAGAGTATGACTCAAATCTAAGAAGTCGGTGTAAGCTACTATCTACCTAAATCAGGAAGCTCCTAAGCCCCAAACTCGAATCGTAATTAACATTAGAATTAATTTCTTCTTTTCTCTGCCTTCTTATCTGAGCGTAAGGTTGACCCCATGAACCCATTTTAGCATAGACGAATGAGCTGTAATTGCTCAGCAGCTCCTTGTGAGGCTGAGAACCCAATTATATTCATCTTTGATCACATCACCTGCATGGGGTTTACACTCAAATATTCAAGAAATATTTGCTAATTTAACAGAACCAAGATAAGAAGCAATTATCTTTCCAGCAGAAGAAAAGACACATGTCAAAATAGATGTTTTTAAAAAATTGTTCATTAGGCTTGTGACATAGAAAGTTACGACAAATAGAACACTTCCTGATGTTACTGCTTCAATATTTATTAAAACTTCCCAAAACATTGGTGAAGAACTGATATGAGTCAGGCATGTTGCAAAAGGGGGTAAAACAGAGTCCTTCCCCTTAAGGGCCTTGCAGTCTTTTCATGGAGAAAGCCACCTAACTCATAAATCTTGTAAAGCAGGGTAGACACTCCAGTTGCTGTTCTGTGAGGGTGCTGGTGGCGTGGCTCACAGTAGGAGAGCCAGGTAGCACTCACTTGAAAGAGACCAGAGAACAGAGGCAGAGGAAGAATATTTGGGGCAAAAAAAAAACAGAGGTAAAGAAGTGCAATATATTCCAAGAACGTCAAACATCAAGTGTGTTCTGGGCATAGAGATCATGCAGGAAGAAGAGGGGTTTGGGACCAGGATCTAAAGATTTGTTTGTTTGTTTTTAATTATTGAAATACAGTTGGCATACAATGTCACATTTTTGGGTGTACAACACAGTGATTCAACAATTATACACATTGCTCACCACTAACCACAGTAAGTGTAGACACCATCTGTCATCATACAATGGTTATCACAGCATTATTGATGGTAATCTCTATACTGTACTTTTCATCTTTGTATCTTATTTTATAACGGGAAGTTTAAACCTCTTAACTCTCTTTGCCTATTTCAATAATTGTCCTACCCCCCCTTGCCTTTGTCAACTGCCAGATATTCTCTGTATTTGAGTCTGTTTTGATTGTTCATTTGTTTTGATAAATCCCACATCTAAGTGAAATCCTATTGTATTTGTCTTTTTCTGACTTCCTTCACTTAGCATAGCACTCTCTAGGTCCACCCATGTCTTTAGTGGCTGAGTAACATTCCATTGTATATTCATATACTGCAGCTTCTTTATCCATTCATCTATCTATGGACACATAGGCTATGTCCGTATCTTGGCTATTATAAGTAATACTGCAATAAACATGGAAGCACATACATATTTTCAAACTAGTGTTTTTGTTTTCTTTGCTTAAATAGCCAGTAGAGAAGTTACTGGATCATATTGTATTTTCATTTTTCATTTTTGGGGAACTCCATATCACTTCCCACAGTGGTTGTACCAATTTACATTCCCACCAACAATGCACAAGAGTCCCTTTTCTCCACATCCTTTCCAATGTTTGTTATTTCTTATCTTTTTGACTCTAGCCATTCTGACTGTTGGGTTATCTCATTGTGGTTTGGATTTGCGTTTCCCTGCTGACCAGTGATGTTAAGCATCTGGGATGTATCTGTTGGCCACTTCTATGTCTTTTTTGAAAAAATATCTATTCAGGTCCTCTGCCCATCTTTTAACTGGATTATTTTGGTATTTTGTGTGGGTTGTATAAGTTCTTTAATATTTTGGAATTAAACCCTTATTGGATGTATTACTTGCAAATATCTTCTCTCATTCAGTAGGTTGACTTTTTTGTTTTCTTGATGGTTTCCTCTGCTGTGCAAAACTTTTTAGTCTGATATAGTCCCAGGAGTTTATTTCTGGTTTTGCTTCCTTTGCCTCAGGAGACATATAAATAAGTTGTTAAGCCTAATACACAAGAGATTACTGCCTATGCTTTCTTCTAGGGGTTTGTGGTTTCAGATCCCTAACATAAGTATTAAGCCCATTTTGAGTTATTTTTGTGTATGATGTAAGGAAGTGGTCCAGTTTCATTCTCCTCCATGTAGCTGCCGAGATTTCCCAGCACTATTTATTAAAGTCCTGTCCTTTTTTTTAGGTTGCAGTTTTTATGGTTTTTATTTTTTTCATTTTTTAAAAAGTTTTTCACTGTTTCAAGATTCATTGTTAATGCACCACACCCAGTGTTCCATGCAATACATGCCTTCCTTAATACCTGCCACCAGGCTCACCCATCCCCCCACTCTCCTCCCCTCCAAAATCCTCAGTTTGTTTCTCAGAGTGCACAGTCTCATATCATGGTTCATCTCCCCCTCCAATTTCCCTCAATTCATTTTTCCTTTCTTTCTCCCAATGTCCTCCATGTTATTCCTTATGCTCCGCAAGTAAGTGAAACCATATGATAATTGACTCTCTCTGCTTGGCTTATTTCACTCAGCATAATCTCCTCCAGTCCTGTCCATGTTGATACAGAAGTTGGGTATTCATCCTTTCTGATGGAGGCATAATACTCCATTGCATATATGGACCATATCTTCTTTATCCACTCGTCTGTTGAAGGGCACCTTGGTTCTTTCCATAGTTTGGCGACTGTGGCCATTGCTGCTATGAACATTGGGGTACAGGTGGCCCTTCTTTTCACTAAATCTGTATCTTTGAGGTAAATACCCAGTAGTACAATTGCAGGGTCATAGGGCATTAATTTTTGAGGAATCTCCTCACTGTTTTCCAAAGTGGCTGCACCATCTTGCATTCCCACCAACAGTGTAAGAGGGTTCCCTTTTCTTCACATCCTCTCCAACACATGTTGTTTACTGTCTTGTTAATTTTGGCCATTCTAACTGGTGAGCATTTTTTCATGTCTGTTAGCTATTTGTATGTCTTCTTTGGAGAAGTATCTGCTCATGTCTTCTGCCCATTTTTTGACATTATTATCCATTTTTTGGGTGTTGATTTGAGGAGTTCTTTATAGACATTGGATATCAGCCCTTTGTCTGTAATGTCATTTGTAAATATCTTCTCCCATTCCATGGGTTGCCTCTTTGTTTTATTAACTGTTTCCTTTGCTGTGCAGAAGCTTTTTATCTTGATGAAGTCCCAAAGTTCATTTTCACTTTTGTTTCCCTTGCCTTTGGAGATGGGTCTTGAAAGAAGTTGCTGTGGCCGATGTTGAAGAGGTTGCTGCCTGTGTCCTCCTCTAGGATTTTAATGGATTCCTGTCTCACACTGAGGTCTTTTATTCATTCTGAGTTTATCTTTGTGTATGATGTAAGAGAATGGTCGAGTTTCATTCTTCTACACATAGCTGTCCATTTTTCCCAGCACCGTTTTTGAAGAGACTATCTTTTCCATTGGCTATTTTTTCCTGCTTTGTTGAAGATTAGTTGACTGTAGAGTTGAGAATCCATATCTGGGCTCTTTACTCTGTACCATTGGTCTATGTGTCTGTTTTTGTGCCAGTACCATGCTTGGTGATCACAGCTTTGTAATACAGCTTGAAATCAGGCAACATGATGCCTCCAGCTTTGTTTTTCTTTTTCAACATTTCCTTGGCAATTTGGGGTCTTTTCTGGTTCCATACAAATTTTAGGATTGTTTCTTCCAGCACTTTGAAAAATGCTATTGGTATTTTGATCTGGATGACATTGAAAGTATAGTTTGCTCTGGGCAGCATAGCCATTTTAATAATGGTTTTTCATCCGCTCCATGAGCATGGAATGTTTTTCCATCTTTCTGTGTCTTCTTCCATTTCTTTCATGAGTGTTTTGTAGTTCCTAGAGTATAGATCCTTTACCTCTTTGGTTAAGTTTATTCCAAAGTATCTTATGGGTTTTGGTGCTATTGTAAATGGAATCAATTCTCTAATTTCTCTTTCTACAGTTACATTTTTAGTGTATAAGAAAGCAGCTGATTTCTGTGCATTGATTTTGTACCTGCCACATTACTGAATTACTGTATGAGATCTAGTAATTTTGGGGTGGAATCTTTTGGGTTTTCCGCATAAAGTATTATGTCCTCTGTAGAGAGTTTGACTTCTTCTTTGCCAATTTAAATACATTTTATTTCTTTTTGTTGTCTGATTGTTATTACTAGGACTTCTAGCACTATCTTGAGCAATAGTGGTGAGAGTGGGCATCCTTGTTGTCTTCCTGATCTCAGTGGAAAGACTCTCAGCTTTTCCCCCTTGAGAACGATATTCTCTATGGGTTTTTTAGATGGATTTTATAAAATTCAGGAATGCTCTATCTCTATACTCTGAAGAGTCTTAGAAAGGATGCTGTATCTTGTCAAATGCTTTTCCTGAATCAATTGAGAGGACCATGTGGTTCTTGTCTCTTCTCTTATTTATGTGTTCTATCACATAGACTGTTTTGTAAATCTGTCACATAGATTGATTGTGGCTGAACCACCCGTGCATCCCAGGGATAAATTCCATCTGGTTGTGTTGGATAATCCTTTCAATGTACTGTTGGATCCTATTAGCTAGGATCTTGTTGAGAATTTTGGTATCCATATTCATCAGGGATATTAGTCTGAAATTCTCCTTTTTGTTGGGCTTTTTGCCTGGTTTGGGGATCAAGGTAATGCTAGCCTCATAGAGTCTGGAAGTTTTCCTTCTGTTTCTATTTTTTGAAACAGCTTCAGGAGAATAGGTATTATTTCTTCTTTGAATGTTTGGTAGAATTCCCCAGGGAATCCATCAGGGCCTGGACTCTTGTTTTTGGGGAGGTTTTTTGTTTTTTGTTTTTTTTTTAATTAAATTTTTTATTTATTTTCAGCGTAACAGTATTCATTGTTTTTTCACCACACCCAGTGCTCCATGCAATCTGTGCCCTCCCTAATACCCACCACCTGGTTCCCCCACCCTCTCACCCCGCCCCTTCAAAACCCTCAGGTTGTTTTTCAGAGTCCATAGTCTCTCATGGTTCACCTCCCCTTCCAATTTCCCTCAACTCCCTTCTCCTCTCCATCTACCCTTGTCCTCTATATTATTTGTTATGCTCCACCAATAAGTGAAACCATATGATACTTGACTTTCTCTGTTTGACTTATTTCATTCAGCATAATCTCTTCCAGTCCTGTCCATGTTGCTACAAAAGTTGGGTATTCGTCCTTTCTGATGGAGGCATCATACTCCATAGTGTATATGGACCACATCTTCCTTATCCATTCATCCGTTGAAGGGCATCTTGGTTCTTTCCACAGTTTGGCGACCGTGGCCATTGCTGCTATGAACATTGGGGTACAGATGGCCCTTCTTTTCACTACATCTGTATCTTTGGGGTAAATACCCAGTAGTGCAATTGCAGGGTCATAGGGAAGATCTATTTTTAATTTCCTGAGGAATCTCCACACTGTTCTCCAAAGTGGCTGCACCAGTTTGCATTCCCACCAACAGTGTAAGAGGGTTCCCCTTTCTCCACATCCTCTCCAACACACGTTGTTTCCTGTCTTGCTAATTTTGGCCATTCTAACTGCTGTAAGGTGGTATCTCAATGTGGTTTTGATTTGAATCTCCCTGATGGCTAGTGATGATGAACATTTTTTCATGTGTCTGGTAGCCATTTGTATGTCTTCATTGGAGAAGTGTCTGTTCATATCTTCTGCCCATTTTTTAATATGATTATCTGTTTTGTGTGTGTTGAGTTTGAGGAGTTCTTTATAGATCCTGGATATCAACCTTTTATCTGTACTGTCATTTGCAAATATCTTCTCCCATTCCGTGGGTTGCCTCTTTGTTTTGATGACTGTTTCTTTTGCTGTGCAGAAGCTTTTTATCTTGATGAAGTCCCAGAAGTTCATCTTTGCCTTTGTTTCCTTCGCCTTTGGAGACATATCTTGAAAGAAGTTGCTGTGGCTGATATCAAAGAGGTTACTCCCTATGTTCTCCTCGAGGATTCTGATGGATTCCTGTCTCACGTTGAGGTCTTTTATCCATTTCGAGTTTATCTTTGTGTACGGTGTAAGAGAATGGTCAAGTTTCATTCTTCTACATATAGCTGTCCAGTTTTCCCAGCACCATTTATTGAAGAGACTGTCTTTTTTCCACTGGATATTTTTTCCTGTTTTGTCAAAGATTATTTGACCATAGAGTTGAGGGTCCATATCTGGGCTCTCTACTCTGTTCCACTGGTCCATGTGTCTGTTTTTATGCCAGTACCATGCTGTCTTGGTGATCACAGCTTTGTAGTAAAGCTTGAAATCAGGTAACGTGATGCCACCAGTTTTATTTTTGTTTTTCAACATTTCCTTAGCAATTCGGGGTCTCTTCTGATTCCATACAAATTTTAGGATTATTTGCTCCAGCTCTTTGAAAAATACTGGTGGAATTTTGATTGGAATGGCATTAAAAGTATAGATTGCTCTGGGCAGTATAGACATTTTAACGATGTTTATTCTTCCCATCCAAGAACATGGAATGGTCTTCCATCTTTTTGTGTCTTCTTCAATTTCTTTTAGGAGTGTTCTGTAGTTCCTCGAGTACAGATCTTTAACCTCTTTGGTTAGGTTTATTCCGAGGTATCTTATGGTTTTTGGTGCTATAGTAAATGGAATCGATTCTCTAATTTGTCTTTCTGTATTTTCATTGTTAGTGTATAAGAAAGCCACTGATTTCTGGACATTGACTTTGTATCCTGCCACATTACTGAATTGCTGTATGAGTTCTAGTAGTTTGGGGGTGGAGTCTTTCGAGTTTTCCATATAAAGTATCATGTCACCTGAGAAGAGAGAGAGTTTGACTTCTTCCTTGCCAATCTGGATACCTTTTATTTCTCTTTGTTGTCTGATTGCTGTTGCTAGGACTTCTAATACAATGTTGAACAAGAGTGGTGAGAGTGGGCATCCTTGTCATGTTCCTGATCTCAACGGGAAGGCTGCAAGCTTTTTCCCATTGAGGATGATATTTGCTGTGGGTCTTTCATAGATAGATTTGATGAAGTTCAGGAATGTTCCCTCTATCCCTATACTTTGAAGCATTTTAATCAGGAACAGATGCTGGATTTTGTCAAAAGCTTTTTCTGCATCAATTGAGAGGATCATGTGGTTCTTCTCTCTTCTCTTATTGATTTGTTCTATCACATTGATTGATTTGCGAATGTTGAACCATCCTTGTAACCCAAGGATGAATCCCACCTGGTCATGGTAGATAATCTTTTTAGTGTGCTGTGGGATCCTATTTGCTAAGATCTTGTTGAGAATCTTAGCATCCATATTCATCAGAGATATTGGTCTGAAATTCTCCCTTTTGGTGGGGTCTTTGCCTGGTTTGGGGATCAGGGTAATGCTGGCTTCATAAAAAGAGTCTGGAAGTTTTCCTTCTGCTTCAATTTTTTGAAACAGCTTCAGGAGAATAGCTGTTATTTCTTCTTTGAAAGTTTGATAGAATTCCCCAGGGAATCCATCGGGTCCTGGGCTCTTGTTTTTTGGGAGGTTTTTGATCACTGCTTCAATCTCGTTACTAGATATCGGTCTATTCAGGTTGTCAATTTCTTCCTGGTTCAATTTTGGGAGTTTATAGTTTTCCAGGAATGCATCCATTTCATCTAGGTTGCTTAGCTTATTGGCATATAACTGTTGATAATAACTTCTGATGATTGTTTCTACTTCCTTGGTGTTAGGTGTGATCTCTCCCTTTTCATTCATAATTTTATTAATTTGGGCTTTCTCTCTTTTCTTTTGGATTAGTGTGGCCAATGGTTTATCGATCTTATTGATTCTTTCAAAAAACCAGCTTCTAGTTTCATTGATACGTTCTACTGTATCTCTGGTTTCTACCTCATTGATCTCTGCTCTAATCTTGATTATTTCCCTTCTTACGTGTGGAGTTGGTTTGATTTGTTGTTGATTCTCCAGTTCTTTAAGGTGTAGAGACAGCTGGTGTATTCTGGATTTTTCAATTTTTTTGAGGGAGGCTTGGATGGCTATGTATTTCCCCCTTAGGACCGCCTTTGATGTATCCCATAGGTTTTGGAGTGAAGTGTCTTCATTCTCATTGTTTTCCATAAATTGTTTAAGTTCTTCTTTGATCTCCTGGTTGATCCAAGCATTCTTAAGCAAAGTGGTCCTTAGCTTCCAGGTGTTTGAGTTCCTTCTGAACTTTTCCTTGTGATTGAGCTCCAGTTTCAAAGCATTGTGATCTGAGAATATGCAGGGAATAATCTCAGTCTTTTGGTATCAGTTGAGCCCTGATTTGTGACCCAGTATGTGGTCTATTCTGGAGAAGGTTCCATGTGCACTTGAGAAGAATGAATATTCTGTTGTTTTAGGGTGGAATGTTCTGTATATATCTATGAGGTCCATCTGGTCCAATGTGTCATTCAATGCTCTTATTTCTTTATGGATTTTCTGCTTCGATGATCTGTCTATTTCTGAGAGAGGCATATTAAGATCTCCTACTATTAATGTATTCATATCAATACCAATGTATTCATATCAATATTTATCTTGATTAATAGTTTTCTTATGTAATTGGCTGCTCCCATATTGGGGGCGTAGATATTTACAATTGTTAGATCATCTTGGTGGATAGTCCCTTTAAGAATGATGTAGTGTCCTTCTGTATCTCTGACTACCGTCTTTAGTTTAAAATCTAATTTATCTGATATGAGGATCGCTACCCTGGCCTTCTTTTGAGGCCCATTGGCATGAAAGATGCTTTTCCATCCCTTAATTTTCAGTCTGGGTGTATCTTTAGGTTCAAAATGGGTCTCTTGTAGACAACATATGGATGGGTCCTGTCGTTTTATCCAATCTGCAACCCTGTGTCGTTTTATGGGTGCATTTAGGCCATTCACATTGAGAGTGATTATTGAGAGATACGTTTTTATTGACATTGTGTTATCTTTGAAGTCTTTCTTTCTGTCGATTGTCTCTATATTTCTGTTCAATGCTATTCTTAGGGTTTTTCCTCTTTTATAGAACCCCCCTTAATATTTCCTGCAGTGTTGGCTTGGTGGTTGCATAGTCTTTTAAGCCTTGCCGGTCTTGGAAACTCTTTATCTCTCCATCCATTTTGAATGTCAGTCTTGCTGGATAAAGTATTCTTGGCTGCATGTTCTTCTCATTTAGTGCCCTGAATATATCTTGCCAGCCCTTTCTGGCTTGCCAGGTCTCTGTGGACAGGTCTGACGTTATTCTGATGGGCTTTCCTCTGTACGTAAGGAGCTTCTTTGTCCTAGAGGCTTTCAAGAGATTGTATCTACAATTATGATTCCTCAATTTTACTATGAGGTGCCTGGATGTTTTTTTGGAATTTATAATCTTGGGGGGAGACCTTTCTGCCTCTAGTACATGAACACTTGTTCCATTCACAAGATTGGGAAAATTTTCATGAAGAACTTGTTCCACTATATCTTCTAGACTTCTTTCTTTCTCCTCCCCTTCAGGGATTCCAATAATTCTGACGTTGGAACGTTTTATGGCATCATTTATTTCCCTGATTCTGTTTTTGTGGCTTCTAAGCTGTTTGTTCCAGGCTTCCTCCTGATCCTTTCTCTCTATCTGTTTGTCCTCCAGATCACTAATTCTATCTTCTGTCTCAGTTACCCTAGCTTTTAGAGAATTTAGATTAGATTGGAACTCATTGAGAGCATTGTGAACCTCATCCCTGGTGGCCTTCAGCTCTGCCCTAACATTATGAACATCATCCCTGGTCGCTTTCAATTCTGCCTTAATCAATTCCATTTGGTCATCCATGGCTTTCTCCAACCTAGCTATTGCCTGGATAATTGTTAGCCTGAATTCTCTTTCCGACATATTGTCTATGTTAATAGCCATTAGCTCTGTTGCAGAAGGCCCATCCTCTGTACTTTTCTTCTGTTGGGGATTCCTCCTCCTAGTCATTTTGGTGAGAGATGACTGGACAGATGTAGCTGGATGTATCGACCGTGGTGCAGTCAAGGTGCACCCTGGAACGCTTCTGAGCACTCAGGATTCCCCACCCAAACGAGAGAAAAAAGAAAAGAAAAAGAAAAAAGAGAGAGAGAGAGGAAAAAAAGGGAAGATAAAAGAGAAGGTTCAGTCCAAATGGGCCCCAGGGTAAGATTTATGATGTATACAAACAAAAACAGACAAACAAAAAGACTGATAAAAGTATATGATGAGAGAAAAAAAAAAAATATATATATATGCAAAAAAAATAAGAACCTCGTCTAAAAGAACCCCAAGTATAATATTTATATACTATCAGGACAAACATAAATACACAGAGACACTGGCAGAAGAAAAAGATGGGAGCATGGTTATAGATTCTCAGTGTGGGCGAGGAAGGTTATTTTGATTCTTCCTGGATGTTATCTTGATATCTTTGTTAAAGGACTCAACTTTCCTAAGATAAAAGGGGGATTAAAAATTGGTTTACCTATAGGGGTAGCATTGATTGGAGAAAGGAGGTTACCTTGAAGTTTAACTCTATATGAATATTAGAAAATAAAAATAAAAAAGGAATAAACTGGACTAAACTAAAATTTTTTTTAAAAAAATTTAAAAAGCAAAAGAAAAACACATGTGTATGTATCAAAAAATTCAGGTTAGAAGTTTATTATGGAATTTGATGTACTGGACATCTCACTGTGATGGTAAATAGGTTAAAAAATTATCTATATAAAAAAAGAAAAAAAAATGAACCAGAATAGTGGGAATGAGTTAAAAGTAAAAGTTGTATCTATGAAGTAGTGGTGGTTGTTCTCTTGTAGTCTTTTTTTTTCTTCTTCTTTCCTGATTTGTTTTCTGGGGGAGGGGGCTGCCACGTGGGTTTTCAGTCAATGATGTTCCCTGAGTTAAGTCCCCCAGCCCCCCTCAAGGGGGTGGGCTCTGAGGAAAACAATTTTTTCAGGCTTTTGTTCTCTGGAGGTTTTTATGTTTGTTCACTTCTTTTCTCTCGCCTTGACAGCTTTTGATGGTTTTTGGAGGTTTAGAGGAAAACAAACTGCACCCCAACCTCCCTCTCAGAGAGAAGCCTCAGTCTCCCCCGCAGGTACTGCAGCCGCTGGGCCGCTGGCAGAGCAGGTTCTGAGTCGCAGTCCCTGGGGACACAGGATCTCCTGCTTGTATGTAAAACCATGGCAGCGGCGGCTGTCTGGGCAGCTCCAGACCGCCAGAGAGGTTCCAAGCAGCGATCGCACACTGAGATTTTCCTGCTGGCCGGGGCTGGGACTGCCTGGTCTTTCCAGGTCTAAGAGTGCAGGACTTGCACGCACCTCTCCCAGGGGAGGTTGTGGGGTGCGGGCGTCTCCAGCTCTAGCACGGCGCGGGTCCCAGAACACCAGGCTGGGCGTTCGTGCACCTCTCTCAGGGGAGGGTGAGGCACCCGCGCGTATCTCAGGCAAGATGCACTGTCTGCCATCTGGTGTGGCTCCCAGCCCCTCACGGGAACCAGACTCCACTTGTTCTCGGGGCGCACTGGCAGCTCAGGGACCAAGACCTGGTTTATCCGCCACACTCTCTGGCTCAGCGCCAGGGGAGGCTGTCCTGGGTCTGGGGA
Source organism: Martes martes (assembly GCF_963455335.1). NCBI lineage: Eukaryota > Metazoa > Chordata > Mammalia > Carnivora > Mustelidae > Martes > Martes martes. Next base: position 72,341,340 of record NC_137898.1, on the reverse strand, counting down.
CTTAAGCCCCTGTCCCTAGCCACCCCGATTCCCACAATTTCCCCCCGCGATCCTTTGCTCTTTTGAGTGCTTTCAACCAGACTCCAAGTTAATGCTGGTCCCCAGACGCAGGGCACTCTCGTATTAGGGTATTATTTTCCAGTCGGTTGCCTCTGGTTGCTCCCTCCCTCCCCCTTTTGTTATCTTCCGATATCAGTCCGATGTTCCCACTCCACTTTACCTGCCCACTGGCATCTTCTGCCCCCCATAGAGATCCAGACGTGTATAATTCTGATCTCAGGCTGATTTCATGGGTGATCGGAGTTCTTTGGTAGGTAATCAGCTCACTTTAGGGTACAGGTTGAAGAGGCGCCTCCTACTTCCCCGCCATCTTGTCTCCCCTCCTTAGGACCACCTTTGCCATATCCCATAGGTTTTGAATTGATGTGTCTTTGTTCTCATTAGTTTCCATGAACTGTTTAAGTTCTTCTTTGATTTCCTGGTTGACCCAAACATTCTTGAGCAGGATGCTCTTTAGCTTCCAAGTATTTGAATTCCTTCCAAACTTTTTCTTGTGATTGAGCTCCAGTTTCAAAACATTGTGGTCTGAGAATATGTAGGGAATAATCTCAGTCTTTTGGTATTGGTTGAGACCTGATTTGTGACCCAGTATGTGTGGACTGTTCTGGAGAAAGTTCCATGTGTGCTCAAGAACAATGAGTATGCTTTTGTTTTAGGGTACATATCTATGAGGTCCATCTTGACCGGTACGTCATTCAAAGATCTTGTTTCTTTGCTGATTTTCTGCTTAGATGATCTGTCTATTGCTGAAAGCGGAGTGCTGAGGTCTTCTACTATTAATGTATTATCAGCACTATGTCTCTTTATTTTGGTTATCAGTTGGCTTATGTAGTTGGTGTTCCCATGTTGGGGGCATGGAAATTTATGATTGTTAGATATTCTTGTTGGATATAGCCTTTAAGAATGATACAGTGTCCTTCTGTATCTCTAACTACAGTCTTTAGCTTAAAAGCTAATTTGTCTGATATGAGAATTGCTACCCCAGCTTTCTTTTGAGGTCTGTTGGCATGAAAGATGGTTCTCCATCTCTACACTTTTCAGTCTGGATGTATCTTTAGGTTCAAAATGAGTCTCTTATAGACAGCATATGGATGGGTCCTGTCTTTTTATCCAATCTAGAACCCTGTGCATTTTATGGGAGCATTTAGGCTGTACATGTTGAGAGTGATCATTGAAAGATAAGATTTTATTGTCATAATGTTGCCTGTGAAGTCCTTGTTTCTATAGATTGTCTCTGTATATTTCTGTTCTGTATCACTCTTGGGGTCTTTTTTCTTTTATAGAATATTTCCTTAGTATTTCTTTCAGGGCTGGGTTAGTGGCCTCAAATTCTTTTAGTCTCTGCCAGTTCTGGAAGCTCCTTATCACTCCATCCATTCTGAATGACAGCCTTGCTGGATAAAGAATTCTTGTCTGCATATTCTTCTCATTTATTACCCTGAATATGTCTTGCCAGCCCTTCCTGGCTTGCCAGGTCTCTGTGGACAGGTATGACATTATTCTGATGTTCCTCCCTCTGTATGTAAGTAATCTCTTCCCTCTAACTGCCCTTGACATGGTTTCCTTGTTCTAAGATTTGTGAGTTTTACTATTACATGCCTTGGAGTTGGTCTGGTCTCCTTGATCTTGGGAGGGGCCTCTCTGCCTCTAGGACATGAATGCTTGTTTCATTCCCCAGGCTAGGGAAATTCTCAGCTATGATTTGCTCAACTATATATTCTAGTCCTCCCCACTCCCTCAGGGATCCCAATAATTCTGACATTGGAACTTTCATGGCACCATTTATTTCTCTAATTCTGTTTTAATGGATTTTGAGCTGTTTGTTCCAGGCCTCCTCCTGCTCCTTCTTTTCTATCAGTTTGTCTTCAAGATCAGTAATTCATTCTTCTGCCTCATTTACCCTGTTAGAGTATCTAGATTAGATTGGATCTCGTTGATAGAATTTTTAAGTTCTTTAGATCCACTTTCATTTCTGCCCTTAGTGAATCTATGTTGCAATTAATAGGTTTCTCCAGCCTGACTATTGTCTTCATAACTGCTACCCTGAATTCTATTTCTGACATCTTGCTTAGATCCATATCCATTAAATCTACAGGAGAGGCCATTGTCTTTGGGTCTCTTCTTTGTTGGGAGTTCCTCCTCCTAGTCATTCTGTTGAGTTGTGGTTGAGGGGATGTACCGCCAAAAATAACAGCCACAATCCAGGCAAAGTGTACCTTGGGAAGATTCAGCAGAATCAGAAGTTACCACTAAAAACAAAACAAAACAAGCAAACAAAAAAACAGCCAAAATGAAACCAAAGAGTTATATTTATAAAGTACAAAAACAAAAGAAACAAAAAGATCAAAAACAACAACAAAAAAGAACCCAGAATAAAAGGGGTGAGGGGTGATGGGAAGGTGGTTATAATCCTTTGATGTGGGAGAGGAAGGGTATTTCAGTTCTTCCTGGGTGTATTTTGATCTCTTGCTAGAGAACTCTACTTCCCGGAGATACAGGGAAATTAAAACTGGCATATATGTAAAGGTAGCATTGAATAGGAAAGAAAGGACTGCATTGAAACTTACATATATTTAAAAAATTGTATGTATGAAAAAGTTCAAGTTAAAAAGTTACTATGGAATTTGTTTTATTAAACATCTAGTTGAAATGATAAGGTTAAAAAAAAAACAACAAAGAATTAAAAAAAGAGAGAGACAAGTTGTATCTATGAAACATACAGGCTGTGAGGCAACACCAGGAGTTTAAGATACTGTTTTCTCCTGGTTGGGGGGTTTTACAGTTTTATGGGGACCCTGTGGTTGTTGTCCTCTTGTTCTTTCAGATTGTCTTCTTGGGGAGGGGCCTGCTGCATTATTTTTTAGTCAGGCCTGCTTGGACAGAGTTGTGCTTTTGTTCTCTGGAGTTTGGGCTTTTGTTCTCTGGAGGCTTTTGTTCTTTGGCAACTTTTCATGCCTTTTTGGAGGGTCAGAGCAAAGTAACCTGTCCACACCCAGATCCCTGCCTCAGAGAGAAGCTATAGGTTGCTCTTCTCCAAATCCTCCAGAACATACAGACTCCCCCTCTGTAAGCACCACTGAAAAACTACAGCTTCCCACAGGTGGTGCACACCCCCAGCAACCCTCTCAGTGGTTGCCCGAGACTTCTGCTTGTCTCTGTACCCCTGTGCCACCAAAACCACAAGTGATACTGGTCCCAGTGAGCCCAGCCCCCATGGCTGTCATTCCCAGGACCATGGGCTCCAGTCCAAGCTGGGTCTTCTCTGGTGCCAGTGGTGGTTGGTGGCAGTGACTGCAGCAGTAGCAGTGGCTGCCACCAGGCCCAAGGACTGCTGACTCAGGTCTGTGCCAGGTTCTCTCGGGCATGGGCAGGTGGCGGCTGCAGAAGGTCCCAGCACTGTGGGCTTAGATCTGTGCCTGCAGCCACCCGGTCCCAGCATTTTTCCCTTAAGTCCCATTGTTCTGTTTAAGTGCTGTTATCAGTCCCTTCCCATCTCATAGCCACTGGTCTCCAAGCTATTGCTGGTCCCCAAATGCAGGGCACTTTTGCACTGGGGTATTACTTTCCAGCGGCTCACTTCTGGTGACTTCCTCCTGCTTCTGTTTATCCTCCAACATCTATTCACACAATCCCAACTCCATCTTTTGTTCTCTGCCATTGCAGAAATCCAGACGTGTATAATCTTACATTTTGGGCTGAATTCATGGGTGTTCAGAGTGGCTTGGTAGATTTCTAGCTAAATAAAGGTGACCAGTTGAAAAGGAGTCCCCCACTCCTCCACCATCTTGATGGACAGTCAGTTTTATTCTTTTTAAATTTTTGAGGTTTGTTTATGGCCTAACATGATCTATTATGAAGAATGTTCCACGTGTACTTGAAAAGAATGTGTATTATGATATTTTTGGGTGGAATATTCTATATATTTGAGAAGTCCATCTGGTCTAATGTGTAGGTCAAAGGCAGTTTCCTTGTTTATTTTTTATTTATAAGATCTACTGAGGTAAGTGGGGTGATAAAGTCCCCAACTATTACTGTATTACTGTCAATTTTCTCATTTCATGTCTGTTAATATTTGCTTTATGCATTTAAGTACTCCTTTGTTAGGTATGTAGACATTTATAATTGTTATATCCTCTTATTGGATTGAACTTTTCATCACTATGCAATTCTCTTCTTTGTTTCTTGTCACAGTCTTTGTTTTAAAGTTTATTTTGTCTGATACAAGTATTACTACCCTGTTTTTGTTTTTTTTTTTCTTGTTAATGTCCATTTGCATGGAATATCTTTTCCCATCCCTTTACTTTCAGTCCGGTTGAAGTGAGTCTCCATAGAAAGCACAGGGGCCTTGTTTTTTTTTTGTTTGTTGTTTTTTTTTTGTTTTTTTTTTTTTAATCCATTCAGTTGCTCTAAGTCTTGATTGAAGTATTTAGTCCACTTATATTAAAGTAATTATTGATAGGTATGTACTTATGGAGATTTTGTTCATTGTTTTCTGGTTGTTTTTGTAGTTCCCTCTGTCTTCCCTTTTGGATTAATAGCTTCCTTTAGCATTATGCTTGGATACTTCTCTTTATTTCCTGTGTATTTTTTTATTTTTTGTTATCATGGGGTTAATGTATAACATCCTAGATGTATAACAGTCTATATTGAGTTGGTGGTCACTTCAAGAAATTTCTAAAAGCACTAAATTTTTACTTGCTCCTCTATGTTTATGTACATGATGTTATATTTTATATGTTTATTTTGTATATCCCTTCACTAATTCTGTAGATACCATTGATTTTTATCATATTTATGTTTTAATCTCCATACTGGCTTTATAAGTGACTAGTGTACATTTTATTATATGTTTGCTTTTACTAGGGAAACATTTTCCTTGCATAATTTTCTTCTACTTATGGACTTTTTCCAGTTACATGATTCCCTTTATTATTTCTTGTAAGATTGGCTCAGTGAACCAGCTGGTGATGAACTCCTTTAACTTTTGTTTGCCTGGGAAACTCCTTATCTCTCTTCAATTCTGAATAATAATCTTGCTGGGTATTCTTGGCATAAAGTTTTTTCCTTTCAGCACTTTGAATATTTTCTCATTCCCTACAGCCTGCAAAGTTTCTGCTGAAAAAACAACTGATAGCCTGATTAAGTTCCCCTTGTATGTTAACTGTTTTCTTTCCTCTTGTTGCTTTTTTAAAATTCTCTTTAATTGGGGCACCAGGGTGGCTCAGTGGGTTAAGCCTCTGCTTTTAGCTCAGGTCATGATCTCAAGGTCCTGGAATCAAGCCCCACATTGGGATCTCTTCTCAGTGGGGAGCCTGCTTCCCCTTCTCTCTCTGCCTGCCACTCTGCCTACTTGCCTCTCTTCTCTGTCAAATAAATAAATAAATAAATAAATAAAATATATTAAATATAAAATTTTTTAAAAAAGTAAAATTCTCTTTAATTATAAAAACTTTAATTTTGCCATTTTAATATGTGTCTTGGTGTATAACTCCTTGGGTTCATCTTGTTTGGGGCTCTCTGTACTTTCTGGACTTGGACGTCCATTTCCTTCCCTGGATTAGGGAAGTTTTAAGAAAAGTAACCTTCCCCCTTGTCTCTCTTTTCCACCTGGAACTCCTACCATAGAAATATAACCATACTTGATGTAATCAAAGTCCCTTAATTTATCCTAAATTTTTTATTATTCTTTTTGTTATTCAAGTTGATTGCTTTTCATTACCCTGTGTTCCAGATCACTGATATATTCTTCTGCATCTTCTAGTTGGCTGTTGATTCCCTCTAGTGTATGTTTTATTTCAGTTATTCTTCACCTCTGACTCATTCTTTTTATATTTCTTCTTTGTTGAAGTTTTCACTGAGTTTATCTATTCTCTCAGTCTGGTGAATAGTTTCTGACTTTGAATTCTTTATCATGCATATTACTTATCTCTGTTTCATTTAACTCTTTTTCTGTGATTTTTGTCTTGCTCTTTAATTTTTAATACTTTCCTCTGTCTCCTCCTTTTGTCTGTTTCTTTGTGTTATGTCATTCTGGCCTAGAAAGTAGTAGCCTTATGTAGAAAGATTATTGTTGTGCCTTCCTCCTCTACCCCCCTGGTCACTAAGAACCACGCTCCAGGGATGTTCCCTGTGTGGGCTTTCTGCTCCTTATTGCTGGGGCTAAGGAGGGATTGCTATGGGCAAACTATTGGGTGGGGCTAGAGTGACCCACTTCACCTGCTGCAGGCATGCTGGGCAGCATTTTCTCACTGTGCTATTAAGAGGACTGGCTTCAATTGCTATCTTGCTGGTGGGTGAGTACAGAACTCAGACTAAGCATATCCAACTGCTGTCATTGCTGGGGGTACACCAAGAGACAGGGCTTGCTCCCTGCACAGCCAGCTAAGAGGTCTGGCTACAGGAACTGTGGGCATTGGTGTGTGTGTTTATCTAACCCCATCACCCAGGGCAGGAGCCTTTTTGGAAGGGTGCCTGCTGAAGTGGTCAAGTCGGATGGGGCAGGGTGCAGGGGAACACTGGGGTGAGGCATGTGGTTCTAGCAAGGTAGATGGAGAGTGTTAGAACTGGCTCCTGCAAGCATTGGCTGTCTGGGCTGGGGGAGGGCAAGAAAAATGATGCCTGCCAACACTTTCATTCCTGGAGAAATCTGCAGATTTCTGCCTCTCATGCACACATCCTAAAATCAGTCAATAAATCTCCTTTACGTATATATCAGGTGATTTTCAAACTGCTACTTCTGTGCTGTGTCTCAGGTTGAGTTACGCTGGCTCTTTAAGGGTGAGACTTGGTTTCCGATTGCCCTTCAGTTCTCTCAGAGTTAAGCCTACTAATTTTTAGCTCCCAAAGTGTAGGTCCAACTACTTTCAGAGTCAGACATTATAGGGACTTGTCCTTTCAGTGCAAGTGCCCAGAGGATGGTGGTGCTTGGTGGGGGTCTGATCCCTTCACTCCTCCGTGTTTGTGATGCCTCTCCCATTTGTGAATAGTCTCAGCTGGGGCTTCGGTTCTTGACTGCATCTCTTCCCCATTTTCTCTTTTTGATGTGGCTTTCTCTCTACAACTAGCTGTGGAAGATCTGTTCTGTCAGTCTTTGTTTTCAGAGTGAGTTGCAATACATGTAGTTCTTGCCTCTATGTGTTTGTGGGATGGATGAATTCAGGATCCTCCTACTCTGCCATCTTCCCTGTCCTTCCCCAGGGTTAAATATCATTAAAGGAATCTAAAATACATCTTCTTGTAGTTATTGATAATCAACATTTTAAAAATAATTGGAATCATCATATTTTCATCTTCCTCCCCTGGGACTAGGCAGTGTGATAAAAATCTCTAGCGACCTGGCATCCTGGCCTCTTCCTTTATGTTCAAGAAAGCCTGGGATAATGCCAAGGAATGAGTGTGAACTTATTTTAGGGTATGATTTTGAATTGGCTGTAGTCAAGGAAAATAAGTGAACTATGTATAAGCTTGCATGTTTTAAGTTGTTTTTAATAGAAATGATTTGTAACAGCCTTAACTCCCTGCCCCATTGCTCCCCGAACTGCTGTATCCTAACATCATGACTGTACTGTGATCTGAGAAATATGTATTGGAGAAGGAGTCTCTAACAGCTATACATTGGAGGTTGATAATAAAAGCCAGAAACTATTATCTTAATTGCTCCAAATCATAGAGTATTAAAAACATTAGAAATGTCATTTATACTGAATTTTTATTCCATTCCCAAGAACTTGAAAAAATTTTTAAACTTTTTATTTTTAGCAGGTTTGAATTTTGCAGACCTCCCCTTTTCCAGACTGCCTTTAGAGAGATGTTTAGCTGCAGAACACATTCTGTTTTGTTGCTAGTTCAATTTGATCTCCCCACCTTGGTAAAAAGTCACCAGTCCAGCAATTAGGAATTGCTGTGCTCTTCTGTTTTTAGCTGATGTCCCATATTGAGAAAATTGCATTTTACTTTGCTTGAGTTCTATTCTTGAGTGATGCTCAAGTTAAGAAGCAAGTGTGCCTGGTAGCACTTAATTCGAATTTCAGTGGATAAAGTACTGTAAATGAGATGGCCCATATAGTCAGACTTCCAGTAAATACAGAATCATTAATTTTAATTTTCTCTTCCCCCACTTTCAATGACCTTTGGCTTTTACCTGGACCCTTGCAGTAGCCTCCTAACTGATCTCCCTGATCCAACTCAAGTGCTCAAATAAATGGCTGTAGTGCTGCAGTAGTGATTCCTCAACAGACAGCATCCGCTCACTTCCCTATCATAAAACCTTTAAAGGACAGTCCTGTTTTTGAGAAATTAACATTGAAAGTTCATGATTCAGTCCCAAGAATTCTTTCAAATCTGTTAACTTGAGCTTTTGCTCTTTCTTCAACACACCAATCTCTAAATCTCTCCCCATCCTATGCCTTCAACTATGTTCTCTGAAATAATTTGCTTCCTTAAATGCCCTCCTATCCCTATTGACTTTATCCTTCAAGATAAACTGAGGTTTTGTGACACCATTCAGTCTCCTCTCTGTCTTTGCAATCTTCTCAAGAATTTCTAGGTAAGACCCATCTCTCATTCATTCATATTGCCAATACTTACTGTTTTCCTTGTGCCAGGCACTGTTCTCATTGCTGGTAATACAGAGATGGACCAAGGTTCTTATCCTCATTCATCTTCTATTCTAGTGTAAGTCATATAATAAAGACAACAATTAAGTGCTTGAATGTGTAATTCCAAATAGGAATAAGTGCATTATAAATAACCAGAATACATACATAGAGCTATTTTTTATGGTAGTGGGGAGGCTTTTATATATTCTTTAGCTATAGACAGTATATACTACTTTGGGAAATTGTTTTTGCTTGTTTTTTTCTTTGTCATAGCTCCTTAAGGTGATAAATGCTTTTTACCTTTGTCACCTTTAATCCCTTCTGCAAAATGGTCAGTAAGTACATGCTGACCACATAAATGTAAATATGTATGGATAGGTAAACAAATGAATTATTCTCAGCCATGTTTTATCTTGAATTCATTGGAAAGGAAATCCTTTGTGAAGTAATAAGTAATACTCCAAAGATGACAGATTGATTTCTTAACAAATACTGGGCCTCTAGCCAAAGACTGAATTATCTTCAGCACATGGATTAGAGTAATAAGATATTCTTAGAACGAGGCATCTGGGTCATTTAATGTTCAAGGTATCTTCAAAGAGAGATGGAGCCTCTATTAGCTAATCTATGTTCTATGATTTTATAAATGAAGAAATCATTTTACTTCCTCAAAAACAATACATCCACTGTACCAGTTTTAAGAATTAGTTTAACCTAAGATTTTGTTGTAAAACAATTTTCTGGGGGCAAGAATGCAAGTTTTGCCTAAAGTTTGGAAGAATCTATATTGTAGAGTCATTTAAAATGTTGTAATTATACAGGTACCTGTGTGGTACAGTTGGATAAGCATCTGACTCTTGGTCTCAGCAAAGGTCGTGATCTCAGGGTCATGAGATCAAGCCCCACAATGGGCTCCATGCTAAACATGGAGTCTGCTTGAGATTCTCTCTTCCTCTCCCTTTGCCCCTCCCAACCATGCTTGCTCTCTCTCTAAAATAAATAAATAAATCTTTTTAAAAATGATGTAATTATATTGTCTAAGCACTATATAAAAGACCACCTTTTTTTAAAAAATTATTTTTATCATAATAAGTGTATTCTTTAATCCCCATCACCTTTTTCACCCATCCCCCCACCCACCACCCCTCTGGTAACCATCAATTTGTTCTTTATAGTTAAGAGTCTATTTCCTGGTTTGTGCCTCTCTTTCCGCCCCACCACCTTTTTCCCCTCAAAAGTCCATCTTTATAGTGGATAGCTTGTGCCTTGTTCCCGGTTGTCCATTAACTCACTCTAATATTAATTAAATCTTTTACTTCATCTATTTCTCAGCTTCCATGTCTATATCATGGGCTTCTGCAATCCTGCAACGTATCTTAGAGCCCCCAGGGTCCTCTGCTCTCTTTATAGATTTATGTATATGTACTGAAGTCCCCTACCCTCACCAGCAGCATGTTCTAAAACAAGAAGAAATCAGAGTAAAAAGTATAGCATAGAAGAAAGCAAGTGTTCCTATAGGAACACTAATCCCTATAGGGATTAGTTGGCAATTTTTGTTTTGTCTTCAAAAAAAAAAAAAAACAAACAGATAAAGCACAGTGTATGGCAATGTTTGTTGAAGTTCTTTGGTTGTGGTCAGTTGATATCCTGTTATCAACTCTTGTTAATTTATGCCAAAAAGCAATTTATGGAAAATCTGTGGAATAGCTCACAGAATTAAATAAAACTCTGAACAGGCCTCTGAAAGGACCAGGACTATGCCAGCTCTGAAATTAACATAAACTAATGAAGACTCTCCTTAGGGCTTCACCACAAGGATGAATAAATCCCATCAATGACCATGACATTCTATGCTGCTCAAAATTTAAAATCTAGGGATGGAGAATTTGATTGGCTTTTTTTGGGTCACCCCTATGTCAGGACAGCTGGGTGGGGAGGCATTTTGATTGAAAGATTCACTATGAATGTATCTAATGGAAAAGATGCAGTTCCCCAATGGAGAAATCCGATGCTTTTCATAAAAGAAATAAAAACATGTTCAACAAACAAAATGCTCACCTCACACAAGGTTTCAGATCTAGTAAAGGGTTGTCATAATGGAAAGAGAAATGATTTCGGCATTAAATGACCTGGAGTTCAAATCCGAGGTTCCTACTTAGTAGCTATTATATGGAGATTTTTTTTGCATTCCCCAGAGGTTTGTTCTCAGGATAAATGAATCTATACAAATTAGTGTCTAACTCAAAATGATTACTTAACCAACTGTATCTATTATTCTTGCTATTTTCAAAGAATGCATGTGTTTGGGGTATTTAGGGACAAGAATGCAAACATTACTGAAGAACCCTGAATGCCACCTAAAAAGACACAGCTGAAAGACATTCAGGAAGCAGCCTTGGGATGTGTGCCTTTCCTGATGTCTGATTGCAAAAGTCACTATCCTAAATTAATCTTAGAGTTGCCTACTGCTGCGTCCTCATTGTTGAGCTGGCCTCCTCCCTTCATTATCTTTGGTCCAAAGATACAGTGTTCAAATAATGGAATAGAGGAAGTAAATTGAAATGTTTGATTAAAATATGAGATGTTACTGTTTTCTCTCACTCTATTATTTGATACTTTCCAAACATAATCCTATTAAAACCAGGATTTTTGTATGTGCAGAACATACTAAGATGTGTGATGGGCAGGAGGAATCTGTGCAGGTGTAGGCCTTATAGGCAATGGGTACATTGCCTATAGGTAATTTAAAAATAATAATAAAAACCTGGGTGGCTCAGTGGGTTAAGCTTCTGCCTTCAGCTCAGGTCATGATCTTAGGGTCCTGGGATCCAGCCCCGCATCGGGCTCTCTGCTTGGCAGAGAGCCTGCTTCCCCCTCTCTCTCTGCCTGCCTCTCTGCCTACTTGTGATCTCTCTGTCGAATAAATAAATAAAATCTGAAAAAAAAAAAGACTATCTGCTCTTTACTACTACTATGTGTTGGCATTTTTTTTTTCACGATTTTATTTTATTTTATTTTTTTTTTAATTTTTTATTTATTTTCAGCGTAACAGTATTCATTGTTTTTTCACCACACCCAGTGCTCCATGCAATCTGTGCCCTCCCTAATACCCACCACCTGGTTCCCCCACCCTCCCACCCCACCCCTTCAAGACCCTCAGGTTGTTTTTCAGAGTCCATAGTCTCTCATGGTTCACCTCCACTTCCAATTTCCCTCAACTCCCTTCTCCTCTCCATCTCCCCTTGTCCTCTATATTATTTGTTATGCTCCACCAATAAGTGAAACCATATGATATTTGACTTTCTCTGTTTGACTTATTTCACTCAGCATAATCTCTTCCAGTCCTGTCCATGTTGCTACAAAAGCTGGGTATTCGTCCTTTCTGATGGAGGCATAATACTCCATAGTGTATATGGACCACATCTTCCTTATCCATTCATCCGTTGAAGGGCATCTTGGTTCTTTCCACAGTTTGGCGACTGTGGCCATTGCTGCTATAAACATTGGGGTACAGATGGCCCTTCTTTTCACTACATCTGTATCTTTGGGGTAAATACCCAGCAGTGCAATTGCAGGGTCATAGGGAAGCTCTATTTTTAATTTCCTGAGGAATCTCCACACTGTTCTCCAAAGTGGCTGCACCAGTTTGCATTCCCACCAACAGTGTAAGAGGGTTCCCCTTTCTCCACATCCTCTCCAACACACGTTGTTTCCTGTCTTGCTAATTTTGGCCATTCTAACTGGTGTAAGGTGGTATCTCAATGTGGTTTTGATTTGAATCTCCCTGATGGCTAGTGATGATGAACATTTTTTCATGTGTCTGGTAGCCATTTGTATGTCTTCATTGGAGAAGTGTCTGTTCATATCTTCTGCCCATTTTTTAATATGATTATCTGTTTTGTGTGTGTTGAGTTTGAGGAGTTCTTTATAGATCCTGGATATCAACCTTTTATCTGTACTGTCATTTGCAAATATCTTCTCCCATTCCGTGGGTTGCCTCTTTGTTTTGATGACTGTTTCTTTTGCTGTGCAGAAGCTTTTTATCTTGATGAAGTCCCAGAAGTTCATCTTTGCCTTTATTTCCTTCGCCTTTGGAGACATATCTTGAAAGAAGTTGCTATGGCTGATATCAAAGAGGTTACTCCCTATGTTCTCCTCGAGGATTCTGATGGATTCCTGTCTCACGTTGAGGTCTTTTATCCATTTCGAGTTTATCTTTGTGTACGGTGTAAGAGAATGGTCAAGTTTCATTCTTCTACATATAGCTGTCCAGTTTTCCCAGCACCATTTGTTGAAGAGACTGTCTTTTTTCCACTGGATATTACTCGAGGAACTACAGAACACTCCTAAAAGAAATTGAAGAAGACACAAAAAGATGGAAGACCATTCCATGCTCTTGGATGGGAAGAATAAACATCGTTAAAATGTCTATACTGCCCAGAGCAATCTATACTTTTAATGCCATTCCAATCAAAATTCCACCAGTATTTTTCAAAGAGCTGGAGCAAATAATACTAAAATTTGTATGGAATCAGAAGAGACCCCGAATTGCTAAGGAAATGTTGAAAAACAAAAATAAAACTGGTGGCATCACGTTACCTGATTTCAAGCTTTACTACAAAGCTGTGATCACCAAGACAGCATGGTACTGGCATAAAAACAGACACATGGACCAGTGGAACAGAGTAGAGAGCCCAGATATGGACCCTCAACTCTATGGTCAAATAATCTTTGACAAAACAGGAAAAAATATCCTGTGTTGGCATTTTTTTAAACAATGTTCATGTTAAAATAATCTCCTTTCAGTAAAATCTCCCTCTTTTCCTCTTCTTGATTCAATCTTCTAAGTGTGTCCTACCTTTCCTGTCCAATTATTAATTTTTGAAGAATAATCTCCATATCTTGTTCAATTTTGTAGCCTTAATAATAACTGGCATTGACCTTATGCTCATGTGAGTGAAATGGGCATGGGGACTTACCGTAGTAATTTACTTGGTCCAGGTTACTCTCTTTAATAAAGATTTTTGACTCAATGAAGTTAAATCTCAGGTTCCTTGTCTGAAAAATAGGATAATAATGCTCACCTGTGACCCTGAACCCTGTGACGCAGATCAGCAACAAAATGTATAAAATCCCTTGTACAATGCCTACCGCTCAGTCTTTCAAAAATGAAGGCTACTTATCGTGACGTCACTGGAATCATTATTAGGTCAACAGATGCATAATAAAAGTCTATCATATGTCAGACTAAGCTATGGGGAAACAAAGGTTAGCAAGACATTTCTCTTGCCCTGGAGCACGTCATCAGCAGACATACACTTCAAGGTGGTCTAAAGTCTCTTCTGTCCTCTGGAAAGAGCTGGTGAAGAATATAGAGCAAGGCATAGATCACAAGCTTAAATCCTATGGGGAAAGAAGGCATTCAGGAGAGGTTTCCAAGAAAAAGTACCAATGAAACAGAGTATATACTACCTAGAGATATCATGTGATGGAAAAAAATCAAGTTAATCATTCAAAGTCAGAAGATAATATGAGTAAGAAAATCCTTCTGTAAAGATGTTAAGTAAAAAAATAATAAGACACAAACTATAAATTTCAACGTGAAAAATCACCTAGAATAATTAGTGGAAGAAATCTGTCACATTTTTAAAACTGGTTGTCTCTGAGTGCTGGGATTATAGGTAGTTTTCATTTTCTTTTCTGTATGTATGCAGTTTTTCATTTCAAAAATCAAAAGGCATAATTGTAAAATTAGAAGGAGAACTGTTGAAAACTGAAGGCTGCATTTGTTAGAAATAAAACTTTATTTACTAGACCCTAGAGCAAATAGCAGTCAGCTGATAAACTTTTAAGAATCTTTGGTTCTTTGGATGTCTCTTGAGTGAGATGTGACTTGTGTGATTTGCTTTTAAAGAAAATGGCAACTGAAGGTTACCTTGCAGAATAGAGTGAAGGGAAGTTGCAGAGAGTTGTGGCAAACTTGCTGGAACTTTAGAATGTGTTTTAAATACTCAATCCTTTCATAAAAAATGTTGGGCCATCAGATAATGAGTCACTGAGTTTGAAATAAGCCCTTTCTGACCTCTGACCCTTGCCCTGAATACCTTTCTGCTTTTCTACTAGTGAGAGCCTATTTACCTCCCAGTGTCCTTCTATCTATGAGTAGCTCCAAGAAGACAAGACTGGCTCCCCCAACTCCGTTTCCCCCAGCACTGTGTGTGTTTGTGTGTTTGTGTGTGCGTGTTTGTGTGTGCAGGTGCCTTCAAAGCTCTTATCACACAGCCCAGAAATATTCTTTGTGTTTCTCCCTTAGTGGACTGTGTTTACCATTATTCTGTTTTAAATATCCCCACAGAGTGTTTGGAACATGAGAGAAGACTAATAAATTTTTGTCACCACATGTCAAATCCAAGTACAATCTCAGTCCTTATCTTACTTGACCATTAATGCTGACAATTTCTGTCCTCCTCTGCCATTTACGGAGGATTGCTCCTCAGTGTTTTTCATTGCTGATATCCTGAGTACATGTTTTCTAGAATTTAGTCCATAACCCCCTTCTCTTCTATATAACTATTCTCTCTGAGCAGGCTCATTTCCTTCTCTCAATTTATCTCCATACATATGACAATGATATCCACATACCTTTTTCACAGCCAGACCTCACTGCTAAAATCCAGATCCACCCTCCATGTCCTGGCCATTTTTACCCAAATGCCCTATGGGCTTTCATACTCAACATGGTCACTTTTGGACTGTGTAGTTTCTGGGTACCTCCCTCATGCAGGATCAACCTCCTCTTCCTGAATTTTGTACCTCGATGGACCTCACTCTTTTTTGCCCTCTTTTCTCTCTTTATCTATAATATGTTGATGACCAATTTCTTCTTCTTTTGTATCTTGTAGCAATCCTTCTTTTCCCCTTCTCTCTTCCCACATTTCCTTCCTAATTTCACACCCTTATCAACTCTTAATATGGACTAGGGCAATAGTCTAATAACTGATCAACTAAATATTATCTCCAAATTATTCTAAGGTGAGATTCCTAAAAGCACAGTTGTTACTATGTTACTCTCTTGGTTCATGTCTCTTCATCACAGAAACAGTCCTCAGGTAGGAGCTTCTGTTCTCCATGAAGCCAACTCTGAATGGAGTTAAACATACAGAATCCTCATTAAGAAAGACCTTTGAGGTCAACAGCCATTGAAGGGAGGAGAAGAAAGCAGAAGAGGGCAGAGGGAAAGGGAAAGGTCAAACTGTGGTGTCAACCTGTAGCAGCCTCTGCTCATCTTCTTTTCCTAATGCTCTAACCTCCAACAAGATTGACCTACTTGCAGCTCCTCAGTTGCTCAGCTCAAGCCTTTCTGTCTTTTCCTTTAGATAATATTGGCCATTCTCTCTTTGATGTCCCACAATGCTTGGTACTACTCAGTACTATGCTTTTGATTTTTATGCCTATCTTTAGTAGGTACTAAGCTTCTTGAAATCAGGCATTCAACCTACTCATCATTTATCCTAGGCATAAAACATATATAACATGTATCTGGCACATAATACCCATTTAAAAGAACAGTATGGAAAAGATGGATGGATAGAAGGATAAAAGCATTATTGTCATTGTGAGACAGTGAATCACTGTTCAATTCTAGTGTAACTTTTCCTGAGAAGATGCCATTCTCTGATTTTCTGGGAGAGGAACAAGGATGAGTGGAGACAGTGTGACTTAAATAGATGAGGCCCAAGACCCAGACCAGTCAGCAAAGCCAAGAATGAGCAGTAAAATTCAATAGACAAGAGAGTATTCAACCTTCAGGTTGTATAGGTAGAAGGGACCAGGAACCTGGGCTGACAGAGAAGAAAAAAAGAAAAACTAAGAATACAGAGGCATAGTTTTGTCATAGAATCTCAGAATGCTAGGAAAGATCTTCGAGGTGTTCATCAAACCTTCATTTTTCAGAGAAGAAATGTTAAGGTCCTAGGAAATAAGAGGTCAATTCACCCGTCTATCCATCCATGTAATTATCAGTGCATTCAATATTCATTTGCAGTTAATGAGAACCTACCATGTTTATATAGTGTGATAGTCACTGGGAACACAAATATGAATAGTCATGTTCTTTTCTATAAAGTAGTCCTCAATGTGCTAGAAAGGAAATTGGTATAATCAAAAGACTGCAATTCAATGTGATAAGTGCATGAATATAAGATTGTAAATTAGAGATGCCAAGAATGAAGTTCTAATCTTTTGGTGGGGGGAATTGTCAAGTGTTATGGTAACTGATAATGAGTATGAGCCCCAAGAAGGAAATCAGATTTGGAGTCAAAGGTTTTGAGAACCAGCATCTCTCTACATTTTTCTCTAGGTTCAGAACAGGTAACAGATACAAGAATCTAGCAGAATCAAGAAGATAGATTAGTCGAACTAAAGGAGGAAGAGGAGTTGATTTCTTACATGCCAATATCTGTACTTTCACTTCTGCCTTCTTCCATTCCAGAAGTTACCAAGGGCCATGACATAAGCAGCACTACACTCATTCTAGATTTTCTTAGCTGAACTTATTTATCCAGAGTCCCTTTATTTGTCTTTCTCTAAGGAAAAGGAAAGAAGGAAGGGGAAAAGGAAGGAAGGAAAGAAAGCCCCTAGAAACAAAGACTGAAAACTAGCACCTCTTTTTCTGAGGCTTCATTTTGAGCATGGCTTCATGATAGCTTTGGTAGCCTGGTGATTCCACAAGCCCTTCAGGGACCAGGCATGAAGCCATTAATGCAAGAAATTGCTCCTATGAGTTACTCCAATGAATCAGGTCAGACTGCCACAACATTTCTCAGACTTAACCTTAGGAAATAAATTGAGAAGAGGTGTTTGGTATATATTTAATCAGATGAAAATTTGCCTTAGAAATAATAATGTTCTAAGCAGTCATTTGGATTTGTGACTCTTAAATTTATATCAGCAGCTATTCTAACGCTGAAATGCTCTTGCCAGAAAAAGGAGCAGGGTGTGGAAAATATTAAAAGAAAAAGCTCAAAAATTAAAAAATTAAGAAAATAAAATATGCTAAATTGTCTAATCCCTGCTGTTCAGATATAAATTGAGAATTTAAATGGCCTGTGCCCAAGTTAAGCTCAAACTGTACTCAACCAGTTTCACCATAAATATGTGTACCCTAGAATGCCAGGCAGTTTCCCATATTTCTTTCCTAATATTTTGTTCTCATTTTGAAACAGAAAAACAAGATAATGAGGAAATTATTGGGAAAGCAACTACTATTTGTCCTTGGGCCAGTTAGCAGTTAGTTAAATCCCATTGCTAGGATCAGATGCCAAAACTTACTGTTACAAAACAAATGTTTCCTTACTTTGAACATTAGACCACTCTTCCTTCATTTGAACATTATCTTTTCTTAAAAAATTTGCACTAAGTTGAAAAAAATTATAGATACTCCTAGGACAAGATGTGAGTCTTTATAATATCTTACCATGGACTTCACTTATGACCAGCCATTAGCACGCCCACTTGTAAATCCTTAGTTGACTACAGTGAAAACAAGGTCAGTGAATCACTGAAGGATATTCAACCAACAATGAAGTTTCACTAATACTCACCATCCTTGCCAAAGCAGGGCCAGTATGTTCATAGAGACCATTAAAAGGGGATTTTTAAAATTATTTTTATTAACATAGAATGTATTATTTGCCCCAGGGGTACAGGTCTGTGAATCATCAGGCTTACACATTCCAGAGCACTCACCATAGCACATACTCTCCCCAATGTCCATAACCCAGCCACCCTATCCCTAACCCCTCATGCCCCCAGCAACCCTCCATGTGTTTCATGAGATTAAGAGTCTCTTATGGTTTGTCTACCTCCCGATCCCATCTTGTTTCATTTTTTCCTTCCCTACCCCCCACAACCACCCACCCTACCTCTCAAATTCCTCATATCAGATCATATAATTGTCTTTCTCTGATTGACTTATTTCGCTCAGCATAATACCCTCTAGTTCCATCTATGTCATTGCAAATGGCAAGATTTCATTTCTTTTTATGGATGAATAGTATTCCATTATGTGTATATATATACCACATCTTCTTTATCTATTCATCTGTTGATGGACATCTAGACTCTTTCCATAGTTTGGCTGTTGTGGACGTTGCTGCTATAAACATTCAGGTATACATGCCCCTCCAGATCCCTACGTATCTTTAGGGTAAATACCCAGTAGAATGATTGCTGGAGACCATTCAAAGATTTTAACAAGGATAGAAATTACTTTCTGTCTAATCCCATGTCAATTCCAAAAATAAACTAACCAGCATCTTGATTTCTTCAGTCTTTTAGTTTCAAAAACAAAAACTACTCTAGTTCAAACATACTCCAAAGAAAATTTAAGGTAAAAACATCAGGAACATAAAATAGAAATGACTGGACATTTCACCAAGGATTCCACAACTTCTGAAATTTTCTAGCATCATGTAATGATTCCAGAAAAGACACAAGCTTTCTCAAGTCTAACCTAAACTTCTTCATGCAGATAAAAATTTAGTCTTTTCTGACCTAATTCCAGATATCCTAGGGAATAACTTTCTCCTCTTCATATGAAATACTCTGTCTTGGTTTAAGATTTAGGGAGTTTACTCTCTGGCTTTTCTTTCTACATCTATGGCTCTACTAATAAAAATAACATGCCCATGTACACATTGTTGTCAGAAATAGTTTTGATAGAGACAGAACTAACATTTAGGCTCCTATGTAAGTAAAACATTACTTGCCTCTCTCCAGACCCTTTTCGCATTGTTAGGATGGCCCTTTACTCTCTCAGGATGGCTTCTTACATTGGATCATAAATAAGGCCTCTCTGACCACCAAGTGCCTATAACAACACAAGACATTCCTTCTTCCTGAATCCTAAACTCCTTCCAGTCTTTGCTGAGTGTAAGGGCCTGCCTTAGCCATAGGGAGTCATTTTGTGTTTATTCAGTGAATTTAGATTGACCCTGCCCCTCCCAGAGGAACTTACTTGCAAAGCCTAGATACAAGGGCGGGTCAGGCCAGGTGAAGACATCCAATCAGTGATGCACGCATATATCTACTAGGATAAATTGAAATTCAATTGGCCACCCGTGTGTAACCTAGCAGTTTTGTCTGTGTGTTGCAGACCTAGCATGACTGTGCAGTTTTCTCTGTGTATTGCAATCTCATTGGCCACCTGTGTATAGCCCGGCTAAACTACCTCTATAAAAGTTAGTCTGTGAGGCTGGGAGGGGTTGCCTCTTTGTAAGAGACGGCCCCAACCGGTCGGTTTGATTCTCGATGCTTGGTGCAAAATAAAGCTTTGCTTGACCTTTGCTTTGTATCTGTCTTGCTCCTCTGATTACGGACCTTAACACTGAGTTCTAGCTAAGATTCTAGCCAGAATATTTCAGACACCCCAGGATTATGGCTCATGGAACCCTGCTGGTGTTATGTCTTTCCTCTCATACTCCCAGATGAGGCAATAATAGGGTACAAACGTGATTTCTCCATCAGGTATAAAGACCTGTCCAGTGGATTCGACAAGGCCAATTTTCTACTTCCTAAGATCTAAATTCCACAGGGTCCAGGAGATCTATTTATGGGACAGCAAAGCTGGGAACCCATTCTGAATGATAGACAACCTGGGATGAGTTGCTATGGTCAGACAGAGGTCCTGAGAGATGAAGGAGCCAGGGAAAGAGGAGAGAATAGTATACAAATTGATGTCTTTGTTGAACAACAAAGCTATGACTTCCAAGATGTTATTCCTAGGTACTTTGATTATATTTGAGATGAGGATCTTAAGCTCCGTGGGGTGATTGTATAACTTCCAAGGGCAAACTCTCAGTCAGCCTGTGCCAAGCTCTGTGCTGCTCCCAAAAGTGTCTCTGTGAGTATACCAGTGTTCTCACCCATCACTTGGGGGACCAGTGACTGGGAAGATCCAAGTACCTTCATCCTTTGTGTTGCTTGGGGTAGCTTTCGCAAAGATACTGTTCTCAGAAGAGCTGTTAGTGGCAGCATGGTAAAAACCCCATTTCCTTTAATCTTTCTAAAATCACTAAATACTCCATTTTGCTGTAATTTTTCAGTGATGATATTCTAAGCATTTGAAAGCAAGAATAGTTTCTGCTTCTGATAGATGAAGCCAGATGGACTCAATAATAATTCTTTTAAATATACTCTAATTTGGGATCCTGCCTTTAAGCCACATATCACAATATCTCTTCCAAAATCTTAAGGCTGTGAAACAAATACTTTGTTAAACTCCCTCAAAAAAAATTAAAAAAAAAAAACGGAAATGATGTCAGGGTACTAAGAAAATTAGTTCTTTAGAATAAGTAAGAAGGAATGAAAGGATGGTGAGGGTAAAGCTTGGCTTTCAGAATAGAAAGCCACAAAAGGAGCCAGGAAGAAATGGAATATTTTTGAAATGAGACAAATGGCTTCATGCTTCTTATATTAGCTATTAACTGCTGGGACTCATTAGACATACTATGCAAAAGGCAATAATTGAATGTGCGAACACTCTGCGGTGCCACAATGGCATTCCTATTTCTAGCGTCCACTGTAATTATGAATCCTCCTCGATATATGGGACTCAGAAAAGAAATGCTGCCCTTGAATCAAGTTTGCCTGGTTCGAGGCATTTTTATTCTAACTCTAACTCATGGAGGTAGACATTCCAATTTACTGGATACATTAAACCTCTTTGGTACTTCTGAGCACAGCACAGGAGATCTTCCCAAAGGGATTTGAGGAGGTAAGGAAGATGGGAGACTTCACATTCTACCAGAGCTCCAGCGCTCCCATCCTTTACCAGGCCTTAGAGCTGTTCCTCATTGAATCCCACATGGTTTCTAAGTGCCTCACCCTGTCCTGCAGGGTGTTCTCACACACAGTTCTCACACACAGTTCTCATACACAGGCTAGTTCCCTGGACTTAAAGCTACTTATCAGTCTTTTCAGCCATCACTGAGCATACCCTCAGCCTCATGGCCTTTTCTGCCAGTATTTAAATTGAACCTACCAATTTCCATCAACTAAACCATTCCTAAAACTCTCCCTCTTTCCAAAAAAAGAAAAAAGTAAAAAACTTTCTCCATGAATAGCACAATAGAACTAACTGTCAAGTCCCAAGTCTCCATTCAAAACAATCCTATGTGTGCAGGATGCTGAGGTTTCAGTCAAAAAGGTCTCAGATTTCAGTTAATAATGAGCTTGGAATAAACCTGAGTAAATGGGAGGCAACTGCTAAACACTTCTCTTAGTCCTAGGCTGCACTGAGAAAAGTATAATGGCCTAACAGAAATAACAGTCCTTGTACATGAGGCATCAATCATGTGTCAGTCAGCATATAAGACCTGGGAAGTGTGTTCACATCTGGAATATTGACAAAACAGAGTGTATACCAAGAGAGACAAGCAAAGTACTTAGTGACTTAGGAAATGTGTACAAATAACAATAGAAACATCTAGGGATATAGAAGACCAATGGGTCATTTTCCCATCCAGATTGTTCCCCTTCCTATCTTATTTTCTCTTCTGTCCCCATCTTACACCATGCCCTGTCATAGGCACAGAGGAAACCAAGATGATAAGGCTCATCTCTGGTCCATTCCCTGAGGCTCCCAGCCACTCATCCTAAGAATCTAAACATTGGATGCAATAGTACAACTCTGTCACAAACATCTCATGCTAGTTTAATTGTGAAGGGGGGCACTTAAACACACTTGAGGTAATACTGTTAGTTGGATAGACATTATTGCATAATGGAAAGAACATGGGCTTTCCAGTCAGATAAAATTGGGTTAAAATTCCATTCAGACCAATCCTATCTGTGAAGTGTATATTTGGAGAGAGTTTGGATTATGTGGCGATGATCACAATTCAAATGACACCGGTGAATGCACCCAGTAAAAGGTCGGGTGCATTGTAGTGACTCAAAGATATTAGTTTCTAAATATCTCTATTCTTACTAGTCTGAAAGCTCCTTTGAATTTTTTGAATTTAGCTTGACCTATTAATCCAGGGTCTAATGCACCTGACAAACTCTTGTTGAGTTCCATGTTTCACTAGATGAGTTATAGTTCTTTGTCTTAGAGGACTGTTGGAAAGATGAGCTACGTTAAGGAATAGGCTTGCTTTCTAAGAACTATAAAGCATCACGCCTGTATGTGATGGAGATGATAATCATGACCACAATAAAAAGGGCGCCATATACAATTGTCAAATCAGTGCCACAGACAGGAAGTCAAAGGAATGAATAATTGTTAATGATAATGGTGGTAGCTTGCCACGTTAACTTTAACAACTGGTTTAATCCTCACAGCAACTCTTTGAGAGAAGTACTATAATTTCTCCCCTTAAAACAAAGAAACTGTGGTACCAAGGGATTCAGGAATAAGAGAACACAACTAATAAGTCGGGAAACTGTGATTCATGGCCTGACTTCCGAATCTAGGCTAAGTATAAAAATCCCCTTTTCAGATCAAAACCAGAGTGGTACCACACCTTTGGTCAATGGCCTCTGCATGTTCCATTCATATACATCAAAACAAGCTGCATTATTTTTCACAAATCCTGAGACTGTTTCCAGCTCATTCCGTACATCCTTTGCCATGTAAAAAATAGGTCTCTTTGCACCCTGAGAATAATGGACTGAGCTTGGCAGAGACTATCATGATGAAAGCCACTCTGGCTGACTGTGCTTCTATTCACAGACTTTCAATCCTTCTGTCAAATCCACTTGTTCTGCGAACTTGAAAATGGCTGTGCTCTTTCCCCAGGCAACTCCTCAAGCAAACACTGTTGCTCTTTCCTGTCACCAGGCTTCATGGATAATTGGAAGGTGTCCATGAGTGTTGGCATTTCCACAGCAGCTGTTGACTCACTCTCATGCACAACAGGAGGAAATGCCTTAATTTCTAAAGAAACAAATCGTCACTACAGTCCAATCAAATGGATATGGATTGTGACAGTCCACCATGAAATGACAAACATACTTATGAAATCTTCCTTCAGCCGTGTGGATCCAAATGATCCTGAAAACAAAGCCAGGTTCCAGACAGGCAGGCTTAGTGTACCTAAAATGACTGCAATATGGCATGCCAGAATAAAGGTCAAATAGAATTTCCAAGGGTTTTCATAAAAATTGCATTGAACTATTGGAGAAACTGTAATAGCTACTGTTTATGGACTTGTTCTGTGGCAGGAACTGAGCTAGGCACTTACCTCATTTGTTCGTCCATCCATTGATTCATTCTTTTGGGAAAATGATAAACCACCTACATACAGTGTGCTGGGTGCTGTGGTAGGGGCTTGGAATAAAACAGTAATATACTTGGTCCCTAACGTCATAGAGCTCATAATCTAGTGGAGGAAACAAATGTTAGACACATTGTTAAAAAGTAATTTTTTTCTAAAGTGAAATATGATTAACATATAATGTTATATTAGTTTTAGGTGTATAAGGTAGTGATTTGACAATTCTATATATTATTCAAAGCTGACCACAGTAAGTGTAGTCACCATCTGTCCCCATATAACATTATTAAAATACTATTGACCATATTCCCTATGCTGTACTTTTCATCTGGGACTTATTTTATAAATGTAAGTCTGTACCTTTTAATTCCTTTTATCTATTTTTCCCAACTCCCCTAACTCCCCTCTGGAAAAATGTCCATTCTATGTATTTATGAGTCTATTGTTGTTTTTATATTTCTTTACTGGACTCTTGTTTTTTAGATTCCACATATAAGTGAAATCATAAGGTGTTTGTCATTCTCTAACTTATTTTATTTTATATACAGCCCTCTAGTTCCATCCATGTTATCACAAATAGCAAGACCTCATTCTTTTTTATGGCTAACATTACATTGCAGATACATACCACTTCCTCTTTATCTATTCATCTGTAGACGGACATGGCTTATTTCCACATCTTGCCTATTGTACATATAGCTGCAATAAACATACGGGTTCATATATCTTACCAAATTAGTGTTTTCATTTTCTTTGGGTAAATACCCAGTAGTGGAATTACTGGACCATGGGTTATTTCTAGTTTTATTTCTTATAGGATAAAAGTAATTATTTAAATTAAAATTATGAAGTCTGAAAAGGAGAATTATTAGGCCATCTCTATAATTCTCACTGGAGGAGATAGTTGAATTAAGATGAGAAGTATAAGTGGAGGTCAGAAGGAAAAGCAAGATGGTGAGGAACAGAAGAAATTACCTGGGAGAAGTCATTTAAATAACTTTGAAAGGCAAGTGTTGTTCTTTCATTGTAGAGCTAAGGACACTGAGGTGCAGAGTGAATTAGTAACTTGTTTAAGATCACACACTAGTAAATACTGAATCTACTAATTTGAACCCAAGTAAACATTTTTTCCCTAATAATTTCTTTTCCATAGAAATTACATACCAGAAGATCTTTCTACCCATCATTAATACTTTACCTTTAAAAAGAGATACTCTTTCTGTTGCCAAGGATTTTTTTTTCCCTATATCTGTGGACGATAATAGATGAATGTGATTTTTAACTTCAAAAATGACACCTGTGGGGTACCTGGGTGGCTCAGTGGGTTAAAGCCTCTGCCTTCAGCTCAGGTCATGATCTCAGGGTCCTGGGATCGAGCCCTGCATTGGGCTCTCTGCTCAGCGGGGAGCCTGCTTCCCCCACCCCTCTCTGCCTGCCTCTCTCTGCCTTCTTGTAATCTCTGTCGGTCAAATAAATAAATAAAATCTTTTTAAAAAATGACACCTGTATTGCTCAAGATACATAACCAAAAGGAACTAGTAATACTTGGTTTCTTTTCTATCTCTAAGAAAAGGAAAAGACCTCTTCTGTCCTTTTTAGAATTCTCTTCACTGATAAGGATTTAATTCTGATATATTAAAGATAAAATTTTTTAAAAAGCCAGATATCATAGTTGATAGTTGTGTGAAGTTCCGGTATCACAAAGATGGAGATACCAATGGTTTGAGTTGTGAGCACCTGAACATATCAAGGAAATAATTTGCCTTCCATGTTTTAAGGCATCTTATTCCTGGAACTCTTCTCTGTGCCAAAATTTTTTGGCTTACAAAGAGACAATAATGGTAGTAACAACACCAATCACAACAGTAGTTATCATTCAGTGGGAGCCTGTGTATAGGCACTTAACATTTTATTGATGTTTAAGACACACTTTTTTGGTCTTCATAATCAGTGACAACTTAAAATTGCCATTTTCTTAGTTGTAAGTGAAACAATGCATGCTTCTTACAATCAATGATTTCTTCAAATCAACATTTGACAACATATTTCTATTTGATCTTCACGCCAACCTATGAGGAAGTCCCAGTACATTTCTTTTATAAATGGAGAAACTGAGTCTTCCGAAGTTCAGGTAGCATGTCTCAGATTGCACAGCCAGTAAGTGGGGAGAATGATTCTGACCCAGATTTGTTTGACCAAAGTTTGTGTTTTCTTTAGTCTTTGAAACACAATTGTGTCCTAGAGGTTTGCCTTAAAATGACTTAGTTACCCAAATGGTCATCACTGGATCAAATGTTGTTTTCGGTGGTCATGTCACTGCATGTGCAAATTTATGACATGTGCTTGATTTCAGATGTGACCTCCTCAGTCACATAACATGAGAGCATTTTGGATGGTATACTAGAAAGAAACCTAAAGTTCCAGTTGAATTTACAAACAAATGAATAAATCTCTAATTAAGCAGTCTGTATCTCATAGCAATTTGGACTAGGGGCTTTTTTTTTTTTCCACACAATTTGGGTTCAAATTTTGTTTCTTCAACTTTGCAAGTTTGAGCAAATCATGCGCCTTTTTTGAGTCCCGTCTCATAGTCCGTTGTATGGTGCATTCAGTGTTTATACAAACTTTCATGGTGTCAGCTGGTACAGACTGGACCCAGAGTCAGAAAAATGAGCAGATGCACAAGCCCCCAGTTCCCTTAGAACATTGCGAAGAGTGGGGCGCCTGAGTAGCTCAGTGGGTTAAAGCCTCTGCCTTTGGCTCAGGTCATGATCCCAGGGTTCTGGGATCGAGCCCTGCATCAGGCTCTCTGCTCAGCAGGGAGCCTGCTTCCTCCTCTCTCTCTGCCTGCCTCTCTGCCTACTTGTGATCTCTATCTGTCAAATAAATAAATAAATCTTTAAAAAAAAAAAAAAAGAACATTGCGAAGAGCACGCTTGGGTTGACCCACAGCTGGACACACCATGGAGCTACGGTCCAGGAAAGGATCCTCTCTCCACAAAGTGACAAGGAAATGGAGTCTCTGTGTCACTGCTGACACTTCTGCCATGAGTTCTAGGCATTAAGGTATTAAGTGATTTGTGTTTGCACAGCTGCTGGGATAATGGCACCTCCTCTACCAAAGCAAGGGCACAGAGTCACAAACTTAACTTAGTACATGCTGGAAAACCAGGATAAAAGGGTCAGCAGTTGCATGAGAAATTAAAATATCAATACTGAAGCTCAGCATTATTTTGAGAATTTAATTAGAGAATACAATTGCTTAGCAGCATGTAGGATATGGTAAGGTTTCTGTTAATGATGATATCGATGATGGTGATGATGATGATCGTATTTGAAAAAGACCACTTCATCTTAGATTCTGTTAAAGCACTGATTCTTCACTCTGTGTTAGGCATTATGCTAGTGCTAGGCAAATTATCTTATTTAGACTTCATAAAAACCATAAGGCTATTTCTATCTCCATTTTTTAGATGAAAAAAATGAGAGCTCAGAGAGAGCACCAAGGTTTTCTGATTCCAAGTATGCCATGACACTGTCAAGTCTTATTAAAAAGAGTCCTTTCCATAAAAATATTTGTCATAGGATCACTTTTCTTTATAAGATTTTCTGTATTTCAAAGTATTTTATGCACATTTCCTCAGTATTTATTTGTCGCCCTATGGAAACGAATTGTTGAAAATACAATATGTGAATCAGAAACCAGATTTTATTTTTCCCCTTTCAACACCCAACAAGCCCATTAGAAGAACTTCTATTGAAAATTCTGCCAATAGCTTATATTGTTGAGGATTTAGAGCAACTGATATTTGTAAATTGCTGGTTGGAAAACCAGCAATTTCTTACGAACATAATATACATCAACCCTGGGACCCATTAATTCCACTCCTAGATATTTATCCAAGATAAATGAAATAAATGTGCAGAAAATATTTATACATGAATATTCATAGTCACTTTGTTCATAGCTGTACAAATTTGTAAATGGCCCAAATGCTCATCAATCACAGAATGGGTGAACAAAATGTGGTAAACTCATATTATGGAATACTACTCACAACAACACAAATGACTCTTAAAACTCATTTTTTCCGGTGAATCATTTCTATAATGATGGTATTCAGAACAGTGGCCACGGGGTGTGGGGGATTGACTTAGAAGGAGCATAAAGAAGTGCTCTTAGGTGACGGAAGTGCTCACTCTCTTAGTAGAGTGTGGGTTAGGTCAGTGTAGAAACTTAAACCTCATTGAACTGCAACAGTTAAGATCTGTACCTTGGACTGTATATAAATTTTATGCCGTACTAAAAAGAAAACACAGCAGATGCCAGAATTAGATTCTAGTATTTCACTTCATCTCTTCAGATTGAAGATTATTTTTAAAGGATATCCGTAAGGAGAAACACTGAGATGATTTTTATTAAGTTCCAAGCCTAAGTGCTTTTACCACTATGGCAGAGACTGGTAATTACCCCCCTCCATTATCCAGTCACCCCTTCTGCTTGTGTAATTCCCAAGTTTAGGTAGACACATGGATCACCAGCTAAACACCACACTCCTCAGCCTTTCCCAAAGGTAGGTGTGGACATGGGCGCTTAGGATCTGCCTAATTGAACATAATGTGTGTAACTTCTACATTATGACCTTAAAAGGGAGAGAATGTACTTTCTCCTTCCCTTCACACTTTTCTGCTGTGAAAGATATACTTCCAGCAGATGGATATTGAACCAACCTCAAGCATGTGCCTATGACAAGGATGGAGCATTGATATAAGAGGAACTCGGATTCTCTCTCACAGCCCTGGAATGCCTACGGAGACTTCTAAAGCAGAAAGAAACTTCTCTCTCGTTTAAGCTACTGTATTTGAGAAGATTGTTCAAGCCACCTAATCCATATCTTAGTTAGCATAACTATTCTTTGTTTAGGCAACCTCCTTAGGGCCCTGCTTCAGGGATCCACTAACATCTGCTTGAGGAGAGGATTGCAGAAAGGTCTGGAGGGTCTGCCAGATCACTGGTTCTTACACTGGATTCTTGGCCCTCAAATGAACCTCCGGCTCCAAATGAAGCAGAATCTCTGAGAGCGATACAGCCTACCCCTGTTCTCCAGCTACCCCATGGCTCGCAAGCTGCTTCGGAAACGTTCTGTGCCGGGTGCAGGGAACTCAAACAGCCAGCAGATGGACCTTCGTCGTGAACCTCTCAGGCCGCATTTCTCCAGAGGAGAGACTATGGAACAAACACAGTATCCTTCCTTAAAGTGTTTTCCTCTGGCTGCCCAGAGATTACTTCCTGTCAGTCAGACCTGGCTTTCAAGGTTTCATTCCATCTCACCAGTTTAGAGTTTGCTTATTTTAGCTTCATTTGCTCCTGGTTTTGACACAGCAAACTTGTTCTCTCTCACTGCTTTTTAATCTGCCTACATGATAACCTTTGGGTCGATGTTGACTTTCCTGAAGTGAAGGAGCCCAAGAGACTTAATTAACCTCTTTAGATATTTCCCTTCACTTGGCAAGTTCCAAAGTCAATTTTTTTTTTTTCTTCAGCACATTTTATCTTCAAGGAAGCCTTGAGTTAGGCAGAAAGTTCTAGCCTCACCATTTGACAGATGAGATACTTGAGGCACAGGGACGAAAATAAATATGTCCAAGATTACATAAAGAGATGGTATGAAACGGGGTGTCCTGGTTACAAGTCTAATACTATCTTCATGAAACTCTGATCTCTCTCCTTTGTATCTCACTTGGAAGGTAGGATTGTAGATATAAGTAGAGTACCCACTCTCTAGGTGATGACCTGATGAGTAAGGACAAAAAAAGAAGAGTTTTAAATTCCAATAATTTAATCCTCTTTCCCTGTTTTGGTAAATGGCACCACCATGAATCCAGCTGTCTGAGACAGAAAAAATAGACTTGATCCAAAACATTTCCCTTTTAAGCATTTCCCACAACAATCATCCGCCAAGTTTTATTCTTGTGACCTTTTTATTATTTCAAAAGATATGTCCCACTCCTTTATCCCAACCATTACTGAATAAGGCCTTTATGATGTTCAGTCTGGTTTAATCAATAACATTAGAACTTTTATCCTCGTCTCTATTTTTTGTCTCCTCCAATCCATCCTGCATCCTGCTGCCTCATGATCTTTCTATCATCTGACCCTGACACTTCCTGCTTGAGCTCCTCTAATTGATTCCCTGAATTTTCTGGATGAGATTCGGATTCTCTGTCCTTGCGTGCAGGATTCTTCCTATTCAGAAGCCCATGCAATACTGCAGGTTCCTTTCTTTCCCTTTGCTGCATTCACCCTTCGTTCTGTCCATACCAAGCTACTTGAGGTTTCTCAAATGTGTCGTTCTATTTGTTATCTTTCTGCTGACATCTGAAAACTCAATATATTTGGAGACCGAGGGAGTAATATAAGTGTGTAAAATCACCTAGGTGTAAGATGATAGGGAGCAGTAGAAAGTGTGGCACGTGTGCAGAAAAGTACGGAAAGTCAGATTTCAACCCTGTGCTGAGATCACACAGAACTGCTGTGAAACACCATTCCAACAGCAGCTGCCAGATTGTTACCCTTGACGCCTCCGTGCTTGCTGAGGCAAGTACCAGCAGTGTCTGTCCCTGTGACTTTGTCTCATTTGGTCCAATGGAGTCTTACAGACTCAACTTCTCATCCTTTCCTCTGATCCCAGGCCTCCTCTTTTGGCATCAGTCTTCTCACGTGTGCCCTTTTACGTGTCTTAGCCACCTCTCTGGCCGGCCGAGAGCCTTGACAGTAGAGGCTGCTTACGTCTTGTTTTACCTCCACTTCCAGTGCTTACCACACAACTCGTGCTCAATAAACATCTGAGTGGATGACTGTGTGAGTAAATTAGTCTTTCTGAATGGGAGGAATGTCAAGGAATAAATGGCCTGGATTTAGGGTTCTGGGCTACCAACAGGAATGTCTGTGTTCACAGGGAATGAGTTTTCCTCAGTCATACTCACCCCATTTTCATGGTAGAAGGAATGTTTTCCAGAGCTCTGAGGTATACCACTTCTCTTTGGGGTCCCCGTTTTCCACTTTTCATTTTAAATAGCTAAATGTCAGCAATCTTGGCTTATACAGAAATACCCTTCTTTTCCTCAAAATCACAACTAAGATTTTGTTTTGTTTTCTTTTGCAGTTAATTGACTGTCACTGAATGGTATGTAACAGAGAAATGCCCCCTCATCAGAGTTTCATTTCCAAACAAATACCACATTATGAAAAGCAATTAAATATTAAGATCGTAATCTCTTCATCTTCAATAATCTATGTGTGTATAATGTAGCAAGTTAGATAATGGGATCATAATTGGCTGAGAAAATGAGGTTGGAGGAATTCTGACATGAGATGGGCTTCAGGAGGAATGAAGGAGGCAAAAGTTCAGTGTCCTTGGACATGAGGAGAAAGAAAGTGGCTAGTGGAAAGAATCCTCGTAGGAGGTGGTATGCCTTATTGAGGTCGGTAAGAAATTGGGGAGGGGGGGAACAAGAAAAAACTTACGAATTGCCCCTAGAAGAAAGGAAAGGGCTCACTTTTTCCCTAGAAATTTGGGTGTTTCATAAATACTGGGTGCCTAATAACTAGAAAATCAGAGCTCTCCTGAATAGCAAGAAAGCAGAAATAGAAGAGACATCCAGGATTGAAGTTGCAACAGAGCAAGGCAGATTGTGAAGGGAATAGGGGGCATCAAGCTGCTGCCTAGTTAGAATGAGATCATTAAGGGAATGTGATTGTAATCAAGCTACTTCTGTGCATGACACCAGGATCCCACATCTGCCTGAGACAACAAGCTCTGAAGATATCACTGATTGAAGTTGGAAAAAATGGTAATAGGAAATTCAAGCCAGACAAACTGTTTTTCTCTGAATTAAGTGATGAGGGTACCTCAGAACACAGAAAGGCCTGTTACAGAAAGAGTCAAGAAAGACTGTCAAAAATCTTTTGTTCTATTCCCCTGCCTTCAGGAGGAATGACCTCTAAGCTAACATGGGTAGAAGTGAAGATCTGCTTAACTTGTAGCAAAAGAGCTCCTTCCACTAAGCCCTCTAAGGAAGGAATTATATGAGTCTTTACCTAATTGGAGTATTTTTTTTTCCATTTATTGGGGTAAATTCTGAAGACCGGAGAAGTGGCAAATGTGTCGATTCTCTATTGCCTATCACTTTCTGAGACATTCAACAGGGATCTAGCCGGCAGACCATTGGACTCTAGGAGATAGACCATAGTCCTTGGGTACTGAGACTTTTAAGCTGCATGGTTGGGGAAGCACCATCCCCTGTACTGGCACAATCAAAGACTGGGGTCCAAGCGTTGTGGTTAATCATGTAGTTATTATGACTTGGAAAGAACTTTGACCCCCAGCCCTTTTCCATGACCTGAGCATTTACAGTTGGAAAAGACACCCACCTCTAGTGTGGTTAGACGGCTGAGATCCTATGCCATTCACTCATTTAAAACACTTCAGTGGCCTTCCACTGCCAATAGAGTAAAATCTAGACTCTACATCATGACATGCATGGCCTTTCAGGGTCTGAGGCCCACCCACCTGGTCAAACGGATCTATTCCACTCTCTCACAAACTCATTCTATTTGGGCACAACTTGAAGGCCAGCCTTTTCCATGTCCCGTCACCTTTGCACATATATTCATTTTGCCTTCAATATTCCCATTCAAACATACCTTGCAAATTCTTACCTACACTTTGGCACCTGTTCTAACACATGCTTCTCTTACAATGATGAAATAGATCCCCTCAAAAGATCTACTTCTTCCCTTTCTTTGGCCACCATGTACCTCATGCATTCCTCTACCATTGTACGTGTGATTCAATGCAAGAAATCACTTAGAACAGCACTTTACAAATAGAAGCATTAGTAGATGTTAAATGGTAGTACTTTTTAATCATTTTGCAATTATCAGCTTATATATGCATCTGTCTCTACTATTAGACTATAGATGCCTTTTTTATCTTCTCACTCTCAGTGCTGTCTCTCCAGCTCTGTCTCTACTTAGGATACAACTAACTTTTATTTTTATTCTCAGGTGAAGGTAAGCTATTGTGGTATGAAAAGTTTTAAAGAAAAGAAATACTTGAGTTCAAATCTTAACTCTTCCATTTACTCCTTGGGATTTGCTATATAAATCTTAACTACTTAAATCTTTAGCTTCCTCATTTTTAAAATAGGGGGAAAAAAACAGCTATATCATAAATGTTTTCTTAGGCCTATATGGAGTCATATTTATTATCTGGCCCACCATAAGGTAACATGTTTGTCTGACTCTGACCTGGAAATAAAAATGAAAATCATGAGGATGTTGGAGATGGGAATGTGTTAACATGAGAAATTTATTACGAGAGAAAGTTTTTCTAAACTTCAGAGATCATATATTTTTTTAAAAAATGAGTCATATAAACTTTCTTAACTTTGTTCTTTTACTGTAAAATCAAAAGGATGTAATTGTGTGCAGTTGGCAAAGATTCTTACCATTAATGTGAAGTTTGAGGAAATCCAAGCTGCAATCTAGATTTTTAAAAAATCTGATCCAAAAGAAAAGTATTCATTGCCTTTAGAAAGTGACTCGGTGAAGAAGTACTTGAGCTCGAGGGGAAAGAATTTAGGACATTTAAACTTAAAAGAATAATACTTCACTTTGAACCTGATGCTGAGGGAATCAGGAAGAATTAATTTTTTGGATAAGTCTGGTACTCTGTCCCTCTCCTCTTCCTCCCTGCCTCCCATTCTCTTCTCTTTGCAGAGCAGTAATTATCAGAAAGAATCAGCTTTTTAAGCATAAAATACCAAAGACTTTAATTTACTGTGGAATCACTCCAGGTAAAATCATATTCTTTTGTTACCCATGTCTATTTTTCTGATTGAAGAATAACGGGAGGAAAGAGCTTTATGAAGGAAAGAAAGGAGAATGGCTTCTGGTTATTTAAGAGTCATTACCGGGGGAGGGTAAGAGTCTCTGCGGAGCTGCATGGTACAAAGCATGGGGGTGCATTTGCAATCTTTTCTTCCTTCTGTCAGATTTCCTATGTTTTTAGGCACAGCGTTCAGCCTCATGTATTATTCCCTTGTCATACATTTGTTTATTTTGTTTCTTAAGGATAACAGCCAGATTTTACATTATTCTACCAATTAAGAAGTTTTATTTACTTTGCATTATTTTTATTGATATTCACCATACAGACTTGGTGAGGAAAGGGAGACGAATACAATGTCTTGCACTTAAAAGGAAATGTGAATGTGGATTCAAGAAGTCAAGTGATTTTGCCCAAGGTGACACAATACATGACTCAAACTAGCATCTCTAAGCTCTGGACGTGGTTGGTGGTTGGTGGTGCTAGCAGGTGCTAACTGTGGGCAGGGCAGGAGCAGCTACGTATGAGTGGTGTAGGTTCTTAACTCCAGACCCATCTTACCAAATGTTACAGCTGCTTCATTGATGCAAAAGCACCCTCTCTTGTCTCTGTTGCTTTTCTGCTCAGATGGAAGGAAAGAAGTTTACTTCTGGAAGGATTCAGAACTCATAAACTACTCCCCTGTTTCCCCCACCCTAAACACCAAAATTGCTACTAGTTTTCCTGATCATAATTTGTATTCCTTTCTTAGCAAGTCTCAATTCTGTCATGTATGCAATGATTGAGGGTGGGGAAAGAGAACTAGGGATATGAAGCTCAGTTGTCTAGATTGAAAAGAGGCGTAACTCACATCCAGATGATCTTTTTTGCTTTTGGATGAATGAATCTGTTTGGTTGAGGTTGGGTGGGTCCCCACAATTAGTCCAATTGCCTTTGGTCAAAACCTGAGTCAGCCAAAACAAATAGAGTCACTTAGGTGGAAACCTTGAGCGAGTACTGGCAGACAATCCCAGAGAGGGAGTCGAGGGCTGTGAGAGCCCAAATACTGGAAATACTCAGATAAAGGAAGGAGAGAGAGTGCTTCTGGTGCAGGATAGTGGGATGTGTGTGGGTGTATAGGGCACAGCAAATCTGTTTGGTACGCCGCAGAAAGGACATTTTTCCCTTAGCACCTTATTTTTAAGACCTGGAAATACAAATACGTATGAGATACAGGAGAAATCTCAAAGACTAGAAGGCATAGTGGCGATGTACATAATTAAATGCAACACACTTGAATATATACAATATGCCTTCCAGATGCAACAGAAAAAAATAGATTCCATCTAGATGGTTAGCAGAGACTTTAGAAAGAAGCTGAAAAAACCTTGGGAAGAAATTTAACTTGATTTATTCAATAATTATTTGATACTCTGTTAAGCTCTAATGAATAAAACAATTTGATTCCTGTATAAAGGATTATGACATTAAATAGGGTGGCTATGGAAGGACTCTGAGAAGAAGATGTTTATGCTGGTATCTAAAGGATGAGAGAGATCAGCTATGTGAAGGGAGACAGAAAGACCATTCCAGGTAGATAGAATAGCACATATAAATGTCTTGCAGATAGAGGAGACTTAGAATGTAATTAAAATAGGGAGCAAGCAGAAAGCAGTAAGAGATGAGGCTGGAGAGTGTGGCCAGATCATGCAAGGTCTGCTACATAGAATAAGTTCAGGATTTACTTTAAGTGCTGTGGGCAGCCAGTAAGATGGTTTCAAGCAGACCTAAGACATGATCTCAGGCATGGTTTGTGCCAGGGAGCCACACATTGAATTTCTTATGCTTCAACATAGCATAAGAGCAAAAGAGCTGCCGAAGTCTTGTTGGAGAGGGGTACAAAGGCCAGCACTCAGCTGAGTGTGCTCCCTTTTCACCCTGATAATGGAGGGGACACAGAAAAGCTTTTTTTTAAGAAAGCTGAGCTACCTGAAGGGATTTATATTTTAGATTGTTCTTTTTTTTTTTCTTTTCAGTGTTCCAGAAATCATCATTTATGCACCACACCCAGTGCTGCATGCAATGCGTGCCTTCCTTAATACCCACCACCAGGCTCACCCAACCCTTCATCCCCCTCCCCTACAAAACCCTCAGTTTGTTTCTCAGAGTCCACAATCTCTCATGGTTTGTCTCCCCCTCCAATTTCCCCCAACTAATTTCTCCTCTCCATCTCCCAATATCTTCCATATTATTCCTTATGCTCCACAAGTAAGTGAAACCATATAATAATTGACTCTCTCTGCTTGGCTTATTTCACTCAGCATAATCTCTTCCAGTCCCGTTCATGTTGATAAAAAAGTTGGGTATTCATCCTTTCTGATGGAGGCATAATACTCCGTAGTATATATGGACCACATCTTCTTTATTCATTCATCCATTGAAGGGCAAGTTTCTTTGCCAAACTGTGGCCATTGCTACTATGACCATTGGGGTACAGATGGCCCTTCTTTTCACTACATCTGTATGTTTGGAGTAAATACCCAGTAGTGCAATTGCAGGATCATAGGGTAGCTTTATTTTTAATTTCTTAAGGAATCTCCACACTGTTTTCCAAGGTATCTTATGGTTTTTGGTGCTATAGTAAGTGGAATCAATTCTCTAATTTGCCTTTCTGTATTTTCATTGTTAGTGTATAAGAAAGCCACTGATTTCTGGACATTGACTTTGTATCCTGCTACATTACTGAATTGCTGTATGAGTTCTAGTAGTTTGGGGGTGGAGTCTTTTGGGTTTTCCATATAAAGAATCATGTCATCTGCGAAGAGAGAGAGTTTGACTTCTTCCTTGCCAATTTGGATACCTTTTATTTCTCTTTGTTGTCTGATTGCTGTTGCTAGGACTTCTAATACTATGTTGAACAAGAGTGGTGAGAGTGGGCATCCTTGTCATGTTCCTGATCTCAACGGGAAGGCTGCAAGCTTTTTCCCATTGAGGATGATATTTGCTGTGGGTTTTTCATAGATAGATTTGATGAAGTTCAGGAATGTTCCCTCTATCCCTATACTTTGAAGCGTTTTAATCAGGAACGGATGCTGGATTTTGTCAAAAGCTTTTTCTGCATCAATTGAGAGGATCATGTGGTTCTTCTCTCTTCTCTTATTGATTTGTTCTATCACATTGATTGATTTGCGAGTGTTGAACCATCCTTGTAACCCAGGGATGAATCCCACCTGGTCATGGTGGATAATATTTTTAATGTGCTGTTGGATCCTGTTTGCTAGGATCTTGTTGAGAATCTTAGCATCCATATTCCTCAGTGATATCGGTCTGAAATTCTCCTTTTTGGTAGGGTCTTTGCCTGGTTTGGGGATCAGGGTAATGCTGGCTTCATAAAAAGAGTCTGGAAGTTTTCCTTCTGCTTCAATTTTTTGAAACAGCTTCAGGAGAATAGCTGTTATTTCTTCTTTGAAAGTTTGATAGAATTCCCCAGGGAATCTGTCAGGTCCTGGGCTCTTGTTTTTTGGGAGGTTTTTGATCACTGCTTCAATCTCGTTACTAGATATCGGTCTATTCAGGTTGTCAATTTCTTCCTGGTTCAATTTTGGGAGTTTATAGTTTTCCAGGAATGCATCCATTTCATCTAGGTTGCTTAGCTTATTGGCATATAACTGTTGATAATAACTTCTGATGATTGTTTCTACTTCCTTGGTGTTAGTTGTGATCTCTCCCTTTTCATTCATAATTTTATTAATTTGGGCTTTCTCTCTTTTCTTTTGGATTAGTGTGGCCAATGGTTTATCGATCTTATTGATTCTTTCAAAAAACCAGCTTCTAGTTTCGTTGATACGTTCTACTGTATCTCTGGTTTCTACCTCGTTGATCTCTGCTCTAATCTTGATTATTTCCCTTCTTATGTGTGGAGTTGGTTTGATTTGTTGTTGATTCTCTAGTTCTTTAAGGTGTAGAGACAGCTGGTGTATTCTGGATTTTTCAATTTTTTTTGAGATTATAAATTCAAAAAAAACCATCCAGGCACCTCATAGTAAAATTGAGGAATCATAATTGTAGATACAATCTCTTGAAAGCCGCTAGGACAAAGAAGCTCTTTACATACAGAGGAAAGCCCATCAGAATAACGTCAGACCTGTCCACAGAGACCTGGCAAGCCAGAAAGGGCTGGCAAGATATATTCAGGGCACTAAATGAGAAGAACATGCAGCCAAGAATACTTTATCCAGCAAGACTGACATTCAAAATGGATGGAGAGATAAAGAGTTTCCAAGACCGGCAAGGCTTAAAAGACTATGCAACCACCAAGCCAACACTGCAGGAAATATTAAGGGGGGTTCTATAAAAGAGGAAAAACCCTAAGAATAGCATTGAACAGAAATATAGAGACAATCGACAGAAAGAAAGACTTCAAAGATAACACAATGTCAATAAAAACGTATCTCTCAATAATCACTCTCAATGTGAATGGCCTAAATGCACCCATAAAACGACACAGGGTTGCAGATTGGATAAAACGACAGGACCCATCCATATGTTGTCTACAAGAGACCCATTTTGAACCTAAAGATACACCCAGACTGAAAGTGAAGGGATGGAGAAGCATCTTTCACGCCAATGGGCCTCAAAAGAAGGCCGGGGTAGTGATTCTCATATCAGATAAATTAGATTTTAAACTAAAGATGGTAGTCAGAGATACAGAAGGACACTACATCATTCTTAAAGGGACTATCCACCAAGATGATCTAACAATTGTAAATATCTATGCCCCCAATATGGGAGCAGCCAATTACATAAGAAAACTATTAATCAAGATAAAGAGTCATATTGATATGAATACATTAATAGTAGGAGATCTTAACACGCCTCTCTCAGAAATAGACAGATCATCGAAGCAGAAAATCAATAAAGAAATAAGAGCATTGAATGACACATTGGACCAGATGGACCTCATAGATATATACAGAACATTCCACCCTAAAACAACAGAATACTCATTCTTCTCAAGTGCACATGGAACCTTCTCCAGAATAGACCACATACTGGGTCACAAAGCAGGGCTCAACCGATACCAAAAGACTGAGATTATTCCCTGCATATTCTCAGATCACAATGCTTTGAACTGGAGCTCAATCACAAGGAAAAGTTCAGAAGGAACTCAAATACCTGGAAGCTAAAGACCACCTTGCTTAAGAATGCTTGGATCAACCAGGAGATCAAAGAAGAACTTAAACAATTTATGGAAACCAATGAGAACGAAGACACTTCACTCCAAAACCTATGGGATACATCAAAGGCGGTCCTAAGGGGGAAATTCATAGCCATCCACACTGTTTTCCAAAGTGGCTGCACCCACTTGCAATCCCACCAACAGTATAAGAGGGTTCCCCTTTCTCTCCACATCCTCTCCAATACATGTTGTTTACTGCCTTGTTAAATTTGGCCATTCTAACTGGTGTAAGGTGGTATCTCAATGTGGTTTCGATTGATTGTTCTTTGGTAGAGATGGACTAGAGAGAGGCGAGAGCAGACAGGCCCCTGAGGACACAAGGTGTCAAAGTACCAACAGCAGCAGCATGGGCTTGAGCAGCATCTTGGCCTCAGCAACATGGTAATGGACTGATTCTGGTAAATCCAAACATGGGGGATTTTTTCCTTTCTCCCTCAATCCCTATCTATTGCTTTCTTGCCCTAACACAAAATTTTAATGGTCTGAATTAGTAATAGTAAATGTGTCTAGATTTTTAACATATCCAAGATTCTGGGAGTGATACAACTTTTTAAATTTGGTATAGGTAGACTTCTCTTAGAACATATTTATGTGTCCTGTTATCCTTCTGAAAGGGATTTTATAGGAGCGCTTTAGGATGGGAACATGAGAACTTGGAAGGTATCTGTTCTAGTGTAAGAGATGCATTCAGCAGCTACAGAAAAATAGATGAAACAGATTCATTCATCTGATAGCAAATAAACCAAGGTTAAAATGGAAGAGAATAGGGGATACAGGGGCATAGGACGTATTGCATACATATTTGGGGAATTATTTTGTCTTGAGAATTGACAAAGTATTTGAGATTTTGATTTGCTTTTATAAACTAGATGACCCTGCAGTTAAACTTAATAAAGCAAGGTTGGAGTGCAGAGAGGAAAATCTCTACCGGTGTAGCCTAAAACACACTCACTGGTCAACTCACGTTACCATTTAAGGGCCTGTTTGTTCAAACCGTTTGATGACTACCACTACAACTACTACTACTACTACTACTACTACTACTACTAAAAGATATAGTGACATTACCTGTCATACTTTTGTAATACCTCATGTTTGTCCCCCAGCAGGGAACTCCCATGGTTCATGTGTTTCCCTTTTAGAGGCATATGACTGGAAATTCTATTTAAAACATGGCTTGGTTATTTCTAAAATAAATTTAAAAATATGTAAAATGGTACAGAATAAATAGAATAGGAAAAAGGTAAGAATGATAATGTATATTTATATTAAAGGATTACATGAATGATTGAGTTAAAGGCACTTTGTAGATTGCTATATAAGAATATTACTTCCAGGGGCACTTGGGTGGCTCAGTGGGTTAAAGCCTCTGCCTTTGGCTCAGGTCATGATCCCAGGTCCTGGGATCGAGCCCCACATTGGGCTCTCTGCTCTGTGGGGAGCCTGCTTCCTCCTCTCTCTCTTCCATCTCTCTCTGCCTACTTGTGATCTCTGTCAAATAAATAAATAAAAATCTTTAAAAAAAAAGAATATTACTTCCAAAACTTCTAGATTATGTGTATTTTGTAATATAATGCAGGAATAATTATGATAGTGGTCATCATACCAGAACTGAAAAATTTCCAAATCAGCATTTGGCAGTCTAGATTTTTCTAATTTGGTTGCCTCATCATCACCTTATCGATGTGAGGACTTCAGCTATCATTCAACTATATGGAACTTGGCTTTGCAATTTCTTAAGCATAACATAATGCTGTAATCAGACATATTCAAATTTGGTATTTCAAGAGTCATTGTCTTCTCATAGAATAAATGGAATCTGATACTGTCTTGAATATCTTGACAGATGGGCTCATCATTTCAGAGCAGATGGCAAGATGATTAGGCTAAACTCTGAAATCTTAAATACTAGACATATGAGCAGCTATACAAGAGCTAAAGACACTGAAAATACCTCTTTAGACAGCCTGCATTTTAGGGGGATATTTGTTTAAAACTCACATATTCTTTTGCTCTGAGGGAACTTATAGCAAATACATTCTGTTGCTGAAGAGTAGAGACATTTTGTCAGGTTGCTTTAGGTTTGAATCTAGGTTTGCTTTTTGCTAACGTGTGATGAGATACTTTGGCTCAGTTTCCACATCTATGAAGGCTGGGTCAATAGTAATGGCCTCATGGAACTGGGGGAGAAATTTACTGAGATCACGCATGTAAAATGTCACAGATATCCACTCCCCACAAACGCTTTTCTTTATTGACAAACAATACAATTGTTCTGTATTTATAACTGAAAAAAAAATGTTTTCACAAACATCATTTTCTGGCATTTTTTAAACATTTTACTGAAAAGTATTCTAAGAAACAGAAAAAAAAATGGATAAATGCATATAAAAATATGCCAACATGTAGACATATGTGTGGGAGATACACAGTCACCTTATCTTTATTTAACACTAATTACAGATTTTAAAGCACTTTTGAAATCTTTGTTTCATTTGATCCACACAGTCATTCAGTAAAGCAGCAATATATCCACCTAAATAAGTTCTTAAAGCTAAAACTCAGAAATTAATTGAATTTTCCAACACAACTAAAATTAAAGTCAGACCTAAAACTGATATTTACAGATTCTGGGCCCAGATCCAAAGCAAAGGGATTCTGAAGTCCTGCCCAGACACAATTTCTGCTTCGCCCTCACCCCATATTGATGCAACGAACATTGTTGGTCATGTTCTCAGCACCCACATCATCTTCCACCCATCAGTATACCCAAAATTTGCATTGGAGGGATCATTACCCTCACATTCTCAGCCACTTAATTTGAGTACTATTGATTCTCACCCTCAGATCCAGGAGTGGCTCATGCTCTGCTAAGGCTAATTTGTCTATTTAATCCTCCTGGCTATAATGATAGATTTCGGAAATAGGCGCAGTACTCAGGGTCAAAGAAATGCAAAGTGAATTTGCTGGATAACCCAAGATAAAACAGATTCCTCTCTCTTCTTTGAAAACTATTTCTCTGGAAACTGTGGTATACAAGTGTCAGAAATGGAACCAGAGCAGGCATTTTATGAAAATTAGGGGAGCACAGGAGTGACCAGGGCACTGTAAAACCTGTGGCAGAACCTAACCTTGTAGAGATCAGAAAGTCAGATCTTTGTTGGCACTTAACCCTAGATCAAGCTTTGACTGAATTACTCCTAAACTTTCAGTTAGATTAGCCAATGAATTCCCTTTATTATTCAAGTCCATTTGAATTGAATTTTCTTTCCTAGCAATAGAAAGACATGTGTGAAATGCTGTGGCTAAAATTTTGGCAATAAAAAAGCAATACTACTTGTAAGAAACATTTGGATTTGTTGGAAAATCTATCTCTGGAATGCCATTTGAGCCAATTTTGAGAAGAGTTTACTTTTGTAAGTTTTACAAACAACTTTCTGGTTTTTTCATGTTTTTAATTTTTATTACAATTAGCCAATACATAGTACATCATTATTTTCAGATGTAGAGTTCAGTAATTCATCACTTGCATATATCACACAGTGCTCATCACATCACATGCCCTCCTTAACGCCTATCACCCCAAATTGCTGGAATTCATACAGAAATTCAGCAACATAGCAGGATATAAAATCAATGCACAGAAATCAGTTGCATTTCTATACACTAACAATGAGACAGGAAAAAGGGAAATCAAGGAATCGATCCCATCTACAATTGTGCCAAAAACCATAAGATACCTAGGAATAAACCTAACTAAAGAGGTAAAGGATCTGTACTCTAGGAACTACAGAACATTTGTGAAAGAAATTGAGGACGACACAAAGAAATGGAAAAACATTCCATGTTCATGGATTGGAAGAATAAATATTGTTAAAATGTCTATGCTACCCAGAGCAATCTGCACATACAATACAATCAATATCAAAATGCCATCGACATTTTTCACAGAGCTGGAACAAATAATCCTAAAATTTGTATGGAACCAGAAAAGACCCCAAATAGCCAGAAGAATGTTGAAAAAGAAAACCAAAGTTGGTGGCCTTCAAGCTCTATTACAAAGCTGTAATCATCAAGACAATATGGTACTTTCACAAAAGCAGACACATAGATCAATGGAACAGAATAGAAAACCCCAAAATGGATCCTCAGCTCTATGATCAACTAATTTTTGACAAAGCAGGAAAGAATATCCAATAGAAAAAGGACAGTCTCTTCAACAAATGGTGTTGGGAAAATTGGACAGCTACATGGAGAAAAATGAAACTGGACTGTTTCCTTACACTGCACACAAAGATAAAATGGATGAAAGACCTGTGAGACAGGAATCCATCAAAATCCTAGAGGAGAACATAGGCAGCAACCTCTTCAGCCTCGGCCACAGCAACTTCTTGCTAGACACATTTCCAAAAGCAAGGGACACAAAAGCAAAAATGACCTATTGGGACTACATCAAGATGAAAAGCTTCTGCACAGCAAAGGGGTCAACAAAACTGAAAGGCAACCTATGGGATGGGAGAAGGTATTTGCAAATGACATATCAGATAAAGGGCTAGTATCCAAGATCTATAAAGACCTCAAACTCAACACCCAAAAAACCAAGAATCTAGTCAAGAAATGGTCAGAAGACATGAAAAGACATTTCTCCAAAGAAGACATACAAATGGCCAACAGACACATGAAAAATGCTGAACACCACTTGGCATCAGGGAAATACAAATCAAAACCACAATGAGATATCACCTCACACCAATCAGAATGGCTGAAATTAACAAGACAGGGAACAACAAATGTTGGCATGAATGTGGAGAAAAGAGAACCCTCTGACACTGTTGGTGAGAATGCAAGCTGGTACAGCCACCCTGGAAAAAAGTATGGAGGTTCTTCAAGAAGTTAAAAAGATAGCTACCCTATGACCTAGCAATTCTCCTACTAGGTATTTACCCCAAATATACAAATGTAGTGATTCAGGGGGGCACTTGCACACCAATGTTTATAGCAGCAGTGTCCACAATAACCAAGCTGTGAAAAGGGCTGAGATAACACATCAACAGATGAAGGGATAAAGAAGATGTGATTATATATACATACATATACACACACACAGTGCAGTATTACTCAGCCATCAGAAAGGATGAAATCTT
Organism: Martes martes; assembly: GCF_963455335.1. Classification (NCBI taxonomy): domain Eukaryota; kingdom Metazoa; phylum Chordata; class Mammalia; order Carnivora; family Mustelidae; genus Martes; species Martes martes. The sequence continues at coordinate 72,297,150 of NC_137898.1, read as the reverse complement.
ACCATTACATCAATGTGGATGGAACTAGAGGGTATTACGCTGTGAAGTCAATCAAAGAAAGACAATTATCATACAGCTTTCACTTGTATAAGGAATATAAAAAATTGTGCAAAGGAGCATAGGGGAAGGGAGGGAAAATGGAATGGGAAGAAATCAGACAGGAAGACAAACAATGAGATACTATTAACTATGGGATACAAACAACTTTCTAATAAATGCACTTGACCATCATTCCGTCAGCCTATAGGTGATTTAACAAATGCTCTGAGCCAGGTGTACAGAGGAAAAAAATATAGGCCTTGTGACTGATCTTAAGAGGCTTACAAACTAGTTAGGTAAATAGGGTAGCAAATATGACCCAGTGAAAAGCACTAGGCTGCATATGACCATATTAAATGGTGTGGGAGAAACTTGAGTCTACAGAAATTCTGAACGCCAGTGTGGGGCTGGCAGAATTAGGAATGCCCTCATGGAATAGTTGAGTCCAGGTGAGCTCTGACCTGAAACTATAATGTAATAAGTAAAAAAATGTTGACAGAGATGTCAGGTCACTTTGAAAAAGAGAAGTAGCATATAAGATATGTAGAATGTTCTGTATCCCTAATGTTTCATCATTGGCTGTTCCCTTCTCTGTATTACATGACTATTGAAAGTTGAGCTGGGACACAAGAGAAATGATGTCTTGTTGTGGTTCTGATATTTACTGCATTTTAAAGGAAACTTAGTTTTGAGATAGAGGTTCACAGGAAATAGTGAGATTGTTCCAGGAGGTCCATATACCCTTCACCCAGGTTCCCCCAATGGTGTATACTTCTGTGCTATATTTTCATATGTAGACGAGGTAACTATCACTTCAAATGAGAGGCAGACCTTTCCATCACCACTAAGGCTTCCCTCATGCTTCTCCCTCTTATCACCCCAATCCCCAGCAACCATAATTTATTCTCCAGCTCTAAAACATGGTCATTTTAAGAATGTTATACAAAGGGGATCCTTTTTTTTTCTCTTTGTTCATTTCTGTTTTCTTTTGCCTGCCTTCCTTTGGGTTATTTGAACATCTTCTAGAACTCCATCCATTTGTTATGTTTTGGAGTATATCTCTTATCATAGCTTTTTTAGTGGTTCCTCTAGGTGTTATGCATACATAACTTAACACAGTCTGCTGGTGTGGACATTTCATCAGTTCAGAGAAGGACAGAAACCTCACCTCCCTCTATACCCTTATGACCCTTCCCCATTTATAATTTAAATGTCTTAAATTTTCCTCTACAAAATTCAGCCCTTGTCATGATGAGCACTGGGTGATGTATAGAATTGTTGAATCATTATATTGTACAACTTAAACTAATATAACACTCTTGGTAACTACTGGAAAAAATTAAAGTTAAATTTAAATTAAAAAAAATCAATAACAACATCAGTGTCATAATTTTTGCATCAACTGTCAAGCATAATTTAGAAAAATGCAAGAGAAGAAAAGTCTATTGTCGTTACCCATGCAATTTTATTTCTTATAGTGCTTTTTTTCTTTCTTCCTAGTACTTCTGGAGTCTTTTATCATTTCTAGGTAGAGCATTTCCTTTTTAGCTATTCTTTTATGGTAGGACTTATGGTGACAGATTTTCCTGGTTTCCTCCTTTTAAACTGTCCTGTGTTTTTCTTTCATTTCTGAAGGATATTTTTGCTGGATGTTAGATTCTAAGGTGACAGGTTTTTTTTTTTCTTTTAGTCCTGGGGAAATGTTGTGCCATTTCACTGATACTTCCCTCCTCCCCTCCATTCTGCTGTTGAATCAGTTTCTGAGTTTTCTATCACAGTTACTGTATTTTCAGTTCTAAAATTCCATTTGGAAAACAAAATTTAAAAATCCATTTGGTCATTCTTTAGATCTTCCACTTCTTTCCTGAAACCTTTTATTTTGTTAATTTGTTTCAAATATATACATTATTATTCACTGAAGAATTTTAATAATGGCTGCTTTAAAATCCCAGTCAGATAATTCCAATATCTGTGTTACCTCAGCCTTAGTGTCCATTAATATCTTTCACATTCAAGTTGAGATTTTCCTGATTCTTTGTATAAGTGAGTTTCTATTGAAACTAGACATTTTAGATACTATGAGATGCTGGGTCTTATTTAAATATTATTTCAGTGGGACTCCTTTGACACTGTGCCAGCAGGGGAAGGGTCTGCCATGTCATTACTGTCAGATTGAGTAGAAGTCCAGATGCCCCACTTGGTTTCTGTTGGCAATATCAAAAAGAAGAAGTAGCTCAGTACTGCTGGGTATGGATGGTAGATCCTGCTCTCCATTAGAATTCTGGTGATTCCATTCTGGCTGGGAGGAAGAGTGGTGCCTTACTGTTCTCCACCTGGCTTCCACTAAACCTACAGAGGTATGGCCTCATTACTATTGGGTGGTGATAAATTCTTGACTCTCCACCAGACCTCCTCTGTTACAACCCCAAAAAGGAGGGGAAAGAGCACTTCATTGCTGTCAGCTGGGCGTGGAAGTCCAGCTCACTAGGTGGTCTCCATTGATAAAAATGTGGCCTGGGGAGGCTCACTATCACTTAGCAGGGAAAACACCAGCTTCCCAGAAGGCCTCTGCTCACCTTGTCATTGGGGCTGGGAGATACAGTTACAACCTGTCAATGGTGGAAATTTAGGCTTTTCACTTAGTCTGTGCTACTTGGAGTTTCATGTGGAGCCTCAGTTCTTTACTGTGGTGTTTGACCAGAGCAGCATGTTGTTGTCTACAAAGCTTTTTTTTGTATGTTTGTTTTCTTGCTAGGCTGACCCCTTCCTAGTTCTACGGTGAGAGAGACTGGGTTTTTCTTGGGGTATTTTTTAAATCCATACCCCTTGGTGTTTCTGAGTTGCTGATTTCTCTAGCATCCAGTCTGCGATATATGAGGCAAAAGAAACCCTAAGAAATTTACTACCACATTGTTCTTTAGATCCCCCAAACCCTAGCATGTTTGTCTTTTTCTGTCTTTCATATACATAATGTCTGGGGGTTTTTAGCTATACTTGGCAGCAGAAACAGGGAAAATTAAGTCTACTCTTTCTAGAAGAGAAGAGTATTTCTTACTACTTCTGTGTCACTGGGCAGTCACATAAATTCTCTGAAATGATTTTCTCATTTACATAAGCTTGGAAGCTAACACCAGTCTAGTACTGATGCTAAAACTAAGACTAGACAGTAATCCAGAGTTATGGTAAAGATAAAATTAAATAATAGGTAAGTACTCCCCAAATTGTAAAATGATACATAGAAAAGTGATTGTACATATATCTTTCCATATACGTATGTGGATGGTTGTATATATGTGTGCATATATGTGTGTGTATATACAAATATGTGTGTATAAACACACAATTACATCTTTTAAAAGCCCCTAGAGTTTCTCAGGGGTGTTTAAAAAACTGTAAGAAATATCTTAAATAACTAGGCCTGTGGTTAATTCTTTACTATAATGCGTCAAAATTTTTAGTGTCTCATTATGTGATGTGAAAATAATTTCAAAACTAGAAAAATAATGACTCTGGTTATTTAATGGCCATTTGAAAGGGACAAGTTCTTTTGCATTATCTGCTTAGACAGCCAGTGATTCCACAAACAATATAATGGCTACATTTCCAAATTTGCTTTGCTGAGAAATCACAGCCTAAAGAGCAGCACAGGATATAATTTATCTCATCAACTTTACCAAAATTAGTAGGATTCTTTGAAATACAGGGGATAGAAAATTCGACTCCAACATGTTTTAAACCAAGAGAGAAAATTCATAGACTCCTATAACTGAACAGTTCAGTTAACAGTCTCTAAATAGGGCTTGAAGCAGTGGCCAAAATATCTACAAAAGTCCAAATTTTCCCCATCTCTACTTCAATTTCATGTTCTTAGCTTTGTTCCAATACTATCCATCATTACTCTTGACATCCCTAACCCATTCCAACAGCCTTAGCCTTTCTTCTTTGTTGGGGTGAAATATCTTATCACCTTTTTTAAGAAAAATAATGAAGTTTCCAGTAATTTTTTTCACATGGTCTATAATTTATTGTCCCTTATTGGACTGAATTGGTTCTCATGGAACTTCTCTCTGATAGGCCTGAGATCTAATTAAGTTCTATCTCAAATCCAATACCTCTCGTCAGAGAGCTGAAACACAGTGATTGGCATTTTCATCTGTTCATGTTTCATACAGAAATATTTTGAGATAGAAAAAGAAGCCAAATTTCCATTTTAGTATGATTTCCATTTTAAGGATGAGCTGGTAAAGCTGGGACTCAAACATGGGTGTTCTGACTTTCAAGACTTGTTACACTGCATTGCCCTCTGTGCCTAAGGATAAACTCTCATGGTACCTACAGTTAACTATACACAGTTTTGTAAAACTACATGCGGTGCAGATGAGCCAACTCCTTCCTATTTTTATCATATAATGCTGTCAAGAAATTGATATGACTCAATAATTATATTGTGGTTTGACAACATGAGACACAAGCAAACAAACCCATATGAAAATAAACCTGATACTTGTGCAAAATTAAAACCAGATCCAGAAATAAGACTGATAATAACTCCGGCTACTGAGAGTACAATGAAAAATCTGTTGTGTTTTGGTTATTATTTTTCCAAAAATTACTCAGGTAGTCATGGGAACAGAGCAGTTTTCTAAAAATCCAGAGTTTTCGGCAGACTTAAAGAAAACCACCAACTAATACTCTGGTAAATTTAATAAAGACCCCGAAGTTTTTCATTTGGCAGATATTATTGAAATGAATAGAGCTCCAAATCCCACCCTGAGTAGCTATACCCATATGCAATTTCTTTTATAATTCCCTGTGAACTAAAATAAGAGTACAAATTCAGATGATAACCCTCCTAATATCCCTACCATGACTGTTCCTTGCAACTTAACCTCCCTTGGGATATCCCCACATCTTCCCTCACCTTAAAAATCCAAAGAGCAGAAACATGCATATGAAAAATGGTGAACTAAAAATTGAGTGATCTTTGAAAAATACCTCTCCTATGCATCAGTCTTCTGCCTAGCAAATCTTCTATGATCCCTTATTGCCCACACACCACTTGGTTCAAATGCTGATCCTTCTATACAACTCCTTTTAAAAGTCTATCATGTACTTACCTGTTGTCATCTCTTGACCATCCTTGTTTAATTACCCCTCACTCGTGCCTCTTGGATCATTCACTGTTCCTTTAGTACATCCGTACCTCTATGACTCTCTTTGATTATGCTATGCACTCTGACTTCATGTCCATGATCTTTTCCTCCTCCTTCACCATTCTTTTCAATTTTACATTATTTCACTTGTTAACTATCCCTTCTTCTCTCTCAAGAATAAGTTCCTCTGAGAATTTCCCAACTCTTTCATCATGCTCCCACGGAGGCTCTACATTACTCCGTTTTTAGCACATTTTCTATATTATGTGACCTAATTACCCAAATATTTATAATCACAAACACTGAGAAGGCATGGGATAAAGAGAAGAGAAAATCCCTGCCAGTGAGTAGCATACTTTCCATCTGGGAGATAAAAATATAACCGGAAAATTTCCATATTCTATGGCTAAATGCTGACAAAGCATTATGCATGTTATGATATCATAACACAAAATGTGAGCAATATAACTCAGGAGGACTTCTAGAGATGACAACACCTTGGCAGAGCTTTGTAGGATGAGTATCTTAAATATCTGTTTAAACGAATGTATCCCCTATTTGAGCAAAATCCTTTCTTGAAATCCTATTCTTATTTTCATAACATTGAATGATGCCCAGCCAAGTCTATAACAAGATATCAATAAATGTTTATGTGTTAAACAAATGATTAAAGTAATGAAAGGATAGATTTCTTATTAGGCACATTTCCTCATGGATCCTGGTAGGTCAGATGGATCATTTCTTATTTTCTCTGATCAACTCACAACACTGACAAGTGAAGATATAATCAATCAAAAAAAAGAAAGAAAAGAAAAGAATTTAGCCAAATTAGAGCTGTGTTGTTCAGTGTAGTATCACCCTATCTCCTGCACATTTACCCTGGAGGAATAATCTATGTGCCACCTTGCACTGGGATAAAGGGAATTTGACAATATTACACAGATTGGAAGTTTTAAGGCAGAATAATGCTATTTAAAAAAAAAAAAAAGACTTCAAGTCAAATTTGGCCCTAATATTTTTTCCTGTGTGATTATATTTCACCTCTGAAGCACAATCCCTTCACCTGTAAAATAGGAACGATAATATCTTCCTCCAGGTTTACCTTGGGATCAAATGAAACAATGCTTTTGAAAGCATTTATCTCAATGGTTAGCACATTATAGATACTACTAAACAAATATTTGTTAGCACTTTAGCCAATGTTTATTCTTTATAATTTTGAGCAATCCTTGACTCATACTTGATATTGGAATAAGACATATAGAAGTTTGCATGCAACCCATAATCACTCTCTACTGATACTGCAGACAAAGGCTTTAAAAGAGGATGGGGTGCTGTAATCCCATTAATCAGGTCTGCCGGGAACAGTGGTCCGGGTTTCACACAAGAACACTAACCTGGGAAGAGCCAGAATGGAGCCGGCACTCTGATCATCACATAGCTGGCCTGTTTCCATCCAGAGAGAGTACTTTGTAGCAAGGCTTCCAGTGGGCTAGCTCAGTCTTGCCTTTTATTTTCACCAAGGGCACAAACATGGACTGTGACAAAATAAGATTGCAAATCTCCTGCCTGATTTCAGGCAAATTCTATGAGCAAGACACTCTATTTTTTCAAACAGAAAGCAAATACAGTTTTTGGACAAAGACAGTTCTCACAGTATCTTGAAATCGTTACATATTCTAATCTCTTACAGAATTCTGTATTATTAATTCATTTGGGATGAGATTTTAGTTCTTAGGGTAAATTAAGTACACTAGGTAACAGTTATAAAGCTACAGGAGAATGTGGAAAATTGTTAATTACTTGGTCATTTCCAGGTGGTCTTCAGACCTGTAAAGAGTAATTTGACCAACCATAGCCCAGAAGAGCAGAAAATGCCAGAATTTTCCTTAGTGGCTAAGAAAAGAGTTTAGAGATATTTATTCAGACAGTTTGGGGGTCCACCAGTACAGTCATTTGCTTTCGCATCTTAGCCCTACTCACTTCGTCCTATCAGTCATCTGAGACCAGTCCCCATCAAAATCCACTGGGATGGGGTGGGAAGAATCTTCAACTTGGCATTTAAAGATAGGGAAAAATAAGAAATGTCTCATGTTTTAGAGTCTCCCATAAGTAAAATTGTATGTAATCATCAAAACAACCCTTCTGCAGGTATTTTATCTCCATTTACAGATAATAAGCTAGAGCTCAGAAATGGCTCCATAACTGCCAAGAGGCCAAGCTGCAGTCAGAACTGCATTTTCTCAAGTCAAGTTCTGTGTTCTTTCTACTTTATCGTAGCTTCTGCTGATAGTTCTGACCTGGAGTGTATCCTCAAGGTTTGCTTCAGCTATGCCAACATCACAAGAGGATTTAAAAAGCCCTGAGGCTATAAAAACCTCTCTTGAGCCCAAAGACATGTTCCGATGAGAGGTGGGGTATGAGCCAACTGACCACCATTGTTCATTAGCACAAACCCCCTTCCCTTACCTTATTACAGTGGCCGACGTGGAACAGCTGCCAAATTCTGCCAAACCCAGTGCAGCTCATTTTCCCCATGCACAGGCAAGCTTCCTCCCTGTAATTCTGTCCCCTTAATGCCTTGCAGCTGGAGAAGAATGAGAAGTCCTCTCTCAGCAGAGAGAACAAAGTAAGGCAGCTGGATTGGCCAGGGAAGGGGGGGAACTTGGGGAAGCTCTCGGGAGAGCGACCATCTCCCTCCCCTGGAATTGTCACCCCTGGTCCTATTTATTTGATCGGTCACATGGAACAGAGAACGTAATGTGATCCCATCTAGATAACTGCAAGGGCTCCATTTCCAGCCATTTCAGGTCAACATTCAGTAGTATTCATCACCCTTATCTGTCCCGACACCTTGCATGAGCCTGGTGCTTGTGGCTTCTCTGGAATGACTAATTACACTTTCATCAATTCAATTTCAACATCTCTCATTTTAAAGGAAAAGAAAAATGTTGGAATGGGACCTCTTCCAAAGCTTTATGAAATCCTAGTGGAAGAGGAACCACTAACAGAGAAAAAGGTACATTCATTCATTCATCACTAACTCATTGGTGTGTTAAGATTTGGAGGTGAATAAGGGCATAGGTCTTGGAATCACACCGATGGGCTTCTAATCCTGGCCCCTCTGCCTAATAGTGGTTGGGTGAGTTGTTTGATATCACTATATAAAATAGAGATCTTACGAATGCATCAGTCATGCTTATTGCATTGTGGAAATCAATAGGGAAATGTGTTTGAAGCTTCCAGTATGGCACCTCTCAAAGAACAGGTGACTGGCAACTGCTCGCTCTTGGACGTGCTGCTGTGGCCTGGCACAGACTGGGATGTCAGGAGCCAGAAGTAAGACTCATCTCTGACTTGAGGGGTGATGAATAATTATAAAAGAGAGTAGAAGTGAAATTATAATGCCGGAAGTGTTGAGCAACAGATAGAGAACTGATCCAAAATAGGAAGCCCAAGATTTAGGCGTTCCTCCTCTGAGTTCCTTCCGTATCTTCCTCCTCACCTATGGCAGCACATTCACTCCTAATAAATAGCTTTTTCATATCCCCAGGGTACCGAGCCACTTGGAGGTAGGAGGTATGTCTTTTCAAGTTCTTTTTCTGAATACCCATGAATGAATACACACAGCTTACATGGAAGGTTCTCAGGATATATTGGACAAAAGAATAAATAGTAGGAGGTGACGTGCAAAACATGTTCTGATTACAATAAAGAGACCACTCGGGTTTGAGTAGGTTTATATAAAGAGGAAATAGGACGGTCCCACTGTGGGAGGCCTGGTGTGCTAGAATAAGAAAGTTGAGCTTCATTCAGGTACAGCTATTACAAGTTTTGGAAGACAGAAGAAAAAACAAAAGACATATTTAAATTTTAGTTTGAATATGGTGCTCAAGGTGAAATGGAAGAATATGGAGAAGACAAACCAGTTAATGCATTAAGGGGACAGCCCAGAAATTAGGTGCTAAGGGTCTTGTTGCTTTAGTAACTGGGATAGAAATGCAAGTGAGAGGACATTTTTAAAATGCCCCCCTCCCCCCCGAGAGGGACGTGTGACGGGATGTGGTGACTACCTGGATAGGGTAGAAAGGAAGGAGGGATGGGGTCATCTTTGAGCCTGATCATGACAGTATTTGTGGCAAACACAGTGGGTGTTGAATGCCTCTCCCTTAGAAAGGAGATTTCCAAACTAAAGGCTGCCCTTGATTTCAATATTTTTCACCTGTTCTTGTCCTCCTTTCAAATAAGAACTGGGATTAGAAACCCATGGAAGCCAGTGACAAGGCACTCATCCCTAACAAATAGCCAAAGCCGGGATGTTGAGAAAAGGTCACCACTTCTCACTTTGACAGCAACCATCTTTCCATTTACCTTCTCGTCCATCCATTCACTTGTCCATCCATCCGTCCTTCCAGCCCAGAACCCGAGTACCTACCGAGGCCAAGCATTTTCCTGCTTTCTAAATATTCCATAATGACAGGCAGTTTGCTGCTCCCTAGGAGTCACACAACTGCAATAGCAACTGTACAAAGTACAGAATGATCTCAAATTTTTTTTATTACATTGATTGGTTCTGTTTCTTCATGGGGACAGCAGTAAATTGCTCTTTTAAATTTAGCTTTGAGACACTATAATTTCAGCTCTAAGTGCAGAATTGAACTGCTTTTAAGGATAGCAAAATGATGGCAGTATCCTGGTGCTAAGATACAATGACCAGCTAAAATACAATGAACCATTACATTGCACGATGGGAGCTACGTATCCATGCTGAGAAGGGCAACAGGCTTTGTGAGCGCTGTACGTCAGCACACTCCCTGAGTGTCCCCTTTCTCTCTCTCAAGCAGGGATGATAATGCGTGCCCACTGTCTCACTGCCAGGGTTGATGGAAGGATCACGTGTTATAAGGTCTGGGAATGTGCCTTCTGAAATGTACTAATGTAAGGGAATATTATTTTGTCCTTACAGCTTTTGGGGAGGTGGAGAGGACTATTTGTCAAAAATGTTCCCTGAGTCTCTCTTAGAACTTTGCATTCTATTGGAAAAGGCAACAGTATTTATCCAGAAAATAGTTCCATTGACAGGTTAATTTTGTTGCTATCTAACTAAGTGACCCTGAGCTGAATGTTTAACCTTGCAGTTTCTTTATCCTTAAAAGAGAGATGATCATAATACATGTTCAGAAATACTCCAGAAGCTCTCACAGCTCCCCACCCACTCTCTAAATCCATCAGCCTGAAAAATACCAAGTCTCAGCAGCAGCACAGAGCTTCGTTTCTGCTTCAAGCTCCCGGGGGCTCCACCCTGACCTGGGATCCTACGCCTTCTGCACACATCTCAGGAGACATCGGCCACATTTCTAAATGGTGCCTGTCATAGACTCTCTCATGCTTCATCTCCCCCCACACTCTAGGCCCCTTGTGAAGTTGTCCCACTTGAATTTGTGGCTCTAAGCGACCGGCCTGGTGCCTACACAAAGCAGGTGTTTAATAGGTGTTTGCTGCAGCGGATGAGTAAAAGATGCAGAGGACAATGCTTTGCAGACTGGAGGAGAGTTAGCAATTAGTGATAATTCTGAATCTCATTTGTTAAATGTTACAATGTATGAGTGAATTTGTGGCCAAACAAAAATGAGTATAATAGCTCTACCCAGGAAGGACCGGAATTGTCCAATCTCTATAACTCAGGGTTTCTCAGCCTGGGAAATTTTGCTTGTCAATTTTTGTTGACAAACCTGGAGGGGAATGCTACTAGTGTCTAGTGAAGAGGGGCCAGGGTTGTTGCAGCTAAACACACTACAAGTCATAGGACAGACCCACGACAAAGAACTATTTGGCCCAAAATGTTAGTTGCCAACATTGAGGAACACTACCCTATGACCCTTGCCTTGATTAGAGGATAGGCTGTCTTTTTTTTAAAAATTAATACATTCAGTTAGCTACTGTATAGTACATCACTAGTTTTCAATTAGTGTTCAATGAATCATTAGCTGCACATAACACCCAGTGCTCATCCTTAATACCCATCACCGGCTCACCCATCCCCCATCCCTCTCCCCCCTGAAACCCTCAGTTTGTTTCCTGGGTTCCATAGTCTCTCAGGGTTCATCTCCCTCTCTGATTTCTCCCCCTTTGGATTTCACTCCCTTCCCCTATAGTCCTCTGTGCTATTGCTTATGTTCGACATATGAGTAAAACCATACGATAAGTGTCTTTCTCTGCTTGACTTACTTCACTGAGCATAATCCCCTCCAGTCCCAACCATGTTGATGCAAAACTTGGCTATTCATCCTTTCTGGTGGCTGAGTAATATCCCATTGCATATATGGACCACATCTTCTTTACCCATCCGTCTGTTGAAGGGCATCTTGGCTCTTTCCACAGTTTGGCTATTGTGGACACTGCTGTATGAACATTGGGGTGCATGTGCTCCTTCTTTTCACTACATCTGTATCTTTGGGGTAAATACCTAGTAGTACAATTCCTGGGTCATAAGGTAGGCTATCTTTTAGATTGTGCTGACGATTTGACATTTCATCAATCCGTTTGGCACTTCATCATTCTTGGATTTCACAAAAGGGACTATGTGATTGTTCCACAGACAACAACTTTTACAAAACACGCTGAGGTTTGCTCAAGACAACACTAATAAGAACTGTAGGCTTTCAGGGGTTTTGCATCCTATGGCAGACTGCCCTGGTTAGTCTTTGACTAGGGCTACAAACTCTGTCAAGAAATCTAGAGAAGGAGCTAGACTTAACTTCTTCTATGAGGACATATTCTTTCTAAAACACATTAGCTGTTACGATGCTATCTTCTCAAGGACTAGGATAGTATATCCATGGGAACAATCCTGGTTTCCAAGGGGGAGGCGGATATAGAGATAGAAATAGATAGTAATATTAGATACTTGAATAGTTGGTCTGTTTTTAGTTTTTTTTCAAAGTGACTTTTGTTTTCCTCTTAAGGTGAAAATGCTTCCTCTGACTTACCTAATGTCACTTCCCACCTCACTCCCCATTTCTGCTTCACAACCACAGATCTTATCTTGATTTCCTTGAACATCTTACATTTGGGTTCACCCCTCTGTCAGGTGCTCCCATGGGTTGCCTAGTTAATTCCTACATCTGTCAGAGTTCAGCTCAAATATCGTCTCCTACAGATTGCTTGCTGTGGCCCCAGGCTAGACCCTCATCTTGGGCCCCAGCCATTCTCCCTCATTCTTCTCATAGCTGGGATTAAATCAGTTCTCTATGTCCACTCTGTACCAGGAACGACTTCCGTCTCTGCAGGTAAGCACTACATGTCGCTGGGATGCAATCAAAATTTGTTTACTTTAAAAAAAATAACTTTAGAGGTGTAGTCCCCATTTCAGAATTCAAACAATCTTAGGAAAAAAACACACAGAGATAATGTGAGTTTAAAAAGTGAGGTTGAATTGAGAACTAGGACTATAACTTGTTTCTTTCTACATCTAGTTATACCAGGGGAGAAAGTCCTTTCTACAATTAGGGGGAAAAAAGTTAACTGCTAAAAATATTAAGAAATGTATGGAAAGCTTTGTGAAAACGCTAAAAAAAAAATCTATTGAGAAATCCAAAACATTTTGTAAATGAAGAAACTAGATAGTTCGAAAGTGTCAGTTCCCCCTAAATCAATTTATAGATCATTGTAATCCTGTTCAAAATCCCAGGAATATTTTTACTTATTATAATGATTCAGATAATCACCTGGACTACTTACAGCCTAAAATAGCTAAAAGAGTTTTGAAAACAATGCAAACAGAACTGACCTAGTAAACAATAAAACTTGCATTGCTTTTTTCAACATGGCACTACAATATAAATCAAAGGACAGAACAGTAGATTATAACAAATAATCAAAAACAGACCCAAGTGTATATTAAAACTTGGCAAGTGATAAGGAAATCATACAAGCCAGTGAGAAAGTGTGGATTAATTGACAAAAGGCAACATTGAACATTTGGGGGGAAAATCAAGTCACCTTACCTCTTACCATATACCAAAATAAATTCTCGTGAGCTAAACATAAAAAATGAGTAAATTAATAATGAAAATAAAACAGAATATAAATGAATTCTTTATCACTTTTCTATGGATGTACACTTTCTGAGCTATGGGAGAAATCACAAAGGAATACATTAGGATAGTTTTCACATGATTTTGACTACTTTAACTTATTAAATGCTTAGTATGTTCTAGACTTCATTCTCTGTGTTTTATTTACATATTGTTTGATGAAAATTCATCACCCACCATGAGCTAGGTACAATTAATATGCCCATTTTATAGAGGAGAAAGGTAAGGCAGAGAGCTGTTGAAGTATTTTGACCAAGATAACACAGCATGGAGATGGCAGAGCCAGGATTCAAACCGAGGGATGCAAATACTAGAGCCCGTGTTCATTACTGTGCTCTCTGGGATGCTATAAACTATAGATCTAAAGTAAAAATCATTAAAAAAACCATAAAGTTAAAAAAAAAAAACTTAAACCTCCCATTAAGTAAAAGGCAAATAACAAATTAGGAGAAATATTTTCAACAGATAAGACCATAAATATATGTCTTCCACATTAGTCCCTTCTTCTTACCCCATCCTCCTTACATCAGTCATCATTGTATAAAGGACACTTACTCATGTGTGGGCAAGTGTGCATGTGTGGGGAGAATAAAAAGTTTTCATGAAATAATAAAGACAACACTCAAACAGGAAATAATAGGCAATCACATGATCCAAAACTTCAGGAAGGCTTAGAAATGGATTTTAAACAAAATGTATTTAACCTAACTAGTAACCAACTAATAGCTAAAAATAACTATCAACATGTTAGTGCCTGTCAAATCAGAAATATTTGCTGATAAATTAGTACAAGTTTTCCAGAAGCAATCAGCTTATAAATATGAAGAATATATTAAAATGTCCAATTTTTAAAAATTTAAGGTATTTCTAAATTCTCTTAACCACTGATTTTACAGAAATCTCTGAGATATAACAAGTTTCAGAATAGTAAGTTCCTAAAAACAGCAACAATGGAAGCAAATTGTTCTGAAGACGCTAAGTGTACAATTATGACTGGATAGGTGAGTCACATGATTCCTACAGCATATGTTTCTGAACAACCCTATCATCATGAAATATTTAATAATGTTGGAAAATGTCCCCAATAGAAAATCAATTAAAATGCAACAGTATTCATCCTATAGAGAACTGGCAGATATTTTAAGGAAGACTAATAACAGCCAAAATAAACCTTAAGTTGCTGCCTCTTTCAAACTGTGCCTAAAACCCTCATGACAAGAGAGCTTGGATGGCTGACAGAGCTAGGGTTGGCATCCCTTAGAGCTTTTCCATATCAGCTCAGCTAATCGACTAGAATCCCGGTTAAGTGTGGGAAGCACTGGGGGAACAGAAGGGGAATGGAAAAGGGAAGTGCGCCATCCCACCTAGGGACTAGACTGTCCATTCCCATCGCCACTGAGAATACCACTTAGACTGTAATGAAAGACCTTAATGCTTTCCCCCACCGTCTCCCCCATCTCTTCTCCCCCTCTCCCTCCATCTTAGACAGAGTTCTTAGACAAAGAGATCCTAGTCTTGGATCTCTTTGCAAACAGCTTCCTGAGCATTGCCCTAAAATGGAAAGTAAAAGAGTGCTCAAAATTTCTCACAGGGCCTTGTTGCTAGGCAACCATTTCCTTTGTCTCTAAGTATATGGAATATGACATTGTTTGGAATGTGTTTTCAGGCCGCACCTTTATACAAAAGAGCAAGGTTGGGGGCTAGGAAGGAGGTGAGGGAAGAGATGGTAGTATAAAAACCTTTAGGCTGAACAATATAAACATACAATACGAGGGGAAGAGAAACCAAAAGAACCCACCATGGACATTTCAACTCACCACCACCACATGGTGCCTGAAGCTTCAAAATGGAACATTTTGTATATGGGCACATTTTCTTTGGTGAGAAAAAGCATATGATTACAAGCATATTCTTACCTTCATTATGATCTACATATTTCCTCTCTATAGGAAAATTTAAATGCATTTTTGATATCTTTCTATAGTCACATAATAAGAAAGCAGATAAAGAAATGCTGTAATTGGGCTTGTTCACAAGTTACCAAGGCTCGAATTCCTTAAGTTGTCTATATTTACAGCACAGGTGGGTCTTCATTACCTACCTGCCTTTGTGATCTCGTTGGCCTAAAGATTGCCCATAAATAGGAACAGACAGTGGTATCTATTGACCAGAATGAGTTCACAACTCACTCTCAACTCCATTCTCAAAAGTATCTTTTTTTTTTTCAGGTTTCTTTCTTTTATTAAACGTTTTAATACATCTGATTTCCAGAGATGGTTGGATTGCCAAAAGTATCATTTTTTCTTGATTGAGGGCAAGGTTTCTGATTGGGCAGCTTTTACAAAGAAATGGACTGTAGCAGGATATGAACAAGCATACACAGACTTCTTGCTCTGCTTGGGAGCTGGCCTGCCGTATTTAAAACTATTGTCACTATCAGGGTCACACACAATTCAGGACTTGGACAGGGGAGAATGGGGTGAAAAGGGCCATTCACCTTGCTGTGCTTCTAGGGTCTGGCCATCTGCAGCCTGGAAAAGAGAACTACTCTTCATGGTCCAGTTTGCTCACCAGGGATTGCACTGGGTTTAGGGATCAAGGACTTGGTTAGCCCTGAAGTTTTGCTTCGTCAGTCAATAGGACATTTTTTTCTATGCATACATTTCCCTTTAGGACCATGTAGGCAGGGATGGCTGATTGAGGTCAGGGGTTAGGAATTCTCTGGCCAAAAGCATATCAACCTCGTTATGGTTCACAACATTGTCACCTGGTGGAGAAATGGACTTGATGGGAATCCAAAGACTTAGCTTTCAGCCCTGACTTTAACATAAATAAGTAGTCGTAGTTTGGATGGTTCTTTATACTCTTGGTGTCACGTTTTCTATTATTTAAGGAATCCTACTTATAGAAACAGGTATAAAGCATACATTAGGAATTTCAAAAATAATACAATAAACAACCATTACCCAATACTCTGACTCAGAAACAGAATATTCTGAACATGTGAAAAATGTCCCTGTGGCCCTCTATGCCCTTGGCCCTGAGTATCTCCCTACTTTCCTTTTCCCTCAAGACCTAATCATTATCCTGACTTTTGTTTTAGACATCCTGCCACATTTTGGGTGATTTTATTTTTGTATGATTTCAAACTTAAAGAAAAATGGCAAGAATACTACAAGGAAATCTTGGATACATTTAACCCAGGTTCAACATTTGTTGACATTTTGTTCATTTGATTTATCATTTTATGTATAGATGAACCATCTGACAAGAGGTTGGACACACTTTCCTCATTGATTTCTCAATGTGCCTATTTCCTAAGGACAAGATCAGTGTGTGTTCCCTAAGCACAAAGACACTATCTCATATCATCAGATATAGTTATCCAAAACTAAGAGATTTAATATTGCCATAATATGTTTTCTAATCCATTTTTAAATTTTATCAATTGCCCCAATAGTATTATGTAAGCCTTGATCCCCCTAGTCCAGGATCCAACCCAGAATCACCCATTTCATTTATGTGTCACATCTCTTGGGTAATCATCTTTACTCCGGAATCATTTCTCAGTCCTTTTTCACCTTTCTTGACCTTGAGAGTTCTCGAGAGTGAATGATTATTTGGTAGAATAGTCTCAATTTGGATTTATCATATGTTTTCATGGTTACATTTAAGTTAGGCATTTTTGTCAAGATAGCAGAAAAGTGACATTATATCTCCCACAGGTTTTGCGTAATGACAGTTGGTCCTGATGTTGGTGATGTTAATATTATCACTTGATTTACACAATGCCTACCAGGTTTATCCAATATAAATGTGCCATTTTCAATTGCTAATGGATATTTTGTGGGGAAATAACTTGAGACCATGTAAATATCTTATTACCCATCAAACACTAACCTTCTACTTTTATGTCTCTATGTTGAAATTCTGCTAACAGAAAGTTTTTTTTCCTTTTCTCCCATTTATTTATTCACGTTTTATATTGGTATAACTCATGGGTTTGTATTTCATTCAATGGTTAAAAATACATTTTTAATATTATAATTATTTATTTTGGGACCTAAATTGCCATAGATTTGGCCAATGAAGTTGCTATAACTTGTCTCTGGTGACCCTTTATAATGTTCTCATCATTCTTTGAATAATTCCATATTTTCTGACAAAATAACATGTTTCAAGGTCAATTCATAATTTCCCTGCCTCAGCCCTGGATCTGTCCATTTCCCTAAAGAATCTTGGTTCCTTTTAATAGAAAATGATATTTAGAAATCAAGATCTGGGCTGATGAGTAATGATGTACTGTACTGTGAGTAATGACGTTGTACTCATTGCAACTGATAGACCATGCCTTTAGACCATCTCAATAGAATATATAGGGAATACACATATATTTAAACACACACACAAGAATACTCTCAGTACATAATAGCGAGAAACCTGGCTTCCATTTTCTCAACACAATTACTCATTTGCTAAAGCTTAGAAAACACAAAAAGTCATTTCAGCATTGATATCCCATACCACAGCACCACGGAAACCTAGTAACTACAGTTCAATATGATTCACATTATTTACTTAGATAAAATTTATGTTCAGTGAACAAAAATCTTAGATACAAAATTTCATGAGTTTTGACAAATGCATACATATGATTTGCACTTCTGTTCATAATAGTACATAGAATATTTCCATAAGTTCAAAAAATTTCTTCATGTCGTTTCCCAAACACTCCTACCTTTTCAGAGTGTTCTGAACATTTTCAACTCTAAATTAATTGTACCTATTCTAGAACTTTAAATAATTGGAAGATAATTTTCTGTGGTATCTCCCAATCCTTGAACATGGTGTATCTTGTTTTTATTTAGGTCTACTTAATTTCTCTTTGCAATGTTTAGTACTTTTCAGTGAATGGATATACATTTTGTTAAGATTTTTTTAAATTTATATCCAAGTATTTTACATAAGTTCCTCTTTTAAGCTACTATGAATATCTTTATTTCATTTTCTAAAAGTTTGCTGCTAGTCTATAAAACCACAGTTTTTGCACTGACCTTCTATTCTGCAACCTTGCTAAATTCACTCATTAGTTCTGTTACTTCCTTTGCAGTTTCCTTAGCTCTTTCTGTAGAGACAATCATGTTTCCTGCAATAAGGATACTTGCACTTCTTTTTTTCCAAACTTAGTGATTTTTATTAGCTTTTCATGCTGCATTGCATTGTTAGAACTCCCAGTAGCATGAAGAATTAAAGTGTGAGAACAGAAACTACCTTGAACTGAAACAAAAAAATATGATAGTGGCTGTAGGCCTTTCATAAATAACTTTTGTCAAATTTAAGGTAGTTCTCTTCTTAGTATACTGAGAGATTTTCTTTTTGATTAATCAGTATAGACAGTTGTATTGATTATTTGTGTGTGTGTGTGTGTGTGTGTGTGTGTGTGTGTGTGACTGTGGGAATTGGAAATGATAAGAAAGAAGAGGAAAAGAGAAAAGGGTAAAATCATTCTTACCACTCAGCTTGGAACTTTCGTCATACTTCCATCTCTCAACTGATTCCTCTCTTACCTGAACTCAGATTGCCTTAGGAGTCCATGCTTAATTGTTCTCTATTATGTGTGTGTTGATTTTGTCTTTACTGTCAAAGTAGAAAGAACCTTGAGGGCAGAAATACAAAGTTTTACTTCCTTGTACCCCCTCCTTCCCTTGTATTTAGCTGGACTCATAGGGATTGCCTGATCAGGTAAGGTATTGATTTTTGTGAGTAATAAAATGCTAAAACTGTTGACTCTTTTAGAGTTCTGCGTCCGAGATCTCATCTGCATGCAAGATCTCAAAACCAGAGGTGTATGACTTGTAAGTGAAAATGGAACTCATTTAAAACAGAGCCAGAAACAGAACTTAGGTCCTCTGATCTTTCATCCACACCCCATCTTAGTGCACCAAGCTGGCTGATCTCCCTGGTTCCTCTCAAGACTATCTCTGACACAGGTAGCCTCAAAATTGGGTCAGGTCAGGGTGTACAGATATTAAGCCACCAGTGGCCTCTTATCCTCCACCACCATGGTATCAGCCCACCAACAAGCTTGGTGCTGAAAATGCCCAGTGGCCAAGCAGTGTCTTTTCAGACATTCTGGAACTTGACACAAATTAGGTACTAGTTAGGTACCTGTGATTTTATGTTGTACCTGATTCCTGGGCTCTGTTGTAGATCCCCTCTGGTGTGGGTTACTCTTTCCAGAGAAGTGTCCTCCAAAGGTTCACAGTGGGCTGCAGTTAGGGTCACCATATTAGTTTTAGCTGCTGTACATGCTGCATCTCTGTTGCATTACTTGGTAGGGAGAATGGTCTGTACCATGTTCACATTAGACAGATGTCAGCTTCAGTGAGCAATCCTTAAGACCCCATCACAGGAAAACAGAGATCAATGGAGGGCACTTGACTTCATTTACCATGATACTGAAGCTGAGTCTCTCCTTAGTTTTCCAATTTTATTTCGTGCCACTCTTTCCTTTGCAGGGTATGGTCCAGCAACTCCAAAATATTTGTCATTCCCTACACAGAATACTTAGTTATTTTTGCCTCCATAGGCTCATGCTGTTCTCTCTACTGAGAATGTCAATAACTCCTCTCCTCCCCTCCCCATCCTTCTCTCACATACAGCTTTTCACCCGGCATCCAGTCATTTCCCAGGTATCTATAAAGCACTACCTGTGTGTCAGGTACCATGCGAGGTGCTGGAGATCTAAAGGGGAGTGTCGTAAAGCTCCTGCTCTTCCAGAGCTCCCAGTGTGACGTGGGGCTGAAAGACAGGTAAGTGAGCGTGGACAATGAAGTAACTAGTAACAGTGATGGGATGGGGGGGTGCACAGGGCCCTGTGAAGGCACAAAGAAGCATCACCTAACCTGGCCTTACTGGTCACTGAAGTCTTCCTGGTGGAGATTATATAAGCTGAGAAGGAAAGGATCCGGGTCTTAAGAGTTAGCCAGGCTGAAGGGAAGAAATATGAGAGCCAAGGCTGTAGAGTTTAGACTCTCAGCTTCAAGACAGGGCCCAGCTGTTGTATCTTCCAGAAGACTTCACTGACCTGTCCCCAGAATGTCTGTTGTCTGCTGAATTTTCATCACTTCTTGTGCTGATTCCAGTTATGACACTTGTCATTCTCTGCCATTGTCACTCATGGGTCTCTTCTCCAGTAAGCTGGGAGCTCCTTAAGAGTAAGACCTGAGTTTTATCCAGCTCTGCTTGCAGTATCTTGTGCTAAAACTGGTGCTCTAGGATCTTTAATAAATGTTGGGGGGTGTGAATGAGTAAATGGACCAACCAGTACCTCCAGAGATCTTCCAGAGAGGATACACCAACTGTGTAGCCCACTACACTGCTCTCGGTTCCAGTCCCTCTGCACAAAACCCGTGACTCCAGACCAAACCAGTCTAGGCCCTCATGGGCTATGTCCTGGTAGGAAAAACAGAGTGATGAGGTTGTCCTCCCTTGGTGTCATCATTTGTGACTTTTAGAACTACAGGGACCACTGTTCTTTCCTAGTTTCAGGAAAAGATTGTAAAAGATTTACATTCTCAGAATGGTATTCTTCTGTCTAAAACAGTTTCTGTTTCTCCATTGTCACATAGTTTTCATTCTTTTTAAGACTTGTAATGAAGACCTATTGTACATCACCAACTATACAAATAAAAATGAAATGACAATCCACCTTTGATTCAGCTGCCTTCTACTACAGCCATGATGGGAGTCATTTTACCTACACGTTGTGGGGGGCAGACACCCCAAGCTTCATGTCCCTTCTGATTGGTATTGGGGAAGTAATCTTAAAAAATCTCCTGCCTGGAGCCTGAGCCTGGTGGTGGGTATTAAGGAGGGCACATATTGCATTGAGCACTGGGTGAGGTCCATAAACAATGAATTATGGAATACACAAAAAATAAAATTAAGTTAAATTAATTTTTTTTAAAAAAAGAATCTTGGAAAAAAAATTTCCTGTTAACCCGAAAGAAATATCTCTACAAAATATAGAAAAGAATGAAACAGTTTTCTTGGTGATTAAGCATGAAACCAGACTGCAATGCAGATCACAGGCAATTGCTAAAGTGATTGCAAATACCGAAAGAAACCTTGCCCTTTAGAACAGCTGGGCAGATACATTCCATTACACAATGTTAATTATCTTTCTCCAAAGGAAAATAAACTTTAACTTTATGACAAGCGGATGGTTACCACTTGGAGCCAGGTACCTAAGCTAACTAAACTCACACAAGGACAGGGAAATCTGGGCACCATCCTCCCTACACTCACATTCCAGAGGGATGCCAGTAGCCTCCCAGAACACCACTCTGAGGAGCCAGAACAGGCCAGAGTCTACTTTCACTTTTAAAAAGATTTACATACATCTGAAGCAGTCCCTGAAAGCGTTTACAACTTCTAAAGGAATACTAGAAGAAAATAAAACAGAGGGGGTAGTTCTCTTTCCCTCTTGGCACCAGAGGACATTTTAAATGTTTCTTTTAGTATTTGGATATACCCTTATATGGCCCATTCTTGTTTATTTTGTTCCTGCACCTGATTTGTCTCTCACATAATCTATGATTATTATCTATTTCAACTTCTGATCCTCTCTCTCTGTCCCTATTCTATGTCTGTCCCCCATGAAACCGTGATTTCACCACCTGTCCTCACAGCCTGCACACAGTGATTGATTAGCTTCCGATAACCTTGGGCCCCATCTGTCTGTCCTTTCTATTGACAGTGACCAGGCACATCCTTAGAGCAGTTCTTGAACTTGAATGTATATACGGTCATCTGGGAGGTGGGGTAGGACTTGGGTTCTGAATTTTCTAATCAGCTCCTTGGTGAGGCCATTGGTGCCGCCGAGGGACCACCTTTAGAGTAAGAAGGCTGGGAAACAGGACTCATTTTTTTCTAGAGCCTGGGACAGGCTTGTTTATCTGCCCCTCCTGTTGCCTGTTTGCCCGACATGGACCGTTGTTATTGATTTATTCATTTATTCAGTAATAAATATTTATTGAATGCGTTCTTTAGGCGATGTCACCCTCTCCCTTTTATCCTGCTGTGGCTGGCGCTCCCAGTCCTTCAAACATAACCCTGCAACCTGGAATGGACTCCTTCCTAACTGCTGCAGCCAATTCCCTGTCTGCCTGCGGCATGTCCCTGGGACCGCGTTCCCTTCCCATGGGGATCAGTTCGCACTACAAATATTTTCTCCCTTTGTCTTTCCATGAAAATTAATCACGAGTTGGAATATATCCCTTGGTTAGAGTACATCCCCTGGCTTGTTCACTTGGAAAACAGAATGACAGAGCATAGAGCCTTTGGCGTGAGTCTGGGTCCCTTACAGCCTGCAGCTGTCATTATTGGCTTCCGGGCAACGGGATGAAGGCTTCTCTGCTTTGCCGCCTGTGGCCGTGGTCCTCGATATGTCAGAAATGGGGCGACCTGAGGGGTTCTGAGTGCTTTTCAGCACCAGCCTGCCTTCATTATCTTACTCTTTGTGACAGGCAGGGTTGTCAAAGCAGGGTTCTCTGCGCCCTGGATGACATTTTAGCCAGTTCCCCTGCTGACTGCGTGCCCCTGAGCAGAGACCTTCGTGATCAGCCCGGCCCTGAAGTCATCACCGAGGGGGTTGGTACTGAATCCAGGAAAACTGGTTCCTCTCCGCCCCCACCCCCCACCCCCGCCCCCGCTTCAACTGCCATGTGGTCTGATCCTAAAAATTACTTTCAAAGTATTTTCTTTGATCTTCCAAATCACTGTAAATGCTCTCCAATTGGCATTAATTAACATCAAAGCGATTCCTTGCCAAGCCCCACAGGAGTCCACGGCTCTGTAGAAGATGTCTGCGTTGCGTTGCCGGCCGCCCCTTTCTGGGTTCACTTATGGGGGGCTACTAATCCAGGGCTGTGGTTGTGCAGGCCTGTCTACAGATTTGCCGTCTGCCCGGGATTAGGACCGCTCGCCTGCGAGCCTGAAACAGCCAGAACCCGGAGTCCGCTCCCGCCACTCTCCCTCACAGTAATGCCATGGCGCCTCCTCGCTTGGCAAGGCAAGTGTTCACCTATTGTTAGCCGGGTGCTCAAATGTGTGATCGTCCGTGGACTGGACTGCTGAAAATTCAGGCAGTCAGGTGCCCAGAGAAGAGTGAAAAAAGTGGGAAACAGGCAGCGTTGGTATTGGTATTGATCGATGGGGATAAGGTAGGGAAGCCCTGCTGAGCATCCCAGACCCTGGCCACCCATCATCTCAGGAGCATTAAGATCATCCGAGTTTGTTTGACAGTCGAGGTCCAGAAGACAGACCCCGTGCCGCCACAGATGGGGCAGTCTGGAGCCCAGGCACATGGGTCCCAGCCTTCCAGAGCAGGGTTCTGCCCGCCTGCGCATCCATGCATCCATCCATCCATCCATAAGGCAGGGCTGCAATGGCTCCTTATTCAGGTTCTTGGGGTTTCAGCCTTTGAACACCAAGGCCCTGCAGTTCTCTGACTCATCCGAAAGCCAGACTCTATGTGCGCGGTGGATCCAGAGTTCTGGCAGGAGAGCTCAGGCGGCGGCTAGATGGAGCGCCCCCTAAAGGACTCAGTATTTTATGACAACCGAGGTATGTTTACAACAAGCAATAACTCATGCATCTTAGTAATTTGAGAAGGCCTTTTTGGGCTTAGGTATTTTAGAAAATATAAAGGTTTGTTTTCACTGTGAGCCGGTTCATGTTTCCAAAAAAATTATTATTTGGTTTTAAAATATTTATAATCCATTGATATGGTTCACTGAAGATGCTGAACCCTGACAAATTAATAATTGTGAAGGGAGCAGATCATTTTTATATTAGAAATTTTTAAAAAATCCCACTACATATCCATTTATAAACCTTTGATTTCTTGGCAGATACAGTATATTTACATAAAATATGCATGGTAAAATAGATTCAGTGTCTTAAGGTGTGCAAAATGCTTTTTCTTACACTTTCACATTGGCTTGTATATATGAGATAGACATTTTAGATATGTTAAATAATAAAAATTCAGCTGAGAAATTTTAAAGATCTATTTGGCTGAATGAATTGGGTAGCATCCCATCTAACAAGTACAGGGAAGCTCTAAAGGGCTACAGAAAAGGAAAGTTTTTTAAAGGTAGAGAGGGACCAAAAAAATATATATATATTGTTGGCAAACAATTGATTATCTTAAGCAAGTTCACCCTCCCAAGGGGAATGGAAGAAGCCTGTCAGTAAATGTCTCATGCTGACCAGGAATTCCCATGTTGACTGGTTAAAGGTTACATTCCTGGGGGGTGGAAACTACATTTAGATGAGGAGTTAAGTCCTGGTTTACCAACTTGGGCCTAAAGGATGCCATTTTGGGTCTGGGCCTGTGACTTTCTTTCTGTTTTTTTTCTTAAGAGAGAGAGAGAGTGAACATGGTGGAGAGGGGCAGGTGGAGAGGAAGAGAGAGAGAAAGAATCTTGAGTAGGCGCTCCACCTAGCACGGAGTCAGATGCCAAGTTTGATCTCATGACCCTGAGATCATGATCTGAGCCAAAAACAAGAGTTGAACACTTGACTGACTGAGCCACCAGGGCCCCTGTGGTTTTCTTTTTTTAACAGATACACACACACTCAAAGATATACTCCTGTGTGTTTGTGTACGTGTGTGTATGTGTGTGTGTATGTAGTAAGATACATATTCCAGAATATCTATATATACACTGCTTACCCCAGTGTGTGTGTGTGTGTGTGTGTGTGTGTATACACACACACTAAGGTATATAGTACCTATAGAGATATATGTAGTGTGTATATATATATATGCACAAAGATATATACTCCATGTGATTAATGTACATGACACTTAGGTATATGCATATTTCTATATCACATATAGTATTTACAAAAAGTGTGATTTATACTGAGTATATGGCAACTACCATATATAATATTTTGGACATATAGTATCTATGCTAACATAATATATAATACTATTTAACTATATAGGACATATACTTATATATGCACAGGAAACTGTTCCTCCTCAAATAAGTAATTGGCACTTTCCCTGAACTGACTTATGTTTTAAAGTTTCAAGGGTTGTTCTAGATAGAAAGACTATGCCTATAGCCTGAATAATACATCTCTTTTTGAAGTTGACTTTGCATGTGCTTTTATTTGACTAAATTATGCACATTATAATGCATATTTTGCAATCAATTATTCACTGGTGCTTTAACTTACACAAGCTAAATTACTACCTATGTGAAAAAAGAATTGCTGTTTTGAACCTCTTCATTACTATCTAAGCCAGAAATTTTCATCATTTTCCTGTAAACCTGCAATCAACTAGAAGCCCATTCACTTTAGAGTTCTTGGCAACAATTCATCCTGCTCTCTGATTAAAGGCCACATTTCTAAGCAGAATCATGGACCTGGAACAAATTGCACTTGATCTTCACCAGAACCCTATGAAGTAGGTACTATTATCTCCATTCCACAGATGAGCAAACTGAGACAGGCAATATGTTAGAAGATCCAGGATTTAAACTCAGCTATTTCAGACACAAATCACATACACTGTTTGTAGAGATATGCTGCCCAATATAGAAAGAAGGAAAACGTGCTCACAGGCTTTACTGACATTCCTGCAGTGTAGTTGCCTGGGGCTTGGGGGGCAGGGATGAGTGTTTGGACCAGTGATACTACTCTTAAAGCTTCTTATAAAACAATTTTATTTCCAAAATAACTTTGCATGCTCCCTTTTCTATCTATGCAAATAGTACCTTCCCTTTTAATTCACTCAGAAACTCCAGTGTCATTTGCAAGCCTTCCCTCCCTCCCTGTATGTCATCACTTAGTGTCCCCCTTTAGAAACATCACACACATCTGTTTATCACCTCACACCTACAGTTCCACAGTGACCTCCTCAACTTTCTTGTTTAAAATTTTAAAAATACTTTATTATTACATTTGACACAGGACGTTATATTAATTTCAGGTATACAACATAGTGATTCAACAAATCTTTGCATTACTCTATGTTCACCACAGTAAGTGTAGTCACCATCTATCACTGTAAAAGTTATTACAGTGCTATTGACTATTTTCCCTATGTCGTACTTTTCACCTCAGTGACTTATTTATTTTATAATTGGAAGTTTGTACCTCTTAATCCCCTTCGTCTGTCTTGTTTGACCCACTCACCTCCTCTCAGGCAACCATCAGTTTGTATTTGTTTTTGTCTTTTAGATTCCACATGTAAGTGAAGTTACATGTTATTTATCTTTCTCTGACTTAATTCAGTTAACATTATGCCATCTGGGTTCACCCATGTTGTCACAAATACCAAAATCTCATTCTTTTTTTTTATGACTGAGTAATATTCTATTGTATAATATATACCACATATTCTTTATTCGTCTATCAATGGACACTTGGCTTGCTTCCTTATCTTGGCTATGGTAGCTAATTATGCAATAAAAAGAGAAGTGCATATATCTTTTCAAATTAATGTTTTTGTATTGTTTGGGGTCAATACCCAGTAATGTTTAGCACTGCTGAATCAGGTTATTTCTATTTTAGGTTTTTTGAGGAATCTCCATACTGTTTTCCATAGTGGTTGCACCACCTGACCTTCCCATCAACAGTGCGTGAAGGTTCCCTTTTCTCCGGATCCTCACCAATACTTGGTATGTCTTGTCTTTTTGATACCAGCCATTCTGACAGGAGTGAGGTGATATTTCATTGTGGTTTTGATTTGCATTTCCCTGATGATGAGTGATTTTGAACATCTTTTCATGGGTCGGTTAACCATTTGTATTTTGGGGGGAGGGAATATTTATTCAGTTCCTCTGCCTGTTTTTAAATCAGATTGTTTTCGGGGTGTTCAGTTTTATAAGTTTTTTTTTTAATGTATTTTGGATATTAACTCTTATCAGATATGTCACTTGCAAATATCTTCTCCCATTCAGTAGGTTGCCTTTTTTTGTTTTGTTGATGCCTTCCTTCACTGTACAAAAGCTTTTAACTTTGTTGTACTTCCCATAGTTTATTTTGGCTTTGTTTCCCTAACCTAAGAAGACATATCCAAAAATATGTTGTCAAGGCTAATGTCCAAGAGATTACTGTCTATGTTTTCTTGAAGGTGTTTCAGAGTTTCAGGTCTCACATTTAGATTGTTATCCATTTTGGGTTTATTTTTGTGTATTGTGTAAGAAAATAGTCCAGTTTCATTATTTCAATGTAGCGCTCCAGTTTTCCTACCACCATATAGTGTAGTGACTGCACTTCTCACATTGTATATTCCTGCCTCCTTTGTCACTGATGGACCATATAGATGTAGATTTATTTCTGAATTCTCTATCCTGTTCCACAGATCTGTGTGTCTATTTTTATGCCAGTACCATACCATTTTGATTACTGTGCTTTTGTAGCATATCTTGAAATCTAGGATTGTGATGCCTCCAGCTTTGTTCTTCCTTCTCAAGACTGGTCTGGCCATTCATGGTCTTTTGTGTTCCATACAAATTTTAAGAGTGTTCTAGTTCTGTGAAAAATGCTATTGATATTTTAATAGAGACTGCATTGACTCTGTAGATTGTTTTTTTTTTATTTTTATTTATTTATTTGACAGAGAGAGAGATCACAAGTAGGCAGAGAGAGAGAGGAGGAAGCAGGCTCCCTGCTGAGCAGAGAGCCCGATGCGGGGCTTGATCCCAGAACCCTGAGATCATGACCTGAGCCGAAGGCAGAGGCTTTAACCCACTGAGCCACCCAGGCGCCCTTGTAGATTGCTTTTGGTATGGACATTTTAACAATATAAATTCTTCCAATCCATGCATGGAATATGTTTCCATTGGTTTCTGTTGTCTTCAATTTCTTTCATCAGAGTCTTAACAGTTTTCAGAATATATGTTTTTCAACTCCTGGATTAAACTTATTCCTAAGTATTTTATTAATAATTTTTGTTCCAGCTCTGTGAAAAATGCTGGTAGAATTTTGATCGGGGTGGCATTGAAAGTACCCCTGATGAATATGGATGCTAAGATTCTCAACAAGATCCTAGCTAATATGATCAAACAGTACATTAAAAAGATTATCCACCATGACCAGGTGGGATTTATCCATGGGATGCAAGGGTGGTTCAACATTTGCAAATCAATCACTGTGAGAGAACAAATCAATGAGAGAAGAGAGAAGAACCACATGGTCCTCTCAATGGATGCAGAAAAAGCATTTGACAAGATACAGCATTGGTTCCTGATTAAAATGATTCAAAGTATAGGGCTAGAGGGAACATCCTTCAACTTCATAAAATCTATCTATGAAAAACCCATCCTCAATGGGGAAAAAGCTGACAACCTTCCCTTTGAGATCAGGAACACAACAAGGATGCCCACTCTGACCACTCTTGTTCAATATAGTACTAGAAGTCCTAGCAACAGTAATCAGACAACAAAAAGAAATAGAAAGTATTCAAATTGGCAAAGAAGTCAAACTCTCTCTCTTTGCAGGTTTTCACCATTGAGTATGATGTTAGCTGTGAGTTTGTCATATATGGCCTTTATTGTGTTGAAGTATTTTCCTTCCAAACTTACATTGTGGAGAGTTTCTATCACGAATGGATGTTGTACTTTGTCAAATGATTTTTTTTCTGCATCTATGGAGATGATCATATTGTTTTTATCCTCTCTCTTATTAATGTGATGTATCATGCTGATAGATTTGTGAATATTGAAACATCTTTGCATCCTTGGAATGAATCCCATTTGATCATGGTGAATAATCCTTTTAATATATTATTGAATTAGTTTTGCTAGTATTTTGTTGAAGGTGTTTGCATCTACATTCTTCAGGGCTATTGGCTGATAATCCTTTTTTTGCAGTTTGTCTGATATTGGTATCATGATAATGCTGTCCTCATAGAACAAACTGGGACATCTTCCTTCCTCTTCTATTTTTCAGAATAGTTTGAGAAGAATAGGTATTAGCTCTTCTTTAATTGTTTGGTAGAATTCACTAGTGAAGGCTTCAGGTTGTAGCCTTTTTTTTGTTGAGAGTTTTTAAATTATTGATTCAATTGTGTTACTAGTAATGAGTCTGCTCAAATTTTTAATTTCTTCCTGATTCAGTTTTGAAAATAATACTTCTAGAAATTGTTCCTTTTCTTATAGATTGTCTAGTTTACTGGCATATAGTTTTTTTGCAGCAGTCTCCTATATTACTTTGTATTTCTGTGGTGTCAGTTTGTTCTCTTTCGTTTCTTTTTTTTTTTTCCCTTCCCCCCAGCCCCGCCTTTCATTTCTGATATTGAGTCCCTTCTCCTTTTTCTTGGTGACTCTGGCTAACGGTTTATCAATTTTGTTGATCTTTTCAAAGAACCAGCTCTTGATTTCACTGATCTTTTCTATTGGTTATTTTTTTTTTCTTAGTCTCAATTTACTTCTGCTCTGATGTTCATTATTTCTTTCTGATTTGAGGCTTTGTTTTTTTCTTTTTCTACTTCTGTTAGTTGTAAGGTTGGATTGTTTGAGATTTTTCCTGTTTCTTGAGGTAGGTCTATATTGCTTTAAACTTTCCTCTTAAAACTGTGTTAGCTGCATCCCCAAGATTTGGGACCATTGTGCTCCCATTTTCATTTGTCTCTATGTATTGTTTTTACTTCCTCTTTGATTTTTTTTCATTAAGGTTGTTTAGTAGCATGTTGTTTAGCCTCCATGTGTTTGTGTTTTTCTATTTTTTTCTTATAATTGATTTCTAGTTTCATACCATTGTGGTAAAAAACTGTGTTTTTGAAATCATGATTTCAGTCTTCTTACATTTATTGAGACTTGCTTTGTGACCTAACATGTGATCTGTTCTGAAGAATGATCCATGTGCTGTTGAAAAGGATAGGTATTCTGCTGTTTTGGGATGTAATATTTTTATATATATATATTATTATATATAATAATATATATTATTTTTATTATATTATTATTTTATTATTTATTTTATTTATTATTTTGTTATTTATTATATCATTATATTTTATATTTTAATATATATTATAATTATATATATTAATATGTATATATACATATATATACACACACACATATATATATATATAATCTGTAGAGTCCATCTGGTTTAATGTATCATTCAAAGCCACAGTTTACTTGTTGATTTTCTGTCTGGATGATGTAAGTGGGATGTTAAAGTCCCCTGATGTTGTTTTGCTGTCAGTTTCTCGCTTTATTTCTGTTAATAGTTCCTTTGTATATTTAAGTATGCCTCTCTTGGATGCACAGATATTTAAAATTATTATATCATTTTGTTGAATTGATCTCTTTATCATGTAACATCTTTGTTTGTTTCTTATTACAGTCTTTGTTTCAAAGTCTATCTTGTCTGAGTATTGCTATCCCAGCTTCCCCCACCCCCACTTTTATTTACAAAGAATATCTTTTTCCTCCTGTTACTTTCAGTTTATAAGTCTCTTGTGGACAGCATTTAGATGGGTCTTTTTAAAATTTTTTAAGTACATCTGGTCATCCTATACCTTTTGATTCAAGCATTTAGTCCATTACATTTAAAGTAATTATTTAATGGTATACATTTTTTGCCATTTTTTTCATTGTTTTCTGATTGTTCTTTAGTTCTTGTCACCCATGGTTTGATAACTCTCTTTGTGTTATGCTTGAACTCCTTTCTCTTTATATTTTGTGTATCTATTGTAGGTTTTAGATTTTTGGCTATATGGTTCATATGTAACAGCCTAAGTATGTAGCAGTTTACCTTAAGTTGATGGTTACTTAAATTTGAGTACGTTCTAGAAGCACTAAATTTTTACTCCTCCCTCCACATTTTGTGTATATGATGTCATATTTACCTCTTTTTATTTTGTGTACTCTTGGCTCATTTCTGTAGATCTAATAGATTTTACTACTTTTGTGTTTTAACCACCATACTGGCTTTATAAGTGATTAATCTATATATTTACTATATATTTGCTCTTACCAGTAAAATATTTTTCTTTATGTATTTACTATATAAATAATATATAATTTATATATAAATATATATGTAAATAGTAATATAGTAAATCTATATATTTAATATATATTTGCTCTTACCAGTTAAATATTTTTCTTCAGGTTATGGTCTTCTCTTTTCAGTAAAAGAATTTCCCTTACCATTTCTTATAAGGCTGGTTTATTGGTGATAAACTCCTTTAATATCTGTTTGTCTGGGAAACTCTATTTCTCCTTCAAGTCTGAGTGATAACCTTGCCAGCTAAAGTATTCTTGGTTGTAATTTTTTAGTTTCTTTGTGGTGTTCTTGTTGTTGTTGTTTTGGTTTTTGGTTTTTTGGTTTTTGTTCCCCTTTCAGCACTTTTAATATATAATGCCTTCCCGTCTGGCCTGCAAAGTTTCTGCTGAAGAAATCAGCTAATAGCATTATAGAGTTCCCCTTGTATGTCATTGTTTTCTTTTCTCTTACAGCTTTTTAAATTCCTTCTTTATCTTTAGTTTTTGCCACTTTCATTAGTATGTGTCATGGTATGGACCTCCTTGGGTTCATCTTGTTTGGAGATTTCTGTGTTTCTGGCCATCGATGTCTGTCTCCTCCCCCAGATTAGGGAAATTTCAGCTCTTTATATTCAAACATGTTGTCTGCCCTCTTGTATCTCTTTTCTCTTTCTGACATGCCCCTGTGAGTATGTTGTTATGCTTGATATTGTCACTGACATCCTTTAGCCTATTCTCATTTTTTATCATTCTGTTTCCTTTTTGCTGTTCAGCTTGGTTGCTTACTATTACACTGTCTTCCAGATCACTGACCCATTCTTCTGCATCTTCTGACCTCCTGGTGCTCCCATCTAGTGTATTTTTCATTTCAGTTATTGTATCCTGACACTCTAATTGGTTCTTTTTAAATATATTTTACCTCTTTGTTGAAGTTCTCACTGTATTCAGGCACTCCTAAAGTTTGATGAGTATCTTTATGACCATTGTTTTAAACTCTTTTTATTTTATTTTATTTTATTTTATTTTATTTATTTGACAGACAGAGATCACAAGTAGGCAGAGAAGCAAGCGGGGGGCGGGGGGAGGCAGACCCCCTGCTGAGCAGGCTCCATCCCAGGGCTCTGGGATCATGACCTGAGCCGAAGGCAGAGGCTTTAACCCACTGAGCCACCCAAGGGCCTCTGTTTTTAAACTCTTTATTGAGCACATTGTTTACAACTGTTTTATCTCTTTTTCTGTGATTTTGTCTTTTCTTTTATTTGGGACCTGTTCCTCTGTCTTTTCTTTTTGTCTCACTCTCTGTATTTGTTACGATGTATTAAGTAGGTCAGCTACATTGCCTGCTCTTGAAAGTAGTGGTCTTGTGTAGTAGAAGTCCTGTCACACCCTGTAGTGCAATAATCCCTGGTCACCAGGGATATCCTCTGTGTGGGCTGTGTGTACCCTCCCACTATGGCTGATCCATGCTTGCTATTGGCATATAGGTGGGTGGGGCTGGTCCTCAGCTCAGCTGGCTGCAATGACTGTCTTTGCCCACTGTGAGCACACTGGGCAGGGTTTGCCTCCCTGTGCTGCAAGAGACCTTGTGCATCTGTCTTGGAACTTGTTGGTAGGTGGGGTCAGTGCTCAGCCTGGCTATCTGCATTTAGCCTCTGTGACAGCTGCAGGCTCACTGAAGGGCAGGGCTTGTTCCTTGTGCAGGCAGCTAAGACGCTTAGTTGCAGAAACTGTGGATGTGCTATTGTGGGGGGTTATCTGCCCCCTAAATAGAGGGTTGGAGTCACTTCGGAGGGTTGCCTCCAAATCCCCCCACTGGGGGTTGCCTGCCAGTGTGGCAAGGCAGGAAGGTGGGTGCCTGCTGCAGCAAGCAGACTAGGTGAGGCAGGTCTGCAGGGGAACAGTGGCTCCAATAAGCATATAGTGATCCAGGCTCTGGGGGGAGAAGGAAAATGGTGTCTGCCAGCATTTTTGTTCCTAGAGAAATCTCCTATAGATTCCTGCCACTCAGACACATGTCCTAAAATTAATCAGGAAATCTCTTTTACTCTTACCCCAGGAGCTTTTCAAATTGCTGTTCTGTGCTGTATCTGAGACTGAGTTATTTAGCAAGCTGGCCCTTAAAGGATAGTGACTTGGTTTTCTGTTGCCCTCCAGCTCTCCTGGAGTTAAGCACCACTGACTTTCAAAGCTAGGTATTATGGGCACTTGTGTTCCCAGTGCAGGTCCCCAAAACCACAGCTAGTGGGTGTGGAGTCTGATCCTCTTGCTTCACTCTGCCTGTGATGTCCCTCCCATTAGCGGTTCATTGTACTGGTGGTTTGGTTCCTGACCATGTCTCTGTGCCTCCTACCATTTTTGATGTATCCTTCTTTTAATGACTAGATGTGGAAGATCTGTTCTGCATCCTCAGGTCTTTTTTCACAGTGGCAATACATACTTTGGTGTATGCATGGGATGAGATGAACTTAGGAAACTTTTCCTACAAACTTTAAACTTACTTTCTTATAAAATATCACTGATAGTTTTTCACTATCTTGAGGATAAAATGAAGACTTCTCAGGTGTGTGAGACTCTAGGGCCAAGCTGTCTTTCCCTCGTCCTCCATACTCCCTTTTACTTTCCCATGACCATGGCAGTTAAGGGCAGCCACTGCTGAGGAAGTACTAGGGGCAAGTCTTGTGCTCCAACATTTCCCATACTCCTGATTAAATTTTCAATCAGCCCCATGGAGGGGACACGAGAGCTGGGCCTAGAACCAAGTCTTCTCCATGACTCCGAAGGCCTATTCTTCACAACTACACCATTCTATCTCTCTCAGGACATGTGGTTTCTCCCTGATTTCTCCTAGTACCCTACCAATCACCATCTCTGTGGTTTTGCTCTTGTTCAAGTTGTCATTTGAAATTCTTTCCCCCTTGCAACCTGTTAAAATCCCACCCATATTTCAAACCTGTATTATTCATTGTTATATTCACTAAAAAAAAACAAAAAACAACAAAAATTTAGGGTTTCTTTTTAAATTTAAAATGTTTTATTGTGAAACAAATCAATAAATATTTTACAGGTTAAAAAAGAACTACCAAAAAAGTATGTGTTACACCTGGTTAATTTTTTTGTTAAAACCTAACACGTTGATATATTTGCTCAAGATATTTTTATTAAAAAATAACAAATTTGGTTAAGGTCCCTCTAAATTTTTCTTTCCTGCCTATCCGAAAACATATCCTGAATTTGGTTTTTATTATTGCCAGGCATGTTTATATACACTCAATATGGAAGCATACTTAATGGAGAACATTGAATGAATTTTGCACATAATCATGCCATTCTACAAATTTTTCTTCACTAAACATTGAAACTTTGAAATAAGCTTTTCTATACTAATACATGTAACTCTGGTATACTCATTTTAATTTTTAATATTACATTTTACGCATACTTTCATGTTTACATTTTTCCTTTTTTTATTGTTATGTTGTAATCATTAGTTTTTGATGTAGTGTTCCAAGATTCATTGTTGACGTATAAGACCCAGTGCTCCGTGCAATACGTGCCCTCCTTAATACCCACCACCGGGCTCACCTAGCCCCCCACCACCCCTCTGAAATCCTCTAGTTTGTTTCTTGGAGGTAACAGTCTCTCATATTTCATCTCCCCCTCCGATTTCCTCCCCTTAACTTTTCCTTTCCTTCTCCTAATATCCTCCATGTTATTCCTTATGTTCCACAAGTGAAACCATATGATAATTGACTTTCTCTGCTTGACTTATTTCACTCAGTATAATCTCAAGTCCCATCCATGTTGATGCAAAAGTTGGGTATTCATCCTTTCTGATGGCTGAGTAACATTCCACTATATATATGGACCACATCTTCTCCATCCATTCGTCTGTTGAAGGACATCTCGGCTCTTTCCAGTTTGGCTATTGTGGGCATTGCTGCTATGAACATTGGGGTACATGTGGGCCTTTTTTTCACTACATCTGTATCTTTGGGGTAAATACCCAGTAGCACAATTGCCAGCTCACAAGGTAGCTCTATTTTTAATCTTTTGAGGAATCTCCACACTGTTTTCCAAAGTGTCTGCACCAACTTGCATTCCCACCAACAGTGTAAGAGGGTTCTCCTTTCTCCACATCCTTTCCAACACTTGTTGTTAAGGTGGTATCTCAATGTGGTTTTGATTTGAATTTCCCTGATGGCTAATGATGATGAACATTTTTTCATGTGTATGTTAGCCACTTCTATTTCTTCATTGGAGAAGTGTCTGTTCGTTTCTTCTGCCCATTTTTTGACTTACCTGTTTTTTGGGTATTGAGTTTGAAGAGTTCTTTATATATCTTGGATATCAGCCCTGTGTCTGTAGTGTCATTTGCAAATATTTTCTCCCATTCCATGGGTTGCCTCTTCGTTTTGTTGAGTGTTTGTTTTGCTGTGCAGAAACTTTTTATCTTGGCGAAGTCCCAAAAGTTCATTTTCACTTTTGTTTCCCTTGCCTTTGGGGATGTGTTTACTTTTTTTTGTTAATGCAAACTTAGATTGCTTCCAATATTTCATTTTTACAATGATGCTGCAATAAATATTCTTATACAGGTACCCATGTATATGTGCATAAATAGTTCTAATCTGCAATATAGTCACAGAGGAATCACTTCATTGAAGGGTATGCACTACTGTGAACTTCTAGTTCTTGTTAAATCCAAGTTGGTTATACATATTTATACTCCCACCAGTAAAGGATGAGCGTTCCACTCTTCATCTCCTGGGCAACACTTGGTATTTTGAACCTTTTAGTATTTGCCAATCTGTTGGAGTAACATAGTGTACCTTTTTTGTGTTGTTGTTCCCTGATAATTAATGAATTTGATCTGTTTTCTGTGTATTTATCAGCCATTGGTTTTTCCTCTTTCAGGAATTTTCAATCCCTTTTTCCAATTTTCTTTTGGTTGTGTATAAAAATGTCACTCCTTGTTATTACACACTCATTTCAACTACTAATTCTTGGCTACATATAAATACCTTCTCCAAGTTTGTGGTTTATCTTCCAATTTGTTTAGAGGTCTTGGCCACAAAAAAGATTTAAATTTTAATGCAAATTTATTTTTTCAATGTTCTGTTTATCAAAAAATTATTCTTGTATTTACCGTGTCCTTCTGCATTCCGTACTAAGGTTTGGCTTTTCATAATTAGGTCTTTCATCCACTTGGAAGTCATTTGTATAGGGGACAAGGTGAGATCTAATTTTATTTCCAGTTGATTTTCTTCTTTTTCAGGACCACTTGTCAAATAATCTATTCTCTTTCTACTACTTTTTATGCAACTTTTGTTATAATGTAAGTTTTCATATATGGTGGATCTGCCTCTGTGCTATATTTCTGATAAAATCATCTATTTATCTTGCATCAAAGTCACACTGTCTTACTGGCTAAATTAGGTTAGCAAGACTTGTCACGTTTGTCCAGACCTTTACATCTGTTCATTCAATGAAATTAATCCCTTTGTATATTTTTATTATAATTTTATTTAATGTTCCAATTTAATTTTCGGGACAATCACTTGAATTGTAATATTCTCTCCACCCATGAAAATGATTTATCTTTAAATTTAATGTCCTTTATTTCTATTTCAGTAGTGTTATTCTTTCTTCACAAAGACCCTGCAAATTTTTTGGTTATTTTATAAATAATATTTTTGAATTATTTCTTCCAATTTGCTTAAGAATCCAACTATCTTGGCCAATGGGCAATGTGTGAAATTAACACATTCCTCTTTTAGGTGAAAGCTCTTAAAAGAAAAAAGTGTAATTCACTTAAGTCACATGGCCATCCCCCATGTTTCCAGAAGGAAGAGAATCAAAATATTAATGATTACTTCATTTTAATATTAAATTATATTTAATGTAATTATT
Organism: Martes martes; assembly: GCF_963455335.1. Taxonomy (NCBI): domain Eukaryota; kingdom Metazoa; phylum Chordata; class Mammalia; order Carnivora; family Mustelidae; genus Martes; species Martes martes. Next base: position 72,259,926 of record NC_137898.1, on the reverse strand, counting down.
AAATATTAATGTATTATTTCATAATGAAGTTAGGAGTGTTTCTTTTATACTGCTGGGAAAAAGTATATAGTTTGACATTGCACCTTCAGGAAAACTTACCTGAAACCCATTCAAATCTCATGCATTTTGAAAGGAAGGTAGTTGGAAAATTTTAACAATTTATTCATTTGTGTTAATTACCAGAAGCCCAGTTTTCTTTTTTTTTTTCATTAAATCTATTTGATCTTATCATTTTCTGTGACATTGCCCATTACATCCAAATTTGCAGATTATTGCCCTAAATTATTCATGCCATTTCGAATGGTTTCTAGAAATATCTAATAGTCTTTCCTTTTATGATAAATCTTAACAGTTTTAACCATTTTACTGGTCTTTTAAAAAATAGCTTTTGGATTTGTTGATATGCTCTACTGTTTATGTCATTAATTCTTTAGATCTTTTTTAGCTTATTGATTTGAATGCTTAGCGTTTTAATCTTTGGTTTTTCTTTCATTAAAGATTTTATTGATTCTCTTGGAATGCTTTGCTGCAATTAATTTTGATGTGTAATATAGATAATAGTTTTTACATATGGTCTATGCAATCATATACATCTTGATAGTATTTTCATTATGACCTAAATTCTATCATGATTTCTTCTTTGGTCAATACATTATTTAGCAATACATATTTTTGAAAAAAAAAACTTTTATTAGGGGATAGTTTTTAATTGACCACTTTTTCTGTTTGATTTTTATTGTTTCATTAAAGTTTATTGTTTCATTAAGGTATCCTTGACATATACTACTATATTAATTTCTGGTGTACAACAGTAGTGATTCAGCAATTATGACCAGCATTTCATAATGTACATAAATACAGTTACCATCTGCTGACTTTTTTTTTATAATTACTAATGTAATTATAATGTCATAAAACATGGTCCATAAAATTCTGATTTTTGGTTTTCATTTTCATTTTGTACCCTAAAATATCAATATTCAGAAATGAACCATGTATAATTGAAAGGAATTTCTTACTTTAGAGTACAAAGTTAGTGTATACCCATTAGATCAAGCTATTGATTATGTTATCCAAATTTTCTTTAACCTTACCATTTTTTTGTTTGCTTTAATTTACTGTGAAGTATTATTCTTTAGTAGTTAAGAGTGCAGACTGGTTCCAAACCTGTGTTTACTGTTTAGAAGCTGAGACCTTGGGCAATTTATTTAACCCTTATATGCCTCAAGTTCCTTATATACAAAGTGAATTGAATAGTAACACCTAGCGTGAAGTTATTTAGTGATTGATACATATAATTATAAAAATAATTACAAAGTTTATGGTACTTTGTTATGGCATCCCTAGAAAAGGATTGCAAATTGATCTATTAAATGTCTCATTAATTCAGAACATATCTGATCCCCCTGTTTTAGTGCCTTTCATTTCTCACTGTTTGCTGACAGTTGTTTTTTTATTTTATCTGTTAGGTCCTTTTAATGCACTGGGACATAATTTATCTGTCTTAAGGAAGGGCACTTACCATCCTACCAATTACTCAGACAGGATCTCCAGAGGCTGTCCTTGTCAATGTGTCTAATCAATAACCAGAACCTGCATTACTTTCTCAGTTCTTAAATCCACCCACTTTGTTTTCTGCTCCCTAATCCAGAATGCTATCATTTCTGCACCAAAGTTGTATTTGTATCCATGTTTCACCTACCCATCCAAGAATTATTAAATAAATACTGTGGGACTAACACTTTTCAGGGGACACTGGATATAAAGGGGACAGAGATTGTGTCACTGCCCTGATAGCATTTATAACAGTGTGGGAAGTAGATAGCCATCGAACACCCTCACAGTGGGATGCAACGCTGTCTCAATAACAAGAGCACTGAAGGAGAAGTTTCGTAGCGTTGTGAGTGAGGCCCTTTGGAGAGTTTTTCCCTTTCTTCCCCTAGACTGGAAGTCAAAGAGATCATCGGTGAGAACTAAAAAGGGTGTTAAGAAGGAATGCTTGAGGGCCTCAAGGGTCCTGGGACTGAGCCCCACATCGGGCTCTCTGCTCAGCAGGGAGGCTGCTTCCCCATCTCTCTCTGCCTGCCTCTCTGCCTACTTGTGATCTCGCTCTGTCAAATAAATAAATAAAATCTTAAAAAAAAAAAAAAAGAATGCTTGAGTTTACGAGTCATTAACATTGGTGATGCAGTTCCAGTGTTTTTCTAGGTTTACATTATGTTCTATTATAAGCTTAGTTTTCTATATTTAAGAAAACACACACTCGACGGAGATATCTGAAATAGCTTTGGATACACTGCCTCACTTGAGGTGTGCCAAGGTGACAACAGGACTCTAGTCTCCCTGGTACAGTGGCCATAACAATACATGGTAATGCCTGTTTATATGTCAGTCTCTTCCAATAGGCTGGAATCCTCTGAAGACAGGGATGTGCCTAAACACCTGTGTTTCACACACCAAAACCATGCAGTGCAGCTGGTGGACCCTAAATAAAAGTGTCTGAAAGAATGCGCAGGCTGGAAAGAACAGATGTTTGGACTCCTTTTTCAGCAGCTCATTGCATGTGAATGTCCTGAGGATGATGAAGGGGGAGAAAAAAAAACAGCAAGAGCTTGGATGCCCCACCAAAGATATGCTTTTAAGTAGAGAGGTTGTTTTACCCTTCAGCATTGTTTAATTTCATTCATGAATGAACAAGAGAACTAGGAGCTTCAGACCTCACTTACTCCCACTCCAAAGTATACCTGGTTTTCCATTTGTTCAAATGATTCTTTAATGTGAAACCCTCCATGCAACTTCCAAAGAGTGCCAGTTATTTTCTGAACAGCAACGAGTCAATGAGCCAAATTAAGTGTCTTTTCTTATCATACTCTAATTAAAATTCTTCCCGGTAGGTAAAGTTTCTTAGCACAACATTAAAATATTACTCTATAATTCAAGGTCATGTTTGCACTGAACAAATTAGCTTAATTCAAGTGTCACATTGATTAGGATATTGAGTATATGCCCAAATGTTCCTAGTGCTTGGAATGTCCATGGAATGGCTGAGTAAACTTTGGATATTGGCATTTTAAAAAAAAACAACAAAACCTCTAAAGTCTTAAGTTATGGAGTGAACTCCAGAGCATGCCTCTCTTTCTCTCTCTCTCTCTATATATATATACACATATCCATCAGCAATTATTTGAAACATGAAGAAGGAAGCACTTCTTAACCAAAAATCGGAGAAAATTCCAGACATTCTAGAGAGTGAGGAGTTGTTTAGCATTTAAAGGGATTCTAAAATACTACAGGAATACAAACTGGTTCACAGACAGTAATTGGAAATACAATGGATAATCTTCATTAGACATACATTATTTGGGTATGTCTCCCTTATTTTGCAGTACTTTGTACTTAATACAGAGTGTTCAACTCCTTCAAGTCATAAGAAAATATATGCAAGTCCTAAACACTGGTGTTAGTTCAAGAATATTAATGTAATTTATAATTTTTAGGACAAGCAATCTTTGGGAAAAGAAAAGCCAGAAAATAAACGAGGGTTCATTTGGCTTCATCCTTTAGTGGCGTCACAAGATGTTGCCTCTGCTTCCTTGCCTAGCTCTGTCACTCCCTTCAGATCCCTCTAAGATAAACGTCTGCAAAAGAAAGAAAAATTCTTGTAAAAATCCAGACAGACTTCCCTCTGAGCATACAAGCTCTGCCAGTTATAGCCAGAGGTTTCTTTCTGCGTGTCATCCTTACTCGACAGAACGTGTCTGACTGATGCACTGTAGTCCTTTATAAGCAAACTGTAAGTACCAGATATTTGTGTAACTATGCAGGCCTATAAATCAATACAGCATTGTGAGTGTATTCCACTCAGGATGTAGTTTACTTTCTCAAAGTTGTCCATCAAGTCTCCAGAGAAAGACCCAGTAACTTACAGGTATACTCAGTCTTTGCCAGCTCTCAAAGAGAAATGTTTCAATTATTCAATGTCATGTTTTATTTCTTCCAGGCTGAAAGGCACCCTCAAAGCAGAAGAAAGTGGACTCACATGATGGTATACCAACTCCAAGAGTCTATAGGACAGCCTGGCCTCCCATTCCATGCAGTTTGCTTGGGCAGAATTGAACCAAGAAATGAAAGATCACCTGTACAGAAGAACACACATATTTTGGTAAAATTTTCAAAATGCTTGTGGGGAAATGCTTGGATATGGCTATTTTGACAAACTGTAGAATTAAACTTACTGAATCTTACTGAATTCTCTCCCAGGTATAAACTTCTCCAGTGTCAGTTGTCCTAAAGCTTACTTGACAAGAAAAGCAATCAAGACAAGAGGATTATGACCTCAAACAATAGTTTTCAAATACAGTTCCACAAGAAATCAGGAGAAAAAAAGTTTAAGTTTGTCCACTTTTAAAGTGGACTATAAAAAGAGAATTTTGTTTGGTTTATGTTTTGCATGTATTGGAAAGAGGAAGAAAAAGCATTCAATCAGGGAAATAGAGGCTAGCCTATGATCTTTCTGAGTCCACTAGGGTGACCTCTGCATATGTTAGCATACAGCCTTAGGTTTCTTGTCTTTGTGGACTTCTGAAACTACAGAGCCTCATCCATGGGTGGTCTGATACTTCATCACTGAGTTCCTGGTGAGTCTACAAGGTAGGATCCACCTTGGCCCTGGGGTACAAATGACCAGCCATCCCAAATACTAGATGTAGATCTGTATGGCTTGCTCTGTAAAACATTCATAAGAAAGTAACATTCTTCTGGAGTACTGAGTGGGGATTTATAACAGTATCCATCTCTTAAGAATAAGAGAAGAAGGAATCTTGATTTAATGCCCCAAATAAAAAAAGCTTAGAAGTATACATTTCAGCATTGTCACAGACTTGAATTTGGTAAGGAGAACTAATGTAAGAGAAAAATTCAACACCATGATGAGCAAGCAACACTGAAATTAATCCAAAGAAATGTACAAAACAAAAGCGTGCATCATACATAATGCAATGTTTTGCTAGAAGAATTATTTTATGACATTCATGAAATGGAAACAAAGTAATAAAAAATGTTTCCTCAAAATATTTTAAGGCTGCCTCAAATTTTGGTTTTAAATCTGTATTTAGCTCAATTTACTGATATCTACAAAGCAGTGTGGCTCAATTTGCGGTATCTTAAACCTTTATACTTTGGGCAACTCCTAATATGGATAAGCACTGATTTGGGCCCTTTAGGTATATGACATATTGAATAATAATACAAATAAATAATAATAGCCAACACTTACTGAGAACTGATCATGTGCTAACACAGTTTTAAGCACCTGACCCTCACAACAGTTCTAGGAAATGGGGACTCTTATCATTTGTGAAAGAGATTCCAAAGTCAACTAAGTATTGCCAAGAAAATCTTTTTTTTTTTTTTAAAGATTTTATTCATCTACTTGACAGACAGAGATCACAAGTAGGCAGAGAGGGAGGCAGAGAGACAGAGGGGGAAGCAGGCTTCCTGCTGAGCAGAGAGCCCGATGTGGGGCTCGATCCCAGGACCCTGGGATCATGACCTGAGCCGAAGGCAGAGGCTTTAACCCACTGAGCCACCCAGGAGCCCCCAAGAGAATCTTTCAAAATAGGGCCAGGAAGACATTGAGGAGGCAGGGTCTATGCACATTTCCTGTTTCAATTTTTAGAACACCAAGAACTCTTACCTCCACTTTTGTCAGTTGCACCTGGACCACTTCCTCCAACACATCTTTCTCCTTTGGACTGGAATAGAGATAATGTACTAACTACTAGCTAAACAGCTACTACTGTATTAGATAGTTAACCTCTGGCAGCACTAACCATAATTCTTTCAAAACAAGTTATGTAACTTTGTGAGTTTTGCCTTTATAAACCTGTACTCCCTGTTTCCAAGTCAGAGCACACTTTTGATTTCAGCTGACTTTGTAACTCTGTGTCTTCTGGGTTGCAATTCCTAAGACCTTAAAGAAATCATGATTGCTTTACAGCCTCACGTTGTTCTCGATCAACACAACCTGGCCTAGTCCGAAGGACCCAAAGTGCCTGACCTCCATCTGCAGCACAGCTGTGATTTGGGTAAGATACTTGCAAGAGCCCATCATGCCCTGTCATCCCCTCTGTGGCTTTGGGTCTGGTGGTAAGTCCTCTGGATTCCAAATATGACTTGCTTGAATGTGGGTGCCCTGTTGTCAGCTTCAGTCCCCACTCATTTCTGAGAATTCTGACAGAATTCACTCATTCTGAATGGAGTCCTTGAGTAGTACCCCATTATGGGAAATAATAATTCTCAGTGGACTTCTGATAATCAGCCTCCTGCTGAAGCTCCTATAGGATTTCTCTTTAGGAATATGTTCCTTCTTGCTAAAAAAATTTTGCTCCATTGGACCCATAGTATCTGGGATGATTTAAAACTTCATTGACCAAAATGGGACACTTTTCATATCACAAATTTAGTTTTTACCTGCATGCATGATTGGAAACCAAACAAAATTATTAGAAAGCTTATTTTCATTGGTATCTGCTTCCAAAAGAATGACTAAAAACCTGGTTTCCCTTCAGGCAGTTAACCCCAAACTTAAGGAAGGTAATCTGGACCTTTCCAAGGGGTTCTCAGACTTAGAAAAATCTTCCTTCCCTAACACCACCTTCTCCACTTGTGCAACCTAGTTTAGCTGAACTCCCCAGTCAATATAAACAATGTAGTGGTTTCTCTGGATCCTCCAGTCATCCAGGTTCCTTTTAAAGTTAGATATCATGAAGGATGCTGAAGGGACTTCAACAGTCACCTGTGCCCCTTGGACTAAGGCAGAACTAAAAGCACTTACTAAGGACTTCCCAGTGCCCTTGAAGACTCTGTAGGATTTGCTAAGGAATTTATTTATTTGGACCAATTAACCTGGTTATTCTGACCTTTATCAATTTATCCACATGCTTGGAAATGAGGGTCATGCGAGGGAGTGGATAGAAAAAAAAGGACAAAGCCTTTTGATGATTTTCCTAAGCAAAAAGCTACAGATAAAGCAGAGCTTTTACACTAGCTAAAATTTATATAAAAGTATCCCTGAGATTTTTTTTTCAAAGATATAGATTGGAGAAAATTTAACTATATATTCAATGGCCAAATTACTTTTTTTATTATTATTGTTATGATAGACTGGGGTGAAAAACAATACTCTGGTACTGACAAAATTGAACATGAAACTTGTTATTTAACTCTAGCTTCAAGATGACAAAAACAGCTTAAACAGGGGCACCTGGGTAGCTCAGTGAGTTAAGCCTCTGCCTTCAGCTCAGGTCATGATCTTGGGGTCCTGGGATCAAGCCCCGCATCAGGCTCTCTGCTTAGCAGGGAGCCTGCTTCCCCCTCTCTCTCTGCCTGCCTCTCTGCCGACTTGTGATCTCTGTCTGTCAAATAAATAAATAAAATCTTAAAAAAAAAAAAAAGGGTTCAAGCCCCAATTTAAAAAAAAAAAATAGCTTAAACAGCCTAAGAAAGCGTTCCTCTCTAAGAACACAAAGAACTGGGGAAACCATGTTCATATCCGAAAAGGGCAATTCCAAGGACAAAACAGGTATCTTCCATCACTTCTATCCGACACCTTACAGAAAAAAGATCTTATTGGGAGTGAGGTGACTTGAGCTCTTAAAGACACAGGAGCAACACTGTCAGTTTTAAACCCCACTAGAGTCTCTTTCCCCCTTCAGAGTACAGAAACACTGTAAGTGGTGGATATTAGAATACCCCATGTCAGTTTTGGATTCTTATGTATCACTTCCTTACAAGGTGCTCATGAATTCCTTCTGGTCCCTACAACCCTTATTCACCTGTTGGGCCATGATTTTCTTGAGATTTATGAGGCATTCATCATCAGGGAGATGCAAATCAAAACCACAATGAGATATCACCTCCTAGCTGTCAGAGTGGCTAAATCAACAACACAAGAAACAGTGTTGGCAAGGATGTGGAGGGAAAGGAACCGCTGTGCACTGTTGGTGGGAATGCAAACTGGTGCAGCCACTGTGGAAAACAGTATGGATTTTCCTCAAAAATTAGTAATAAAACTACCCTATGACCCAGGTATTCCACTACAGGGTATTTACCCAAAGAAAACAAAAACACTAATGCAAAAAGATGTTTTCCAGTATTATTTACAATAACCAAGATAGGGAAGCAGCCCAAGTACCCAACCATAGACAAATGGATAAACAAGTAATACATATACACACAATAGAATACTAGCCCTTAAAACAAAATGAGATCTTTCCATTTGCAATGACATGGATGGACCCAGAGGATATAATGCAAAGTGAAATAATTCAGAGAAAGGCAAATACCATATGATTTCACTCACATGTGGAATTCAAATGAACAAATAAAAAACAAGACTGACATAGAAACAGACTATCACATACATAGAAGAAAATGATGGTTCCCAGAGGGGAAGTGAATGGGGGGATGAATGAAATCAAGGAGATGAAGAGTACATTTATCTTACTAAACACTGAGAAATCTATAAATTATTGAATCATACTGTACACCTGAAATATAACACCGCTAATTATACCTCAGTAAAAAATAACATTTTCTTAGTTTATAAGTCTGTTCTTGATAAGAAATTATAAACAAGGTTACTGTTACTATAATACTGTTAATATAATCTGTCTGGTTAACAAAAATTCAGTGTCTTTGTAAAAACCACATCTTTGATTACTTAAAAATAAAAAAGAGTCTTCTCTATTCAAAAAGAGCCAAGGCTTTTGCAGCTATAGCTGTCCTTGAAATCTTTTTGCCATTTTAGTGAGGTAGACACTTAAGTCACCACGTGTCACAAAACTTGCAATTTTTTGACAAACTCTTCAAAATTAAATTGCAAAGGAAGTCTTTTTTGCCCTGCAAGAATGCTCAACCCCCTTTATGTTATATTTGCATAGGCATATGTTAAGTATTCCAGAGATTCTATGAAATTCCTAAAATTCTGACCTAAGTTTAATGACAGTCTTTTCTCCTTGTAGCAGTATGTCCAATGCTCCTAATTACTTTGATCCACAGCCAATAAAAAGGGACACACTTCAATTTTGCAGAAGCCTCTTCAAATCCATAGAGACTAATCATACTTTGGTAGCATGCTGTAGAAGTAGGAAGACCGTGAACATCAGCACCTTTAACCTGGAGACACGGTGCTCTAGAAGACACCTGCACGGAGATTCTCTGCAGCCTCACTGGAAGGGACCGAACCAGGTACTGCCAACCAATCTGTGCACCATTCAGTTAAAAGACACTGATTCGTGGTTTCAGGTCTGTTATTTTTGAAAAAAGCTCCAACATCCAAGCTGGACTACTAAATCACCTGGAGACCTCAAACTGACTGTACTCTGGAGGAAGCAGCAGACGTCATCTGAGTAGATTGCTTTCCTAAGAGTCAGAACCAGGTCAGTACGATACCACTCGCATATTTGCCCAAAATATGATGAAAACTTTTAAGCTGAGATCTTCATTCTACTGTTAATCTGGGTAGGAATTCTTATGATTTTTGCTGTTTGACTCTCAGTAGCACTTCTTCACCTGTGGTAACCAAATCTCAAAAGTTTCTGCATATCTGTTGGTCCCTCCTTTCCTTTATATTCATCAAGGTGTATATATATATATATATATATATATATGTATGTGTGTTTATATATGTGTATGCACACATATTCCAAGAGGAATACTAACATACTAATACCTCACAAGTAGAACTAGAAGCCACTAAGTTACTCAAACTAGTTGGATTCTTAAAGGGACATATGAGCTGCTAACCTTAAAAGCATTGGTTATCTTAGCAGCAAAAATGGGTTTATTCAAGAATAACAAAAGAATCGCAATTTGGGACAAGCAAGCTAAGGCAAAATCATAGAGCAAATTAAGTTCCACAAACTCAGCAGAGAAATGTTATTTTATGGAGAAGGAGGATGTGGGGAGGGGTTGTTTTGAATAAAAGTCCTTTGGAGAAAAGCAAGGGTACAGGGTGATGACAGTTTTTCATTGGTTGAGTTGTAGGGGTAGTTGATTTCTCATAGGAGATGCACTGTACATTGTTCTCCGTTGGGGCCTGAAATTGATAATTCTTTCCTGTTGTGCATTCTTCTATTGGGGGCCTGCAGTTGATAATTCCTCCTCTAACTGGCATTGAGTGGCATGGTTCCCACTTCTAGTCTCTCAAGTCCACTTTAGTGAGGGTCTCCCTTTTTGATCAACATCTTTCCTCCCAAGCATCGCTGATCAAGAGTCAGGTTTTCTATATTTACTGGTTTTAGCCCTAGATGCCAGGAAAGACCTTCTTGGTTGTCATGTCCTATGTCAGAGGGAAAGTACATAACAGTTGAAAACCACTTAAGTACACATTTGGGTAATGAGAAAGCTCAAGAAGGAAAATTCTCAGGCACTTCCCATCTAATGTCCGTATCTTCTCAAGGGCATCAGTGTTGGAGACCATCACCTTACTCAAAACATCATTTTTACAAAACAGGATAACTAACAACAATATCAAATTGTATGATGGTTCTAAATCAGGATCCTAGTCTGAAAGTAGCCAACAGAATGATGCTAACAAGGGGAGAAAAATTCTCCTGCCATGGGTAAACCCAGAGTCATATATGTCTTCTAGAAGTCCCCAAAGTGGCCAGGAACCCATAGTGGATACTTCAAGAGCACACTGAAAGAATTAACTGAGTACATTTGGAAAAATACAGTGCAGGCATAAACATGAACCAATAGTTAATGAAGCTTTAGCAAAATCAGCAAAACTTCAAAAATGTATTAAAACAGTATTATCTCAGTATTATCTCAAAAGAACTGTTTGAAAACAAATGTTATCCAATAATACAGTTGGTAAGGTTGCAAATTCAGAGACTATAAATTTGTATTAGGAATCCAGAGTCAGTAAGACTTTTGTGAATTTTGAACTAACTCTTTAGAAAAGGGAAGTGAAGGAATAATTTGTCCTGGGATCATGAGGAGGCTATTTCCAAAAGGCTATAATCCAAAGAGGTTTTCTGCTTTTGCAAGGGTTTGGGAAATGCACAAAAAGCAGGTCCCTTCCATGAAAGAGACAGTAGAAGCAGACAGGAGGAAAAGGTATACAGGCCTGGTCTGGGCATCTTGAGAAAGCGGTTCACCAGACGTCATCTGCTTCAATTCCAGGACATCTTTACTTTCAGGTCACCAGCTGATGTGCAGGCCCAGTCAAGGTTTGGTGCTTTCTTTAAACGTGTCACATGAATCCAAGAGTGTATTCCTTGGAGTTGGATGGCACAAGGACTAATTAGCAGTTTCTTGAAAGAACCTTTCTATGAAGTTTGAAAAGACTCTTTCTGGAGGTGTCTTGCTACAAATGGAATCTCCAGGTTGCATGGTGGGTTGCTTACAGTGGTTATCTCCCAGGAGTGTAAAAATTGCTTAACCAAAGAATGGTTATTTTTAATAGAAGTAATTAGGTGTTTACAATATTGAAGTATATCTCCTTCTATCAGCTGTGGGTCAGAGGAGGTAGGAGCCAAGTTCATTGGATGCGCTATGACCATGTCAAAAGATGAGTTTGAGTTTCAGAGGAGGTAGAGCTGAGATTTAGAGGGAGCAAGAGAAGTGTTTTTTGGCCAAGATACTTGGAGGGTGGCTACAAATTTTGCTTTTTTTTTTTAATTTCTTTTCAGTGTAACAGCATTCATTGTTTTTGCACCACACCCAGTGCTCCATGCAATACGTGCCCTCCCCAATATCCACCACCTGGTTCCCCCAACCTCCCAACCCCCACCCCTTCAAAACCCTCAGGTTGTTTTTCAGTGTCCATAGTCTCTCATGGTTCTCCTCCCCTTCCAATTTCCCTCAACTCCCTTTTCCTCTCCATTTCCCCATGTCCTCTGTGTTATTTCTTATGCTCCACAAATAAGTGAAACCATATGATAATTGGCTCTCTCTGCTTGACTTATTTCACTCAGCATAATCTCTTCCAGTCCCATCCATGTTGCTACAAAAGTTGGGTAATCATCCTTTCTGATGGAGACATAATACTCCATAGGGTATATGGACCACATCTTCCTTACCCATTCATCCGTTGAAGGGCATCTTGGTTCTTTCCACAGTTTGGCAACCGTGGCCATTGCTGCTATAAACATTGGGGTACAGATGGCCCTTCTTTTCACTACATCTGTATCTTTGGGGTAAATACCCAGTAGTGCAATTGCAGGGTCATAGGGAAGCTCTATTTTTAATTTCCTGAGCAATCTCCACACTGTTCTCCAAAGTGCCTGCACCAGTTTGCATTCCCACCAACAGTGTAAGAGGGTTCCCCTTTCTCCACATCCTCTCCAACACATGTTGTTTCCTGTCTTGCTAATTTTGGCCATTCTAACTGCTGTAAGGTGGTATCTCAATGTGGTTTTAATTTGAATCTCCCTAATGGCTAGTGATGATGAACATTTTTTCATGTGTCTGATAGCCATTTGTATGTCTTCATTGGAGAAGTGTCTGTTCATATCTTCTGCCCATTTTTTGATATGATTATCAGTTTTGTGTGTGTTGAGTTTGAGAAGTTCTTTATAGATCCTGGATATCAACCTTTTGTCTGTACTGTCATTTGCAAACATCTTCTCCCATTCCGTGGGTTGCCTCTTTGTTTTGTTGACTGTTTCCTTTGCTGTGCAGAAGCTTTTGATCTTGATGAAGTCCCAAAAGTTCATTTTCACTTTTGTTTCCTTTGCCTTTGGAGACATATCTTGAAAGAAGTTGCTGTGGCTGATATCGAAGTCTTCACAGTGCCCTTAGTGTGTTCAACTAAGCCTGAGGATTGAGGGTGATCTGCACAAGAAAAAGTGTAGTAAGACCTGCCAAAGCATCCAACCAGTGCAATGATTTCCCTTATCACTCTGAAGTTCAAGAGGAATTCTCCAAGTAAAGAGGATTTTTTTTTTCTAACTGAATCTGTAGCTATAGAAGAAGCAGTGACCTAAGTACAAGGGAAAGCTTCAGTCTAGTGAGAAAGCATGCAAACCATGACTAAGACATTCTGAAATCTATCGTTCTGAACAGGTTTCTCTGGACTGTATTTTGGACAGGTGGGACAAATAAGGTGGGCTCCGGTAGTGGCTTTATTAATATTTCCCCACCAATAGTGGTTTAGGAGTGCTATTGTTGTGTGAGTAGTCCAATGGTTTAATGCGTGTACACTAGTAAGTAGTGAGAATTTTAGGATTTCTGATAGGACTAGATTGTTATTTGGTAAAAATTAGACTTTTCACTAAATAGCAACTGTTAGGTATCTCTTGTCAATTTTTCCAGATTATTATTTGGAAGAACCCCTCTTTGGATCCTGACAGAGACTTGGCTATGGGCTTCCTTGAGAGCAACATTTCAGGCAGAAATGTCAGCGAGGTGGTTTCCTTCAGGAATCTAATGAAGAGTCTGGAAGGCCCAGTGCCTTAATAATAGCCGGAGCCACCTGTAAAAGTATGGCATCTGATACATTTTGGACATAGGAGCCCTTTTTAATTTATAGCCATTAGAGGTAAAACAACAAAAATTTCATTGTTTCCATAATATTCAAAAGTCACAAGCACCCGAAAGACATACCGGCTATCAGTAGAAATGTTTGTCGTTTTGCCCTTATCCTGAATACAAGGATAGTCAAAGGGAATCCCATGATTATTTCTGCAGTGGCCTTAACTAAAAGGCAGAGTTAGAAATGGCTGAGGTAGGGCACCTGGGTGGCTCAGTGGGTTAAGTCTCTGCCTTCAGCTCAGGTCATGATCCCAGGGTCTTGGGGTGGAGCCCTGCATGGGCTCTCTGCTCAGCAGGGAGCCTGCTTCCCACTCCCCCTCTGCCTACTTGTGATCTCGCTCTCTCTCTGTCAAATTAAAAAAAGAAAGAAAGAAAGAAAGAAAGAAAGAAAGAAAGAAAGAAAGAAAGAAAGAAAGAAAGAAAGAAAGAAATGGCTGAGGCAAAGGGGTAAGGCCTGTACTCGAGGGTCAAACTGCTGAAGGAGGAGAGGGAGGTGTTGCTCAAAACATTCTTAGGTCTGGGATTCCGTTTCTCAAAGACTGTTCTTTAGAGCAAAAGGAAAAATTACTAATCAGCACAGTATTAACAGGAACAGTCTGTTCTGAAGGGAATCCAACCAAAGGCCAGCAAAGGAGTGGAACTGAAAGCCCGCACAGATACAATAGGAATAGTCTGGGTCCAAAGACAAATCCACTGAAGGCCAAATTAGTACTCTGAGAAAGGACAAGGCCTTAAAACACATCTTATAGAAAACCTGGAGCGCTGAAGCACAAAAAGCAGAGTTCAAAATCCAGGAGAAAATTTACCTTCAAATTCCAGGGTCAACAAAAAATCAGTGAACCCAGTTAGCTCTGTGGGTACAAGCTCCTGTTTGCTCACCAGCCTCACAGTTGCTGGGGGATGCGTCTCGATCCTCTTTCTGATCATTACATAATGTTAACCTTAAAAATAAAAGTTATTTTACCAGCTCTCCCCCAAAAATTTATTAGGGAGTAAGAAAATTTCAATTCAGGACAAGCAGGTATAGAAAATCCACAGGTGAGGTCAATAATGGGGAAGAACATTATTTTATGGAGAAAGAGGAGGAAGTTGGGAGGGGTTGTTTTGAATGAAAGTCCGTGGAGAAAAAAGCAAGAGTTCAGGGTGATGATGGCTTTTCATTGGTTGAGTTCCCAGGATTCCCAGTTCTGACATTCCCAGTCTACTTTAGTGAGGTTTACATTTATTAATTTTCACAAATCTTCCCCCAGGATGGTTCAGCCCTAGGTTTACTTGTGTTTTCAACTGGCTTACTTCCTGACTTAGAGTTCTCTTGGATTGAGGTTTTTTTTTAAGATTATTTATTTATTTGACAGAGAGAGAAATCACAAGTAGGCAGAAGTAGGCAGGCAGATAGAGAGGGAGAAGCAGGCTGATGTGGGGCTTGATCCCAGGACCCTAGGATCATAACCGGAGCCGAAGGCAGAGGCTTAACCCACTGAGCCACCCAGGTGCCCCTGGATTGAGGTCTTCAAATTACATTGTTGATTATTTTAATTTGTGCCTTATTTGCTATTTTCAAATCGTGTGTGCTATGAATTTCTGGTTACTGTTGTACCACTACTTAAAACGTCAAACTCAAAGCCATTCATCAGATGTACGCTTTGACTAAAGGAAATGAGAACCTACTTGATATCTACACCTGACATCCTCAAACCTCTTTGTTTGAATGTGGCCAAAGACTTTCACCTAGCATGCTTGTTGAACATAACAAGTACCAGTGAACTATAAAACTCTGTCCTCCGCAGGACATGATGGACCCAAAGCAGGCTGCCAACTACTCTAGCAGTGAAATGGGCCTACACAGTCATAAAAATTGATCATCAGTGCTTTTCTGGTATTAAGACCCAAAGGAGGAGATCTAAAAGAAGATTCCAAAGTGAAGCAAGCATTGCTAAGAGAATCATTCAGAATAGGGCAGGGAGGACGTTCAGGAAGCAGAATACCAAGAACTCTTGTCAACTGCACCTTGCCAGTTGTACCAGGACCACCTGCCTCCTGGAACACAGATAATGTAACAACTGCTAGCTAAATAGCCAATCATGCATTAGATAGTCAGCACCAATCAGAATTCTTTCAAAACAAGTTATGTAACCTTGTAGATTTTGCCTTTATAAACCTCTACTCCCTGACTGCAATTCAGAGCGCAAGCACAATTTTGATGTCTGTAGTCTGTGTGCCTCACAGTTTATAATCCCTACAACCCCAATAAATGAAGAATAAAATAGAAAAAAGAACAGCTATTAGGAAATGCCAATTCTTTTTTGTTGTTGACATAGGAAAGCTGGCACGGGAGTGGAGACCGATGTGCAGAAGAAGCACAATGAAGAAAGAAGTCAAAACACCCAGCAAAACTGAGGGAGGCTCAGGATTTGGAGAGACCAAGTACCAGTGAAGACTTGTGGTAAGACATGAGCCTGAAAATCAGATACCCAGGGCCCCTTCCCACCCACAAGAATAAGTCTTGATAGCCATTCAGAAGAACACTGGAGAGTCTAAAGAACCTGGGTGCTTCACTTGGGCACACTAGAAAAAGCTGAGATAGAGTACTTGACAGAAGCAGGCCATTGACTCCCTGTCATGTCTTGATCCCAGAGGGTGTACAGCCAGACTGTATTCTCTAGGACAAGATTTCTGGAGGCTGACACTTGGGGGCCTCCAACTGCGAAGGCTGGCTCCTATCCAGCCACTACATTGTAAAGCCCACTTTCCCACACATCTTCCCATGGCTTTGAGGGCCTCCCTCTTCAATAGGAACATTTGATATTACCAGTTATGAACATAAAATTTTTTAATTGAATATGAAAAATTATTTTTCTCTGACAGACACTACATCACAAAACAAGTTGAAAATATATTTTAAAAAAGCCAAAGACCAAAAGTTAGCCCCTGGAAATAATATCAGAAATAGAAATAAAAGTCTTAGAAGATAAACTACTATACAAAAGAGAAAAAAGAAAGTGAATTAAGAAAGTTGATCCAAGATGTTCAGTATTCTGTCAACAGGAGTTCCAGAAAGCAAGGAAAAGTAGAGGAAATTACAAAACAAAACCCACAATTTTCTGCCTTGTCTGCAGCAGAAAGAGCCTCACAAGCACCAGACACATAGAGAAGTGGTGTCCGTAAATGTCACATCACCATGAAAGCTCAGAGCACCAGAAGGAAGAAGAAGATCCTAAAAAGAGCAAGGAAAAACAATTCACATACATACAAGTAAAAAAGCAAAATCGGAATGGGTATTTAAGATTGTTGAGCAACATCTTCAAAATTCTGAGGAAAATGTTTTCCCACTAGAATTCTCTATCCAGCCAACCCATCAGCCCAATAAGTAAGTTCTGAAAAAATTTACCACCCAAGCAGCTTTCTTTTCTCAGGAAGCTATGAAAGACTTGTTCCACCCAAATTCGGAGAAAAAATCTAGAAGAATCCAAGAGAGATCCAAGTAACAAGAGCTAGAGTACTTGACAGAAGCAGGCCATTGACTCCCAGAGAATCCAAGAAACAAGAGCTCTAATGCAAGGTTTTGGTGTGAGGAGGGAAGTAGGTGCCAGGCTTAAAGTGCTAGTTTGTACTGGATCAGGAGAAAACAGACTTGCAGGAGTGGAGAGTGTCTCCAGGGAAATAAAGAAACTGATTATTTTGTTAAAGCATTTGGAAAATTTGTGAACAGGCACCCTATAAACCTGTTGGGAAAATTACCAGTAGGTATATAGAAAATTAGTTTAAAAAAAATTAAAAGATAGTACCACAAATGTACTATTGGGCTCAGGGATAAACAATATTTATACAGTCATAATAAACATTGACAACTGATTTAATCCCAAACTGAAACATGGGTTTTTTATTTTAAAAGGCTAGGAAGGGTGGACATAGGATTGGGAGTCTAAATTTCAACCACAACAGGAAGACAATAGATAATGTCTTAATTTTATAAATACAAATCATATGCAAAAGCACATTATTTAAAAATACAGTCATGAATGTGGAAAGAATTTCAGAGCATCTGCCTCTGGGTATAGAAATAGGAAGTATAAAGGAGAAGCAAAAGAATGTGTTATAATCATGTATTATTTTTTCTAATTTTGTATTATGAATTCAACCATATATGTAAGTATGAAAAATTCATATATCAAATTCACATATTTATGGAGAGTTTTTTTAAATTTACTTTAAATTTGGTCCCATTCCTCTCTCCTTCCCAGGAAAATACCCCTTGCATGTTTTTACTACCATATTTATATGGCTTTACCTCTAATGACGAATGTCGCACTGTTTCTGGGCTTTCCTAGTCTTTAGAAATAGCATCATACTGTGCACGCTATTTTGCAACTTACTTTTTCATTGTGTACTATGTTCCCGAAGGTTAACCATGCTAAGGCATACTTTTAGATCGTTTTAACTGCTGCATATATTCAACCGATAGAAGATCACACAATTTACATGTTTGTCCTCCTGTGGATGGACATTTGAATTGTTTCCAGCATTGCTTTCAGTAAAGCAATGACCATTCTTGTATGTGTCCTCTGAAAAAATGAGGTGGAATAGCACATCACAGGGTCTGAATATTTTAAATTTTACTAAATAGAACCAAATGAGCTCTTAACAGACCTTTTGTAATGGTCATTATCATAATTGATTTCAATCTTTTTGGAGAAGGAGGATTCTTTTCAAAACACACACACACACACACACACACAAATCATTACCCTTTCTTCGTGATAGGGCTATAGTATGTATTTGCTAAGCCATCATAGAATATAAAATTATTAGGAATTTAATATCACTTTTTTATTATGTTCAGTATAGCACATCATTAGTTTCTGATGTAGTGTTCAATGATTCATTAGTTATATATAAAACCCAGTGCTCATCATTCCTTAATACCCATCACCCTGTTCCTCCCCCTCTCCCCTCTGAAACCCTCAGTTTGTTTCCTGGGGTCCATAGTCTCTCATGTTTTGGCTCCCTCTTTGATTTCTTCCCATTCAGTTTTCCCTGCCTTCCCCTATGGTCCTCTCCACTATTCCTTATAGTCCATGTATGAGTAAAACCATAAGATAATTGTCTTTCTCTGTTTGACTTACTTACTTAGCATAATCCCCTCCACTCCCATCCCTGTCGATGCAAATGGTGGGTATCCTTCCTTTCTGAGGGCTGAGTAATATTCCAATGTATGGATGAACCATGTCTTCCTTATCCATTCATCTATTGAAGGGCATCTCAGCTCCTTCCACAGTTTGGCTATTGTGGACACTCAAAAATAACCCAGTCAAAAAATTGGCAGAAGACAAGCACAGACACTTCTCCAAAGAAGACATACAAATGGCTGATAGACACATGAAAAAATATTCAACATCACTAGCCATCAGGGAATTTTAAAAAAATTTATCACAAGAGGGGTGCCTGGGTGGCTCAGTGGGTTAAAGCCTCTGCCTTCGGCTCAGGTCATGATCTCAGGGTCCTGGGATTGAGCCCCACGTCAGGCTCTCTGCTCAGCAGGGAGCCTGCTTCCTCCTCTCTCTCTGCCTGCCTCTTTGCCTACTTGTGATCTCTGTCAAATAAATAAATAAAATCTTTTAAAAAAAATTTATCACAAGAATATCTACATATTTTGCAGACTGATTGGGTGTGTCTACCACAGAGCCCTGGGACACCCTGTCTTGAAACTTTTTCAGCCTCAACTATCATGCCCAAGTACTCTCTGTGTACAGAGCTCCAGAACGCTATAGCTTGCACCTACTTTAGTCATCCTGCTGGTACACCTTCTGCATGGAGAGCCCCAGGATGACCCCAGCTCCACCCATGTCACCAGACCTCCAGCTCGTGTCACCTGGCACACACAGTCTACACAGGGGATGACAAAACATAAGACTACTCTTTAAGTTTAAGAGAAGAGACTGTTCTAATTTATAGAAACAAACACAGAAAGACAAGCAAAATGAGGAGACAGAAAATGCTCTAAATGAAAGAACAGCAGCAACAAAAGACCTCAGAAAAGAGTACTAAATGAAGCAGAGATAAGCAATGTGCCTGGTAAAGAGTTTAAAGTAATGATCATAAAAATGTTCAGCAGACAGGAGAAACAAAGTAATGGAAGATATTAAAAAGAAGCAATCAGGGTTGAAGAATATAGCTGGAGCGAAAAATACTCTAGACAGAATCAACAGATTAGCAGGTACAGGGATTAGTGATCTGGAAGACAGAGTAATGATAAGCTGCACTGTAAAAAGAAAAAAAGTAGTTTTTAAAAATGAGGATAAGTTAAGGGATCTCTTGGGCAACATCAAGCAAACAAACATTCTCATAAAAAGAATCTCAGAAAGAGAAGAGGCAGGGACAGAGTGATTCCCTAATCTAGGGAAGAAAACAGACACCCAGGTTCAAGAAGCACAGAAAGTTCCAAACAAGACGAACCTAAGGAGGTCCACACTGCAGCACATAGGTTTTTTTTTTTTATTTTATTTAATAAACATATAATGTATTTTAATCCCCAGGGGTACAGGTCTGTGAATCGCCAGGTTTACACATTTCACAGCACTCATCATAGCACATACCCTCCCCAATGTCCATATCCCCACCACCCTCTCCCGTCCCCACTCCCTCCAGCAACCCTCAGTCTGTTTTTTGAGATTGAGTCTTTTATGGTTTGTCTCCCTCCCAATCCCATCTTCTTTCATTTTTTCTTTTCCTACCTCCTCCCAACCCCCCCACATTGCATCTCTACTTCCTCACATCAAAGAGATCATATGATAGTTGTCTTTCTCCAATTGACTTATTTCGCTAAGCATAATACCCTCTAGTTCCATCCACGTCGTCGCAAATGGCAAGATTTCATTTCTTCTGATGGCTACATAGTATTCCATTGTGTATATATACCACATCTTCTTTATCCATTCATCTGTTGATGGACATCTAGGTTCTTTCCATAGTTTGGCTATGGTGGACATTGTGCAGCACATAGTTTTAAAAGCAGCAAGAGAGAAGCAAGTTATACGAAAGGGAAACCCTATAAAGCTATCAGCCGATTTTTTACAGAAACATGATAGGCCAGAAGGAAGTGGCAGGATAGATTCAAAGAGCTGCTACTAATACTATGACAAACTTAACATTCAGCATTAAAGCAGAGATAGTTTCCCAGACAAACAAAAGCTGAAGGAACTCATCACCACTAAACAGGACCTCTTTAAGTGGAAAAGGCTATAATTAGAAGAAAATTATAAAAGATGTAAAATATGACAACGTATATAAAATGAATAAAAAAGTTTGAACACATTCTGAAAGAACTTGTTAAGTGACCATCAACTTAATACCGACTGCTATTTAGGATGTTATAGATAAACCTCATGGTTACTACAAACCTGCAACAGATACACAAAAAATAAAGAGAAAAAAAAAAAGTGTAGTACTAGAGAGGGTTAACAAAAAAAGAGAAAGAGAAGAAAAAAGGAAGAAAAACAACCAGAAAACAGTAAAATGGCTATAAGTACACACCTATCAATAATTACTTTAAATGTTCTAATCAAAAGACATAGGGTGGAAGAATGGATTAAAAAAAAAATTATATGTTGCCTCCAAAAGACTCAATTCAGATGGAAAGACACATTGAGACTAAAAGTAAAAGGATGGAAAAAGTCCATGCAAATTAAAAAAAAAAAAAAAAAGGTCATGGTAGCAGTACTTGAACAAAAGACAAAGAAGGGCACAACATAATGATAGATCAATCCAACAAGAGAGTATAGCAATAGTAAATGTATCTGTACCCAACATAGGAGCATAAATACATAAAATATTAATGGACACAAGGGATAAATTGATGGTAATACAATGATAGTATGGTACTTGAATACCCCATTTACATCATTGGATAGATCATCCAGGCAAAAAAATCAATAAAGAAACAATGTCTTTGAAAGATACATTGGACCTTAGCAAATATATATGGAACATTCCATCCAAAAACAGTAAAATGTGCATTTTTTTCAAGTGTACATGGAACATTCCCCAGGGTAGATGCTATGTTATACCACAAATCAAATCTCGTAGATCTAAGAAGATCGAAGTCCTATCATCCATCTGTTCTGATCACAAGAGTATAAAACTAGAAACCGATCACAAAAAAGGGCAAACCCCACAAACATGTGGGGTTTAAACAACCAATAGGTCAATAAATCACAGAGGATCAAAAAATACATGGAGACAAAAATGAAAATACAAAAGTCTAAAATCATTGGGATGTAACAAAAGCAAGCAATATATGCCAACTTCAAGAAAGAAGAAAAATCTCAAACATTCTAACCTTACAATTAAAGGAACTAGAAAAAAAGAAACATAATGCAAAAGTGTAGAAGAATATAATAAAGATCTGGGGTTCCTGGGTGGCTCAGTGGGTTAAAGCCTCTGCCTTCGGCTCGGGTCATGATCTCAGGGTCCTGGGATCGAGCCCCATATCGGGCTCTCTGCTCAGCGGGGAGCCTGCTTCCTCCTCTCTCTCTGCCTGCTGCTCTACTTGTGATCTCTGTCAAATAAATAAATAAAATCTTTTTTAAAAAAAAAGAATATAATAAAGATCAGGGTGGAAATAAATAAAATATAGAATAATTTAAAAGAGCTCATTCTTTGAAAAGATAAACAAAACTGATAAACCTTGAGCCAGACTCACTGAAAGAAAAAAAGAATACCTAGGTTAAAAACAAACTAACAAAAAACAAAAGAGAACAACCATGCCACAGAAATATGGAGGATTATAAAAGACTACTATGAGTAATTATATACCAACAAATTGGACAACCTAGAAGAAATGGATAAATCTCTAGGAACATAAACTCTTCTAAAATTGAATTATGAACAGAAAATATTAACAGACCAACTACTAGTAATGAAATTGAACTGATGATCAAAAAACTCCCACCAAGACAATTACCAAATGATCTCTCTGATAAGAGGAATTTGAGAGGCAGGGCGGGGGATCATGGGGGAAATGGAGGGAAAAAATGAAACAAGACAGGAGGACCAGGAAGGGAGACAAACCATTAGAGACTCTTAATCTCAGGAAATAAACAGCATTGCTGAGGAGTGGGGAGAAAGGGATAGGGTGGCTGGGGAGGGTATGTGCTATCGTGAGTGCTGTGAATTGCCTAAGGTTGATGATTCACATACCTGTACCCCTCAAGCAAATAATACATTAGGTTAATAAAATTTAAAAAAACAAAAACAAAAAACTCCCAACAGCCAAGTCCAGGACCAGACGGCTTCACAGACGAATTCTACCAAACATTTAAATAAGAGATCATACCTATTCTCCACAAGTTATTCCAAAAAAATAGAAGAGGAAGGAAAGCTCCCAAATACATTCTACAAGGCCAGCATTATCCTGATGCCAAAACCAGAGAAAGACACTATGAAAAAGGAAAACTATAGGTCAATACCCCTGATGGAAACAGATGCAGAAATCCTCAACAAAATATTAGCAAATCAAATTTACCAATTAAAGGATTATTCACCATGATCAAGCAGGATTTATTCTGAGGATGCAAGATCATTCAATATTCACAAGTCAATGAATGTGACAGACCACATTAGCAAAACAAAGGATCAAAATTAGTATCATCTCCATCAATGCCAGAAAAGGATTTGAGAAACTCAACATCTGTTCTTGATTAAAAACTCTGAACAAAGTAGGTTTAGAGGGAACATAACATAATAAAGATCATATATGATCAGCTAACATTGTATTCAGTCGTGAAAAACTGAGAGTTTTCCACCGAAATGAGAAAGAAGGATGTCCGCAGTCACCCTTTTTTCAACATAGCCCTGGAAGACCTAGCTACAGCACTCACAAATAAATGGCATCTGAATTGGTAAGAAAGAAGTTAAACTGTCACTATTTGCAGATGACATGATACTACACACAGAAAATCCTGAAGAGTCCACCAAAAAAAAAAAAAATACTAGCAGAAATAAATGAATTCAGCAGAGTATACAAAATTAATACACAGAAATTGGTTGCAGTTCTATATACTAATAATGAAGCAACAGAAAGAGAATTTAAGAAAAAATATCATTTACAACTGTACCAAAAGAATAAAATGCCTAGGAATAGACCTAACTGAATAGGTAAAAGATCACTATAAAATACTAATGAAAGATGCTAAAGATGGCATAAACAAATGGAAAGATATTCCATGCTCATAGAGTAGAAGAATATGGTTAAAATATCCATACTCCCTAAAAGCAATCTACAAATTCACTGCAATACCTATCAAAATACTAATAACATTTCTCACATAACTAGAATAATCCTAAAATGTGTATAGAAGCATGAAAGATCCCTAATTGTTAAACCAGTCTTGAGAAACAACAAAGCTTAAAAGTATCACAATCCCAGATTTCAAAATATACTACAAATCTGTAGCAATCAAAACAGTCTGCTACTAGCACAAAAAAAAAGACACAGATTGATGTAACACTATAGGGAACCTAAAATAAACCCATGCGTATATGGTCAGTTAATCTATGACAAAGTAAGCAAGAATATATAATGGGGAAAACACAGTCTCTTAGATAAATGCTGAGAATACTGGATGAATACTGGATGGCCACATGCAAAAGGATAAAACTGGACCCCCTTCTTTTACCTACACAAAAATAAACTCAAAATGGATGAAAGACCTGAATGTGAGACCTGAAACCATAAAAGCTGTAGAGGAAAACATAGGCAGTAATTTCTTTCATATTGACTTTAGCCACATTTTTCTAGGTATGTCCCCATATGTCCCCTTAGGCCAGGGAAACAAAAGCAAAAATAAACTGTTGGGACTTAACCAAAATAAAAAGATTTGCACGGTGAAGGAAACTATCAAAAAAACCAAAAAGGCAACCTACCAAATGGGACAAGATGTTTACAAATGATATAAATGATAAGTGTAATGCAAATATATAATTATATAAATATATATATATAATTTATATTTATATATATGAATATAATTTATATTTATATATAAATATCATATTTGTATATTTTACATATAAATATATCATTTATATGTAAAATATATAATATATAAATATGTATATAAATATAAATTATATTTTTATATATGAATATAAATTATATTTTAATATAAATTATATTTATATATATGAATATAAATTATATTTTAATATAAATTATATTTATATATAACTATATAAATATAAATGCAACTCAACACCAAAAACAAGAAATAATCTGATTTAAAAATGGGCAGAGGACCTCAATAAACCTTTTTTTCCAAAAAACATACAGCTGTCCCAACAGACACATGAAAAGATACTGAACACCATCAATTGTCTGGGAAATGCAAATCAAAACCTACAATGAGCTATCACTGGCTAGAATGGATAGAATCAGAAAGACAAGAAATATCAAGTGTTGGAGAGAATGTGGAGAAAAAGAAACACTTGTGCACTATTGGTGGAAATACAAACTGGTACAGCCATCATGGAAAACAGTATGGAGTTTCCTCAATATATTAAAAGAAGAATGCCTTACAATCCAGTAATTCTACTGCTGTGTATTTACCCAAAGAAAAAGAAACACTAATTTCAAAAGATATTTGTACCATGTTTATGGCAGCATTACTTACCACAGCCAAGGAAGGTATGGAAGCACCTTAAGTGTCCATCAATAGATGACTCAATAAGGAAATTGTGTATGTACACACTGGAATGTTACTAAGCCATAAAAAGGAATGAGCTCTTGTAGTTTGTGACACCATGGATGGATCTAGAGGGTATAACGCTAAGTGAAATAATTTAGAGAAAGACAAATCACCACTTTGTCTTAAGTTCACTCTTAAAAAAAATACATAAAAATAAAGTTATAAATACAGAGAATGGTTGCCAGAGGGGAGAAGAATCATAGGTTGGGCAAAATGGGTGAGGGAGGTGGGAGATATTGGTTTCCAGTTATGAAATGAATAAATCATGAGGAAAAAGGTACAGTATAGGAATGTTATATCTGAAACAAATGTAATGAATCATGAGGAAAAAGGTATAGTATAGGAATGTTATATCTGAAACAAATGTAATGACTCTAGGTACGTCATGACCTGTATATCTAGTGGCCCATTCAAGGACAATATTAGATTCAAAATATAAGTATCCTGAAAAATTTTTTTAAAAACCTGTTTAAAACAGTTTAAATAAATCTAAAATTTCCAGGAGAGGAGTCCAAAGGAAGGCCATTGTTCACACACAGCAAACAGTTTTAGAATCCACTTCCTCAGCTTTTTCCTCAGTTCCTTCATATCCTGTTACTGCCTTAACTTTCCAGTCCTATCGTCTAAACTCCCCTGAACTTGCTCCAAACTCGACCTAAGCTGTTGTTTCTGTGTCCTTGTCTCTCACCAGCTGCCCCTCTGTCTCTCTCCTGATTCACCCTCTAAATGGTCACCTTCCAGGCTATAGTTCTACCCACTTCCCTGAGTAGAACCACAAAGGCCCAGGGGTCAGCAACCCTCAAATTAGAAGAATTCTTACCTAAGAGGCTTGGGTAGGGCAAAGCTGCTTGACTTTGTCAAGCAATGTTAGGGATTTTCTCAAACTCTTCAGCCCCAAGGGTCCCTGATCTATGACAGAAACTACTACCTCATCTTATACCTGCCTTGAAATCTCTGCAGGACCCAGCTTAACCATTTATATGGTGTATTTGGTGACAGTACAGGGCAGCAATAATTTCTAAATCCAAACTCCTATTGAAACACACCCATTCAATAAATCAAGGTCCTTACCTTAGCTAATTTACTGACTCACCTGGATGGGAAAAGGTGGTCATGGGCAGCATTGGAGTGAATTCATATTGGTCTAACTGCCAAACAAACAAAAAGAAAGCATTTCAGTATTCATTTACCCCATAAATTGGTCAGCTTTCCATATATCCTTTTTTTAAAATTTTTACAACAGTATCTACTGCCTCACATCTGGCATTCTGTACAATTTATGTGAAAAATACTGGAAACCTCAACAGAATAAAAGTTAAAAGGTTGAGAAGGGATAAAGGAGGAAGAAAGGGGCAGGAATAAAGTATCTCATTTATAAGAATTAGAATGCTGGCACCTCATTGTTTTAGCCCAAACAGAAAAACCATGCTTGTCCCACCATAAAACCCAAGTCTGGAGCATTCTAAAACATAAAAGTGAACATTTTCGAGGGCTTCTCATATATTGGAAAATGTCTTCTTGGCTCCTGAGAAGATAACCAACGAAGAAGGAAAATAAGCAGGAGTACAAAGAGATAATAAACACACACATACATACATGTATTACCACGTGCCGGGAATTGGGATCAGGGAGGGCAGAGCAGTAACGAAGAACACTGAGCCAGATGTCAGAAGTTGTGCCTTAAGACTGGGCTCTCACACTAAATGGTCTGGGTGCAGGTAGCAATTCTGTTCATTTTTCTAAGGGAATTCTGGCTAGGTGATCCCTAAGATTTTTTGCAACTCCACAATTCAGAATTCCCCTCTGAAGTCAGACTTTCCCATTTATCTTGAATTCTAACAAGAGCCAACACAACAGAAAGAGCATTACATATGGAGTCAGAAGAAAGGGATTTCTATCCCAGCTATGCCCTCCAGTGTATCATCCTGCACAAGTCATTACCTCCTTCTCTTCTTTTTATTCTTTATTATTATTACTTCCACAAAATGTAATATTTTTCTTACCGTGTTGCTGAGAGGTGTAAATAGAATATATACTAACTGACTAAATACTATGCAAATTTTGGTCCTTAATATTTGCCTGGCTCTGTTAACAGGGTTTATTTCTCTATTGACAGTGAGATAATGATATCTTGAAATTTTCCAAGATAAAGGCTAGTGTATAATATTCCTCATCCCCCCCAAAAACCATTTGCACAGACCCAGTGGCCAAAATTGTGGAATATTCTTTTGATTAATTATTCTAGTTTTAAAATCTGAACTAATTTCCATAACAAGAAGAAAGATCATCAGCAATATCACTTCAAGTAATTAAAAACATATTATTATAGTTTCATTTTTAATTAAATAGGCAGGGAATAGTGTCTTAGTTTCAGCTGCTAAAGCAAAGTATCACAGATTGGGTGGGTTATCAATAGAAATGCATTTCTCACAGTTCTGGAGGCTGGAAGCCTGAGATCAGGGAGCCAGCACGATCAGGGTGTTGGTAAGGAGAGTCCTCTTAAAGGCTGCAGATTGCTGACTTCTCACTGTGTCCCTCACAAGGCAGAAAAAGAGCAAGAGAACTCTCTGTTCTCTTCTTATGAGGGCACTTATCCCATTCTTTAGGTCCCCACCCTCCTGACCTACTCACCTCCCAAAGGTCCCACCTCTAATTACTACCATATTGGGACTAGATTTCAACATATGAATTTGGGGAGACACCACATTCAGCCTGTAACAAATGATGTTATACCAAGGTGAGAGGGACAATTCAGCAAATTCAAATATGCTGATGTCATTCGAAAGAGTCTATGATGAAAATCTTCCATTTCTATGCTATTTATTTTCTTAAGTTTAGGGATGGAGAACTTCTTTCTAGATGTTGATTTTCCCTTCACCTTCAGAACTTTTGGACTATTTTTCTCTCCAGACTCCTAAATGATTTTGCTCAACCTTCATTATCTGTCTGACCCAGAGTCACCAAGAGATATTTACTCTGGGGGGAAATAAATTAAAAGCCAGCAGTGGCTGCTGTCTTCACATGGAAAGTTATGCAAATGTTCATCTGTTCTCTTGAAGCCTCGAACATCCTATGGGACCAATGGTGTGGTTGCCAGAATTCATCAGCCTACCACTTAAAGTGAAGGTTCATTTACCTGTAGCTCAGAAGCAAGATAGCCAACAGTGTTCCCAGTAACAGAATGATCAGAAACTGCTTCCAAATACTAAACTTCATAGTGGAAATGTGGTTCTTTGGGACTATTAGAACTGTCACTCACTCCACTGAGCTTTCCTCCCACTGCCCCAGGAGCTGGGGGTGGATCTGAGCAATCCCAGCCAGGGAAGCCTTGGAGACAGAGAAAAGAACTCAACTCTTTCATGGTACCCTTCCCTTCTTCCTTCCAAAATGGATAAAACTTTGACTAAATGAAATGCTCCCAGAGAGAATGTTAATTGGATTGTTTGGCTATTGAGTGAATAGGGAGGAACCCATTTTTTCCCCCAGCTCCTGGCTAAAAACATCTTCCCAAAGAAGAGGGCCCAATTTCCTGGCCAGATTTAAGGTTTGATTCAGTGTCAAACATTCTCAGGAAAACCTGTGCCTCAGCATCATCACAATCTAAAGAATAACAGCAATATTGGAGGGCAAGGAAAGGCTCAGAGGCTATTCTCAGGGAAAGAAGCCCCGCTTCATGGATTTTAAGCTCCCTAGAAGGGCAAAGATGATGGAGCTTGTGCCAGGAGCCTCACTGCTGTTATAGCCTTCTATCTTTGTGAACACTCATACATGCAGGTTACTCAAGCATTCCACGGGTTTTAAGAAGTCCCTGTGGTAGGGCAGTCCCTAATGATAAACAGTGAGAAAAACTGTCTTCTCTCCTTACAGTACAGCAAGACTGACATGCTAAAAGCTACAGGTGTAATGAGCTGAGAAAGAAATGTGGGGTGTTCTAAGAGAATACACAATGAATAGAAATTACCTGGGCAAAGATGGGGGAGGTGGGAGGGGCAGACCAGTTATTATCCTTTTTGGCAGATAGTACAGGTGAAGCCCAAACAGATTATTACCCCACTAGTGAGAGAAGAGACAGGATCCAGATCCAGATACCTGTCCTTCAAAGTGCAGGTACTCAGAAATGCCCTTCTGCAACTCAGGGCACAGCTTACCTGTCTAGGCCTGGGTAGGGATAGGAAGGGAATGGCCTAGGCGCAACTATCCTCAGATTTTTCTCCTAAGTTGGGGAAGACTGAGGAAGGAAGAAATTTAGTCAACTGCATTTAATAAATAAAGCAGATAGCATCTATTTAATATGTTTTCTAGAAGTAGTCCTAAAAAGGAATTTTGTATTACTAGCTGGAACTTTGCAATGAGAATTCTGAGAGCACTCAAGCCTTGAACTTGGGGCAAGGTTGGGAAGATGAGCTGTCTGAGCCAGCAGCCCCACTTTCAGAGTCTGTGTCCACAAGACCTACACCCTAATCCACCAGGCTCTTGGTCACCCTGCATCCCAGATGCCATCAAGACTGGCAAATGCTATGTCAGCCTCTTGCCAATCTCACAACTCAGGCTTGTTTCTTCCAGGACCTGAGAGCCATCTTTTTGAAATGTAGTTACCAAGGAAGATAAAATGCCCAATCTTCCAGTTTCTTGGGAGGAGCAGAGCCTAACTTCAGCAATCACCTGACTCCAAATTCCAAAGCCTACTTCCAGTCATGCCTGTAGGAGAAAATTTGCAAATCTATCTTGAAAACATGAATGCAATGAGTTGCATCGACTTTGCTACATAACTGAGTGAGATTTCTTTCTGTCTTTGCAATCTCTTTAAGGGATGGCCTGTGATGTGCATCACATTCTGCTTTAATGCTGACTCAATAGTAAAGCTGTCTGCTCTCCCTTCTACCCTCTGTGGAAAAGTGTTCTGATTTGGGAGATTGTGTTTTTAACGATAGTTCTCCCACACTACCCGCCATTTTCCCAGTGATAGGAAGAGATGAATTTTATGACTGCCTAGAGTCCAGACAGAATGTTGACCTTTCACCAGGTCTGAGAAATGAAAGAGTGAATTGTTCCCAAAAATCACGTGGGAAATAATTTTCGGCAGCATGCTTAGCCACGCTCTCAGAATACAAGGTCAAGAGCAGCCTGAGTCCCCTGTCAATCTCCCTCAGTGACAATTTAATCAAAACTAGAATTTAAATTGTAAGGATGAAGGGGCCCCCTGGCATGGCCAGGGCAGTTGCAGAAGGAAGAAAATGAAGTCAGGCTCCCAAATCTACCAAAAGGAATGGGAAGACCTGCTCTGGAAAGACCCTGAACAACACTGCCCAGCTTGTTGCTTATGTCTTTTCCCTGCTGTGCTTCCCAGCTGCCTGCAGCAAAGTGAGCCCTACATGCACCTACCAGACCAGCAGCATGGAGTTCAGAGACTCTGCTGACAGACTTCGGTGGGGAGCCCCCCAAATGGTGGGGGTAGCTGTAAAGAGGAGGAGAAGAAACCTGAATGCCTGAGACCTCCAAAAGAGGAAAGGAGAGCCTGGGGGAAGGTGAACATCTTAGTGACCTGGGGACAATGCCCATTTTGCAGGGGGATCTGCTGGGACATCTGGAAGACCCCTGAGGTCTGCCCACCTCCAGGTTGAAATGTAGGATCTTCTACTGTCAGCACGTGGTGGCTCTGGCTGATGATCTGATCATTGTTAAGAGGATTAACAGTTTATTGAGCAATTGGTATGTGCCTAGCATCTGATGAGGACTCCAATGCCCAGGCACACACTCTGTTTAGGAAGTAAGACAGACAGACAGACAGATACATAGATCTGCCTATCTGGATTCCTAGATCTTTGTATTCAGGTCTTCATTCAAATGCCCCCTCTTCGTAGAGGTCTTCTGTGAGCCCCTATCTAAAGTAGTGATTTTGTCTCTCACTGTTAAAACACCCTAACGTCAATCTCTTTAAGGCTCTTATTCCTACTTGCAGGGAAACCCATCTGTCTCATTCTCTGCTGTGTCCCAAGGGTTAAGAGCAGTGCCCAGAACCCAGAACAGGCACTTGGTAGCTATTTGTCTGTTTAATTCATTAACTGATGGCAAGTGCCCAAAGGACCAGAGAGTCTTTTTGAGTTACAGGGAAGTGGAGAGAAAGCACAAGGATGCTGCTATTTGTGGGCAATGAAAAAAAAGAGGGAGAAAGGATTTTAAAAATATAAACAATTTCTCTCACTTCCCAGTTTTGCCCAGGGCTGCAAATGGCACCAACGGAAATAGTTTTACTCAAGAGTCCTATAAACGCAGGGTTGCTGCGCTCTGTTGTCCCCCATCCAGGAGGAGACAGCTCCTCTAACTTCCCTGGTGGCCCTGTACCTCCCTTTTTTCACTTGCCATCACTTTGCACCCAAGTCACCTTCTTGCCTGTTTGTGCTGCTCCAAGGACCCCTCCTGGGTCTGAGTGCACTCGTTCCCCCTTCCCTCTCATGGCCTGGCCAGTGGTCAAGGTCAGGTGTTACAAAGGTGCCCTGGATGAATGGCCACAGGGCATAACCTAAATCTTCCCTTGCAAAATACATGCCTGCAAAAATAAAATAGTTAATGTAATCTTGTTTTGTCATTTACTTATCTCATCAAAAGTGTGACCAAAAATAAAGCAAGCAAGCAAGCAAGAAAAAAGATTGCATTCTATTTCGCTGAAGCCACAACCAGACGGTTCTGGTTAATTGGGGGTTTTTGGTAGGCTATCTTTAGGAAAGACCCTGTCACACAGGCTTCTTTGCATCTCTTTCCATGCCTCAGAGCTCAGTGCTTGGGGAACATATGCTCTTTTTGAGAACTGTAGTCTGTCCACTCCAGGAATTCTTCCAAAGTCCCACTAGTAGTGCTCATTATGACTCTATTTCCTCATAAAAATGCCATAAGGGTTACACCACCACATATTTTTACAGCCTTTTACAATTCACAAAGCACCTTGACATCCATGGTCTCATCTTCACCATAGGCTGTTTGCTCCTTGGAAGAAAGAGACTCCATTTGGAATCTAGATCCCTGAGGGCAAGGGAGGATGTACAGTGCCTTCTGGAAGGAGAATAAGGAACGGACACATCCTAACACAGCTTCTTGCGAGACAGCAAGAGTAACGCATCTATGCCCCTAACACCAGCTAGCTTGAGGGCTGGGGCCACATGGTGTCATTATCAATAACGACCACTGTTGACCCAGCATGTACTGGGTTCCGTGCCCTAAGAAAGGTTACAAAATCCCATGTTATCGATATGGATTTACTGAGAGAGCAGCATTGGGGAATAAAAGGCTTTTCTGAAAGCAAAGCCTAGGCCAAATCCTACCACATGTACAACAGAAGAATGAAACTTCTCTATGAAGTGATCCACAACATGACTGGATCCTCTTAGATCCTCTCCTTCCTCCCTTCACTGATCACCCCTGCAGCCACGAGGACAACTCTGGGGACTGTCCAAGGCTAGGCAGAGCACAACTAGAAAGTGGTGTGGAGAAGGCTTTGGCTGAGAGAATCACCAGAGAGGAAAAAGTGAGAGGAGGACAGGAAGAAGGCAAAGGAGCTATTTTCCGGTTTGACACTTCATCTACTCAGATAGTGAGGGGCTCAGCTGACATGGCACCTCCTCATGGCAGACACAAACCATCTTGTGTCCCCAAGCACCCTTCCCATCTAGACACCTGCTGCTGGAAGTGGCGGTCACCCTGGACACTTGGCCTCTCTCTCCATGTGAGCGCCTCTGCGGAGGCAGAGAGAAGTCGTAAGTCTACCTGGCACCCATCCCCCAGCATTCTCAAATCCTTGTGAAAGGCATCCAGGTCAGCTGAGAGCTCTGCCTGCAGACTTCGGGGCACCTTGACCAATCTGACCTCCCAGCATCTCTCTCTGTCATGCTGCACCTGACAGATACTGATTTAGCAGAAACATGGACGGCTTGCAGAATTCACCTTGCCCCGACTTCACAGCAACCTCTCCACAGAGTTAGATGAAGGCTCAGGAGCCTGTCATCTATCATACTCACCTCTCATTTCCCAGACAGCCTCCCTGGGTGTTTTCCTACCTTGTCAGTGCTAACAGAGCCTCTCCCAGTCAGAGGGCTCCTCCACTTTCTGCCCTCCCTACAACAAAACCCCCTAGAATCACAGCACTGGAAATGCATAAATCAAAGCCTGGTCTTTCTTTGAACATCATGTTATCATAAAAAGCATATATGGAACTGGGCATACATAAAAATACAGCCTCGCATTTTTTGTAGCTCTAAAATTGGAAGCACCATCATTCTCCCTCAGTGGATTTCCTGACATGGTATGAAAATTGCTCCATGCAGCACCCGGCAGAGTATAAGTGCTCAATAGATACTCGTGAGTAAAGACCTTGACATGTAAATAAGTGCAAACATAAATAGATCAATGAATGGATAAAGGATAGTAGAGCACAAGACTTGGGGTGGGTTGCCATTCTCTCTTCTTCCCTGTGGAGACAATCACTATTTACTAACATTTATACTTTAAGCGACTTGCTGTGATTGCTTAGAAACTCAGATCTCGTGTGAACCCCAGACACGTGCTTTAAGCCCTAACCCAGAGAGCAGTAGAGATAAGTTCATGAGAACAGGGCCCGTGGGGCCAGACCACAGTGGACCAAATCCCAATGGTGCCACTTAATAGGTGTGTTACCTTGTACAACTCGCTTACCTTCAGAGTGTCTTAGTTCCCTCAGCTGTAACACAGAGGGAGGGATAGTACCTGACTCAGGGAGATGGCAGAAAGGGTAATGAGATAATGCAGAAAAGAGCTTACTCCACTGCCTGGCACAATGCAAGGGGCCCCCAAAATCTGTTGGTGACAGAAATTGCTGCTGCTCCTATGACCACAGTAACTCTAAACAGACAGATATCTACCTGCCTCACTTCGGGACTGTTATCCCTGAACATTCCCCCTGCTCATCTCACCCCTGGGTTGGACCCATTTGGATGATCTATTTCCCATTAACCCCTTGAGATCACCCTCCCCCTTTTGGGCAACACACAGGCATTGCCAGTTACCCCCAGGCATCCATCCACTCTGTGGGGAAGTCTGTGCCACTGGCCCCCATTCAGCCCTTCCTTCTCCTCCCCACAACCTGAAACACTGAGGTCCAAGATGCCCTGCGGTTGAGCCTCCCTAGGTTATTTTGCTTATGACAAGGCTATTCTGCTCCCCACACACATCGCTCACAGGCTAAATGTGCACAGGACTGCTAACCCTGGAGCCAGCGTAAAAGCAGAAGAATAAGCATGACGAGGATTTGAGGTGCGTGCTATTGGACTGGTGGGTTATAGAAGTCGTGACATCCCCTTCAGCCCAGGCTGAAGGCAGACAAGCTCTAAGACAACCATCCACGACATCACAGTGCCTCCGAAGCAAGATCAGTCTCTCATTCCCTGGCTGGAGGCCTGCTGAGTTGTGGAACCGAGGTTCACCCTGGGGCTACCGTCAGAGCAGCGGGGATCACAGTGGGGAAGTTTGCAGAGCCGGACAAAGCCCCATCCCACAGGGGTACATGTGAGCCCGGAGTTGGTGCCTGCTGTTGGGCTGGAGAATTCTAAATATAAGGAGGTGGGTGGAGCAGTTGGCTCGATGGCAGGAAGTAAAGAGGGAAGCTGTGGGCCAAGCTGGACTCCCATCTTTGGCTGTCACCAGGATGCCAGAGTCTTCCCATAGCCCAAGGTGGTGCCATAAGGAAGCAGGCTTGGGCCACTTGAATGTATTATCCAAAAAGGAGGGTTTAAACAAGGGAACTCCATTACAAAGGGCTATGGTTTTACTTCAGGAGGTCAAAACTGAGGAGGGCCTTAGAAGGTCAGCCAAGGAACCCATCACCCATGCCAGACAACTCTGTATCGTGGTGATCCTACAAGATCTTCCTAAGAACCCACATTCCTTCTCAAGACAAAGCCAGCAATGAATGTCTGCCACTCCACATCAACAGCCAGATTATAATAGCACCAGTTCAGTGACACTTTCCTTTCAACATTTGAGTCTCAATCCCTCCAGTGCCCAGGTCAAGAAAGAGCCAGGAAGAGAGAGAAAAGTGGGGGGAGCTCTTTTCCCCCACTAGGTGCCTCCCTGAGCAGGAATCCGTTGCTGACTATTTAAGAGGGGAAAACCTTGATTTATAGTAGTGAGCAACTTCCATGGGGCAAATCCTCCCACCATAGCTGATTTTCAGCCACCAATACATCTCTGAGTTCAGAGCTGGAGGAGATGCTAAAAATTGGCTTTTGCTGAGACCTCCAGTACACAGCTGAGCTGAGTTGCGCAGAGCAGGCCTGAGCTGAGAT
Organism: Martes martes; assembly: GCF_963455335.1. NCBI lineage: Eukaryota > Metazoa > Chordata > Mammalia > Carnivora > Mustelidae > Martes > Martes martes. The sequence continues at coordinate 72,224,333 of NC_137898.1, read as the reverse complement.
GAAAAAGGATGGAAGTGTGAAGAGGGAAGAGTTTAAATTGGGAATGAGAATGAACTTTTTATTTACACCAGACAGGACTTTCTTTATAATGGAAAATGAGGTCCAGCAACCAAAGTGAACCTAGTCTTAGAGTTGAATGTGGTCAAGAAACTTCTCTCCAGATGGTATCAAGAGGTTTGAGACGATCAAACAGATTGTTTTTAAGATAGCAATGAATACAAAGCAAAGACATTCCTGGTATGTCATCAAGATCATACTGTTTAATATTCAGGTTATATTTTAGTCCCAAAGGCTCCCTGAGGAGCTGGTCATCTATTACATTCCAGAGGAAAAATAACTCTTTTGTGGATCCTGTTACCTCTCATTCTGACCATCCTCCTCCAGGGAAATGAAGCTGACCTATCATAATGAGAGCTCATCACATTTATTTTGGAGAAATTTTTTTTAAAAAAACTGAACAGCATAAATGCCTCCAGTTATAAAATAAAAGTCCAGGCTGGTGGGGGCATGTCCAGGCTGTGCCCTGGTCTGGCTGTTCCCACAGACCCTGAATTGCCCCTGTGCTATGCACAGCCAGCACACTGAAGACCATGTGTAGCAGCTCAGCCAAGTCCTCAGAAGCCCACCTACAGTGGAAATGTCCCTTGCAAGACATTAAACCATAAGAAAGAAGGACTGCTTTGGCAAGAGAAGTCATTAGGGGCTAAACGACTCTTGACAAGAAGTTCATTAGGACTTGACCCATCACAGAAAATTACACCCACACAGACAATTACACCCTAGACATCCTCCACATGCACGAGCACCAGCTTGGGCCAAGCCTCCATCACATTCTGCCCGGAGAATCAGGAGTCTCCTAACTGTACTCCTTAATCCTGTCCAATCTAACCCACACAGCAGGAGGAGTTATCCTATAAAAACCTAGGTCAAATCTCTGCCAAAAAACAAAACAAAAACAAACAAAGGCTCCCCAATTCACTCACCAAAACCCAAAGTCCTTCTAATGACCTAGGCCTACAAAAACTGCCCAGCTAATTCTCTGATATCACCTCCTACCATTCTTTCCTTATCCGTTCTTCTCCAGACGCAATGATCTCCTTGTTATTTCTCATACCACCAAACATGTTTCTACCTCAGGGCTTTTGCACTTGCTGTTCTCTACCTGGCATAGCTTCTCACCAGATGCCATGCCATACTCTATTCTCAAAAGAATATTTTCAGCAATGGCATTCTGACCACCTTATATAAAAAGTCCTTTGTCCCGGGCTCAGAACTTCCTATTAATTCCTGTTAATTTTTCCTCACCATGTTATCACCACATAGTATGTATATATTAGCTTGTTTATGGGTCATTGTCTTTACAAAACCCCCTGAGAACAAATACTTTACCTGACTTATTCTTTAAGATTTTATTTTTGAAGTAATCTCTACACCCAGCATGGGGTTCGAACTCACAACCTGAGATCAACAGTCAAATGCTCTATCAACTGAGCCACCTGGGTGCCCCTATGTGATTGGTTTTTGGTGCATCCTTAGCATCTTGAGGAGCACCGTGCATGTAAAAGCAACACAGTAGATACCTACCGAATGAAGAGGTATTCTCCTGAGTACCATATGACCAATGAACACAATCTGGGGAAGGAATCCCCTGAGCCTAGAGAGCAAAAGGCATTCCATATATCACTTCTTTCCTTTATCATAATGAGATGGATGCCCAAAGGAGAAGATTCACCCAGTCTGGCACCCTATTTTTATAGAAAAAAACTCTAACCCCTAAAGGGAGGAAAATAAACACATATCCCAAAATATTAAATGCCTCCCGAGTTCTGTTTGCCCTATTCAATCACACTGACTGTGTCCTCATTTCCCTATTTTCATATCTAACTGTTCTGCACTCACTTGATCCAGTCACATGTCTCGTTAACTTGGGAAGGAGTAGTCTCAACAGATCTGCTTCGCAGTGAGCCCCTTTCATGTTTCATCCCTTTAGCAAGCACAGAGCCCTCTTAGCAGGTCTGATATTCTCTGCCTAGCCAGTGAGACATTTAAGCTGAAATAACATTATTCAGTGTTTTATTGATACAAATTACCATACAGTGAAATACACAGATCCTAAGTGCATGGTTAGAAGGAAGTTGATAGAGATACAAACCCGTGTAGCATAACACCAGTCGAGACAGAGAATATTTCTGTGACCTCAGAATGATCCCTGGTGTCTTTTGCAAGCAAATCATTGTCAGAAGAAACCAATGCTCTGATTTCTACCAACATCAGTTGGTTTTGCCTATTTAGGAATTTTACATAAATGGAATTACACGTACTCTTTTTTTTTTAATTTTTATTACTTTTTATTGAAAACTGCACTGAACACTAAATGTCCACCTTACAATAAACAGACACAGTAGCGGTAACTCACACTAAAACAAAACACTTCCAATAGCCATTATTTTTCTTTTTGGGACAGTTTTAAAGGATTTTTTTTTTTTTTTTTGGTCACAAAAACAGGAATGTACCTATATAAAGCCTCAAAATAGGCCATCTTTTAATCAAAAAGGCGATGATTCACAAAAGACGATGAATGTAACACGTAACTAGTTGATACAAATCTAATAGGATTTGTCAAAATCAGTCACATCTAGTAACACACCTGAAGTGTTCTGGTATAAAATATCACATGAAGAAAAGAAGATTTATCAACGTCTAAAAAAGTGGGTTTGTTCATAGACAATCTGACAAGTTACCATAAAAAGTGTTTCCTGAGACATAAGGAAATGCAACATTATTTTTCTTGAACTCTTTCAGCTCAAGACTTTCCACTCAATAAAATAGCTGAGGATCGTTTTTTGTCTGGCTTCTCTTTCAGCATATTTTCAAGATTCATCCATGTTGTTGGATTATCAGAAATTGCTCCATTTTACTGCTGAGTAGTGTTTCATTGTGTGAACATATCACAGTTTACTTATCCATTCACCTTTTAATGGGTATCTTGGCCCTTTCCACATTTCCATGTTTTGGTGATTATGAATAAAGCTGTTTGAACATGTGTGTACAAATCTTTTTGTGTGTAGACAAGGTTTTTATGAACCAAGCACATTTTTGCTCTATTTTTTTCTCTTGAGTGAAACCTGGATCTATAAGATTATAAGATTATAAGATTCATATGGGCAGTTCTTAAATTTTTTTCAGTAGTGTTCTATAGTCTTAATTATAGAGTGCTTGCATATTTTTAAATATTTCATATTTTTGATGCTATAGCAAATTGTATTGTTTTAATTTAATGCTGTATTTCAATTACTGCTAGCTCACAGAATAAAACCGATTTTTGCTTACTGATTTTTATATATATCTTTAATAAATTCTTAGTTCTAGTACTTATTTTTCAACTCATTAGAATTTCAATATAGCAAGCAAGTGGTCTGAGTTTTTATTTTCCTTTCTACTATTTATGATCGTTTCTTTTCTGTGTATTAGGACACTGTCTAGTTCCTTCAGTAAAATGCTGAATTGTAGTGATAAGAGTGAACATCCTTAAATTCTCAAAGTCTTACATATTTTATCATTAAATATTGTGTAAGCTGTAGGTTTGACAGATATGACTTTTATCTGGTGGAGGGAGGTTCCCTGAGTTCCCAATTTGCTAATAGTTTTTTATTTTTGTTTGTTTTGATCATGACTGGGTATTAAATATTTAAGTATTTTTTTCACCTACTGAAAGGATACTTTCTCTTTTATCCTCCTAATATATTGAATGGCAGTGATTTATTTACGAGTTAAACCAAGCCTGAACTCCCAGAACAAATTCCATTTGTTCTTGATCTAATATCCATTTGATATGTTGCTAGATTTTATTTGGCAATACATTTTTGAAGGTTTTTACATTTCTGTTCATGAGACATACTGGTCTACAGATTTCTGTTCTAATCTCTGGATGGTTTTGGTATCAGGTTAGTGCCAGCCTCAGATATTTTCTAAAAATCTTTAAAAGATTTGTATTATTTCTTCCTTGTATATTTGAGAGACTTCAGCAGGGAACCCATCTGGCCCCAGAATTTTCTTGGTGGGAAGTTTGTTAACTATGAAACCAATTTATTTAATAAATAAAAGGCACTTCTAAGATTTGCTTTTGTGTCACTCCTGGTAAGGGATTTATCAATTTAGTGTATCTGGTTTATGGGTATACAGTTGTTCATTCTATTGATGCTAGGACTCAACAACTGTGTAGAAGTTCTAGTGACGCTGACACTGTCGTTTCAGATGCTGGCCATCTGCGTTCTCCCTCATTTTTTTCATGATTTATCCAGCGTGAAGTTTATCAATTTTATTGATTTTTTTTTTAGTGGAGCAATTATTGCTTTTGTTGGTATTTTCTACTCTTTGCTCCTTTGCTTCATTAATCTCCACTCTAATCTTTGCCACTTCTAAGGATTTGCTATTAGATAACTTTAGGTTTAATGTTGGTTCTGCCACTGATTCGCTGAATAGGCTTAAGAAACGGACTTAACTTCCCTGAAATGTTTTTCCTTCATCTGTAACCTAGGGACAGTAATTCCAACTTTTCATAGTTTTTGTGAGGCTTGCATTAGTTATAAATGCAAATTACCTAGTACAGTATCTACAACACAGTAAGGGCTCTATGGCTGTCAGTTCTTCCCCTTCCCCATATCAGAGAGTAAAAAGGGACATATATAGGGAAAAGTTCATGGGTCTATTGGGACCAGATTTGGATTCTCTGAAAAAGTCACTGTGTCTTAGTCTCGCAGTCTATAGCTTTCTGTCTCATGAGAGACTGACCAAGCGATCACTGAGTTTTCTCCAGGTGCAACACACATTTTATGTGTCTGTGAATACAGACTAGGTCCTGCCTACAGCCTCATGACTCCGCCCTTCCAGCTAATACTATTCCCGTGACACCTAACGAAAAGGCAACAGAAAGAAGTTAAGGAAACAAGAGATTAAAGGAAAATGATGAGACAGGCTTCAAAGCACAGAGAGAAGGAAAGAAAAGGCAGGGGAATGGAATAGAAATGAAAGCTAATGATAGACAGCAAATCAGGCAGAGAGAACTGTGTTGCTGTTGGCGCTGTCAACCAAGAACCTGCTTATTGGAATTCACAGAGATGATACGGGAAGGAGACCTAGGCTGGGGGCTGCTTTGAACAGGGCTCAGATCTTCCAAGGCAGAAACTGCCTAAAGCATCATAGCTTAATTTCTGAACTTCCAAATCACCAGCTGAGCTCGGCTTAGAAGTGGTAATTCTGAAGTTCTTTAAATTTTAACTTTCTTTCAAGAAAAAGAAAACCCTAATTTTTCACTGGTTTTGTCCCCAAAAGACTTAATTCGTGTTTTCATTTGGAAGGAATCAGTGAGAGAAGAGAGTGGGTTGTACGCGAAAGAGTGATCATCAGTAAGAATACAGTAAGCAAACTTTGGGTCAGATACTGTCAGGTGCTTCTGCATATTGCATTTCAATTTGCCTTCACTATCCAGGGACACAAGCCAGCTGGAATGTAATACTGAAGGGGAAAAGTTGCTGAGCTAATTCAGGGACAGCATGTTTTATCTGAAGTCCATGGGTGTTCAAACGTAAGGCTAGGAGGCAAGAGGCACATCAGAGAGATGTGCTATGCAGCCTTCAGTTCAAGGATCAAAGGATCCCATCACCAGGGAACTTCTTCGAAATTCAGAATCTCAGATGCTTTTACAGATCTTGAGTCAGAATCTGGTCATTTGTGTGCACCCTAAAATTTGAGAATCCTTGATTTAGAAAATGAGAAGATCAAGCCAATTATCCCTACTGCAATTATAACAGGCCATTTACCTTCAACACTCTGTTTTCATTCCTTAATACTGATGACAAGTACAATTCAGATGGCCATTTTCCATGCTGGGTAGTCATGGAGTAGGAATGAGACTTGGGCCAGAAGCATCACTTTGTCACCAGTATGACAACACAGGGAAAGTTACTTATGTTTTTTAAGCTTCCACTTCTGCTTCTACAAAATTAAGCCAATTCATGTAATTAATAGTGTCACAGGGTCGAGAGGGAGATATGAAATAGAGTATGAATCATGCTCTACTTCTGCCTGGGAGCCTTCAGTAGTTCCTCCTAGCCTCCAGATCAAAGGACTCTTTCAGGGGCAAAGTTCTTTACCTAGCCCTATCCTACTTTTCCGTCTTCATTTCCTCTCATATTTTTCCATGAATCTTATACTTCTGCCTTTTCCTCAAATAGAACATTCACTTCAGTTTCCATTCCTATGTCCATTTGGTTCCTTCTGCCAGGCATGGTCTCATCTACCTCTAATTACCAAAATCCTACTCATCCAGGAAGACTCAGTCTGGTCAAATACAGGTGCTTAATCAAATTGTTACAAGTAGCACCAATCAGACGTCACTCAACATTTCTCTGCTCAGTTCCATGACTTGCCCTTTTCTCTACAACAGCATTATTTCATTCTTTTTTGAGTAGGAGCGAGTTGTGTATGCACCTGAACTCACCTATGGAACACAAATACTATGGGAGAGAGTTACTGTCATTACTATATTCATCATTGTAAACTCCTCAACAACCAACACAGTACTTTTTACATAATATATAAAGTTTTGAAGAAATTGGAAAGGAAAAAGAAAACTTCAAGACACTATAGATACTTTCACTCTGGAAATTATCCAACAACATTCCTATATGGTAGGAATAGATTGCTAATAAAATGTGTGCCTACCTAATGATAAGATGGTGGCAGAGATGGGATACATAATTCTATAGAGAGAAATCTCATTAATTTGTGCTTCAGTCCGTACATTTCAAGTGCCTGCTGTGTGCTCCCTGATACCCAAGATGCATCTCCGTGCTCTCCTTTAGTTTGGGACATTGGAGAAGCAAAGTCTCAATCACTCCCCACTAGATTGGAATTATCTTGATTACTGCTCATTTGAGATCAGCTGAAGGTTCATATCTTGTGAAAGCATGGACATCCTTACACAAGCGCATAAAGGCTAGTTCTCACTGAAAAAAAATTCAGTAAGAGAAACTGTTGCAGAGAGAATACTGAGCAGGAAATCAAGAGATCTGGATTCAAGTTCTAATTCTGGAACTATGTGACTCTGGGCAAGTCACTTTATCACTGTGAGCCTTTGTTTTCTAGCTTTCAAAAGTGGTTACTATGATCAAATAGATACCATTGCTTAGCTGTCTATAATTTATAAACTGTAAAGAACTATATATGTGCAGCATATCACTGGTAAATTCAGCTAGAAGGACAAATTCAGACAGACCAGCAGACTGGCACAAGGCACAAGGAGCCAAAGACTGTACAATTTAGACCTAGTCCTCCCTCTGTGTTGTAGAACAAGTAAGATGGACAAAGAGTGGCACATTTCTTACTATTTTTCCTGCTCTGGCCCCAGATAAATTCCCCTCTCATATCTCTACTGATCCAGCAGACCCACAGAATTCTTCCCCCACCTGCCACCTAGTTACTAAAGCAGGAATTCAATGTCAGAGTCCAAAACATCTTCTAAAAATAGCCTAATGTCAGGAAAACAACAAATGAAGTGACTTTGAGATAGAAGTCAAAATGGCCATTTTCCCATCTCAGGGTTGTGAGATTGAACCCTGCATCAGGTTCTGTGCTCAGTACTGAATGTGCTTGAGACTCGCGCTCCCTGTGCTCTACCCCACTGCATGCTCTCTCACACACAAATAAATAAATCTTAAAAAAAAAAAAGATCTTATTCTACTTATAGCATTTCACCTCTAAACACACAACTTCTAGCACAAGAGTACAGTGGTGAAGAATACAGGGTTTGGAGTCAGACTGACTTGAACTTAAATCTAGGTTCTGCGGAGAGCTAGAAGGGGCTGGGATTTGTCCTCACAAGCTAACAGGTTAGCTTACCACAGTTTCAAAGATGCTGATATTAAATATAACACTCTTGGATCAGAGATAAAGTTCAGTTTGTTACTCACAGCAATAACAGAGTATAAGCATTTTTGTCATTTCTTCAAGCCCTACTTCCCATGGAGTGATGCAAACAGGGTCAGCTGACATGTGTACACATGTGGGCTATGTTCTAGAAGAGGGACTTTGAGCTCAGAGGAGCCAAATCTTTTATAACAGGTAGTCAGCATGCCTGTCCTATGCCTCAAAGAAAACCTATCTTACTGTCTTCACTGTTGTAGACATTAAGCCAGCTTGACTTTTGCCCAGAGGGACACTATCCCTATCTTCCAATCTTCATCATGCAAACATCCTTGAAAAGATAGTCCAGAACAAAAGCAATCAGTTCCTGGGCTTACAAGTTGCACAGAAACATGAAAGATCCATTGAGAATTGTCTGGCACCTACAGGATACGATTAAGAATCAAGTCTTAATTCTCTCTGAGCATTAGTTGTGGCTTTATCCATCTGTTTGTACATAATGCTGGTAACAGCACACATCACACAAGGACAGAATGCAATAATCCATATTAAGTATATTAAACAATATTAAATAATTATTAAATATAAATTATTAAATAATCCATATTAATCCATTAATCCATATTAAATAATCCATATCATACTGCCTCGTACCTCACTGGTTACTAGTTTAAGGCAACAGAGTGACAACAGAGGTGTGTGTCGAAATTCCTTCAGATCCTCCCCTAACACACAGTCCATTCAGATTGCTCAGCAGGCACAGAGGCAGCTCAACATGATCCTCAGGACTAAGTAAATACAAGAAGTAGCATAACACAGAAAAACGAGGCTATTCAGCCCTGCAAATTACCAAGTAGGTGACCTTGGCCACTTAACCTTGGTAAAACTTATTTTCCTCATCTAAAAATGATCCAATTTATCAAATGATTATAGCATTTAAAATGGGACAATTATGTGACAGTATTTAGCACAGGGCAGTGCTGTTCAGTAAACATTGGTTGACTATCATTAAATACAGGTAATTGCCCGAGTCAACGGGTTCAAGGTAACACTGAAAGTTGTTTTCAGAGTGCTTTCATACCTACCACCATCTCTGCAGAGCTCCTGACTCACCCACCAATAAAGAACTGACTGAAGAGCAATCAAGACTCCACACTCAGTCCACTAATATGGACAATGTCCTATTGAAAGTAGCATCTTAAAATTATGTAACATGGCCTCTTAAGATCTAAGAATCCCAGATTTTGAGCAGGAATGACTGATGCATCAGAATATACTTCTTTTTCATAGAACTCAGTTTCACAAGCTTGGCAATCTGAGCTATGACTTACAAAGACTAAGAAAATCTTTCTCCCATCCTTACCCTCTCACTCACTAATTAAGAGCTCATGTGATCACTTCTCATTCCATCCACCCATCCTCTATATATAGAGGATGATATACATATCATCGTCCTTCCTCTAGCTTTCCTTTCTCTATTTAATTAAATTTTGATTTATTAAGGAGGTATTTCTGTGACTACTGTGTATGACCATTCAGCTAAATGTACTCCAAACATAGTAGATAACTATAGGAGGTAAAAATTGTGAGGTTATAATATGATACAGAGTCACAAAGAGAATCAATCTAGTTGGGACTGCACAGATGTTACATGTGAAAATTTAAAAATAAACAGCAAAAATACTGCAGTCATTCAAGAATCACATACATATGCATACATAGGGGACCAAGTGTCCATTTCTCTTTAGCAAATTCATCACTGCTCCTAACTCAAATCACTCGTATAAACACATGAGATGATAACTAAAATAGAGACACAATTACACAGTTTATAATTTGGGCTGGATAACGGATAAACTACATACTGATAAACTTGCTAGTGTCTTGCTTAGAGCTAGGAATGAGGGCCAGGGGCAGGCGGTAAGCAGAACCTGGCTATACCATTGCCCACTCTCAGGAGAGCAGCAAGAATAATGAAGAATAGCAAACTTTTGTTTGTTATCCCTAGCCACCGGGCTTGAGAGGAACATGTCAAAGGAAAATTGGTCATTTAAACCACTTCAAGAAGCAGGCTGTGTTGATAACAATAGTCTGGTAATCTGCCCCTGACCAGATGGTGCTTAGCAAGGGTTTGTTGAATGAATACATAAATGTATAGCTTCCATTATCAATGGAATTTTGCTACCTCCCTGCATCTGGGACACTGAAGGATCCTGGGCAAACAGCCCACCCAGAATTGTTTTGTTTTCAATTACATCTTTGTGTTATAAACCGTGGAATCATGTATAAACCATGTGGTGCAGACAGCCTAATTTAAATCCTGAAAGACTTAGGGAAACATTATGTCTGCTCAGGAGACTCACAATATGAAATGAGACTCGCAGGCATTGTTAGCCATAAAACGCTGAGGAGAGGGAAGATTTCCCTCAGGCAGCAGGCTCAGACACCTTTTCTCCACAGAAGCCTCATCTTTTGTTTTGGGAGTCTATCCCAGCAGAGGGGGATGTCTGGGATGTCCTCACTAAGAATGTAAGCTCTGAATTTCCAAGAAGACAGGAAGCTACTTTGGAGGACAAGAACAAGAGGATCTACTTCAGATGGAGAGAACAGCCTGGGGACTTTCCACGTTACGTCTTATTTTAGGGAATGCGCTCCTCTGTCATCCTGAGAATACATCAGTATATATCAACAGTATTGTATCCTTCAAGTCCTGGGAGAGTTTATTCATTTCATATTTACTTAACACACAACTCCAGATCTTTTATTAGTTACCAAGAGCCTACTTATTTACTTTGCATATGCTCTCTCATTTAATCTTCAAAATGCCTCTGAGAGGTAGGTAGCATTACTCTCACTACAGATGTGTTATGGTTCAGATCAGGAAAATGGGGCTGAAAGCATAATTAAGGTCAGAACATACAAGTTGCAAAGCTGGCCTTGGGACCTGGGAGTGTCTGGTTTTAAAGCTCATATTCCCTTGTATAGAAATGATAGTGACTACTCCACTGGCCCAATGGCACAGATCTGAAAACAAGAAAAAGGAAAAGTCATCCTGTGGGATCATCATATGTACAGTCAGTCCGCCTATGAGAAGAACCTTAAAGGAGATTGAAAAGATATGGAAAGAAAAGAAAATTCAAGAGTACAGGCTGTCCTAAACTGTATCATTTCATAGTTTAAGAGACACCAATATGCTGATAATTCACAAATGTCTGTCTCCAGCCCTCTCCTCTGAACTCCAGCCTTGGATAACCAACAGACTACACAACATCTCCACTTGACATTGAACAACCACAGCAAACCTAACATTTCCCACATGGAGCTCCTGATAATTCCCCTGAAGGAGCTCCACTAGGTCTTTCCCATCTCAAGGAATGGCAATTCTACCCTCTTTTCCTACCCCACACCCATGGTTCAGAAACTCTTGTTGGTCTTACCTTTTAAATATATCTAGTGGCTTCTCCCATCTACTTTGCTGCCGCCCTGATCCAAGCGCCTACCACTGGATCCCTGCAAAGGCCCCTTCTAGTTTCCATTTTTGCCCACGTCCCCATTAGCCCAATTTCAACACAGTAGTCCAGTGATCCAATCACAGCCCCTTCCAATGGCCTGCTGACCTGCAAATCCTTTTGTGGTCTCTCCCACTACCACCCACTACCTCTCTGACCTCATTTAGCACTGCTCTCAATGCAGGTTGCTTGGCCCTATCTATCATCTACTGAAATGTCTCTCTATTGAATGAATTTTCCCCAGGTGCCCACATGGTTTATCCCTTCACCTTCTCCAGGCTTTTTATCCCAATGTCATCTTTAGGGAGACCCTGCCTGGCCACCAAATCTAAAATTGCAGTGTCTCTCACTCCAAATGTTTGCTATTCCTTATTCATCTTTACGCTCCCTCTTAATGCTTGTAAATTGATATTTACAAGCATGCGACATATGGGGGTTTTGTATTAAAGATCATTTCATTCCAATTTAAGTTCCAGGAGTGCAGAGTTTGTGTCTGTTTCTTTCACTGGTGTATCCCCAATGGCTGAAAGAGTATCTGATAGAGAGTAGACAATAAATATTTGTTGAATAAATGACTCACCCAAAGAACACCTATTGTTGGTTTAAGGTAGGTATCTCTTATTGTTGATAAGGAGTTTCTTGACATCTTCTGTTTCTTTCTAAGATTTGGATGTTCATTTTTATCATATCATGTCTTCATTTATTGAAATTATTATGTACTTTCTCCTATTGGCTATTAGTCTGAAGAATTTACATATAAGTGCCCTGCCATTCAATCATCTTATATACTTCAGATAAATGCTACTAACAGTAGATGATCTGCTAAACATGCTTTCAAGTTCAATCTGCTCATTTTTATTTAAGACCTTCAAAAAAAATTTTTTTGGCATGTACTATGTTTGTCTGAGTTGTGGATAAGCATATGCTATCTTTGTAAAATGATTAGATAGCTTTTTCACAAGTTTCTATGCCTTTATACAGTTTGTGTAATAAAAATCTATTACAAAGCATCATTTGTTTCCTCAAAGTTTAAATATTCTAAATGTTTTTGGAGATAATTCTTAAATAACTTGTCCATTTAGTTCTTAGTTATTAGTGGATTCAAGTACTCTGCTTATTTTTGAGTCAATTTGATAAGACATTCCTGTCAGGCAAAGTCATCCACTTCACCAAATTTTTAATATGTTACCATGCAGTTTTTTCTAGTGTATTTTTCAAATTGTAAATTTCTGTGCTTGTTATTACAAACCCTTGCCATTTCAGCTTTTGTTCATTTGGGTTTCTTCCTTTTTTTTAATTAGACTTTCAAAAGTACTGGTTTATTGTTTGTTTGTTCAAAGAAATAGCTCTTGCATTCAATTCTATTCTATTACTCAATTCCTTAATCTTCGCTTGTATCTTTGTTATATTTCTTTAAGAAATATGTAACTCTCCTGTGTGCATTTTAATTTTGCCACCTAATCTTACTTGTTTTATTATCCTTCCTCATCTTATCTTCTTTGTCCCACTCCCTTGTCATTATAAATCATCCTCATCTTATGAAGCATCTTAATAGCTTCTCCCTTTCAGCTTCCTGCTCTTGTTCCATAGAAGTCGTATCTTATTGTATCTAACAGAACTCTGCAAAAGTTTTCCAAGCACAGGGCGGGGTGGGGTTGGGGGAGGATCTTCATAATAAGTTACTTCCTGAGTCTTTAGGTCAGTTGTGTCTTTCCCTGTTTTATAAATATGGGGGATTTTGCTTGTGTGTTGTTTGGATTTCTCACCATTGTTTTTTTCTGCATGGGCTAATGTTTGCCTTCGGACAGAATGCATGGTAGCACCTGACCTCATTCACATCCAGTAAAGGACTAGTGGAATCTTCTTCTCATATTATCAGGAGCACAGATCAATCACGATTTCTTGATCTGGTTTGCTTTACTCACATGTTCCACTTGGCCAAGATGGTATCGTATCTAAACTCCTACACTCATAACTCAGAATAAATATACAATTAAACTTACAGCCTCTGCTTGTGTTACTGTGAGTGTTCTCCCAGTCTCAACCCCCAGCCGCAACACTTTTCTATGAGGCTGCCATCTCTCGCCACTTATTTGTCTATTCCACAAATATTTACTGAGAACTTTATGTGGGCAAAGTGCCACTTCTTAGCATTTGTCTCTCCTTATTTTCTGAGAAGCTATCTTCTGAGGCCTCTTGGTCTAAAACAAGTGGTCAGAAATTGTCAGCAGAAGGGGACAATATTTGTACTACCCCAAAATACTACCCATTTAGAAGACAGCAGTGACTTAGTTCAGGCTGCTGTAACACATGTATTGTAAACAGGGTGGCTTAAACAACAAACATTTATTTTTCATAGTACTGGAGGCTGAGAAGTCCAAGATCAAGGTGCCAATAGATCCCATGTCTGGCGAAGGCCCTCATTCTTGGTTCGCCGGTGGCCATCCCTTCTCATTGCAGGGGACATGTAGCAAGGAACAAGCTCTTGTTCTTATGGATTCTTCTCAATAAGGTCACTAGTCCATTCCTGTGGGCTCAACTCTCATGACCTAATTACAAAGCCTCCATTTCCTAATGCCATGACATTAGGGGTTAAGATGTTAATATATGAACCTCCAGGGCCGGGAAACATGGGCAGTGACACAAACATGCAGTCCATAACAGATAGACAAATAATTTTCTGGTTGATAAAGACCTGGGTCTCTGATCCAGAATGAAAGACAAAACAGAGGAAAATGAATGTTCCTCCCTCTTTCAGGCCAGTGGTACTGCTGTTTCATGAGGTGACAAAGGATTATGACCACCAGTTATTGATATCAATCCATCTTTCTAGTCTTACAGTAACAGAAATTGAACTGGTCCTAGATTCCTGCCATGGGATGTCTCACTGACTTGCCGTTCCCAGTGCTTTTTTTTTTTTTTTTTAAGGGAATATTTAAATTGTATACTGAAGGCCATTTAGGCTGTTCTGAGCATCCCCACTTCCGGAGTCTGGCGTGTTCCTAGGCAAAGGCAGAGCCCTCAGGCATATTCTAGCTGCTAGGGCACTGAAGAGGACACCCATGCACCACAGAACTCTGAAATAAAATGAATGAACTAGAAGATCAGCCTCCTCAGAATGAATTCTCAAACCATAAAACCAACACTTCCTGTTATGCTTCTGCCCAGAGCCTGCTGCTGTCCATTTGGATAAGAGGCACAGCATGTGTTTCTAAGAACAGCTGCCTCTCTTTTCTCCTTTGGCAGCCAGGACATTGCAGCTAAAAGGATCTATTTTCCTAGCTGCTACAAAGTCGGAAGCAGTGCAAGGCCTGTAATACTCCGGCCCATGTGGTGTCATCTGTCAGGGGCACACAGGGGAGGATCTCAAAGTCACCAATCACAGAAACCACCTATGCAGACCCTCTGGCTCCAGGATGAGCAGCTGAGGTCTAAGAGAACCACTTGGAGTCTGTTAGGCCTTACGAGTGAGAAAGAATGGAGCTTTGCAGTCTGACATGCCATTTTAGCAAGTTACTCTTCTCTCTCGACATTTTGTCTCGTTGCCTGTTTACTCATGTGAAGAATGAAGGTAACCCGAGCTATCTCACAGAAGTAGGGAGAGGACCAAATAAGAGAGCTGATGTTAAATTCCTGGCATGTCAAGTATGCCCTCAAAAGGATGATTCCGCTCAGAGCTAGGACTAGGATAAAGCATAGAAGGCATTCTCCAGGGGCCCAAAGTTTAAGGGGCACCAAAACAACCCAGCAACCAAAGTCAATACTATTTTAAAGTAATCTCTTAAAATTTAAAAATAAAAAATTAAAATTAACACAAAAATTCTATAATGGACAAAATATCTAAATTTTTAGATTCTTACCCTGCACTCTACCAATATTATTTGCCTCATCCTAATACCAGCTCTGTTTTCAGTACAATTTTATTTACGAAATTAGGAACCAGCCAGTGGGCTATAGTTTGTTGATTTGATTTTTTTAATATTGCATTAAAATAGTATTTATATTGATTACTGAGTTTTGGGGGCAGCCATCTTAAATATTGTCCCTAAGATGAATTCCTCTCTCACCTCACCCTACTCCAAAGTCTGGTTCTGTTAAGTACCATTTCTTAGTAATTTCTTATTTGCTGTTCTCAATCTCAGTGAGAAAATCCACATATTCTTTCCTCCTTCCCCTAAACTTCTCTCCTATCTTGTTCTCTACTTAGCATCAAGAATTATTACCAGCATGCCCTCAGCTATAAAACATGGCCACCTTCATTACATATAAATATTATTACAAAAAATACTACATCTTTTTACAAACATGGCCATATTTAAGGAAATGCCCCAAATCTTAATGGTCTTGCCCCAGTTGACTTGAATAGTAGGAGGCCCTAGCTTCTCTAGAGGTTCCATACAAAATATTTCCACAATGGCTAGGATGCTTTCAAGTACAGTCCAAATGTCCTCAAGGCCCCAATGTTTTACAAGCCAAATTTAAGAATACTTTCCCCCTGGAAAGGTATTATGGAGGTGAAAGAGGTCTTAACGACAAGTTTTATGGGAAATACAGATGGGTGTAAAGTCTACCTACCTTCAGGGAATTTAGGACTGAAGGGTAGGAATGAGAAAGTTGTGTAAAATACTAATAATCCTTCACTGGGTGCATATAACATATTAAACTCTGTCGTATGTATCATCTCATTTAATCCTCATAAAAAGATTTTGCTGGGGGCGCCTGGGTGGCTCAGGGGTTTAAGCCTCTGCCTTCAGCTCGGGTCATGATCTCAGGGTCCTGGGATCGAGCCCCGCATCGGGCTCTCTGCTCAGCAGGAGTCTGCTTCCCCTTCTCTCTGTCTGCCTAGCTCTGATTTCTCTCTGTCAAATAAATAAATAAAATCTTAAAAAAAAAAAAAAAGATTTTGCTGGTAGGTAACAGCACAGACTGACTTGCACAATCAGCTAGTAACTAGCATTTCTAGGGTCTTTCCTGCTTAACCACAATGAACTGTACACAATGCTTTATATCTTAGGAGGTTTCTTTCGGATACAGTTTCCACTTTGGTCCTTTTGGAACCTTTGGAAATAGCATTCCTATTTTCCATAAGAGGAGACTGGGGTCCACAGAGCTTCCAAAAAATATTTTCCAGCACTCTATCCTTAACAATTTGGTGTTTCTCATCTAGAAATTCTTCATCAAAACTCCCTAGCATTGTAAGTAAGTTTAGTAAACTATGTCTTATGTAGGCTCATGGGGCAAACATTATATTCAGCTCCCAAGGTCAAGCTTAAACATCTCCTTCTGTGATACACGGCATCCTCCATTTACCTTCCAGAGCCACTGTCCACCCTCCCCCACACTTCCCTAACCTACACCTCACCCTGGAGGCCAGCTGCTATGGACCACACCAACAGGTACCTCTGGCTTCCCACTGGATTCTGATAAGCAGACAGCCCCAGTAAGAAAACTGAGAAGGAAAAATGAAGTTGGGTCTCCCTGACTCCCTCCCTGTAAGAGGACCTCAGGCCAGCTGTCCCAACACAACAGCTCCACTGCCACTCCCTAACTTATTATATATCCCTGTGCCTTCTTACACTCTACCCACATCCTTGTAAACAGTCCCTACTTAAACCCCACTTTACATGTGCTCTTCTGTTTGGACCCTGACTGACATAGCTCCCTTATGAACCTCAAAACTGTTATGGAGTTGCTTTGACAGACCTGAGTTTGAATCCCAGCACTTCTCCTCTATGCCCTGAGAGGGATTTTCAATTTCTCTGAGGCTCAGATCATCACCCATGACCACCACTAGGAATACTCACTAGGAATTATTCATTTCTCATCATGTCTTCAAGACATACTTGTTAAGCCTCCATTATGTGCAGCACACAAAAGAAGAAAAAAAAGTCTATCTTGACTTCCCCCAGAGAATTCACATTCCAACTGGTATATGTAGATAGTAGAGGTACACAGCGGTCTCTAAGGGGACCCGCAGCATCAGGCCAAGATGGAAACAGTGAGCCCCTATAGAAAGGTGTCTCAAGGGCCTTGCAAACTCAACAAGCCCAAATCCACAAACTCCATCCTCTTCTAAGAGCTCCCTGTCTCAGTGAATGAGTACCACCCCCACCCCACCCATGCAGGCCAGAAACCTAGAAGCCATCTTTAGGAGCCCCTCTTCTCACTCCCCATATGAAACCAATCAGTAATTTTCATAACTGCCTCTTAAAATATCCTTAGACTCTGCTCACTCAGTCTCACCCATAATTTAAAACAAGCTACTGCCAGCACTCACTTGAATTGCAATGACTTTTTCCATATATACTTGCCCACAACCCTTTCTCCACCAAGTCATCTTCTCTATGGCAGCCACGGTGATCCTTGTAAAATGAAAATCTTAGCAGGCTGGCCTGCAATGGTTTTGATCTCAAATTAAAGAGTGTCTCATTAAAAATGCCCACCTTTCCTGATGTGTTTTGGCTCTTGGCTACCTGATCTCAGCCCAAGGGCACGCTAGCTTG
The DNA here is from genome assembly GCF_963455335.1 of Martes martes. Taxonomy (NCBI): domain Eukaryota; kingdom Metazoa; phylum Chordata; class Mammalia; order Carnivora; family Mustelidae; genus Martes; species Martes martes. The sequence continues at coordinate 72,206,398 of NC_137898.1, read as the reverse complement.
TCATCTCCCTACTCTCCCTCCTCCCAACACTCACCTTCTCTCAGACCCCTATCTCACACTCCCCTCCAATACAGGAGTCTGTTTCCGCTTCCTCTGAAGTCTTGCCTCCCCTCCTCTTCACCAGGTACTTCTCATCTTTCAGGATCAGTTTCTTGGGGAAGACTTGTCTGACCCAACTCTATCACCCACTGTGCTATGGGCTCACAGAGAATGGAGTCTCCCTATTGCATGGCACAAATTTGCCTTTGTCTGCGTTCAAATAAAATAATCCTTATTCACTGAACTTTATTTAAGTATTAGTTATGTGGTCTGAACATCAAACTGTTAGTAACATGAGGACAGGGACAATGTCTTATTCTGTTCATCAGTGTATCCTCAACACATATTAGAATGCCTAGCACGAACTAGGAGTTCAAAAAATATTTAATTTTTTTTTTAAAGAACTTATTTATTTGAGACAGAGAGAGAGCCTGCATGCGCATGAGTGCACTAGCTTGGGGGAAGAGCAGAGGCAGAAGGAGAAACAGGCCCCCCACTGCAGCAGGAAGCCCAACATGGGGTTCAATCCCAGGGCCCCAAGATCATGACCTGAGCCAAAGGCAGATGCTTAACTGACTGAGCCACCCAGATGCCCTAATATATGTTAAATTTTAGAGCAAAATCCCAGGAAGGAAAAAAAACGGCAGTAGCCCCTCCAGGTTAAAAGGCTCCCGTCAAGCATCAAAATATGTCATTTTAAAGCATTTTGGAGAATATTACATTTTCCCTGTCTTCTTAAGGTACATTAGAAATAACTCTAGGGGTGCCTGGGTGGCTCAGTGGGTTAGGCCTCTGCCTTCAGCTCAGGTCATGGTCTCAGGGTCCTGGAATCGAGCCCCGCATCGGGCTCTCTGCTCAGCAGGGAGCCTGCTTCCTCCCCTCTCTCTCTGCCTGCCTCTCTACCTACTTGTGATCTCTCTCTGTGTGTCAAATAAATGAAATCTTTAAAAAAAAAAAAAAAGAAAGAAATAACTCTATTTATTGAAGGCTCTAAATCTTTATTAAGAACCTCAGTTATTGGATTTTCTTCTGACACTGGCTGGCTTTTGACTTCTGTGCTTTTTAGATTGCTCAGACTGCAGATTTCTGCTTTCTGCCTTCAGAGCTGGCAGTGTCCTTTCTGGCCTGTGTCATTGTGCCTGCCTTCAACAGCCCCTTTCATGCCTTCTCATTTGTTGCTCTGAATCTCCTGCAGACTGGGAAACTAGATAACCAAGCCGGGTGTAGTGAGTGTGAAGTCAGATTGACATGTTCCAAATGAACCCACAGGGTTCTTCTAAACTAGAGCTAATGACTTCCAGTACCCCCTGCATGCCTAAGACCAGCCACTCTCATCCCACTTTTGCACAGTTCTTTGCTTCTTCCTTTTCTCCCTCTTAATAGCCTTTATTTGGCAAGATTGGCCTCTTATGGACTTGGCAGCTAATAGGAGATAACTAATAAGGAACAAACCCACCAAGATGGACCTGACCATCGGGATTTCAATGCCTTTATTGGTTTTCACTGTTCTTAGGTACAAAGTAATATATGTAAGAGTTTACTTCTCCCCAAGTTTCATGCAGAAGCTCAGAAGTGGAGGAAACTGCTGTGTGTGTGTGTGTGTGTGTGTTTGGTTTTGTTTTTGGATAGATGGAGTTTTACCCAAATGAGATGGATACCAAAGATATCAAGCAGTTATTTGGAGCATGTGAGACTTTTAGCAGCAGATAAAACCTGGGTGTCGGTGATAATGACCTTATTTTTTTAGTCATAAAGAACCTTCCTGTCTTTCTATCCAATTAGAATATTAATTACTTCCACCTTGAGTTAAAGGGAAACAGAGGGGAGTCAAACTGCTTATTAAAAACTTGGGAATGGTTTTGCTGGCTGCGGAGGGACACCAAAGCCAAGTAAGGGACTAGTGTGGGGAATTGCTCAAGTACAGAGCAAATGAGAAAGCAACAGCTCTCAATCCTATCTCCAATTTGAGCACTTGGCCCTTTCAAGCTGATTGCATGCTCTGAAAATGCATTAAGGGAAAGCAAGGAAGATGGAGAAAACAAAATCTGCAATGACAAGGTAAGAATCAGGCTCTGATTCGAAGGGCAACTTCTCGAATGATTCTGAAGACTTGGGCTAACACATGGCTATCTCTTCCCTGAAAAAAAGAACAGTTATGACCACAGTTTTCTACATGCTAGGAAGAGGCCAAATGCATCATTTGGGGCTGGAAAACACCCTGATGAGAAACTGGGAGGCCAGCAAGAACAGAAGCAGCTGAGGTTGGCAAACAGCTGGCTGAGCAGGGGATTCAGGATTAGACATACATAAGGGAGGTTCCAATCCTCCTGCATTTGTGAAGTAACAGTGACTCTGAATAGTTTCTTGAAGTAATTTCCCACCCATATACATTTTTTAACTGTTTTCCACCCAAAGGGCTTGTCTCTTAGAATGGGCTTGAAAACCTGGCTGTTCTAAGAAGCTTGTAACAGGCAAAACAAGGTGTTAGCAGGAATCGGATTGATGAGAAGGGCAGGTGCCAAGGTGTAGAGGAAAAAGCCCCAGACGCAGAGCAGATGATCTCATAATATCATTCACTAACTAGCTGTGACCTTCGACACAGTGGGTGCTGAAGCCTCTGGTCTAGTTTCTTCAACTTTAAGTGGCCGAGTTTGGCCACATTCTTCTAAGGATACATTCAATGTACTAGAGAATCTATGATTTTTAGGAATTTTGGACACTTGAATTCTTATAGTTCATCATGCTATTGGATGTTGGACAGGACAGTAAAGAATAAAAGAAACCCTGGTCCTACAGTAGAAAGAACACTAGACTTGAAGTAACAAGTAGCATTTGATTTCTCTAAGCCTTGATTTGCATTTCTGAAAAATGGATATAACAATAATGTACTTCACAGGGTTGCTGAGTAGGTTAAACAAAACCATGTGTGCCTAAACTATTTCTGTAAATCTCTTAGGAAATCGTGCTCCAGGTCCTCAAGGACTTCAGACTAGTTTATTGGGTAGATAGGAGGGCCCAAGACTAACAGAGAACCATGATTCTCAAACCTCAATATACATGAAATCACCTGGAAATCTTGTTAGAAGTGCAGATTCTGGGATGGAACTCCAGATGCCGTATTTCTAACACACTCGGAGACAGAACCTACTGATTCCTAGTTCGCATTCTCAGTAGAGAGGCTATCAAACAGACACGTTTAAAACAAGACACTCTATACAAGTGCATGGTGCATGTCATGAGTGAAAACCTCTATGCCTTCCCACGTACCCAAGTCCTACCCTCCCTCCAAGACCAGTTCAAGCAGTCTGGTTCAGACTACCACAGCCCTCTTTCTTTGTAAGGGGTCGGGCAGAACGCTGGAGTCCAGTAACTGTCTCAGGTAACCGAGATATTAAATTGGTTTAGTACCAAGCACTACAGAGGTGGTTTTCAGCCCTGGCTGCATGTTAGAATCAACTGCAGAATTTTAAAAATGTAGAGGCTCAGGCCCTAGACCAGCTAATAAACTGTAAGCCATTAAAGTACCCCAGGTGGCTCTCTTGTGACCCAGGTTTGAGAACTACACACCATACTGGAGTCTACTAGTGAGGGCAGAGACCGCGTTGGCTTGGTTTACCACTCTATTTTCAGAACCTGACACAAAACCTGGCATTCAACAAGTATGTGTTGAGTGAATAAATCATTAATAATAAATAAATAAATAATAAATGAACTAAAGTAATGAAAATTTAGGTTGTCAGTTGCTTCCTTAATCTCTTTCCTGATGCCCAACAAAACCAAGTACTAAAGCATAAGGCTAAAGTTTACCTCTGGAGTAGAGTGCCCAGGTTGGAATTCTGACTCTGCCACTCAACACCCATGCAACCTTAGGCAAGCTTCACCACCTCACTGTCCCCTAGTTGCCTGCTTAAAACAATATTACCCACTGTTTAGAGTTTGGCGGTAATTAAATGAATGAGAACATGGGAAGCCCACGGAAAAGTGTTTGGCACATAATAACAACATAAGGACTGAGCACTGTGTTTCTATTCCATCACTGAGCACAGAGTGATTCTAAGAGTTCTGCAAGTGGTCAGAACAATTAGCATTCTCCTGTCATTCTTCCAGCTGATATTTCTTAAACATCATCTCTAGTCCATGCACAGAGAATCTGTGACTGTAGATAAAGCAGTAAAAGGAGAGACACAGGACTGTTCTTACATTATTCAAATATAGGGGGTGAGGTGTACATTGAGCAAGTTATTTCTAAGTGATGAGTAACAGAAAGTTATTTTAAGTGTCCTGACTATTACAAAGGGAAAAGGACCATGAAGACAGAGAAAGGGGGTGGGAAGGCAACTACAACTATGTCTAACAGGGGCAGTTAATACTGAAGGTCAGGGAAGACTTCCTAGAGAAGGAGGGAAGATCAAGCCAATTTGGATGAGAAAGGAAGAGAGGCTGCAGAGCCTTCCAGGGAAGAACATTCATAAAAGCTCCGAAGCATGGAAGAACAAAGTATGCTTTAGCCACTGAAAGAAGGCAGGTGTGGCCGGGACATAAGAGAGCTTAGGTTGGGTTTTGAGGCCTGGGTACTCTTGGAAAGGCAATGAACAAAACAGAGGGAGGAAAAACAGGAAGGTGAAGGTGAATATGGCATTTATTCATTCAGGAAATAGGCAAGGTGATATGCTAGGAAATAACAAAAATGTCTGAGAGCCAGAAGGAGGTGGTATGTCTGATAGGATCAAAAAGGACCTACTGATCACCAGTGATGTGGTTCTACAGGCATGGCCATGCCAAATTGTAGCCACCCTGGAAAGACTGGCAGATGACTTTGACATCTTTAGAAAGGAGCCTGCTCCCTTTGTGAAGATCTGTATTTCTGCCCTCCTTTCTCTCTCCTCATCATTCCTTCCCCTGCTCTACTAAGGTTACTTTATTAACAAATCCTCTCTTTCCTTCTCTTCCAAAAATCATGTAGAGAAGGGAGTATCACATAGAAATCACTGGTATGTCCCAGACGCGAAATTAGAAAGAAATAATTCTGAGGTATAAGTTCCCACCTTTATTAGCTATAAGACTTGAAACTTCAGTTTCTTCATCTGTAAAACAGAGTAATAACATCTGTATTAGAGATTCTGAAAAAGAGAAGAAAAGGATATGCATATATGGTGTGTGTGTGTGTGTGTGTGTGTGTGTAGTGAGAGAGGAAAAAAGATAAAGGGGGGGATTATAAGGAACTGGCTCATGTGATTGTGGGAGCTGGTAAGCCTGAAATCGGCAGTCAGAGAGAAGACCCAGAGAAGACCCAGAGTCGACGTTATGGCTGAAATCTGAAGGCGGTCAACAAAAGGCCTAAGTCCTTCAACAAATGGGATGAGATCCCCCCACGGATGGCACGTAAGTAAAACTATTCAAAACCTACTGAGTTATATGTAAATCACAACCAGAAAACACCTTCCTGGCAACATCTAGATGATTTTTGACCAAACATCTGGCCACCATAGCCCAGCCAAATTGATATAAAACTAACCATCACACTATCCCTTTACCCACACGAAGGATGTCACTTGGATCACACTGGTTAATACACATGGATAAACGTGGGCAGGTTCCTTTGTGTCTCTAAAGCTCAGTTTCCTTATCTGTAAATTGCAAGTAAGACTGCCTTGCAAATCAGAACGAGAATGAGCTATCACCTCACACCTGTCAGAATGGCAAGAAACAACAGGTGTTGGCAAGGGTGTGGAGAAAGGGGAACCCTCCTGCACTGTTGGTGGGAATGCAAGCTGGTGCAACCACTGTGGAAAACTGCATGGAGGTTCCTCAAAAAGTTAAAATAGAACTACCCTATACTCCAGCAATTGCACTACTAGGTATTTACCCAAAGGATACAAAAATACTAATTCAAAGGGATACACACACTCTGATGTTTACTGTAGCATTATCTGTAATAGCGAAATTATGGAAATAGCCCAAGGGTCCATCAACTGAAGGATAAAGAAGAGGTGGTACATACATACAATGAATATTACTCAGCCATCAAAAAGAATGAAAGCTTGCCATTTGCAGTGACATGGATGGAGCTAGAGAGTATTATGCTAAATGAAGTCAGTCAGAGAAAGAAAAATATCATATGATTTCACTCATAAGTGGAATTTAAGAAACAAAACAAATGAGCAAAGGAGGAAGTAAAGAGAGAGAAACTCAGAAACTGACATTTTTAAACAATTTTCTTTTCAGTGTTCCAAAATTCATTGTTTATGCACCACACCCAGTGTTCCATGTAATACATGCCCTCCATAATTCCCACCACCAGGTTAACCCCTCACCACCCCCTCCAAGACCCTCAGTTTGTTTCTCAGAGTTCACAGTCTCTCATGGTTTGTCTCCCCTCCGATTTCCCCCAATTCACTTGTCTCCATCTCCCCATGTCCTTTGTGTTATTCCTTATGGTCCACGAGTAAGTGAAACCATATGATAATTGATTGTCTCTGCTTGACTTATTTCGCTCAGCATAATCTCTTTTAACTACAGAGAACAAACTGATGGTTACCAGAGGGCACGTGGGTGGGGGATGGGTGAAACAGATGATGGAAAATAAGAAGGGCCCCTGCTGTGATGAACACCAGGTGATATGTGAAAGTGCTGAATCACTATACAGCACACCTGAAGCTAATGTAACACTGTATGTTAACTAACTGGAATTTAAATTAGAGAGAGAGAGAGAGAGAGAGACTGCTTATCTCAGAGCTGTGATGACAGTGGGGCAATCCAAATAAGAACTAAGCACAGTGCCTAACACCTAGTAAACTCCCAAATGTTTCCGTCGGTTATTATCTTCATGCTAGTATTATCTGCACTGAGAACTTGACATTTTCTTAACTCTTAACCTTAGCATATCCTTCTATGCCTACCATTTTCCACTGTGACTAAATTCAAACCATATTTCAAGAATCAGCTTACGTGGGAATCCTTCCCTGACACTGTCTGCCCGATATTCAGGATTAGCTGCACTGTTTTCATGTGTCTATCATAACACAGAGCATGCTTTGTTTTATTCTGTTTGGTTGGCAGACTTCATCACTAATGTAAATCCTAGAGGTAAAAATGTGACCTTCATTCCCATGTCCCATCACTTAGCAGAAAGCAGGACACAAAATATTTGATATAATTGTAAAATGAACAGAAGTGCACAGATCTGCTTGTTCCTCATAAAATGAAATGTACATTTGGAGGCATTTTATCCCTCTCAAATTATACCCATTCAGACTTCCTCACACCTCCATGGTGACCATGAGAATTCCAGCCATGTCCCAACCTCTGGAATCACAACCTCTAATATTTATGCTCTATTTAGTGACATCTTTCTTCTGTGTAGTCAAGTAGGAAAAGATGTTCAATATTTATTGAACTGAAATAAACTGATACTGACATGATATAACAGATTCAGTAGGTAGTTGCTATAGAGGAGTCAGGTATGGCTTGTTTTAACTAACAAGAGGGAATGTTTTGGGAATGATAGAACTGTTCTGTATCCTAACTTAGATAATGGTTACATGAATTAAAATTCATAAAACTATATACCCAAAAGTCAGTATTACTGTAGCCTAATAGAAATAGAAAAAAATCAATGTGTGAAAAGTATGCATAGTGAGATGAATATATAGACAATGGCCAGACAGTAAAACTTTTAGGACAATCAACAATTTCATAACAATAAAATTCTGACCTATTACCCCTGCAGCAACCAAGCCAAGAAGTCAGAGCCAGACCATAACCTCTGTAAGCAACTGGCCCAGAATGGCCATAACTTGGTGATAACTGTTCAACTTCCCTACCTTTTGTCCCCACTTCCAACTCAGGGCCAACCAGAGTAGGCCAAACCAATCACCAGGAGGCTGTACTTCTAATTACCCCACCCCCAGCTTCCCCAGGCCAACGGTCTGCCAATGAGGGCACATCTGAAGCCTTCCCTTTTCTTCTCTGTAGTGCTTTCCCACCCTCCGGCCTGCCTTTGAGTCTCTGTCCAACACAGTACAGGGGGCTGACTCTCTTGCTATAAGCAGCTCTGAATAAGCCATTTGGTTTTTATCTTACGTGGATGGTCTTTATTTATTTCCACAATACTATGCTATCATTTGGGATAAAACAGAAGTATATGTATGTGTTTGTGTATGCATAGATTGTAATTAAAAGTACATGCACACACATGAAAACAAAAAGGATTATGCTTCCTAGGTAGGGAATTGGTTGGTTGAGCAATAGGGGTAATAGACTGATTTTTCTGTGTTCCCTTTTGAGCCTTTTGAATGTCCCCCCACCACCAAATCAATGATTTATATAAACTAAAAAGCAAAAGTGACGTTCAGTAAAATACAAAGACTTCTAGATTATAAGAAGTATTTATTATTCAAATTCATAAATGACTACAGTCTCTAGAAGTAACCAGATTGATCATTATTATATTTAGAGTAAATTGGGGAGAAGGTGTTTGGTGAGTCGTTTCACATCTCTGAGCTCCGATGATGCCATGAGGGCAGTGCCAGCCCAGGGAGAGGGCAGGCAGGACTCACTCCCACTTCATATGCGTGGTTCCTGCCATATCTTCAGTGCATTAGCTGGGCTAGACGAACTGCTGAAGAAACACAGCCCAACCCTTGTTCTAACTCAGTTACAGTGAATGTTTCTTTCTTGCTCAAGGAACAGAGAGGGTGAATGAGGTCTCGGGTGGTTCTCCCCCACTCAGTTGCTCAGGAGCACAGACTGACTGCTGTCCTGCCATCTTCAATGAGGGGCTTCTAAAGTCTCCCTGGGTAGCATCTCTATCCATCCAGCTCAAATAGGAAGGACACAGGGGAGCACATAAGGGAGGCTCTGTGGGCCGTGCCTGGGAATGTGGACTGTTACTTACAATTGCCAGATTTATCAAATGACGGGACACTCTGTATTTTATCCGCGGAAATGTGAATTCTGGATAAATAACACAGTATTCTTTTTGGTATAAGTAGTAAGTCCCATACAGCTTTCAGTACCTATTTATTCTAAAAAAAAAAATTATCTAAAATTCAAATTTGAGTGGGTATCCTGTATTTTACCTGGCACTCCTGGGCTGCATTCCATTGATTAGAACTGAGCACAGGCCTACACTAATCAACAAAGGAGGCTAGAAAAATGTGGTTTTGTTGTTGCCCCAGAAGGAAAGAGTATGGGTTTTGTTAAGCAGCTAGCAGTCTATGCTGCAGGAAGAAATGAACAAAATTTAGCTCCCTTCCTTATTTCTATACTATAGGTGTAATAGGACCTAGAGAAGTAATAGAAAATAGCAGTTCTTGAGCTCTGGCATGACTTAGAATTTCTGGAATGCTAGTTAAAAGATTAAAATCTTTTGTTCCAGATTCTTGACCATTCCAAATTCTTTCAATCTTAGAGCTTAGGATCTTCTTCCTTATCCGGTGCTCCATGGGGCTCTATTGTAGGCAGTGGAAGCAACATACTTTGAGATCTTAGGGACTTGGGCATATATACACGAAAACATTAAGAACTCAAACAGTTTGGAATGAAGCAGTAACAGAGGCATAGTTTCCAACGCTAAGTGTGCAAGAGGCCACCCGTTTGGGGAACAGAGCACAACTCAAACACCTTCCAAAACTATCTCCAGAGGTTCTGCCACTTGGTACAAGTCCTTGGTAGATGACAAAAATAAAGTAACAAGAAGGAAGTGACCCAACATTTTGGTCCTTCATCGAAGTCAGACAGTCCTCTTCCCCGGGCTGCACGGCCAGCCGCTAGAGCAAGCAGGACAGCCAGTGTGGACTCCACTAAGTCATCTCCTTGGAGTGGTATGATTTGCAGAGCTGACTGCTGTCTCCAGTAGTTTAAAGAACAAGAGAGGTATTTTTTTTTTTTTTTAACAAATCCTCTTGTAATGGTTGAAATCCCAGCGTCCATTTGTATTCATTTTGGAAGCTGGCACCCATCGCTTCTGGTAATAAAATTGACAATCCGCTACTGTGGAATCCATGCAGGTATTATTAACTTTAACCGAATTGATCTCAACTAGATCACTGTCAGAGAGGATATGGTAACAATCGATTTTTTTTCCAGCTCTGAGAGCATTATCAGTTGACTTATTTCCATTTCTCCAGCCTTTTTTTTTTCTCCTTTTGCTTGAAGGTTTGTGGCAGCATTTCTTTCTTCTTGCTTTCTCATTTCAATTTGTAAATAGTATGCTTTTAAGCACAATATTTAGGGAGGAGAGGCAATGCAGCTTCAAAAACAACTCATCCAAGCCCATAAATTTGGCAGCTGTAGAATATGCTTAAATAGGGATTGAGAAAAAAGAACACTCTCTCTGAACACGACGCATTTCAACCATGCATTATGGATGGTTAAGCGCACTGTTATGGACAAAGTATGCCCCCCCAATTTCATATGTTGAAGCTCTAACCCCCAGTGTGGCCATATTTGAAAGAGGTGATTTTATAGAGGTTAAGTTTAAATGAGGTCATAAGGATGGGCCTTAATGCAGTAGGACTGGTGTCCTTATAACAAGAAACACCAGGGATACACACATACAGAAAAGGCCAGGTGAGGACACAGTGAGAAATCAACAATCGGCAAGCCAAGGAGAGAGGCCTTAGGAGAAACCATACCTGAAAACACCCTGAACGTGGGACTTCCAACTTCCAAAACTGCAAGAAAATGAATTTCTCTTGTTTAAGTCCCCCAGGTCTGTGGTGTTTTGTTAGGATAACCAGGCTGACTAATGCACCCACCTACCCAGAGGACTGCAGTGCTGGGCTACAGTGTTTCCTGATGGGCTTGGAAAGAGCACCACATATTCTCTATCAGCATTAAGGTGAACGGAGGCATCACACTGCATATTCCAGACACACACATCCTGTTCCACATACCTAGCATTTGCATCTGCCTCTTCCACTGTGCTCACCTGTATCAGCCGTCAGTGCAAAAACAGAGGCCTTACAGGGAAGGATAGAGCATGGAACTCTGGTATGGCTGACCCTGGCCCTGCAGTTTCCTAGCACTGTGACCTTAAGCACTGTAACCCTGGGAAGTGAAGCCCCATAGACTTCAGTGTTACTACCTGGACGATAGGGAGACCACCACCTGCTTCTGATAGGTGTTACAATGATCCAATGGAATAATAAATATGAAAGTATCTTGTACAATGTACAATGTAACAACTAGTAATAGGTGGAGGGACGCCTGCTTGGCTCAGTCATTAAGTGTCTGTCTTCAGCTCAGGTCATGATCCTGGGATTTAGCCCCGCATTGGGGTTCCTGCTCAGCAAGAAGGCCACTTCTCCCTCTCTGACTCCCCCTGCTTCTGGTGTTCCCTCTCTGTGTCTCTGTCAAATAAATAAATAAAATCTTAAAAATAATAATAACAGGCAAAGCAAAGTTCTGACAGTAGAGTGTTATACAAGTCATTCTTTCCATTTGTTATCTCAACTACTTCAGGAATGTATATTTTAAACTTGAGTCTATCCGGGGGGAAAAAATAAACTTTTCTACTGCTAGAAATCATTTTTTTAATTTTTTTTTATTTAAAGATTTTTATTTATTTATTTGACAGAGAGAGATCACAAGTAGGCAGAGAGGCAGGCAGAGAGAGAGAGAGAGGAGGAAGCAGGCTCCCTGCGGAGCAGAGAGCCGGATGTGGGACTCAATCCCAGGATCCTGAGATCATGACCTGAGCCGAAGGCAGAGGCTTAACCCACTGAGCCACCCAGGCGCCCTAGAAATCATTTTTTAAAAAGATTTTATTTTTGTTTGACAGAGAGATAGAGAGTACAAGTAGGCAGAGCAGCAGAGGGAGAGGGAGAGGGAGAAGCAGACTCCCCGCTGAGCAGGGAGCCCGATTAGGGGCTCGATCCCAGAACCCTGGGATCATGACCCGTGCTGAAGGCAGCCGCTTAACTGACTGAGCCACCCAGGCACCCCTGCTAGAAATTATTTTAACAAAACCAGTAAGACAGAGATCTGTGCCAACAGGTTGTGTAAATTCCAATGATTTCTGAAGATGTAGGAGTAAATTAAGACAAATTATAAATAATTCAAGGTGTAAGGAAAAGTCAAGAATGCTGGTTCCTTAAAGCACAGGGCCTGCACTCAGGCCCAAGTCTGAGTATGATTTTCATCTTTCTCTTACAAATGATGTGTTATGGGCAGGTTATTTAATCTTTCTAGGTCTTACAGGTTTGTTAAGTGTTAAATATACTATATATGTATATGAACTACCATGGCTCTTTCTGTGTAAGAAATGTGCATTATTATTTCCTGTCCTGATTCCACCAACAATTTCCTGTGTGACCTTGAACTCAACCCTCTAAGCCTGCTTCCTCACCTGGATGCTAGGACTTCCTTCAAACATGCTATCATTTAAAAATAATGAACACTGTGGCTATATTGTGAGGCTGATTAATAATTCAGGCTATGCTACTGAGAAATAAAACTTATAAACCAGGACTTTAAAAAAAAAAAACACCAAAAACAAAACAAAAGCACCAGTGAATTGATTCAAAAATGGTTCTCCCTAAACACACAGGGTCATGAATAGAAAACCGAGCCTCGTGAATCTTTTTCCTCCAGACCAGTTCACCACTGCAGAAATGCACATCAGGTACCGACTCCATGCAGAGCACGGTTCCAGAAGCCGAGAACACTGCCAAGGCAAGCTCATGCATGGTAAACCATACAGTTTAGAGCATTCACTGCTGTGCCATGCAGAGGACTTTAGGATAGATCGAGAGAGAGCAAGCTCAGCATCGAGAGAGGAGGTTAAAGATGCAGAGCTGGATGTCAGTCTTCAGTATTTACGAGGTGGAACAATTCTAGATGAGCACAGCTCCGCTGGCCTAGAGCTGTCAGAAGGAGAGCCAAACCATGTGGGCCTCTCTCCTGGTGAGGCACTGGGCCCTCCACCCTGACCTCATGGTCCTGTGCCAACCATGCTGACGGAAGTTACCCAAGCTTGTCCTTACTTAACTTCCCAAATCACTGTCTTTCTGAAGCCACAACCAGGCCAGGAGGTCAGGCAATGAAATCAACCCCCTGCATGTGCGTGTTGGTTTGTTTTTTCTCATCTGTGCAATTAGACCTACTTCACAGGGTTTTTCTAGAAATAAAATTAGATACTACATAGCAAAATGCTTATAGAAGCAACGCAAATACAAATGCTCATCATTGCTGCCATCATCCGCCTCAGAGGGCTCTGCCATGTGAAACCACCCACTTCAGCCTGACCCCACAGCAGATGGCTGCCAGAAATATCAATAGCAGCAATTTCTCCAGTCATTCTTCAAATTCTGCTTAGTGTTCATTATCACCTTTATTGACTTAGCCCAGCTGCAGGCACGAGCTCAGCTCCATCATTCTGTCACCAGGATTCAGCTGGGCAATTTGTGGTTTCCCAAGGAGGAAGGATGTTGGGGCAGGAATGCAAATAGAATTCAACAGCACAGCCTGAGGGCCTCCTCCTTCCCACTGTCCTCTGTCATGGCTGGGTCCCCACAGAGCAACAGCAGCGCTGTTCCTTTCTGATCCTGGGGTCAGGAGGGCCCGCAGAGCTGGAATCTATGTTCTGCAGGGCTCGCCATCACTTCAGTATTAGCCTTTTACAGAAGCAATGTGACATAGTGGGAATAACAGTAGTAATGTCCTCTGTTTGCTGCGGGGGGGGGGGCCTATGTTCCAGTCTCTCTGCAGAGGCTCTAAAATTGCCTAGATTTGGGGCACCTGGGTGGTTCAGTGGGTTAAAGCCTCTGCTTTCGGCTCAGGTCATGATCCCAGGGTCCTGGGATCGAGCCCCGCCATCGGGCTCTCTGCTCAGCAGGGAGCCTGCTCCCCCCTCCCACCTGCCTGCCTCTCCACCTACTTGTGATCTTTGTCAAATAAATAAATAAAATCTTTAAAAATAAATAAACAAAATTTCCTAGATTCAAACGTCAGCTTTGCCCATTTCTAGCTGTGTAGCCTTGAGGATGTTACTCAGTCTTTCTGTGCTTCAGTTGCCTCATCTGTAAGATGCTTCTGCATTATTTGGAGGATTATATAAATATATAGCATACAAAATGTACACAAATGGAAATATATAAAGTATAAATATGCAAGATATATACTATATAATATATAAAACTATATAAATCTACAAGACAACCTATGTATCCTATGTGTCATATTAATTATTAGTTACCTTGTCACTACCATTATCATCATTATTATAACTCTCCTATATTCATTTCCTATTATGGCTATAACAAATTACCACAAAATTTGTGGCTTAAAATACCACAGACTTACTATGTTACAGTTCTGGAAGGCAGAGGTTCTCAAGTTAGGGTACCAGCAGAGCTATGTTCATTCAGGAGCCTCCAGAGGAGGACATGCTTCCATTCTTCTTTCAGGTTCCTGAGGCATCTCCGCTCCTTGGCTAATGCCCCTCTCCTTGCATCGGTCCAACTTCTGCTTCGGTCCCTACTTCTCGACTCTGGTCCTCCCACTCTATTACAAGGACTCCTGTGATTTCATTAAGCCTAACACAATAACCTAGCACGACATCCCCATCTTGAGAGCCTTAACTCAATCACACCTGCAAGGGAAGGCAACATATTCACAGGTTCTGAGAATTAGCATAGAGACATCCTTGAGGGGCCACAATCGGGCATCCCACAGCTCCCAAGAGTGAAATATTTGCCAGGGTATTTTACAGGAAGGAACAGAGTCTTGGAGGATCTACAAAAAAGCTAAAAATGGGGGCACCTGGGTGGCTCAGTGGGTTAAAGCCTCTGCCTTCAGCTCAGGTCATGATCTCAGGGTCCTGGGATCAAGCCCCACATCGGGCTCTCTGCTCAGCGGGGGGCCTGCTTCCTCCTCTCTCTGCCTGCCTCTCTGCCTTCTTGTGATCTCTCTCAAATAAATAAAAAATCTTTAAAAAAAAAAAAAAAGCTAAAAATGCTAGAAGTGGGTTCCAGACAGAATTTTTTTTTTTTTTTTAAACAAAAACCCAGGGCGCCTGGGTGGCTCGGTGGGTTAAGCCGCTGCCTTCAGCTCGGGTCGTGATCTCAGGGTCCTGGGATCGAGTCCCGCATCGGGCTCCCTGCTCAGTGGGGAGCCTGCTCCTCTCTCCCTCTCTCTGCCTCTCTGCCTACTTGTGATCTCTCTCTGTCAAATAAATAAATAAATAAAATCTTTAAAAAAAAAAAAAAAACCCATATTCTTTGTGCTAGCTCCTCCTGGACATGGAAATGGAAGTTCTGAGCTGGTGTCCCAGCTCTGCTCCAAGCTGCCCGATGGCTCGGGGCCACTAAGAGATGCCAATGAGAGTATGGCTCTGGAGTGGATTTAAACTACGTTTCATAAGTACAAGGCCTCCCTGCCCCTTGTAGAGGGGTCCAGGTAGGGAAACCAGGGCCAGGGGAGAGGAACGATGTGAAGGTCACCTAGTAAGGAAATGGTAGAGCCAAGATTTCACCCCAGATCTGCTCGACTCCAAAGAAAATAACAGCTGTATTCAGTGAAAATTATAGTCATGGCAAAAGAAATGTGCTTTTCTGATTCTCAGCTGGAATATATACGGTGTAACCTTTTCATACTCTCATGTACATAACCTTTCAAGTACAAAGCATAAAGTGCTTCTATTCAGTCTTGTACTTTATACACTACAACCTTTACACTTTCAACATGGACACATTTGGGGCTGAGAAGCTGGGACTGACATCTGAACACAGAAGGAAAAGGTTATGGCTCTCTGGTAAAGAAAGGGGAAGGTCTAGAGAGGACAGGCTCGGAAACTCGAATACCATGACCCCCCTCGTATAAGCAGAACCCCGACTGGTTCACACACTTCCGGCAGAAAGGACAAGAAAACACCTTAGAATAAAGAGGAAGTCGTTTTTAGTGCCAATTAAATCAGGTTCTTCCCACTGTGCATGGTGGATGGCAGACTTAAAGAATGTATTTCTCTCCTCTTGCCCTAGTTAGTTACATTTGAAAATTTAAGTATGTCTGAATGGGGGTAGGTTAAGTCAAATGAATTAAGAGCATTGGCTGGCTCCTAAGTGGAACTGGGCACAGCCTTGCCCATAAGGTTGGCCGAAAAGGGGCTTGGAATGTGATGGTTTGGATCATGGATCAAATCCCCACTCTGCTTTGTTATACTGAATAAATTTTTTTAAAGTTTTTATTTTAATCATCTGGTGCCATTCACAAGTTCCCTTCTTAATCCTCATTCCCTATTTCACCCATCCCTCCCATCCAACTCCCCTCTGGTAACCAGCAGTTTGTCCTCTGTAGTTAAAAGTTTGTTTTTCAGTCTCTCTCTCTTTTTTCTCCTCTTTGCTCATTCATTTTGTTTCTGAAGTTCCACATATGAGTGAAATCATATAGTATTTCTCTTTCTCTGACTGATTTATTTCACTCTCTAGCTCCATCCATGCTGTTGCAAATGACAAGATTTCACTACTTTTTATGGCTGAGTAATATTCTACTGTGCATACACACACACACACACACACACACCATCTTTAACCATTCATCAATTAATGGGATACCTGGGCTGCTTCCAGCCTATATCTTGGCTGTTGTAAATAATGCTGCTATAAATGTTGGGGTGCATGTATCCCTTTGAATTAGTGTTTTTGGGTAAATTCCCAGTAGTGCAATTGTTGGGTCATAGGGTAGCTCTATTTTTAACTTTTTGAGGAACCTCCGTACTGTTCTTCAGAGGGGCTACACCAGCTTGCACTCCTACCAACAGTGCAGGAGGGATCCCCTTTCTCCACATCTTCACCACCACACATTGTTTCATGTGTTGCTGATTTTAGCCACTCTGACAGGTGTGAGATGACTTCTCATTGTAGTTTGATTTGCATTTCCCTGAAGATTAGTGATGTTGAGCATCTTTTCATCTGTCTTCTGGCCATCTGTTCTACTACTTTAGAGAAATGTCTATCCATGTCTTCTGCCCACTTTTTTTTTTTAAAGATTTATTTGATAGACAGAGATCACAAGTAGGCAGAGAGGCAGGCAGAGGGGGAGGAGGAAGCAGGCCCCCTGCTGAGCAGAGAGCCCGATGTGGGGCTCAATCCCAGGACCCTGAGATCATGACCTGAGCTGAAGGCAGAGGCTTTAACCCACTGAGCCACCCAGGCGCCCCTTCTGCCCACTTTTTAACTGGATTATTTGGTTTTTGGTGTTGAGTTACATCAGTTCTTTCTATGTTTTGGGTATTAACCCTTTCTCAGATATGTCATTTGTAAATACCTTCACCCATTCAGTGGGTTGCCTTTTAGCTTTGTTTATCTTTTCCTTTGTTGTACAAAACCTTTTTATTTTTATGTCATCCTAGTAGTTTATTTTCACTTTTCTTCCCCTTGTCTCAGGAAACACATCTAGAAAGAAAATTGCCACAGTTAATGTCAAAGAAGTTCCTGCCTGTGATCTCTTCTAGAACTTCTGTGGTTTCAGGTCTCACATTTAGGTCTTTAATCTGTTTTGGATTTATGTTTGTGTACTCTTAAGAAAGCAATCCAGTTCCATTCTCCTGCATGTTGCTGTCCAATTATCCCAGCACCATTTGTTGAAGACACTTTTTCCCATTGGATCTTCTTTCCTGCTTTGTCAAAGATGAATGGACCAAATAATTGTGGGTATATTTCTGGATTTTCTATTCTGGTCTATTGTATGTCTATTTTTGTGTCAGTACCATACCGTTTTGATTATTACAGCTTTATAATATAACTTAAAGTCCAGAATTTTGATGCCTCCAGCTTTGCTTTTTTCTTTTTCTTTTCAAGATTGCTTTGCTTATTCACAGGGTATTTTGTGGCTCTATACAAATTCTAGGATTGTTCTAGCTCTGTGAAAACTGCTGTTGGGATTTTGATAGGGATTGCATTAAATTTCACGGGATGAATTCTTAACCTCACTGAGCCCCACTCTTCATCTATAAACAATCATGTATATTCTTCAGGGGTTTTTAGGAGAAAAAAATGAAAAATGATTTGTAAACCACTTTGCAGAGTGACTCATACATCATGTGCACTGATATGATGATGGCGTATGTTAACTGACATCTTCCCACATTATAACTCAGGGACCTCTGACCAACCCTGGCATTCCTGTTACAAAGTGTAAACTCAGCAGAATGCATAAGAAGTTTCTAGGAGCTTATTCCAAAAACTATTCAAGTAAGAAAAAATAGAAAAATATACCAAAATGATGATGGTTAATATTTATTAAGCATCTGTGGTGTTCCAGGTACTCCTTTAGGTATTTTATGTATATTAATAATTTAATCCTTATATAACCATGATTATAGATTTAATATCAACCCATTTTAGAGATGATACAACTAAGGAACAGAGTTCACAGTGCTAGGAAATATTACGGCTAGGGTATTAACTCAGGCAGTGTGGTTCCATAGCCTACACATTTTACAATTACACTAAGGTGGCCATATAGTTTACCATACAATCCAGGACACTTTTTAGCAAGGAAAGCAGGCAGAAATCTGGAGTGTTCAGGCTAGTCAGGACATATTGCCATGCTAGCTCTACTGTCCATGTAATAGCCTTCAAGACCATAAATGGATCTTAATCATCATCCTCTGCATGCCCATAATGGGGAAATTTTAGTGTCTGTCTCATGGCAGGAACTCAATAAATTTATGTTGAATGAATGAATGAGTGAGTGAATGAGTTGAGTAACTTGTCAAAAGGCTGAAGCATCGGGGCGCCTGGGTGGCTCAGTGGGTTAAAGCATCTGCCTTCCGCTCCAGTCATGATCCCAGAGTCCTGGGATCGAGCCCCGCATCAGGCTCTCTGCTCAAGAGGGAGCCTGCTTCCCCCTCTCTCTCTCTGCCTACTTGTGATCTCTCCCTCTGTCAAATAAATAAAATCTTTAAAAAAAAAAAAAAGAAAAAAAAAGGCTGAAGTATCATTTTCTGTTATTCTTATGATGTGATTGCATAGCTTGGCAATATCTGGGTTGAAGCTGTCTGAACATTTTCCTGTACTTTCTCTCATAGGACAGAGAGTGACTATTAATCACTTTAGGATTCATTCCAGAGATAAAGCAACTTACTGGGGTGATGAGGAAAAGATCTGAGAGCAACACATTGTTGGGCAGACAACTGAAACACTGTGCCTGCAGGAGAGTCAGGACAAAAGACTGACCTCTGTCTCCCTGGCAATTTATGTATAAGAAACAGATCATATCTAGTCCTTCTATATTCCATATTGCCCCATGACATCAGAGAAAGTTTTGCATATTTCCTTCTCAGGTAGTGCCAGCAGGTGCCTTGGAAAATAAAATAGTACCTAATATTCATGGTTCTGACTATACACCAAGTATAGGTCTCAGCCACCTTACATATATGAACCTTTACCATCACCTACAAGGCAGGTACTACTGTTATCCATTTTACAGAGCAGGAAATACACATAGCTAATAACTGCCAGTGCTGGGAATTAAGTTGAGAAATTATAAATTAAATAGTTCCAGAGTCCATGCTCCTCACTGCTGTGCCCTGCTGCCTTCTTACACTGATGCAAATGATTAGCTCTGTTAGGAGAAGCATCCAAGTAGATGGAGGAGGGGGATAAAGAAGTGTTAAAGAGAAGAATTACTCACTAAAAGAGAGACAGGAAGCTCTCAGGAGAGAAAAAGTAACAGTTGTGAAAAGATGGGCGTTACTAGCCTTGTGGGCTGGTTATGGAGAGAGTGTTCCCTGACATCAAGAGAGTGAGAAACCAGTAAAATTTTGGAGGACAGCTATTTCTCAGGTGGCAGATTTTGAGAATATCAGCAATGAAAAGAAAGAATTTTAAAGTTATTTTCCTGTGTTCTAAGAATATACTTCATCACCACCCTAAAAGATAGAAGTGATTTTTAAGAGGCCTAGTAAAGTTTTTAATATATTTAAACTGTGTGTTTTCATAGAATGTCTGTTTAAACTGACACAAAGTTGTTCCATTTGGCTTTCACATATAGTATCCCATCTTATCTGTACAAAGGGACTGTGAGGTAGATACTACTAATGCCACATCATACATGAAGAAACTCTGGATCAGAGAAGTTATGTAATTTGCTTAACATCACCCAGAAAGTAAATATTAGAGCTAGGATTTGAACTAAGGTCTGACTCCAAAAAGCCCTATTCACACAATGCACAATAAATTGGTTTGTTCCTCCTGTGACAAGGCCAAAGTTCACCCAGAGACAGAGAAAGATCTAGAATATCTAATTCTAGTGACATTATAGCTTCCCTTATTGCCCACATCTCCTCCAAAATGCATACTTTATACACTCTCAGGGTATTTCACACATAGAAAGAAGGGAAATTCTAGCCTGGAAGAAAATGTTAATTTCCAAAGGAATCCCTTTTGAATGTTACTGATATTTGACCTTGCACCTCACTTTTTTCAAAAATGAACTACATGAAATAAGATATATCCACACATATTACATACACATACATATGTACACACATATATGCAATAAACCATTCTTTGACCTTGTGGTGAAATGGAAGGCCATATACTATACCAGTTAACAGCTCTGACTTGGTGGGAGACACACGTGGATGTAATACCAGTCAGTATCTATATGATATCAGTATCTATATGATCATGGACATTTAATTCAACTACTCTGTTTCTCAACTTTCTCATTGGTAAAATAAGGGTAGTTATTCCTCCGTATAATGTTGTGCTGATTAAATAATATATGTATGCCACTTGGCACAGGCCTGGCACCATAGTAAGGACAGAATAAAAGATTGCTTTTATTACTTCAAATAAAACCTTTCTGCTGTTAGCTGAAATAAATTTATCAAAATTAACTGAGCTTTGGGACACCTGGGTGGCTTAGGCAGTTAAGTATCTGTCTTCAGCTCAGGTCATGATCTCAGTGTGCTGGAAGCCAGTCCTGCATTGGGATCCCTACTCAGCAGGCTACCTGCTTCTCCCTCTGCCTGCCACTCCCCTTAGCTTGTGCTCTAACAAATAAATATTTTTAAATATTTTTAAATATATTTAAATAACAAATAAAATATTTTTTAAAAATAATTGAGCTTTTCTCAGTACCAACTGCAGACAGCAATGGCCAAAACCAGTGGCCTTATCATGTAAGGGACCATGAATCAAATATTCACAAAGTCACTCATCTATCCTAATGGTACAACTAGATAAGTCATTTCTTTTTCTGAGCCTTTTTTTTTAATCAATGTTATCTGATTGAATCAAATATTATTATGGGTAAAGCAATGGTTTGTGTTCAGTTCTGACATTAAAATACCAGTTCCTAGGCATAGAAAATGTCAACAGCACCCTCTTCCAACCTTAAGAATACTGATTCTTGGTAAAAAGTCCTCAACAGGTCATCCTGGATGAAACTGTATGAAAACAGGACATTCTATCTTAATGAACAATTTGTGGTCCTATAAAAGGCTGTCACCTCAATTTCCTTCTAAGAAGGAAGCATTTCTATCCAGATCCTGAGGGAAGGGTAGGGATTAGTACCTAGAAAAGTAAGTAGACTTAGTTCTGACTTCCTCCCACCACATGAGCACACAAGGTGATGTCACAACAGTTAACTGAATACTGCTCTGGAGATAAAGGCATCTGTTAGCCGTCCTTGACATAGCTCTAGACACTGTAAGGTCATCCAATGTCATCCAAGAGTAAATACTACAACTGAGCTGACCACTTTAAAAAGTAGAGCAGGGTGCCTGGGTGGCTCAGTTGGTTGGGCGACTGTCTCTGGCTCAGGTCATTGTCCTGGAGTCCTGGGATCGAGTCTCGCATCGGGCTTCTGCTCTGTGGGGAGTCTGCTTCTCCCACTGACCTCTCTCCTGTCATGCTCTCTCTCCCTCTCATTCTCTCTCAAATAAATAAATAAATAAAGTCTTTTAAAAAAATAAAATGTAGAGCAGCCATCTATGCAATTCTTTCCATTTCTCATAGAAAAATCACACATGTAAGTAACTGACTCACAGATTCTTTAATTCATTTATAGATTCAAATTCCTTTATGGAATGCCTACTAATATGCTAAACATATGGGAGAAATTGAAATATAGCTTTTGCCCTCGAGGCTCATAGGCAAGACAAACCACTAATGTGATGCCAGCATGAGAAAGTGGTGAAAAGTACTATGAAGACACCCAAACACAGTTGAGGAAGTTAAGGTGGCAGTGTGCTGACACACTAGCTCTGGGGGTGGCAGGAGCTCAGATTTAGAGCACTTGCTGATTTCTGTGGCATTAAAAACTCCACGAAGGCCTATTTCCAGGCTTCATCAAAATATCCCTGAACACAGAGTTGGGAAGAGGGGTGTGTAATTAGCTCTTATAAGCTAATCTACCCCGGCAGTAAAAGGCAGAGTCTCAGAAGCACTGACAAAGGCTTTCTTACATGTTTGACCTTTCGACTAAGAGAGTTCTAAACTAAGAGATTCTACCAAAATGCTGGGAAGCACAGACAGGACCCATAATATTTATTAAATTCCATGCAGGGATCCTAGACAAACCTAAGGTCAGAGGGCTCTTTTGTCATTGAGGGCAGATATGCCTGACTGCTGAGGTCCACCTATGTTTACCTGGGTCTAGGAAGAGTACTTAGCATTTTGGAGTGGTACATTTGTTCAGATTATCAACCGCATGCCCTCAGAATAAAGATTCAGTGAACCTGCTGTCAGAAGAATTTCCCCTGTGGTGGCAGAATGAAATCAATGTGTTTGGTGGAATACAGTTAAATCAATAAGTAGTGCTGTTTTAACACATCTCAGAAACTGCCAAGAAACCTGACCTGAGTTTAAGAACATCATGAAAGCCAAACTTTCTTGTTTATACAGCAATTCAGGGATATTAGGGGAGTTATTCAAGACATTTAGCTCTTTCATAGTAACAGGCCCATGCAATGTTAAACGAGTAATTTAATAACTAAATTTACTGTTCTGTAGTCCAAACATTTGAGACACTCTGTTTCACTGTTTAATAGGTTTCTCTAGTGCAGGATTTCTCAGAGTCTTTATTCTGCATTAATTATGGCTACCTTATTGACCCATATTAAGTTATATCAGTCAATCTGCCAAGCACTTCAAATATGTTACCTCTTTTAATCTTTTTATCAATTTTGTGAAATAAAGATGATCATCTACATTTTTCTGGAGATGCAACTAAGGCTTATAAACTTGAAACACTATGTTCAGGATGATAGACCCACTGAGCAGATCTTGAACCCAGACTCCTCTGACTTAGAACCTATCTTCTCTTAAACTTTATGCTAGATTCTCCCTAGACTGTGAATCTCTGGCTCTGGTTGAATGTATGTACTATTTCCTAATATATTTAGGTACTAAATGATTTTCCATAGACCCTTTTTGTTTCACCAGTGTCCAACACAACATACTTTGTGAAATACTGCACCACAGGAATATAACACTAACTTTTATGGATCTAACACAAAGAAACAACTAAAAAAAATCTTGTTTAGTGGTTGAAAATTGCAGTACAGCTAAAAGGAATCTAAGTAACAAAATTAATACAGTTGACCCTTGAACACCATGGGGGTGAGGGGTGCTAACTCCATGCAGTAATAAATGCACATATAACTTTGACCCCAAATTACTAACAGTCTACTATTGACCAGAAACCTCACTGATAACAGTTAATTAACATGTATTTTCTATGTTGTACATGCTATATACTATATTCTTACAATACAGTAAGCCAGAGAAAAAATGTTAAGAAAGTTGGAAGAACAAAAGGCTACTATCCAAGATCTATAAAGAACTCCTCAAACTCAACACCCAAAAAACAGATAATCACATCAAAAAATAAGAAGACATGAACAGACACTTCTCCAAAGAAGACATACAAATGGCTAACAGACACATGAAAAATGTTCATCATCATTAACCATCTGGGAGATTCAAATCAAAACCACATTGAGATACCACCGTATACCCAGTTAGAATGGCCAAAATCAACAAGACAATGAACAACAAGCGTTGGAAAGGATGTGGAGAAAGGGGAACCTTCTTACACTGTTGGGGGGGAATGCAAGTTGGTGTAGCCATTTTGGAAAACAGTATGGAGATTCCTTAAGAAATTAAAAATAGAGCTTCCCTATGACCCTGCAATTGCAGGGTCATAAAAAGAGTCATCTGTACCCCAATGTTCATCGCAGCAATGGCCATAGTCACCAAACTGTGGGAAGAACCAAGATGCCCTTCAACGGACGAATGGATAAAGATATGGTCCATATATACTATGGAGTATTATGCCTCCATCAGAAAGGACGAATACCCAACTTTTGTAGCAACATGGACAGGACTGGAAGAGATTATGCTGAATGAAAGAAGTCAAGCAGAGAGAGTCAATTATCATATGGTTTCACTTACTTGTGGAGCATAAGGAATAACATGGAGGACATTAGGAGACGGAAAGGAAAAGTGAATTGGGGGAAAGCAGAGAGGAAGATGAACCACGAGAGACTGTGGACTCTGAGAAACAAACTGAGGGTTTTGGAAGGGACGGTGGGGGGGGGGGATGAGTGAGCCTGGTGGTGGGTATTAAGGAGGGCACATATTGCATGGAGCACTGGGTGTCATGCATAAGCAATGAAACTTGGAACACTGAAAAAATAAAATTAATTAAAATAAATAAATAAACCCATCTTAGAAAAAAAGCCATAAGAAGAAGAAATACATCTACAATACTGTACTGGGTTTATTAAAAAAAAAAAAAATCCACGTATGGGGCACCTGGGTGGCTCAGTCATTTAAGCATCCAACTCTTGGTTTTGGCTTAGGTCATGATCTAAATAAAGGTCCTGAGATCAAGCCTCGTGTCAGGCTCTGTGCTAAGCATGGAGTCTGCTTGGGACTCTCTCTCCTTCTACCCATCTCCCCATGAACACACACACACACATGTTCTGTCTCTCTCAAATAAAAACCTATGTATAGGTGGATCCATGTAGTTCAAACCCATTATTCAAGGATCAACTCTATCAAGGGCAAAGGTGGGGTCATGGAAAGTGTTCAAGTCTTCAGAAATGGGTTTCTGTCCTGGAAACATCACAGACATAACCTTGAACAAGTCCTTTCACCTTTCAGCCTCAGTCTTATCTGCAGAGTAATGGTGTTACATGAAATAATCTCCCAGCAACCTGGTGCTGGGTTTCGTCTACCATGGATGTCCTACACTCCCTCCATGTCTTGCTGCATAAGTCCAATTTACAATGATCATTCTTTCACTCTGTACAAGTGCCTTGTAGGGTTTTTCATGCAGTTGGCAATTCTGAAAAGTGAAGAATGCACTACATGGACCTATGCTGTGATGTGTTCTCCCTCTGGTCAGAGAATATGCTTGCTTGCTGCTTGCAATAAAAGCAGGGGATTCCCTCATTTTAGAACTTTTTTGTGGTGTACTTCACTGAGCATAAAGACTCTACCTGGTCCTCTTTGTTGTGTGTGGAATTTAGGGATCGTGGAACTGGTTCGGCTATGGTGGTATTTCTGTTACTGATTTTATAGCAATTTTTATAGAGAGCTTTGTCTCTGACCCAGGAGTCTTGTATTTTCTAGCAGCACCCAAGCAACTATGCAAGGCTAAGCTGTCAGCTTATGAAGTTGTCCTGCTGCTAGCTCTTTTCTGCACTGTCAAACTTATTTAACTAGGGTAAAGTCCTAACAGATGGCATAAGGGAGCACATGGTACTCCCTAAATTTAGTAGAATAAAGAGAAACCACGAAGTACAAGATATGACTGGTTGTGGGTTTTTTCTTTTTTTGTGTGCCATTCATTTATTCATTCATTTAGCAGACACATTTTAAGTCAATGCCCTGTGTCAGACCCTAAACAATACATGATATGGAGGAAACAACTCCAATTTTCAACAAGTTTGGCATGGAATAGAATCAAACAATTCTAAAATAAGCAATTAAGAAACGCTAAAGGTTTAAGTATGTCTGTTTTTAAATGGATTAATGCTGCACCAAAATAAAAGGTTAATCTGCAAAAGTTGTCCAAAAACTAGATAACTAATAGAAGAGGAGAGACACTGAAGTTGCCATTGACATAATGAGACCAGATAGTCTATGTGAGAGTATTTGGCAACATGTAACTTGTGTGTGACCCCTTATAGGTGCTCAGTAATGCTTTCCTGAATCTTAAATTCGGAGAGCCTTTACATTTGTGTACGTTGGTTCTAGTTTTATTTCAAAATCAGATGCAAGTGGGCTAATTGTTTCCATACAAAAATGACAAAATATTAAAGTCTATTACATATCTAACAAAAGTTCATTATATTTAAAAGTCAAATCATTCATGGCATGAAATTAATATGTGATCTGAACAAAGAAACACACAAAACACTGAGAACCTTGGGAGATAGTAAGTTTTTTTTAGTTTTCATGAATTAAAGAAGCAGAGAAAGAGAGAAATTACAGTACCCCATGTGAGGAAAACTATTCACCTTGCTGCTCAGAAAGCAAGGCCAATGGTTCCAAATAGCCCTGAATGTTGCTTAGTGATTTTTTTCCAGGCCAGTTTATTATACAACTGACTGCTAGAGAGCGCTCTTATCACTGTGGCCAATGCAATTATAAAATAGGGATAATATTTATCAAAAAAATTACTGAAAAGAATAGGTTTATAAAGTTTCTTCACATATTAATTCTTCTAATAAATATGCAGAGTCCTATTCTGTGCCAGGCAATATATGAGGTGCCGAACCAGAATGAAGGGAAGTATTTGTAATGTGTTTGAATGTGAATGGTTAGGGTAACTGAAGCTGACCTCAAACACTGCAAAAACGAAGATAGGCTTAGGACTCCTGATGTGGGAATCCTTCCGAATGAACAGAGCATCTTCTGGTCCAGAAAGACAGATTTTTGGTGAGAAG
This sequence comes from Martes martes, assembly GCF_963455335.1. Lineage (NCBI taxonomy): Eukaryota > Metazoa > Chordata > Mammalia > Carnivora > Mustelidae > Martes > Martes martes. The sequence goes on along the minus strand of NC_137898.1, from coordinate 72,179,445 downwards.
TCACCAAAAGTTAACATTGCAGGATGGAGATAGCCAAGAGCCAACTCAGATCATTTTGTAAAGGCTGCTGGAAACAGCAGCCTAAGACAAAATTGTATTCTCTCCTACGTGTGGGCATAGGACAGAAAGCAGACCAGTCACATGCGGGCAGCAGAACCTCAGTCCAGACTTAGAGCTATGATGAACTCAGGAGCCAGGAGTTTAGAAAACAAAGACGGTGAGTGGCTTCCTGGATTTTGTGAGAACCAGCCAGATTTCCAATTTAAAGATATGCAGGTCACTGAGTCAAAGCTCTATCGTGCCAATGAGTATTCTTGAAAGGCTGAACCCAAAACACTGCTGCCATTATTAAAATTAGAAAAAGACATTTTAACGATGTTTATTCTTCCGATCCAAGAGCATGGAATGGTCTTCCATCTTTTTGTGTCTTCTTCAATTTCTTTTAGGAGTGTTCTGTAGTTCCTCGAGTACAGATCTTTAACCTCTTTGGTTAGGTTTATTCCAAGGTATCTTATGGTTCTTGGTGCTATAGTAAATGGAATCGATTCTCTAATTTGCCTTTCTGTATTTTCATTATTAGTGTATAAGAAAGCCACTGATTTCTGGACATTGACTTTGTATCCTGCCACATTACTGAATTGCTGTATGAGTTCTAGTAGTTTGGGGGTGGAGTCTTTTGGGTTTTCCATATAAAGAATCATGTCATCTGCAAAGAGAGTTTGACTTCTTCCTTGCCAATATGGATACCTTTTATTTCTCTTTGTTGTCTGATTGCTGTTGCTAGGACTTCTAATACAATGTTGAACAAGAGTGGTGAGAGTGAGCATCCTTGTCGTGTTCCTGATCTCAACGGGAAGGCTGCAAGCTTTTTCCCATTGAGGATGATATTTGCTGTGGGTCTTTCATAGATAGATTTGATGAAGTTCAGGAATGTTCCCTCTATCCCTATACTTTGAAGCGTTTTAATCAGGAATGGATGCTGGATTTTGTCAAAAGCTTTTTCTGCATCAATTGAGAGGATCATGTGGTTCTTCTCTCTTCTCTTATTGATTTGTTCTATCACATTGATTGATTTGCGAATGTTGAACCATCCTTGTAACCCAGGGATGAATCCCACCTGGTCATGGTGGATAATCTTTTTAATGTGCTGTTGGATCCTGTTTGCTAGGATCTTGTTGAGAATCTTAGCATCCATATTCATCAGTGATATTGGTCTGAAATTCTCCTTTTTGGTAGGGTCTTTGCCTGGTTTGGGGATCAGGGTAATTCTGGCTTCATAAAAAGAGTCTGGAAGTTTTCCTTCTGCTTCAATTTTTTGAAACAGCTTCAGGAGAATAGCTGTTATTTCTTCTTTGAAAGTTTAATAGAATTCCCCAGGGAATCCGTCGGGTCCTGGGCTCTTGTTTTTTGGGAGGTTTTTGATCACTGCTTCAATCTCGTTACTAGATATCGGTCTATTCAGGTTGTCAATTTCTTCCTGGTTCAGTTAAAATGTCTATGCTGCCCAGAGCAATCTATACTTTTAATGCCATTCCAATCAAAATTCCACCAGTATTTTTCAAAGAGCTGGAGCAAATAATCCTAAAATTTGTATGGAATCAGAAGAGACCCCAAATTGCTAAGGAAATGTTGAAAAACAAAAATAAAACTGGCGGCATCACGTTACCTGATTTCAAGCTGCACTACAAAGCTGTGATCAACAAGACAGCATGGTACTGGCATAAAAACAGACACATGGACCAGTGGAACAGAGTAGAGAGCCCAGATATGGACCTTCAACTCTATGGTCAAATAATCTCCGACAAAGCAGGAAAAAATATCCAGTGGAAAAAAGACAGTCTCTTCAATAAATGGTGCTGGGAAAACTGGACAGCTATATGTAGAAGAATGAAACTCGACCATTCTCTTACACCGTACACAAAGATAAACTCGAAATGGATAAAAGACCTCAATGTGAGACAAGAATCCATCAGAATCCTCGAGGAGAACATAGGCAGTAACCTCTTTGATATCAGCCACAGCAACTTTTTTCAAGATATGTCTCCAAAGGCGAAGGAAACAAAAGCAAAAATGAACTTTTGGGACTTCATCAAGATCAAAAGCTTCTGCATAGCAAAAGAAACAGTCATCAAAACAAAGAGGCAACCCATGGAATGGGAAAAGATATTTGCAAATGACAGTACAGACAAAAGGTTGATATCCAGGATCTATAAAGAACTCCTCAAACTCAACGCACACAAAACAGACAATCATATTAAAAAATGGGCAGAAGATATGAACAGACACTTCTCCAATGAAGACATACAAATGGCTACCAGACACATGAAAAAATGTTCATCATCACTAGCCATCAGGGAGATTCAAATCAAAACCACATTGAGATACCACCTTACACCAGTTAGAATGGCCAAAATTAGCAAGACAGGAAACAACGTGTGTTGGAGAGGATGTGGAGAAAGGGGAACCCTCTTACACTGTTGGTGGGAATGCAAACTGGTGCAGGCACTTTGGAGAACAGTGTGGAGATTCCATAGAGCTTCCCTATGACCCTGCAATTGCACTGCTGGGTATCTACCCCAAAGATACAGATGTAGTGAAAAGAAGGGCCATCTGTACCCCAATGTTTATAGCAGCAATGGCCACGGTCACCAAACTGTGGAAAGAACCAAGATGCCCTTCGACGGATGAATGGATAAGGAAGATGTGGTCCATATACACTATGGAGTATTATGCCTCCATCAGAAAGGACGAATACCCAACTTTTGTAGCAACATGGACAGGACTGGAAGAGATTATGCTGAGTGAAATAAGTCAAACAGAGAGAGTCAAGTATCATATGGTTTCACTTATTTGTGGAGCATAACAAATAATATAGAGGACAAGGGTAGATGGAGAGGAGAAGGGAGTTGAGGGAAATGGGAAGGGGAGGTGAACCATGAGAGACTGTGGACTCTGAAAAACAACCTGAGGGTTTTGAAGGGGCGGGAGGTGGGAGGTTGGGGGAACCAGGTAGTGGGTATTAGGGAGGGCACAGATTGCATGGAGCACTGGGTGTGGTGAAAAAACAATGAATACTGTCACGCTGAAAATAAATAAAAAATTTAATTTTTAAAAAAAATGTAAAAAAAAAAATTTAGAAAAAGAATCCAGATAATATAGAAACCCAATAAAGCAGAATTCATGGGAGAATGGGGAACTAGGTTCCAGTTAAGTTTCTGCTCTGGCAGCATAAGAATGTCCTTTGCTGTGGAGGAAGGCCACCCAAGGCTCCAAGGAAAACAAGTGAATGCAAACAAACACACTGTTACCCAGCTGGGGATCTGATCTCCCAGCCTCCCTTGCAGCTGGGTATGATTATGTGATTCAGATCTTGCCAGTGAGATGGGAGTGCAACTTCTGTCTCAATTGCTTAAAGTTGCTTAGAAAGTGGGCAAGGATGGTGCCCTTGAGATGGCAGAGAAACAAGATGGAAGGAAGCCAGGTAGGTCCCTATGTGACCTCAGAGAGCCAACAAGCCCTACAGACCCGGATTGCTACCTGAGACAGAATATTCTGTTTTGAAATCTCATTATGACATCAATTTACTTACAGTTTTTGCCCTAACACAGTTATTCAGAGAAAGTGCTCTGAAAGAGACTAGTAAAATTTGCGCAAGATGTGAAGGATGGGAGAAAAGCAGTTAGTCTGAAGAGTCAACAGGAAAATGTGCTTGGGAGAAAGATAAGGGACAGTACAGACATGTAGAGGGGTTACTGTGTACTCACAGAGCTGCAAGAACTTACCACCAGAGCACAATGATAGGAGACAAGCTCTCTCTGTACACATGATCAACCAGCAGCATAAATATTAAGCCAGATTACCTCCAAACAGAGGCTCAGTTGTAGTCACACAGATGCCAGAAGATGGTATATACATTTCTTCGTATTCCTATCATATTAGCCACGTTGGCCATTTAGAGGCCTTTCCTCTTTCTTCTTCCCCTCATCTTTTCTACCTGTCAGCTCTCTTCCCAGGCCCCAGCTCCAGAGGTCCACAAGCTCAATCAAGGAGACAGACACGCTACTATCTCCACTTTACAGAAACTGAGGTTCAGCGAGAGTAACTGACCCCAAGTTTCATGACCAGCAAGTGATAAAGCCAGGATCCAAACTCAGGTAATCTGACACAAAAATCCACTCCTTTAATTACCATCCTCCCCGCCCTAGCAAGCTCAGCTAATCTTCAAAGTGGGACATCTTCAAAGCAGTAAAATCTTTATCTTGCTTAGAGTGAATGCTACTAATAACATAATCTCCCTACTAAAAAGTCTTTATTCTTCCAGGGATAAAGAGGAAGAAAAGGAGGATGAGGGGAACAGAAAATTCCATCTTGCTACACTTAAAAAGTATCAATTCTCAGAAGATGATGGCTATACCCCTTCTCCAACACTGATGCTCCCGTGAGATAGCATTATTTCCCACATATGTACCAAGTGGCAGAGGTAGTACTCCAGGTTAGGTCTCCAATGATCACATTGCTGTTGCTTTCTCCAAAAAGGAAGAAAGATCCATAATGTCCTGAGATATACCTAAGAAGCCCACAGTCATAAAGCAGTATGCATAGAAATGTCATGTGCCTGGTAGTTACCAGCTGTGTCTACCCCTTGCGATCCTGCTCCCTGGTCTCTGGCATCCTTTCCCCTCCATACCTCTCAGTACTTACTGGGAGCAAGTTTCCTTCCCTAATGAAACTCTGCTCTCGGGGCACCTGGGTGGCTCAGTGGGTTAAGCCTCTGCCTTCAGGTCAGGTCATGATCTCAGGGTCCTAGGATCAAGCCCCACATCGGGCTCTCTGCTCAGCAGGGAGCCTGCTTCCCTCACTCTCTCTGCCTGCCTCTCTGCCTACTTGTGATCTCTCTCTCTGTGTCAAATAAATAAATAAAATCTTTAAAAAAAAATACTAGAAACTCTGCTCTCAACGAAGACCCCAGCACACTCCTTCAGACTAAAAGAGAAGTGAATGGTTATGCTCTAAACGTAACACAGACTGAGAATATTCAAAATTTGACAAAACTTAATCTCCAGCCTGAGAGAACATTCTCACTCTGGGATTTTAAGCATGGGAGTAGGAACAAATGTCTAGCCAACTCAGCTGCTTTGAGGTCACCCACACCTCAGCCTGATTAAAAAAAGAATCAACTGTACAGTCAGGTAAGACTTCATATTATTTGAGACTAAGTTAAGGCAGGCATCTACCTTCTGAAATAGTAGAACCAAAGTACTCAAAATTTGAATAAGCTTCACGTTTTTCTCTTCCTCACAAACTACCGAGAAGGCGACTTGTTAGAACTTCACTGGGGTCAATCAAGCGTGTTTGAATCTGGGCTGGTTAGCGATGCCTCTGACAGCAGGAGCAGACAGGTGACCCAGAGAGCCAGGCAATGACAAATGGCTTTTCACAGCTGGCCACGGAAACACAGAGCACAAGTGTAATCACATCTACTGCTATTAAAAAAAAAAAAAAATGTCTCCACAATTAAATTTCCTGGCCATTAAATAGTTATTGCTTTGCTTAGACCAAAGTGGTCAAGTTGCATTTCTTGTTTTATTGGATTTTTTAAATTTCCTCTAATGGCTAAGCAGCTCCGACAGCATACCTTGTGGCTTGTTAAAAAGCTCCAAAAAGAAAGAAAACAAAGCTGGGAAGCAGTGTCAATGTGCTGCAGCTCCCAGCCTGAAGGCCAAGGATTTCAAGGGAGCTGCAGAGTTATTTCAAGGGGCCACAGAATCCTTCTTCTGTGTATTAACCACCACTATAGCCTACATCAATGTCTCACACGCATGTCTCATACTCCTTTCAAAGTGGTACTGTATTCATAGTGACTCTCTGTCATTAATTATAATATAGTAGTGTACAATAGTTTTAACATGCAAAAGACTTCATTCTTGAAAACAGACAACCACTGACATTATTACCCACACAATTTAACAAAATGTAAAGCTAATGTAAGGATAGCCTTCAATAAAAGCACTTACGAGCAGCACAACTCTTCACAGGCCAATGGTCATATCAAAATGTAACCTTTCAGAACTTTAGTTGAAGTGATATCAGCAAAAAACATCAGTCTGTTCAAGCCTCTAAACTAAAAGGGGGACATTTCCTCATTAATTCACAACCTCAGGTTGCCAGGAACCCTAATTCAACAGGAAATGTTGATTGGTTGCCACGTAAGTAAAAGACAACTTCCAATCTGTATATAGTCCTGAGACTCAACTCTACCAGCAGACCAGCACATCCTAGACAGAAACTCAAAAACGACATCTGCCCTCAGCCATAGCCTCCAAGGGAAAGGACAAAATCATGATTTTTTTTTTAAGATTTTATTTATTTGACAGACAGATCACAAGTAGGCAGAGAGGCAGGCAGAGAGAGAGGAAGAAGCAGGCTCCCCGCTGAGCAGAGAGCCCAACGCAGGGCTCGATCCCAGGACCCTGGAATCATGACCCGAGCTGAAGGCAGGGGCTTTAACCCACTGAGCCACCCAGGTGCCCCCAAAATCACGATGTTTACAGATTTGGGACCCAGAGTGTTGGTCTGGGTGGAGGGAAGTTGTTGCCACTTTCATAGTTTATGATGTTAATGGTTGCCTCATTCTTTTTTTCATGCCTGGAGTAAAGAAACTTTTATTTGGTTGAAACATGCAGCAGGCAAGGAAGAATCAAACTGTCAAGCCCAGGGTCATGCCCTCACACCTCCTTCCAGATAAATCTATCCTGACCACCCAACACTGTATTTGGACCACAGTAAAACTTCAAATAATGTTTGTGAAATAAATGATTGAGTTTTGAATAAGATACTCAAAGCTGAGCTGGACCTCCTTTCCTGTAATACTGAGAGACTGTTACTTTCTCTGAGAGGTGAGTATGTAACATAGGAAGCCTGAGTTATTTCCTCAACGGGATCCCAGGTCTAAGAGGCTGACCCCTTTATGACCACAGACACTCTCCGCAGAGAGTTGCCGCAGGTTCCTGCTTCAACAGTGCTTGGACGGAACCCGGCACTCGTCCCCTCGCCCCTGCCGGCCGCTCAGAGCCAGCCCTCCGCCATCTCCTCACAGCGCCCTTGGACGGCTCCAAGGTCCCCCGTCGCCGCTCCAGCGCCGCGCAGCCGCTGCCCGCAGCCGCTGCCCGCCGCCGCCTCTCCCCAGCCACCGCCATGACGACCGCGTCCCCCTCGCAGGTGCACCAGAACTACCACCAGGACTCGGAGGCCGCCATCACCCGCCAGATCAACCTGGAGCTCCACGCCTCCTACGTCTACCTGTCCATGTCTTACTACTTTGACCGCGATGATGTGGCTTTGAAGAACTTCGCCAAATATTTTCTCCACCAATCTCATGAGGAGAGGGAACATGCTGAGAAACTGATGAAGCTGCAGAACCAACAAGGCGGCCGAATCTTCCTGCAGGATATCAAGAACCCAGACCGTGATGATTGGGAGAACGGGCTGAATGCAATGGAGTGTGCATTACACTTGGAAAAGAGTGTGAATCAGTCACTACTGGAACTGCACAAACTGGCCACTGATAAAAATGACCCCCATTTGTGTGACTTCATTGAGACTCATTACCTGAATGAGCAGGTGAAATCCATCAAAGAATTGGGTGACCACGTAACCAACCTGCGCGCAAGATGGGGGCTCCCGAATCTGGCATGGCAGAGTATCTCTTTGATAAGCACACCTTGGGAAACAGTGACAGTGAGAGCTAAGCCTTAGGCTGTCTTCCCAGAGCCACCTGGTCCCTGAGGCCGTGCATGCATGTTGGGGTTACCTTTACCTTTTTTATAAGTTGTACCAAAACATCTACTTAACTTCTTTCATTTGTACCATTCCTTCAAATAAAGTAATTTGGTACCCCCCCCCCAAAAAAAATTTTTTTTGCAATTGTTTGCAATTGTTTCATTTTCCAAATACATGTTTTCAAGCTGTAAGTTGAAAAGACTTGCCCCGGTCTAGATTTTGAGGCCAGGAGTTTATTGAATCATCAAGAATTCTGAAAAGCCTTATTGTGTCAGATATATTCTATTATTGAAATTTCTAACTTGAATTCCCTTTCCTGAAACTAAAATTATCAGGAAGGAGGGAGTGCCTGAAGGTGACAGGGGTGCCGCCCCCTTGATGTCCTCCTCCACCACCATCCGGAAGCCGAATAAACCAAACCTACATGCTCAGCATGTACCTGCTCAGAGTTCAATGCCAGCTACCCAGCTGTAACTCTCAGGAGATGATGAGTTCCTTGAGGACAACCACCTCACTTTATTCTCCATAACTCTATAGCTCAACCCAGGAATGGCAGGGACTCTGTGCTCCATCAGTATATTCTGGATATTACTAAATTCACTTTCTGTCTGAGCTCATGCTTCAGTGAGACCTTTCATAAACCTCTTGTCACTTCCATGTTTTTGAGAGCAGTTCTGTATCTCACCTTTGGTCTTTGTTGTTCATTTCTTTTACTTTACAGAGTCCAGAACATCACCAAATGGCAACACTGACAATCCCAGAGAGAGAACTGAGACAAGAACTGAGACAAGCACTGAGCGGCAAACCCAGTAAGCAGTCCCTTACTGCGACCCAGCCCTAGGCCCTGGACCCACTCTCACTCATAACTCATAGACTGTGACCCCAGCCCTGGGCCCTGGACACACTCTCACTCTCAGACTGTGACCCCAGCCCTGGCCCTACTCTCACTCACAGAAAGGCAGGCTTTAAGCTGAAACAACCATGCAAGTTAGCACTTCCCTTGCTGAGTCAATTCTCATTTGGTTATTTAATACTCAATAGCAGAGAACCTGTCTTTCTTCCAACTATACATCATCATCATCATCATCATCGTCATCATCACGTATTAAATGTTCACTGCATACCACACACTGTGGGGCCACATTGGGGCTGGTGGACTACCGTCCCCTGCTCTGCCCACATACATGCCTAGATAACTCTCTCAGCTCCAAGTTCTGCTCAAATGTCCCCTTTGAAGGACATCATCAATGATCTTCTGATCACACCTACCCTTTCCCTCACTCTGTCATTCCTGGTCTCACTTCCCTAATTCTATGTGTTTTTCTCCATAGCATTTACCACCTTTTACGATGCCACATTTTAGTGATTTACTATGTAGTCCATTCATTCCTTTTCCATTACTTCCGGAGAAGAAACTGTGTCTTGTTTACTCACTAATGTATCCCAAGTACCTAGAAAAGGTTGTAGTTCACAATAGCTACTTAATAAAGACAGGCTTAAAAGAACAAATGTATACAAGTGTCTGCACAATGCTTAGCATATATTGCTAAAACGTGCCCTATTCTTCAGGAAGCTCACAGCATAAAAATAATTTTAGAAAAAATTAAAAATTTTTTAAAATCCTCCATCTGAAGACATTTTCAGAAAAACATTTTTTTTTTTTTTGGTTGCAAAGTTTTTCTTCCTAACAAAGCTCTTTTCAGTTTGACTGACATTTACATTTTTCTCACACACAGCATGTACCTTTCCTGCATGACAGATTTTCTAGAGATTGATTCTGCTCGTGCTGGGCTTTTTGCCCATTTTTCCATATGCTGGGTAGTGACTAGGTAAGAGAAACTAGCCTATCTGTGATCTGGTTCTCCAGATCTGGCCAAGAACAGCCTTGGCCATCCCACGAATTCATCCTTAGACATTCACATTTCTTGTGTTGGGACTGAAAAGAGTACTAGAGGGGGTCATAAAAAAATGTAGGATGTGGCCAGTGGTTTCAAGGAGTACCTCATCCATGATGTTCTGAAATGTAGTTTAATAAGACTATGCTCAAATCATGACTCTACTGTTCACTAGCCCCATGTGACCTTACACAATTCACTTAACCTTCTTGAGCTTTAAATTCCTTGCCTAGGAAAAAAGGAGATGATAGTCGTATTACCTCACTGGATCTGTAGGGGAAAATGTTTATAAAAACAAGAGATTAAGATGCTCAGAGGAGATACTACTTAACCCTTACATTCAATGTGACCTGACAGAACAGAGGTGTGTGAAATGAGAATAAATATCAATAATTAAATAAACAAGAGTGGCACTGGAGTCAGAGAATTATGATGTCTGCAATACAGAGTGTTTCTTCATTCTATTCATTTGCTAAACATATAATGAGAGAATCTACCACTTCACCTTAAGGAATTCTAAATATGGTGGAAGGGACAGGGGAAAACACAGTGTAATTGAAATATGTGATGGGAGTATTATTGAGAAAGGTCATCCTGTTGACAATGTGAAATACATACATGGGATATCTATACTACAATGCAAAATATAAATACATTCATATATAAGTATATACACATATACATAAACTTATACATATACATAGAGAGAGAGAGAGAAGGAGAGAGAGAACAATGTGAAATTCACGTATGCATGCTGGTGGGTCAAAACAAGAAGACCTGTTTGGAATTTTTATATAGAATTCTAGGTGAGATACCACAAGAGTGTGCAGAGAGGATACTGATAGGAGAATGAAAAGGAGGGTTCAAAGTAAGAGCTACTTAACATGTTGCTTCTGCCTGGACATGGTCAGTTCTCAGTCTACACCTTATTTAACCTATTAATATCATTACATAGAATTTACCACTCTTTCTTTGAAAAACTTTCTTCCCTTGGGTTCCAAGATACCACTTTCTCATGTTTTTCTTCCTCCTCCTCCAGTGAACTCCCCAGCAGCCTGAGGTTGTTTGTTTTCTTCCTCCTGGGCCCCTAAACTTTGATTTCACAGGATTAATTATTAGGACTTCATCTCTCTACTAGATACTCTCATCACCTTTGTATTTCTACCAGTGTCTCTGCATTACATTTTGCCAAATGTTGATAACTCTTAAATTCTTCTCCAGATCAGATCTCCCCTTGAACTCTATTTTTATATGTCCCATTTCCCTCTACACATATCTTCTTAGGTATCTAATAAATATCTCTAACCTAAGGTTCCCCCAAAACAAGCTCCTTACACCTTCTCTAGCCAGGGCTTTCCCCCATCTCAGTTAGTCACAATTCTATTCCTTGAATTGCTTAAAACATAAACCTTAGAATGATCTTTGACTCTGTCTTCTCATCTCCATATCCAAAAATCCTACCAGTTCTAATTTCAAACTATCCCAGAAAACTAATTCTAGTCAATTCCCCGACTATTATCCAGGTCTAGCCACCATCACCCCTCACCTGGATTTTTACAATTTCCTCTGTGGTTTCCCTTTTTCCACTATTGACCACCTTCAGTCTTGTCTCAATATAGTAGCCAAAGGAATCCTTTTAAGACCTGACTTAGACAATGCCACTCTTTAGCTCAAAAGATCCACAGGCTTCCTTGCTCATTCAGAGTCAGGGTCAAGGAACTTAAGATAGCTACAAGCCCTTGATCAACGGTCTCTAGGACTTCCTGTCCATATCTGCTAACTCCCACTACTTCAGCTTCACTGGTTTCCCTGCTGTTCCTAGAATACTCCAGATATACTCCCACCTGAAGGATTTTGCTGCCGCTGTTCCTGTGCCAGAATCTTCCCTTAAATATACTCAGGGCTTCCTCCCCTGCCTCCTTCAAATTTTTGCTCAAATGTCACCTCTTTAATGAGAAGTATCGGCATCATACTATTTAAAATTAACATTCCCACACCTCTACTCCTTACCCCCTTTCCTGCCTTACTTTTCTCCATAGCATGTATCATCTGTACATATTTCACATAATTTGTGTTCATCATGATCTGCCTCCCCATCTAAGAAGGTAAACTATAAAAGTTCAGAAATTGTGTCTGTTTTGTTCAGCAGACATCTCCAATGCCTAGAAGACTGTTTGATACATTAGAAAATTCAGTAAGTTGTTTCTGAGTGAATACCTGAATTTGTTGTTAACTGAATATGAAAAGCAAAGGTTTGCAGATAAAGAGGACAAATACAGCAGTGATTTTATTGAACTGAGAAAGTGAAATCAACTTTGGTCTGCAAGATAATAAGCTAGGAGGCTTTCTTATTTGAAAATTCTTTAAGCTAGCCAAATAAAGATGTCTAGGTTGGCAGGCAGAAGTGGAAGCCAGGAAAGAGGGGTTGGGGAGGTATAACCAGCCCAGGGATGGAGAAAAATGCAAGTGTCCACAGTCAGAATGAGAAGCATCAGCCTCATAGGGGAAGAGACAGTGGGAAACATCACAGCTGTCTTCCCCATTACTCCGTCATGGTGTCTAATACAGTAGGCTCAGGGTGACAATGACAGTTCCGATAGGTTCACCGTCCATGATGGGATTACAGGGACTGCTTGCCCTCTAGCCTTAAGCAAAGAACAACAAAAAAAAAACAGACAAAATTTGTGAAACAACAGTTTTAGACGTCAGACAACAGATGGAGCAGGACATGGATCCCAGAGAAAGGAGAAAGCAAGTAGGTGAACCCTATAACTTACGGCCCAGAGATGATAAGCTTACTGCCCAGAGAGTGCTTCCAAACTCTAGCATAGGGAAGATGTACTCAAACTGAGTTCAGCGGTCTCCCTGAGCTGAGAAGACAGAGTTCAGAATTCAGAGAGGTCACAGGTGGAAGAATTTGCAAGGCAGGGAACGGAGAGGAAAGAGCTACAGAGAGACCTCTGGAGATGGGCAAAGGGAACCCCCCAACACTCTAGCAAAGTAGTTATCACACACATTTGAGGGAAATACTCAAGGCCTGGGGAAAAAATTACCAAATTGTATCATGCAGAAAAATCTAGGAAGGTCACACGTGACTAGACATATTTCCTGGTCCCACCAGCCACAGGAATAAACACTCCTATCATATGATGGACCTATCAAGCAGAGCCCCCAGAGGAGTACTGCCTCAGTAAAGAGACAAATTGCTAAACTAAGGGAAAGAGAGAAAAAAAAAATGCATCTGTAGGGCTGTCCAGACCTGTGTGTCCTCAAGAACAGAGAATGGCAAGTAGTGTTCACAATGACACTGTTGAAAAAAAAAAATCAAGACGTTTACATTTTGAGAATTCCATGGTTCTGGCTATTAAAACATCATTGATTTCAGTGAGAGTGAATTTAGAAGGCACTGGATAGTGGGGAGGAAATGCGGAGCACGCTTAATCCATAGGATTAAATGCAATCATTTGAGTCTGATAATAACCTGGTTTATAATCCCACACTGAATTAACAAAGGCCAAGCAAGAATACATTCTGGGAGAGAACAAAGAAGGTAAACATGTGATAAATTCTGCACAGTTCATAGGAGAAAGTCACAAACTGATTTCTATTTCAAGCCTGCATAACTAACCACAGGTATAATTAAAAACTGGACTGACATTTTTCCAGTCGTTACAGGTTAAAAGCCAACAAAATACAGAAATCAGGGGCGCCTGGGTGGCTCGGTCAGTTGATTGTTCAATTCTTGATCTCAGCTCAGGTCTTGATTCTTGATCTCAGTGTCATGAGTTCAAGCCTGGCATTGGGCTCCACGCCAAGCATGGAACCTACTTGGGGAGGAAAAAAAAGAAGGAAAAAAAAAAAAGAAATCAAAGGAAACTTTAGGAAGGCATCTAAAGCATAGAACTAGGTGGCAGCTAGACCTGTGATGACAATAAATGCCATGAAATGAGCATTCTTAATTTTATTAAAGGAAAGGTATATTTTTTTTCCCAAAAGAAAGAAAACTGCAGCCAGGTTGTGATTTTATCGTCAAAAAGTGATTGCCCAAAAGGAAAGCAGAATTGTCTTTTTGCAGATCTTTCTAAATAGATCCTGTAAATGATTCTGTTTTTCTTTTTGCCTAAAGGCAGAGCAACTGATTAAATGACTTTCCAAAGTTCCTTCCATCTGTGATTGCAACCAAACAGATAGAACATAAGCAATTAAAATCAAATATACCAACTCTACTGGGGTAGAGTTATAGTTCTAACAGAAATAAATATGAGAAAGAATATCCACTGAAAGACTGATTATATTGGAGAAAGTATCTATCACATGTAAAGACAAGAAGACATCCATCAGAGATAAACACAAAATGAATTATGATAGCAAAAAAAAAATTGGTCAGTCAGCTACAATATATAATACTGCAGCATCACATGCCAACTGTTTGCACATTTTAGAGCAAATTCACTGAGGAAAGTAACTCTAAAATGTTATCTACTGCCTGGCCTTTAATAGAAAATTAATAAGCTTGCCGTGGTGTAGTTACATACTCATTAATGAATAAATTTAAAATCAAGTTATTGCATCTTCACTGAGGTTAGAACAATGGTACAAGAATTTTCGTGTTTGTTAAAGACCTGTCTCATCTCAAAATGTGCACTAGTAGAAGAGAGATGACAAAAAACCTAGGCAGAAGAAATAAAATTTTAAAACAGCTCTCATTAGAAGAAGCTCTGAGGAAGAAACAACCAGAATGGTGAACTAGCAAATACCAAGTTCATAATCAATCCCCTTTGTCCTTAAGGCATATGAATACAGGATGTGTCGAGATACTATCTGCCTTGAGGGTGAGATTTTAGGCGTAAAGCCCTACAGAACCGCCAGCATCTAAGAATCATAGATTTGTTCCAGACAACAGGAATTATTGAAATGCCATCTTAAGTAAACTAATGATTCCCACCACGCCCCCCAGGAAATATACTTTCAAATAATTCTTTAACATTTAACAGAAAGCATTTTGGCTTGGCCTCGATATATAAAACCAGACACTGTTACAATTCCCATTTTACTTATGGAGAAACTAAGCTTCCAAAAACTGAAACATTGCTTTTGTAGCTCAAGACTAATGGCAGTGCTGCTGTGTGAGCCCCTATCTTCCAACTCCAAGCAGGGAGAACTTACCAGGTCCTCAGAAGCAACCCGCATTAATAAAAGATTTCATTCTGTACCCTACACATCAAGATGATTTGTGTGAGGCTGCTATCGATCCAGAGCAGACGAGGCAGGCCAGATGAAATTGATGCCAGAGGAATAAGCTAGGAGAACCTGTGTGTGAGGAGCAGCGTAAGTGAGGGCATGTGTCCAGGAATCGGTTCTCAGATCAATAGGGGAGCAGAGGTTTATGTGAGGGACAATCAGAAAACCAGAGGTCTGACCCAAAGGTGGACAAGAGGCTAAATATCTGTCTTGAGTGAAGACAGGGCACTACCCAGAGTCCAGGAGAGCTGATCCAAGGAGAACAGGACTTTCCCATTTTTTTTTTTTTTAGTATTTAAAGCTCTATTTTATTTTTTTTTCCAATTTTTTATTTATTTTCAGCGTAACAGTATTCATTGTTTTTTCACCACACCCAGTGCTCCATGCAATCTGTGCCCTCCCTAATACCCACCACCTGGTTCCCCCACCCTCCCACCCCACCCCTTCAAAACCCTCAGGTTGTTTTTCAGAGTCCATAGTCTCTCATGGTTCACCTCCCCTTCCAATTTCCCTCAACTCTCTTCTCCTCTCCATCTACCCTTGTCCTCTATATTATTTGTTATGCTCCACCAATAAGTGAAACCATATGATACTTGACTTTCTCTGTTTGACTTATTTCACTCAGCATAATTTCTTCCAGTCCTGTCCATGTTGCTACAAAAGTTGGGTATTCGTCCTTTCTGATGGAGGCATCATACTCCATAGTGTATATGGACCACATCTTCCTTATCCATTCATCCGTTGAAGGGCATCTTGGTTCTTTCCACAGTTTGGCGACCGTGGCCATTGCTGCTATAAACATTGGGGTACAGATGGCCCTTCTTTTCACTACATCTGTATCTTTGGGGTAAATACCCAGCAGTGCAATTGCAGGGTCATAGGGAAGATCTATTTTTAATTTCCTGAGGAATCTCCACACTGTTCTCCAAAGTGGCTGCACCAGTTTGCATTCCCACCAACAGTGTAAGAGGGTTCCCCTTTCTCCACATCCTCTCCAACACACGTTGTTTCCTGTCTTGCTAATTTTGGCCATTCTAACTGGTGTAAGGTGGTATCTCAATGTGGTTTTGATTTGAATCTCCCTGATGGCTAGTGATGATGAACATTTTTTCATGTGTCTGGTAGCCATTTGTATGTCTTCATTGGAGAAGTGTCTGTTCATATCTTCTGCCCATTTTTTAATATGATTATCTGTTTTGTGTGTGTTGAGTTTGAGGAGTTCTTTATAGATCCTGGATATCAACCTTTTATCTGTACTGTCATTTGCAAATATCTTCTCCCATTCCGTGGGTTGCCTCTTTGTTTTGATGACTGTTTCTTTTGCTGTGCAGAAGCTTTTTATCTTGATGAAGTCCCAGAAGTTCATCTTTGCCTTTGTTTCCTTCGCCTTTGGAGACATATCTTGAAAGAAGTTGCTGTGGCTGATATCAAAGAGGTTACTCCCTATGTTCTCCTCGAGGATTCTGATGGATTCCTGTCTCACGTTGAGGTCTTTTATCCATTTCGAGTTTATCTTTGTGTACGGTGTAAGAGAATGGTCAAGTTTCATTCTTCTACATATAGCTGTCCAGTTTTCCCAGCACCATTTATTGAAGAGACTGTCTTTTTTCCACTGGACATTTTTTCCTGTTTTGTCAAAGATTATTTGACCATAGAGTTGAGGGTCCATATCTGGGCTCTCTACTCTGTTCCACTGGTCCATGTGTCTGTTTTTATGCCAGTACCATGCTGTCTTGGTGATCACAGCTTTGTAGTAAAGCTTGAAATCAGGTAACGTGATGCCACCAGTTTTATTTTTGTTTTTCAACATTTCCTTAGCAATTCGGGGTCTCTTCTGATTCCATACAAATTTTAGGATTATTTGCTCCAGCTCTTTGAAAAATACTGGTGGAATTTTGATTGGAATGGCATTAAAAGTATAGATTGCTCTGGGCAGTATAGACATTTTAACGATGTTTATTCTTCCCATCCAAGAGCATGGAATGGTCTTCCATCTTTTTGTGTCTTCTTCAATTTCTTTTAGGAGTGTTCTGTAGTTCCTCGAGTACAGATCTTTAACCTCTTTGGTTAGGTTTATTCCGAGGTATCTTATGGTTTTTGGTGCTATAGTAAATGGAATCGATTCTCTAATTTGTCTTTCTGTATTTTCATTGTTAGTGTATAAGAAAGCCACTGATTTCTGGACATTGACTTTGTATCCTGCTACATTACTGAATTGCTCTATGAGTTCTAGTAGTTTGGAGGTGGAGTCTTTCGGGTTTTCCATATAAAGAATCATGTCATCTGCGAAGAGAGAGAGTTTGACTTCTTCCTTGCCAATTTGGATACCTTTTATTTCTCTTTGTTGTCTGATTGCTGTTGCTAGGACTTCTAATACTATGTTGAACAAGAGTGGTGAGAGTGGGCATCCTTGTCGTGTTCCTGATCTCAATGGGAAGGCTGCAAGCTTTTTCCCATTGAGGATGATATTTGCTGTGGGTTTTTCATAGATAGATTTGATGAAGTTCAGGAATGTTCCCTCTATCCCTATACTTTGAAGCGTTTTAATCAGGAACGGATGCTGGATTTTGTCAAAAGCTTTTTCTGCATCAATGGAGAGGATCATGTGGTTCTTCTCTCTTCTCTTATTGATTTGTTCTATCACATTGATTGATTTGCGAATGTTGAACCATCCTTGTAACCCAGGGATGAATCCTACCTGGTCATGGTGGATAATCTTTTTAATGTGCTGTTGGATCCTGTTTGCTAGGATTTTGTTGAGAATCTTAGCATCCATGTTCATCAGTGATATCGGTCTGAAATTCTCCTTTTTGGTAGGGTCTTTGCCTGGTTTGGGGATCAGGGTAATGCTGGCTTCATAAAAAGAGTCTGGAAGTTTTCCTTCTGCTTCAATTTTTTGAAACAGCTTCAGGAGAATAGGTATTATTTCTTCTTTGAAAGTTTGATAGAATTCCCCAGGGAATCCGTCAGGTCCTGGGCTCTTGTTTTTTGGGAGGTTTTTGATCACTGCTTCAATCTCGTTACTAGATATCGGTCTATTCAGGTTGTCAATTTCTTCCTGGTTCAATTTTGGGAGTTTATAGTTTTCCAGGAATGCATCCATTTCATCTAGGTTGCTTAGCTTATTGGCATATAACTGTTGATAATAACTTCTGATGATTGTTTCTACTTCCTTGGTGTTAGTTGTGATCTCTCCCTTTTCATTCTTAATTTTATTAATTTGGGCTTTCTCTCTTTTCTTTTGGATTAGTGTGGCCAATGGTTTATCGATCTTATTGATTCTTTCAAAAAACCAGCTTCTAGTTTCGTTGATACGTTCTACTGTATCTCTGGTTTCTACCTCGTTGATCTCTGCTCTAATCTTGATTATTTCCCTTCTTACGTGTGGAGTTGGTTTGATTTGTTGTTGATTCTCCAGTTCTTTAAGGTGTAGAGACAGCTGGTGTATTCTGGATTTTTCAATTTTTTTGAGGGAGGCTTGGATGGCTATGAATTTCCCCCTTAGGACCGCCTTTGCTGTATCCCATAGGTTTTGGAGTGAAGTGTCTTCGTTCTCATTGGTTTCCATAAATTGTTTAAGTTCTTCTTTGATCTCCTGGTTGATCCAAGCATTCTTAAGCAAGGTGGTCTTTAGCTTCCAGGTATTTGAGTTCCTTCTGAACTTTTCCTTGTGATTGAGCTCCAGTTTCAAAGCATTGTGATCTGAGAATATGCAGGGAATAATCTCAGTCTTTTGGTATCGGTTGAGCCCTGCTTTGTGACCCAGTATGTGGTCTATTCTGGAGAAGGTTCCATGTGCACTTGAGAAGAATGAGTATTCTGTTGTTTTAGGGTGGAATGTTCTGTATATATCTATGAGGTCCATCTGGTCCAATGTATCATTCAATGCTCTTATTTCTTTATTGATTTTCTGCTTCGATGATCTATTTCTGAGAGAGGCGTGTTAAGATCTCCTACTATTAATGTATTCATATCAATATGACTCTTTATCTTGATTAATAGTTTTTTTATGTAATTGGCTGCTCCCATATTGGGGGCATAGATATTTACAATTGTTAGATCATCTTGGTGGATAGTCCCTTTAAGAATGATGTAGTGTCCTTCTGTATCCCTGACTACCGTCTTTAGTTTAAAATCTAATTTATCTGATATGAGAATCGCTACCCCGGCCTTCTTTTGAGGCCCATTGGCGTGAAAGATGCTTCTCCATCCCTTCACTTTCAGTCTGGGTGTATCTTTAGGTTCAAAATGGGTCTCTTGTAGACAACATATGGATGGGTCCTGTCGTTTTATCCAATCTGCAACCCTGTGTCGTTTTATGGGTGCATTTAGGCCATTCACATTGAGAGAGATTATTGAGAGATACGTTTTTATTGACATTGTGTTATCTTTGAAGTCTTTCTTTCTGTCGATTGTCTCTATATTTCTGTTCAATGCTATTCTTAGGATTTTTCCTCTTTTATAGAACCCCCCTTAATATTTCCTGCAGTGTCGGCTTGGTGGTTGCATAGTCTTTCAAGCCTTGCCGGTCTTGGAAACTCTTTATCTCTCCATCCATTTTGAATGTCAGTCTTGCTGGATAAAGTATTCTTGGCTGCATGTTCTTCTCATTTAGTGCCCTGAATATATCTTGCCAGCCCTTTCTGGCTTGCCAGGTCTCTGTGGACAGGTCTGACGTTATTCTGATGGGCTTTCCTCTGTATGTAAGGAGCTTCTTTGTCCTAGCGGCTTTCAAGAGATTGTATCTACAATTATGATTCCTCAATTTTACTATGAGGTGCCTGGATTTTTTTTTGAATTTATAATCTTGGGGGGGACCTTTCTACTTCTAGTACATGAACACTTGTTCCATTCGCAAGATTGGGAAAATTTTCATGAAAAACTTGTTCCACTATATCTTCTAGACTTCTTTCTTTCTCCTCCCCTTCAGGGATTCCAATAATTCTGACGTTGGAACGTTTCATGGCATCATTTATTTCCCTGATTCTGTTTTCGTGGCTTCTAAGCTGTTTGTTCCAGGCTTCCTCCTGATCCTTTCTCTCTATTTGTTTGTCCTCCAGATCACTAATTCTATCTTCTGTCTCAGTTACCCTAGCTTTTAGAGAATTTAGATTAGATTGGAACTCATTGAGAGCATTGTGAACCTCATCCCTGGTGGCCTTCAGCTCTGCCCTAACATTATGAACCTCCTCTCTGGTCGCTTTCAATTCTGCCCTAATCAATTCTGTTTGGTCATCCATGGCTTTCTCCAACCTAGCTATTGCCTGGATAATTGTTAGCCTGAATTCTCTTTCTGACATATTGTCTATGTTGATAGCCGTTAGCTCTGTTGCAGAAGGCCCATCCTCTGTATTTTTCTTCTGTTGGGGATTCCTCCTCCTAGTCATTTTGGTGAGAGATGACTGGACAGATGTAGCTGGATGTATTGACCGTGGTGCAGTCAAGGTGCACCCTGGAACGCTTCTGAGCACTCAGGATTCCCCACCCAAATGAGAGAAAAAAGAAAAGAAAAAGAAAAAAGAGGGAGAGAGAGAGACAGGAAAAAAAGGGAAGATAAAAGTGAAGGTTCAGCCCAAATGGGCCCCAGGGTAAGGTTTATGACGTATATAAACAAAAACAGACAAACAAAAAGACTGATAAAAGTATATGACGAGAGAAAATATATATATATATATATAAGCAAAAAAAAGGGAGGAGCCTCGTCAAGAAGAACCCCAAGTATAAGATTTATATACTATCAGGACAAACATAAATACACAGAGACACTGGCAGAAGAAAAAGATGGGAGCATGGTTATAGATTCTCGGTGTGGGCGAGGAAGGTTATTTTGATTCTTCCTGGATGTATCTTGATATCTTTGTTAAAGGACTCAACTTTCCTAAGAAAAAGGGGGATTAAAAATTGGTTCACCTATAGGGGTAGCATTGCTTGGAGAAAGGGGGTTACCTTGAAGTTTAACTCTATATGAATATTAGAAAATAAAAATAAAAAAGGAATAAACTGGACTAAACTAAATTAAAAAATTTTTTTAAAAAATTAAGAAAATAGAAAAGCAAAAGAAAAACACATGTGTATGTATCAAAAAATTCAGGTTAGAAGTTTATCATGGAATTTGATGTACTGGACATCTCACTGTGATGGTAAATAGGTTAAAAAATTATCTATATAAAAAAAGAAAAAAAATGAACCAGAATAGTGGGAAAGAATTAAAAATAAAAGTTGTATCTATGAAGTAGTGGTGGTTGTTCTCTTGTAGTCTTTTTTTTTTTTTTCCTGATTTGTTTTCTGGGGGAGGGGGCTGCCACGTGGGTTTTCAGTCAATGATGTTCCCTGAGTTAAGTCCTCCCGACCCCCTCAAGGGGGTGGGCTCTGAGAAAAACTTTTTTTTCAGGTTTTTGTTCTCTGGAGGTTTTTATGTTTGTTCACTTCTTTTCTCTCGCCTTGACAGCTTTTGATGGTTTTTGGAGGTTTAGAGGAAAGAAAACTGCACCCCAACCTCCCTCTCAGAGAGAAGCCTCAGTCTGCTCCCCTGCAGGTGCTGCAGCCGCTGGGCCGCTGGCAGAGCAGGTTCTGAGTCACGGTCCCTGGGGACGCAGGATCTCCTGCTTGTACGCAAAACCAAGGCAGCTGTGGCTGTCTGGGCAGCTCCAGACCGCCAGAGAGGTTCCAAGCAGCAATCGCACACTGAGATTTTCCCGCTGGCTGGGGCTGAGAGCTCAGTGCTTGCGCGCACCTCTCCCAGGGGATGGTTTGGGGCGCGGCGCCTCCAGCTCTATCGGCTCTATCGCCGCGTGGGTGTATCACCGCGTGGGTCCCAGAACACCAGGCTGGGCGTTCGTGCACCTCTCTCAGGGGAGGTTGAGGCACGCGCGCATCTCCAGTAAGGTGCGCGTTCTGCCGTCTGGTGTGGCTCCCAGCCCCTCACGGGAGCCGGACTCCACCCGGACTCCACCCGTTCTCGGGCGCACTGGCAGCTCCGGGACAAAGACCAGGTTTCTCCGCCGCACTCTCTGGCTCAGCGCCAGGGGAAGCTGCCCTGGGTCTGGGGACTTAAGCCCCTATCCCTATCCGCCCCGATTCCCACAATTTCCCCGCTCGAGTCTTTGCTCTTTTGAGTGCTTTCAACAAGACTCCAAGTTAATGCTGGTCCCCAGATGCCGGGCACTCTCGTATTGGGGTATTATTTTCCAGTCGGTCGCCTCTGGTGGCTCCCTCCCCCTTTTGTTTATCTTCCGATATCAGTCCGACGTTCCCACTCCACTTTACCTGCCCACTGGCGTCTTCTGGCCCCCGTAGAGATCCAGACGTGTATAATTCTGATCTCAGGCTGATTTCATGGGTGATCGGAGTTCTTTGGTAGGTAATCAGCTCACTTTAAGGTGCAGGTTGAAAAGGCGCCTCCTCCTACTTCCCCGCCATCTTGTCTCCCCCCAGGACTTTCCCATTTTTAAGTTAAGAACCTCTTCATACCCGCTAGATGACGAACAGCGAAGTTTAGTGATGTGTCTCTGTTAAACAGCAGAGGGGCCCCACAGGAAAGAGGACCCAATCCTTCTGAGTCTTTATCCCAAAAGCCTAAAATTGAACAAAATAAAAAAGCAAAAGTATACAGAATACTTCTAAATCAGACCATTCCGCCCTCTGAATGGGGCCCAGAGAAAAAGGGAAGCAGAAAAAAAAGGTAAGAATTTTACTTCATAACTTGGTAATTTAAAATCCTAAAAATGGGGCGATTTAGAGATTTTGTTGATTTTGTGCTTGCTTGGTTCTTTCCAACAGGCTTGAACGTAAATGACCAGAGATTTGGTCTCTTTGCTCCCCTGCGCAGGGAGAGAGAAAGCAAAGGAAGGGCAACATGGGAAGAATGGACACCAAGGGTGAGATTGGCCTGGAGGGGACACTGCTTGCTCATCCAAATGACAAAGGCCAGCACGGGAACTGACTACCTTTCCCTGTGGCTTTTGGAGAAAGAAAAAAAAAAAAAAGTTTAGCAGAAAATACTACTGCTCAAGTGGGGATAATTATAACAGAGGAAAGGAGCCAGACTAAGGAAAGAAAATTAAGCCAAAAGAGAACGCAGACTGTTCACCAAGGGAAATGGCAAAGCATGGAAGACTGAGATTGGGAAAATATCTTCTGAGAGAAATTAGAGGAACCCTATTGCTTGCGTAATTAAACAAAGATACCGTGCTGTAGGGAGTGTACGTGAGGTGACAGAAGAAGAAAGGAAAGGCCCATCTGGGGATCCTCAGCTTTCTCATGGAAAGTCCTGAACAAGGGAAAAGCCCTGCCTAAGCACAGGTTTATTATAAATTTAAAAAATCATCCCGCTCCACCACTGATGTTTCTCTAAAATGCAGCTCAAAGTCTCCTTCCCCTTCCCTCCAATGGGACCCACTTGATGTAAGCTTCATTCTTCTGGCATTTTGTTGTGGTTATTTGAGGTTTACCAGATGTCTCCCACTGTGTCAAAATTTCATGTGTGTTTAGGACTCTTCTCAATGATTATCACGCATACAATAAAATAACAAATCACTGGACACAGCCTAAAGTAAACACTCATTTGCATGGTAAATTACGATGATCAGAACAGGCTCTGGAGTTGGAACTGGGTCAGAACCCCTCACTATGTGTGATCTGGATTGAGTTAATTAACTTTTCTGAGGTTTCATTTTATCATCTGTAAAATGGGTATAAAAATAGCTCTCCCTGGGGCGCCTGGGTGGCTCAGTGGGTTAAGCCTCTGCCTTCGGCTCAGGTCATGATCTCAGGGTCCTGGGATGGAGCCCCGCATCGGGCCCTCTGCTCCGCGGGGAGCCTGTTTCTCCCTCTCTCTCTGCCTGTCTCTCTGCCTACTTGTGATCTCTCTCTCTGTCAAATAAATAAATAAAATCTTTAAAAAAAAAATAGCTCTCCCTTAAGATTACTGTGAGATGATAAAATTTTTAAAAATTAATGCAGTGCCTGGAGAAAATATGCCACAAAGCCTCTTAATAAATGTTATCAATAATAATACCAACAATGAAAGTGAAAGACACGGCTCCAGATAGTAACAGAAAGAGACCGGAGAGAAGATACAAAATGTGCATTTTTACCTCCTCCTTCCAGGTATAGGGAGTGTAAAAAGGAGTAAAGGGATCCTCGTTTAAAATGGAGTCAGGAGGGGCGCCTGGGTGGCTCAGTGGGTTAAGCCTCTGCCTTCGGCTCAGGTCATGATCCCAGGGTCCTGGGATCGAGCCCCGCATCGGGCTCTCTGCTCAGCAGGGAGCCTGCTTCCCCCTTCTCTCTCCGTCTGCCTCTCTGCTTACTTGTGATCTCTGTCTGTCAAATAAATGAATAAAAAATCTTTAAAAAAAAAAAAAAAATGGAGTCAGGAAATAAATTAATTAATTAATTAATTAATTAATTTAATTAAATGGAGTCAGGGGGTGCCTGGGTGGCTCAGTGGGTTAAAGCCTCTGCCTTTAGCTCAGGTCATGATCCCAGGGTCCTGGGATCAAGCCCCGCATCAGGCTCTCTGCTCGGCAGGGATCCTGCTTCCTCCTGTCTCTCTGCCTGCCTCTCTGCCTACTTGTGATCTCTGTCCGTCAAATAAATAAATAAAATCTTTAAAAAATAAAATGGAGTCAGGAAAAGATAAAACCAGAGAGGGAGACAAAAGATAAGAGACTCTTAATCTCAGGAAACAAACTGAGGGTTGCTGGAGTGAAGTGGGGTGGGAGGGATGGGGTGGTTGGGTAACGGACACTGGGGAGGGTATGTACTGTGGTGAGCACTGTGTATTGTGTAAGACTGACGAATCACAGACCTGTACCTATGAAACAAACATTATATGTTAATTTAAAAAAAAAAAAAAAAAACGGAGTCAGGAAGCCCTGAAGTGGGAGTTCTCACACAGGAGCCACACGCTGCAGTCAGCAAAACCATCAGCAAGATAACTCTTATCTTGATGAGGTCTCCAAGTTTCCACACAGGAACTTCATCTCCCACCCTTAGGACAAAGAAGGAAGGTTGCTCCCCACCCTAGCAACATGGCCCTAACTACCACTTGCAGCCAATGGAAGCCCTCACAAGCTCCAACTCCTGTTCCTTTTGTTCCAAACAACCTCCCAATTTCCTTCTAAAACCTAATAGAAGCTGACCTTCTCTTTCTCTTTAGACTTCCTTGTAGTTTGCCAAAGTTCACTTGTCCCGAATTGCAGTTCTTCTGCTATTCCCAAATAAACTCATGTTGCTACTGAAATAGCTAGCTCTTTTATATCTAAGGGTGACAGAAGGTGCTTGCTGACTCTTGACTTATGTCATTACACATATGGTCATATAGAGTACTTATGGAAGATACAATGATAGTAGTGATGACATAGTGATGTCATTAGTGATGACATTCAAACATTTTCTCTCCAGGGTCATTTAAAGAAAGAATGAAGAGATTAGGAAATGTACCTTTCTGGTGTGTCTATGTATAGGGTTAAGAGATCCGATGCCTTATTTTCCCAATAAAAATCCTGGCCAAAGTCTGTAACATAAGTAAACATAAAGAATTTTCTCATACTTTATTGCTGAGATAATCTTGGCTCTTTGTGATGGAAAGAGAAGTTTAAAGTCAGAAAATGGGGGTTTGAGTTCCAAGACCAATACTTCCTCCTGGTTTAGTGAAAGCTTCTCTGTGAGCTTCCATTATACTCATCGCAAAACAAAAATATTTCTCTTCTCCCCAACTACCACACAGGGTGGTTGTAAGAATTAATTAATAATGTTTGTGGAGGTGCTTTGTAACCTCATGTCAAACATTACCTTACCACATTATTATCTCACAGGAAAGTAAAGTTCATTCTTTATAAAGAAAACAGAAAATAAGCTCCATTATGGTGGGCTCTTCATGGGACCAGGAGTCTGGTATTCAAACACCTATGGGTGACCCACCACCAACTCCCTTCTATTGTGAAGTTCACAAGCCACACCCCATTCAAGTTATACAGTAGAAAAAAATATTGCACTTGCATGAAAAACTGTGTATTGTCTAGAAAACACCACTCCAGATTATCTCATTCTATTCTTTCCTGTCGTTAGGCTATTTTGCAACTGTATAAATTGTAACTGATAGCAATGCAAGATTATTCTTACCTACAAACATGCAAGTTCTGTCTTGCCCTGTAGAGATTCAATTCTTTCCACCCACTCTCGTGAAAAATTAGTTTTGCCACCGTTTACATATTTCAATATTCCTGATCTCTAAATATGCCCCCTTTTTTTTTCATTTTCTTTTGAATCACATTTGCTTGTCCATCACATTTACCTGATTCCCTCACGAGTTAAAAATCGTTAGCACATGTTCATTTTTGTATCTGTAGGAGAATAATGAATTTACTTTTTTGGAAATCGTCTTAGAACTATTTGTTCATTCATCATTTATCCTGCAAACGTTTGCCGAGTGATTACCCTGTGGCCAGCTCTGGTTAAAGAAGTCATCAAAGCTCTCAGCACCCTGTAGCACTACTGTGAATCCAGTTTCCTGCCCCACCCCAGCTTCACCCGGCACAAAACAAATACTCAATAAACAGGTATTGAATTAACTTTAAAATGTCTTTCCCTAAAGGTGCTAATTTGTAGTCTAGTACTTTCTGCTCTTACAAAGGCTTTCCAACTAGAGCCTAGACAGTGCTGAGGATGCTAAAGACATTTGATACATGTTTGATGAACAAATGAACTTACAGTCAGCTTCTGAGGGACTCACAGTCTACTGATTTTGCTGCTCAGATGAACCTCGAGCATCCAGGCTTGCACAGTTCCCCACACTCAGGAGACACGCAATCAATACCCACTGACTGACTTCCAAGACACGGCAGATGGAAAAACCCAATATAAATATTACATTCTTCTCAATGAAATCACCTCCCTGGATAAGCAAACCTGGTTGGAACAGTGAATCTTTAGTAGCTTTTCTTGAATCGTTAGATTCCCAAAGCAAAAAAAAGTCGTTCTAGTTAGCTTTTTCCTTAGTCCAGTAAGTTAAATTTTTATCATCATTTTTCAGGAGTTGATGTCATCCCTGTTCCACTGCTAATATTTCTGTTCAATTACCATCAACCACAAACCTTGGGTTCATTTTTATCAAGCAGATTTTAACATAATCTCTGTCTCACAAATACTGACAAGAACACCAACATGACCATGGGGTTTCTTTCATAAAATGGAAAAGAAGAGTTATTTTATAAACTTTCTAAACCCTGCACACTGTGAGAAAAATCTATGTCTAGCAAAGATAATTTAGTATATAGAATTAGATATAAATCTCACCAAAAAAAAAAATTAGAAGAAACTACATTGAATGAAGTGCAAATCATTTTCTCCAAAGGGGAGCTGACATAAACCTTGAAGAGATTTATTAATAATGCCCACATCTGCCCTGAAACTTTCTCAACACCAGTGGGAAAGAATGTTCCTCACTGACCATGCTATAAATACAGCTGGCAGGAGAGGGAGTTTTACAGCTTCAGAATGACTGTGTGGATTACTGCTAAAGGTTGTTCCCAACACCAGAGAGAATTAAATTAGCTGTTCTGAGAGTCTCAGAAGGTTGAAATGTGCTATTGTGCTGATATTATGTGTCACAATTGATGTAGTCAGTATAGCGTTTTCAGCTATAATAAGTGAAAAAAATGGCCAAATTGGCTATCTTAATTAGGCAATTTGAAGATGGCCATGACAACTGGCATGGGACATACAAACTCAAAATCAAATCACGCCTTTCAGAGGTCACAGTATTGTGGGAGGAATGAGCCTTGAACATAAACAACTAGGTAAGTAACCCCATGTGGGAAATGCTCAGTAACATAACAGAAGGAGAAATAAAAAGATATGGCAAGATGGAGAGAGATTCAGCCACATTCGGCTGTGGCTGTAGAAGGCTCTCTGTGGGAGGGGACTCAGAGACGGGCCATAAAGGATGAGTATAGCAGTGTTATGTGGAGATAGAAGGCTGGGCATGCCGTGAGTAAGTCACAGCACTGGTGCACACCTGGAAGAGAGACGAAAGGACAAGCAGGTGGAAGAGAAATAAGCTCCTTTTGTGAATGTCCTCCGTGCACACACCTACCTTGCTTTGATGGCTTTCTCCTTGGTAAGACTATCTTTTTGGTGATAATCACCATAAAACTGCCATATGTGGAGACTATACAGGGAACATGAACACAAGAACTCAGACACGGGAAGGCTTGGAACATGGACTGAAAACAGCAGGGTCTCAGTTTTCTGTAAGAGCAATGGTTTTCAAGACTTATAAATCCATGGAAACTCTACATTAAACACAATCTTACTTGGTATCACAATAAGCAAAACAGAATTGCTATTTTCGAAGCAGCAATGGGGGTCCAGAGGCTCATCTATTCAGCTTCTTCTCCCTAAACAGGAGACCAGGGAGGAATGCTCTTATTGTTCTCTGGAATAGAGTTTAGAGAAAGCACTACTTTCAAGCAAGAAATATAAAGAAATATAAAGTTTCAAAAAATCAGAGCTTTGGTTCTGATAGAGAAGGGACTGGAATTTCAGGTTACATGTTTGGTTTTTATTCTGTAAGGAATAGGGAGTCATTGAGAGTTCTTTGGGTAAGGGCAATGTAATCTGAGAGAGAGAAGAGACAACGGGAATGTAATGATGGAAAGAATACATCATTGAGAAAAAGCTCAGCAGGATTTATCAAGTGATTGATGTGAAGGGCAAGGAATAGGGAGAAGTCCACAAAATAAGGCAGGACTTCAAGCTGGGTAACTGAAGTCATTAGAGAAAGACAGTGACTACATTCTTTTTCTCATTTATTAATTACCATTTGGGCTTGTGGCATAGTGATAGATCCTGTGTATAATTTTTAAAAATGTACTAGTGGACCCTGGAGGAGGAACAATTAAAAAAAAAATTTTTTTTTTAAAAGCACAGATTTGGATGTCTGATAAGCCTGGACTTGAATTCTGGCTAAGTTACTAACCTTCCCCTAAAATGGGATTTGAATCTGAGAGAGAAGACACACTGAACAGTCAACAAGAGACAGGCTGGATTCCCTGAAGGGATCCTACTTCCTCTGCCCCAAGTGGAAGGCTTACCACTGTGGCTTTGACTTGCATGCTCTGGGAGGAAGCAGCACACCTGGTAGTTGCCCTATTTTCTCCAGCCCCTCCCTCTGGCATCTCTGCCATTCATAAAGAAAGTTCTTTATTTTCTTGCTCAGGGTGGAGAAGAGCTCATCAATCTTCTGCTTTTTTACAGATCTTTAGTTTTTAAAAAATCAATCTGTTATATGATGCTTATCCTTACAGTAACTAAGAAAAAAAAAATGTTGGACATTTCCACTTCATAGAGTTCCAAGCAGCACTTTTTTTTTTCCTGGAATCTGCCTCACACAGGTTTGGTACCTGGGTGGTCACACCTGTATTATTTGAGTAGAAAGCAAAGAGATAAAGTCCAAACTTCCAAGTCCTTAATTATCTTGACCTGACCTACCAGAATAGCCAAAAGAAAATCTGTTCTTTAATAATACAGATAAACTATTCCTTCCTAAGTCAGTGATTATAGCCTAACAGAACACAAGAATCTAAGGAAAATTTTGTCCAGATACCCAACTTCAAAAATTGAGATGTGACCCTAAAAACAAAGACAGAAAAAGTGAAAACATAAGAAAATAAAAATAATTGGAACTCTATCAAACCAAAAACCTTCTGCACAGCAAAGGCAACCATCAACAAAATGAAAAGACCACCTATTACATTCGGAGAAAATTTTGCAAATTATATATCTGACAAGGGATTAATATCCAAAATACATAAAGAATGCCTACACTCTGCAAAAAAAAAAAAAAAAACAGCAAAAAACAAACCCTGATTAATAAATAGGTAGATGACCTGAGTAGATATTTTCCCAAAGACATACAGCTGGCAAATAGGTTCATTAAAAGATGCCCAGTGTCACTCATCAAAACCACAGTGAGGTGTCACCTCATACCTGTTAGAACGGCTATTATCAAAAAAAACAAGAAATAAGTGCTGGTGAGGATGCAGAGAAAAGGGAACATTTATGCACTGTTAATAGGAATGTTAACTGGTGCAACCACATGGAGTTTTCCTCAAAAAATTAGAAATAGAACTACCACATGATCCAGCAATTAAACTACTGGGCATTTATCCAAAGAAAACAAAAACAATAACTTAGGGATACCTGGGGGGCTCAATGGGTTAAGCCTCTACCTTCAACTCAGGTCATGATCTCAGGGTCCTGGGATCAAGCCCTGCATGGGCTCTCTGCTCAGTAAGGAGCCTGCTTCCCCCTCTCTCTCTGCCTGCCTCTCTGCCTACTTGTGATCAATCTCTGTCAAATAAATAAATAAAATCTTTTTAAAAAACAATAACTTAAAAAGATATATGTACCCCCATGTTCACTGCAGCATTTTTTTAATAACAGCAAGATATGGAAACAAACTAGGTGTCCATCAAAGGATGGAAGACTAAAGATGATGGTGTGTGGGTGGTGGAATATTACTTGGCTCTAAAAAAGAATGAAATCTTGCCATTTACAACAACATGAATGGATCTTGAAGGCATTATGCTAAGTGAAATAAGTCAAAGTCAGAGAAAGACAAATTCTATATGATCTTACTTACACATAGAACCTAAAAAAAAAAAAAAAAGCTCATGGATAGAGAAGGGATTGGTGGTTGTCACAGGTGAGTGTTGGGAGGTCGACAAAATGGTGAAAGGGGTCAAATGGTACAAACTTCCAATTATAACAAATATGTCATGGGGTTGTCATGTATAGCATAGCGACTACAGTTAACATTGTATTGCATATTATGAAGTGGAGGATCATTTGGGGTAAGCCATTTTTAAAGTACTGAGTCTACCTGCACCATCCTGTCCCCTGTGATTGAATTACTGCCTCCATCTCCAGTCCTGATATTTAATTTTGTTCTGAAAACAACAACGGTTGCAGCAGCTCCAACTTCCCACATGACTCTACCACATTAATCATGAACATGCAGACACCTTCCTCATGGCAGGCGAAGTCAAAGTGCCTCCAAGGAAGTTTTACTAAAAACCGCATGGGTTAGTTATTTGGTCCAGGAACCAGGGTTTTCAAACTGCCCTCCATTGCAAATTGTCCCCGCACCTTTGTCATCTCTTCCCTTGTTTTCTGTTAAATTAAAATTATTTTCTGTTTACTTTCTCATCTCTCTAGGTTTGGAAATGAAACAATCTATGTCCCTTCTCTCTAGTTGCCTTGACAGAGTTGGAAGTTGATCAGTAGTCTTTCCCTCATGGGCCTTACGTGGGAACACTGGTGAGAAAAATACTCAGAAGAATAAAGAGTTTTCACCAGCCAGTGAGTGAGCACTTTACCCCGATATGATGATAAAAGCAAAATATTTTCCAAACTACATAGATTTAAGGCATTATGAAGACACACAGATTTTGCCTTATCACTACCCCCTTACTTCTGCCTTTTTAATAATAAATCACCATTTATTGGTTTCTCATTTCTGCTTTGTGGGGTTGGCTTTGCTTTCCAGGCAACAACTATTTAGTGAAGATTAAAGAAAAAGAAAAAAAGAAAAAGTCAAGAAGCTTCATGCATTCCTTGGTAACTCTTCAGAAGAGATGTGAAAAAACTCCTTTAACTCGACTCTGAAAATAGTCATTATCCACCATCTATGTATGCTAGTGGGCTCAGCAAATCCTAGAAACTTTGGGGGTTTGCCAGACTAAATTCTGGAAAGATAACACAATAGAAGATGAAAGTGAATATTGCCTTATTCCACGCACATAAAGAAATGTTTCTCCTCTTTTTAAACCACAAGAACTTGGGAAACTTAAAAAGGTTAAGAAAAGAGAACTACGAACCCAGTTTGGGTAGCAGCAGGAAGACAGAAGGCAAAAACTATGGGGTTCAGAATCCTTACCCAGATATGTGAGGTCTTTTATTGTGACTGTGACTATGACCATGACACTGAAAGGAAGAAAACTGATTTGGGTAGTTAGCATGCAATTGCAAGCCCTCTTGTCAATTAACGTGTGTAGACTGTTATCAGACAAGTCAAAATAAGGAATCATTCCCAACCTGGTATGAAGTGATTCCAAACTCGCTAGGTCAGAATAACTGGACCCTCCAGGTTGAATGTGTACAACATAAACCAGTCCTAAGTTTCAGGAACAAAGAAAGTAAGTAGGTCTTATACAAGAAGGTGTCATAGATGTGATAGTCAACTTCTGAGTATTCAGTGGGCTTTATAACAAGCCGCTCCCCCGACTTTGGACCCTACTCCCCAGACAAGACCATGAGCAGGGACGACTCAAAGCAGTAAATTCATTTGCTTATGAGTGACCAGTTCAATCCTCTTTGTTGTTACTGGAACAAGGGACACAGGTGGAGTGAATGAGAAGGTGAGGGACACAAGTGCTGTGTGGTCATTATTCTGTTCATCAAAACAGCACCTTATTTCCATTTGAACAGATGAGGTTGTTGCCTAGGCAATGTTTAGAAGCCACTGTGTCATTAGAGAATGAGAACCCGTTGTTAGAATCCTATTTTCTTTCTCACTGACTACATGAGTGTGAACAGGTCATCTTGACCTAATTTACTAAGCTTAAAAAAAAAAAAAATCAGGCTTATAGAAAATCCTAGATGTGAAAGTAGGATTTTCTCACTGTAGCAAAGGACCTAGAAAAATAACTGAGCTGTGAAACTTCTGGGGATTCAAATAAGCCAGATATGAAGTCCAAGAGGGGATCTAGGGGTGCCTGCCTGGCTCAGTGGAGAGAGCACCCAGCCACTATGAAATCTACCATTTATCTAACTGCCGGTCTCTTGAAGACAATCTTTTTCCCTCTGATAGCTTTTATCATCTCTTTATCCTTGACATTTTCACTACAATGACCAGAAATTGGTATATTTTTACTGAATGTATGGAGTCTTCAGTACGTTTCATGATCTAATAATGTTTCCCTTCCTCAGATACTCTCCATCATTCACACGTACCTTTGCTCTGAGTTGCTTTTTACTATTTTCCCCTTTTTAAATTTTATTTTCCCTTTGTGATAGACAACCTCTCCAGGTTTAACAGATTTGTGATTAGGTCCCATCCAGTACTCTAGGCTTAAGCAAGATCCTACCCAAAATATATTGAGTCTTGCACTGAATGCTTTATGCAGATTACTTCAGTCACTCGGCTGTATCAGAAAGCAGGGCTATTCAAGAAGGCTGCCAGGTCATGGAAAAAAAAAAAAAAAACCAGCATAACA
Source organism: Martes martes (assembly GCF_963455335.1). Classification (NCBI taxonomy): domain Eukaryota; kingdom Metazoa; phylum Chordata; class Mammalia; order Carnivora; family Mustelidae; genus Martes; species Martes martes. The sequence goes on along the minus strand of NC_137898.1, from coordinate 72,146,249 downwards.
CATTCATAGCATATGAGGGGATTTCTTCATCTTCAAAAGCATCCCCAGTTTTCACATTACTCTGCATTGTTCAGAGGTACAGAGATTTTACTCTAGGAACTCACACATATCTCCACTCTTTTAATGTATAAATTTTAAATACTAGATTTTAAGTTAAACATACTTTACTAGAAAACATTTACATTACAAAGATAAAGAAGCAGCAAAAGCGTGTCAACTTTCACTTCACTAAAAACACTAAAGATGTCAGCAGGGAAGTGGCTCATCCTGGTGGAACACCAGACATGTCACTGGTGAGAACAGAAACTTCATATGCGAAATTGATTTTAATATAGAAGATAGAGATGAACATAGCTAATAGGCTTCTGCTACGGTCCAACAATTGGTCACTGTTGGAAAGTTTTATATCAACTTTTTATATTTACTTCCCTATAAACTGGTGACTTGTTCTTGTCAATATGATACGAAAGTACATTTTTTAACCTGCTCAATATATCCTGATTTTTCTTTAGCTCTTGAGTGTAAATCGACCTTGGTAAAAGCATTTTAATGACCCAAGCAGATCTGACATTTCTTGAATGTTACTCAAAATCCTCTCAGCTTCATCTCTTATTCCAGTCACTGCTACATAAACTAGTTTTTTGGTTTTTGTTTTTGTTTTTGTTTTTTGTTTTTTTTTAATCACTTGGGAATTTCCCATTCCTATTCCTGCCTACATACCACAATCCAGAAGCAGGAGATTTAACATCGTATGGGGTCATCCTTGACCAATGGAGAGAGGAACTAATGGATAAATGTGTATCCTTTTTTCCCTCAGGTGGATAATTCTTAGACATATTTCCCCACAGGATTAAGCAACTGATCATCTGTAACAATGGCTATTTTATTGGTTTCCCTTCTGTGTTCCTTCCCTTCCTTCCTCACTCCTGCTCAAGGATCATATTCCCATATAAACCACCTACCTTCAAGCTTTTTACTCAGGCTCTGTTTTCAGGAAAACCTATGCTGAGATACTTGTCAAGAACCTAACCCTTTCGTACACAGATAGGTAGTCAATTGTGAAGCTATAATCCATGTAATGAGTCCATTTCTTTTTAATCACAAAGTTAATGTATGCCCACTTTTGCACTGAAAATAAGAGTCTCACCATTTCTGACCTGATGTTTTTACGTACAGTATTGGACATTAAATCCTTTAAATATAATTGAACTAACCTGCCTCAAATCAAGGCACATCCTGCTAGTTTCTGACACCCACCAGACAAAATGCCCAGAAAGATTTTAGGAGAAAACAAAAGTCCATTCATGAATTTACTAGACTAGTAGATTGCATAAGTATCTGAGGATACAAATATGAAAGAGGAGCCATCTCTGCCTTTGTTGAGCTATATTATGGTAAGAGAAACATAATAGGTTCATATTCATACACATAAATGATTTATCAAATGCAGTATAATTAAATGACATATAATACAAAGTATTACTCTACATTAGATGAATTAGAAATAACATGATGCTTAGATTCCACCTCCCCCAAAACAGATCTTTGTTGCATAATCTGGAGCACATTACTGTATTCTCTGAGTCTCAGTGTTCTGAAATATTAAATAGAAGCAATTATAACTATTCTAAAAAGTTTCTGTGAAAATTCAAGAAGACAGTATGGCATTTATGATGTGGTACCCACTATTATTATTCTTTGTTATAGAATTTTCATTGCTGTCATTAATAACATTTCATTTGCTGCCATTGATGTAAGATGACAATGATCATTAAATTTAACAAATGTCCGAGTACCTACTCAATGACAGGCACTGCAGCAACAATACAACACAAACAGGAACAGAACAATGGTAAAAAGAAATGAAGTTAGGCTACATGGTCTAGAGAGAAGTAGGAAAGGCCAGATGGATGCTCTGAACATAAAGGTAAAGAGAAGGGAGCAGACCTAGTAAGTTCACTGCACAGGTGGGCTCATGGGTGTTCCAAGTCCTTGGTACACAGTATGAAGGAATTCGGGATTCTAATTTGAGGTCATGACTTCCAGAGCCTGCCATCTGTGGAAGAGCAGCATCTCGATCACCCCTGGATCCATGACAAATACAGCACTGTTGCTTCACTGGCTTCTCCCCTCCAGCAAGTGTTAAGTGGAAACTCACTCAAGCAGAGCTATTTAGCTGCCCTTTCCTCTCTGTTCTGTTGTCTGTGTTCTGCCATCATGTATATTCAATTAAGATTAATATCTGTACCAGAAGAGTCTGAATTCTCACCAAGCCCCAAAGAGAAATCATTCATTGGGAACCAAAGTCCTATGGCTCCATTATGTTCAGAGGGCAAACAGCTGCTGGATGATGAATTACATACTCTATCTTGTTGTTGGTATAGTTATATATGTTTCAAATGATACTGAGATAAGACCCTGCTGAAACCTATCAGTAACCAATGCAAACAAGACGACTCCTTTGATTACTGGATGGATAGTCCTTACATCCTTTTCCATTTTATTTTATTCACAATTATTGTCTCTTAAGAACAAGGAAGATTTACTCTAATTTTGGCTCATCTGAATTAACAAGATGTATTTCTTCTTGATAAATTATGTTGAATTAATTCCTTTGGACAGCACTGAGGACCAAATATTGGATGAGCTACTTAATCATGAGCCCTGTCATGAGCCCACCCAGACTAACTAATGGAAAACTGTACAAACAATGAACATGCTAACAGAACAGATAAAGCTGTCCACAGACATTTGAGAAATGCCTCCACAGGGTGTGTTTCAAAACTCTGTACACATATCTAGAAAGACAAAAACTCTGGGTTTAGTCATTATAAAATAAAATAGCAGATTCACGGTTGCAAATCCATGTTTGGGGAAATGGGAATCTTATACAATTTGAGGGGCCATTTTGAAGAAAAAGAATAAAAACAAATAGGAAGTAGGTATAAAATTCAATACAGACGTAGGCTAAAAAAAAGAAATTTCAATAAATGGTAAATTTTAAGTTGACAAATACCACAAACATCACCAAAATCACAAAAATAGCATTTATTTACTGAATTATGGCCTGATCCAGTTCTATAACACTTCCTTCTTTTTTTTTTTTTGCTGTTTACTCTGATTGCCTCTTCATATGACAATTTTGTAGTACCATTCTTTGTAGGAAAAAATGAAAAGAGCCCTTTTTCTAATACGGGTGATCAAATATTGATTTATTATTATTATTGATGGTTTTGATAGGCATCTGTGTGAACTAAATTCTCTACTTACAATGTTACATGTCTGAGGGTGAAAAGAACATTCCACAGACAAGCTTCCAGGTCCTTCCAATAAGCCCTGCCCACACAAGGGCCTAGTAAAATAAAGCACATTCACACTGTGATGTGACATCTTTCTCTGCATCTTGATGTCATAATACCTGGCATAGCCAATGTTAGAAATATTCCTACATGCCATTTCCAGGCCAGGATGGTTAACAACAGCTTACCTAGTCATGAAACTGGCCATTTTTCATGAAAAGTTTATTAGCATCTTTCAGCATGCTAGTGACAAATATTGGTCCAGAGCCTCATATGGTGACTTGAGCCTCTGTTCTCTTCCAAGAATATGAGCCATATAATTTTTGGCCTCAACATTGGAATCCGGATCATTTAATTTCTTTATTGTTATCGTTGGCCTCTTCTGTATCTCTCCCAATCCTATGTTGAAAAACCCAACAATGAGCACAGAGCCTGCCGAAGCACCAGGTCCCTGCTACATCTAATGGAAGGATTCCCTACGGTTCTACATGCATATCAGAGGACTCAGTTCTGCCAAACACAGCAAATCCAATCATCAAAAGGACATTTAGGAATTATTTTTACTGAAAGCACACTCCTGAAATTTAAAAAAAAAAAAAAAGCAAAAGAGAAAAGTACGAATCTTAAGCTACTGTAACATGGTGCCTGCAAACTCGGCTGATAAAAAAAAATTTTTTTGAATTAACCATATATTAGGGATTCTACATTTTAATTTTAGCATGAGATCTTGGAGTTTTAAGGAAAACACACGATTTTTCAAGCTATCTGATAATTACACGGCTTACATCCTTTTCTTCCTTTTCTCAGATTCCTATAATGGTTTTTTAACTCTAACAGGGCTAGATTTGAAAGCAGGAACAAATTTAACACTTACACAGAATTCCTTAATGTCATTTCTTCTCCTAACAAGCTTAGTGAGAAATGAAAAGAGGAAAGAAAAGACATTTCTTACTTGCGTGCTTCCTCTAAGCAAAGCGAGAGAATAGCTGTAACAGATTCCATGCATTAGTGGGCACTTTATTACCCTATTTTGCTAAGAATCAAATGAAAATAGACATCTGTTCTCAATAATTTCTCTTTCTTCTGTATCAGCAAACTGCCTTTAGCAGAGAAAGAACTCCACAGTGCCATCAAGAACCCCTCTGGCTTTAAACAAACCATTACATGAAGGTCAGGTCTATATGCTACCAAGAACAGTTACACAGAAATAAAAACAACAATAATAGTAATAATAAATATATAAAATGTATAACATAATTATACACACACACATCAAAAGGATGACAGTTGATCTTCTGTTAATCAAAGTGGTGGCCTGGAAGTCTCTATTAGGTTGAATTTTCCAGTTAAGTGAATGGTAAGCATGAGATCCTCACCATGGGACATGTTGTATGTCACCCTATTCTAGGACCATGCTTCTCAATGTTTTTTCAACTTTGCTCTTTCTTGATGAATGTAAAAATCTTTTTTTTTTTTTTAACAGAGCTTCTGCTCCTCTGTTTATGATGTAATCACTTAGAGAGGAAATTTTATTTTCTATATGCTCTCATCAGCCAAGAAGTTTCCTTTAGCTCTTCTGATGTAGTTTATATTACAAAATAATGGCTTTTTGTGACATTTTAATTTTAAAATTTGTGTGATGTTAAATACATATTTTCGTATACCCCCTTGGGAGAGTGATACATTCTCCTGGGGAAAGAAAGGATGCTGCCCTCTCCCTAGCCACAAGTAAGAGATGCTGCTCAAAGAGTAATGATTCCAATTTTCTGCTTTAGTAAATAGGATAGAGAGAACATAATTGAATTCCCATTTAGTGCTTAGGATCTAATAGTGCCTCGGGCTCTGCATGATAAACTTGGATCTTCACTATCCAGCAGAATAGATACAGATTTACAAAATAAGTGAGCTTGTTTGGAAGGTGTGCCACAAAATCAGGAAACACCACAGGGGGCCCCTCCCCTATTATTATTATTGTTATTATTTTAAACACAGTCTCAATCACGATAACACTGTTCAAAAATTCAACTTGAAAATACTTAAACTATACAATGCAACTCATCTCTGGTGATTTCCCCCCAATGCATCTTCCATTATTTATGATGAAAAAAGCTAATCTCTTTTTTAACCCATTGCCTTAGAACCCTCCTATATTTGCAGATATGTAACGATTTTCCCATGTCAGTGTTTGCTCATGCTCTGGATATTAACTGCCATAATTCTTTTCACATGCTCCTGCCAATTCATCCCTCATGCAATATGCATACTTTAATGCCCTTTTAGTGCCCGACCTCCACTGTCACATCTCCCTAGGCTAATACCATGCTAACACCTGGCTTCTGCCTTCCAATTTGAAGATATATTGAGTTCAGGAAGCAAAAATAGAACAGGCTTGAAATGTCTCATTTTCCTTCCACCATTTTATGGTCCCTTTGTGTTTCACCTTGAAAGTAATTAAGAGAGGAGAGTGAGGTGAAACTGCAGCATTTCCGCTGGATGCTCCCCCTGTTCCCTTTTTTGTTGACTCTTGGACTGCCAAGATTTCAGAGATATTTAAAACAATGAGGAAAAGATTACAGCTTCTTGCAGATGCTTTTCGTCAAACACAGATCATCCCCCTCCTTGAATTTTTTATTTATTTTGGTTCCTAAGTATATGAAAGTATTGTTATGGTATAAAGTTGCCAAAAGGGAGAAAAATTTAAAAAAAAAAAAAAAGATCTTCGTGAGGTAAGGAAGTATGGTTGGCTCTGGGTAGATGATGGAGACAGCAGATCTTATATCCCATAAAAAGGTGTGATATCATTACAGAGCAAGGGACAGTAGTGAATGAAGTTTCCGGGCCTGCAAAGAGATCAGGAAACCAAGGAGATGCTTGCAAGGCTGTTCACAGCCTGGGCAGCAATCCTAAACCTGCACATGAGGGTACATGGGGGCATCAGCAAGATGAGGTTAAAAATGCTCATCTATTTACTTCAACATCCTAGGCCTCAGCTGATGCCATATTACCACTACCAGTTAAAAATGGACACACACACAGTAACACAATAACACAGGGTTCAACAAGTTCATTCAGGCTGTTACAAGGGGGAGCACTGCAGCTGGCCAGTCTGGAAGCAGTAAATGGGAAGAAACAAATGAAGTGTAAGCAAGCACCACTGGGGACCAAGAGAGAACCTAGTATCAGTCAGACCAGGTGTGACTTCTAAACAAGAAACACATTTGCAGAGGAACGACCAAGCATTAGGTGTTAGGCTGGGGGTGGGAGAAAGGGAGAAGGGATCCCTAGACAAGGATGATCCTGTCCTGTGCTGAATGAAACTACAGGATTCCCCAGGGAGTCAGGGGGGGATGGAGATGGAGAATGGATTCATTCTATAAGAGCCAGGGACAGCATCACAGAGGTGCGTTCTCTGTGCTGAAATTTTCTTAGTGAGAAATAACAAAGTGTATTTTGCTATTTTTAGCAGCAAATACATTTATCAGAGGAAAGCTCGCAGGTTTTCTGAGAGACTATACAGCCAGGAATAACACCCCAAATCTCATCATGGAGCTGCTCCAGCTGAGACCACTGCCGCTGCCACCTCTGGGAAGAGATTCTGATCAGCTGCTGCCTCTGGAACTGGATGCACCTGCTGTCTCCTCAGAAGCTCCAGGTGCCGATTCTGAGTCTGGGGTAAGGGCATTTGACGGATGAAGTCTGGGTCTCATGGAAGAGAAAGCAGGAAAACCCATTTTCTGAATTTGAGACATGGGGGAGTAGAACAGAAAGCATGGGGTGCCTGGGTGACTCAGTGGGTTAAAGCCTCTGCCTTCAGCTCAGGTCATGATCCCAGGGTCCTGGGATCAAGCCCCGCATCGGGCTCTCTGCTCAGCGGGAAGCCTGCCTCCTCCTTTCTCTCTCTCTGCCTGCCTTTCAGCCTACTTGTGATCTCTCTCAAATAAATAAATAAAATTTAAAAAAATAAAAGAACAGAAGGCATATTTGAGGTGTCTGGACACACAGAAAGAATGACAAAGGTTCACTTCTGGGGTCTGAAAAGGGGTCACACAAGGAAGCAAAGTGGGAGTGGTACACGCAGAGGTGCTAGAGGGCAAGCGATGTGGATTACGGCAGAGTGGAGAGGTCACTGCTCTCAACTTACTGTTTCATCTTAAGAGAGGGATTTGGGAAGCAGCAGCTCCACTGTATGGTAACCAGAGAGGGGATTTTATTACTTAAGCTATTGCTATTATTAATACTCTTATTCTCAAATGACAGATTCAACGTGTCCTGGATGCTCTGCTCACGCAGCAGCCGTCACTAGCCAGAGCCTGTGCTCAAGCATTGGAAACTAAGACTCAGGAACAGCCACTGAGCCCTTCTGCCCCATCCCAGGGCCCAACGTACTTGGATCTGTTAAAGCTAAGTCTTTCACAATTATTCAGGATATTCTCATATGCATGCTCAACTGAAGCTTGTCTGGAAGTATTTCCTATTAGAACATTTAAAAATCAATTGCATGGGGCGCCTGGGTGGCTCAGTGGGTTAAAGCCACTGCCTTCGGCTCAGGTCATGATCTCAGGGTCCTGGGATTGAGCCCCGCATCAGGCTCTCTGCTCAGCAAGGAGCCTGCTTCCTCCCTTCTCTCTCTGCCTGCCTCTCTGCCTACTTGTGATCTGTCTGTCAAATAAATAAATAAAATCTAAAAAAAAAAAAAAATTGCATGCCGTCCGAGCACATGGTTTCTGTTAACTAACACACCAGCCCTGGTACAGGCATTATACAGCCACCTGCCAGATAAAAGGCACAGAAGCTTGCTCACTACAAATATTTTATCTTCATAAGCAACTCTTCTTTACAGTAGCTGTCAGAGTGGTTCATGCATTGCCATTCACACATCTGTGCACCTCTCAATCAGGAAATAATTAGAGGAAGCAAAATGAGGGGAGCAAACCTGTTCCAATTGGTTTGGCGTTCTCACACCAATGCAAAGCTGACTTGGACAGAATACTTCTGATACTTTAATGACCAGTAAGCCAAGAACTTCACACATTTTCAAACTTCCCTAGCAACTCTGCATAGACCCAGACAACACCTTAGGGATCCGTCTAGCTTATTAATTAGTCTTCACACTCTTGTCTGGTTTCTAACATTTTAGAGCCAGCTTGTAGAATCAGCTCAAGTTATAAAACCTGCTGCATCAATAACTTATTTCCCATAACACTAGAGGCACAATTAAATCAGTCTTTATAGCTTCTTGAAGATTTCATATTCAGTTACCCAATGCACCAGAAATTTCTCACTTTACTAAGCCAGGCATTTTCCTTCTGTATTACTGCAATGAACTTCTTTCTGAGCTTTCTCAAGCTCTCCATTTGAAATGCCTTGTTTGGAAGAACTCCCAAACATAAGCAAACTGTTCTAGTTCAGTTTATGATTAAGAGCTATCTAAACACCTTCTCCCTCAGTTCTTCCTCTTCCAGCTCTATTCTTTCTTATTGCTTTGGTCAACTTTTAATTGGCCCAGCAGAGACAACTAGAAACCCAGGGAAGAAAGCTCATTGTCCTCTCCCTCAGTGTCTGTTTGCTCTGTGATGTTCTTCAGCTCTTCTTTGATAGGTCTTTAAGGAGACATCTCAGAGAAGCCCATTTTTAATAGTTGACCAACTTGAATAAAACCAAGAAAGATGTGGGAATACATAAAGATAAATTATACTCCAATGGAATAGAAATATGATACAGATCTGACAAATCAGTCCTTTTTTTTGCAAAGAATTCTGCTGAGAACACACTCGGATGAAACTTTAGGACACTGTGTAGTGTCATTTAAAAGAAAATGTTTTAAAACGGATTTATTGCTTATTTACCAGTGGACATAATTTCACATTTTAAAGGAAATATAATTTGTAATGAAACACCCTCACCCCACACCTTGCCCCAGAGTGAGTGATATCTACTTGTTCACAAATAGAGATAGCAAACTTTATAGGACAATTCGTGGCTTATAGGACATTTCACAGAAATCATCTCATTTGAGCCTTACATCAGGTAGACAGTTTATTCTTCAGTCCATTTCAGTAACTAGGAAGCTGAACTCAGCATTTCCCTAAGATCACATATGTAATTAATGAGGGAGCCAAGCCTCTAATCTTATCTTCTTACTTCTGACTAGTCTCTTTTTAGTGGCCCTGAAACTGATGCTTGAGTACTGAGCACCTGACTGTGCCAGTCATTCCAGAAGAATACAAGGCCCACCCTGGGTCTGCAAGCCTTGGCACCACCGGTTGAAGGGAATGATGCCAAAGGCACCATCACACACCAAATAGAAGACAGGCTAATAAAGCACATATTTCCACTTCCATTACGTTATTAAACACCTTAGCCATAGAAGGAGGTGAGCAAGAACATCCTTCCGACCCAGCTGCACAATTTACAGAAGAAACATGCTGTGTGTTCGGGCACCAAGACTTTCCCTTCTACTGGATCTTCCTCCTCCATCTTCCTATCGAACGCTCCATTTTAGTTGCCTTTTTTTTTTTAAGATTGATTGATTTGAGGGAGAGAGAGTGCATGCACACGAATGGGAAGAAGGGCAGAGGGAGGTAATCTCAAGCAGACTCCTCACAGAGTGCACAGCCTGATGTGGGGCTCCTGATGTGGGGCTCCATCCCAGGACCCTGAGATCATGACCTGAGCCCAAACCAAGAGTCAGACACTTAACCAACTGTGCCATCCAGGAGCCTTTATTTCACTTCAGTAAGATTTTCAACATTTCCTGCATGTTTTTTTGTCCAGTGATTATTCTGTCCATTCTCATTCTACACAATGAGAAAGGCACAAAAACTTTCACCTAGTTTAGAAGCAATTAAAGCCAAAGTCTACCATGACCCTAGAGAAAGACTTAAATCTCCACCCACCACCATCCTGTGCTGGCAGTTTTCTCCATACACAATACAGTGTATTCAGGAATAAATGCTCCCACCCTTGCCTAATTTCTGACTTATGCCTTCACACAGAGTCTCTAAGCAACCTAAAATTACTTATATTATTTCTGGCCTCTGAAACCAGTGCTCTGTGCCTCGGGTACACATGCAAATTCTGAATAAAACTGTGTCTCCCCTCATATGACTTAACATTTTAAAGATTTATTTATTTATGAGAGAGCAAGCATGTGGGGGGACAGACAGGAGAGAATCCTCAAGCAGACTCCCCACTGAGCATGAGACCCATGCAGGGGTCTATCCAACAAACCCATGAGATCATGCCCTGAGCTGGAACCAAGACTCTGACACAAATGAAGGAGCCACCCAGGCATCCGAGACTTACATTTGAAATGGAACTCATGATAATGACAATTCTGTGTGAATTTTCTGGGTCTACACTGTGCCTAATACCATGGATTATACTTATAAGACAGCAAATATTTATTAAGTTGAATCATAATTACAGAAAGTTTCAGGTGTAGTCATTCTGATAAAATGCCCATTTTAATCATGGCTTCAAGAGAAATATCAGATAACTTCTATAAGAACATAAAGAGAACAGATTGCCGTATCTAAACCACAGCAAGGTAGCCTCAAATGTTCCAATATCTCTCACTACCCAGTTGTGTCATTTACACTTAAAAGCAGTTTCCATGCAAATGAGATAAATAGCTATGAAACTCAGGGGGCTGGTTCACCATCTTAAAATAATTTTTAACAGGTTTTTTTCTACATTTCTTTCAAAAATTAAGTGTGTTCTTTAGTTTTAGCCACTTTTTTTTTTTTCATTTTTGGTCACTGAAACTATCTAACATCATTTTTCTTAGTTCAATAAACCAGAATTTGTTTTGGACTAGTTTTCAAGTAGGCCAATAGCTGTACCCAGTGTTTCATATTTTCCTATTATTCTTTATCAAAACTGCCACATATGTTACTCTCTCACATGGTTCAAACACCAAATGATCTCATGGCTTAGTTTTGTTTTTGTTTTTATTTTTTATTTTTTTATTTGTCAGAGAGAGAGAGAGAGAGCGAGCACTCAAGTAGGAAGAGCAGCAGGCAGAGGGAGAAGGAGAAGGTGGCTGCCCACTGAGTAGGGAGCCCTATGCAGGGCTCCATCCCAGGACCCTGAGGTCAGGACCTGAGTGGAAGGCAGATGCTTAATGGACCGAACCACCCAAATGTGAGTGGTTCTATCATTTCTAAATTTTGAGGGAGAAGCTGGGGCTCACGCACCTAAGTGGCCTCAAAGAAGACTTCACAAAGACAACTACTAAAGATGGTGACTGGATGTAGAGAGATGGTAAGCAGGGCAGATAAGCATTCCAGGTGCAGAAAATAGCCAGCCAAGCCTTAATTTAAGCACACAGCTGAGTGAAGACCAGCTGCCCCAGGATCTTTGATTTGTGTGGACATTCCCCTTCGTCACCATCCTATAGCTTGTTCCTTGAATGATAAAAGGGCCACCTTGCCTCTGGTGAAATATAATAGGCTTGTGATATTTTATAAAGGAAATATTAAAATACTCCTTTATTCTATAATATTTTATCTCACTGACTCAGACCCAGGTTTCAAAACTACTCCATTAGACACAGAATCAATACAGACTGAGTTTGTATAATGTTTAACACTGACACTGTGTAACTTTGTGGAGACTCACCTACAAGATGCAGATAACAGGTTTTTGTAAGGACTAAGCAAAATAATCTGTGAAAGCACCCAGTGCCTGGCACAAAAAAGTATTGTTTGGGGGTCATCTCAATGCATTGGGCTATATTTGGCTGAAGTCTCCAATCCAGCCTAAAAAAGAGCAGACAACCAGCTACTAGAGAGTTTATGCAGTAACTTACAATAATCAGTTACTAGGAACTTAAATTCTACCAGCAGTTTTAAAAAGTTGCAAAATGTTTTCTGTTTCCTTCCAGAATCATGCTGATGCCCAAAAACCACATTAAAAATTACATACAGACAATTGTTTGAAGTAAATGGCTTAACTTTTTAATACTTCCCTCCTGGTTCATCAGCTAAGCCATTAGCACCAAGGGCAAATCTGGACTTCTTCCTAGAATCCCATCTGCTCCCCAAGGCTTATTTTAAACAATAATCTACTTATTCTAAGAGGAGAGATGTTCCCATTACATTAAACTGAGAAGGTTTGGTGTCCCAGTTATTTTTCATAGAGACTTAACAGCTCAAATAATTTCAACCTGCATGCTGGGAGTTGAGGGGAATAGAAACAGTCTGGTATTCGATATTAGCCCAGGCAAACCTAAGTTAGGAGGCACAGGTACTCTGAAAAAGGAAATACACAAAGGAGCAGAAAAAGGGCCAGGTGAGAAGTTGAGTCCAGAAACCTACCGGCAAGTCAAGAGTCAGGAAATCAGAGACAGAGAGGCTGGAGACCAGGCACAGCAGCAGAACATGGTAGATGAAGCACCTGCTGGCACAAGGTTTTACCACCAAAGACAGGAATAGCCTGAAGTTAACATTGGAAACATCTGCCCCATGCTGTAATTGGGAGGACACAATTCTTAGCTGGGGACCCAGGCCAAATATCCAGCTATCAAATATAAAGGAGAGTTTTTTTCAGTTTTCTCTCTCTAATCTTTGTTATCTGACAACACTAACCAAAGAATTAGAAACACTTCTCCATTGCCTGTAGGACACTGAGGTCCTCATGCTAACTCCTGGTCATTCCTTGACAGCTCTTTTAGGTGGGTCTACCCACTTCTAAATATTAGTGTTTCCTTCCTACTCTCTCTAAATGATCTCATCTCTTCACGTTTTATCCATCACCTATAAAAATGTGCCCTGTAGATCAATATTCCTCCTAGATCTCCTTTCTGAATGTCAACCCCATTTGTCAAGTGTTTAAAGGCCATCACGTGGACATTTCATCACCTCCAGCGCATTCATGCTTCCTCCAGAATCAGTCATCCTCTCTCTCCCTTTCTCCTTCCCTTCTCTCTCCCCACTTCCTTTCCTGTTGCCCATACACACACATGCACATACATACCTACAAAAGCAAAAGCTCAATTTTGTATAAAATGGTGCTTCTTAAACATATATATATATATAAATCACCTGGGTGTCTTGCTACAGTTCAGGTTCTGATTCAGGTTCTGTTCTGTATCAGGTTCTGATTCAGATGCTGTATCTCTAACAACTCACATATGTCACTGATCCTGCTGGCCCTGGGCCATTCTTAACGTCGCAATGGTAACCAGGAACGAGGTCACCTAAGTTAGAGTTGCACCTCTGCCATTACCTCCCTTCAGACCCTGAGTTATTCCATTCAGTGTCTTTATCTGTAAATGAGACAATGAGACTACAAAATTCATGAGGATTTTACCCACTTCTTAAAGCATAAATCAAAAGCTGATATCTATTACCTGTAACTAACAAAATGTACCCCATTTCTGTGCAGTGAACCCTATGAAAAACTAACCATGATCTAGTAGCAAAGCTAAACCAAACTAGGATTTACTAACAATACTAAAGTGTTCAGAACACTACCTGCAATAGATATGGGTCCAGAAAACACATTCTTTAAGGCATTAGGATTAGGCCAGGGGCAAAACTGGCACTGGTAAAACACAGTGCTATTTTGTGAAATAGTAACGGTTTGAAATGGCTTCTTTTCTCAGTGGTTCTCTGAATCAAATAAGAGCCATCAGAAATAGACTTGGAGAAGAATCACCAAATAAATAGTACTAAAACAAAACCTAAAGATAAGACTATTCCAGGTCTAATGGTTATTTTGATGGCCTAATAAGCAAGGTGTTTAGGGCTGTTCTGTATGTTTCCCAGGGGGGTAGATGACATGCAAGCCCCATACTGGTTTTTATTTCTCCATTGCAGTAGTGAAGTATAGAAGAAACAAGACAAGGCTTGGAACACTAATATTTGGGTTCAAGTCTAAGTTCTGTCTCTTACCAGCTAGATAATCTTTGTCAGATGATATGAGCCCCTCTTTCTTCACTGGTGAAAAGCAGATGGTAATAATACATGTGCTAGTGTATCGCTTTGGGGATCAAATTAGCTAATGGTAACAAACGCTTAACAAAAATTACACTACGTCATAGAATACCATTGGAGAATGTAAGGAGATGGGAGGGAGAGAAATAGTGGCAGTTATTTTGGGTAAATGCAGTGAAAATGGAACACTTCCTATCACTTCTTTCCTAAAAAAATCTTCAAATGCCTTATTGTCTACAAAAAGAAAAAAAAAAAAAAAGCATGCCCTTTGAGGACCACCACAATTTCCACCTACATTCCTAGCCCACTTTCTAATACAGCATGTTGGCTTTCTACTGACAAGTGATTGTAGGGTCTCCGTGTTAGATGAGTGAGTGGATTACTAAATATTTAAAAGGGATATGTAACTACCATTTGGAATTGCCTACCATGTGTGAGATGTTGTGTATTTGCTACTTAATTTTTATAACCACCCCGTTGAGCTTGTAAGTCATGTTACACTTGACGGTCCCTTCTGATTGCCTTGGTCCTACCAGCTAAAGGTCAAGGGAGTCTGCTCTGGAAGACTGTTCATTTCCCATTTTTTTTTTCCCACACAGTTCTTCCTTTTGGCTTATCAAAACAGGATTAATCAAACTTCTCAAAGTTTAGAAGTGGAATCTATTTCCTTCTCATTATGCACCAGTTAAAATGATACTTCTGGCAGGCCTGTTATTTGTTGATACAATATTTTCAAAAGAATAAAAGTAGTAAAAATTTTTTGTGTGCCCATTTCACATATAGTCATCTTTACCATGACACATAGAATACTATGTGTTAGATTACTACAAGGCAATAACACATTGACAACTACTGTGTGGGCACTGGCTATACAAAACAAGAGAGGTATGAGGTTCACCCTGACAGAGGGCTAAGAAAAACTGGTTCTATTGTTTCCATACCAGTGTACAGGGCGCTGTGTATATAAGTATCTCATTTTAATTCACTGAATCCTCCCCACCATCCTGTAATCTTATCCCCATTGACCAGCTGAGAAAACCAAGACTAAGAGGGGTCAAGTGACTTCCCCAAGGTCATGTGGCCTATAGACACAGGATATCACTTTAAAATACATGTCTTTTATATCTAAATCCCCATTTCTTTTATGACCCTACTTGTTTCTCTAACAAGTAAATATACAGTACCTTCCAGGGGCCAGGATCAACTCTCCTCACCAGACACCCGTTAGTAGCTCTGGACTTTCTGAGAGAATTGTTTTGTCCAGATCAAGACTCAATGCCTGGTTTCCCTACTTTCAAAATAACATGTGGCCTTGGAATTCATTTTTCCCTTGGACCCAGAAATTTAACAATATTTAAATACCATCATAAGGGAAATAATAAATTTGACATTTGTGGAGACTTCTCTTGTTTTAAATCTTCCTTGGGATCACTAAGTCGGCTATCAAAGGTACCAACGTGTTAAAAAAAATGATAGTTGCTTCCCTGTCTCCCTGTTTTTGTCAGGCACAAAGGAGAATAACTCAGGGCAGGGAGTGGGTACAACACACTGCAGACAGGGATTAGAAACTTCTTAACTTTTATGCCAAGGTCTTTACCTCCATGTCCATTCATGCCACTGATTTATAGATTCATAGGCTGCAAGGGGATATGAAAAATTGACCCTTGGCAAGAAACATCTTAAACCATTTTCACTAAAAGGCAGGAGAGTATAGAGGTTAGGAATATGAACACAGAAGTAGATCACTTCCCAGTATCAAATCCCAGCCCTGTCACCTAATAGCTGTCTGACCTTGGGGAAGTTTCCTAACTACCCTATGCCTCAGTTTCCCATCTGAAAAACAGAATGGAACATAATAATACCTAGCTCATAGATTTTCTCTAAAGAGTAAATGAAATATTATGTTTAAGGTATTTGGAAGACCGCTTGATAAATAGTAAACACTTTGTAAGTACAATTATTATTGCCACTGGCTTCCTCAAAAATCATGATTCTCTATGCCAACAGACTAGGTCCAAACCACCCAACTCGACCTTCAGGCCTTCTATGATCCTACGCTATGTCTTGAGCTTTATTTCCCACTATCCATTCAATTGTAGTTCAGTAGTATTACCCAATCACTAAGCTCTTACTATGGGCTGAGTGCAGTTTTAGGTGTTGAGGTATAGAGAACAGGCAACACACTATCCTTGGACTCACAAAATTCAATTCCTCTGATCCAGCCAGCCAAGTCTCCTCACTACCCCTTGAAATGTCACCTTTGTCCAAAATATCCTCCTATCTGAAATACTTAAGTAACAGTTAGGAGTCTCCCTTCCGCCTAATCAAATCTTATCTTCCTGTCAAAGTGCCCTCTTGCATGAAGCTTTCTCTGACAGTTCAACTGGAGGTTGCTCCCCTCTTAATTCCTATGTCACAGCATTTAATTATCTACTGTCTTTATTCTTATGAAAATATTTTACCCACACTGTAATAGATTATGGCATTAGTGGTCAGAAAACCTTGAATGGAAAACCTAGTGCTACTGTTTCTTAAGTACATGGCCCCAGATTTTTTCTTTAACCTCTACAAGCCTCAACTTCCTCATCTGCAATGGGAACACTAAGACTGATATATGGTATTACGGTATTACGACAAGTAAGCAAAGCACACAGTAAAATTTCTGAGATATGGAAGGCACTAAACAAATGGTCATCTCCCTTTCCTTCTCTTCACTCCCATTGATCTTGTCTTCCCATCTAATGGCTACATCCTCTGACTTGGTCGACTATGGCTCTAACACCACATATGCAGGGCTGAACATATATTAAGAACTCAAGAAAGGGCACCTGGGGGGCTCAGTCAGTTAAGCACCAGCTCTTCACTTCAGCTCAGGTCATGATCTCAGGGTCATGAGATCGAGCTGCACACTGGACACCTAGTTCACCAGAGAGTATCCCTGAGATTCTCCCTCTGTCTCTCCCCCAACTTATCTCTGTCTCTAACATAAATAAAATCTAAAACAAAATAAAACTCAAGAAATGAGAGGGAAGAGAAATTGACCCTACTATCTAGAACTGACAGAGAAAATCATTCATGTCCTGCCTTGATGACAGGGCACCTCCCATCTTATCTAAAAGCACCTCCTATAAAATGCTCTCATATGACAAAATGGCACATGCCAAGCACTAGTTTTCCAGTTTTCTACACATCCATAGCTATCCATAATAGCTACCATGTGCTGAACACCTTATTTTTGCTAAAATGGTTTACATAAATGACATCCTTTAATGCCTGCTACAACCCTGTGAGATGACAATTATTATTTCCATTTTATAGATGAGAAAAGGAGCTCAAAGAAGTAAAATAACTGATTCAAGGTGACCCAGCTAACAAGTGACAGCACAAGAACTCAAATACAGATATGACTACGAAGCCATAATAACAGTAAACATTCATATTACATCAAATCTAAGATGTAGTTTTTTTCATATTTTTATACCCCTGAAATCAGGATGAGTCTGTTTCCTAATTGGTAATTTTATTACATTATAATTATTAGCATTTATGATGCATTTCTCAGTCAATAGTTTCTTTGACTCAACAAATATGTTAAAAATTCTTATTTATTTGAGAGAGAGAGAGAGAGAAAGCATGCTCACAAATGAGGGGAGAAGCAGAGGGAGAGGAAAAGCAAACTCCCCACTAAGCAGGGAGCCCAATGTAGACTCAGTCCCAGGACCCTGGGATCATGACCTGAGCCCAAGGCAGATGCTTAACTCACTGAGCCCCCCAGGAGCTCCAGATTTTAAAAATAAGTTAATAGTACTTTTTATGCAGCAGGCATCATTCTAAACACCTTGCAGCTATTAACTCATCCAGTTCCCACAACAAACTTAGGATATAGTCCATTATTATCATTTTTGCTTTACAGACAAAAAGACCAAGGCATAAGGCTGTTATGTGGCTCGCCCTCTCCTTCCTCCAGCTGGACAGCGGGAACATACTGCAGCTAGTACTGGAAACCCAGACATGGTCCCGACTCTGTGATCACAACCACTACATTGTACTCATTAATCCTATATAATCTGTACAGCTATTAGACATCAGCCCGCTCCACATTGTTTTTCTGTCCAGAGGTCATCAAGAATTATTTATAGTTTTTTAACAAGACCATAGGGCTCTTCTTCAGCTCTCTACAATTCCACAGTGCCTAGCACAGTGACTTATTACCTCACAGGCAAATGCCGAAAATGCATGAGTCTAATTCTAACACAAATATCAAAAATAAAAATTTTACAGACTAAACAGCCTTTCGCTTCCCTTAGGTAAGGTTTACTACCAGAGTCCTTTAATTCAATGGCTCCTAATGGGGCAATTTTCTTTTCTCCCAAGGAAACTTTGTGGGTGTGTGGAGAGGCTTTTCTACAATTGGGGATGAGGGTGCTATTGGCATCCACTGAAAAGAAGCCCTGAATTCACTGAATAGATATGGAGCACCTTCTCAAGCCATACTTTTCTCATCTAGAAATCTGGAAGTTCAGAGTATCAAAAAAAAAAAAATGTTTTGAGCCAAAAGTACTCCCACCTATACATGAATTCCCTTTTCAGCAACCACATCAAGTAGCCTTAAGCCTCTATGTGACCACCTCACCTTCACGGGCCAAAATTGTATAGTCTCTGGGGAAGCTCACCTGTTTCCAGAATTGTTCATTACTATTCCTAACGGACTTGCCAGAAACATAGCTATGATTCTGCTTAACAACAAATGAACCAGGCTCTACTACTGGGGCTGAAAAAAGTGCTATTAAAAAAAATTGCCCATGACATTTTCAAAATGACTATTCTGTAACATGTAGTCTCAGTCCACTAACTAAACCCTTTCTTCATCTTAAATGCAATTTTCCAGACAGAATATTCCTGACTAATGGTTCTTAGATAATCCTCAGAAATGTCAGTACCCTTCACTAATTCAGATTATCAGAGAAAAGCCAATCTCAGAGAAGGACATTTCAAAATTATGACACAGCTATAAAATTGCCTCTGTATTACTTCTAAATGCTGTTTTCATTCCTCCATGCAGTAAGGCCTTTTGTATTCCCATGCTGGATTTCAGAAATAGAGATGAAACAGGACAAAACGCTGCGCTGAAGGAATCCACAGTCCATCCATGGAGGCAAACATACTGCTGCAAGACTACAACCAAGGAAAGCATTGATGAGGAAGTCACCAATTCTATGTGCAGGACTCAGAGAAAATTTACAGAACAGTTGCCTGAGCTAAGATTTAGAAGATTTGTAGCAGTTCCCAGGCAAAACAAGGCAACAGTGTGTGCAAATATACCAAGTCTGAAGGAGTGAAGAGCATTCTGGGAACTGTACCTAACCCACCAGGCTGGCACTCAAGACCTGTGTATAGATGAGCAAAGCCAAGGCAAAAGATTTTGTGGAAGGTCTTAGGTACCTTTCTAGAGAGTTTGGACTTTATCCTGTGGGCCCAAGAGCCACCAAAAGAGAAGAGACCAGGTCAGAATGGACTCTAGAAAAGATCACTGGCAAAAGTGGAAACAGACAGGAACTGAGAGAGACTGGCATGCTAAGGTTATGGTGACTTATCTAGACATCTTGGAAAGGAATTGTTCTTCCTACTACAATGTTTGCCTCGCTTAATGAAGACCTAGGGTTTATTTTAAATTGAGCACATCAATTGCTATCATTGTATTAAGTTATAAAAGTCCACAGAGAAAAACTTCTGATTTTATGGAGGAGCCAACTAAGTCCAAGGAAGGAAAGCTGTGTGCTTTCATGCCATAGCAGTTAGGGAAGACATAGGGTGAGCATTCAGGGCTCTAAACACCCAGCCCTTTCTGCTTTTTCTACTGCTAGGAGATTGCTTTTATTTGCTAGTAAAAGGCTGTTTTTACCATGAGAGCAATTAAGTGTCTCTTTCTTCTTCTTTTTTTCCCCCTATCATTCACCTGATGATCTTTTTATCCAATTAATTTTTACTGTCTATGAAGAAAGCCTTTTCAAAACCAAGGTAAATTTCAGCCTACCCTTGTCAGCCTACTGGCTGATTCCTAATTAACTGAGATGAAATGAATGGAGGTTTATTGTTGTTGAGCTTCTTAAAGCCCCTTGCTTATAGTGGATTTGGAAGCACTTGACAGGAAGATGTGTGTTTTATATTTTTCAAATCCAAGCTTGATGATGGACAGAAGACAGAGAAAGGGAGGTGTCACAGGGCTGTAGAACCCCAGACTGCCAGAGGTTTCCCAAACCCCTTACTAACTACTGTGTTGATGCAGGGGAATACTCCATGAAATGGCGTTGTCTGAGAAGGGTCTGAGCCCAAACCTTACATTGGTGACAGCCTTGTGTCTCCAAATTGAATAGTCTTGAGAACCTCAGTGTTAAGACAGAACAGGATTATTGTTGCAAGTTTATCATCATTGCAATTCTCATTCACACAACTATGGGGGTGGTTACGATTCTGTGGAAGCTAGAAGTGATGACTACCCACAATCTCATATGCTTTTTTAGCTCTTGTTTGAAGAATAATGACCAAAGTTTCTCCATATTTGATTGAAACCATAAATCTACAGAGCCAAGACGTTCCTGAATATTAAATACACACACAAAAAAAAAAGGAAAAAGAAAAACCTATACCAAGGCACATCATCAAAATGCTCAGAACCGATAATAAAAAGGAAAATCTTAAAAACAGTCACAAAAAACACTACAAGTTACTGGTAAACAGGAATAAAGACCAGAATGACAGCAGAGTCGTGGTTAGAAACACAAGTGAGAAAATAGTGCAGTAACATTTTTAAAACACAATAGGAAAGTAACTGTCAATTAAACTTCGGTACTCAGAAAAATAACCTTTGCAAATGAAGGCAAAATTAAGAATATTTCAGATATACAAAATCTAAAAGAATACCAGCAGATCAGCAATACAAGAAATGTTAAAGGAACTTTTTAGGCAGAAAGAAAATAGTACAAGAGGAAAATACGAATATACACACACAGGTACTTATATAGATATCTGGTGTTCTTCCAGATTTGGTAATATTTTTATAATGATAATTGACTATTTAAAACCAGGAATCAACAAATTACTGTCCACAAACTATTTTGTGGTATGGATGTTTGTATCACCCCAAAATTCACATGTTGAAATCCTATTGTCCAAAGGTGATAGTATTAGGAAGTGGGATCTTTGGCAATGATTAGGTCATGAGTGGAGATCTCATAAACGAAATGAATGCCTTCCCAAAGAGGCTCCAGAAAGATCTCGTGCTCCTTCTGCCATGTGAGGCTACAAGAAGAAGTCTGCAAACTGGAAGAAGGCCTTCATCTAACCGTACTGGCATCCTAATCTCAGACTTTCAGCCTCCAAAACTGTGAGAAACAAATTTCTGGTTTATAAGCTATGCAGTCTGTGATATTTTGTGATAGTTGTCAGACTACGACCAAATCTTTCTTGCTACTTCTTAAATAAACAACTACTAGAAAACAGTCATTCTCATTCATTTATATATCACCTATGGCTACTGTGAACTAGAATGAATTGTTGCAACAGAGACCACATGGCACACAAAGCCTAAAATATTGACTAAGTAGCTCTTTATAGAAAAAGTTTGCCAACCTCTGGTTTAAACAAAAATAGTAGCCATCCATGATGGTGTTTATAACATATTAAAGTACAATGTGTGATAAAATAACACAAAGTCCAGGAGGGAAAAAATGAGAATATATGGTTGAGAGTCATCACTATATGCACACTGATGTAGTATTTCTTGAAAAGTGTAATATAGATGTATTCTGTAAATCTTTAAGTCACCACTAAATAAAACAAAGTTACAGTTAACAAGCCAACAAAAGACAAAGTGGAATCATATTCAAAGGAAAGAAAAGATGAAATAAGAAAAAGAATATAGATTTATAATTAATCTATCAATACTTACATTAAATCTAAATGGTCTAAATACCTTGATTAAAAGGCAGTTCAAGTCAGACTGGATAAAAAAGCAAGGTGAAACTACATACTACCAAAAGGAAGATATTTTAAACATAAAGACATTAATAGACTAAAAATAAAGGAAAGGTAAATAATATACGATGCTAACACTATCAAAGGAAAGCTGGAGCGGCTATATTTTCTCAAACAAAGGAGATTTCAGAATAAAGAATACTATCAAAGATAAAAAAATGTTATTTGATAATGATAAACAGGTTAATTTCATGAAGAGGATATAACAACCTTACACAATTATGCATGCAAAAACAAATAAATGAAGCAAAATATATGGAGCAAAATCTAATAGAACTGAAAGGAGAAGTAAGTCCACCATTATAGTAAGAGAGTTAGGGTAATACAATTAAAGCTATAATGAGTACCACTTCCCACCTATTAGCATGCTTAAATTATAAAGCTCATCCTAAGAGTTGGCAATGATATGGAAAGGTTAGAAATCTCATACACCATTGGTGGGAATATAAAATGGTACAACCACTTTGGAAAAATAGTATGGCAGTTTCTCGAAAAGTTAAACATGACCTACCATAAGACTCATACTTCCACTCCTAGGTATTTATGCAGAAGAAATGAAAGCATATATCCATACAGGGGCTTATACACAAAAGGTCACGGCATCTTTATTTGCAATAGCCAAAAACTGGAAACAACCCAAATGTCCATTAATATCTGAATGAATACACAAACTATGGTATATACGTACAATGAGATATAAATCAACAAGGAGAAAGAATAAACTATTGATACAAGCTAAAATATGGATGACTCTCAAAATAATTATGCTAAGTGAAACAAAGACAAAAAAGACTGTACAATGTGATTTCTTTCATATAAAATTCTATTAAATAAAAACTAATCTTACAGGAACAGAAAGATCAGTCATTGTCAAGTGATGGAGGTGGAGGAGGGCAGGGAGGAGCGAGTCAGAGGAATTACAAAAATGCATGAAGACACTTCAAGAAGTTAAGTTTTTATTAACTTGATTGTGGTGATGGCTTCACAGGTACACACTTAAGTCAAAACTTACCAAATGGTATACTTTATATGTAGCTTATCCCTATGTCAATTATTCTTCAGTAAAGCTATTTTTAAACAAGTAAGGAAAGAATCACTTATCTGTATCAAGGTCAGACAAAGGTGGCTTGAGAGGACCCACAAAGCATAACTGCTTTGTCTGCAGAGGGATATAAACCCAGTAGCTCCAGAGTGCTCCTGGCCCTTCCCACTGTCCCCTTCCAGGACCTGGAGAATATTCATTCTAAAACCCATTTTGTTTCCTGTGAGATCACACAGAGCTGCTGTTCTGTCTCATCTCAAGGGTGTGGTAGGAGGAAGTACTATTTACCTACCACCATCTTTTCAGAATAACTCTCTCTGCCAGCACCAAACACTGGCAGACACTGGAAGAAGAGGTATCCACAGCTTTGAATGTTTGCCAATGTCTAATTGGTACTGTTAGATTATACAAAGGCTTTTTCCCCATGCAATCATTCAGGAAGTATCCATACTGGAAAATCAATCTTTTTTTAAAAAAGGTACTGACAGTGTAATCCATCATCATTTTTTTTTTAACCAATGTACTTCCCAGCCCAAAGAGGAACAGTGTATAAATTAAGGAATTAGCCTAACATTATAGATGTGTTGCTCTAACATAATACCTTATCTGTGCTCCCCTCTATGTAAAATCGGAAAAATTCTTTCCATCAATAAATATTGCACCACCCACATTCTATACTAGCTACACCTGGGAGGCAATATATGATCCACATTCCAAGGATTAATCAATTGGCCAAATACCACTTACACTTTGCTCAGAGGAAGACCAGACCAAGCTGTCAAACTAGAAATTGAGAAAATGATCATTCAAGGAATTCAGAATTCTACTGAGTACAAATAAAGTCACCACTTGGCCTTGGTTGTCCACAAATTGACTCTTAAAACTGATAGCACTTAGATTTTGATGTCAGACATGTTAATGTCAAATATATTCCACATGCTTTAAAAGACAGAAATCAACCTAAGGAACACCAAGTGGTAATAGTCTATTTAGATAGTGACATTGTGGTGGTGGTAGGAAAGATGAAGAAAAACCTGACTGATGCCTATGGAGCAAAAGAAAGGGAGATCCCACAGCTTCATGGAACCCTCCCTGATATACAAAATATAAGACAGAAAGAGGATTTCCTTCAGCAGAACTGATAGGTACAAAATCTATCCTTGGCTTATCTTTCTTAAAATCTGAAAAGGGCAAATTCTGTATTATCACTATATAATGCATTTGATCACATTTCCGCTTCTGAGAGCAGATGAAAAGTGGGATGCCTGGGATTCTAAATTAATTCCTTTTATTCCTTTTCAAGATACAGCTTCTGTGCTGTAGAAGGAGATTGTTGGTCCCTTCTCATTTCTTATTTATAAGTCAACTCCCTGTCCTAATCATCTGCAGCTCTTCCCCACAGCTAAATGGTTTCAAAGAAACTGAAGTTTGGCATCTTCTGCAGTGTCTACTGCTTTACTCCTTAAATACTCATATTTACTTTAGAGTTAAAAAGTAAAGTTGGTATGTCCAAGGATAACCCATATACCTACTACTAGATCTGATTCTGACTGGTAATCCAATATAATCACTGAAATAGTCAGAACTCTTTGACTGTAAGAAATAGAAACCCAGTGCAGGGTATTTTCTACAAGCCTATAAATATAGCCATAAACAATTTCAGGTCTATAGCCTTCAAGCTAATGGCCAAAAAGCAATTTTGAATTGCACACTTGTAATTTGAGATGCTCAGAAAAGACTCTGAGTTCCATACCCCAGGATGGAGATGCTAGGATTTTCAGCCTCCACTAAAATGACACAATTTGGCTAAAGAGGGAGGAGATTTCAAAAAAGAAGGGGAAGATGGAGAAAGAGAGAAAAGAGGAGGTTGGGAAGAGGGAAGAGGTTAGGACACACAAAACCACTTGGTGAATAGTTGGGAATTGGGAAACTATTTTATTACATCCATCCACTTTATACTTTTGGTTTCTTACTCATCTTACAGACCTTTTTAACCACCATGAAAGGTAACACTGCTACGTGACAATGCAACCATAAGCAATGGCAGGTGTCTTAACTGCATGGTCCAAAGAAACAGAATTAAACTACCAGAAGTTTTATCTGAACTACAGATTAGACTTCTTCAAGTTAAAAAAAATTTTAAATACCAAGAATTATGACATTGGTAACATGGAGAATTTTTGTTTCAAATAGAATAACCCTACACAAAATTTTGTGCTTGGTCACTATTTCTTAACTGTTGGAAATCTGAGACTTCTGCCTTCTTTCACCTTATAACTTCAAAGAGTAAAATAGCTTCACTCATATTGGCCTTTAAGCCTCAAAACTTAGAGGTTTGAACAATTTTCCAAAATGCGCTTTCATCTACAGAACAATTCTATGAAATGTTTTCAAAGTGGTAGATTTGGGCTTTGTCCTGTCTGTGTCAGTCATGGGAGGATGCCATCAGAGGGTGAGAGGGTGATGTGATTTCTGTTTGAAAAATTCACAGGAAACCTCAACTGGGCAAACATCACTTTTTGTACTATAGTCCTGTACTAAGTCCTTCATCCTCTTATCCAGAGTAAGACCCCTCTTCCCCACAATGCTGCCCTCCTCACCACAGCAACTGAAACAAAACGATGCCCCTCTGTCTGAAAACACCTCAGACACCTTATTAACTTTAATAAAGACCTTCACTTCATAACACCTGTGGTGGCTTCAAGCACAAATTATCATAGTATGGTTTATCCTTTATGTAGAAATAATATGCTTCCTATAGAAAACTGAAAATATAAAGAAAATCTTCAAAGAGATCACACCAGCTTTTCTCATTTGACAGATCATAGACATTTTTTATATAACTAAATCTGAAAATACGGCTATATTGGCTATAAACCACCATTAAGTCATATTAATGTGCCATAATTTACTTAATTACTAGTATTTGTTTCCATGTTTTTCTATTAATAAACAACACTATTAAACATCCACAAATATTCTTCTACAGAATTATTACTTTGAAATTAATCTGGAGAAATGGAATGACAGGACCCAAGGAGATAAATCATTTTAAAACCCTTGATATATACTGCCAAATTTCTTTTCAGCAAAGATACATTAAATTTTCACTCTTACTAGCAGAATCTGAGAGATTATCTTTGCCATCAGTACTATCATCATGTGAGTATTTTCAGCAACAAAAGTTAAGCAAGGTTATCAAAATAAAAATTTGAAATGGGTTCATTTTTCACTCACCAGCTAACTTAATTTGCACCATGACTCGCATCCCAGTAGCTGATGCTTATTTCAAAAGGAGACTTTCTTGTCAGTAACCTAATGTTTATCAAAAAGGGGACAGTTATATTATGGTACACCTATACAATGGGATAATACATAAGAAATAAAAAAAACTATGAGCCCTTCCGAGTCAAGATGGGGAGAAGTAGCAGGCTGAGACAACATCGGGTAGCAGGAGATCAGCTAGATAGCTTATCTAACCATTGTGAACACCTACAAATCCAACGGGAAATCGAAGAGAAGAAGAGCAACAATTCTAGAAACAGAAAATGGATCACTTTCTGAAAGGTAGGACCTGCAGAGAAGTGAATCCAAAGCGACGGAAGACAGACCGTGGGGGGAGGGGCCGGCAAGCGGCAGAGCAACGGAGCACAAAATCGGGACTTTTAAAAGTCTGCTCCACGGAGGGACACCGCTCCAGAGGCTAAACAAGGGGGAAGCCCACGCAGGGTCAGCGTAACCCCAGGTCCCGCGGGGTCACAGAAGGACCAGGGGTGTCTGAGTGCCACAGAGCTCGCAGGTATTAGAGCGGGGAAGCCGGCTACAGCGACAAAGCCGAGGAGTGGGCTCTCAGCCCAGGGATACCTTGAGCCAGTCGCAGTCTGGGTGGACTTGGAGCGCGGCCAGAGGCCACGGAGACAGAAGCGACTGGGCGCTTTTCTCCAAGTGCCAGCAATTGACTGCTTTCCTGCAGGTGCAACCGGAGGCCAGGGAGGCAGGGGCGGTTGGGCACTTTTCTCTGAGGGCTCACTGAGGATCGGGACCCCAAGCTCTCGGCTCCTCTGGGCCGAGAGATTGGGAGGCTGCAATCTTCATTCCCGTCCTCCTGAACTCTACAGAAAGTGCTCAGGGAACAAAAGCTCCCAAAAGCAAACCCGAGCGGATTACTTAGCCCAGCCCCTGGCAAGGGCGGTGCAATTCTGCCTGCGGCAAAGACCCTTGAGAATCACTACAACAGGCCCCTCCCCCAGAAGATCAACAAGAAACCCAGCCAAAACCAACTTCACTCACCAAGAACAGCGGAATTCTAGAGGAGGAGAAAGCAAATCTTATCTGGACAAAATGACAAGGCGGAAAAACTCACCACAAAAAAAAGAACAAGAGGCAGTACCGAAGGCTTGGGACCTAATCAATACGGACATTGGTAATATGACAGATCTAGAGTTCAGAATGATGATTCTCAAGGTTCTAGCCGGGCTCGAAAAAAGCATACTAGATATTAGAGAAACCATCTCCAGAGAGATAAAAGCCCTTGCTGGAGAAATAAAAGAACTAAAATCTAACCAAGTTGAAATCAAAAAAGCTATTAATGAGGTGCAATCAAAAATGGAAGCTCTTACTGCCAGGATAAATGAGGCAGAAGAAAGAATTAGTGACATAGAAGACCAAATGACAGAGAATAAAGAAGCTGAGCAAAAGAGAGACAAACAAATACTGGACCATAAGGAGAGAATTCGAGAGATAAGCGACACCATAAGACGACACAACATTAGAATAATTGGGATTCCAGAAGAAGAAGAAAGAGAGAGGGGAGCAGAAGGTATACTGCAGAGAATTTCCCTAATATGGCAAAGGGAACAAACATCAAAATCCAGGAGATGCTAAGAACGCCCCTCAAAATCAATAAAAATAGGTCCACACCTCCTCACCTGATAGTAAAATTTACAAGTCTTAGCGACAAAGAGAAAATCCTGAAAGCAGCCCGGGAAAAGAAGCCTGTAACATACAAGGGTAAAAACATTAGATTGGCAGCGGACCTATCCACAGAGACCTGGCAGGCCAGAAAGAACTGGCATGATATATTCAGAGCACTAAATGAGAAAAACATGCAGCCAAGAATACTATATCCAGCTAGGCTATCATTGAAAATAGAAAGAGAGATAAAGAGCTTCCAGGACAAACAAAAGCTGAAAGAATTTGCAAACACCAAACCAGCTCTACAGGAAATATTGAAAGGGGTCCTTTAAGCAAAGAGAGACCCTAAAAGTAGTAGATCAGAAAGAAACAGACAATATACAGTAACAGTCACCTTACAGGCAATACAATGGAACTAAATTCATATCTCTCAATAGTTACCCTGAATGTTAACGGGCTAAATGCCCCAATCAAAAAACACAGGGTATCAGAATGGATAAAAAAACAAAACCCATCAATATGCTGCCTACAAGAAACTCATTTTAGACCCGAAGACACCTCCAGATTTAAAGTGAGGGGGTGGAAAACAATGTACCATGCTAATGGACATCAGAAGAAAGCTGGGGTGGCGATCCTTCTATCAGATCAATTAGATTTTAAGCCAAAGACTATAATAAGAGATGAGGAAGGACACTATATTATACTCAAAGGGTCTGTCCAACAAGAAGACCTAACAATCTTAAATATCTATGCCCCTAACATGGGAGCAGCCAACTATATAAACCAATTAATAACAAAATCAAAGAAATACATCGACAGTAATACAATAATAGCAGGGGACTTTAACACTCCCCTCACTGAAATGGACATATCATCTAAGCAAAAGATCAACCAGGAAATAAAGGCCTTAAATGACACACTGGACCAGATGGACATCACAGATATATTCAGAACATTCCATCCCAAAGCAACAGAATACACATTCTTCTCTAGTGCACATGGAACATTCTCCAGAATAGACCACATCCTGGGTCATAAATCAGGTCTCAACCAGTATCAAAAGATTGGGATCATTCCCTGCATGTTTGCAGACCACAATGCTCTGAAGCTAGAACTCAATCGCAAGAGGAAATTTGGAAAGAATGCAAATACATGGAGACTAAACAGCATCCTTCTAAAAAATGAATGGGTCAACAAGGAAATTGAAGAATTGAAAAAAATTCATGGAAACAAATGATAATGAAAACACAATGGTTCAAAATCTGTGGGACACAACAAATGCAGTCCTGAGAGAAAATATATAGCGGTACAAGCCTTTCTCAAGAAACAAGAAAGGTCTCAAATACACAACCTGACCCTACACCTAAAGGAGCTGGAGAAAGAACAAAGCCTAAACCCAGCAGGAGAAGAGAAATCATAAAGATTAGAGCAGAAATCAATGAAATCGAAACTAAAAAAACAATAGAACAAATCAACGAAACTAGGAGCTGGTTCTTTGAAAGAATTATTAAGATTGACAAACCCCTGGCCAGACTTATCAAAAAGAAAAGAGAAAGGATGCAAATAAATAAAATCATGAATGAAAGAGGAGAGATCACAACCAACACCAAAGAAATACAAACAATTATAAGAACATACTATGAGCAACTCTACGCCAACAAATTCGACAATCTGGAAGAAATGGATACATTTCTAGAGACATATAAACTACCACAACTGAACCAGGAAGAAATAGAAAACCTGAACAGACCCATAACCAGTAAGGAGATCGAAACAGTCATCAAAAATCTCCAAACAAACAAAAGTCCAGGACCAGATGGCTTCCCAGGGGAATTCTATCAAATATTTAAGGAAGAATTAATTCCTATTCTCCTGAAACTGTTCCAAAAAATAGAAATGGAAGGAAAACTGCCAAACTCATTTTATGAGGCCAGCATCACCTTGATCCCAAAACCAGACAAGAATCCCACCAAAAAAGAGAATTACAGACCAATATCCTTGATGAACACAGATGCGAAAATTCTCACCAAAATGCTGGCCAATAGGATCCAATAGTACATTAAAAGGATTATTCACCACGAACAAGTGGGATTTATTCCAGGGCTGCAAGGTTGGTTCAAATTCTGGAAATCCATCAATGTGATACAATATACTAATAAAAGAATAAGAACCATATGATACTCTCAATAGATGCTGAAAAAGCACTTGACAAAGTGCAGCATCCCTTCCTGATTAAAACTCTTCAAACTGTAGGGATAGAGGACACATACCTCAATATTATCAAAGCCATCTATGAAAAACCCACTGCAAATATCATTCTCAGTGGAGAAAAACTGAAAGCTTTTCCGCTAAGGTCAGGAACACGGCAAGGATGTCCATTATCACCACTGCTGTTCAACATAGTACTAGAAGTCCTAGCCTCAGAAATCAGACAACAAAAAGAAATTAAAGGCATCCAAATCGGCAAAGAAAAAGTCAAACTATCACTCTTTGCAATGATATGATACTATATGTGGAAAACCCAAAAGGCTCCACTCCAAAACTGCTAGAACTTATACAGGAATTCAGTAAAGTGTCAGGATATAAAGTCAATGCACCGAAATCAGTTGCATTTCTTTACACTAACAAAAAGAAGAAAGATAAATTGAGGAGTCAGTCCCATTTACAATTGCATCCAAAACCATAAGATACCTAGGAATAAACCTAACCAAAGAGGCAAAGAATCTATACTCAGAAAACTATAAAGTACTCATGAAAGAAATTGAGGAAGACATAAAGAAATGGAAAAATGTTCCATGCTCATGGATTGGAAGAACAAATATTGTGAAAATGTCTATTCTACCTAAAGCAATCTACGCATTTAATACAATCCCTATCAAAATCCCATCCATTTTTTTCAAAGAAATAGAACAAATAATCCTAAAATTTATATGGAACCAGAAAAGACCTCGAATAGCAAAAGGAATATTTAGAAAGAAAGCCAAAGTCGGTGGCATCACAATTCCAGACTTCAAGCTCTATTACAAAGCTGTCATCATCAAGACAGTATGGTACTGGCACAAAAATAGACATATAGACCAATGGAACAGAATAGAGAGCCCAAAAACAGACCCTCAAGTCTATGGTCAACTAATCTTCGACAAAGCAGGAAGGAATGTCCAATGGAAAAAGGACAGCCTCTTCAACAAATGGTGCTGGGAAAATTGGACAGCCACATGCAGAAAAATGAAATTGGACTATTTGCTTACACCACACACAAAAATAGACTCAAAATGGATGAAGGACCTCAATGTGAGAAAGGAATCCATCAAAATCCTTGAGGAGAACACAGGCAGCAACCTCTTTGACCTTAACTGCAGCAACTTCTTCCTAGGAACATCGCCAAAGGCAACAGAAGCAAGGGCAAAAATGAACTACTGGGATTTCATCAAGATCAAAAGCTTTTGCACAGCAAAGGAAACAGTTAACAAAACCAAAAGACAACTGACAGAATGGGAGAAGATATTTGCAAATGACATATTGGATAAAGGGCTAGTATCCAAAAATCTATAAAGAGCTTATCAAACTCAACACCCAAAGAACAAATAATCCAATCAAGAAATGGGCAGAGGACATGAACAGACATTTCTGCAAAGAAGACATCCAGATGGCCAACAGACACATGAAAAATTGCTCCACATCACTCGGCATCAGGGAAATACAAATCAAAACCACAATGAGAGACCACCTCACACCAGTCAGAATGGCTAAAATTAACAAGTCAAGAAATGACAGATGCTGGCAAGGATGCGGAGAGAGGGGAACCCCCCTACACTGTTGGTGGGAATGCAAGCTGGTGCAACCACTCTGAAAAACAGTGTGGAGGTCCTCAAAAAACTGAAAATAGAGCTACGCTATGACCCAGCGATTGCACTACTGGGTGTGTATCCTAAAGATACAAACATGGTGCTCCGAAGGGGCATGTGCACCCAAATGTTTATAGCAGCAATGTCCACAATAGCCAAACTATAGAAAGAACCTAGATGTCCATCAACAGATGAATGGATAAAGAAGAGGTGGTATATATACACAATGGAATACTATGTAGCCATCAAAAGAAATGAAATCTTGCCATTTGCAATGACGTGGATGGAACTAGAGGGTATTACGCTTAGTGAAATAAGTCAATCAGAGAAAGACAACTATCATATGATCTCTTTGATATGAGGAAGTGTAGATGTAATGTGGGGGGTTTGGGGGGAGGCAGGAAAAGAAAAAATGAAAGAAGATGGGATTGGGAGGAAGACAAACCATAAAAGACTCAATCTCAAAAAACAGACTGAGGGTTGCTGGGGGGAGGGGGGACGGGAGAGGGTGGTGGGGATATGGACATTGGGGGGGGTATGTGCTATGATGAGTGCTGTGAAATGTGTAAACCTGGCGATTCACAGACCTGTACCCCTGGGGATAAAAATATGTTATATGTTTATTAAAATAAATAATTTTTTTAAAAAAGGTAAAAAAAACTATGAAATATCTATGTTTCTTTTTCTAAAAAAACTACATATATTACTATATATGGTACATATAGTATATACCATATACATACAATATATATCTATATATCTAAATATCATGTATATATGATTAAATATCCATAGAAATATGAACAGAGATAAGCACCAAATTACTATGAACAGTCTTAACCTAGCAAGAGTGGGTTTATTGATGGGGAATGGGGGATTCTTGAGTTGGAAATTTCAACTTGAATTTTACTACAATGGGCGTAATTTTGCAATTGTGTCCAGTGAGAATAGATACAACACTCCATTAGAATTAATAGATATTTTTACTACCTACTAAGGAAATTTTATTTTACAGGTTTTAAAGCCACAAAGTAATTTCTGAGAGAGATGGGGAGAATACTAATTTTTTTATACGTACCTTTATAATACTACAAGATCTTTCTGGTAAATTTAGGAATAAAAAATGTAGGTATAATCTGATACTACTTGCTATCTTTGAACATCAATGTGGGGGTGGGAGGATTTAAAAAAACAAAGCAAAAAACATCAAGGGAAAAATAGTCTGAGAAGACTGATCACCATTGTTCTGGGTCCAAACCTTGGCATTATCTTCTACTTATTTCACTCTACCTTCTTATAGCCAGTCAACTCAGATCTGTACCTCCTTTTATTTCCCACAATCAAGGTCCCAACACAGGCCCACAATTCTCTCACCCTCAGTAGCTTTCTAGGGAATTTTTGCCTCTAAGTCACCGTCTGCCTCCCGCAACTGAAGTGATTCCGCATTTCCCTTGCCAAGACTATTAGCACATTTTCATCAGCTGTAAAGTAAAATTCTTGGCATAGCATTCAAGGACCTATACCATGTGCTGCCTGGTCCACCATTTTCCACCATGTGCCTCCCCCATCTCAACTCAACAACCAATTCACATTTCTCTGTCCTTCCCCTTAAGTCTCGGTTTGTGATGACCCATCTATGTCCCAGATTTTTAAACTGAGGAACTATTCTTCCTTGAGGATGTGCAAAAGGAAGAGAAACCAGGGAAGAACTTAACTCTGGTCACCAAGATTTGAGAGTGAAACTTTATTTTTTTAACTTGGATGCAAAATTCAAATGAAACTTTAAGGCAGTGAGAAGTCTCTAATTATCCCCTCCACCACCACAACTGGTGATGGGGGCGGCAGCACAGACACCCTCCCAAAGCCAGCCCCCCGAAGTCTGTGGCCACCCCCTTTTGCTTTTTGGAGTCTTCTACCGGAATTTCTGAGAAGCACTGCTCCGGGTTGAAAATTTTCCAACCCCTTTCTGTTTGACAATTCATGCCCATTTTTAAGAGCCAGCTCCTCTACAAAACACTCCAAAATCCCTCCAGAAAATGTATCCAAAAACAAAACACCCTTCCTTTACTCCCAGGCATATACAATGACTGTTATAACCTGCTGTTAAGGAGGGGTCCAAGATGGCAGAGGAATAGGGGACTCTATTTCAATGGGTCCCCTGAATTGAGCTGAATATCTACCAGACCACTCTGAACACCCACAAAATCAGCCTGAGATGTAAAAAGATATATCAGGATCTATGCCAACAGAATATCTCCGGTGGCCGGTTTTGAGGTATGAAGCAGGAAGATGCAAGATAAATGGAAGGGGGAGGGAGTCACCATAAGCACTGGTGCCAGGAAGGTGAAATAACACAGAAGCACAAAAGCCTCCCATGTTGAGGACGGGGAACAGACTCACAGACTAGTAACAAACAACAGGGAAAGGACTTTAGGGAAGCCCCTAGACTGAAACCTGGAGCTTCGGGGGCATACATGCAAGCCAGTGGCTGGCGGTTTTAGAAGCACAAAGGACAGAGACATGGACCAGGAAGCGAGGGCTGGGAGTGCTGCTGTGGGACACACAACCCAGTTTTTAGCAACACAGACAAAAACGGAGTCTGTGTGATCTGGAGGGCTTTCTGGAGAACAGACTGAAATCTCTCTGTTCTGAGACACAGGACTGAATACAGTCACTTCTGCTCTGACTCTCAGAAGAGACACAGAAAGCTGCCAGGTAAAGCTTCCAGAGAACACAAGCCCCCCAAAACTGGTTTTCACTGAGCCCATTCCCCCACCACAGGGGTCAGGGCAACTGTGCCCAAATAGGGTTGCCTGAGTAACAGCATGGCAGGCCCCTCCCACCAGAAGACAAGCTGAAAGCTCAAGAGACAGACAACCCTAAGATCCCTATAAAACAGGTGCATCTTACTTGGGTTGTGGTCAATAGTTTGGACTCTGTACATTTCCTCAACCATCTCTTACTAAAATGACTAGAAGGAGGAACATCCAACACAGGAAAAATTCAGAGACTGAATTTTTAGTTTAATTTAAAATTAAATTAAACCTAATTTAATTTTATATTAAGTTTAATTTAATTTTGTATTAAATTAAATTTTATTTTATTTTATTAATTTAATTAATTTAATTTAATCTCTTTCAGAGACTGTGACCTCTGCCACAGAACTAATGGATACGGACATAAGCAAGATATCAGAAATAGACTTCAGGTAACAGTTATGCACACAATAGCTAAGTTGGAGAAAACCATTAATGGCAACATAAATTTTCTAAGAGCAGTGGGTTAAAGCCTCTGCCTTCGGCTCAGGTCATGATCCCAGATTCCTGGGATCGAGCTCCGCATCGGGCTCTCTGCTCAGTGGGGATCCTGCTTCTCTCTCTCTCTCTGCCTGCCTTTCTGCCTACTTGCCTACTTGTGATCTATGTCAAATAAATAAATAAAATCTTTAAAAAAAAAAAACTGGAGAATCAACAACAAATTAAGCCAACCCCATGCACGAGAAGGGACATTATTAAGATTAGAGCAGAGATCAATGAGTTAGAAACCAGAAATACAGTAGAACACATCAACGAAACTAGAAGCTGGTTTCTTTGAAAGAATAAGATTGATAAACCACTGGCCAGACTTATCCAAAAGAAAAGAGAAAGGACTCAAATTAATAAAATTATAAATGAAAGGGGACAGATCACAACACCAAGGAAATAGAAACAATCATCAGAAATTATTATCAACAACTATATGGCAGTAAGTTAAACAACCTAGAAGAAATGAATGCATTCCTGGAAACCTATAAACTTCCCAGACTGAAACAGGAAGAAACTGACAACCTGACTAGACCAATAACTAGTAATGAGATTGAAGCAGCAATCAAAAAGCTCCCAAAAAACAAGAGTCCAGGACCTGACAGATTTCCTGGGGAATTCTACCAAACATTCAAAGAAGAAATAATACCTATTCTTCTTAAGCTGTTTCAAAAAAATAGAAACAGAAGGAAAACTTCCAGATTCTATGAGGCTAGCATTACCTTGATCCCAAAACCAGCCAAAGACCCCATCAAAAAGGAGAATTTCAGACCAATATCCCTGATGAACATGGATGCTAAGATTCTCCACAAGGTATCAGCTAATAGGATCCAATGGTATATCAGAAAGATTATCCACCACAACCAGGTGGGATTTATCCCTGGGATGCAAGAGCAGTTCAACATTCACAAATTAATCAATGCTAAGGAACAAATTAATAAAAGAGAGAAGAACCTCAATTCATGCAGAAAAAGCATTTGACAAAATACAGCATCCTTTCCTGATTACAACTCTTCAGATTATAGATAAAGGGAACATTCCTCAATTTCATAAAATCCATCTATGAAAAACCCACAGTGAATATTTTTCTCAATGGGGAAAAGTTGAGAGCCTTTCCCTTAAGATCAGGATCATGACAAGGATGCCCACTCTCACCACTATTGTTCAATATAGTACTAGAAGTCCTAGCAACAGTAATCAGACAATAAAAAGAAATAAAAGGTATTTGAATTGGCAAAGAAGTAGTCAAACTTTCTCTCTTCACAGATGACATGATATTTTATGTGGAAAACCCAAAGACTCCATCCCCAAATTACTAGAACTCATACAGCAATTCAGTAAAGCGGCAGGATACAAAATCAATGCACAGAAATCAGTTGCTTTCTTATACACTAACAATATAACTGTAGAAAGAGAAATTAGAGAATCGATTCCATTTACAATAGGACCAAAAACCATAAGATAAACCTAACCAAAGAAGTAAAGGACCTATACTCTAGGAACTACAAAACACTCATGAAAGAAACAGAAGAAGACACAAAAAAGATGGGAAAACATTCCATGCTAATGGATCGGAAAAATAAACACTGTTAAAATTTCTGCGCTACCCAGAGTAATCTATACTTTCAACAGCATCTCAATCAAAATACCATCAGCATTTGTGAAAGTGCTGGAACAAACAATTCTAAAATTTGTATGGAACCAGAAAAGGCCCTGAATCCCTAAGAAAATGCTGAAAACAAAACAAAAACAAAGCTGGGGGCATCACGTTGCCTGATTTCAAGCTATATTACAAAGCTGTGATCACCAAGACAGTATGGTACTGGCATGAAAACAGACACATAGACCAATGAAACAGAGTAGATAACCCAGATATGGACCTTCAATTCTATGGTCAAATAGTTTTTGACAAAGCAGGAAAAAATATCCAGTGGAAAAAAGAGTCTCTTCAATAAATGGTGCTGGAAAAAATGGAAAGCTATATACAGAAGACTGAAACTCGACCATTCTCTTACACCATACACAAAGATAAACTCAAAATGAATGAAAGATCTCAATGTGAGAAAGGAATCCATCAAAATCCTGGAGGAGAACATAGACAGTAACCTCTGACGTCAGCCATAGCAACCTCTTTCCAGACATGTCTCCAAATGCAAAGGAAACAAAAGCAAAAATGAACTTTTGGGACTCCATCAAGATCAAAAGCTTCTGCACAGCAAAGGAAACATTCAACAAAACAAAGAGGCAACCCATGGAATGGAAGAAGATATTTCCAAATGACACTACAAAGGGCTAAGAGCCAAGATCTACAAAGAACTTCTTGAACGCAACACCCGAAAAACAAGTCAAAAAATAGGCAAAAGAAATGAACAGACATTTCTCCAAAGAAGACATACAAATGGCTAGCAGATACATGAAAAAATGTTCATCATCATTAGGCATCAGAGTAATTCAAATCAAAACCTCATTGAGATACCTTACACAAGTTAGAATGGCCAAAATTAACAAGATAAGAAACAACAAATGTTGGAAAAGATATGGAGAAAGGGGAACCCTCTTGCACTGTTGGTGGGAATGCAAGTTGTTGTAGCCACTTTGGAAAACAGTGTGGAGGTTCCTCAAAAATAGAGCTACCTTATGACCCAGCAATTGCACTATTGCGTATTTACCCCAAAGATACAGATGTAGTGAAAAGGAGGACCATATGCATCCCAATGTTCATAGGAGCAATGGCCACAATAGCCAAACTGGAAAGAGCAGAAATGGCCTTCAACAGATGAATGGATAAAGAAGATGTGGGCCATATACACAATGGAATATTACTCAGCCATCAGAAAGGATGAATAGCCAGGTTTTGCATCGACATGGATGGGATTGGAAGAGATTATGCTGAGTGAAATGAGTCAAGGAGAGAAAGTCAGTTATATGTTTGCACTTACTTATAGAACATAAGGAATAGCATCTAGGATATTAGGAGAAGGAAGGAAAAAATGAAGAGGGGGAGAGGGAGAGGGAGACAAACCATGAGAGACTATGGACTCTGAGAAACAAACTGAAGGTTTTAGAGGGGAGGGGTGTGGGATGATGGGTTAGCCCAGTGATGGTATTAAGGAGGGCACGTATTGCATGGAGCACTGTGTGTTGTATGCAAACAATGAATCTTGGAACACTACATCAAAAACTAATGACGCACTGTATGGTGACTAGCAGAACATAATAAGAAAGAAAGGGAAAGAAAAGGAAAAAAAAAGAAAGAAAGAAAGAAAGGATGGATGGATGGATGGATGGATGAATTACTGTTAAGTTTAGATGAGCTTGTGGACCCCAATCCCTACCTGTTCACAAAACAATGCATCCCAGTAAAGATCAGGGACAACTGGAGTGAATGCATGCCAGGATACAGCCTGATCAAGTTGTGGAGAGAGAAAACTTCCCAGAATTTATCTATGATCCTGGAAAAAGCTTCAGCCTCCTGAGCTACAAAAATGTATATGCTCTAAAGTGAGGGAAAGCTTACTTTCACTTCTCCTTGAAATATGTCTAGACCTGTAGTTTAAAATCGACCCAAAAGTCAAGAGGTTAAGTCCCAGGGTAAGTTCCCGGGTTAGGTCAGAAGGTGCTTGAAGAGAGCATTATCTACCGAGGTATTCCCATTTCAAGAAGTAATAAACCCCTGACTTTGGGATACCTTTTGTCACAAATCCTAGAGGCAAGGGACTATTAAGTATCTGGAGTGATTTTATTTGCACATGAATGGACTAGAGTCAGGAAGAAATCTTTCAGGAGAGAGGGAAGACAGCTGCCTCCTTCTCCTTTGTGTGCCAAAAGAAAAAAAAAATCATTTTTCTCTTTCCTCACCTATGGGGTATCCAGTTACTTGCACAGAACAGTTGACCTGGCTCTCATCACATCGCCCAGGGGCCAAGACTAGGGCAAAGAGGACACCAGAGCACTTATTTACTGTGAAGTATTTAATAAGGAATGTGTGTCTGATAAAGAATACTTCATGGGCATATTCAGCCTAAATTAATAATGGCAAAAATTAAAAACCTAACATAAGGCTTATAAGAACTTAAATGTCACCAATATTTGTCTTCATTCTTGGATTTTGCTATTATCATTATTGTCTTTCCCCAACTCTCATCTCCTCTCCCCACTTCTGCCATCCATTTGCTTCCAGAAGCCTCATTTATGTTTACCATTTACCTTGTTGTCCTGATCTTGACATATTACTGCTCATTAAAACATCATTGTTTCCCAGAAGGGAGCTCTTTTTCAGAGTGATGCAGAAGTGTTTTAATCTAGTTATAGACACTTAGGATAGTGAGTCAGGTAACCTGCAAGAAGCGTAAAGAGACATGGTAAGTCATAAATCCCCAATCAGATCTCCTTGTACTAGCCCATAATGTGAAAAAATGCAAAGGTAGCAAATGAGCATGCAAGAGATAGAGGTTAGCGAGCTATGGCTGCACTGTCCATGCTGATCATTCTTCTATTTAATATATTCATGGAAATTCTCACGCCTACTTAACATATTCATGAAACTTCTAGTACTCACTTAAAATATTCATGAAATTTGCTCATTTTCAGTCCCACGGTGCTCACAAAAGTTATTACAAATAGATAAGGTGGGAAAGGTAATCTAAGGCCAGAATGTGTCTGCCTCCCGCAATAGTGTTAGCATCTGGTCAGGAGCAGAGACGGTATCTAATGAATTCTGACTTCTCCAAACATCTAACATTATACTTCACACACAATAAAGTTTTACAAGACTAAATGTTTGTCAAACCAAGTAATTTCTACAGGCAAAAAAAAAAATGTGATTAATAGGGATGAACTGAATAGAGTTAACGAAAAACTTACTTGGTAAAAATTAGGTTATCACAATGTTGGTAAGTATACGGGGAGATAATTACAAATACATAGTTAGTGGCCATATAAATTTGTTCATTCTCTTTGGAGAGCCTCTTTTTGCGATTATCAAAATTTTACTACACACACCTTTTGACCTAGAAATTCAACTTATAAAAATACATATTATTAAAAAACACATCTTATAAATTTATGCATATGGAAAAAAGAATGTGCACAGATAAATGAGTGCTGCATTGTTTTTCAAAGCAAAGGAAAAAATAAGGTTTATGTCCATTAATAGAAGACTAATTAAATGAGCTATACTACTTCCACTCATTAGGAATATAACATACCAACTACTGTGTCATTGACAAAAACCAAAACATAGCAGATAGACCTATATGACATGGTAAAATCTTCAAGATAAGTTTTTACTTGGAAAGAAAATCAATTACAATCTAGAACAGTATGTTTAGAATCTGTATATTTTTTGCTGTCAAAGTAAACACATACACACACACACACACACATTTCCTGAAAGAAGACACAAGAGACCATTGAGAGTAGTTAAGAATTTGGATGACAGAAAGCATTTTATTCTCCTCTCACTGTTTGAATTTTTATTCTTTTTAATTATGATAAAAGAAAACAATACAAAGTTAATTTAAAAAGGTCACTGGACTCCTGGCCATAGCAATCAGACAAGAAAAGATATAAAAGGCAACCAAATTGGTAAGGAAAAAGTAAAATTTTCACTATCTGTTGATAACATGATTCTATACACAGAAAACCCTAAAAAAATCCACCAAAAAAACTATTAGAATAAATGAATTCA
This sequence comes from Martes martes, assembly GCF_963455335.1. Lineage (NCBI taxonomy): Eukaryota > Metazoa > Chordata > Mammalia > Carnivora > Mustelidae > Martes > Martes martes. The sequence continues at coordinate 72,105,184 of NC_137898.1, read as the reverse complement.
GTTAAGTTGTACAATACAAAATCAACATACAGAAATCTATTGCATTTCTATATATTAATAATGAAGGAATAGAAGGAGAAATTAAGAAAACAATTCCATTTATAATTGTACCAAAAAGAATAAAATACCTAAAAATAAACTTGACCAAAAGATGAAAGATCTGTACTCTAAAACTATGAAATACTGAAGAAAGAAACTGAATACGCAAATAGAAAGATATGCCATGGTCATAGAGTAGAATTAGTATTGTTAAAATGGCTAGACTACCTAAAGCAATCTACAGACTCAACTTAATCCTTATCAAAATACCAACAGCATTCTTCACAGAACTAGAATAATCCTAAAATCTGTATGAAACCACAAAAGACCATGAATAGCCAAAGCAATCTTGAGAAATAACAAAGCTGGAAGTATCACAATCCCAAATTTCAAGATATTCTTTTTTAATTTTATACTTTAATTCCAGTATAATTAACGTACAGCATAAAATTCATTTCATGTGCACAATGTACTGAAGCAACAATTTTATACATTATTCAGTGCTCATCAAGATCAGTGTACTCATAATTTCCTTCATGTATTTCATCCATCCTCCCATCCTCCTCTACTCTAGTAACCACCAATTTGTTCTCTATATTTAAAAGTTTATTTTTTCTTACTTTCTCTTTGTTCATTTAATTTTTTTCTTAAATTCCACAAATGAATGAAATCATATGTTATTTGTCTTTCTCTAACTGACTTATTTCACTTAGTATACTCTCTAGATCCATCCATGCTGTTGTAAATGACAAGATAGCATTCTTTTTCATGACTGAGTAATATTCCGTTGGGTCAATGGAATATGTTAGAAAGCCCAGAAATAGGGGCGCCTGGGTCGCTCAGTGGGTTAAAGCCTCTACCTTCAGCTCGGGTCATGATCTCGGGGTCCTGGGATCGAGCCCCACATCGGGCTCTCTGCTCAGCGGGGAGCCTGCTTCCCCCCCTCTCTCTGCCTGCCTCTCTGCCTACTTGTGATCTCTGTCAAATAAATAAATAAAATCTTAAAAAAAAAAAAGCCCAGAAATAAACCTACACTTATATGGTCAATTAATCTACAATAAAGGAGGCAAGAATATACAATGGGGGAAAGACAGTCTTTTCAATAAATGGTACTGGGAAAACTGGACAGTTATAGGCAAAAAAATGAAACTGAATTGCTTTCCTATACCCTACACAAAAATAAACTCAAAATGGATTAAAGAAGCTCAACATGAGACTTGAAACCATAGAACTCCTAAAAGGAAACAAAGACAGTAGTGTTCGACATCAGCCTTAGAACATTTTTCTAGATATATCCCTTCAGGCGAGGGAAACAAAAACAATAATAAACAATTAGGTCTATACCAAAATAAAAAGCCTTTTGCACAGCAAAGTAAACCATCAACAAAATGAACAGACAACCTGCTGAAGAGTTGTAGGTATTTGCAAATGATATATCCAATAAGGGATATTAACCAATATCCAAAATACAAAAAATACCAAAAAAAAAAAACCCCACAAAAGCTTATACAACACCCCCCCCCAAAAAACCCTAAAACTCTCATTTAAAAAACACCAGAGGATCTGAGTAGACTTTTTTCCAAAGGTGACAGATGGTCAGCAGACACATGAAAACATGCTTAACAACACTAATCATCAAGAAAATACAAATAAAAAAGCAGTGAGATATCACCTTACTCCAGTCAAAGTGGCTGTATCAAAAAGACAAGAAGTGTAAATTTGGTGAGGACATGGAGAAAAAGGAATCTGTGTACTGTTGGTAGGAATGTAAATCGGTACAGCTACTGTGGAAAACAGTATTCAGTTTCCTCAAAAAATTAAAAATAGAGCTACCATATGGTCCATTAATTCCACCGCTGGATATTTACACTATGAAAACAAAAACAGTGAAAAAATATATGTATCCCTGTTTATTGCAGCATTATTTATAATAGCCAAGATACAGAAGGAACCCCAGTGTCCATCCATAGACAAAGATGTGGTGTGGGTATGGGTATACACACAGAGGAATATTACTCAGCCATAAAAATAATGAAATTTTGCCATTTGTGACAACATGGATGGACCTATAGGGTACTATGCTAGGTGAAGTAAGTCAGACAAAAAATAAAAATACCATATGATTTAACATGTGTGTGGAATCTAAAAAACAAAATACAGAAAACAAACATGGTTGCCAGAGTGGGGGAGTAGGAAGAAAATGGATGAAGGGGAGAGGGAGGTACAGGTTTCCAGTCAAGGAATGAATAAGTCATGAAGATAAAAGACAGCATAGAGAATATAGTCAATGATGTAATAGTGTTCAAAAGTGACAAACGGTACACTTGTGAGCACAGTGCAACACATAAACTTGTCAAATCACTACACTGTCTACCTGAAACTAATGGAACATTGTGTGTCACCTATACTTCAACTTAAAAAGAAAAAAGGAAAAAAAATATAACGTAAAAGGGAAACAAGCTATAGAATTCTAAAGATAGAAGGGATATTAGGGTAATTAGCTCCAAAGGACAAATGCTAAGGGAGTTGCTTGAGGGAACACAGCTGTTATTGGTACTTCAGTTGCAACTAGGACCAGGTCTTCTGACGCCTAATTCAGATCCTTACCCAAGTTTCTTTAATAATGTACATACTAGTATCATTTATCAAGAACTTACTCTGTGCCATGTACAAGGCATCATACTAGGTCTTTTACAGAGAATACTTCTAATTCTTTCTCATTCTTACAAGAACCCTGCAAAGTATGGTTTGAGGGTGTTATAAAGGTCTTTCGAGTTTCAGGACTGTTTTATAGCCTAGAGCAAATTCCCATGTTCGGGTAAAGTGACCTGGAGTACTAGGTACTTCATATACATTATCTCTGCTAGCTCTACTACCTTAAAAAGATAGGTTTTATTTCCACTTTTTAAATAAGGAAACCACACATCTTGCTAATGATTACACAGCCAATAGGTGGTGAGCATGGAATTCCAACCCAAGTTTGCCCAACTCCCAAATCTCCTTGGTACTACTTCACATTCTACATCCTGAGACTATGGACAGTCCGAGAAGCTGATGTAAAGCTTTGCTTACTTGTTGCAACCTGTCAGTTGACTACTAGCAAATCAGTAGGAATACTTGTATGTTTTGACACAGATACTCCTTTACATATTGACATCCCACTCAAAAGTCATACATTTCACCACCCAGTTTTATCATCTAGCTCTTTCACTACTGCACACTGTTCTCTGTGATTCCTGAGCCCAAATGTTCTGTCACTCGCACTTCGTGCCAACATACAAGCCCTGGTTTGATGCAGAAAAATCCTAAAAATACTTCAGGTTCCACACCCAATTCTGCTTGCCCACAGCTACTTCTCTTTTGAAAGGTATTAAAAAAAATCACAACGTAAAATCTTAGTATTATAAACTAATTACTGTACATCTCCCTCAATAATTATTATATTAAGCAACTTATAATTACAATTTCATTCATTTAAAATTGAGCTCCATATAGTTCCCACTGATCGCTATTTTAGTCCCAAGACTTAAAATTCAACTCAACAATTATGTTCATCATTATGAAAATACATGGCTCCAACTACCCATACTGAAAAAGTGCCTGAGTGAGCTAAAGTTTCAGGTTTCTTGAACCTATATCCTTCTGTTCTCTATCTTTGGGTCTGAAAGCATGCTGTATAACTCAGCCTTATTTCCATGCAGATATTTAAGTCATAAAAAATATTTCTAGACATGCTTAAAATTGTTTTGCTTAGTATCTCTCATACTAAACAGATATAAAAATGAATTTCTCATCAAAGTTTCACAGTATCAATTATATCAATAAAACAGCTAAAGAAGCTAACATACAATTACATGTATTTTTAGAGTCAAATTTGAGAAACTGTCATATAGTCACCTGTGAAACCATCACCACAAACAAAATAATAAACATATCTGTTACGCCCAATGAACTTACTATGTACCTTTGTAATTCTACCTTCCACTATTTTGCATTCCTGGCAATCACTGATCTGCTGTCACTCACATTAGTTTGTATTATCTAGAATTTTATATAAATAGAATTATACTTCATGTATTCTTTTTTTGGTCTCCTTTCACTCAACATAATTATTCTGAGATTCATCCATGTAGGCATGCATATAAATAATACAAATAAAGCTGCTCTGAATATTTACATACAAATCTGTATGGATGTATGTTTTTATTTCTCTTAAGTGGCATGACTGAACCACATGATTGGCAGTTTCTAAAAAGTTTCACATAAACCTAACTGCTTTCCAAACTGGTTAAACGTTTTACACCTCCACCAACAATGGAGAAGAGTTCAAGTTTCTCTACATCCTTATCAATACTTGATACAATCAGTATTTTAAATTTTAATCTTTTTTTTAAAGATTTTTATTGAGAGAGAGAGAGAGAGGAAATGAGCAGTGGGGGAGGGGTAGAGGGAGCTCATGCAAATACCATGCTGAGCACAGGGCCCAACACAGGGATGATCTCATGACCCTGAGATAATGACCTGAGCCGAAATCCAAAGTTGGATGCTTAATTGACTGAGCCATTTGGGTACCCCATTAAATTGTAACCATTCTAAAAGGAACATACAATTGTCTCGCTGCAGTTTTAATTTGTCTTCCCCTAAGTACCAACAACATTGATGGTCTTTTCACATATTTATTTACTACTTGTCTATCTTCTTGGGTAAACTATCTGCTGAAAATTTTTACCTATTTTTGTGTTGGGTTACTTATTTTCTCATTATTGAGTTTTGAATGTTCTTTACATATTCTGGATAAAAACTACCAGATAAATGATTTGCAAAAATATTTTCCCAATGTATGGTTTGTCTCTTCATTCTCTTAACAGTGTCTTACAAAAAAGCAAAAGTTTTTAAATTTATGAAGTACAATTTATCAATTATTTTCTTTTATGGATTTTGCTTTTGGTATTGTATCTAATCCAAGGTAATAAAATTTTTATCTAGGAACTTTATAGCTTTTGGTTTATGTTGATGATACACTTAGAGTTAATTTTTCTATATGGCATGATATATACATTAAAGCTTGTTCTTCTGCATCTTAACATGCAATTGTTCCCACATCTTTTGTTGAAAATACCATCCTTTCCTCACTGGATTGCTATTGCACATTTTCCAAAAAACAATTATCCTTAAATTTAAGTGTGAACCTATTTCTAGACTCGTTATTCTGTTCCATTGATCCTTTCTATCTTTGTAAGTTTTTTCCACTATGCATTATCTTTTCCTAGCCTTCTCTATTAACGACTAGTTTAAAAGTACATTTCTCATAGGTAATTAGTTTGCTTTTGCTTTTTTTATCCAGTTATCTCTACCTTTTAGTTGATGTATTTTATATGTGATTATTAATACGGTTAAGTTTTATTTTATTATTTTGCTATTTGTTCTGTCCCTTGTTACTATTTTCTGATCTTTGTCTTATTTTGGATTAACTGATATTCTTGTAAAGTGGCACTGTGGGGTTTTTATTAGCTTTAATTTTATTTTTGTTTAGTTTTTATAGATTTTTAGTAATTGTTTTAGGGTTATAGATTTTTTCATGGTCTATATTCAAATATTATACCATTTCATGCATAGTACACTTTCATTTCTCTTCTCAGACTTTTGTGCTATTGTTCTCACACACTTTGCTTTCACATATACACCCCACACTATATGATTTTTATTTCTGTTCAAATTATCACCTTTTAAAGAGATTCAAATAAGAAAACAATCTATAGACTACTTGTGGAAAAGATGGCAAAGTAGGAGGATCCTAAGCTCATGCTGTCCCACATATACATCTAGATAATACCCACATCAGTGTAAATAACCCAGAAAACCCAAAGATTAGCAGAACAGACTCTGCACAGCTAAATGTAGAGAAGAAGCTACACCAAAGAGAGTAGGAAGGGGGGGGGATGTAGTTGGGAGCCAAACTGACCCATGGGACTGTCTGTGGCGAGGGAGGGATACCAGGGGCATGGAAAGGGGAGGGAAACAGACTCTCAGACCAGGCATCCCAGGCATGGGAAACCTGCAGTGCAAAGAAATATCCCCATACTTTTTTACTTTGGAAACCAGAGAGGCCTAACTTTTTGATTTCTTAAAATCAGTAGGGCTTAACACCTGGAATCTTAAAAATCAGCAGCTTGGCTCAGGATGAGCTAGGAGGGCAATAGAAAACAGACTCCCCACCCTTAAAGAGACAGCACAACAAACAGCCGCACTGAGATACATCAAAAAAGCAGCAATTTGAAAAAATGCCTGAGGTATTGGGAAGATTTACTCACTAATCTTAAAGCATGTGCTAGAGGGGAAGGGATCTCTGGGAACTTCAAAAACAAAAGACCTAGCGGGTGCCACTTCCCTCCCCATTCCCATGTTCATGTGTCAGACTAGACACACGAACACAAGCAGCAACCAGTGCAGCAAGAACACTCTCCAACTAGCTTGCGCTCAGTGCACCCTGCCCACAAGCACTTCTGAGGACCCTCAGAAGCAAGGAATAGCCTCCAGAATAGATCACATATAAGGCCATAAAACAAGTCTCAAAAGCTTCAAAAAGATCAAAGTCTGATCTCATTGGAACTGATTCAGAATTCCTATGAAAGTCTGAAAAACACAGACCCAGTTAAACCACCTATTCCATAGCAATAGAAACTGAGATCCAGAGAGGGAAATGTTTTGTCCAATGTCACACAGGTTGTTGTTCAATAAACACAGAAGTCAATTAATAAAGTTTATAAAGTGACGACCATGTGCCTTCTATTGGACACACTCTGGATCTTCAGAGAAACATCTCCCCATCTGTCACAGCTTCAGCAGGAGTTTTTCCAGGGTGGCTACAGGTCTCCTCACATAATGGACCCGGCAGACCTTGTTGGCACCACACACCTTGTGCCAGCATTTTCCTATGGATCTGCTCCCTCCAACATTTGAAGTCTATCCAAAGCAGTGCCACAATCCTCACAGTGTGTAAGCTGCCCAGACAGGGGCCAGCACATGCCAAAGTGATTCCTACCCTAGGAATGAGAAGGTAGCCATGAACATCAGTCTAACTGCAGCCCTAGGGATGGGCTGGGGGCAGAGAGCTCACATGACTACAGGCCCTGTATACCAAGGAAAACTTCTCAGGGACAACATAGAGAAAATGCCCTGCTGTTTGATGTTTCTGCATCTGCCAAATGGCTGGTCTGACAACTGAAGCATAAGGCCAACAGCCCAAGAATGGCTCACTAACACAGGGACCAAACCCAGCCTAAAGCAGGCAAAGGAAGCTACTGCAGACAACTGACCTGAAGGCAAATGTGTCTCAGCCACAAGAGCAGGGTATACACATCACACATAGGAGATACCCCAGCAGTATCAGTTTCCAATGAATTGGGACACTGCACTACAGGGCACTAAAGTACCTCTTCTTCATAAGGCAACTACTTGAAAGAAAAGAAGATGTAGCTGACATTCCTAACACAGAGAAACCAACATAGTCAGTCAAAATGAAGAAACAGGAATGTTTTTCAAATGAAATAAAGAACAGGGGAACAGGACAAAAATCATAGCAAGACAGCACAACAAAATGGAGGTAAGTAATTTGCCTGATAGGAATTTAAAGTAATGGTCATAAATATACTCACTGGACTAGACAAAAGAGTGGAGGAACTCAGTGAGACCTTCAACAAAGAGTTAGAATACATAAAAAAGAACCACGGATGAAGAACTCAATAAATGAAATTAAGAATATACTAGATGGAATAAATTGTAGACTAAATGAAACAGAAGAAATCAGTGATCTGAAAGACAGTAATTGAAAGTAATCAAACTGAACACAGAAAATATAATATAATAAATGAAAACAGACTAAGAGAACACAATGACATTACACATAATAACATTTGCATTATAGGGATCCAAGAAAGAGAAGAGAAAGAAAAGGGGGCAGAAAAATCATTTGATAAATAGTAGCTAAAAGTGTCCTCAATCTTGGAAAGGAAACAAAAATCCATACCCAGGAAGCACAGGGACCCTGCAAGAAAATCAATCCCAGGAGGTCCACACCAAGATACATAGTAATTAAGAGGGCAAAAAGTAGTGATAAAGAGAATTTTAAAAACAACAAGAGAAAAAACAGTTACATACCAAGGAAACCACATAAGGCTTTCAGTGGATTTTTCAGCAGAAACTTTGTAGGCAAAAAGGGAGTGGCAGGATATATTCAAAATGCTGAAAGAAAAAAAAAAAAACAGCAATCCAGAATAGTCTACCCGGCAAGGCTATCACTCAGAATAGAAGGAGAAACAAAGAGTTTCACAGACAAACAAAAGTTGAAGGAATGTATGACCTCTAAACCAGCCTACAAGAAAAGTTAAAGGCAACTCTGATTGGAAAACAAAGACCATAAATAGGAGTAAGAAAAAGTAGGAAGTACAAAAGCAGTAACATTAATTATATCCATCAAAATTAGTCAAGGGATTCACAAAACAAAGAGATGTACATTATAACACCATATACCTAAAAGATGGGGTGGGAGGAAAGAGGAGTAAAGAATGAGTTCAAACATAAGCAGCCAACAACTTACTACAGAGTGTTATATGCATAAGATGTTATATATAAACTTAATGGCAACCAATAATCAGAAACTGCTAACAGGCAAAAAATAAGAAAGAAACCTACATATGTCACTAAAAAAAAATAAAAGCCATGAGAGAGCAAGAGAAGAAAGGAACAGCTAAGATTACAAACACAACCTTAAAACAAGGAAGAAAATGTCAATACATACCTATCAATAATTACCTTGAATGTAAATGGACTAAATTCTCCAATCAAAAGACACAGAGTGACATAGTGGATAAAAACAAGACCCATCTATCTGCTATCTACAAGAGACTCATTTCAGACCTACAGACACATGCAGATTAAAAGTGAGGGGATAGATAAGCATTTATCAGGCAAATGAAAGTGATAAGCCAGGGTAGCAATACTTACAAAATAGACTTTAAAACAAAGAATAACAAGAGACAAAGAAGGACCCTTTATAATCACAAGGAGAACAATCCAACAAGATGTAACAATTGTAAATATTTATGAACCCAACATGGGGTACCCCAAATACATAAAACAGCTAATAACAAAGGAAGCAACTGATAGCAATACAATAAGAGTAGGGAACTTTAAAACCCAACTTACATCAATGAATAGATCATCCAAACAGAAAATTAAAAAGGAAACAGTGGCTTTGAATGGCACATTGGACCAGATAGGTCTAAGAAATATATTCAAAACATTCTACCCTACAACAGAAGACATATTCTTTTCAAGTCACATGGAATAGCCTCCAGAATAGATCACATATAAGGCCATAAAACAAGTCTCAAAAGCTTCAAAAAGATCAAAGTCATACCATGCATCTTATCCAACCACAATACTATGAAATGAGAAATCAACCACAAGAAAAACTCTGGAAACAGCACAAATGCATGGAGGTTAAATTACATGCAGTCAAAATGGGTCAACCAAGAAATCAAAGAGGAAATTAAAAAAAAAAAAAAAAACGGAAACAAATAAAAATGAAAACATAGTGGTCCAAAATCTTTGGGATGCAGCCAAAGCTGTTCTAAAAGGGAAGTTCACAGCATTACAGACCTATCTCAAGAAGCAAGAAAAATCTCAAATACACAACCTAACAAAGTTCCTTTAGGTATTAGAAAAAGTACAACAAACAAAACAAAGCCAGCAGAAGGAGGGAAATAACAAAGATTAGAGCAGAAATAAATGAAATAGAAACTTCCAACAACAACAAAAACAGACCAATGAAACCAAGAGCTCTTTCTTTGAAAATATCAACAAAATTAATAAACCATTAGCCAGACTCATTGAGACAGAGAAAAAACTTAAACAAAATCAGAAATGAAGAAGAAATAAAAACTGGCGCCACAGAAATACGAAGGCTTGTAAAAGAATATTGTGAAAAATTATATGGCAACAAAATTGGACAATAACAAAGGAATGGATAAATTTCAAGAAAAACATAACCTCCCAAAACTGAATCAGGAAGAAATAGAATATTTGAACAGACTGATAATCAGCAAAGAAATTGAATCAATAACCAAAAAACTCTCAACAAACAAAAGTCCAGGACCAGACGGCTTCACAGGTGAAATCTACCAAACATTTAAATAACATTAATACCTATTCTTCTCAAACTATTCCAAAAAATAGAAGAGGAAAGAAAGTTTCCACATTTATTCTATGAGGCCAGTATTATCACAATACCAAAACCAGATAAAGATACTACAAAAGAGATACACACACACACACACACACACACACCCCCAGAGGGAATTAGAGGCCAGCATCTCTGATGAACATAGATGCAAAAATCTTCAACAAGTTATTAGCAAACAAAACTCAACAATACTTTTTAAAAAAATCATTCACCATGATCAAGTGGGTTTTATTCCCAGGATGCAAGGGTGGCTTAATATTCACAAGTCAATCAATCCGATACAACATATTAACAAGAGAAAGGATAAATACATACATGATAAAAACCCTCAATAAAGCAGGTTTAGAGAGAACATACCTCAACATAATATAGGCTATATATGAAAAACCCACAGCAAACAGTATACTCACGGAGACAAACTGAGAGCTTTTCCTCTACAGTCAGGAACAGGACAAGGATGTCCACTCTCATCACTTTTATTCAACATAGTGCTGGAAGTCCTAGCCAGCAATCAGACAACAAAAAGAAATAAAAGGCATCCAAATCAGTAAGAAAGAAGTAAAACTTCCACTATTTGCAGAGGACACAATACTTTACATAGAAAGCCCTCAAGACTACACCAAAAAGTTACTAGAATAAATTAATTCAGCCAGGCTCATGATACAAAATCAATATACAGAAATACATTTAATTTCTATACAGTAATAAGTAGCAGAGAAATTAAGAAAATAATCCCATTTATAACTGCAGCAAAAATAATAAAATAACTAGGAATAAACTTAGCCAAGGAGGTGAAAGTCCTATACTCTAAAAACTATAAAGCACTGATAAAAGAAATTGAAGACAATACAAATGGAAAGATATTCAATGCTTACGGATTGAAAGAACAAATATTGTTAAAATGTCCATACTACCCACAGCAACCTACAGATTTAATGCAATCCTATCAAAATACCAGCAGCATTTTTCACAGAGCTAGAATAAATCATCTTAAAATTTTTATGGAACCACAAAGCACCCCAAATAGTCCAAGCAATCTTGAAAAAGGACAAAACTAGAGGTATCACAATCTCAGATATCAAGATATGTTACAAAATTGAGGTAATCAAAATGGTATGGTACTGTCAAAAAAAGAAAACAGACACACAGATCAACAGAACAGAATAGAAAGCCCAGAAACAACCCATGATTATATGGCCAATTAATCTTTGACGAAGGAGATGAAAATATCCAATTGGAAAAAGGCAGTCTCTTCAAATTGTGTTGCAAAAACTGGATAGCAACATGCAAAAGAATGAAACTGGACCACTTTCTCAGACCATATACAAAAAATGTAAATAGATTAAAGACCTCAACCTAAGACCTGAAACCATAAAAATCCTAGAAGACAATACTAGAAGTGAACTAATTTCTTAGCAACATTGCTCAGATATGTCTCTCAAGGCAAGAGAAACAAAACCCAGAATAAACTGCTGGTACCACAATAAAATAAAACTCTTCTGCACAGCAAAACTCAAAGACAACCTACTGAATTGAAGAAGATGATTGTAAATGACAGATCCAATAAAGGGTTAGTATCCAAAATATAAAAAATACCTAAACAACTCAACATCAAGAAACAAAAAACAAACAAAAAAAAACAACTCAAAATTAGGCCAAAGACACGAACAGATGATTCTCCAAAGACATACAGATGGTCAACGAAAAGATGAATAATTGGTCACGTGAAAAGATGCTCCACATCACCAACCAACAGGAAATGCAAATCAAAACCATAGTGAGATATCACATCACATCTGTCAGAATGGCTAAAATCAAAACACAAGAAACAACAAGCCCTGGTGAGGATGTGGAGAAAAAGAAACCCTCATGTTGATGGGAATCCAAATTGGTGCAGCCACAGTGGAAAACATTATGGAGGTTCCTCAAAAAATTAAAAATAGAACTACCATATGGTCCAGTAACTCTACTACTGGTATTTACCCAAAGAATATGAAAACATTAATTCAAAAAGGTAAGTGCATTCCTATGTTTACTGCATTATTTACAATAGCCAAAATATAAAAGCAGCCCATGTCAATCAATAAATGAATAAAAGAAGATGTATTATATGTACATAATAGAATATTAATCAGTCAAGAAAATACTGAAATCTTGCCATTCGCAGCAACATGGATGGAGCTAGACAGTATAATGTTAAGTGAAATAAACTGATGAGAGAAAGATAAATACCACAGGATTTCACTCATGCGGAATTTAAGAAACAAGGCAAAAGGGCAAAGAAAAAAAAAGACAAACCAAGAAACAGACTCAACTATAGAAAGCAAACTGATGGTTGCCCAAGAGGAGGTAGGTGGGGGATGGGTTAAATAGGTAAGGGGATTAAGAGTACACTTACCATGATGAGCACTGAGTAATGTATAAAATTACTCAATCAGTATATTGTACACCTGAAACTATTAACAGTGTATGTTAACTATACTGGATTTTTAATTTAAAAATTAAAAAAACAACCTATATTTATCTATGTAATTACCATGATCATGTCTGATACTCTTCATTCCTTTGTACAGATTTTCATTCAATATCAAACATTTACCCTCTACCTCAAGAGCTTACTTTAATATTTCTCATAGTACAAGTATGCTGGTAATTATTTCTTCCAGATTTTATGTGTGAGAAGTCATTATCTCACTTTTATTTTTTAAAAGATATTTTTTCTGAGTGTAGAACTCTAGGTTGACAGGTTTTCTTTCATAACTGTCAGGATCTTGCTCCACTATCCTTTTACTTGCATTATTTCTGATAGAAAATTTGCTCTATTTCTTATCTTTGTCCCTCTGTTTATAATGTGTCTTATTTTCTCTGGTTGCTTTGAAGCTTTTCCCTTTAACATTGATCAATGTGATTATGAATCACCTGTGTGTAGTTGATTTTATGTTTTTCATGCTTAGAGTTTTTGAGCTTCATGGATCAATCAATTGTTTTCATCAACTATGGAATTTGTGGGGAAAGTGAAATCATTATATCTTCAAAAACGTTTCTATCTTCCCTCACTTTTTCTTCAGGGACTGCAACTACACATAGACAATTTGCAGTTGTCTCACAGCTTCACTGATGCTCTGACAACGTTTTTACTCTTTCCTCTCTCTATTTCATTATGGATAGTTTCTACCCCAAGGTGAAGTTCATTTATTTTTTTTTTGTAATATATAATTTGTCATTATTTCCACCCTGTATTTTTCACTACACATATGGTGGTTTTTCTCTCTAAAAGTTGAGTTTGATTCTTTTTTATATATTCCATTCCTGTTGAATTTTTGAATGTGTGAAACACCTTTATAATAATGGTTTTAAAGTCCTCATCAGCTAATTCTAACATCTGTGTCAGTTGTGGGTCACTTTTGATTTTTCTCCTTTTATGGGTTGTATTCTCCTTTGAACACATAGTAACTTTTTATTGGATACCAGAATTATGAATTTTACCCATTGAGTACTGGATTTTTTTATTGCTATAAATTTTCATTAGCATCATCTGGGATAGTGTTCAGTCACTTGGAGTCAATTTGATCCTTTGGAGCCTTGCTTTTAAGATTAGGGAATAATAAAGTAACACTCAGTCTGGGGCTAATTACTCCTCACTGCTGAGGTACAACCCTTCTGTATATCCACTGAGTTACTAGGAATTGTTAGGTTTTCCAGTCAGGTGAGAACACTTTTCCTGGTACATTTGTGCACAGCTGGTGTTCTCCCCTCTAATCCTTTTGAGTTGTTCTTCCCCTGCCTCGTGTGGCTGCATCACATGCTGAACAATTCTCTGCCGAAGAGTCAGATGCAACCCTCTGCAGATCTTCGGAAATCTCTCCATGTATTTCCTCTCCTCTTCAGTCCTCTGTCCAATTAACACAGGACACCTCAGTCACTTCATACTCTCAACTCTGTCTTCTTAGCTCTTGGTGTCACCTCACATTGACCTCCACCTGATTTCTCTCTCTCTGCACCACTACCTAGTGGCCCTCTCAGGGCAGTAAGCTGAAACAATTTTAGAGCTGACCTCATCTCTTTCCTGTCTCTCAGGGATCACCGTTCTTTGATGCATGGTGCCTTGAAAACCATCAATTCATAGATTTTATCCAGTTTTTGGGTTGGTTCAGGTGGAAGGCTAAATCTAGTTCCTAATACTCCCATAAAAACCAGAAGTGAAATCCAAAGCCAATATTAATATTGTAACAGAATTCTATCCAGAAAGCTGATGACAAGAGACATGTTATGGTGAAAGAAAACAAGTGCTGATTAAGGAGTTTTCAAGTCCTGTTCCTGCTCCTAACCTGCTGTGTGTCCTTGGACAAGTGACTTCACATCTATGAACCTCAGATTTTTCCTGAATAACAGCAGATAATTGCAGATTTCCTATCCCTAACATTTATTCATTTAAAATTACATTTACTTATATTTTTATATACTCATATATGTGTGTTAAGTGGATAGATGGGATTTTAGAGGGAGAAAGAAAACCCACATTGTACCAGGATTTGTCCTAGACTTCAGGAATATAGCAATAAACAACACAGACTTGGTGTCTGCCTTCACAAAACCCAGAACAGTTTTTGAGAAACTACTGTATTCTAAGGGAAATTTTGGAATGTTTTGTTATGTCTTATTCAATCTATGCCTGAATATTTTATTCATACTGCATGGCCCAATTAATATTTTTATCTCTTCTTTGATGTCTTTTGTAGTATCTCCACTTACCTCTGATCTAAAAAAAATTACACACATACACACAAGCTTGCAGATACATACACATATACTGAATGTTACCTGCTTACTTCACATCGCTTAAGGCACACATTCATTATCCATTTATTCAGCTATTATAAATTCAGCCCATACTCGAGGCCAGGGCACATGCTAGGTATCAAGGATACAACACTAAACAAAAATAAATTGTTTCCCAAAATGTTTCCAGCCAAGTATGTGTAACAGACTATTAAAACGCACAGAATGTGATACAATGCTACCGGTGGGAGAGGGGCACCATGCTCTTGGAGCATGAATAAAGAATACCTAACCATATCTAAGGGAATCATGGGTGATGTCCTGTTAAGGTAATCACTAATTCAAGTAAAAATTAAGAATTAGCCCATCTGAGCTCTGCTTCTGCTTAAAATGTAGAAGGATGACAAAGACCTCCATTTCTGTCCAACATGCAATTACTACAAACACCCATAGTCAGTCAGACCAGGCCAAAAAAAGCAAGACCTAACTATATGATGTTTATAAGAATTGTACTTTGACTATAAAAAAATACAATCAGATTAAAATTCAAAGATTTGAAAAAAGATATACCATGAAAACATTAAGTATAAGAAAGCTGGAGTTTTAATGTTTTAAAAGCTGGAGTATTAAACAATGTTAACTTCAAGAATATTACCAAAAGGAGAGAGGGAAATTTTATAATAAAAAGATCACTTCACCTGGAAGACATACAGTTATAAATGATGTTTATTTAATTATAGGAAGTGATACCTGGCAAAGTTCAAAGAGTGAAATAGACAAATCAATAATTATGGCTAGAGATTACAACATTCCTTTCTTAGTAACTAATGAGAGAAATAGAAAAAAAAAATCTAGAAGATTAGACCAACACTATCAATTCAGTAAAATCAACATTTACAGGACTCTACCATTAATAACTATGGAATACATTTTCTTTTCATGTTCATGTGAAAAAAAAATTCACAAAAATGGACCCTATGCTGGATCATAAAAATTTTTAACAAATTCAAGAATTGAAATCACAAAGATTATATGCTCTGACCATAACATTAAATTATAAATCAGTAATACTACATACAGCAAAATATACATATATTTGAAAATGAAGCAATAAACATCTAATACCCATGGGTCAAAGAAGATATTACAAAGAAAATTTAAAAACATATTTAATGGGATAATTACAACATATTTAAATTAATGACATAACTAAAGCAGTCCTCAAAGGAAATTTTATAGCCTTAATGTTTGCAGTAGAGAAGATTAAAGTACAGATCATTTATTTTATGCTTTAAGAACCTAAAAATGAAAATAAACTAAAATAAACAAAATAATGGAAATAATAGAAAACATCAGCATGATTGATAAAAGCTGAAGAAATCAACAAAGAAAATAGTTTTTTGCAACATTAATAAAGTTGATAAATTCAGGGATAGATTAATCAAGAGACAGAGAAAGGACAAATTCTCTGCATCATTACAGATCTTGCAGTCATAGGAAATGAGGTTATATTATGAACATTATGCAAACTAATTTGTTTAGGTAAAACGGACAAATTATTTTAAAAACACAACTTACTAAAACAAGAAGACTAGAACAAGAAGAA
This sequence comes from Martes martes, assembly GCF_963455335.1. NCBI lineage: Eukaryota > Metazoa > Chordata > Mammalia > Carnivora > Mustelidae > Martes > Martes martes. The sequence goes on along the minus strand of NC_137898.1, from coordinate 72,088,517 downwards.
CTAGAAAATTTTATTAACCATATTAATATACAAATACTTCTATGCTTTCAGAAAATATTTGTTTCCCAATTCATTTTGTAAGTCTAGCAAAATCCTGATAACAAATCTTTAAAAGAATTTACCAATACCTACACTAATATAGGCACAAGAGTTCTAAATAAAGTAATAGCAAATTACATTAATATATAAAATGGTAATATATCATGTCTACTGAGGCTTATACTGGGAATGCAAGATTGGTACAATACTTAACATTAATTCAAGTACACTACATTAACAGAATAAAGAAAAAAAAATGATCACAATAGATGCAGAGAAGCATTTGACCAAATTCAGCAAATCATTTGTGTTTAAAAATGTTTATCTCAGCAAACTAAAGGGGATTTTCTGAGTCTGAAAAAACATACCTATAAGAATCCTATAGCTAATATAATGAAATATTAAATAACTTTACAATTAGGAATAGGACATTTTGGTCCACTTTTAGTATTTCTTTTCAACTTTGTACCAGAGGTTCTAGCCAGTGTAATAAGATAAAAAGGTAAAAAGCATTAAATTTAGACTATAGTAACAGACATCATGATTGTTTACATAGAAACTCCTAAGAAATCTACTAAAAATAAGAAAATTTAGCAAAGACATGAGATACAAGTTCCATATCCAAAACTAATTGCATTTATATGTAGTAGGAAAAAATAGAAAATTAAAATTAAAAATACCAGTTAAAATATCATCTAAAATCAAAATACTTTAGAATATATTTAACAAAAATGTACAAGACTTGTACACCGCAAAGTATCATTACAGAGAGAAACTGAAGATGGCAAATTAATTTAGATAAAATAAACCTTATTCATGAATTTGAAGATACAATATTGCAAAGTTGTTAAGTCTGTCCAAATTCGTCTAGTCAAAAATCTCAGGAGGCATGGCCAACTAATTCTAAGACTTTATTTAAAAATACAAAGAACTCTGAATAGTCAAAACAATTTTGAAAAAGAACAAAATTGAAAGAATTATATAACCTGATTTCAAGATTTACTACAAAGCTATAATACTCAAGTCAGTGTGGTATATGTAAAGAATACACGGATTGGTCTATTTTCTTCCCTTTGATCTAAGACAGACTCACATACATATAATTAAGCTTTCCATAGGGAAATTATGTTTTTTACAAATACTACTAGAAAATTCTGACCTTGATATAGTATGATATAGTCTCAATATAGTACAAGTTCATTCCTGACTCCTACCTTCAAGCAATACACTAAAATTTACTCAAGATGGATCACAGACTTAAGCATAAAATAAAAAATTATAAAACTGCTAGAGAAAAATGATGGAAAATATCTCCATGTCCCTGGTAAAGGCAAGGTTACTCAAAAATTAGCTATAAAAGAGGGCGCCTGGGTGGCCTAGTGGGTTGGGCCTCTGCCTTCTGCTTAGGTCGTGATCTCAGGGTCCTGGGATCGAGCCCGCATCAGGCTCTCTGCTCACCGGGGAGCCTGCTTCCACCTCTCTCTCTGCCTCTCTGCCTACTTGCAATCTCTCTGTCAAGTAAATAAATAAAAATCTTAAAAAAAAAAAAAACTAGCTATAAAAGAAAAGATTGCTAAATTGAATCTCATTCAAATTTAAAACTTCTCTTCTTCAAAATAGGAGTAGGACACTTAACAAAAATAAAAGATAAGCCACAGATTAGGGAAAAATTGTTAAGACATAGATATAAAAAATGAATTCAGAATATGCAAAGAACTATATGTTTCTTAAGTTAGACAAACAGTGGGCAGAAGACTCAAACATACATTTATCAAAAATGATAAATGAATTAGAAGCACATGAAAAAATATTTAACATCATTAGTCATTATGGAATTACAAACCAAACCATAATGAGATACCACTTCACAACCACTAGAATAGTTAAAATTAAAAAGACCAACAATGCAAAGTGTTGCAATGAGAATATGGAGCCACTGGAACTATCACAGACTGATTGCTGGTGTGAGACACCCAAACAACACCACCACTCTAGGAAACAATGGTTAATCATATATTTACCAGCAATTCTCCTCCTAGATATTTACTCCAAAGAAAACAGGTATTCACAAACAGTAGAAAAAAAAAAAAAGTTCATAGAAGCTTTAATTTACAGTATGCAAAAACTAGAAACACCTTCAAATAGCCATTCACAGATAAATTAATTTTAAAATATAAGTTCATACAATGGACTTAATAACAAAACAAACATGCGCGTGTGCGCGCGCGCACACGCACACACACACACACACTCCACAGTATCATGAATGAATCTTAAAAACTTTATGGTGAGTAAAAGAAGCCAGACACAAAAGAGCACATACCATCCAATTTGTTTTATAAAATTCTAGAACAGACAAAATTAAACTATGCTAATAGAAATCAAATGATCACCCAGGCAGAAAGGATACAGTGGGTTGATTAAGTACATCAAAGACTTTAAGTGATAAAAATATTCATGGTAGGAGAGGTGGCTATGGCAATGTATTTATTTGTCAAAACTCATTTAACTGTATACTTAAAATCTGGTTATATTATCATATGTAAATTATATCTCATAAGTATTTAAGAGAGCCAGTCTTGGGAAGATCCATGGGCATTTCATGCAATGGAACAGCTTTTGTAAAGTCTCAGAAGGGAAGAGAAAATCAGGGCTGCAAAGTGGCTTACAAATTACCTACTGGACACTTTATAGCCAATTTTAATAGTCTTTAACCTACCAGTGTGTTTTAACTGAATTGTACACACACACACACACACACACACACACACACACACACACACAAGGTTCTTGGCAGTCTCACTAGAATATATGCATGTATAGTGTGTGGTAGAGCCAAAGTGTTTAGGGCTTGGCTCTGGAGCTAGGATTCAAAGCCTAGATTCAAATCCCAACACCATCTCCCCTCCTGTTTAGTCCTGTGAATGCTTAGTCGAGAACTTGATTTCTCAATTCCTCTATTTACAGATCTCTAAAATGGAGATGAGGATAGTACTTCCCCCTTCCAAGGTTTCTGGGAGGGTGACGTGAGATACACATATAAAGTACTTAATATTTATTATATGATGGGCACTAATAAATGTTAATTATAACTGAGGACAGGGTCTTTGTCTCTTATTCACCACCACTTCCTGGCACATAGTAAGGTTCCCAACTGAATTTACAGGTTGGCAATTATAGCAAAGTGGTCTGTTTGATCCAGAAAACAAAGAAGGGAGATGCACCAACAACCCTGTCTCTCTTGCAAGTCCTGGGGCAGAAAAAGGTTCTGTTTCTATTCTTGGTGTTTTCACTACAGATGGAAACTGCTTGTCAACACCCCTAAAACCACATCCACCAAGAGCTTCCCTTTCTCCTGTGTAGCTATAGAAGTAAGTAAATTCTTTCTAAGACCCACGAAGAAAATAAAGGAATAATTTCAGTCTCAACAATCTTAGCTTATTTACTTAATATGTAATAATACATGTGTATTAAAAATTGTGCACAATTCTCATTAACCAAGAAAAAGTATTTTTTATTCAGTTATTCAAAATATTATAGTATAAATCAAATCTTTGATATGGTCCCTACTTCTTAGGCAATAAAGTCAATCATAAACATATTCTCCCTAAAATCCCCCATAGTCAGTTACCCGCCTGATTTTGCTATTCTCTCAAGGGTTCATCATAAGCTCTATAATCACTGTACTATCCTGCCTCTCAGAGTCTGATCTCATTGGAACTGATTCAGAATTCCTATGAAAGTCTGAAAAACACAGACTCAGTTAAACCACCTATTCCATAGCAATAGAAACTGAGACCCAGAGAGGGAAATGTTTTGTCCAATGCCACACAGGTTGTTGTTCAATAAACACAGAAGTCAATTAACAAAGTTTATAGAGTGACAACCATGTGCCTTCTATTGGACACACTCTGGATCTTCAGAGAAACAGTTAGAACCCAAGATGCCAGCATTCCTCCCACTCACAAGGCCTCAAAGGAATAGAAGTATGGTGGGGACTATCTCCCAGAAGATCAGGAGGAGCAACAAGAGGGATTTGGAGTGGATAAACTTGTGGGTAGCTGGATAAATCCCCTAAGTCATTATCATAAGGGGCTGCTTGTGATTTATTCACCGTTGTGTACTCTTGAATGGTTAGCAGAGTGTCCTGTCCATAGGAGAAATAGCTCAGTAAGCAGAATAAAATTTCATATCCACATAGAATTATATATGGAACTTATAAAATAGTGTGAGAAAAATGTAATGGAAAGGAATGGGATAAACTGGGATGAGAAGGAATGGGAAGGAATCTGATGACTTTGAATTGAATGAAATCAAATCAAATCCATGATTAATGGGCAGGAATCTATTGCCATCCATCTTCAGCAAGGAAGCTGGCAGCATTTTCTCAGCAAAAAAAAAAAAAAAAAAGTCATTCCATCTTAGCCTCTCAGCCTCACGTAATAACCCACCAGGTCCGCCAGTTCCAATAAGAAAGTCTAGGATCTCTAGCATGGCCCCCCTCCCCCCCCAAAAAAAAGGAGAGCACTTGAGACCAGGGAAAGAGAAATACTGAGCCAATTATGTGTCTTCCACAGAAACAAAGCAGAGTCAGAAAGGCATCAGAGTTTCAGCCTACTTTTCCCACCCCAAAATGACAAAGCTTCTGAATACTTTTAGAGGACAACAATTATATGGATGAATACAGTATTCATTACTTGAAGAAAACAAACTCATCAATATTTCACGTCCTAAGGAAAGAAAGGTGTGGGGGGTGGGAAATGGGTCCAGGACGGATTCTGGGACCTTGTCCAGTTCCATCCTGAACTAAGACTGAGGACAGCACTGCTGCCATCCTGTCAGGGTCAGGATCTTTGTGACCCTAAAATCTAAGGCTGTGATTTGTCACTATCTCAACAAGCATCTGCTCTATGCTCACTTCAAAGTTCTCCTTACTTTTGTGCTGTTTCTTCAATGACTAGAGCAACTTTCTGCAGAGAAATCCTCTCCATCAACATAAAGCAGATGGGCAGCCCACCAGAGCATAACACCTGAGTCAACCCTTCTCAGAAAGCTCCTTATGCCTCTGCTTCAATTCCTCATAGCTGCTGTGTCAGAATATTCCAGATCATTTGTAACTCAGAGTATGCTAACCTGGAGCAGCATTGTACAGCAGACACAAGCTTCGCCTGCCACTGGTCTCTCAACTTCTATGTTTGTGGGTCAGCTTGCTGGCCAGACTCATCTACCTGTCTTCCCAGTAAGCTCTCAACAAATCCTATACCACCCTGTGCTCCTGAATTTGCCTAACCACTTAGTCCTGGTACATAATAGATAGGGAATAAATGTTACTTTCTCTACTCTTCTTCAGATGGCAGCTGAAAAAAAAATCAGTCCTTGGGGTGTTATAGCATCCTATGCTTGAAAACTCTACTGTGGAAAAAGGTGATTCTGTTCGTGGTTTGACTTCAGCTTGGTGATTTCCATTTGGAGTGAAGTAGGGCAGACTCGGGGATTGGGCACTTATACATTTCTTCACGTTGAGAATTTGTACCAGAAAGGCAGTTACCTGTAACACATCAAATTCTATATTGCCATTCAGTCAGTCGACAAAGCTGCTCAGCGACTGCCTTCACGTGACAAGAACTGTCTTAAGTCACTGGAGAATGGGATGAATGGATTATTTAGAGATATGGCACATAGATGATGCTTCCCACATTTGATCCCTCTATGACTATTACATTCACTGCTGTTGTTGCCAGCTCTGTTTGTGGCCTTTCCTTTCCCTGAACAAGGAATTATTCTTACCTGTGGCTGATAACGATGACCTTTATAATGTGCCTTTCATCATTTCTGCCAATTATGACCAATGCAAATCTACCTTCCCTACATTAAACTTCTCTTCCATGTAATACCCACTTTTATCTGTCTCTGTTGGCAGCTTTAACTGGGATTTCTAGCTCCTGCTCAGGTATACCAGATCTTAGAAGTCTTATGTACTTTGTCAAAGCCTACAAAACCAACTGGAAGATGACAAGTCAGCTGACCGACAGGTAGACCTTCTGACCAGCCACATGCTGGTCACACCATTTGCTTCCTGTGGGAAGCAAAAAATATTGTTGCAAAGGACCTGCCATATTCTATCAAAACCTATGCCACAGCTATCCTATCAAATTATAGGGAAATTAAAGAAAAGTGGCTATAGCTCCTTTGACAGTCCTGCCACGAGAGGTGGGATCTTTGTCCCCTCCCCTTGAAACTGAGCAGGCCTACAACTTAATGATAACCAACTAAATGTGGAAGACTTCTGAGGCTCAGTAAGAAAAGGTGAGGGGCATTTGGGTGGCTCAGTCAGTCAAGTGTCTGACTTCAGCTCAGGTCATGATCTCAGGGTCCTCGGATGGAGTCCTGTGTCAGGTTCCCTGCTCAACAGAAAGTCTATTTGTCTCTCTCCCTCTGCCCCTCCCTCTACTTGTTCTATCTCTGTCAAATTAAAAAAAAAAAAAGTGATACAGCTTCTGCCTTATTCACTGACACACTCATTTTTGGAGGCCTGCGACACCATTTAAGAAGTCCGACCTCCTTGGGGTGCCTGGGTGGTTCAGTCGGTTAAGCATCCGATTCTTGGTTTCGGCTCAGGTCACGATCTCAGGGTTGTGAGATCAAGCTCCACATCAGACTCTATGCTCAGTGCAGAGTCTGCTTGAGATTCTCTCCCTCTTCCCCTCCTCTCATTCACTCTAAAAATAAAATAAAATCTTAAAAAAAAAGAAGTTGTCCAACTTCCTTGAGACCACCATACTGTTGGAAAGTCTAGGCCACACGTACAGGCCATGTGAAGGCACTCTGGTCAACGGGACTGGTGAAGGGCCACACTGATGGCCAACATCAGCTGCCAAACATGGAAGTGAAGGCGCATTCATCAGAGTCCAGCGCCAGCCAAACAGTTACCCCTATCCCTTAAGGGTGGGACAAGGCATCCCCACTGCGCCATATCCGGAATTCCTGACCCACAGAATCCATGGACATATTAAAATGGGTGTTTTAAGCTACCATGTTTTACATTGATTTGTTAGCAGCAAGAGTAGCTGGGACAAACAGTGTTTAAAGTCAAACAAGCCTACACTGAAATTCTAGATCTATCCCCTGTGGGAAGTTAGCAAGCTACTCAGCCTCTCAGAGTCTGGATCTGATGTATAAAATCATAATAACGAAACTGACAAAGAATCTGTAACCTAAGAACATAGAGGGAAATAGTGCCCCTCCCATGGGTGTCTGCTTTCTTCCTCCCTTCCACTTATCCCTCATTCTCAGATCTGATGAACCAAGTGGAGGTTGGAGGTTCATAAACCATTGCTGTCAATGATACAAATGTAAGTAATGCATTATCTTTCAGCTGCAACCTAATTCATTTATATAAAGAAAGAGGAGTTGAGGGAATACCTTGCTCAAAAGAAACTAAAAAGTTTTCCCTCATCTCAGCTGCTCTTGCCAAGGGCAGCTCATCTGGCTTTGGGACAACTACAGACATTCCCATCTTCACCCAGTCCAATTCCCTAACCTTTTTTTTTTTTAATTTTATTTATTTTGACAGCGAGAGATCACAAGTAGGCAGAGAGGCAGGCAGAGAGAGAAGGGGAAGCAGGCTCCCCCCTGAGCAGAGAGCCCGATGTGGGGCCCAATCCCAGGACCCTGAGACCATGACCTGAGCTGAAGGCAGAGGCTTTAGCCCACTGAGCCACCCAGACGCCCCCAATTCCCTAACCTTTTATCCCTCAGTCATTTTCTCCTGCAATCGTCACCACACACCTATAAGCAGTGGTGATTCTGCTCTTTCAAGGTTAAGAGATGGTCAAGGAGATTCCACCTTTGGGCACTAGAATCTAGGAGGACAGCAACATCAGCTTCCTGTGGGTAAGCAACTAGTCACGTTACAGCTGCTCCACACGGTAACTCACCTGTTGGCTGGCAGCTATTTGGGAAGAGAGATTTAAGTGAGAAAACAGGAGAAACTAATTTCTGCTCTTATGTAGCCTGAGTTACCGATGTGGGGAGAGAACATAAACATACTGAGCATTTAGCACGTAGTGAGCATTCTGTTGGCTATTTTTCCTGCATTACACACTCTAATACCCAACACATTCCCAAGTTCATCTATGACCTTATTTTACAGATGAGGACATGGAGGCTCAGGGGGATAAGTAAATTTACTTCAACTCAGCAGGAAGAGATGATGGAATGGGCAGCAAGGCTAGTGTGTCTGATTCTAAACCTATAGATTCCCCTTCAGCACCTCTTGTTTCCAGACATGTTATATTGAATCAGTGCTATGTCAGTGAACTTGTGCAGATTTGATGGACTGGTAGATTACTGACAAGTTAGCTGATAGGGCTTAGCAGGATTCAATGTATCTTTTGGCCAAGTCAGTCCACAGTTTCCCAACCGACTTCCATGAGCTCAAGTCTACCTGTTAACTGATGTGCAAACAAATTAGCCTGAGAGCAGAAGTTAAAGCATCGGGGAGCCCAGATTTCACTGGATTCTGCCAGCTCGGAGGTCACTTGCTGGGCTTGGCTCCTACAGAGATTCTCAGTAAACACTGCAAATCTGAGGACATTGTAAGCCTTGGAATGCAAATGAACTTGAGCCCTTTATACTGAATTTTTCTCAAGTTTGAATCTCTTTATCCACTCACGGGGACCCAGACTACATGTTAACATATAAAGCAGCAAAGGGAGAGAGAACAACTTTAGCCCAGAACTGACTAGAAAACAAGGTGGGTTTTATTAGAGTTAGATGCAAAATGGCAGCCTTCTGTGGGACCTCTCAATAACAAGGCGAAATGGGGCAGCAGATGGCCTTATTTATACCAAGACTGTATGTAGGTCTTTCATTTGCTTGCTGTCTGAGGTTTCGAGGAACAGATTCAAACTAGCTTTAGACAAGGGGGTTGATTACAAGGAATCAGGAGTACTTAACAGGATGCAAGGACAGGAAACACAGCTGAGCCGTACAGGCACTGGAAAATCTCGAGTTGCTCCTGTGTCTTCTCTGTCACTCTCTGAAGCAACATGGCCTCTTGTCTCTGCTAGAAACTTACTAAATTCCTCTCCCCCTGGACGATTTTCTCTTCCTTCCTGAAACCTCATCATTTCGATTTGCATGGAGCTATGCGTTGCCATGGCATTGACTCTAGCTGCAGCGTGACCTTACAGCCCCTCTCCCCATCCCCATCTGACAACATCTGGAACATCAAGTTCTGAAGAGAGAATATGATAGTCAGCTCAGGGTCACTTCACAGGAACACCGTCCTATCCCTTCTTGATGTGGGTGGCAGCCTGGCTTGGGAGGTGCTTTCAAAGAAAGGAAAATGACCTTAACCGACTATCAAAATATATCTTGTACATACTTGAGGGCATGCGGGCAGAAACAGCTGAGAGAGAAGCTAGCCTAAACCTGATGGAAGCATCTACAGAACCAAGAAGGTAAGGTCCCCTCAAGTACTTCTGTTTTGTGATTTTTTCCTCTTTTGTAGCAACTGCTTTGTACATGAAATGTAGGTTTCACGATCCTCAGACTCACGCCCAGGTCTGAGTGACAGCTGTATGTCCCATGGGCCTTCCTTTTATCAATAAAATGAGGGGCAATAAAACCAACAAAAGGCTAATTTTCCCCTGACAGCCTGGAACAGTGAGGGCCCACTGTGTGCCAGGCATTATGCTCAGCACCACAGACACTAGTCTGTGCCCAGAGAAGCTAGTACAATTGCAGGAAAAAAAACAGATTACCTTAAACAAATAATTATACTACCGCAGAGTCTTTCCAAAGTATAGTCAGATGATACCCCATTACCATACAGTGCAGCAATGAGCTCCAATATTAGGGTATATAAGAATCTTCTGGGTTCCAGCTTACAATGCAGATTCTGGGTCTCACCCCCAAATGCACAGAGTCAGAAATTCTGGGGTTAGAGTTCAGGAATCTGTATTTTGAGCAAGCCCAGGGAAATCCTAGGAGTGCCGTGTTTGAGAACCACTGTTCTCTTAGGGAAGTGTCACGGTTGAGGCCACGCCACGGCCACAGGAAACAGCGACTCCTTGTGTGCAAGGGTTAGAGGAGGCTTCCTAAAGGCAGGGAGATGTCTGAGTTGAGTCCCAAATGCATTTGTCAAGGAAAAGAATGAAGATCAGAAAAATGTAGGCAGAGGAAAAAGCAAAACACCAGAAGCATGAAAATCATGGCAGGCTCTGAGGGACAGAGAAAAGACCCCCAAACATTTCTGGGAAGCATGGCAAGATGGGAAGGAGGCTAGAGCCTGAGTGGGAAGGGCTAAGTATGCAAGGTTTTAAAATAGTAGGTTCAAGGGGCCCTTAAACAGTTTCTTTGACTTGTATTTTCTTTTAATATTGTTTCTCCAAAATTCACTTTTCTGGCCATGGCCCGGCCCAAGAAAGTCCTCCAGAATCTTAAAGGAACTGCTCATCACACACAGCTGTTGAAACAAACTAGAGACAGAGCCTGGAGCTGGCTCCATCTGATGCCATTCGCTGGAAGGAAAACTGAAACGCATCCTGAGACCTGTCAGTACAAGGAAGGAGGAGTCCACTCCTCAAATCTTCTCTCGAAAGCCTGGACAGACTGGGGATTGCTTTTGCCGGACTTCTCCTCGACCCAGTGCCAGCCAAGGTCCAAGAGCTGCTTTGTCTCCCTGCCAGGCAGGAGAAGCTGGTATTCTCCAATGATTTCCCTCCCCAGGCCAGGAACATCAACCAACCTTGAACCAAACTTCAATACTGCCTGCTTCCCTCCCAGAATCTGGCATTTTCATTTCTAAAATTGTCCAAATAGCCACATGCAGTTAGGTTAAGGGCAAAACCCACACCCGGAAATGTTCTTTTTTTCCGTTGTCAATAGGGACAATTTGCTTTTAAAATAGTCACCTAAGGTGTGATTGATGGGAAATCAGTACTTGTCATTTCTGGCTCCCTAGGAAACATCATTTAGTCAAACTTAACTAAGCCTTTTATTTCCCATATTCACTGCCTCCGGAACTGGGGTCTGTCAGCCACCCCTTCCAGAAACAGCAGAGAGCCCATGTATCCTGCAGTATTTTCATAGAGCAATTCCTCCAGCCTCACAGATCAAATGTCCAGGTCTTCCCATTCTCTCTTCAGAACCAGAGAGCCCTCCCAGAGCGGCATGTCTAACTTTGTTTAGATGCCAGTGAGGACAAAGCAAGGGCTTCAGTTTCTGCTTTCCCTTCTTCCACACTCCTCTGTCCACCTCCTCCATCCAGCAACACCACGGGAACCCTGGTTTCCTAAAAAAATCAAATCATCTTCTGAGGTGCCGATATTTTCCCTCACACGCTTGCAGTCTGTAGGATTTTCAGGAGCTTGCCTTTAGGGCTGGCAGACCTGCAGATGCTCAAGGGCAGAGTGAACCTACCAGGGCTCCATGAAGGGCAAGGGCTTTGAAATCAGAATGACCAGGGTTTAAATTCCAACTCTCCCAGATACTAGTGTTACGCCCAAGTTTTCGAATCCTAGAGACCACCAAGGAGCCAACACCAATGCAATCACATGAGGGTTTATTTAGCAAGCTTAAGCTTGGGCTCAAGTATACCCGACACAGCGGAGTAGGGACTTGGACCCCAAGCTTAGTTAAGGCAGGAGTATTTATGGGTTCCTGTTACTAAAGCAGGGTGGGGATTCCTGTTACTAAAGCAGGGTGGGGGTCTCTGGAACTAAAGCAGGGTGGGGGTCTCTGGAACCAAAGCAGGGTGGGGCTTCCTGGTACTAAAGCAGGGTGGGGGTCCTTAGAACTAAGGTAAAGTAAGGGAAAGTTCAGCCCTTGGGCACAGGGGTCTGAGATGGCTGCCAGAGCTAAGATGGCTGTACTTATGCTAAGGCTAAACCTGAGGTAGGATGGCCTAAATTTTTCTCAGCCTCCACAACTAGCTGTGTCACCTTGACCAATGTATTTTCTTGATGAAACATCAATTTTCTCACTTGTGACAGGATAACAATATTGACATCTGTCCAGTTTTAGAGAAGTAATTGTGGCAGACACTGTTGATCGTTTCTCTCAGTTTGACTGTCCCTTAACATCTTCCCACCTCAGAGGCTGAGAGAGATTACTCCTCACTTTCCCAGTCCCCCTTCCATGAAGAGTAGGTGGCCACAGAACACAGTTCAGAGAAGCAGAATTAAACAGAAGTCTGAAGTGGTTCTGGGAATGTTTCTGCTTTCCTCATAAAAGGGTAAGATGAGGCAGACCCTCTTTTTCCCCCTCTATATGCCTTAACCGAAGATGAGAAGTCTGGAGCAGCAGGAACTTTCTTGTGACCAAGAGAATATCAGCATCATCAGCCCTGACATCAACAGAGACGTCATCAACACACTGAACTGAAGCTATGTGCCCCAAATTCCAGGTTTCTCATGACATGAAAAACACAGAGCCTCTTCATTTAAGGCACTGTAAGTTAAGCTTTCTGTTTCTTGCCACCAAATGCATTCCTGAGAAGCATAAGGGATATATACACCCCAACTACCATAGTCACCCTCACTCGAAATGGTCAGCCCAAATTTGTACCATGGAGTTGTTCATATTTATGGTAGAGTTTGGGCCCAGAATATGGGCCCAAATATACCCAGACTGACTTTCATGGCCTCTGCAGTTGGCTTCTTCCTCTCATGGCCCCTTGTACATTGCTGTCAAAATCCTAATCAATGCCAGCCAAGCCAGTTGGTTATACCACCCATGTGTCAGTCTCATTCTATCCCCAGGTCTCCTCTATTCCCACCTTCCCTCATTCTTCCCTACTCCTTCCTTTCCTTTGGCCTGCCTCAATCTTCTCCATCCTTTAATTCTTAGCTCCTGTCCTACCATCTCCCTGAAATACCTTTTCTGATGTGGTCAGCCAGAGTCAGAACAGGCAAGAAAATCCAGTGGTACAAACATGGTTGCCCCATTTGGCAATGACAATGAGTATACAGGAATATTACTGAAGGGAGCCCTTGGAGAGAAGGGATATAAAGTTTTAATCAGCAATAACAAAAGATAGAGCTGTAAGAAAAGACAGGGCAGTTGCAAAGCCACCCTCAGGGCTGGACTTCAGCTCCTGTAGAAATAAAAATAAAAGAACTGGAGAGCTAAGGTCACGCAGGGGCTGCCCTTGGCGTGGCAAGAAGAGGCATCTAGGGAGTACAGGAGACAAAGGCAGCAAGCACAGTGCAGCCCATGTGGGGTCCCCAGAAGCTCCACAAGGTCCCTGACCAAAAAAAAAGCGGGGCATGGCATTGAAGGTCCAAGGCTTTGGAAGACTTCTCTCCTGCCACACCCCCTCAGTACAAGAAGGGGCCATGGATCACCACAAGGTTTACCAGATAAACACTGAACAAAGGATGGGCCATATTGGCCCTTCCGGCAGGATACTAGCTAGGAGTTTATCAGCAGTTGCCATCAAGCCCCCATTGTATTCTTTTTTTTTTTTTAAGATTTTATTTATTTATTTATTTGGCAGAAAGAGAGAGAAAGAGAACACAAGCTCGTGACATGGGGCTCAATTCCAGGACTCTGGAATCATGACTTGAGCCAAAGGCAGACACTTAACCAATTGAGCCACCCAGGTACCCCACCCCTATTGTGTTCTTCTTGGGTAAACTGTGACACCTGCTGGCTTATAATGGAGAAAACCCAGGCTTCTAGAATTTGCTAAAGAAAAACAAAACAAAAACAAAACAAAACAAAAAAACCCTGCCCATGCTAGTACAGGACACATGGCTCCCAAACAGACACAGACTAGGTTCTTTGCTAGGGAGATATTGGACATCTTAGAGTTTCTGTGGCCCCATGAAGGCTCAGCTTCCTATGGCCACAGTTGTTTTAGCATCCTGAAAGGACAATGGCAGTAACCAGTAGGTGAGCCACCATGATAAGAAAGTGTTACCAGGGAGACTAAGCACAGAGAGACTTGATTTTAGGTTCTGGCTCTGCCTCTTCGCAGCCTCAGGACACGAAGCAAATCATTTCTGTTCTGTTTCTATTGTTCTTTTCAAAGACATTATCTTTATTATACCTACCTTCCAGTTTCATGTATAAGGAATCAAATCATGTGCTTATTGACACCGCGAATGTGTTTTGCAAGCAGTACTCAAACATCTGCCCAGTGCTAACTACTGTATGTGTAGAGATACACACACACATACATGTACATACACAGAAGCACATATATGCCCAATACACAGAACTGGTGATACACAAATGAACCAACCACAATTCTAGTCCAGGAGGAGGGACAGACACACAATCCAGACAGTCCTGTTCTCTTTGCCTGAAATTCTTCTCGGCCTCTCTTTTCAAGTCCCAGCTCGCATGTTACCCCATCTGAGATGCCTTCCATGCCCATTCCCATCAAGCCACATCCTCTGCAACACTCTCAGAGTGAGCACTGTCATTCCTTGGGAGCATAGAGCCCGGAGTAAGGCAACTATGGGTTCAAATACCCCCTGCCCACAGTAGCTGTGGTAACTAGGTAACTAGTTAACTCGGATGAGTTACCTAGCATCATCAAGCCTTGGCATCCTTTTTTGTAAAATATGGGTGGTAACGCCTGTTCCCCAGGGTTTTATTCGCACTCAAACTGGCATGTGGAAAGTACTCAGAAAAGTACCTGACAAATAGTGAGTTCTCAACAATGTTAGTTTTTACTTTCATTTATAGGATTTTTAGTTTAATGTCCATCCCTCCCACCAGACAATTAGCCAAGGCCTGATCAGCTTTGTTCATGCCATGTTTTCTGCATCTATCACAGTACCTCAAAAACTGAGCTTTTTCTTCTAGAAAATACAAAGAATAACTCATTCCCAGGGACAGTGTAGAGATCAATGACAGTAAGACTACCAGTGAGTAGGAGTCAGCATGAAGACTAGGACACAAGGACATATTCAGTTGATATTATCCTTAATACAAGTGAAGTAAATACAATGGTCAGAAGTATAATAGGAAACATAATTAATTTTACCTAGGAATAGGGAAGGATGCCTGGGCAAGGTTTTAAGGGATGGAAGGAGGAGTTAGCCAAACAATCGGTGCTCAGTTGTGGATAGAGACAGATGCCAGGCCCTGCCCTTCAGGAACTCACGATCCCATATAAGGGGATACCTTCCCCCCAGCCCCTGCCCAGCCCAGGTCTTTTAGGTGCACAGAAAAGATGCCTTATCCAAAAGCCTGTGCAGAGAAGGCTTCTGGAAGGTGACCCACAGTAGAGCTGTGCAGACAGAGAAGGGTTAAGCAGCCTAGAAACCAGAAGAAAGTTTCATTCTGCAGACCAGCAGGAGACAGTGAATGCTGGGGAACAGCAAAGAATTCAGGCTTTGTCTCTCTGGGCCCAACTGGAGAGAGAAAGTCAGGAGGCAGATAACGAAGAGCCAGGTAATAAAACTATGTTAAGGAGTTTGGACTTTATTCAGTAAGCAGTGGGAGTAGCTGAAAGATTCCAAAAGCAGGAGACTGATATGCTCACAGTTACATTTTAGATAGGTCATTCTAGAAGGAAGTCAGGCAGCAGCAGGGAGATTAGTCAAGAGGCTTTTGGGAGAATCCTGACAGGCAACGGTGATGGCTTGCCTTAAAAAAGTAGAAGTAATGAGAGGCCTGAGTGATTTAAAAATAGAATTAGGATGTACAATCAACTGGACTTACAGAGTTGATGTGGGGAAGCAAAAAAAAAAAAGAGCAAATGATCCAGAATTTGACTTGTGTGACCAGGTAGATTATGGAGCCATTCACTGATTCAAAGATAACAAGAAAAACAGCAAGTCTGCAACAGCAAAAGGGCCAGCACCGTTTTGTACATATTTCATTTGGGATTTCTAAAGAGCCAATAACAATCCTTCTCTTTGATGTTACATAACATCATTCCCTCATGCGCCAGCCACCTGCAGGCTTATATAAGCAGCCCCATCTTGGTCTTTTGCCTCCTACCAGCTCACATGTTGAATGAGAACCATCACAGGTCCCCCGCCAAGGCTTAAGTCACATGGTCAAGCTGCCTACCTTCCTCGGCTTCTCCCTGGCCCACAAGCCCTTCCAGGAGGGGGGGGACAAACCAGGCAACCAAGTCTCCAGTGGGCAGCTTCACGAACGAAGCCGAAATTCAGAGCAGAATTGGAGCCAGCAGTACCCACTTTGAGAGTCATCAACACAGAGTTTGTGAAAGGGCACCATGGAGAACAGCCAAACTGCCCCAAGGAAATTAGGCAGAGTAAGGGGCCGGGCCCAGATGGAAGCCTGAGAGTAAGAACCATCAAGAGAACCATTAAGAGAAGACAAAGGCAGAGGGAGAAGGGCTGACAAAGGAGAAAGAGCCAGGGTGGCAGAGGAAGAAAATCACGATAAACTCAAGGGAGGAGGGATTTGAACACACAGTAGTCAGAGACATCCGGTGCCACAGAGAAATCAGTACTGAAATCTAAACTCTGAGCTGATGGGGGCTTAGGTGGTTTTGGGGGCCTGGGAGCAGCTGAAGATGGAGGAAGTAGAAAAGCTATTTTGTGAAGACAACTCTTTCAAGAAATTTGTGTAAAAAAAAAAAAAAAAAAAGTCAGAAGCCAAAACTAGTTAAGTGTAGAAAGTATTTCTGGCTTTTATCTTGGACATTAGTGTTTGTGGCAAGGCAGCATGTAGTGAACGTCACGTACTGTAGCTCAGCTTCTAGAGCCAGACTTGAGTTCAAGTGCCAGCTCTACACAGAAGCTGGGCACATCCCTCAACTCCTCAGGATCCCATCTGCTCATTCGCAAGATGGGGATAATAACAATACTAACTACACAGAGTCCTATTTAATAGCTACAAGGTGTTAAGTGCTTACATGGTGCCTGAACCATTAGAAACAATAAAAGTTAGCCCTTTCTGTTGATATTCCTATTTAATAATAGAAAAAGCCATTAAAAGGAGACCCTGAAGATACAGGAAATGTAAGGGATTAGTGATGGAATGAAGTTGCTAAAGAGGCAGAAGGAGATGGAGCAGAGCGCCAAGAGAGAGGTGGCCTTAGACAGGAGGAGACAGGCTGCCCTCCTTGTATTCACTGAGCCAGAGGAAGTCACAGGGTTCAGATTCCGATGTGTTAGTCTTAGGGAAAAAGGAGAACAGAGAGTCGAGAGAGCCTCCATCATGCTCTGTGAGATACGAAACAAGGTCATCTGGTGGAGAATGAAGGAAGAAGTGGGGAGAGAGGCAGAGGTTGTTGTCAGAGACGAGGGTTGGGACACTCTACTGCTGTGGCCATGGAGAGTGGACAGTGGAGGCACGGTTCTGGAGAGGGCTCCAAGATCCCCCGAAGCACTAATGCAACCACTTCCTCGGCAATCTCAACAGACTGTAGGACAGTAGAGAGGACTACTGGTTGGACTGCTCCATGGTCAAGACTTTGAGAGTCTGACAGAAAGTGAGGGAGACACCAAGTAGTAAAGTGGTAGACAGAGAGTCCAGGCTGGAAGGCGGAGGATGTAAAGCCAGGAGAGGAAGGTGAAGCCACCAGAGGAACTGACGTCTCCACCTGTAGGCACAAGGAAGTAAGAGAATGGAAGATGGAAGGAAAGGAGCTAGTGGCCAGAGAAGTAATACATACATACAAACATACATAAAGGTTTAATAGATTAAGAAGGGCCACAGACTCATTGCTATTCCTCCCACTGAGAGGTAGAGTCTAATTTCCCTCCACTTGAATCTGACTGGGCATCATGCTTAGTTTGACCAATAGGATCTGGGCTTCACAGGCTGGGTCCTGAGAATCATTTTAGCTTCCTTCCACCCAGAACTCTCGGAAGCCTTGCTCTTCAAGTCCTGAGCAGCCTGATAAGCAGTCCAGCTCTCCTGAGGTCCCCATCCTGGGGAGACCACAAGGAGATGCCACAGGGAGGGATCCTGGGATTACAAGGAGAGGGAGATGCCTGGCCGGCCCTCGGCCACGTCAGGCCCAGTTATTCAAATTACCCAACTGAGGGCCCAGACACCGTGGAACAAAGACTAACTGCTCTTGTGGACTCTGACCACCTTGACAATTCAGGAGAATAAGTGATGGTTCAGACTTGGGGTGGTTTATCATGCAGCACTGAACAACCAGAGCAACTGGAGTCAAGCTGTCCGAGATGGTACAGTCTGGGCTGAAGACAAGACCCAGCAAAAGGCCGTGATGACCTGGTGGCTGAAGCAGAGAGACTAACTGGTACCAAGAGGTCACACCAGAAAAAAGGCCACCATCACTGTGGACACAGAGGAAGCTAGATCAGAGAGAGGAGACCAGGTAGGACTTATCAGAATGTGCAAAACCCGCAAGAGAATAGTTTTATTCTCAAGTACCACAGAAACATCTATTTTTATTTGAACACACTTATTAAGTATCAGTCTAAGTGTTCATGCAAACTGGTCCCTAGGAACATACTGTGTTTAAATTTAGAGTGTATGATGTTGCCCTAGGTGATCACTCCATAAACGTGAAAGGATACGTTACATTTCTTTAAAATGGTGTTCTTAAATATAGACGTTGTATTACTCAATGATTATACCACCTCCCCCTCAACTCCCATGTGTTGCCATATATAGCCCTGTTTCTCTCTCCTGTGATGTTAAACATTCAACAAGTCTATAGGGAGCATCTGCTAGGTGCCAGGCTCAGTGTTAGGAGCTGGACTTGGGTTTTTACTAGTCAAGTCCTGTCCACGTTGGGGAATTGTAATGGAGAGGTTTATCAATCACTTAATACAGGCCAGGCCCTACACTGGGCCCTACACAAGTCTCATCCTATTCCGACAATAATAGGTGGGTTCTGCTTCCAGTGGAGTTCAATCAGAGAAACAAAACCACTATAAATATAGAAAGATTTGTTACAGGGGTTTGACTTGATACAATTGGGATCTGGCTGTCCTCCCTTCAGATGTTGGAGCTGGAAGTCATGAGGGGAGGCAGTCAGCAAGGCAAGAGGGATGTGAAGTGGGCAGAGATCACAAAGATGGGCTGAAATCAAGTCATGAATTGAATGTTTCATGGTATGAGTGTCCTGCAGAAGCCAGGCCTTGTCCTGGAGCTTAACAGACATACCAGCCAGGAAGTCAGAGCAGCCGAGGGAGGATCTGAGGGGAGGAAAAGTCACTGCAGGTCTGGCTGTTACCTCCCGCCAACCAGGTGAGCAGATAAACAAGGATGTGTGTCAACTACCAAATGACGGTTGCTTCCCTTGCACTTGGCAAATCTCCCACTGGAATCTCTGTTGGGACCACTCAAACCAGAAACATACCAGAAGGGGAGTTCTGGGTTACAGAGCCACCACAGAAACTATTCAAACCACAGTAACCAAGAGGCACTGTCATCACTGACGTTTTAATGAAGACAGAAACAGAGGCTCCATTCTCGGAAACCAATGCTCTGGGCCGACAGACTTGGACCAGCTTGCTGCCAAAGCCTGTGCTTTGA
Organism: Martes martes; assembly: GCF_963455335.1. Classification (NCBI taxonomy): domain Eukaryota; kingdom Metazoa; phylum Chordata; class Mammalia; order Carnivora; family Mustelidae; genus Martes; species Martes martes. The sequence continues at coordinate 72,069,023 of NC_137898.1, read as the reverse complement.
GCCATCGCACACAATATTCTTGGCTTCTGCTTCAGGAAAGTTCACAACAGGGGCAGACAATAAAACACGTTGGTCTCCTTAAGCCCCGGTTGGCCCACATGTGGGCCCAAGATGTAGGGCTTTGTCAGAGCCCCAAATAAGAGGTGGGAGACCGGACAAATATACTGGTTACAAAATACGAAAAGGAAATTTATAATCCAAATGAATATGTGCTTGATACTAATTATGTCAACACATCTTCGACTCATCTACAACTTACATGAAATTTTAAGTTTTTTTATCATGCAAGATTTAGATGAATATTGTCTTTGACAACAGAGGAACGCTCCAAAACTAAGATGCCCGAGGCCTACCAATTTCTTCTAGACAGAGGAAATTTAGGGGGGCAAGGGGAAACTGATGTTTTTAAAACCCATTTTGGAGACCACATTTGAAGCAGACACCGCAGGCCTGCCTTATTTAGCAACTTGGAATTGCAGATATGGAGCAAAAAGGAACAACACTTACCTGACAGTCACCAGGGTTTTATACAAAATGAAGGAAAAATGGGCAGCCTTGGTCTTGGCACACTGCCCACCTTGCTGATGTGTTGGGAGCATTTTAAACCTATCACTGTGGGTGGTTGAACGGGATCAGAAAGCAGAACCGTAGAGATTGAATTTAGCAGCAGACTGAATTGCACTCAACAAGACGTTTGCCTCTCTGCCTGTTCCCTTCTTTCTCTAAGCTCAGGCTGCGGGATGCCTAATCACAGAAGGCAGCCTTCTAGCAAATTCAATTAACCAGAGAGAGCTTTGCGTGGGTTAATGGGTAAGAGAAATGGGAAGAGACAGGACTGCACAGAAATGCCCATGGGCAGTGTGGGAAGGACTCTGGGCTCAGCCAGCCAAAGCTCATCCTTCTCAGGGAACTTGTTCCTCCCCCAGGTATAGCAGCTCCACATGCAAGGTTGGGGGACAAGGGGGATGAGGGAGACAGAATCAGACTCTTCTGGTTCAGTTCCTGCCTCTGTAAGACCTCAGCTCCATAATCAATCACAAGCACTAGCATCCTGATCTTTGTGGATATGTGGCATCTGTTCTGAATACTTAAATGGGGGTAAGGGGTAGCTGGCATGGACTGAGCATTTACCACGTATCAGGCCTTGTGCTAAGCCAGCTTCTCGTCCATCTTCCCAGCACTTGCTCTTAACCACAATGACAAACTGACCTCATGGCTTTCCCAACCAAAGGGCAGCCCCCTTGAGTTTAAACTCCTGCATCAAGGAGGAAGCTGTACTTCCCGCACCTCCCTTCTAGATGCCCATGTTCTAAGACATGATGATATATGACTGCCTGACCTGCCTCTGGAATATACGACCTCATCCCTCCTACTGGGTCTAAAATGCTAGGTCTCTTTCTCTTGAGCCTTCCAACAAGTCTTAGTTTTTAATCTCGAACTGAATTTAATTACAACACGTAATAAAGAGACAGCATTGGTGAAGAGCGTGGTCTTTGGAGCCAGATAGCCAGAGTTTGAATTCCAGCCTTCACATTTACGGTCTTATATGTATGGGCTTGCAGATTTGCTTGAAATCTCTGTCACCTTCTGTTTTCTCATCGTTAAGATGGGTTGAATAGTACCTACCTCACCTAAGATGTTGTGAGGAATAACATACATGTAAATTTACACGCTTCACATGTGCCACATAATCCATACTCAATAAATATCGACACCTAGCTGTAATAGAAATTGCTAATAAATGTGCAGGGCAATGAGTAAGACATTAGCCCACCCTTAGTAGCTCACAGTTCACCTGAGGAAGCAGACATTAAACTAGATAATCATAATACAATAGGAGTACAGAAGTCCAGAAACAGTGGTTCACAACCTTCTTTCTGTCCTCAAACTCCCGAAGAACAAAATGAATTCCCATGAGAAGCAATGGCTCACTCTGGAAGTACCATGTCCTACCAGGATGGTTGGATGGGAAGCCACCCTAGATTCCATTTCCCCATATTCCAACCAGCCCAAATTACCCGAGCAGCTCTGATGACATGCAGATTATAGTCCATTGTCCCTTTCAACACGTTTGTTAAACACAAATGTGCAAGGTCCTGTTTTAGGCAGTGCATAGTGTTTGCAAGCAGTAGAGAGACAATATTGAACCAGAAATTCCAAGTTTGCCAAACATCGACAAGCAGAGATGCTGGTGCTGAGAATTTTAAAACTTCCTGAAGGACAGGAGACCAAGGTTGAGGAGTAGTTAGTTCAGAGAAGGAAGTGAGAAGCCTTAAAAGCATGTTTGTCAAAATAAAGAGACTTCATCCCAAATTATAATCCACACTATCCTTAAATGCACGTGTATAAACAGATGCAGAATCCCTTAGGAGTAGAATAAGGACAGAATTCTATCTCCTTCCTAATAGTCTGAAACTATCTCATCAATATAACAAACAGTAAAAATCCTAAAGGATATGGTTATCATTTGTAGCTTTTAAATAAGGAAAGGGAAAAGAGCAAATAGTTAAAATAGGTGAGACTGTAACTGTAAACCCAGTTGTGTATAATTTAAACCATGGATAAGAACACGAAACCTACATGTAAGCCAATATACGTACTCTCTCGGATCTCTTCCTCTCTGCCCCTAGAATCTCTCTGATGGTTGACAATGAAGGCTCTTATCTCACGAATTATCAAATCAAAGGCCATTATATATTCACTCTTGATATAACAAACCAATAAACTAATTAAATAAAGCTGCCACCTTTCTTGTCCTCTTAGACCTAACCTTCCTGCTTTGAGCAGGCCACTGCTGTTTAGATTCCAGTCATGTCTTTGTGGCTGTCTCTGCTGTCTCCCCAGAAATGCCGTCTGGGCATCCACAACCTCCCTCACAGTCTGGGAGATTAATGGACCTACTGCAGCACAGGTCAGAGGCAGCCAGGCAGGGAGGCTCTTCACGGTCCCTGAGTTCCTTAGAAAGGGAGTGAGGAAGAGTTTAAATAGAAAAGTCTACAAATAAATTTGAATTAGACAAAAATGGGAGCTGAATATAAAAAGGAACAATCTTTAACTCAAGCAGAACTGACATACAGTATTATATTGGTTTCAGGTTACAATATAGTGATTCCACAATGCTATACATTACTCAGTGCTCATCACGGTAAGCGTGCTATTAAACCCCCTTTCCTATTTCACCCATCCCCTAACCACCTCCCCTCTTACAACCACCAGTTTGTTTTTATAGTTGAAAGTCTTTTTTTATCTGTCTTGTTTCTTAAATTCCACAGAGGAGTGAAATCATATGGTATTTGTCTTTCCAAAGAAGCAATCCTGATACTGTGAAGACTGGGTAACAAAGTTTCTAAGACAATGACAGTACCTCCCATCCTCACAGACTGACATTTAGGAGGTTCAAGGCCACACAGGAGAAGCAATGTCAGCAGAAGCAGCCAGCAGGAAGGGTTTTTGAATCATGCAGAGCTCAGCTAAAGACCCAGCTTTACCACTTAATAACTACATGTTCTCAGACAGGTAACCTGAGGCTGGGTTTTACATCCAAAAAGGGAAGATTATTATTTAACTCATAGGTGGTGGTAAGGATTAGCAACTGTTCATTCAAGCCAAAGATCCTGAATCAAAAAGCCCAACTTAAACTATTTTAAACTTAAAAAAAAAAAAAAAGTCAGTATGGTGTAACTAGGGTGTCTGGAAGCCCAAGGGAAAAACACATCTCGGAGACTCAGACACTGTCCAGACTGTTTTCTCCTGTGTGGCAAGCCCATCCTGGTTGACTGCAGATGGCCCTCCTCCAGGCAGCGGGGAGAGGGGAGGAGGAGAAAGGGCCATGGGCTAATCATCTGCCAGTGGAGAGGTAAAGCCTCTCATGCCCAGTTTCTGCAGCAAAGCGGCCAGGGGCTGGGGTTCCAGGAGGAGCTAAGCCCAGAGTCACAAAGACCCTGCAGGTGGGGGGGATGAGATTTCTGGATTCCAGTCAGCCTAATCCACCAAGTACTTGACCCTCTCAGTCTTCCCTCATTTGGAAAGTAGAACTATCATCCTACAGAGATAAGCAGAGCACACTGAGAAATAATATCCCCCTTGGCACTCCAGACTGCTCAGTAAACGTGAGGACATTCATCGGGCAGGATTTCCATGATCGTAATCACCATCTAGTAACCAAACAGGCTAAAAGGCAGACGCCTTTTGTCCTTGGCCATTCTTTTATGCACATATTCATCATTTCATTCATTTATCCATCCATCCCTTGTGGAGCATTTACTATTTACTACGTGTCAGACGCTGCACTGCGCACTTCACATGAGCTCTAACGTTTAGCCCTCGGGATAACGTTAGAAAGCACAGTTGTCAACCCTGCTGCACAGTACAAAAACAGAGGCTCAGACGGGTGAAGTAACTTGCCTAATACTTCACAGAAGTGGAACGCAGGTCAAGTCAAAGGCCAGTCTCTTAACTGCTGGGCTACTAGTTGGTTCATAAACACGACAGAAGATCAGGGGGAAAGGGTGATGAATTCTGTCCAAGGGCAGCCTTGAAGGGGAAGTCAGAATCTCCCCGGCAGGAAAGAGAAAAGGGCACCTGAGGCATAGGGCAGATGGTGTGCAAAGACCCTGTGTGTGGCAAGTGTCCTTTGTTTCTAGTCAACATCCAGCAGGTCCTACTAACTCAAACTACTAGAGAGGACAGCTTGAACTAGCCAAAGATCCAAACGATGTTCACTTATTAAAAAAAAAAAATGCAAGTTTATTACATTTCCTACACTTACAAACACAAAATTCCCAAAAGAAAAAAACAAACTTATTAACAGGTTGATCTGTTCAGTGTAGCGCCAACTATCCTGGGCCACACGAACACAGTGGACAGACCCCAGCCTTCCCTGAACCATTTTATCAGGCAGCATACCACCTTTCTCTTTTTGGAATTCTCACAACTGACTTTCCCAGCCTAACCATCTGTTAATCGGCTACTGAAGACGTATGTAAGACATCATCCATTTCAGATATTTAGTGACAATTAAACTTCACTTATGTGGAGTTTCTACCTCTAAGGGACAAATACTATCTTTGAAAAAAAAAAAAAATCAGGGAAGGTTTAAGTAGTCATGGGAAGTAAAACAGAAAGACTGAAGTCTATTTCCTGTGATAAACAGCTTCTCCCCATACCTTGAAAGTACCACTTCATTCCCCAGCTTATCAAATAGGAAACTAAGGCCAGCACTGTACATTCCTCAGACCTCATTCTCTCTCCCTTCCCCTTCATGGAATCCCCTGCTCTGGGAGTCTTGCCTCCTTCCTATCTTCGCCCCTGCCCCGGCTCACCGTTCCCTCTATCGCTGAATCAGCTCAGGATTCATCACCTCTCCCCTCCCTGCCACTGGGCTCGCTGCCCTCCTACCCATGCCCTGGAATGAGCTGTTTAATACCAGGTGCTGTCAATCATCTCGCATCACTGTCACGACTGGTCAGGCCAGGCAAGGTGAACCAGAATCCTTCCCCAGAACATAGATGTCAACAATTTAAATTCCTCCTCACACCTTCTGCCCCATGGGGAGGCTGCAGCCAAGAGGTGAGGAGAAGGCCACCATTCGAAAAGAAGGAGAGAGAAGTAGATGAGCCACGGGGAGTCCTGACAATGCCAAATCCTTGGTTCTCAGCCCTAATCTGATTCCTTTTGGTTACCCCTATAGCAGTATCAACCACGAAAGCCAGCAAATTACTTTTTTGCTTAAAAACAAAAACACTGGTTGTATCATCCCTGGATCTTCACTAAGTCCTCATTACTTTGAGGGTGAAGTTCAAGCTTGGAAGCCAGCAAGCTATGCCCCTCATAGCAAAACGTTTCGGGTTTGGGGTTTTTTTTTTTTTTTTTAAAGATTTTATTTATTCATTTGACAGAGAGAGAGATCACAAGTAGGCTGAGAGGCAGGCAGAGAGACGGGGAAGCAGGCTTCCCGCCAAGCAGAGAGCCTGATGCAGAGCTTGATCCCAGGACCCTGAGATCATGACCTGAGCAAGGCAGAGGCTTTAACCCACTGAGCCACCCAGGCGCCCCACAAACCGTTTTATCTCCCACATCCAGACTTATCTCCGCAGCCTCCCTCACCGCATTCTAAGTTCAGAGCTGCATTCATCCTAAGCTCTGTTTTGCTGTGGCAATCGGTGTCACTGTTGTTTTTGGTGCCCAGATTTCACCATACTCTTTTGGCGCTAGACCTCTGCACTTCACATAACCATACTTCGATCTGCTGAGCTTAATTCTATCCATCCTTCCAAAGGCTCATTTCTAACCAAACCCCTTCTCTTGGCACCCTTAGCCTCTAAACAGCACCAGTGTGGCAAAATAAACACACTGTTTCACAAAAAGATTTCCTTTCTTGCCTTCTCCTATTCAGTCAAAGTAGGGAAGGACTGTTTCTTTCTCCTCCCTAAGGAACACAGTGTTGCTTTATAAACTGCCCCCTCCCCAACCCATACAAAGAGGACAAGAAGCAACTGAAGAAAGATAAACTACACCAGGAGGGTAGGTGGCAGTTTGAGTCAGCAAGGGAACCTACACACACACAGCTCTTGGGCAGCTTCAAGAGGAGCAGACCTCCCCCCACGCCCACCAGAATCTCAGAAGTCCATGTAGAAACCCTAATGGGGTGGAGTCAAATGTACCATCCAAATGGTCTCAACACACTGCTCTCTCAAGGTTGCATCCTTAAAACAGCTGTGGGAGCATAACAAATAACATGGAGGACATGGGGAGATGGAGAGAAGGGAGCTGAGGGAAATTGGAAAGGGAGATGAACCATGAGACTATGGACTATGAAAAACAATCTGAGGGTTTTGAAGGGGGGGGGGAGGTTGGGGGAGCCAGGTGGTAGGTATTACGGAGGGCACAGAGGGCACGTATTGCATGGAGCACTGGGTGTGGTGCATAAACAATGAATTCTGTTACACTGAAAAGAAATTAAAAAATATGATTCCCTTTGGACTAACAAAAAAAAAAAAAAAAGCTGTGGGAACAGGGGCAGGAATACACATTCTAAGGACAGGGTAAAGAGCCCCCAGTGGCCCAGACCCAGCTCTTGGGTCAACTGGTGAGAACATCCACTCAGTGACACCTGCAATATTCCCCTCCCTATAACTGGCTCTTACCATCCTACATGTTCCCTCATTCCACAGTGTGCCCTGAGGGGTCAAAGGGCTTTACAGCTTGGAGGTAGCTCATCCGGGGACTATCTGGCTGCACTATTCCGGTGGAACATTCGATTGCCAATTCCAGTAGGTAACACCTCTCCCAGGGCAGCACGGGGCCTGCTGTTCTCAGCAGCACAGCATGTTGATCCCCGCTGAGAGTTTGGGCAGTGGCTGTTTCCTGGGTTCCCTACAGCTAGGTGGTGCTGGGTACCTCAGCAGGGTCCCCAGTGAGGCGAATGGGGCAACAGAACCAACGGGTTAGCCATTAAAATGTATTAAAGCCTGGGAAAGTACTTTGGCTGGCCCGGCCAAGGTGGCTTTGTTAGTAATGTAACCTGCATATACAGATATAAAATTTTAACTGTGTTGCTTGTGGATTACAGAGGCAATGGAATTTCCACATCACGTGCTGTTCTTTGGTCATTTTTGTCTATTATGACCTTTAAAGTGTGACCCCCCCATCACTGTCCATCCAACAGGGGTACCCACACATGGTATTCAGTTTCTCTAATCTTCTCATGGCTACAGCCTGGTTGTGTGGCAACAGGAAAAAGCTTAGGTCAGACATGGTGTCTACGCAAGCCAAGGTGTATGTAGAACCCTCGCTCGAAAGAATGAGGTCAATTTCATCAATTTTCCAATCCTTTACCAATTGGGAACTCCTGTGGATAGCCTCCGAATTCCTAGGCAATTGCCTTGGGCATTGTTTAGAACACACGGCATGCTATGAGTGTATTAACTGGCATCTTTGGAACACCTGGGTGGCTCAGTCATTAAGCATCTGCCTTCGGCTCAGGTCATGATCCCAGGGTTCTGGGATTGAGCCCCGCATCAGGCTCCCTGCTTAGCGGGTACCTGCTTCTCCCTCTCCCACTCCCCCTGCTTCTGTTCCCTCTCTCATGTGTCTCTGTCAAATAAATAAAATCTTAAAAAAACAAAAAACTAAACTGGCATCCTTGGCAATATACCATCACATCCAGGAGCTACAGGGGTCACCCTTTTCATGCTCCCAATCTGCTCTATCTACAGAAGGGCCAACTGCTAGGGCTCATCCCCAGCCTAGGGTGATCAGCTTGCTGACTGCCAGAGGGTGTCAGTGCCTATGGCACTGGAAAACAGTGAGCATTGCCTCAGGCTCTTGCAGGTGAATTTGGTTTTTGTTGTTTGTTTGAGCATATTATCCCCACAAGGTCTTTTTTTTTTTTTTTTTTAAGATTTTATAGGACAGAGAGAGATCACAAGTAAGCAGAGAGGCGGGGGGGGGGGGGAGCGGGGGCGTAAGCAGGCTCCCCTCCGAGCAGAGAGCCTGATGTAGAGCTCGATCCCAGGACCCTGGGATCATGACGTGAGCTGAAGGCAGAGGCTTTAACCCACTGAGCCACAGGCTCCCCACAAGGTCTTATGCAGCAGCATCCACCCCTTGGCTTTTTCCATTGTTCATGCCATAGGGTTAATCTCTTTAAAACAGCCCGACCATCAGTGCAAAAAGGAAAGGGAGTTCCTACCAGATAATGCTGTTTCTTCAGGAAAGGCTTTACCTGGAGAATACAGTATATACTGTTAGGAGCTGTTGTTGCTCTATGGCAGTGTTATTTGGTCTCTGCCCTTCTAGAGCCTGAACCAAAATCCTAGGAGTAGCCTCTCCTTCTGTTGATGATCACAGTGCCCAAAGCATACCTTCTGGAGTCACAGAGACATTTAATTCAAATGATAGCCCTGATTGGTAGATTTTCAAAGTTTTAGTTTACTTCACCGTATTTTTCCCTTCTTAAAGGCAGCTTGATGCTCTGATCCCCAGTCCCACATGTCTTTTCTTTACCAGTTATTATCACTGACAAAGGCGAGACGGAAAACAAGAATCCTCCCAAATTCCCCAAAACCCCCTACAAAGGCGATACCTCTTTCATGATTTTAGGGGTATAGCTTCATGGATGGGGCACTACTGTGTTCGATTTGGGTCATCCACAGTCATCTCCCATGAGCCAACCAGCACTTGTACTGGCTGTAGCAAGCCGCTGAAAGCACCAGGTGCAGGGCAGAAGACCCCCATTCAGTGCGGATCTGAGAGTTTCTCCTGTTTCCTTATGCTCCCCTCACACCCAAGAAATTTATGTTGTTTGACAGTTCCCACTCTTCCTGGGAGTGGCAGATGTACTGGTTCCCAGTTTGTGTTTCCCCTCAGCACTGGTTTAACTACTTGATCCCCAAGCACAAATTCAATAGATGTTTACGAGTTTGACCTTGTAAAGTATCTGTGCCCACTATGTTGGAGAGCTTCATATTCTTGTGAGAACACTCAATTTTCAGTTTCAAAGGACCACTTGGACCATAACCAACTGCCTTTTGTACCATCAGTGGCACTAAAGGACCAGAAAACTTTTGAGGGTTATCATGTATTAGAGTCTATCTGGCTCCAGGATCCACCAGAACCCTCACCTTGTTTATTTCTGGGGCACCAGTCAATAGTGAGCTCCACATGATATCCTGATTGCCCCCAATGGGCCTTACCTGGTGATGACCTTAGCCTGCATCCTATACCTGAGGAATGGGAGGCACCCCTCCCCGCATAGCACTATAACCTGGAGGCGTCTAAGGAGGTAGGTGGCTTATCAGTGATAGTAGGGGCAGGTGGGGTAGATTGGGCAGGTTTGAAGGCTTCCACAGGCCAACAAATGCAGCACTGGGTTACTGGTTTTACTTTTTAGGTAGGTCTCAGTAACAAGGAGGTCAAACCACTTCCAAATTACTTTTACTACCTTTATAGCCAATTGGGATAGCCATTTGGCTTTTTTTAGTTTTTTTTTAGTTTCCTCTTTGTCTCTGATCTTTCTCACAGCTGGTACCAGTTGCTGGTATCTGTCAGTCCCCGCCCCCCCAGACCAGTAGTAGACACCTGCCACCCCCACATCACACAGATCTGTCCCACAACCGGGCTCAGCAAGGACACTGTTCAGTACCAGATGCTTGGGGCATCCCTGCAGTCCATGTGGCTCCATCAAGCCTTCAAAGACAGGGATGCAGATGGCCTGGGTCATTCCCAGCTCCCTAAGGATTTGTTGTACCTCCTCTATGGATTTCCCGGGTCCCACATGACCAGGGAGATAGCCCTGACCAGCCAAGCCTACAGTCTAGAATAATCCATCTACGAGAGTAAGTACCCGAACCCCACACCCCAAAACCACACAGGCATTACCAGAGGGCCTGGTGTGTGGTGATGAAGCTCATTTTCTCTCTCTCCTGCCCAGAGAAAGGCCACCTCTCCCCATCCCCATGGAGGCACTAGCCGTGCCTGGACACTCACCCTGGCTTCTTGCTGGGATTTGGCAGCAACACCAGTAAGCTCAGTGGGAACATAGTCGCTCGTGGTGAGTACATCCGGAGTTGGGGGCTGCCCTGCGGGCCGGAGTTCCCGTCCGTGTGTTTTTGTTGTCCTTTGTATCCAGGGTGAGACAACATGGGCCATTTCCCCCGCTTCACTGTCACAACGTACTCCCTCATTCTCCTCACTCCCCCAGGGATCCCTCCTCCGGGCAGCTCACTCGAGCTCCGTCCCAGGTCTGTCAGCGCAGACCTCCGTCCACGGCAGCCGGCGCCCTCCCAGCTTCCGGAAACCACACGCAATGTTCTTCCACTGACGGTCCTGCTCTCCCGGCTCTCCTGCCCGCCCAGAGCCAGCCGAGAGGTGAACACCGGCACGTGCTTCTCCAGCCTCCGATCGTCCGGCTCTCGAACCCGAGCTCCAGCCTCCAGCGGGGCCCAAAGAGCCCGTGGAGCTGCCCCAGGCGAGGCCCCTAGGCGAAGCCCCCGGCGCACGCGCACACACACACCCACTTGCACGGCCTCCACGTGCTTCCGTGGTTCGCGGCTGCGCACAGTGCACGTCCGGGATCCCACGAGCGCGTTCAGCCCGCAGGCGTTTTCGGGCAGACACGTGACGGTCCGCACCGCGCAGCGTTGAGGCCGCCGGTCCCCACACAGAGGTCGACAGCCAGCTCGGGTATCCCCCGCAGAGGCCTCTTCCCCAAGACTCCTGTCTTTCCGCCGGCGGGCTCACCCACGGTTGGTTGCAAACCAGTCCCGCACACCGAGGGCAAGGGTGGGCTAAAGGGAGAGGCAGGCCGCTCCAGCTCAGCGGTGGCAGGGTTCATGATTGAGGAATTTACCAGACCGGTCTTGGCCTGCAGCGTCTGAAGTTTATAAAGAGGCCTTAAGGCGAGGGCGCTGAGTCATTACACCCACCAGATGGTCTTAATAACATTACTCTCTCCAGGTTTCATCCTTAAACAACTCCAGCTGTGGGAACGCTCGACGAAACAGACATCCCAAGGACAGGGAAGGGGGATTAGGAGCCTCCCAATTGTACAGGTGCACCTCTTGGGTCAACCAAAGGTCATGTCCTCTCAATGACGTCCTCCAACACCCAGGGCCTGAAATGCATAGCAGGTCGTCAGAAATGTTTGCTAAATAAATAAAGGAATGAATAAAGGAATGAAATAGTTCAGTTTCGACATCTTGGAATTATCGGGTCCCACCTTGCTTTAGAAAATCCCTTTAAGTGGTGCAAGACAGAATGTTCTCCCCACCACCCCCCTTTCACTGCAGGCTGTAATACATATGTATTCAACTCATAGGTTAGATTTTCTTGTGATTGAGTGGATTCTTTTAAAGAGTTTAATATTAGCTTTTAATTACATCCTGCCATGCAACTAGTACTTTAATAAATGTACGGGAAGAAACCCCTCTGCATATCAACAGAGGAGAATTCAATAATTCTATTTAATTAAGCATTTTAGTGCCCGATAGACAAATCGCCATAGGAGATGTCACTTCCATAAAAGCTCATCAACTGGAGAATGTTGAGCAGTTACTTGGATACTTTTTAAGGGCCATCTCTTTCAAAAGGGTTTTTAAGTGATTTCCAAAGGCCAGCCGGTTCCCTCACGTCTTCTCAAGAGTGCTGGATCCTTTCACCCTGCCCCTTTCCCAAAAGCAGCAATCTAGGAGGGCTGGAGCTTTTCTCATGCTCCTCCCCTCACTTCTCAGGCAACATACACCCATCTCCTCTCCACCAAACAAATTGGTGTCCTTTCAGAGTTCATTCCAGAAGTCACGTCTTCCATAAAGTCTGCACAGACTTACCAGGCATTGGTTTGGAGCTATCAGAACATCCTCAATGTGATCCCATAGAGCACGACTTTCAAGGTAATTTAACCCAGTCACAACCTCAGCAAAATGAATGGATCATTGTGATTCACCTCCCTGAACTATAAGAGAAGGAGCCCTGGGATCAGAGTCAGAGAATTCTGTATAGGAACCCTAGGTCTGGTGAATACTTGTGCAAATAACAGCATCTCTATGGGCCATAATTTCTGCACCTGTAAAATAGAGACAATATCACTTAGCTAACGGGAGGTAGAGAGGACACAGTGGCCTAACATGTGAGTTTATCACCTCCTAACTGGGATTCAATCACAGTTCAAACCACTCTTTCCAGCCATGAGCTGTGGAACTAAAATGGCCATCTGATAGTTGCCTTAAAGAGGACACATGATAAACACACCCTGTTCTCCCTCAACCACATTTCTCACCCAGTGGTTCTCACCCAGTGGTTCTCACCGAGGCCGTGCATCTAATTCAGTGAGCAAAGGTTTTTCAAAATACAAAATCTCGCTGATTCAGAATCTCCAAGGGAAGAGCTGTCAAACATGGACATATATTAGTCATTTCTTTGTTCCACTGATGTTGATAAACAGCCAATATAAAAAACTTCCAGACAACCTGCCACAGAAGAACTTCTTCAGCTGAACAGATGACCACATAGGAGGAGGCTCCGTAACCACAAGTTCACAGCCCGTAGTAATGGAGAAGTGAGCAATTAGGGAAGTAATTGGCTAGCGAAGGGGAAACTCTCCAAACTGTAGGCGGCCATCACATCAGCTCATTCAGGTGCCCTGGAATCAAGAAGGAAAAACTCTTGCCTTTCTGATTGAGCACCATCACCCCAGCAGGGGCGCGATCGAAAAGACAAGTGTATTTGGTACACACATCTGAGAGCTGGCGCTCTTCCAAGCCCACACTATCTGCTAGGGAAAGGGGTAGATGAGGTCTGGCAATAAGGTTAGCACGGCCTTGCTTCCACTTACGACGTGCCAGGCAGCAAGCCTTCTCCACATATCACCCCTTTGAATTTTCACAACAGCCCATCAGGTAAGCATTGTTGTCCCTGTTTTACAAAGGAGGGAACTGAGGCACAGAAAGCTTAAATGACTTTGCTGGTATACAGCAAGGTCGGACTTGAACAGACATCTGCCTGACTCCAAACTCTCTAGGAGTTTGGGGACTGTATGTTACTATTTCAATTCTATAAGCCTCCATTTCTTCATCTTAGATGATGGAGATTTTCCTATTGCAAAGAATTAGAGATTAGGGAGGACGCATGGCCATCAGTAAATGAGAGCTAGTATTGTTGTTTAATGTTCCTACAGGACCCCTCTGAAATGGGACCACGTAAGGTATCGCGGGCCAAGGGATAATTAGGGGCACATTTGCAGAGATGTGAAAGCCAAATTTAAATCTTGAGGTTGATAGCCTGCTTGAGATTTGTGGGTTACTTATTTACAGCAACACACATTGTTGTACTCTTCTTTGTCTTTTTTAGTAACTCTTAGAAAGTGACTAAAAATGTGTTCCTACACAGAAAAGCCCTCCAAATTAGAAAGGAATCAGTTATTTTTAGTTGAAAAGCTAGGTAATTCTTTGATGTGATGATACGCAAAAACCAAAATCTCCTAACAGCAACATGATTCTGGATATTTTTTCATCCTAGACATGTACATGTTCCAGAATCTGGGCTCCTCTTCCCGACTGTATCAGGGGTGTCCTTGCCCCAGCGCACCTCCTGCTAAATGCCTGGGAAGCTACCGCTTGCCTTCCTGCTTCACTTCTCCTTTCGTTCCCTCTCTCCCCTCACACTGGGCCATACTCCAACACATGGTGGGGTTCCAGATCACGGTGCCCCTCACGGTGAACGACAACTTCCACTGGTCCCTCAAGAAGTCAAACAACCCAATTGGCTGGCTTCCCGTTATGCAATTTCCCCACATCTCCAACCTGGGTTTTGGTTCTACACCATTTCAAGCCTGCTCCTATGAATCTAGACAGTGTACAGCACCTTGAGTTGAGTTAGCCCTCTAAACACTCCATGTGTTTGTCAACCATGAAGGGCTCAGCATATGTTGGCCATGTTATTCTTGCATGTGCTGTGTTGTGCTTCCCTCTATCACCAATGAATTTGATTTTGAATCAGTGTTTGCTCGATGAATAAGTAAAATGCAGTAGAGTCTCTGGGAGTACACAAAGACCTAGGAGGGAGATCACATACAGTCCCTGAGAACAGCCAAACACTCGTGTTTACTGAGTGCTGCCCTGTCCTGGGCATTGCACGAGGGATGCCACGCATGCTCACGGAGGCCCCTCAATGTGAGCAGTATTGTTATCAGCCCCATTCTCTGGAAGCAGAAATGGAAGCAAAATTAGGGTCAGACTCCATCTCAGGCCACCCCTGACATGAGCGACAGAGCTGAGGACGTAGCCAAGATGTTCTGGAGCCCAACGCCTTAATCGCTCTGCTCAGCAAACATAAATTAGACTTGCAAGAGAAGGTAGCCATTTATAGAATCAAACACACATAGATTACCGAGGACGAACATGAGACACAGAGCGATTCCAAACTCCATCTATCACCTTGAGTGGTAAAAGAGCTTAAGCTTTTATTCTCAGACCATGGTGGGTTAAAATTCTAGCTCTGCCGCTTAGGAGCTGTGTGACCTTGAGCATATCACTGAGCCTCTCTGAGCAAGAATTTGTTGTTTAAATGGCTGTTCCCTTGGGAATCCTGGGAAGGGGGTATGCCCCTGTAAGTCTGTTGTCAGACTTAAAGATGCTGTAGGTAAACACTCAACAAGAATATCACAAAGCAGGTGCTCAATAAATGGCAAACTGTTATTTTTAATAATCTGTTTCATGCCACTATCTCTTTGGACATGTTCCCCTGTTCTTTCACATGCCTGACATACTCTTACACATCCTTAACTGCTGCAGCTGGAGGCCTAGGCCCTCTGTGAAACCTCTTCTGCCCGCCCCCCCCTTCCCACTCTCTTTCCTTGCAGAGGTTCTCATTCCTTCTCTAGAGCCATGACGGCATCTGGAAGGAACCACAAGGCTGGATATGAGATAGAGTGGGACATAACTCTGGGGCCAGGCCCTTCCCCAAAGTAAAAGTGGAGGAAAAAGACATTGGAGGACAAATTCAACAGTTGTTGCATATCTGTTGTGTGGCAGACATGGTTCCAAGCCTGATGAACCAGTGTTGGATTCTATGTGCTTCCTCTCCTGCTACAGAAAAATGCTAACATGGAGGATGAAGCCAAAGCAACTCACCTTTTAACGGTCAGGGTCAGAAGGGTGAAAGCATGCTGCAGTTCAGATCTGAGGCAGAACTCTGGGACTACACGTTGGAAGACCGGCCAGAGTTTCCCACCAAAAGAAGGCGGAGAGGGCCGAAACCATAGGCCAGTCAGAGCGGTTCCCACAAAGTACAGGTATAGAAAACTGGGCACACTTGCCTTGATCCTTAAAGTCGAGCTGCCCCTGAAGGAAGGAAGCAGATGAGTAATGGGGTGAGATTTACTTTCTAGATAAATGCCAAATCCCTCCTACCCTCATGGCTCCTTCTCTTTCTTCCCACACATTCATTAAGACAACAATTCTCTCAACACCCCTACTGAGATTTGTTACTTTCGTCCTCTCTGATGTTGAGGAGGACCCACTCTTGCCTTACAGAGGAGAGATTAATGTGGTCCAACAGCATGGCTTCAATTACATGAAGAAATGTGATAAAGTAGTGATGAAAGCTGGGAAGGATTTTTTCTTTTCTTTTCTTTCTTTTTTCTTTTTTCTTTTTTTTTTTTTTTTTGAGGAAGAGAAGTACCAAGACACTTGGCAGAACACATTTTATCATCTTGTGTTATTATCAGAGAAAGAAAGTCTGGTCCCTGGCTCTGTAGGCCTTTTCCACCACTGTTCAGGGAGTACTTTCCAATCAGTCAGGGAGATGGTACTTGAATTCGGGATGGCCTGTCTCTGTGTCTCCCCAAGATGATTAAGGCAGACTCTTTGCATGACAGGGCCATTTATTAAGAGCAAGGTTTCAATACCCTTTCTGTAATCCAGCAGCCAGAATCAGCTTTGGGCCCATTGTGTAATCAAGATATTCTGCCTCTTCAAACCTCAGCACAAAGACTTACATCAACAAAGCTATTTTTCTAAGAGAAGAGGAATTTTCCCAAAAGTCCCTCATCTAGATAACATCATTTTTTCTCACTTGCTTTCTTCTTTACTGCTCTGATTTGGTATTTGTCTTCCTACTTCACAGACATGGCTATTTATGGAGCTAATACTGAATTCATTTTCTAGAATGTAAATGGCATTTTAATAACACTTTATCATTATATAGCTCTTTACTACTTACCAAGCCCTTTTTTTTTTTAATTTTATTTATTTATTTAGAGCGTGCTAGTGGGGGTGGACAGGCAGAGGGAGAGGGAAAGAGAGGATCTCAAACAAACCCCACACTGAGCACAGAGCCTAACTCCAGGCTCAATCTCACTACCCTGTGATCATGACCAAAATCAAGAGTCAGATCCTTACAGACTGATCACCCAGCAGCCCCTTACCAAGCCCTGTCATTTGTGTTACCTGGTCGCCAAACTAAGTGGCCTATCAGTTAATATGTTTCTTGATTTTTTTTTAAACTGCATTTAACAATCCTAGTAACCTTGCAAACCTCTCTTCCCTTGAAACCTTTGGTAGTTCCTGATCTTGGGACCCGAATTTATGCCCAACCCACCTATTGGCCAGCCTAGTGTATCAGTCAGCTTTCACTAGATAATGCTGTGGTAACAAACAATCCTACCATTACTCAGATTTTTTTTTTCTTAAATCAAGGCCCTTTTCTATCCCCTCAAGACACCAAATCAGCTGCAGGGTGCAAGAAGCAGGTTCATTGTCATGCTATTAATTATAATTAAAAATTAGAGGAAAAAGCCTAAATGTCTAGAAATTGGGAACTGGTTTAGTAAATTAAATTTACATACACTTAAAAGAATATTAAAATTTTAATAATTGACTGTTAGAAGAGGTCTGAGGTAAAAAGGATTTTGTTTTAATTAATAGACTTTATTTCTCAGAACAGACTTCAATTCACTGCAAAATCAAGAATAAAGTACAGAATTCCTACTTCCCACCCCCCGCACACAAGACATATATGCATGACCTCTTCCAGTCTCAACATCCCACACCAGAATTGTGCACGTGTTACAATGGTTGAACCTGTGCTGATATGTCACCATCACCCAAAGTTCATAGTCTACCTTAGGGTTCTCTCTTGGTGTTGTACCTTCTATAGGTCTTGGCAAATATAGAATGACATTTATCTACCATTACAACATCATACAGAATAGTTTCGCTGTCCCAAATACCTTCCGTGCTCTGCTTATTCATCACTCCCCTGGAAAACATTGATCTTTTTACTGTCTCCAGAGCTTTGTTTTTCCAGAATGTCACATAGTTGGACTCAACCATAGGTAGCCTTTTCAGACTGGCTTCTTTCACTTCATAACATGCATCTAAGGTCTGTGTCTTTTCATGTCTTGATAGGTCATATTTTTAGTGTTGAAAAATATTCCATTGTCTGAATATACCACAGTTTATTTATCCATTCATCTATTAAGAGACATCTTGGTTGTTACCATGCTTTTTCAATTATGAATTAATCTGCTATGAACACCTATGTGCAGCAATTTTTGTGTGGACAAAAGTTTTTAACTCATTTGGATAAATAATAAAGAGTGTGATCACTGGATCATATGGTAAAACTATTCTCAGTTTTGTTAGAAACTGCCAAACTATCTTCCAAAATGCTGTACCATTTTTCCCACTGAGAATGAATAAGAATTCCCATGACTCTATATCCTTGCCAACAGCTGGTAGTGTCTGTGTTTTGGATTTCAGCTTTTCTAATAGGTATATAGTGGTATCTCGTTATTGCTTTGAGTTTTCCAGTGACATATAATGTTGAATATCTTTTAATATGCATATTTTCCATCTGCATATCTTCTTTGGGAAGCTCTTCAGGTATTTTGCCTTTTTTAATTGGATTTTTTTATTGTTGCATTATAAGAGTTGGTTGTATGTTATGAATACAAGTCTTTTATCAGATAAGCATTTTGCAAATATTTTTCCCAGTATACGGCTTATATTTCATTACCTTAGCAATGTCATTGACAAAGCAGAAATTTTTAATTTTAACAAGGTCCAACCTAACTTTTTCTTTCATGATTGTGCTTTTGTTATTATATATAAAACTTGATCATCAAACCCAAGGCCACCTAGATTTTCTCCAACGTTATCTTCTAGAAGTTTTTATAATTTTGCATCTGCATTCAGGTTTTCCATTTTGAGTAAAAATTTTTAAAGGTGTGAGGTCTATGTCTAGACTCACTGTTTTTCTTTCTTGCTTACTTTTTCTTTTTTGTGAGAATGGAAATAACATCTAAACTCCTTACATGTCAGAGCTGAAACCAGAATTCATATTTTCATGGGGAATAAATACTTCAAAGGTATATAGAAAATCTGATTTCAAAGAATAATGACAGGAAAATGTTTAATAGCAAATGAAAAAAAAAAAAAAACCCAGCATATCTCCAAATAGTGTGTCCAGAGAGAGATGAATTTTCTTGAAGCATCGATGTATATACATACATCAGTTATCTCAGAGTTGTACATTAACTCTTTTCATTTTTGTATGTGATTTTTTTCAAATATGTTACAATAAACATCTATGAATTTTATAGTTGGAGAAAGCAATGAATGCTGTTTTGGAAAAGTCAAAGGACATGTTCAAAGGTAGAAAGCATCAAACACTGCAGTAGCAGACGTGCCAGATGCTTGGGTCACAATATGGGGCGGCTGCTCCATGTGGAGGGATAAGGAAAGGCCTTGCAGGGTCATTCCTGTGCATCCCAGGGCACATCTACCCATAAACTGCCTCAGATAGTTACGCCAAGGACAGAGGACACAGCCTCTGAACTTCACTTAACTGGTTTGGAAAGCACAGTAAAATCCCTTCGGGAGTGAGAATGCATTAGTGTACCTAAACTTTGCATCTTCTCTCAATCACTTAAAAGCTTGGAGGTAAAAAGCTCCCTGGATTGCTCCCTGTTGCATAGAGCAATTCTTTTATTTTTACTTATGTTGCCTCTTTTATTATGCAAGGGCTGTCTCTTCATTCTGTTTCCAAACTTATAGTTGGTGTGCTGTCACTTAAAGAGGACAGCACCCTTCCCAAGTCATCTGGGATGAGCCACAGGATTAAAATAAATAGCCGTATAAAGGAGGCGACATTATGCAGACCAGTACAGACCCATCTCTAGAGATGGTTTGGGTCAAAGAAAATTTCCAGTTCATTGTGAAATAGAGTAGCAAAAGACTCCTAGAATCAGAAAATATGTTTGGGTCAGCAGAGTTTAACACCTCAAATGGAATGAGCTGGAACTTTATTTCAAATTCAAGATTTGCCTTTTAATCAGAAATCTGCATTGAGAGAGAGAGAGGGAGTCATCAGAGGAAATACTTCTATTTTCGTACCAAGATTTTAGATTGTACTAAAGTGACACATAGTGAAAAATAGCTTAAGCATGACAGGATAAAATCACTTTAATATACAAAGTCTGGGCTTCTGGTTTAAACGATGAATTGAAACCCTATGTTCATCATTGTTCCTTCTCTCTCTACTCTTTTAAATGATATTACAAGGATTCAAAAAGTATAAACCGGGCACCTGGGTGGCTCAGTGGGTTAAGCCTCTGCCTTCGGCTCAGGTCATGATCTCAGGGTCCTGGGATCGAGGCCCGTATTGGGCGGGCTCTCTGCTCAGTGGGGAGCCTGCTTCCCCCTCTCTCCTCTCTCTCTGCCTACCTGTGACCTCTCTCTCTCAAATAAATAAATAAAATCTTAAAAAAAAAAAAAAGTATAAACCTACAAGAGCAATGAAGGAGAGAAAGACAGATGTCAACAAATTTTGCAAAGATAGAAAGTACCAGAAGGGGGGGCGCCTGGGTGGCTCAGTGGGTTAAGCCTCTGCCCTCAGCTTGGGTCATGATCTCAGGGTCCTGGGATCGAGCCCCGCATCGGGCTCTCTGCTCAGCAGGGAGCCTGCTTCCTCCTCTCTCTCTGCATACCTCTCTGCCTACTTGTGATCTCTCTCTCTGTCGAATAAATAAATAAAATCTTTAAAAAAAAAAAAAAAAGAGGGACACCTGGGTGGCTCAGTTGGTTAAGCAGCTGCCTTCGGCTCAGGTCATGATCCCAGCGTCCTGGGATCCCAGCGTCCTGGGATCGAGTCCCACATCGGGCTCCTTGCCCCGCAGGGAGCCTGCTTCTCCCTCTGCTACTCTGTCTGCCTATGCTCGCTCGCGCTCTCTCTCTCTCTGACAAATAAATAAATAAAATCTTTAAAAAAAAAAAAAAAAGAAAGAAAGAAAGAAAGTACCAGAAGGGGTTAGTGGGCCTAAGAAAGCTGAATACCAGGTGCTCCAGAAAAGGGTGTCCATAAGACTGGCCCATTCATTCAGTGCTGCTCCAGAGAAGCTGGTGCAGGAGATGCCAATTTCCACTGTCAAGGAGTAAAGGCAAGGGGTTAGTGGAAATCTCTTTAACAAATAGAATCTCAGGTCCCCACCCCACTTGTTGAAGGGAGGTAACTACCTCACCTGTTCAGGCAGGACACTGGAGGATTACTGTGTGAGGAACTGACATGAAGCAGTTACTGATTTGGGATTACCAGGCAGAATGGAAAAAGGCTATACTGAAAACAAGGGAATGAAATGAAAGTCTACATACTAAATATGAGATTCCCCATTCCCCGAATACCACCTTGGCTCTAGGAATGCCATTGGCCAGGTGTGTTCTTCCCAGATAAGAGATTAGTTTCCTGGAAAAACCAAATGGCCCCCTGAGCAGATACCTGAGATATCTGAGATAGACACAGATATCTGAGAATCTTCCAATAGAAAGACCTGGGAAGTTCCCCCACCAAATCAACCCACAGTGAAATTCACAAATCAGTTATCAAATCCCTCCCACAGATAGTTAGGATATCCAATCACCCATTTAGGACATCACTCTTAACCATGAATGGGCAGCTAAGGATCACCAGACATTTGTATAAAGTCTTCAACGTGAAAGGCAGAGACTAAAATAAATTTTTTTTTAATTTTTTATTTCTTTGCAGCGTAACAGCATTCATTGTTTTTGCACCACACCCAGTGCTCCATGCAATCCGTGCCCTCCCTAATACCCACCACCTGGTTCTCCCAACCTCCCACCACCCCCCCCTTCAAAACCCTCAGGTTGTTTTTAAGAGTCCATAGTCTCTCATGGTTCACCTTCCCTTCCAATTTCCCTCAACTCCCTTCTCCTCTCCATCTCCCCTCATCCTCCATGTTATTTGTTATGCTCCACAAATAAGTGAAACCATATGATAATTGATTCTCTCTGCCTGACTTATTTCACTCAGCATAATCTCTTCCAGTCCTGTCCATATTGCTACAAAAGCTGGGTATTCATCCTTTCTGATGGAGGCATAATACTCCATAGTGTATATTGACCACATCTTCCTTATCCATTCATCAGTTAAAGGGAATCTTGGTTCTTTCCACAGTTTGGTGACTGTGGCCATTGCTGCTATAAACATTGGGATAAAGATGGCCCTTCTTTTCACTACATCTGTATCTTTGGGGTAAATACCCAGTAGTGCAATTCCAGGGTCATAGGAAAGCTCTATTTTTAATTTCTTGAGGAATCTCCACACTGTTCTCCAAAGTGGCTGCACCAACTTGCATTCCCACCAACAGTGTAAGAGGGTTCCCCTTTCTCCACATCCTCTCCAGCACATGTTGTTTCCTGTCTTGCTAATTTTGGCCATTCTAACTGGTGTAAGGTGGTATCTCAATGTGGTTTTAATTTGAATCTCCCTGATGGCTAGTGATGATGAACATTTTTTCATGTGTCTGGTAGCCATTTGTATGTCTTCATTGGAGAAGTGTCTGTTCATGTCTTCTGCCCATTTTTTTATATGATTGTCTGTTTTGTGTGTGTTGAGTTTGAAGAGTTCTTTATAGATCCTGGATATCAACCTTTTGTCTGTACTGTCATTTGCAAATATCTTCTCCCATTCCGTGGGTTGCCTCTTTGTTTTGTTGACTGTTTCTTTTGCTGTGCAGAAGCTTTTGATCTTGATGAAGTCCCAAAAGTTCATTTTCATTTTTGTTTCCTTTGCCTTTGGAGACATATCTTGAGAGAAGTTGCTGTGGCTGATATCAAAGAGGTTACTCCCTATGTTCTCCTCGAGGATTCTGATGGATTCCTGTCTCACGTTGAGGTCTTTTATCCATTTCGAGTTTATCTTTGTGTATGGTGTAAGAGAATGGTCGAGTTTCATTCTTCTACATATAGCTGTCCAGTTTTCCCAGCACCATTTATTGAAGAGACGGTCTTTTTTCCACTGGATATTTTTTCCTGCTTTGTCGGAGATTATTTGACCATAGAGTTGAAGGTCCATATCTGGGCTCTCTACTCTGTTCCACTGGTCTATGTGTCTGTTTTCATGCCAGTAACCATGCTGTCTTGGTGATCACAGCTTTGTAGTAAAGCTTGAAATCAGGTAATGTGATGCCGCCAGTTTTATTTTTGTTTTTCAACATTTCCTTAGTGATTCGGGGTCTCTTCTGATTCCATACAAATTTTAGGATTATTTGCTCCAGCTCTTTGAAAAATACTGGTGGAATTTTGATTGGAATGGCATTAAAAGTATAGATTTCTCTAGGCAGTATAGACATTTTAACAATGTTTATTCTTCCGATCCAAGAGCATGGAATGGTCTTCCATCTTTTTGTGTCTTCTTCAATTTCTTCCATGAGTCTTCTGTAGTTCCTCGAGTACAGATCCTTTACCTCTTTGGTTAGGTTTATTCCCAGGTATCTTATGGCTCTTGGTGCTATAGTAAATGGAATCAATTCTCTAATTTCCCTTTCTGTATTTTCATTGTTAGTGTATAAGAAAGCCACTGATTTCTGTACATTGACTTTGTATCCTGCCATGTTACTAAATTGCTCTATGAGTTCTAGTAGTTTGGGGGTGGAGTCTTTTGGGTTTTCCATATAAAGAATCATGTCATCTGTGAAGAGAGAGAGTTTGACTTCTTCATTGCCAATTTGGATACCTTTTATTTCTCTTTGTTGTCTGATTGTTGTTGCTAGGACTTCTAATACTATGTTGAACAAGAGTGGTGAGAGTAGGCATCCTTGTCGTGTTCCTGATCTCAACGGGAAGGCTGCAAGCTTTTTCCCATTGAGGATGATATAAAATAAATATTTTTTAAAAGTAACTCAACTCAATGGAAACAGAAAAACACAGGGAAAAAATTTTTAGAAAACTACGATTGATATCCTTAGATTACCAGGAGAGGAAGATTAGGATGCTAATTTGTTTTAAAAAAAAAAAAGTTTGTAACAAAACATTTATAGAAAAAGAAGCAGCTTTTGTAAATTAAGAACATTATAAATGAAATGAATTCAATAGAATGATTGACAGAAAATTTGAGGATGGCTCTGAGAAAGTAGACCAAGTGATGGAATATATGGGAAAAGAGTGTTAAAATGGAGACACCAGGCTTCAAGATCCTCTGATCAGACAAACCCATTTAAGGCACCTGGGCAAAACTTCCTCTAGTTTATTTCATGCATGTGAGGCAACTTATTTCTCATAAATACTTCTGATAATCATATCAAAACTTTAGTCATCTTCCTAAACTGATATAAGATAATCACCTTTACCAACCCAGAAATTCCCATAGAAATAGTCAGTTATCAATAATCAGTCATTGTAAAGGCTCCCTGCTTTCCTCATTCTCACTTGAGAAGCCATCCTAGAACATCACATCTATGAGTTTCAATTCTGTTGTGGGTTCTAAGTCTCCCAGTCTGTTTCTTGCTCAAGAAAATAGCCATAATTAAGTAGAGCTCTCTAAATTTCCTTTTTGACAAAAGATAAGGCAATTAGAGTATCAATGTAGGGGGCCCAACATGTAGTATTCCAGAACCAGAAAGAGCTAGGAGAAAGTTACATAAGTAACAACACTAGAAATTTTCCAGATCCAAAAGGATCTGAGTTTCTGAATTGAGTGTTCCCGCTCATTGCTTGGAAAAGTTAATGGGAAAAGGTATATATTTTGGTCAAATTTCAGAATTTGGGAGCCAAAAAGAAGACCCTAAAATCTACAGAGAAAAAAGAAAAACAGAAGTGATGTAGTAAAGACTAAGAATCAGTATTGTAGCATTTACAGCAATATTGGAAGCCAAAAATGATGCAGTAAAGGCTTTCCAATTCTGAGGTTTCTAACCCAGGGTCATGACCAGACATACTGTGAGTAAACTATGAGTTTGGGGGGGGAAAAGACACGTTTTTACTCATAAAATTTCTCCAAAAAATTACATCCTTTAAAACACTTTTCCAGGAACTACCAGATGACATTCTCCACCAGAGTGAGGAAATAAATCAAGAACTAATATACATGATCCAGGAAATAGGAGATCTAACATAGCAGAACAATGGAGAAAGTCCCAGGATGACAGATGTCAGGTGTGCCTGCAGAGCCCCTAGTCCAGACTGTATAAGAAAGACAAAGGATTCCAAAAGAGAGGGATCCAGGAAATAACGGGGCTAATAGATTTTAACATGTCTGGTGAGTCTGACTGTGTGCTAATAATATTTAAGTGAGCTTTTAAATTACGTTGAAGCATTTTAAGAATAATAGGATCATAAAAAAAACATAGATAAAAGACAAAAAAAAAAAAGAGCCCACAGTTAATAATTCCAGAAAAAAAAAAGTTATTCAAGAGAAGTGATTTGATCACAGTGCATGACTTATCTTAACAGTGAAAACACTCCTCATACAATCTAACCTGTTTCACACAATTGCCAGTGACTTAAGACCCATGTCATTTCTCCTCTTCAAACACCTCAGTGTATTATTGGATTCCGGTTTGCTAGAATTCTGTTGAGAATTTTTCCATCCATGTTCATCAGGGATATTGGCCTGTAGTTCTCTTTTTTAGTGGAATCTTTATACGGTTTTGGTATCAGGGTAATGAATGCTGACCTCATAGAATGAATTTGGAAGTTTTCCTTTCTGTTCTATTTCTGGGAACAGTTTGAGAAGGGACAGGTATAAACGCTTCTTCAAATGTTTGGAAGAAATCCCCAGGGAAACCATATG
Organism: Martes martes; assembly: GCF_963455335.1. Taxonomy (NCBI): domain Eukaryota; kingdom Metazoa; phylum Chordata; class Mammalia; order Carnivora; family Mustelidae; genus Martes; species Martes martes. The sequence continues at coordinate 72,043,442 of NC_137898.1, read as the reverse complement.
GCCCTGGACTTTTGTTCGTTGGGAGTTTTTTTGGTTTTTTTTTTTATTACTGATTCGATTTCTTTACTGGTTATCAGACTGTTCAAGTTTTCTATTTCCTCCTGTTTCAATTTTGGTGGTTTATATGTTTGTAGGAATGTATCTATTCTTCCAGATTATCCCAACTTGCAGGCTTATAGTTTTCCATAGTTTTCTCTTATAACTGTTTATATTTCTGTGGTGTTAATTGTTATTTCTCCTTTCTCATTTGTGATTTTATTGATTTGGATATTTTCTCTTTTCTTTTTGATAAGTCTGGCTCGAGGTTAATCAATTTTGTTAATTTTTTCAAAGAACCAGCTCCTGGTTTCATTGATCTGTTCTACCTGGTTTCATTGATATGTTCTACTGGGGTTTTTTTGGTTTCTGTATCATTTATTTCTGCTCTAATATTTATTATTTCCTTACTTCTGCTGGCTTTTGGTTTTGTTTGTTGTTTTTTTCTAGCTCCTTTAGGTGTAAGGTCAGATTGTATATTTGAGATTTTTCTTGCTCATTAAAGTAAAACTTCCCTCTAAGGACCACTTTTGCTGCATCCCATTGGTCGGCTTTGGACCATCGTGTTGCCAATTTCATTTGTTTCCATATATTTTTCCTTTCTTCTTTGACTTCTTGGATGACCCATTCATTACTTAGTAGCATGTTGTGTAACCTCCATGTATTTGTGGTCATTCCAGATTTCTTCTTGTGATTGACTTCTAATTTCATAGTGTTGTGGTCAGAAAAGGTACATGATATGACTCCAGTGTTTTTATATTTGTTGAGTTCTATTTTGTGACCTAATATGTGATCTATTCTAACATACCATGTGCAAATATTGTTGAAATGTCTATACTACCCAAAACAATCTACATATTTAATGCAGTCCCTATCAAAATACCAATAGCAGATTTCATAGAGCTAGAACAATCCTAAAATTTGTATGGAACCACGAAGGACTCCAAATTGTCAAAATAATCTTGAAAGAAAAACAAAGCTGGAGACATCACAATTCTGGACTTCAAGTTATATTACAAAGCTGTAATAATCAAAACAGTGTGGTACTAGCACAAAGACAGAACCATTATCCATGGAACAGAACAGAAAGCCCAGAAATGAACCCACAACTATATGGTCAATTTATCTTCAACAAAGCAGGAAAGAATATCCAATGGGAAAAAGGCAGCCTCCTCAACAAATGGTACCAGGAAAACTGAACAGTAACACGCAAAAGAATGAAACTGGACCATTTTCTTCCACCATACACAAAAATAAGTTCAAAATGGATTAAAGACCTAAATATGAGACCTGGAACCATAAAAATCCTAGGAGAGAATACCACAGTAATTTCTTTGACATCAACCATAGCAACTTCTTTCTAGATACGTCCCCTGAGGCAAGGTAATAAAAGCAAAAATTAACTACTGGGATTTCATCCAAATAAAAACCTTCTGCACAGTGAAGGAAACAATCAACAAAATTGAAAGGCAGCCTATGGAATGGGAGAAGGTATTTGCAGATGACATATCTGATAAAGGGTTAATATCCAAAATCTATAAAGAACTTACAAAACTCAACACCAAAAGAAATGAATAACCCAGTTAAAAAAATGGGCAGAAGACATGAAGAGACATTTTTCCAGAGAAGACACACAGATAGCCAACAATTAAAAGATGTTCAACATCACTCTTCAGGGAAATATAAACCAAAAATCAACACCACAGTGAGGTATAACCTCAAACCTGTCAGAATGGCTAAAATCAACAACACAAGAAACAACAGGTATTGGTGAGGATATATAGAAAAAGGAACCCTCTTGCACTGTTGGTGGGAATGCAAACTGGTGCAGCCACTCTGGGTAGCAGTATGGAGTTTCCTTAAAAAGTTAAAAATAGGGACACCTGGGTGGCTCAGTTGGTTAAGCATTTGCCTTCAGCTTAGGTCATGATGCTGGGGTCCTGGGATCGAGTCCCTCATGGCCTCTTTGCTCAGTGAGGAGCCTGATTCTCCCTCTGCCTGCTTCTACCCCTGCTTGTACTCTCTCTCTCCCCCTGACAAATAAATAAATAAAATCTTTTTTTAAAAAGTTAAAAATAGAACTACCCTACAATCCAGCAAATGCACTACTAGGTATATACCCAAAGAATACAAAAATACTAATTCAAAGGGATACATGCATCCCGATGTTTATATCAGCAGTATTTACAATAGCCAAATTATGGAAACAGCCCAAGTGTCCATCAACTGATGAATGGATAAAGAAGAAGATATAGTGTGTATGTATGTGTGTGTGTGTGTATATATATATATATATATATATATATACACATATATACAATGGAATATTATTCAGCCATAAAAAAGAATGAAATCTTGCCATTTGTAATGACATGGATGAGCTAGAGAATATCTAGCTAACCAAAATAAGTCAGAGAAAGACAAATACCATATGATTTCACTCATATGGAATTTAAAATAAAACAAACAAGCAAGGGTATATAAAAAGAGAAAGAGGCAAACTAAGGAACAGACTTTTTTTTAAGATTATTTATTTATTTGACAAAGATCACAAATAGGCAGAGAGGCAGGCAGAGAGAGAGGAGGAAACAGGCTCCCTGCTGAGCTGAGAGCCTGATGCAGGGCTCGATCCCAGGACCCTGAGACCATGACCTGAGCCGAAGGCAGAGGCTTAACCCACTGAGCTACCCAGGCACCCCTAAGGAATAGACTCCTAACTACAGATGTTTACTAGAGCATCGGGAGTGGGTGGGGAATGGGTGATACAGGGGATGGGGATAAAGAAGTGTACCTGCTGTGATTAGCACAGTATCATGTATGGAAGTGTGGAATAATAATATATTGTACACCTGATACTAATATTTTACTGTACATTAACTGGAATCTAAATAAAAACTTAAAAAAAACAAAACCTTAATGTCTCCTTCTGTCTTTCAGGACACTCCATTTTACAAACCCTAAGTGCATTCCCTCATTTTGGCGAGTAAACTAAGTCCCAGAGAGGTGACCTGACCTGCCCAAGATTGTTAATCAAGTCAGGGGCAAGCCTGAAAGAACCTGGACCTCTGTCCCCCAGTTTACTGCCCCTTCCGTTGTCAGCCTGGCTGACACAGCGATCTGTGTTCTGACATCACCAGTCACACCCAGTTCCCAGTCAGAACATAGGAGCTCCTCACTCTTATTCAGTGACCCCCTATCCATTAAATCCAGAACAGCAGCGGGTTGCTCCTGGGATCCAATTATGTGAAAACCGACAGAGACTTGAGAACCTGGAACAAGCTACCATGAGATGTTCATTGACTCTGGGTAGGCTCTCCCCGGCCTCTGTCATGCTGCATCACCCACCCTTCCACGTTCCCAGTTTGAGCGAGGCATGAAGTCAGGGGCAGTTTTCAGAAAGGCAATGGGGGCAAGGGGCATCTGAACCTCAGTGCTCACAACTTCGAATGCCTTGGTCCCAGGACACCCACCTTCACCTCCCATTCATCAAGGTTCCAGGCCACTGATGCAGCCGAAGTGCTCTGGGCACCCTGTCCTTTTCCCTGAGCATCTATTCCTTCCCTCATCGCATCTTTACTGGGTGTCTGCTCTGGTTCAGGCAGCGCGCTAGGACCGAGTATACAGCGACGAGAAAGAGAGTCGCGGTCCCCGGCGAAGGTTAAGGTCAAGACTCTAGGGGAAGTTGATGTGTGCACCTGAGAAGGTGGAGCAGGGTAGCTGGGAACTGCCTCGTTCACAGCAACATACCCCCCTTGGCATAACCATAGTCTGCCTGACACACGTCGGCTGTGGTGGAACAGAGCGTTTAGAGCAGAAGGGGCTGCAGCCTTGGAGCAGAAGGCTTCCTAGCTTGGAAGGGTTCGAGTCTGAGTTGACTGAGCACAGGGAGAGGATTCGAGCTTCAAGTCTGATTTTAGATGGAAAGGCCTCTCAGATTTCTGCCCTTTCCCCACTTTGCAATGCCTGATAAAATCCCACCCTTCCTCCATCAGGAGAGGTTCAGACATCCTGCCAGCCGTTGTATTTATCCTGATGCCTCTCAAGCGTCTGTTATCTCCACTCCAGGCTGTCTAGCATGCTGGTCTGTTCACTACTCTTTCCTTCGCACTCTTTCCCAGAAGTGCCTGGAGCATGATTTTTCATTATATTTTTCATATAAATAGGCACGAGAAGGGGAATTCAAGTAGACACAGGGCCCTGGGGGAGCCCACGTGTGCTCCCAGCCCCATCTCGTGGAATCGGAAAACTTCTACCTCAGGAGGTGGCAATGTTGCCAAATCCTGCAGGAGCGGCAAGGGTAGTCAGGTCAAGGCCATGGAGTAACTTGGATTTAAGCTCTTCTGTTCATTCTTCCCACCTTGGGGCCCACCTCCTCCAGGAAACCACCCCCACCCTTCCCTGCCACATCAGCCCTCACTGACCGAGCCGGCTCCATTTTACCCCTGCAATGTCGTCTATGACTCTGCTTCCGGTAAGGAATTGATTCAGACGGTTATCTAAGAATTCACTAGGGAGCTTGCTTAAAAAACATAAGGGAACACAAAGCCTAGATTTCTGGGGCTATCCCCACATATCCTAACTTGATCAGAGCATTTACTGTCCATGGGCTCCCCCAGGTGAATCTCGTGTCTGGCCAGGCTTGGGAATTACTACGGCCGGCACACCATTCCTTTCAGAATATTCCATATCAACCTATGCTTCTTTTCTAAGGAGATGTTAATGCTATTTTCTCACCTCTGTTAGAATCTTTTTGGTCTTGAAATTGACATAAGTTTTCTGTCCTACCGACTGTCAACCTTGTTTCCAACACAATGCTGTCCCAAAATAGGCGCTCAGGAAACAGATTAAGTCAATGAAGACTGGAAATGAGTAAGAGCCAGAAAGAATAGAAAAAGATAGACATTTGCCCTTTAAGGCTAAAATTCATACAATATCATTGAATAATTCTGACACATGACATTTACATGGTGCTTTGCAATTTAGAAACTGTCTTCCCAGATGGTTTTGCAGTTGATCCAACAGCCCCAAGGGGCGGGTAGGCAGGAATATTATTATTACAATTTATAAATTAGCACACTGAGGCTCAGAGATGCTAAGAGATTTGCTCAAATTGAAGAGAGGATCAAAACCTCTCTGAGGTTTGAAAAAATTCAAAAAAACTCCTTCAAATTTCTTCCCCACCCATCACCTTCACAAAGGATCTTTTCTTTTTTCTTTTTTTAAAGGAAAGCAAGTTCATTCTTTTCCTCGTTTAGATGGAGTGTGAATGTATTGTGGGTGAAAATAAATCTCATGTAAGGAGTATGTTTGTCCATGGGCTAGCCAGTGATATATTAGTGGGTACCAGGGAATCCAGTCTGGCAGTAAGATAAATGTTTGCATTTGGCAGGAAAAAAAGATGATGATGGCAGATAAAGGCCCAAGAGCCTCCAAAAGATTTTTGTCATTGCCCTCTGTGACATGATATCTGCAATGATTAATGGAAACTTTTTGTGGAGTGATAGTTAATCTCTGAGTTTGGGGAGTTAAATTCAAACATTCAAACAGTGAACAAAATCTCTCATCAAAGGCAAGATCTTGGGTTCACAGACAATATGCAAATGGAAGAAATTTGGAGAACACGACAAGGTTACAGGGAAATGTGGATAACCATGCCTCAACTTATCCAACTGCTGATTCTAGGACTTTCTCTTGTGGAGGACCGGCCAGTTTGTCAACTCTCTGCAGGATATTTTCTCCTGGGAAGATGATACAAACAAGGGTTTTGACTTAGGTGGAAACAATGTTTCTTTCTGCTAGGACAGGGGTCCCTTTAGATATCATCTCAAGGTTGCTCAATCATTCTCATGCAAAACAAATGTGACACTGCTTGGGAACCATGAGTCTATGAGAGCATCTGGGAGACCCAAAACCCTGTCAAGCTAGCAAGCATGCATACTTCAAGTCCTGGGGCCTCATCCCTTCTCCAGGGTTTCAACAAACTTTGGGTAGAGATGGTATGCACCCTTCACATTCACAGCGGGAACACACAGGCTCCACGCCGTGCATGCTGGTCCCTAAGCCCAACCCCAGCCTCTCCCTCCTCCTCACTCAGCATCAGTGAGCAGCACACTGGGTGAGCCTGTTCCCTTCTCTTCCTTCTCACGGCCCTAGCCCTCCCCTTTACTCAGAGATTTTTCTGCCGGGGGCAGAGGCAGTGACAACCATGGTAATGACCTCCTGAGCAGTGTCCTTCCTTTAGATTTTTCTCTCGCCATTTCTTCCTCCAGCCTCCTACCCCAACCATCCTCTAAAAGCAGACATGGCCAAGTTGCTTCTCTGCTTCAAACGCATCAAGAGCCCCCCCTTCTTATTGTGAGAGAGAGGTGCCCGAGTTGCTTGCACACCTTTCAAGTCCTTCCTGATCAGACCCCAGCCTGCCTAACCTTATTTTCCATCTGCCTCCTGCACCCTCTCCCTCAAACCCACCACCGGCCCTCTGGTGCCACCCCTCCTGTCCGCATCTCATCCTCCTCGCCCCAGGTCTTTACTCTTGATGTTTTTTCTCGCCAGACCTGCCCTTTCATCATTCCCTCCACTCCTCATCTCTGCATTTCTCAAGGTGCAGCTCAACAGGCCCTGTGCTACAAAGGCTTCCCAGAGCTCCCCAGCCACGGCTGCCCGCTCTCCTCTCCTGCTCGGAGACTTCTGTTTACACTTCTGTCTTGGAATGTCACGTTCTGCATGTATTTAATGCAGCGTGTATGAGCTTCTTTCTCCCTCGCAAGATCCTTGAGGAGAGTTCATCTATTTTTCATCTCTGTTTTTCTAACATTTAGCACAGCGCCTATTAAATAGTAGGCAACAGACGCTTATTAAATTAGTACTTGAGGAGCTGCGTGGAACTGAATTGAAAAAACATTACCTGATTTGAATTGAAGACACTTTTGAAGCACTAGAAGTAGTAACCTCAGCATTGCTTTCACCCAGGGCTTAAGCAAACTCACTTAATCTCTCAAGATCAATTCAAGCACAAAGGGAGAAATTAAAAATCATAACCCTGCTGGGCAGAAATAACCCTATTTTGCATTTTAAAACTGAACCGGCCCTACAACTAACTCTGAACCCTAAGGCCCTGTATTAGCCTTCCTAATTCCTCCTCCCCCTCAATGGAGACATTTCCCCTCCCTCCTCTGTCCTCCCCCACCCCCTTCCCTAAAGATAACCTGATTTTCACGGTTATTGCTTCTTTTCTTCCTGTTTACATAACCCTAAATGCTATCATCTATATTTGCCCATTTTTGAACTCTATATAAATGTTCATACAGCACACACTCGTTTTGTTCCTTACTATGTTTTGAAAGCTCATCCGTGTTGCTCTTATGACTAGAGTTTGATCATTCTCATTGTGCTACAGTATTTCATTTAACTCTCAACAGACATTTAAGTTGCTTCCACATTCTGCCTAATTAATGTTGCTATGAATATTGTACACACCTCTTGGTGCATGGGTTGCATCTTTCTGCTAGGTACATACCTAGGGTAGAGTTGCTGAATATTTGCAATGGAAGCACAGAGTAACTTCCATCAACGAGGTAGTAGTCTCTAAGGGGGACAAATATATACCATGTAAAGTCATAAGTGCTATCATAGATGAGAGGTGACCACGCAAGAGATGCCGAAGGCCCAAAGATGAGTAAAAATATTAGCCTGAATGAGAAACAATGGCAGCTCTTATCCAAGGCTGGTGGGAGTAAAATTGGTACACCACTTTGGAAATATTTGATATTACCTAATAACACTAACAATATGCATACTCCCATGACCTAGCAATTTACTCTGCCTGGGATATTGCCAGACCACATCTCCCTCTAAAACTGGAGAGGGAGAGCACATAACCGAGTTCTGGCTTTAAGAGTATAGGTAAGTAGGAATGTGTGCCATTTCCAGGACTGGCCCATACAAACCTTACATATGTGGTACTCCATGTGCTCTCCTCCAAGCCAGTGACTATGAATACCAAGGAACTGACACGTTTAAATACATAAAAGCTTATAGAAGGAAGTTTTAAGCAGTGTGGTTATGTTCACTGCATTCAAGAAATGCAAATAAATAGCTCAGGCCATTTTGGAATTACTCGAGATCACTGGACTGTGGTGCTCCATCTGCTATAACACTAGAAGATTGAACTGCACGTATAATGGTCTTGAAAGGATTGCAGATCATGCAACACATTTTTAGGGAAAAATTATGTGTCAGGCACTGAGCTGGGTGCTGGGGAAATAACGTTGAGTATGTCATAGGCCTTCCCACCAAGATGCTCCAACACTAGTGGAAAGGACAGGAAGTGACCAACTCAGTGCGCTAGAGTGGGACGTGTGCTCTTGTAGAAGTGGGAGGAGGGGGGAGCGAACCCAGCCTCTGTCCGTCCTGCGGCCCAGCCACCTTCTCAGGGAGATGGGAAGGACAGAAGTGCATGGGGGTCTAGCAGGGAGTTTTAGGGAGAGGAGAGAGGAATAGGGTAGAGGGAGAGACAACCTAAAATCAAAAAGAGAAAGAAGCATTGGCCTGGAAAAGAGAGGAAAGTTGAAAAGTGATGAGAAGGCTCTTCCTGATAAAGAGAACAAAGCATGACGACCCAGACCAAGAGACAGGAAGGCATCTTCTGCAGTCTGCAAGGACAGCAGATGCTCTTTCACAGACCTTGTGTAACCAGCTCGTTGGTTGGGCTGGTGCTGTTTCCTGTAAAATACACAGAGTGATGCCTGTGGTACCCAGATGCCCGCAGCCAGCCACCTTCCAGGGCGTCTCCTCCCGAGTGTCCCCCAATTGCGTTGTGCGCTCCAGAGAATCTGTTTCATCCATATCTACATCTGTTCACTCTAGTAGGACCTGTTACTGTGATTAAATCCTTTAAATAAGTCCCGGGTAAAATGACAAACTTCCTGTGTGAAAAGAGAGTTGTTGGTGGTTTGGGTTTTTTTGTTTGTTCATTTGTTGTTTTGTTTTTTCCTATGGAAACTGAGCTAAAGACTCCAGGAAAACTTGAGAGAATGGAGAGAATCAGCTGTAAGAGACACAGGAAGAAAACATAAAAATCCAAAGGCTGAGAAGCTTAGGTTGATCGATTTCCAGGTGTGCTGAGGACCTGATCTACTTTAAAGGAATCAATACCAGAAACTGTAGACAATGTGCTACAGATATGCCCTGTGCAAGGAAGATCATACGTAATTTCAACAGTGGCCCATGATCAAGGAAAAGGAGACTTGGAATTCCAGTGTGGGATGAGAGAAAGCTCAGGACAGCTGCTCAGCTTCCTGGGACCATCAGCGTTGCCCCAGCCAGGACACAATCATAAAGAGCTTCTTCTGCCCACATCCCCTCCACCAGCCACGATTTCCTGTGCCTACCATCTCCCGCCTGCCTAGGACCTGGCCTTCAGCCACCACGAGAGCACCCTGGGTTCACACGGTCTGTCAGGGGCACCAGAAAAATGGTGTAGGTTGATGTTCATGGCAGCCCTGCGGGGCAGGGGCTCACCGCCCCCAGTTTGCTGGCGAGGAAATTAAAGCTCAGATCAGCCAATCTTGAGAGATCTTTCCACCTGTAGCTGCTCTTTGTAAGTGATCTGTGCGTTTGAGGTTCACTGCCCATCCTTAAAGAACTTTTTGAATTGTTGGGGCATCTGGGTGGCATGGTTGATTAAACGTCCAACTCCTGGTTTGGGCTCGGGTCCTGCTCTCCAGGTCAAGAGATCGGGCCCAGTGCTAGGCATGGAGTGTGCTTAAGATTCTCTCTCTCTCAAGTATCATATGGTTTCACTTACTTGTGCAGCATAAGGAATAACATGGAAGACATTGGAAGATGGAGAGGAAAAATGAGTTGGGGGAAATAAGAGAGGGAGACAAACCATGAGAGACTGTGGACTCTGAGAAGCAAACTGAGGGTTTTGGAGGGGAGGGGGATGAAGGGTTGGGTGAGCCTGGTGGTGGGGATTAAGGAGGGCACGTATTGCATGGAGCACTGGGTATGATGCACAACGAATTCTAGAACACTGAAAATATATAAAATGGAAAAATAATTATTAATTAATTTAAAAAAGAGTCTCTCTCTCCTTTTCCCCCACTCCCTGCTTGCATGCTCTCTCTCTAAGAAAAAAGAAAGAAAGAAAATAATAATAATAATAATAATAATAAAGAACTTTCTGAATTGTCAACCTATTACAATGCCTGGTGCAGAATATGATTAATAAATAATCATTATTCTTACAAAAGTACCTAACATTTCCTTAGTACTTATTAGGAGCCAAAGTGCATCCTTTCACTTCATCTCACAATACTCTTCTCGAGGAAGGTGTTATCATGACCGCATTTCGTAGATCAGAACACTAAGCCTTAGAGGGTTACTAATCCAGGTTGGTGGGTCTCAAACCCAGGAATCCCGCTGCCTCACTGGCTCCTCCCAACATCTGCTTACAGATGCCTACGTCGTGATCACTCTCTGTTCCTTGCCTCTCGTGTCTACAGAACTCACTCCACATTGGAGAGTCCTTGTGGGTTATACATAGGCACTGCAGCCTGCCAGCTGGGCCAAAAGTGGCCTGTCCTCGTTCTCCCTCACCATCTGCCACCCAGCAAGGGTGAGATGGCTCCCTCCCTGGAGGGAGCAGATCTATGGGAGGGAGCAGATCTATGGGAGTTTACCTCAAAGAAACTCCACTCAGAGAAGCTTCAGGTCCCTCTTGGCTCTGGTAACACCGGCCCTGGGGCATCTGCCTGTCAGCATCTGGGAGCTTCATTTACCTCGAAGCAGGCAACAAAATGGTGTCTCCACGACCCCAGTTCACTCAGTGAGAGTGTACCCTCCAGTCTTCAGGCTGCAGAGAGCCATTATCCTTCCAGCCTGAGAGAATTTTTGTGCCGGGGAGACTTGGGGCAGCGAAAACATGACCTCTTGTCCCCAGCACTCAAACCTATCAATGGCAGGATAGGGCTTCAGGCTAGAGAGGTAAGAATCACGAATTAAAGTCTGAGGCCATGGGAACCAGGAGGGACCTTGGTCAACATCAAATCCAAACCTGTTATTGCTCAGAAGGCAAAGCTCTTGCTTCTTGTGACCTGCTGAACCCACAGCTAATCTTTCCATCTCAGATCAGATATTGTCCGCCTCCTGCAGGAAATCTTCCCTGATTCTCTCCACACCCACCGTCCCTGCACTCTCCCTGACATGGTTTATCTGTTTGTCTACACGCCAACCTCTCTGTTAGACTTGGAGTCAGTCCTGCTTGCAGGCTCTAGCCCTGGCATCTGGACCAGCACCCATAAATACTTGTCGAATGCTTGGGCAACAACCCAGTTCATCCAAGGGAGCTGGGACTTTGGGCTTAGCAGGTGAGGCTGAATCACAGCCTCCTTTTCCATCCAAACCCAGGGCTCCTGCCTCCTTCCCCCACACAGCCGAAGTCCTCACAGGACCTCCGTCTGTCCAAAAATGCTTTCCCGGCGTCCATCCCTTCCCTAGGTCTCTCTCCTTATCCTCTCCATTCCCAGAATGCCCTCGGTCCATTTCCCCCAGTCTCATGGAGTCCAAAACAACGAATCATCAGAGGGTCTCAGCAGCTGGTAATAACAAAAATACTGTCCTCCAGAAGTGTTTCCATGGTAACAAAGAAGTTGTGAGATATGATATGATACTTTCATCAGTCTCTATGTTCCATTCTTCAGTTTATTGTCTTTTGTGGCCTTGACAGGTTGAACTTATTTTGTGGAATGTCCCCCAGTCCAGGTCTGCCTGATGTTTCCTCCTGATCGTACTTCGAATGAACGTTTATTTGTCGGAAATATCACAGAAGCGGTGCTTATCTCTCTTGGTGGACTGTTTCAGGAGACACACGATGTGGGCAATCATGGAATCTTGTGTGTGTCTTCAGATCTCTTCACCCAGGACGGAATGGAAGTTTTCACCCAGAAGGCAGCCCCCGCGCAGTGTGGTGACCACCCAGAGCAGCACAATGAGAAAGGCCATCTATACTCTGTGGAAAACAGGATCAGGATCGGCCAGTGCTGTCTGCCGTGAACACAGGTGGTCCGAGAGGTGGTACGGACATCATCATTGTGCTCTCCCTACTGGGGCTCATTCAGTCTGGATAGGAAGCCTGAGGGGTAGGCAGGCCAGGAATCCGCATCCACCCTTCACACACTTGACGTGAGGAATCCACGGGCAGAGATCCAGAAGGGGTTGATGGAAGGTGGGTGGATAGCCCTGACAGATTTAGGCACCTAACAAAGAGGGCACCCTTGTGTGGGAGCGTGTTTTTGAATTTCACTCCACACCCACGGAAGCCTTTTTTCCAAGGGGTGAATTTCATCAACAAGGATAAATGACCTTCCATAGCCCTACTGTGAATAAGCTTTTAAGGAAATGTATGATTTTAATTAAAATGAGAAAATTCAGGTGAGTTGCTAAGAAACAAGTCCCTCTCTCTGTGGCCATAGGAGCTCATGCCAATAACTTCTGGTTATAGATGGGTTTCCTTGGAAACAATTCATGGGCATTCTTAAGTATTAATGCTGAGCAAGAATAAAGTCTAACAGATGTAGATGAAGGCAGTAAAAAAAAGAATTGCTAATTGAGCAAACTGGCCAGCAGAAAAGGTAAGATATGCCAGTAAAAATGATACTCGAACTCAATAAACTTCTCTCAGTCTGTTCTATTTCATCCTGATTTTTTTTCCTTCACATGTTTATAGGGCAATAATTCAAAGAGTAAGGGAGGGAATGCGGTGAAACGTAGAGCTACACTTTTTCTCGTCCGCCCGCACAGTTCTTCCTCAGAATTAGCCACTGCTAACTGCTTCTCGGGTGCCCTGTGAGATATGGTTTTTGCAGGTCCAAGCATGGGGAGGCATATTTTTACTTCATACGAATGAAAACTGTATATCCCGGTCACAGACTTGCAAGTTTTTGCTCTCACAAGATGTCTTAGGCGTCTTTCCACGGCAGGATAGGGAGATCTCCCCCATTCTCCCTGACACCTGCCCTGCAGCCTGGATGGCACCGAAGGAGAAGGCACTCACCCATTTCCTAATATTGACTCCCAGCGTTTCCACGGAGGCTCTCGCCAACAATGTCACAAGGAACACCCTGTGCCTGTCTCTGCCGACTCCTGTTTTTCCAGCTTTAGGCTAAATCCCTAAAAATAAAATAGTTAAGTCAGATTTCATACATAGAGTTTCTCCCTATTGCCAAAATTGCCCTCTAAATATATCATACCAATTTATTCTTGCACCAACAGCACAAGTCTTCCTTTTTCTGGCCCCCATTCCTGTCCCTAAGCAACACTGGATCTCATGGAACCTCAAGGTCAATGATAACCCGAGAGGAGAAAACAATACCTCACTTTTTATCTTTTGCATTTCTTTTCTTTTGAACGAGAGCATGCATCCCTTCATATGTTTATCGTCCATTTATGTTTCTCTCTTTATAGATGGCCCGTTCGTGGCCTTTTGCTCACTTTTCTCTTGAGTTACCATTTCTTTACTGGTGCCTGAGCTCCCTTTGTTTACTAAGAAAATTAGCTCTTTATGTTTCCAAATACCTGTTTGCCTTCTTCCTTGAACAAAAGTGTCAGTTCTGCCAGCCTCGTGGGGCTCTTCTAAGCCTTGGTGAAGATAATAGCATATGTGAAAGTGTTTTCACTACTGCAAAGCCCTAACTGACACGTACATTTTTATTACTGTTATTTTTTTGTTCTTACTATCAAAGCAGGAGAAGCTGGTGGGAAAAGCACCCCGTTTGGAATCTGAAGAAACCGGTTCAGACCCTGGCCCTGCCACTACTTGCTGGGGTGGCCTGAGCAGATGAATGGCCCAGACCCGCAGGCTCCCTCCGCCCGTGCCCAGTCCTGGAACCCGCAGTCCCCTCCCCCAGCTCTGGCCTCAGTGGCATGACTGGGTTGGCCAAGGCAACAGACGAAAGCAGAGGCATGAGCAAGGGCTCCCACATTTCTGCTTCCTCTGTGACTTCTCTGCCATCACTGTGAGAACATCATCAGATGACCCTGAGAACGGAGACCAGGTGGGAGAGCCCAGCGAGATCAGCGAGGGCATTCAGCTCCCCGTCACTCATGGACGGCAATAAGCTGCTGATTTGGGGGGCGGGATCTGTGCTGTGGTGAGAGCCACCTGTTATACTATTTATGTCATTAACCTCGCTGCATCTCAGTTCGCAAATTCGTAAATTGGGGATAACATCAGCTTCATAGGGCTACTGTGTGACCTAAAATATCACTTATCCTGTTCTTGATGACAGCCGGGCTCTCACTACCAGGGAGGAAACTCAAGTACAGGTGCTGTTTGGGGAAGAGTTGCAAGACCCTTGAGCCGTTAGGCGTGCAACCCCGGGATATAAAGTGACCCTCACGGCAGGCATTTATCGTTAAGATCTTCTTAAAAATTTCCAGGTCTACCAAAGCGGCTTAAAAGCCCGTAATTTAAGCAAATGGCCTGACCTTTCTGGGTTTCCCACAGTCCCCCTCCCCCACATCCCCCCACCGCTTTCCAATCTGGCACATTCTCTCAGCTCTCGGACTCGGTGTGGGTTTACAAATGTTTGTCTTTTTATTTCTTTGTTCAGGAATCTGAGCCCTCCTGGCCCCCACTCCTCTACCCTCTTGTATCCCTCAAACTTTTATACTAGAGTAATAATTCTCTTTTTTTTTAAGATTTTATTTATTTATTTCACAGAGAGAGAGAGATCACAAGTAGGCAGAGAGGTAGGCAGAGAGAGGGGGAAGCAGGCTCCCTGCCGAGCAGAGAGCCCGATGCGGGGCTTGATCCCAGGATCCTGAGATCATGACCTGAGCAGAAGGCAGAGGTTTAACCCACTGAGCCACCCAGGGGCCCTAGAGTGATAATTCTAAAATACAAGTTTACTTTCACCATTGACCACTTAATCTTCAATGGCTTGCCCCAGCCTTGAGAGGGAAATGCAGTCCGTGCAAGGACTCCACGTCCCGTTCGACCTGTCTGGCCTCTTCCCCCGCTCGCTCACTGCCACACAGCTCCCAGGAAGCTCCTGCTGGGGCCTCTGGGCCTTCGGACCAGCTGCCTCCTCCGCCCTGCAGCACCCTCTCCACCACGTCGGGCACCTGCCCATTTCAGCCCCTAGGAAGCTTCTTCCAGCCCAGAGTCGCTCAAGCTCAGTGCTATTGCCATCTGGGGCCAGATACACCTTTCCTGCACATCAGAGGATGTTTAGGAAGATCCTTTCGGGATTCCAGTATCATCCCCTCCCAACTCGTGACAACCAAGCGTGGCTCCAGACGTTACCGGGTATCTCCTAGGGACAAAACTGCTCCCAGCTGAAAGCCAACGCTCTCACCCTGCTCGCAGCCCCACTTCCAAAGACAGATTTAATGGCCAGCTGCCATCCCGGGCGTCATTCTACTCCAGCACGTACACACTGTATGGTATGTGTCTCTTACCAGCCCGTCTTTCCCGTTAAACTCGATGCACAAATGTGCCTTCAATCCTTATAACCCAGGTCTTCCTCCCCTTCTGAGGTAGAATAGTTTTCTTATTCCCACAGCCTCACCATGGCCAGCAGAGCCTATCTCCTTAGCCTCCCTGGCTTCTCCCCACTCTCAGTAGCCTTTCCTTCCAAGCGAGCTCTGAGGAGCTCTGTGGTGTCCGGACAGTGTCAGCTTGCCCCCAGAGAAGAGGATGAGGGCCTGGGCTAACCCAGTGCAATGTATTGTAAAAGTGCACACCCACACAACGCGATGCTTAAAATACATTAAAGATGAATAGAGCTGCGCCTGGTGAAAATCTCTTTGCAAGAGGCTGCGGAGGCCAGGCCCGAAGGAGTGACTGATAGCCAGAAATTCATCCGGAGGCAGGGCAGTGGGGTGGAACGGGAGTGGGAAGTTGACAGGCTTGAAAAGAACATCCTCATTCACTCTGCCTTGACAGACCATGAGCAGATGTTAATGGGGGAAAGCACTGTCAGCAGCCTGAGCAGGGAGGAAGTCCTGTCTCTCGCCCACTGGAGGAACCAGCCATCTCTGGGATCGTTGATGATGTTATCCACTCTGAAAGCCATGGCTCTGTCAGAAAGCTTTTCAGTCCGGGATGTCTGTATTAGTTTGCTAGGGCCGCCATAACAGAGTACCACAGGCTGGATGTCTTCAACAACAGAAACTCACTGTCTTAGTTTGTGGAGGTGAGAGTCCGAGATCTAGGTGCTGCTGGGCTTGGCTCCCGCTAAGGGCTGTGAGCAGAGGATCTGGTCCCTCCTTGGCTGTAGCTGGCCGTCTTCTCCCTATGACTGTTCACATCGTCTTCCCTCCTCATGGGTCTGCCTCCAAATTTCCCCTTTTCATGAATGAGATGGGATTAGCGCCCACCCTAATGATCGCAATTTAACTTGATTACCTCTGAAAAGACTCTATATCAGGTCACACTCAGAGGTACTAGATCTCACGTATATGAATTGGGGGAGGCAGACGTGCTTTGTAGGTGCATAATTTTATAATAAATTGCTGCGACCACTATGGAGAACAGTATGGAGATTCGTCAAAAAATTAATAATATAACTACCGTATGATCGAGTAACTCTACTTCTGAGTATTTACCTAAAGAAAACAAAACACTAATTTGAAAAGATACAGGCAACCTACAAATACCTACATTTTCATGTATATAAGAAAAAAAATTCCTAAAGAATTTCAACTGCAAAAATAACTACTGAAGAAGAAAACTACAATGAGAGCCCATCCTTTGCCCATTTTGATATTAGACCTTTCCACCAAGCTGTTTCAACAAAAGCTCTGTGTTCCATTCAGAACAGGCTCTCCTGGCCAGAGCCCTTTGCCTAGAGTCCTCATGCAGGCTTCTTCCCAGCCCCTAGCCCAGGTTCCTCCCACATCACATATGGTCCCCTTTGGTTCCAATGCCACAGTCTTCTCAGCTAGGGGTGGGACAATCTCCTGTAAGTGGCTGAGCCCCTAGGAGGATTCTAACCCTTCCCACCACTGCCCTTACTAAAAATCCTTTGCAGTATAATGTTAGTATGAACTGTCAAACCAGTCCTTCAGGTGACATGACTGGGTTTGCCCAGTCATGGGCAATTGACAATACCCAGACATGGGCATTGACACAGACAATGGCTGTTGGCCCTGAGCATGTGGGGGAAGGATGCAGGGCCTGGGTGCCTGCAGAGGAGAGCCTTCTCCAGAGGGCCTCTGCTTTGAAAGGAAGAATGATGGCCAGGAAAGACTTCTTTCTGAGCATCAGAAAACTTGGCTCCTAGGCCTGGCTCTAGGACTAATTAGCTGTGTGTCTTTGGGCTGGTCCTTTTCCACTCTATGGGCTCAAGGAACATTGATCAGGGGGCCTCTATGATCATGTAGTCTGGCCCTTCACAGACTCAGACTCTGTGTGTGTGTGTGTGTGTGTGTGTGTGTGTGTGTGTGTGTGTTAAGAACAGAACATTTAACAAAAGTTCAAGTGTACATGCGGTATTGTCAACTATCAGCACAACGTGGCTTTGGCAGTTAGCACGTCCACTCCACCCTATGGACCAGGAATTCAGTCATCATCACGGAGTCCTGACCTGCTGGGAGATAGTCCCAAATCACCTGGAGGCAGCCTGGCAGCTGGCCAGTCCTTCTTACACCACTAGGTGTCACTGTCCTGCCTTAAATACCCTTCCTCACCTGGAAAAATTCCCATGAACGTCCTGATTCTTAGCCTGTGGCCCCAGTTTGCATCTACCTTTATAGACCTTTCCCCTCTCCAAAAACAGACTCAACAAAACTACTTACAAGCATCTGCACACCTTACCTCCAGGTCTTTGGATTTGAACAGTGACATGAATGTGAGGTACACATCTGCCCAAGTTAAAAGGGCCTAGCCCCTTTATTCATTCTCATTAAATCATGAATTTAATGAGCACCTGCTATGTGCCAGGTCTTGTGCTGGGAGCTGAAGACTCAAAGCATAAAAGCACAGCCCCTGAGCTCAAGAGCTCACAGGAGACACGTCAGCATTACAACCATCTGGTGCAAATGTTGAAAAGAAGGACCCTGTGCCCTGAGCATACAGGAAAAGCCCTTGGGTAGGCCTGCCTCCAGTAGGTAGAGAGGGTTCACAAGAGTTGTCACAGCGTTTGGACTGACACTTGAAAACTGCACAGGTCTTAGGCGAATCATTGGGACAGATCATTCCAGGCTGATAGAAGAGCATATGCAAATAGATGAGTTTCATTAAGCCTAAAGAAGGCTTTTCCTATAAAAACAAAACCATACTGAAAGCAACTTGGACCTTGCATGGGAGAAAGAGCAAGTTCCTGCCCCACTCTCCATTTATATACAATCACCATTGGTCTGTCTTACCCTCGAGCGCAGACTTGTGACTTTTCATTTTTTTGTATCCTCAAAACTGACCACAATGGAGAACAATATATTTGAATGTATGAATGTATGAACAATTTACTAGCTAAGCATAGCTACTACAAAGACTATTCGATTTTGAAGAGGCCTTTTCAAGAGGGGAAACTGAGGCATGGGCCCATCATAGGAGAGCCATACATGCTTCCTTGTTCCTGAAGAGCTCTCTGAAGAGCCCACACTAGGTCATTCTTTTCTCAGGGTAATTGATTCTTTAGGCTGATCAAGTTCAGAGAATTGCCTATACCTTTGTTCCTACCAGAAATTCTCCCTACCCCCCCTTTCAGGAACACTGCCTGGGGGCAGGGGGTGGCTCAAGGAATTTATGAAAACATCCAGGTTGAATCAAAGAGCAGTGGGAGGTCCTCTATAAACTAATCTCACAATCTAGACCTCTTGGATGTTTCCAGAAATTAAACAACTCAACGAATGATTCTGCAATAATTTTTTTTACTCCCAGAAAATCATTATCCAGTTTTTTTTCTGCCCAAACTTATTAGGAGCTTTGACACTGGGAGGAGTACAGATCAGAGGAAAGGTGGGGAGTGGAAAGTGCAAAACACAGGAAGGAAAAAGTAAAGGGACCACAAGAAGGAGTCCAGCTCTGACAGGGCGCTGTAAATATTGACTGCAGAGAGCTTGGGTAGGGTATGGGAGGGAGGAAGTCAACAGTCAACTGAGGTGGAAAGATACTCTTGAATTTGTCTCTGCCAGAATCCTTCCCTCCACAATCCCCATTTCCAATGGAATGAAATCCAGACTGCTTAGCCTGGCAGTCACGGTCACTGTGGTCAAGCCCGAACTACATTTTCAACCCCTGCTCCCACTACTTTCCATTCCTTGTACACAACCTAGCAGAACGGCCCACTGACCCTCACCAGGAAGGCCTATTGGTTGCCAGCTACCTCCTGAACCTGGCTCCTGGGGTCTCCTTGAAGACCTACTTCAACCCGCATTTACCCCTCCAGGCAGACCGTGCTCCCTCATACTACATATATTTCCCTTGTTTAATTGGCAGATTTCTACTTAACCTATTTACCCTTCAACATCACCACTCCTCTTGGAAGTCTTCTCGCTCAGGGGTGCCTGGGTGGTGGCTCAGTTAGTCAAGAGTGCAACTCTTGATTTTGGTTCAGGTCAGGATCTCAGGGTCGTGAGCTCAAGCCCCACATCAGGCTCTGTTTGGAGCATGGATCCTGCTTAAGATTTTCTCTCTCCCTCTTCCTTTCCCATGCGTGCTCTCTCTCTCTCTCACAAAAAAAAAAAAAAAAAAGGAAGGAAGGAATGAAAGAATGAACGATGAACTTAGGAAGGGAGGGAAGAAGTCTTCCCACTCCTGCTTGAACTTTTCTTGTATACCTCATACCTGCAGGTAACATAGCTCTTTTTACCGTGCTAAGAAATTATTAGTTTGCATGTCTTTGAATTCAGAGCATCTTACTGACAGATGTCATGTCTCTTATTGATACAACACCAGCTCTAGCATAAAGCTTAGCATGTAGTAGACACTTAGTATTTAAGCATAGAGTGCTCAAGGGCAGAGACTAGATGATATTCATCCTTGTGGCTCTAATCTCTAGACCATTGTCTGACTTGAAGAAAGAATTCAATTGTGAAATGAATGAATCTGCTAGATGAAAAGATGGTTTGTTGTCCACATTAAAAGAGTTATTATGGTGGAGTGACCAACTCATCCCAAGATGAGTCCTGAAAGTTCCAGATCTTGGGAATCCTTCAGTCCTCAGCAAACTGGATAGCTGGTCACTGTAGGCTGTGGCCACAGCCCACTACTAGGATGGACCAGTAGCAGCTCTGCACATAAATTCATAATTTATTTATTTATTTGTTTAGTCAACAAATATTTCCTGACTATAAAAGCAGGGATGTAGACCAAAAAATGTAATTTATAAATACGTGGATACATTTTCTTATGAGTTTGTTTAGTGCACTAGTTAGAGCTAGCCAACAGACATTGCCCCAGCACTCACAGAGTTTACAGTATGGTCAGAGAATAAAACAATGAGCAAATGGATATATAATTACAAATATTATCACGTACCATGAAGGAAAAATAGAGTGTACTCTGAGGGCATCTAATGGGAAGGACAGCAGTTGAATAGGAAAGGCAGACAATGTCTCCCTAAAGAAGTAATATTTGTGGGAGGCAAAGGAGTGAGTCCCTTGAAGAAAGGGAAAGGAAGATCATGTACAAAAAACTCTTGAGTAGGAAAGCAACTGTGCCATCAAGGAGCAGGATGTGTGACCGAGTATAACGTGATCTAATTTGTGTTTTGTAAAAGACGGCTCTGGCTGCCCTCTGGGTGCCTGTTGAAGTGTCACAAGTCAAAGTGAGAAACCCACAACAAGGCAGTGGTCTGGGAAGCCGACGAAGATGGCCCGGCCCCCAGGACAACAGTGGAGATAGAACTGAGAAGTCTATGAATGGGGTGCTGCTCTCTGAGGCAGGAGAAGACCATATCAGTGATGGGCAGTAGCTGAGACATTTGGGACACCAAATATCACCACCTGAACAACCACTGAGCATTGCCATTCCTCAGAAATCAATACTCACCTTCCCTGCTTGAGCATTTCTACTGGGGAAGAACCACACACATCGTGGGTAGGTAACTTTTCCTACACTGCACTCGGGCTTTGGCAATTTCTTCAACTGGCTGAAATACTGAGTGGTATGTATGTATGCATGTATGTACTATTTGTGGCTTCAGGAATGCAGGGAGGGGGGAAATAAGTGACTCATCACAAAACCCAATTCCCTATGCTTTCAAGAGTCATTCATCCATCACCATCTTCGCTTGATGCCGTTTCTTTCTTGAGTGAGGCTAACCACAAGCAGATCCCATAGCTAGGGTCTTAGAATGTTCTCCCCAGAAAACTTCACTGTTGGGCCTGGGCAAGGTTTTCTGAGAGCAGGCTTCCTTGACCTCAACTTGAGCCCCAACATGAGCAACAGGTTGGGCAGTCAACAAGACCTCTCCTTGCAAGGAGATCCTCGCAAGCCCGCTCTCAGGGGCTTTGACAGTGCCAAAGAGCCTGAACTCCCGAGAAACAGCAGCTTATCTGCCTTCTCTACCATGAGTGGCAACCTTCATCTCCCCAGAGAGGTCCATCCAACATGTCAGTGTCACCGCCGTCCAGACCAGAAGGAATCATCAGGCATGGATACAAGGGACCGGAGGGACTGCTACAGCCGGGATGACCTACCTGGGAACAGCTGAGCCCCCAGGGCAGAGTGCAGAGGACACCTGTAGCTCAGCAGCCCTCGGGTAAGTGCCAGGAGCCCACTGGAGGGGAAGTCCAGGTGGGAGGACTTAGGAGCCCCTACTGGTAGCAAGACCTACAGGTAGTGAGGCCTGAAGAGCCTGCCCTTAGGGAGCTGGCATTTAATACAGGAAGCAGACAAGTAGATGAACAGTACTAACCCGATGAGTTCTATGATGAAGGTGAACATATAGTATCATGGGGGGTAGAAGGAGAGAGGAAGAGGCTCTGAACTCTGCCCAGGAAGACTGGCAGGAGGAGGTGATGTTTCTCTGCTCCAAAGACAGCCAACTGGAATCCACAGGGTGTAAGTAACTACACTTAGAAAAACTCAGAAATGCTAACAGCACATTTTTAAGGGTATACCAGCTTCATTGTTCATTTAAAAATAATGACTCAGTGAAATTAATTTCCTGCATTGATTTTTCCCTATGAAATTATTCCTAACAGCTGAGTTTTCAAATATAAAAATTTTCCTTTTTTTTTTAAAGATTTAATTTATTTATTTGACAGAGAGAGATCACAAGTAGGCAGAGAGGCAGGCAGAGAGGGGGAAGCAGGCTCCCTGCTGAGCAGAGAGCCTAATTCGGGGCTCCATCCCAGGACCCTGAGATCATGACCCTAGCCTAAGGCAGAGATTTAACCCTCAGAGCCACCCAAGCACCCCTAAAAATATTCCTTTTAAAGGTAGACTGCTTAAGATTTGCTATTTAAAACCAAGCTCCAGAAGTGTCCAAGCTATGCAGGATAACTGCCCCTGAGATGCACCTGGAAAGATTTCAGTAACAGGAGCCTTGCTGGGGAGAGGTAACAGATAAAATGTGGGGTGAGCCACACCTGCTGGGGACACATTCGCAGGACTGATGAATGGGGGGCACAGGGAAGAGCAGGGGTCTCCTCCATTTCTATGGCCCAGGCTGCAGAAACAGAGTGAACTTTTAAAACTCTGAGCAAAGGCTTTTATCAGAAACAGAAAATTCTGGGATGATTTTTTCTAAAAGCAAACTTTTAAAGAAAATCTTAAGCATTATACTTCATCACGCTTGCCCCAGAGAGAACATGTGATGCCAGCTGACAGATACAAAAAAGAATTAATAGTCCACTCCCACCCTCTGCCCTCCTCCCAGTTTTTGGAAAGGGAAGCAGTAAGTCACTCATAGATCTTCCCGGCCCATTCTCTGTAGGGCCTGGAGTATGCGGGGTGGCACAGGTGGAGGGGGCAGGAAAGAATTATAGTAATTCATAAAAACATAACATTTGCCATTTATAAAGCCTTTTTGCTTACATCAACCGGTGAAGTCCCTCCAATCACTCCCTGAGGTCATAGGACAGTGCCAACCATGGATTTATTAAGAAATGGAGAGAAGATTCAAATAAATTCATGAAATACATGAGCTATGAAATCAACAGAAATTGTTCTGACACGGAGATACAATAGTAACAAAAACCAAAATTCAGATCACAAACAAATGTGGTTAAGCCTGAAAAGGAAAAGATCAATTCTGAATAGAAGTCATGAAAAGGTTCCTGAATTATTTGATAATCCAATTAATGAAGATGAAGGAAGCATATAGATGCATTGGAACATTTTTTGCTGATTGACATATTGACAATGACAACATAGGACATCAAAGACAAACTGGTTAAAGAATATTCTCATTTCAGAGAGGGCTACACGAGAATACTTGAATATAAGTTATATGTGTGTGTTTTTTTTAAACTTTATAGGTTTCTCAAAATTGACAATCAAAAAATTTACACACTAGTGAAACTAAGAAAGAACATCTCAATACTATAATAATAAAATAAAAATTTTGATCAGCATGCAAAAGGAAAGAATATAGTATTTTTCTATTTTCTCCATAGACAGTGATAGTATAAAATCATTATCCTATAAAAAGGTAATCAGACAGTAATAAGACAAAAAAGATAAGGAAAACAGTATCATAAAGGTATGCCAGGCAGCTAAATAATAATAATCTATTATTTTTCTAAATTATATGACATTTGTGGTATTTTAGGTTTTTTTCAAATTTGTAGTTTGTTGTTATTTCTTTTCTCATTCTAAATGTAAATTTTGTAACAGATTTTGTATTCATAATTTTATGTTCTTTTTCTTAAACAGGGCTCACAAATTGTATGTTTTGGCCCCCACAAAACCTGGATTTTATGCCCATTTTGCAGGTAGGAAAATAAACTCAAGAGAAGTCTCACCCTCCCCCAGGATCACAGTGATAGAAGCAGCAGCCAGGATTAAAGGTTATGCTCCTCCTCGTACAGGATGCGTTCTCTGCGAAGAGCCATTGATGCACCAGATCAACCCCTTTGTGTTCCCTTTGGGGAAGCATGAATACAGTTAGATAGGACATTTGAAAAACCTAGAGTACTCACTCAACTTTCTAAAGGACTCAACATGACTTTTAGTGCCCATCCCATCTGCCTTCAGAACCTGTGTCTGCAGAGAAGAATTCAACTTACAGGGGCGCCTGGGTGGCTCAGTGCGTTAAAGCCTCTGCCTTCAGCTCAGGTCATGATCCCAGA
Source organism: Martes martes (assembly GCF_963455335.1). Lineage (NCBI taxonomy): Eukaryota > Metazoa > Chordata > Mammalia > Carnivora > Mustelidae > Martes > Martes martes. The sequence goes on along the minus strand of NC_137898.1, from coordinate 72,019,160 downwards.
GTCCTGGGATTGAGCCCCACATCGGGCTCTCTGCTCAGCGGGGAGCCTGCTTCCCCCTCTCTCTCTGCCTGCCTCCCTGCCTACTTGTGATCTCTGTCTGTCAAATAAATAAATAAGATCTTAAAAAAAAAAAAAAGAATTCAACTTACAGTCAACACTGGAGTCACCGTTGCAGGCTCAAAGCAAGGCACGAATCAAGCACACTGTGGGAAGTAAAGATGGGTCACCTCAAGCATTCTGGAACATTCTGCAAGTACAGGGAAACTAATTCTTCCTTAATGCATTTGTCTTTATCCACATGAATAATTCTCATCTTTCTAAGAACAAGAAAATAGAAACTCGGTTGCCCCATTTCACAGAGCTAGTGAGAGACTGACAGTAGGCTACCAAGGCAGATCTGCTCTGCCCCAAAGCCCACGCCCAGTTCTCCAGGAGTAGGTTTTCCACTGGAGCTGGTTCACACTTAGGCACATCATTTCCAGTCACATGAGGCTGACAGCATGACATGTTCTTGTTCCTTGGCCCCTCCCATGTCAAAGCAGCCAGGCAACCATGTTCTTCTGCCAGCTGAGGTGAGCAGATAAAACAAATGGCTTTAACCCACATCCGGCACTAACTCCCTCCCAACCCCACCTCAGACCAGAGCCATCCATGCAGGGTGGGAGGCAGCAAATCACAAGGGTGATCCCAAGGTCCTGAGGCCATGCTACTGTGGGAAAATGGGGTCATTTTGTCTATTAGTGGTTCTTTGCTTTTGCTCTCATCAGCATGAACACTGGGAGCCCAGGCCTCCCTCAAAAGCATGGGGCCACCAATCTCCCACCACTTCTGGGATTCCCCAGGAACCGCCTACAATTGTGTTCTCTCAGCTTCCTCTTTCCCGCTCTGGTCTTCCATGCTACTGAGGACATTAGACCACTAATGCCTGTGCTTAAAATCCATGCCAAGGGCCACCAGCATCTGCTTCTGTACCAGCCCACCCAAACTTGATGTTCCTCAGCGTGCTGTCCAGGGCCCTCATCAGATCATGCTCACTCAACCCAGCTGACTGGATGCGTGGCAAGGATTCCAGTCACAGCAGACATCCTGAGAAGACCCCCCACAACCATAGTGAGAGTCCAGGTCTCTCTCCTTGGTGGTTTTTGGGATGCATCAAATTGGATGTCCCATGGGCATCTGCAACTCAGCATACCCTACACTAAACCCCCACCTTCCCCACCAGTCTGCCCCTCCATGAGTATTACCTAGCTCGGAGAACAGCATGGGGGCCATCTCCAGGCCTAGTCACTCTTTCACATCTCCACTGAATCCACCCCTCCCCACCCCCAGGTTCTATCACTTCTCCTACCTCATGATCTTTTTAATCTGCCCTGTTTCCTCCAATCCATTTCTCTCTCCTTACTTCCTCCACCACCATGCTGGCTGTATGCCCTCAGACCCCTCTACCTCCCCAAGCAAAGGGTTTGGCCATATTATGTAATATATAACACCATGTTGTAATTGTTTTATTATCCTGCAAGAATTAACTATTTCTAATTCAGTGTCACAGGTCCCTGAGACTGTACTGGGTGCAAAGTAAGCCCTTGATTAGTATGATGAATGAATGAAACCCACTCCCTCAATACCCATAAATGGTATTTATTAAGACATCTCTTGGCCTTGAGTATTTCCAAGTCCTAATGCAAGGCCATCCGTGACTTCAGGCATTCCTTCAGGGATAATCAATCCCTCAGGCCAGAGGTGTGAGCATATTGGTCACCCTCTGTATCAGTCACTGGAGTTGTGGTAAATGTGTCTTTGTTGATTCATTTGTGACATCAGCACATCCAATCCTTACATCAGAAACAATTTGCTATGGAAGTAGTATAAGGAACTACTTTAAAATGATTTTCTGTGGTATTTATTTCTTATTCTCTTTATAACCAATTGTAATAGTCTGACCTCATTTTTTTTTGAAGATTTTATTTATTTATTTAACAGACAAAGATCACAAGTAGGCAGAGAGGCAGGCAGAGAGCGAGGAGGAACAGGCTCCCTGCTGAGCAGAGAGCCCGATGCCGGGCTTGATCCCAGGACCCTGGGATCATGACCTGAGCCGAAGGCAGAGGCTTAACCCACTGAGCTACCCAGGCGCCCCGACCTCATTTTTAATGTTAGATGGCTGGTTTCTCTTAGGCCTCACTCTCCCTTCCCTTTGGCCTCACATCTGGACAAGCTGAAAAGAAGGCCTATGGTGTCAGCTCCTCTGGCACTAGGAGGAATTATAAATCTTCCTAGAGCAGGAGCCTCTCCCCAGTCCCACTCCTTAGCCACCGTAAAGTCCCGAACCCACTACCTCTGCTTTGCCCACGCCAACCTGGACTTGTCCGTACCTTCCCCACCCTTCCCAGGGTCCCTCCTGTGAGCAATACATTTTCTCTCAGATTCTCTTGGTGCATCAAGTATCTTCAGCCTCCACACACTCACACACATGTGTGCGGAAAAGCACCAGGTGTCCCAAGGGTTTGCTCTCAGTTTCATGTTGATTCAGGTGTATGTTCCCATTCGATATGATAGTACGGTCAGGAATGGATTCCCGTTAATTCCGTTTCTGCCAAAGTAAAAGTCGTGACGAGGAGAAATCTAAGAGGGTCTAGAAGGTCTCAGAGAGCCGGATAGTGGCTAAATTCCTGCCTCTGGTGCCTTCCCACACTCACCCTCCCATCACACCCTCCAAAGGAAGCACCATCATCACAAGCTTCAGTAATTAGTAATAATAATGGCTACAGTGAGCTTTTACTAAGTGTCAAGGATTGTGTTCAGCATTTTAGTATATGTGCTGCCGAAGCGAGCACTGTGTTCAGCATTTTAAACATTTTTTCTTTTGTATTCAGCACTGTGTATAACTAAAACGTTACACCCATTGACTGGCTACTTTTCAGGGCCCTCCCTGTAGCCCCTGACACCCGCCACCCTACCGTCTGCCCCTGGGAGTCTGACTCTCAGCTCACATACCTACGTCAGATCATGCAGTATTTATCCTTCTGTGACGCATCACTGAGATGAAGTCAGTCATCTGCTTCAAATCCTTCAGTGGCTCCTATCTCACTCCGGAGTCAAAACCGAAGAGCCTTCCGGCCCTGCAGTGGCCGGCCCTCCGCATCCCACAGCCTAGGGGGCTCCCTCTGCCCTGCCGTGCACTCACCAGGCCAGCCACAGAGTGTCGGTGCTGCTCCACCAACCTGCCCCGCCTGCCCTCACCTCAGGACCGTCATACCGGCTGCTCTCCTGCCTGGGACCCTCCTCTCCCAGATAACCACATGGCTGTTTCCTTCACCTCCTTCTGGCCTTGCTTCAGGCCATTCTCAGTGAGGCCCCACCTGACCGCCCTCCACACCCCACACTCATGATCCCCGTCTCTGCTGGATTTTTTTCCCCTTTGTTAATGTTCATCTTCTTATGCCAAAGCCCCATGAGAAAAGGAGGTTTTGCCTGTCTGTTTTCCTGGTAAAGGCTGGGGGCTCCGAGAGGAGCACTGAGCACATAGGAGGCACCCAATAAATTGTTACCGAGTGAATGAAGGACGGTGTAGGATGTGAGAGCTCTGGCTCTGGCATGAGCAACACCCAGGTTCAAATTCCAGGGCCACCACTCACAAGCTGTCTGATCTTGAGCAAAGGTCCTGAGCTCTCTGGGCTCCTATCTCCTCAACCAAAAGAGGGCCTTTTGGTTTCAGGAAGGTCATTATACTCGTACCCCTCTTTCACCCTGAGCACCAGACCACCTGCGTTCCCACTGACAGTGACTCTCACAGAGGTTCTATAACCTGTCTAGGGCCACACAGCTGGAAATGTACAGCTTGGATTTGTTCCATATCTGCTGACCCAAGAGATTGTTGATCTCTCCTCCACAACACAACCATTTTATGAGCATCTTAAGGGCTCCATGCGATGTAGACCCATGAGAAATACTAATAATCTTTCACATTTGTGTGGAACTTTTATAGTGAGAAGCAGACGCTCTTACCAGGCGGGAGCTTGGGGTGAGTTGGGGAACATCAGAAGTACCTCAGAAAGCTTTCCTGAAACATACATGCCTGTTTGCACCTCCCAAACTCAAGGCGTGGCCCTGTACAGGGACATGTTCAAAAAGTTTCTCAGCTGATTCTTACGTATTTTCTGGATAAGAAACCACTGTTTTAAGTAACGGAAGTTGGTCCTCAAAACAATCTTATAAGACATATTTTATTGTTCCCCCAGTTTGAAGGATTAAGGAGATAAAACTGGGCAACACAGAGGGATTTAGCCACAGCCACCAGCTGACGAGCGGTATGGCGGGAGGCTGATCCCCGGTTCAAATCCTGTTTGACAGAAAGCCCAGGACTAGAAGTCAGTGGGTCTCGGTCCCAGTCTGAGCTCCTCCCTTCAAAAGCTAAGTAAATGTAGCAAGTCATTTTACTGCTCACCTTTCATTTTGAGGGGAAAAAAATTATTTATTTCTTTGAGGCAAAGAGGGGGAGGAACGAGTGGGATAACAGGCATTGTTCATCAGTTGCCCATTGGAGAAGAGAAACTCCCTATGTTAGTGCACTCAGTCTTCCTAAGTGTCCGGTAGGGTAGGTTTTATTATCTTCATTTTATTGAGAGAGACGGAAAGGCAAGCACACAGCTGGCATGTAGTAGAGAGAGATTCAAATGTCTGTTGTTCTGATCCCAGACCCCACATACTTTCCAAGAGGATTTCCAAAGAGGATAGCAGGGAAATTAATAGCTGTGAGATAAATATTACATATAAAAGCACTGGCAAACCCTATATTATGATGCAAGTCCTAGATATCTTCTACCTTGTACATAAGCCATAGAGCTTTTACTGATGAGATCACACGAATGTTGATTTACAATCACAAATCACACTCAGTTAAATTCAAATGATAGTTCACGGGCACCTTCTGGCCACTGTGTGGTCCAAGGGATGAACAGCATTCAGATCTCGCTCTGATTAGCCTAGCACACTTTCCCAGCAATGGCACACATGGCACAAGCCCTCAATCAATTCAGATCTACAGCATACAGCAGCACTCCTGAGCAGCTCTTTTTTTAAGAAGAGTGAATACAAGTTGACTGGGTTATTTTGGATAGATCTCTCAAGGGCATGGAGCTTGAAGAGAAAATAGTCTATTCCAAGACCAGAGGACCCTGCCTGCTACACCTCATACTCTGTCAGATCCACTGACCCTATTTCAAAGAGACACTCTTCTAGTTATACCTGAAGGCTAAACCAGAGAACTGTCAGTGGAAGGCAGAGAGATGGGCAAGTAGTTAACACTCCTTCCACTGTCTCCAGTTCCTTCCAAGTCCTGGGCAAACCCGATAGTGACCCTGGCATTTGAAGGGCTCCAGCAGGTGGCAAAAGTATGAGAGGCCTTTACCAGGAGCATCCCGAGCCCACAAGCCAATGGGATAATCTGAGTCGTAGCTATGGGTAAGGCAAACACCAGTAGCTAGGGGGTGTAAAGGACTAAGTCCACGCACAGAGTGTGATGAGGGAACAGAAGGCAAGCTGAGGACAAAGCAGAAGCTGACACCCTACACCCCTGCCTTGTGACATGTGTGGCATTCCTCAGGCATTCCTGGCTGCCCTAAAGGAAAAACAAATAGTTAACTTCTAGAGATCACAATCCTGCAAGACCTGATTCTCCCTCCGTTTACAAATGTCCCAGTGATTTACAAGGAACAGGCTTTCTTATCAATAGCCTAACTTCCAGAGACTCATAAATCAGTCCCTGAAGCCCTAACATCTTTCCCTCTGTACAATTGAGGGAGGCTGAGGCACAGAGAAATTTAAATAAAGTTAAATTTCTTCTAAACCTAGAGCTCATTGATAAGGATGTGTGATAGCAGGAATGTGACATTCCTCCAGGAAGCTCTCAACTCTCTTACTACTAATACCTTACTGAAAGAAAAAACAACCTTAACTTCACAAATAGAAAGCCTCCCATATCCTGTGTGTCTTCTTTCAAACCCTCCCTTTGCCTTACCTCCCCTAACCCCATAGTATATAATCAGCCATCCTTCACAACCCCAATGCAGCAGCAATTGCTGCCCATGGGTCCTGTCCCTGAGCTTTAATAAACCACCATCTTGCACCAAAGTTGTCTCAAGAATTTTTCTTGGTCATTGGCTCCGAACCTCACCCCAACTAAACCTCACTTATATTCTAAAACTTCATCAAGTGAGAGATCTTGAGCTGAGATCAGGGGCAGGTTGGAAAGAAAGCAGGTTAGAAAGGGAGATCAAAAATTTCAGAAAGCAAGCTGTGAAAAAGTCAGAGCCAACAGATTTCTGTTGATTCTACCGTGATCAGCACATTAAATACCATTTTTCCACGGATAATGGGAAGAAGAAAGATGTTTTGTTTTACAATAAATACTATCCAACCATGTGTACCTTGGACTGATCACATGGGGCATCAGCAAGAGTGTTATATGTTGGCCTTTTGTTAGTAGAGCCCATTAAATGCACCTCCAGGGGCGCCTGGGTGGCTCAGTGGGTTAAGCCTCTGCCTTTGGCTCAGGTCATGATCTCAGGGTCCTGGGATCGAGTCCCACATCGGGCTCTCTGCTCAGCAGGGAGCCTGCTTCCTCCTCTCTCTCTCTGCCTGCCTCTGCCTACTTGTGATCTCTGTCTGTCAAATAAATAAATAAAATCTTTTAAAATAAATAAATAAATAAATAAATGCACCTCCAGAGTGGGCCACTTCAGGACAAGGTCATGGAATACCTTATCTCCAGAGAACACCAAGGCTAGAATCATGGGACTTCATGCTTGATTCATCATAAAAATTGACTGCAAGTATAAGAGTTGTTTCTATTTGTTTTGTCTAATCCTTAACCCTGTTTCTATGGTTGTATTAATAATAAAAATCCCACTGGCCTTAACAGCCGTGGCCTTAACAGCCGTGGACTGGATTGAACCTAATGCAATAGTTTGGACAGTTGAAGTTAAAGGCATCAAGGAGACAACTAACTGTGACTTCTAAGTGCCTTAACTGACATGAGGCCCTGGAATTCAGACAAGCAAAGCCTCAGGGAGCCTTTGCTCTGAAGGGAACTGGAAGAAAAGCCTGGGAGCCTTTCCAAGCCTGGAAGAACTTGGATGGATCAAGGAGGATGAAAGGCATTCCTTTCCAGCCCCAGCCCAGCCCCAAGGCAGACTGGGGACCTTGGGAGCCAAGGTCAGGAAAGGAACATTTTGTCCCCCCTGACAGAGGCAAGTAGGGCCTGGGGAGCTTTTTTGTTTACATGTTTGTTTGTTTGTTTCCAACCTTCCCCACACATTCAGGGTGACCTCTTCTCTCCATTAGCAGCCTTGTGGGACAAAGGGCCTGATTCTTGGCCAGATAGTCCCAAACCACTTCTGGAAGTAAAGAAAAATACCAGGTATCCTTGGAAGTGTCTGAGATTAGAAAGAAGGAGCATTGTTTACAGAATCCAAACTCCTGGCTACGTGCATTCTTCAACCTGTCACTCATTTAAACTGTAACCAAACTAAAGTGGGTTTCACTTCTTGGTGAGTCAGAAACCCTGCCAGTTTGAACTGTCACACAAAGAAACTGTTATTTGCAGTAAATAAGGAAATGGCTTCCAAAAACCATGACTCCCTGAGAGAGAGTGAATGGATTCCTTTTGTTTAGGGTGAGAATGAATAGTTAGATATTAGATAGGGAAGCCTTGTCATTGTATGTATATATGTAGAGGTGGGCACAAAGTCGCACACATGCGCGGTAAGGAACCATGTCGCTACATACATTGTACGTTATGTAAATCAGGCTAAGGCTTCTACCTCAGTGGAGGTGTTAGTATTACAATGAGGTAAAGGAGATTGTCGGTCATTCCAAAGGTCACTCTGTGTCCACCTGTGCAGGTGCTAGTCAGGTTTAGCTCAAAGGATCTGGGTGGTCTGGGCCAAGAGAGACTTTATCAGGGCAGTTGCTGTCACCTGGAGGGTGATTAGGGTTTCCTTTGTCTGAGTTGAAGGAAAATCCAAGAAGAGCCAGAAAGAGAGTAGGGGAAAAAATAAGACAAAGGTTACTGAGTGGCAGGTGTGCTGTAAAGGCAGGGCCTTGGGTTCTGGCTGGTGACAAAATCTTATGTCTTTGCCCCCTTGTGGACTCTGTTTTGTCCCAAGAAAGTAATACAAATCATCAGCACATTTTCCAATTCACAGCAAGACTTACTGATAGAATTACCACAAGATACAACAATGAGACAGATGACAGTGGAAACTCAACAGGCTAAAATTTGTTATAGGCAAAAAGGAACTGAAAAATCATAGATTACTGAGTATATTGCAAAATGCAAAAAGAAAAAAAATTACCTGAGGGGGTGGGAAATCTGTTTTGAAGAAATAATCAACAACAAAATAAAACTGTCAAAGGTAAAACTGCACTCAGTAAAGCTAGCAAAAGAATCAAACCTTCTGGGGCACCTGGGTGGCTCAGTTGTTAAGCGTCTGCCTTTGGCTCAGGTCATGATCCCAGGGTCCTGGGATCGAGCCCCCCACATCATGCTCCTTGCTCCTCAGGAAGCCTGCTTCTCCCACTTCCCCCACTTGTGTTCCCTCTCTCGCTGTGTGTGTCTCTCTCTCTGTCAAATAAATAAATAAAATCTTTTTTAAAAGAATCAAACCTTCTTGCAAAATTTACATCTAAAACATTTTATCTGAGAAGACCAAAGTGAATAACTATAAGAGCCATAGAGGAAAAAAACAGAAGAAACTATAATCAGTGAAAACTTGCAATAGCAAAACAAATGACAATAACAAAACTATAGGCAACATCAAAGTTTATTATAAAATCCATACAGAAAGCATTTATCCACATCAACATTAGTAACATAAAAGTAAAATTGGAACTGCTTTAGCTACAGTATATTAAAAAAATTGATCAAGGAAATAGATTAGTGAAGAGTCCTTCCAAAGAAAAATGTTTTTTCAATAGACATTCATAAATCAGGCATAATCCTGATTGAGGTTTTTATTGTTTTTAAATGTGGAGCTTAAATATGCTAAAGGTCAAAAGCCAGATCTAAATACCCATCAAGTCCAAAGAGGAGTCAATGCAATCAAAATGTCTTGCACTCATCTCCCAGAATTGAATCTGGCTCTGAAACACCTGCTTTGATTCTAATAAGCCATGTGATTTGGGGAAAGTTACTGAATGTCTTTAAGCTTCAATCTACTCATCTGTAAAATGGACAAGTTAATTCATAATATTCTTGCTCTTAGTTTTATACTGGATATCCCAAGAAAAACCATGGAAAGCCTTGCCCATACCTTCTTCCTGAGGCCTTCTTTACCCCAGCGTTTCCATACTTTGTATTCTCAGAATCTCAGGTTCTAACCATAACTAAGGCTGAATACCTGACCCAAAGATAAGTATATCTAGATTGGCCAGCAGCCTGGTACAAAGCATTACCCAGAAAGATACTTTATACTCAACGGTTACTGGACAATCCAATCCATTAACTCCACTCTTGGGAAATTTTCCTATCAGATGTGCAAAAAAAGTGAGCAGAGGGTAGGATCAATTGGCAGAAGCAGAGAGAAGCAAAGAAAGAGAAGGCAAGAGGCAGAGGCCATTGGTGACATGACTAATGAGAAAGTAAAATGTATGAGTAAGCTAAAAGCAAAAAGGTTGAGAGCAGAAGGGAGAATGAGTCAGGAATTAAACAGGAAGAAGCTGGTGGGGAGAAAAACAGAGATGGAGTTGCTGTGTCATAAACTCAGAAGACATCTCAAATTCTTGAGGGGCTCAGAGCTGTTGATGGACTCTTCATGCTGAGGCTGAGTTATATGTGGTGACAAATAATGTTCCAGGTCTCTGGAGTCCTGGTTGTGCCGCCTTTCTAATTCCCCCGTGTCTCCTTGAGATAAATGCCCAGGGCTGGAGATAACAACCACAACAACAAAAAAAGCAAATGGCCTTTCCACATATGGAAAAACACTCACCCTCACTCTTAAGATAATAAGAGAAATGTCAATTAAAACTAAACAGATTTTATTACTCACCTCTCAGGCAAACATTCAAAAGTTTGATAAGAAACTTTGATCAAGACTATGGGGAAATGGACACTTCTCTGCTGTTAGGAAAACAAAATAATACAACCCATAGGTAGTGGAATTTGGTAATAGTTGGCAAAATTACATATGCATTTATTGTTTGATACAGCAATCTTACTTCTAAGTATCTATGCAAGCATACACTGGCAAAAATATAAAAAGATGAATGCACAATAATATATATATATATATATATGTCAATTTAAGTAGTAAAAAAACCTGAAAATAACTTGAATGTTTATCTATAGGGAACTAGTTGAATAAATGCGGTATATCTACAAACAGTATACAGTTATCTTAAAGAATAAGGAATGTTTCTGTGTACTATCACGGAATGATCTCTAGGATTTAATGTTAAGTGAAAAAAAAATCAAAGTTAAGTACTTGAATGAAGCTTATCCCACAAATGTATTTTCTCTGTAAGGGATATCACAGCCTTCTTACTCTTAGGAACATTTCGGCACTATGGTTGTGGGTCATTTTTTTTTAAAGATTTTATTTATTTATTTGACAGAGAGAGGGATCACAAGTAGGCAGAGAGGCAGGCAGAGAGAAAGGGGAAGCAGGATTCCCGTGGAGCAGAGAGCCTGATGGGGGACTCGATCCCAGGACCCTGGGATCATGACCTGAGCCGAAGGCAGAGGATTAACCCCGTGAGCCACCCAGGCACCCTTTTTCTTTCTTTCTTTCTTTCTTTCTTTCTTTCTTTTTTTTTTTTTGCTTGTGGGTCATTTTAAACGATGAAATCTCCAGCAAAAAGCACAAAATACAGGCCTAAACACATTGCAATAAAGACACCTGTTTACATATGAGACCTGAAACAAGAACAGTCTTTGTTTAGCCCCAGCAGGAGCAGCTATGTCATGTTGAGATGACTCAAGTTTTTCAATGCTCTATACATGTTCATGAATGACAGGGAAATGCTACAAGTATGGGGTTACAAATAAATTTCAGCATGTAAATGAATTTGGCAACATGGAATCTGCCAATAATGAGAACTGTGTGTATTTTTTTACATTAAAAAAAGGAAAAACATGCTATAAAATAAATAAAACATGAGAAAGGAACAGATCAGGGATAGAGAATTAGAAGATAAACTTTTCCATATATTCCTTGTTTCATAATTTGTATTTTGAACCATGTTGAAGTTTTCTAAAATTCCAAAACAGTATAAATCAAAATGAAATTAAAAGCAATCCCTAAAGATGAATTTGAAATATTGGCCTAATATCATGATCTGCTTTCTTTTTAAATATGTCTTTCATAGCCCTTTCACTATTAAGACCTAAAAATAATAACCAATCCAGTAGCTTTGAGCACTCGCATACCTTAATTATGGTCTCTAAATAACACTTACCACTAAAAGAAACCAGACTTCTTTGAAGAAATGGCTAGTTCTAGATCCAGAATGAGAAATCTACAAGATAAGAAAGAAAGAGAGAAAGAGGAAGGAAGGAAGGGAGGGAGGGAATAAAGAATCGTTGACAAGGTGATTCTGAAACATCTTTATATTCAAAAAGTAAAGAACCTACCACAGACTACTACAGTTATGTCAAAAGGACTCCAGGGACAATTTACAGAGAATCTCATTGGCTAAAGATGTGATAATTTGGGCACCAATAATAACTCCAGTGTATTAAAATGTATCAAATATATTTAAATCCATTGAGTTTATAATCACACACATACAACTCATTGTCTATTTTGAAGGATACTAGGAACTAATTCATTACTCTAAATACAGTTAACTAAAGGGTAACAATCAAGCACTTTCCTGCCTTTTCCTTATGAACTGAATTTTAGAGCAATAAAATACATGTTGAAGAAAATGTTCTTTCTTTAGAAGTATTTTGGCTTACAAATAAAGGAGGAATGATAGAATATCATCCTTTTACAAATGCCAGCTATAGTGGTTAAGGTATTATCATGTTTCAGGATTTTAGCCTACTCAGTCTTTTTTCCTTGACTTTAGCCCTATACAATTCAGAGAAATCCTATGTCAACCCTGTGCAAATACTATAGACAAAATGGAATTCCTATACTTCTAGGATACATTCAAAAAGAGAATCTTCTCAAGAAATACCTCTTGATTTCTTGCCTGGGGTCCAGCCAGGGAAGCTTCTTTTAGGCCAACCTGTCTGATGCTTACTCTACTCCCAGACTCAGAGCTGAGTAATTCCCTGAGTAGCTCTTAGCATCACTAACTTTATTGCTCCTTTTCCCTATCCAGTGCACATCTGCTCATTGCTTCTTTCAAGTCTAACACACCCAGTTAGTTACTCCCTCCACCTTGACCTCACTTCCTATCATGGCCCATTTCATTTCTCCAGCTAGGCTGGACTCCTTAGGACAGCCCTTCCAACTCCTAAGGCAGGGGTAGCCCTACCACCAGCTTCAGCATGACATCCTACAGCACAGCAGACATTCTTTCAAAATGCCTCCTTCCTATCCATCGTTCTGCCCTGGATCATCTTGCTATCCAGACTAGATGGTACCAGGACATTCAAGTCATCTCTCTGGTGTCTCATTCCCTTTCTGCTGACACTTCGCTTCCATTTTGCAGTGGACTTTGTCCAGATTTTATAAAAATCAATGAGTTCAGGATAACAAGTATTATAGTCTCATGTGGCCTCCTTAAAATTGTTACCACATTGCTATTGACCTACTTATTACGTTTTACTGTTACCAGAAATCAACTGCGTAGGCAATTTGGGGAGCATTTCACATCTATTTATTTCATCTTCACTAAGTAGGATGACCTTGTAGAACTCAACTGGTTATTCCCAAAAACCAACCTACTAGCTGGCATTATTAAAGCTTGTGCAATTTCCAAGAATGCTGGATTCCATATTCTCTTTGAGAGCAAGTATGCAAAACTCTAACTTGCCACAGTGCCTATGCCAGTGGGGCCAAAGACTTAGAATAATTTAGTGTCCAACAGGATATATATTCAGCATGGAAAGAACAGAGAGATTAGCACTGTCTTCGATTAAATCCCGTCTCCTAGACCTCAGTTCCATCACCAGTAATATGAGAATTTTTTAAAACTTGTGTCTGTCCCCAAAAGTCTTGTATCTATCCCTCTAAGAGTCCTTCGAGGTCAGGGACTGTATTTCATCCTTTCTGTATCTCCAATGACAAACATTGTTTTGTCAAACAGAAGACATTAATTTTGAATGATTGCACAAGGCTCTGTAAAATTTTGACTTCCATGAAATATCCAAAACCCCTGACACCATCAACAGCTCTGTATGGCAGTAATAGCCCTCCATCTGTGATGAAGAAGAGCCCTGGGCACATTAAACCCAGTCCCCAGTTACGAGATTCGGTTCTAGGCCATAATCCTAGAAAGGTGATACAGTGTAACGGAAAGTGTGCGGGGCTCGGCGCTTGGACCTGCACTGTCTGGGGAAAGGCTGGACATGCGCAACTGGACCTGTGCTGTCTGGGGAAACAATGGACATGCGCAAATCACAGCTGTCATGGTCAGAGAGGCCTGAATGTGAGTTGGTTCCATCAGTCCCCCACTTAAGTTTTTGGTTGTAAGAAACAGAACTTAATTGAGCAATAGTAAGTGAAAGGTGAGTTTTTTTGGATGATGAGAACTATCAACACAAACTCATAGGGAGTACAGACAAGCCCCAGGAAGACCTGGTGCCAGAAACGAAACACACCCTCCGAACCAGGCCAAGACCCACCCCACCACAGAGTCCCGCTCTCTCTGGGAACCACAGGATCTCTCATCCCCTCTGCGATCACTCCACATATCTCTCTGTCGGGAACATTTTCTCATTCCCTTGTAAACAGATTAAACATGGCTGCCCAGATCCTAATTTTTTCAGTGTGCAGGTCAAGTACCCACAGCAGCCGCTTTGTGGCTCTGAGGTTTATTTCGGGTTTTCTGGAAGATGCCATCTGATGATCTCCCCACCCTGGACTGACGAGCTCTTCCAGCCCAACCAGCAGAGGCTGTGGGAGTCTACCTCCTGAGGAGTGGTGATTTTATTCAGGGGTACCAGATGATCAGCTTCCCATTTTATGGGCTCCCGCTGAAGAGTTATGAAGGATATTTAAGGCTCAAATCGGTTCCGTGGCTATTGCATCAACCCAGAAAAGAAATGATGAGAGCTTCAGCAAAATCAGAAGAGCTATCAGGAGGATGAAGGAGGACATGAATATGAGAAGTCTGAAAGAGTCAGAGTCACAACATTAGGTGTGGGAGACTAGAAAGGGGGGTTTCTGGTATGGAGAGGGAGGAATGGCAAAACTCATTAAAGAAGAGAACCAGGGAGAATGGTAAATTTGGGTGGGGTCAGAGTGGGGGGGAAGGAAAGGAATGGATTTTTGTATTTTAACAAAGAATAAGAATCTGAGTGTAAAGATCAGGGAGAGATATCCTAAGGAAGGGGGAGAAGGGATGGCTTGCAGTGATCAATTATAAAGCTCTCTACTCCTATTTCTGCCCTGATTAACACCCCTCAGCAGCTCCTAATACTAAAGGATAAAATCCAGTCTCACGCATGCACCTCAAAACCCTTCGTTACACAGCCTGTGACCCCTTCCGGACCCTCGGTTTCAGCCACAGCAAGCACTAACCCCGGCTGCAGTCTCCTGAATGCACCATCTTCTCCTGTCTCTGAACTGAGACTTCCCGCTCCCTCGGTCTTAATAGCCTTCTTCCTTCAGTTGCCTGGCAGGCTTCTCTTTGTCCTTCAAGACACCTCACTCAGCATTTGGTGTTCTCTGTACTCTTCCCTGCAGGCCCCTAGCAAACTGCTAGATTGCAATCTGACATTTTGGTCTGTCTCTCCAGACTAGGAATCCATGAATTTAGAAGGTGCTGTTTGCATCTCAGTATCCTGGATGCCCGCCTCATAGTAACGCCTATTGGATATTTGTGAAGGAGCTGGAATGGTAGAATGACCTCTGCAAAGTAGGCACACAAAACCCTTACAGCATTTTCCCCTGACGGTGTGAATCATCTCTCTCTCGTTTTCTTCTGCTGCTTTCCCATTACTGTGCATTTCTTCTCTGAGTGAGGATAAGGGAAAAATGCTCCTTCTTTCAGCCTTTGCATCGAATGCACATCCCCATGGCCTTGGTATTAAGGGAGCCCTTGACCTTACAAAATTGTGCAGGGAAGGAAAAGAAAACAGACTTGTTTTAAGTAAATTAAAATATATTCAGGGAGGAACTGAGTCTACAGGAGCTGCAAATATAAGGAAGAAGAGAAAATGGCATTCTTTAAACTTTACAGTCGGTGAACCAAAAGAAGTTGAGTCATAGGTCTTAGATTTAAACGTATAAAAGTTGAATACTGCACACATATTCCCTCTTGTTTTGTTTTGTTTTTTTTTCTCAAGCCAGACTGCAATGGGATGGAGAGAATGAGAGACACAAAAGTAAAGAAGTGAGATACTAAGGACCATGAGGTGCAAGCTTAAAGCAGACTGGAGTGGAATTGTGGTGTGTGTATGTGTGCGTGCATGTGTGTGTGTGTGTGTGTGTGTGTGTGTGTGTGTGTGTGTTGAAAGATGAGATGTGAGCTTATCTGTAGACTAAAAGAGAAGATAAAAAGGAACGGGAGGACTCAAAAAGGGACATTATTGAAGCAAGATCCTGGAGAAGGCCAAAGGATGGGGTCAGGAGCACAGGAGAGGAAACACATTTCCTCCTCTATTCAGATGATAGGGCCCCTACTAGCTTTTCTAGCTCCTTTCCCAACACTGCCTGAAACATCCTCCCTTCTAGGCCCTCCATCATTCTTTCTGATCGTGCCGTACTTTCTCAGGCCCTGATTGTTCTGTACATATCGTTCCCTTCACCTGGAATGCTGGTCACCCAACTGTCTCTGTGGAATTCTGACTTACCCTTCAGACACAACTCGTAGATCACTGTCACTGGGAAATTTTCCTGATTCTTTCATTTGAGCAGGGTAAATGTTTCTTCTCTGGTATTCAGACTTGTAAGATATACATTTATTGGTGCAATTATTCTGACTTTCCACTAGAATGGGGGTGCCCTGAACAGGAAGGACTGTGACACATTCAAATAGACCACACACTCAAGAAATAGTTCAATGAATGAATGAATGAATGGGGAAAGAAAAAACCATTAGGTGCTTTAGGAACTTTGAGATGGAGAAGAAAAGTACAGCCTCTTCCTAGGCTGAAAAAGTTGAATGAGCTGAAGATTAAGGAGAAAACAGAACTGTCCAAAGCAGTCTCTGTTGGAAAGTCAGAGATGATGGAATGATTTAGAGGCACAGTGAAAATCTAGCTGAGGTTTGCATGCCAAAGGCACCAACTAATAAACAGAAATCCACAAAATGAAGTTCATGACCTTCCTGCAAAGTGAAAAGCAACTTTCCCACAGTCAATAGCTTTATCTGGGAAATAAATTAACAGTGATCAAATCAGATTTGTAAGACCTGAGGGACAGAGTGTCTCAGACAGCTGGAGCTTTCTAAAAGTCATAAAAATACCAATATTCTGTCCAAGTCCATGATCAAAGGCTTGCCAGACTCACTCATGAAGAAGAAAATCCACTTAATGGTATTAAGATAGTCTTTGATTCCTAATCTTTTGCTGTGTAAAAATCTGAGTTTTATTCACCAAATAGCATTAAGTATGAATTAGAATGTTTTTAAAATCTGTATCGTAAGCATACTAACTGATGTGTGAGGCTAGTGAGAAATCACCAGATATAAATCTAATATAAGCTTGAGTGGCCTTGTCTCATCTCATTCCCTTCCTGGAGCTCTACAATCTGAGCACATCACACGGTGTTAGAGCTATACGGAAGCTTGAGGAATATCTGGGCAAATAGCCTCATTTTATCAGAGGCCAGGGTGGAAAAGGGAATTTCTCAGGCTTCCCACCTCATTAGTGGTAGAAGTGAGCTGGAAACATGACTTTCATCAAATGCTTCCCCCTATACCATGTCACCAAAAAAAAATTATGTTCAATGTTCTTGTTTCAATTAGCAAATTATGTAGTATAGTTCAAAAGTTTTGCCGTCCAAAAGAATTAAGTTGAATAATGTTTTCATGCCCCAAATGGTAACCTCTCAGAGATCCAGAAAGTACTGCTTTTTGGAACCCTTCATTTCCTTGGACAGCTTCAGAAAGTCACAGTTTTACTGAACAAATGCTAAATGTCCCAAGAATTCTGAAAGAAAGAGACTGGGACTGATGTGGGAGATGTCAGTAGATGATGGAGGAGATAAGTCTTGAACAGGAAGCCTGGGAGTGTGGATTGACCATGGAGTCATGCCAGAATGGCACTCCCGGCCAAGACAAAGGACAATATGACAATGAAAGATTTGGGGGACGCTGACTGCCAAATCGGGATCGGAATTCATTTGTTTAGAGCACTGTTTCCCAGAACACACTCCATAGAACACTAGTTCTACAATACGCTCCATAAAAAAATAAAGAGGGGAATTCTATGTTCAAACAAGATTAAGAAATGCTGTATACACATTAGCATATGAAGGGTGCCAGATTTCCCTGTGGTCAAGTTTCTTTATTTTTGTGTCCAGTATTTTAAAAATGTAAAACCTCGGGGCACCTGGGTGGCTCAGAGGATTAAGCCTCTGCCTTCGGCTCAGGTCATGATCTCAGGGTCCTGGGATCGAGCCCCTCCTTGGGTTCTCTGCTCAGCAGGGAATCTGCTTCCCGCTCTCTGTCTGCCTGCCTCTCTGCCTACTTGTGATCTCTCTCTGTCAAATAAATAAAATCTTTAAAAAAAAAATGTAAAAACTCTTCTTACCTCAAGAACCATATCAAAGCAGGCCACTGCTTAATGTTTAGCTCTTTGCCAACCCTTGCCGAAAAGACCTGTTTCATGTCCTTTGTCCTTTTTTTTTTTTAAACATCATCCTTATTAATGTCCAATTTCTGCTGAACAGGTTCCTGGACCCAATTTCAATGTGTGTACAAAGAGTTGGACTTTCCCATACCAACAACAAGCAATGTTCTAGACACCAGCTTGATGCCCTACAATTTAACTCAATTCTGTCAGTCTCTCCCCTGAGATAGCATTGAAGTCCACAGGGTAAGGGTTCAGTCCTACAGGGCTGCCTCCCCTCATCTTCAGATGCCAGGTGCCAGCCAGACTATTGCCTGTGCTTCTGACTGACCTGCTACAAATTAGAGCTTCCAACCCCCTTCAATTCAGGATGCCAAGACCAAGTCCAGGTTATTGCCTGTACTTCTGACCAATCTGCTGCAGACTGGAGGTTCCCACAACCTTCTCTTTGAGTTCCATTAATCTGCTAGAGCAGCTCACAGTACTCAGAGAAACATTTTACTTACTAGATCACCGGTTTATTACAAAAGGATATAACTCAAGAACAGTCAAATGAGAGAGATGTGTAGGACAAGGTGTGGGGAAAGGGCAGAGAGCTTGCATGTCCTCTCCAGGCACACCACTCTCCCCAAATCTCCACATGTCTACCAACAGACACTCTCCAAACCCCACCCTTGTGGGTTTTCATAGAAGCTTCATTACATAGGCATGACGGATTACATCATTGGCAATTGGTGACTAACAGGAATTCCAGCTCCTACTCTCTTCTCCCCGGAGGTGAAGAGGGTGGGACTGAGCTCCAGCACTCTAATCACATAGTTGGTTCCATTGGTAATGGGTCCCCATTCTTAGGGGCTCCCCCAAAGTCACCTCATTAACATAACAAAAGAGATCTTTATCTCCCCAGATACTAAGGAAACTCCAAGGGTTTTATAAGCTAAGTCAGGAATCACAGGTGAAGTTCAAATAAATATTTCTCACACTTTTTGGTTATCTGAATGACCAAATGTGTATTTCTTATAATCACAATATCAGAGCTTCTGATTCTGTGAGAGACATTTTAGAAAATATAGTTTAGGGAAATGGCTCTCAAACATTAAACATGATTATCAACTGAAATGCTGGTTAAATGCAATTTTCTGGATCTGAAGTCTACATTTCCAATCAAGCATTCTAAGTGATTCTGATACAGGTGGTCCAAGACACATGTAAGGGAAACCTGACACCAATGGAAAAGTAAGGGTGGTGATGACCTTGAGGCAGAAGGTCCAGAGATGATTACATACAATGATGGGGCGAGGAAGGAAGGGAGATAGATTACAGTTATCTCAGAGAACATTTTCAAAGCTTCTCTAGGAAAAAATGGCCATCTCTCTTAAATAATCAAATGGAAGAACATTTGCACGAGAGGAGGTACAGCCACAGCCCGCCTCCCAAGATTCCCTGTGCCTTTGGGGATGTCTCTTGAAGCATCTCGGCCCACACTACTTGACACTGGTAGGGGTGAGCCAGAAAGGTCTTCACCCCTTTCTTCAGTCCCCTGTGGTGGGGCGGAGCCAGGAGAGGCACTCATTCAGGGCTTCAGGAAAGACTAGTGGGAAAAAAGAAGGAAGAGAGCAGTATGTAGCTCCATAAACTAACTCTCAAGGTTTCACTCAGCTTAATCACAGGCTTTATTCTCCAGAGCTTGGGGGCTCCCCCCCATAGAAGTTTTAGCTTGAGCCCAATCGCTGTGTCTCTCTTCCCAGCTCCTGTTCAGTGAGTATCTTCATGTTGGCACCTTGAAATCGACCGTACTGGGAATATTTACACCATTGAAATTGGCAAAAATCAGGATGTTATTTATTTATTCAATTCTGAGAGCCGGTGGTTAAACAGCTACCAGCACATCACGGCTTCCAACCCACGACACTGAATGCTGAATAGCTCCATGGGTAAAAGCGCAGGCTACATGTTTTAAAAGACCTTGTTTTGGATCCCAAGCCCATCCCGTACTAGCCATGAAACTTAATGTCTTGAGAGTCTCCGTCTGCCTTCCGTGAAAACAGGGAGAACTCCTTCCACTTTAGGGCCAAGAGTTTAAAGCAAGCACTACACCAGAAAACGTAGCCCCCAAAACCTGGCACCTGGCAGGTATCCCCAGGTGAGTCTAGACATCATAAGGACTTAAAAGTAGAACCCAGAGAAGCCCCGAGAGAGACAGGAGTTCTTTATCTCTTCTGTGTAATGCTCTTTCCTTCCCTGCCTCTTCCATGGATGACTGAGAGTAAGACTATCTCACTGTATGTACAAGACCTTTTCCTACAGATTAAATTGGCCAATCCTATCAGGATGTGACCCCACGAAGCCCAGCTATCACAAGAGACACACACATACAGTTTCATTATAAAACCTCCAAACCCAGAATAGTGTCATGTCTAGAGCACTTGCGACTTTCTCCAGCAGGTGCAGGCCTCAGGGACAAACAGTGGGTCGGGGTTCTCTGCATAAACTGAACACTGATTTCTGGAATGACTGATACGGCAATTAACAAGGATGTAAAGTTTTTCATGAATCTTGATACAGATTCTACTCATCTGCCTTAATGGGTAGGAGCATTCTGTATGCAATCAAGCCGTTCCCAGGGGTCCACCGATGCTCCCAGCCCTCTAGGTCCTCATTCTTGACATTGGTTCTCCCCTCCCAATACAGCAACTAGGGAAGAAAAATGCTGCCCCGATGCTGTATGAACCAAGGGACAGCTCAGAGCCACTGATTGGTTTTGGACCAAAGCCCTGAAATTCAGTTGTTTCCTTGTTATTTGCCTCTCCTCAGGGCGAAGAAGATTCACAGTGGATTGTGAGACACAATTCTACAATTCAAATTGATTAAGGTTTCAAAACCCAGATCTTACTCATCTGCCTCTCTTTCAGCCATGATTGGGTGAAAGCAGACCAATGGGACCCCCAGCTTCCCTCCCTTCTCTCCTTTACAATCTCTTTGCAAGGGCCCCACTGTCCTCCCAGTTTCTCTAAAGAGAGCGAGTTTTTTTCCCATAGGACTTTAATCGAGGTAACCCAGAAATTAGTATGCAACCCACAGTCCCAGATATGTGAGCAGTGAGACAGATCAACATGTCACTTATTTCATTAGCTACAATTTAATTACAAGCAGAAATTCTTTCCAGTTGTGTGTCTCCAGCAGCCCTTGATGATCAGAGTATAAGGACAACTTCATTTGGATGCAGAAAAGTTTTCAGGAAGAGCTTCTGCAAAATAAGACTTGGAAAATTCGAGTGTCTGCAAGAAATAGCTTTGAAAGTATGAGTAGCCCGATCCTTAACATCCAGCGTTTTTTTAAAAAAAGATTTATTTGAGATCGAAGGGAAAAGAGAGAGAGAGAGAGAGAGAGAGAGAGAGAGCAAGACTGGGGTGGAGGGGGAAAGGGAGAAGCAGACCCCCGCGGAGCAGGGAGTCCCAGGACCCCGGGATCATGACCTGAGCTGAAGGCGGATGCTTACTTAACCAGCTGAGCCACCCAGGCCTCACAACATCTAACTTTTAACCAACAAATACCTGGCAAAGGCCTTCTATGCCTCCGGCATGAAGCCAGGTGCCGAAAGTACAGGACAAAGAGACTCTTGCCCCATGAGGGAGCTTGCATGCCGATGAAGGATCAATACTGACACATTGCAGACACTAGTAAAGATGTGATGATACATGAAGGTAAATGTCATGAAAGCCAAGTGCAAGGAGCTTCGAGGGAAGTAGTGTGGCTCTGCAGGAGTTAGGGATGGCCCTCTGAGGAAGCGACATTTAAGCCAAGATTTAGGAGCAGAGAAGTGGATCTGACATAGCATAGGGAATGCTATTTTATTATTATATTTTTTAAGACTTATTTATTTATTTGAGAAAGAGAGAATCTCAAGCAGACCCTATGCAGAATGCCGAGCCTGATGTGGGGCTCAGTCTCACGACCCTGAGATCATGACTTGAGCCAAAACCGAGAGTCAGATGCTTAACTGACTGAGCCACCCAAGTGCCTCTTAAAAATTCCTGACTGACCTGTTAAGCCTACATTTCTGGGGAAATGAAAGAGGACATCACCCACCTCCACTTTGTCCTCAACCTGTACTTTTTTTGTTTTTCTAAGTAGGCTCCATGGCCCGGCATGGAGGCCAATGTGGGGCTTGAAACCACAACCCCAAAATTAAGACTTGAGCTGAGATCAAGGGTTGGACACTTGACCAACTTAGCCACAGGCACCCCAAGACCATCTTAGAATAAAGGACCACCAAAAGCAAAGGTCCCGAGGTGGCAGGGAGCAAACCAAGAAGGCTGAAAGGTCAGTGTGGCTGAAACACAGTGAGGACAGACAGGAGTGCCATGCAGTGGTCAGTCACAGATTGGGGCCGTTATCTGAAGAGCACAGGAAGACACGACAGCGTTGTCAGGAAATGAGCGCCATAACCAGCTTCGCATTTTTTAATGATCCTTCGGACTATCATGTGGACCATGGGCTGGAGGGCGGCAAGAAAGGTTGTGGGAGGCCAGCCAGGAGGCTTTGCTGAAACTTAGGAAAGTGAGGTGAACATGCTTCCACACACCAGGACACTGGAGATGCAGCCCACGTGGAGGGACATTCTATTCAACTAGAGCTTCTAGAGCTACTGGCAGGTGGGAAGGAGGCGTAAGCTGTCCACCGCATCGCAGCCGTGTGGCTCAGTGACCGAGATTTCTGGACTGCGAGTCTCAGGGTCCACAGGGAGCCCCGGCCGAGCACGGTTGGCCGGCTGCAGGCTAACCTGTGTCGTGTCCACTGGGACAAATACTTAGCTGTGCTACACAGCAACCCGAGCACAGCTCAGCCTTTAACTGAGCGGACAGATGCCCACCAGAGGAGGCAACACCGGTGGGGCAGGACGGTGAGTGAGACGGGAAGGGGAAGCAGCTCAGTGGCCCTGTGACCGTACACCAGCTGCTTACCCTCTGGTGCCCTCCTTTCTTCATCTCCCCGCCACATTAGGCTGAGACGGCTCTCTCATGGGGGTTCGGGGGGGTTCATAGAAAGTAAACGGTCAACATGCGTAAAGCAGTATTTCGCACAGAACCTCCCCCACCCCCCAGAAAGTCTTCAATAAAAGGCTGTTGTTGGTTTTCTCATCTGGTGGGTCCCGTGGAATTTGGCGCGTGTTTGAGTCCCACCTCTGCCACTTAGCCTTTGTGACT
The DNA here is from genome assembly GCF_963455335.1 of Martes martes. Classification (NCBI taxonomy): domain Eukaryota; kingdom Metazoa; phylum Chordata; class Mammalia; order Carnivora; family Mustelidae; genus Martes; species Martes martes. The sequence continues at coordinate 71,996,045 of NC_137898.1, read as the reverse complement.
TCGGGCAAGTTCATAACGGGCTCTGGGTCTCGGTTTCCTCATTTGTTGCAAGGGGGTTGATAAACCCTCCCTGAAATCACGGACATTACAAGAGTCAATGCTACTCACTTTTCCTTCTCCCCGGGCTTCCTCACAGGGAGGGACTCCGGACAGGAGCGGGCGCTGCGAGGCGCCGGGTGGAGGGAACTGAAGCGAGACAACTTTGAGTGCAGGTCAGAGGACTTGGGGCATCCAGGTACCGCTCTCACGCCACACCTGCACCTCTGCAAAAAGAGGATGAAAATTAATCAGAGCAAAGCTGAATCTGCCAGATACCCCTCAGGGGAGATCCTAATTAGCATTTAAAGAGATGCTGGGAATGGGTATCCGCTGATAAGGTAAAACCCTTCAGCTTGGAACTCTAAAAATGTGCATCCCGCTCCACAGGGCAACAAAGGGAACCTCAGAAGTCCTCTTCCTGTTTTGCAACCGAGGAAGGGTGGCCTGTGCTGACTCCCACCAGATCCAGCTCCCTCGGGGGTGGGGGGGGTGCTGCATCTTTATCCCCTGATTCAACACCATCCTGAGCACCTGCAAGTACCAGGCACCTTGCTGTGGACGCTTGGGGTGGAGGGAGAGGGGCTCTCCACGGACACTTTGAGGAGCCCAAGGTCAGGCAGGAGAAGACAGCAGCCCCATACGTGGGGTAAGCGCTACTATTGGGGCCGGGACGCTGAGCAGCAACCACTAAAAACTTGCTGGAGGGAGGCTCTGAGCCCTGGTTTGTACTGAGAGTACAAGGACAGGCAGAGCAGGCACTCTGAGCCTGGCACTGCCCAAACGTCGTCTGGAGTGAGGAAGGAAGGCAGCGCCCGTGGAGGAAAGCCGCGGCACCAGCAAGGGCAGGGAGGTGAGGGAGAGCTTAAGCCCTAAGCCAAGCCAAAGAACACCCTGTGAAATAAGAAATGTATTTGTTGGTCTCTGCCACCTGCCCATGGCAGCACTGAGCTCCCAAAACCCTCATCTTTTCCTAAGTGGTAAGAGGACTGGGAGCATCTCTTGTTCTAATGTGGCAACTCTGGGTGGGCTCCAGAATGGCTCCTGGATGGGGGCAGGTCTCGGGTAAGACCAAGCCATGATTAGAAGTTTGGAATTTTCAGGGGCACCCCTCATCCTCCAGAGAGGGGGAGTTCATAATTGATCATGGCTACGTGAGGAAGCCACCATAAAACCCCAACAGTGTATGGTTCAGAGAGCTTCCGGGTTAACAATACATCCACACAGGGAGGGTGATGAACCCCAAGTCCATAGGGACAGAAGCTCCTGCACTCGGGACCTCGTCCTCTGCATTTCTTCCATCTGGATGTTCATCTTTATCCTTTATCATAGCTCTTAATAAACTGGTGAACGTGTTGCCCTGAGTTCTACGAGTCACTTTGGCAAATTAGGGACCCCAGGGAGGGGATCCTTGGAATCTCCCACCTATCACTGGTTGGACAGAAGCACAGATGATAACATGCAACTGGCATCTGAAGGGGGTGGGGGGAGCATCTGGTGGGACTGAGTCCTTCACCTGCGGGATCTGATGTGATCTCTGGGTAGACAGTGTCAGAACTGAGTTAAACTGTAGGACACCCCGCTGGTGTCACAGAGAATTGCTTGTTGTAGAGAAAAATCCCCACACATTTAGTGACCTGGAGTGTCAGAAGTGAAGTGTGCTGTGTGAGTAGTAATGGAGACTCCAAGATAAACGCACAATAGCGAAGAACTGGGTTTCTTCCTAAATATGACGGGGGAAAACTGAGTTTCTTCCCACTATATATCCCCAAGAAGAAAAACCAGCCAGACAGAGTGAAGAATGAGGGCTTCAGCACTACCCCATATGAGGAACAATCTAAATGTTCAGTACCAGGAGAATGATTGAATAAAAGATCATGAATCCACTCAATCGACTCTTCCTCAGCTATTAAAACCTTTATAAATAATATTAAAATACCTGTAACATATTAAGAAAAAAGATACAAAGTCATAAAAATAATGTATTAGTATTAGCTAAAAGAAAATGGAAAAAATAATTTAAAAACAAACTAAAAATATTGATAAATGATAATGAACTAGGAGTGGTTTTTTTTCATTTTAATTATTTTTTCCAAGTTTTTAGTTAGCATGTAATGCCTGTATAATGCTAAGGTATGCAAAAATATATACTAAATAATTATATACCTATATGGACGTATGGAAATTGTGTTTCTCCCTTCACCCTCTTTGGCTGGAAATAATAAGCTAGCTGAGTTTAAGGTCAGCTAAGTCAACAGGCAGTCACTGCACCTCAGCTTGTGTGCCCCAAACTGTGCAGCATACTGTGGGAGACAGAAAAATAATTAGGACAAACAGACCCAAGCTCACAATTCCTAGAGAAGCAAGCCCAATACCAGTGCGGACTCTGGGGAATGGCAGGCCCTCATTATTCACTGGACGAATGAGGGAGTGAATGGCTGGGGATGGGTCAGTGTGGACTCTACTTATATAGGCAGGAGATATAGATATCTATATAGATATATATAGTCTCAGCAGCATCCTGTCCCAGCCCCTCAGGGGGAAAGCACAGAACTAGCCCTAGAATCCCTTTCTAGCATGATTCTGGATTAGTTCTGCCAAGAAAGGCTTTTGGGGGGCTCTGGAAGACTGAGGAGAATGAGAAGTCAATATGCCCAGGGGCAAATGTTTGCAGGCACCTGGGCATTTGGCAGAAGGCAGAAGTTTGGGGGCTCACCCGGAGAATCATCCTTTCCCATGCTGCAAACCTGAGTTGCCAACCACAGGCGGCCTTCTGGGAATCACTCCCCTCAGAGCAGCAGCTGAGTTGGGGGGTGGCGGGAGCTTCCTGGAGACGGCGGCTTGAAAGCAGAAATCTCCACCTCCCAGTAACCGCAGACATCATTAATTCCCTGTATTAAACCTCTTCGTACTTGAAATATTTAGAGTGGATTCTGTTCTGGGCTAATCGTGACTAATACGGATGACATACAGTGAAATACAAGACTGGACGGATCCTGGGATTCCATAAGCTCTAGGCATGCTGGCGAAGTCTGAATCATGGGATCCCTGCCAGGCTAGAAGCAGCAACCAGACATGAGAATTATGTGTACAGATAAACGACTCTCCTCCCTGCTTACTTTACTCAGTCATCCTTTCAATCCTTCCCTCACTCACTCAAGTTATTTCTGTAAAGCCTCTGCCTCCTTATCATCGGGGGAGATGAGAAAATCGTGTCATGTGCTTTTTTAAAACAACTGCTAATAAATACTAATTCTCCCCAGGGGGGTCTCATTTGAGCACTTAGTTTGGTTTCCTGAAGGTGGTGGCGAACTTCCTGAAATAAGCCTAAGGTCAATCTTTACCAAGTCTCCAAGACATCTCAAGCCCAGGCCACCTATTTCCTGGGACAGCTTCCAGATGAATCCACCCCTACATCCAGAGACCATGGAAGACTGGTGCAAAGCCCACTGCAGTCTGGTAATGTCACTCAAGGCCAAGGGCAGTCTGGCCATCTCACTCATATTCACTGTCCACCCATTCAAGACACACATGTCAAGCTTCGGCTCCATGCTAGGCACTGGGGGGGGGGTGGTGACAGAGACATTATGACAGCAAGACACGGTCCCCATCCTCGAGGAACTCATTGTCCAGGGTAGCAACAAATGCTGAAATTGCAATCCTAGAAGGGTGCTTCTTTTAAACAGCGTTTTCGACCTAAGTGCTGTTACAGAAACAAAAATAAAGATCAGGAGACAAATTGAGTAGCGGCGAGCAGAAGTCATTTGACTCCCAGGGAGAGAGCGACAGTTGAGGTACCAGAAGATGAGACTTGGGAAAAAGAATATAGAATCTGTCTTTTAAAGAAAAAAAAAAATCAGAACTGTCTGTTTCATTTAGGAAAACGAGCCTCCAAATGCCACTGACTGGCTAGTGACATTCAGGCTTAACCCTTAGGTACACACAAGTGCCAGGAAGGCTGCATGGGTTTCTGCAGCCTACAGGACATGCCTGCCCCAGGACCAAGGATTCCAGTCACCTGCGCTCCTTACCCTGAGTTGTCTAATCAGATTAGGGCTCCCAGCTGTCATTTCAGCAGAACTCAGGTCTGTACTGTTGGCAGCAGACAACGTGTCAGGGTTCATTAACAAGGTGACCATACAACTTATCATCTCATCCAGGACGTTGTTTGGAGTACAAAAGTGACAGCTAAAATTACAATGGGACAACACAATAGCTCTAACTAGGATAGCCTGAGGAAGGTAGGAGTTGGCTAGAAAAAGAATGAGGGCTGAAGCATAGGGAACAGTACAGGCAAAGGAAAGGTGAAGTTCATAATGCTTTAAGGATACAGGGAAACAATGAATTATTCTCGTTGTCAAGAGACAAGGGGAAAGAATGCAGACAGCATGGGTTAGGGGGCTTAGCCTCATCCCTCCCACTCAGCCCTGCCCAGAGGAAGCCACCCATGACCCATCGGTGCCTGCCATTGTAACCCAACCGAAGTAAATGGGTCAGTAGCAGGCCCATGTGCCGAAGTGGGCCAAGAACAATCTCCCTGAACACTTTTCTTCCAGAGCTATTTTTTAAAACATTTTATTTATCTATTTACTTATTTGAGAGCGAGCGAACGAGCGAACACAAGCAGGGGCAGGAGCAGAAGGAGAAGCAGGCTCCCCATTGAGCACGGAGCCTGATGCGGGGCCAGATCCCAGCATGACCAGAGTTGAAGGCAGATGCTTAACTGACTGAGCCACTCAGGCGCCCCCAGATCTATTTTTTAAAACCTTCATTCAGCTAGGGTTGCTAACTGGGTAGCGTGTGAGTAGAGGCTACCAGGCCCATCTTGCCACAGTGTGGAGAATGCTTGGCAGTGACTTAAAGCCAAAGTTAAAGATACCAGGAGAGGGGTAGAGAGACAGAGCACCAGCTTGAAACTCTGGATTGAGCCATGTCTGAAACTGGAAATTTACATGTCTTGGACATTCCAATTACATTTTAAAAAATTTCATTTTCTTGCTTAAATTTTATGGGTTGGGTTTATGGGTTTGTTTTTTTGGGGGAGGGTTGTGGTTTGTTTTTGGGGGGATTTTTGGTAATATAGTGAATCAAAGATACATCTGGGCCATCCAAATAAGAATGTCTGAAATGTGTCCATAGCTCAAGAGACAAGTCTGGAGGCACCAGTACATTTGGAAATATCACCATGGAGACTGGAACCTCAGAAGTGAATGTCACAGTCATTGGGGGGCCCATGGGGGAAAGAGCAGTGGATGGTGTCTGAGCCCCCACAAGAATAGTGAAGAGCAACCCAGCCAACAAGACTAAGAAGGAGCCAAAGAAGGGAAACAAGGAGAGAGATCAGACCAGAAGCTGAAGGAGGAAAGCATAACGAAGAGGGATTGTTCATTGAGCCTAATATCACAGAAAGGTGAAAGGGACTACCACCTCAAAGGACAACTGGAAACACACATACACACACACACACACACACACCCCACCCAAGGTTATGAGGTAAGGCAATTGCCAGAAGAGGGGTCAAAGTGTAATTGAAGGTCAAAGGCCAGATTCTGAGGCCCTATCTGTTTTCATCCTAACCTGAGGTTTAACAGTCTCTCACACCACGCTGTCCATTCTCTTTACAGCTCTCTTCTCTTGGTTTCTGTGCTGTTAGTCACCCCCTCTCCTCCCTTGGCTTCTTGTCCCTATTCTTTAGAGCTTCCTCATTCTCTAACCAACCTTTCCAGGGATCCAAGACTCTCTTCTCTCCTTGATACACACTCTTCTTGGCGTCTGCAACAGCCATGGCTGTTAAGCCCCTACTGGAATCCCAGAGTCCTCAAACCCACCCAACAGTATGGGAGCCACCATAGCCGGGCAATCCAAAAAGGGCATCCTCTCCAAACAAACCTCATGTATGTCCATGGAAAGTTAGGAACAGAGAACAACCCTGAGATAGGAGACAGGGCCCGCCAGGGCCACCCATATACAGATGTGCAGGTTGAGCACTGTACACACACACAAAAAAATGCCCTACAGAAACCCAGTTGAGGATCTAAAATTCAGCCTGTACTCTATTCCCCAAGTCACTCTCTGTGGCACAGGGCTGCATGCATCTGGGAGAAGGGCTGTCCCTTCTTCAATAGCATAAAGGCACTACCAGGTTGCCAAAGCCACACGCCAGCAAGGCCGTGACCACCCAGAGGGATGCCCTTTTCTCATTTATACAAAGATGGCATATGGAAAGATAGAGGCTCAAGGGAAGTGAGAAGCAATGACTAAGAGAAATCCTTCCAGAGAGTACTTCCAGGGTACTGACAGATGGGATCACCAGGAATTTGCTCCTGTACAATGCTAAGGAGTCTTCAGAAACTCTGTCCCAGAAGATGGGTCATTGTGTCAGGCCAGAGACTGTGCCAGGCCTCCCATCCTCTCCTTTCCAACAGTGTGTATATTGGTTCTCTTGCTCCAACTCCATCATTGCATACTGGATGGTTGGAAGGTGCAGAGATGACTGGGCCCTCCAGTGCTTGCCTCACTAGACAGTAAGAACATCCAAATGTGAAGGTAGGTACACACTACCCATCATCCAGAGATCCTGCAGTTCAAGCTGGTCAAGACTGTAGGGTTGTCTCTCTTGGGGGAAAGGGGTAAGTGTGTTCTTTGTAAGAGAACAAAGGTTGTTTTGGTAGCCAAATGGTGCGGGGCAAGTAGCTTGCTAAATGATTACATCTCTCAGCCTCCCTTCCACATGCATGTATCCATTTGATTAAATTTCATTCAATAATACGTAAACAGAAGTTGCTGGGTAGGACTTAAAAAGAAGGTAGACAGTGGAAGGCATAGTCACTTTGTTTGTTTTTACCTTTTACCCTTTCTCTGCTTCCTGCCTGGGATACAAAGATGATGACTGGTGCTCTAGCAGCTATGTTTGACAATGAGGTGATTGACTCTAAGACTGAAGGCACATACTAAAATGGTGAAGCAGAAAGACAGAAGGGCTCCTTGGCTCCAAAAGATGCTATGAAAAAACACGCAGTCCTTTAATATTAAGTACAATAAACTTTCAACTTGTTTAAGTCGCTGTTTCTCCCAGTTTTGGACTCTAGCAACTAAATGCAATTCCTAACAAACACACTATCAATATGCAGAAAATTCCCAGATTTATTTACCTGTGGTTGAGATCCCTCTCAGTTATAAAGCTTCCCTCTAGATGGCCCTATTAGTGGTCTCAAATTCAAAATTTTCAAAATCAAATGTATTATCACTGTGTCCAACTTCATCCCCTACTGAGTCTGTTCCTCGGCTTGGGTGTGTGGGGACAAAGAACTGAAGAGCTGGCAAGCAATGAGTACTGGGACCCAGGAAGAGGGATATGTACCAGGGCTGGCTGCCTGAAGGTTAAAGGGAGAAGGGCTCCAAGCTGCATGCCTGACCGTTCCTGGGCTAAGATCCTGTGGTGGACTCACGGCAGGCTCTGCTCGTTCCAGACTGAGGGTCTGAGGGTATGTATATGTTCATCATGAGCAGGGCCGGCAGGAATGAAAGCCTGCTCTCAGGAGGTTCTGGCCGGTTTTTATGGAGTGGAAAAAGTATGGGCCAGTTATTACCGCTGGAAATGTCTAGCAATATTTGATCAAGAAACAACCCTGGAAGAAATAGGGGGAAAACCTATCCATCATGTAACATGGGTGTCATCCAGGAAATGGCCATATTTTCAGGTTTGTTGGACCCGAGGAAGAGTGAGGGCATATGGGCGGTGTGTGTAAGTTTGTGTGGTGTGGTGTCCACAGTCTGGAGGGAGGTGATAAGCAGAAAGGGGAAAAAGCTAGGGCTGCCTTTCCCAGAAAGGAGTAGCTAACGTTGACCATTTAGTATCACCTTCATGTCTGTGCACCATTTGAGCCCCACAAAAGCTTGTGAGGTCACAATTAAGATTGCTCCTACTTTTCAGGATGAGACTGAGGCACAGAGAGGCAGAATCCCCCCCAAAAGATTTTCCTTTGTGGATCTGTCACAATGCCAAGCCCCATGCCAGCTGTGTGAATGCTGGTAGTCTGGAAGGGAACAGAGATACCAAACATAGATAGCTACTGAGTTCAGCGTCCATCTGTCCATCAGAGGCTCCTGTGTCCCAGCCCTGCATTGATCTGGTCATCTACTCAATCCCTGTTCATTGGCTCAGTCTTCAACAAGGATTCAGGCCCTCCTGCACATCAGGCCTGCCGCCCCCAGCTGTGTTCAAGTGAGACAAGGCGGGAGGTCTGTGTGCCCACAAGCGGCACTACTAGGACAAAAATGGCATGAGGGGAAGTGAGGAGGAGGGGGCACGGAGGAAGAGAGTGGGCAGCATTTAGGTAAATTGTGAACACATCCCAAGCTTTCATTTCTTTATGTTCAGGATCTACCTGATTGAATTTCAGAACCGTGGAGTTTATGGTCAAATGCCTTCTAAAATTAGCATGCACAGCCCCGCGGGCGGTCTGGCATCGTCTCTGCGTGAACCGCGGCGCTGCCCTTGACCGGCTGGGGGCCAGAGAGCGAACGCAGGCTCGGGTCTGAGCTTGGCTCTGGAGGCACGCAGCCCACAGCCTGTGGCTCTGGACAAGTGGCTCACCCTTCTGGGTCTCCACTTATCCCCAGTAAAATTAGCAGGAAAGAGAAATGGCTGTCTTGGAGATTCGAGGCAGAAGTGTGGGTGCCTGCCGGTGGCACAGTCCCGCTCCGTCCAGGATGACATTGCTGGCCATGGGGGCTGGGCCTGTGAGCTTCTGACCACACAACTGTGTTCTTGGTCCTCCCAGCTTTCCAAGCACTTTCGCACCCAGTTCATGAGACCCCCTCCTTTCGAGACAGGTGTCTCTTCCCGTGCCAGTTGTAGAGAGCTTTCCAGGCCACCAGTGGAGAAGCCAGAAGTCAGACCCAGGACGCCAGCCAGGGATCAACCATTTCTTCCTTCTTTCCACATTTTTTGCTTATCCTCCAAGTCCCAGGCACACAGCAATGACCTGCTTCTGGGGCCGGCCTGCAAGGAGGCTCGGTCTACCCAGAAAGGCCAGTCACCAAGCGATTACCCTGTGACAGTCCTAGAACTGGAAAACCAGCCGGCTCCAGAGAAACAGAACAGGGGTCCCTCCTGGGTTCTGGCCAGAAGAACCGGACTCCCTCTGTGCTTCCCTGGTCCGGGTCCCGGTACTCAGCCCAGCTCTGACGCTGACTCTGGGAATGTCCATCACCACGTGTCTCACTCTGTGCCTCCCAATTCCAGCTTCCCCGTAGCCCCCTCCCCCGCCTACGTGTCCCAAGATGTCCAGGAGGGCCCTGACTTCTGTTCCCTCCCAGAACCTTTGCTGCAGGGGATCAGACCCCAAGAGACCTCCCTGTACCACAAGGCCCTGGGGTGTGGGGGGAGTTCAGGGATCAGATATTAAGCTGAGAGGGTGCACAATTGCTCCACTTTTGGTCTCAGCTATGGGATAGGGTGGCTTGGATCTCTGGAAGAATTTGATTCCCTTCTCTCCACAGCATTCACAAGTTTTCTCATTTCATGTTTAACAAAATACGTAGGTATTTTTCCCAGCTCTAACCTGTTCCCCACCAAAGCTGTTGAAAACCTTTTTTGGATTCTGCTATGGTAAACGTCAAGAGGTGAAAACGTCATCTCAACAGCCGGCCACGGATTTCCTCTGAGCCAAGAACTACTCTTGGGTGGGGACACCCTGGGGAAGAAGATCAGACGGACAGCTACAAAATCCCCGGCTCAAGGGGACCTAGGAGAAAAAGAGGGGAATGTGCTCAGCCCTGGAGAGGGTGGCGTGGGGTAGAAAGCTGAGGGAAGGAGACTGGAAGGAGAGAAAGCAGGAGAGAAGATTAAGAGGAAACCCAGGTCTGGCCCGTGAACTTTCCCACAGCAGGTGGTGTCCAGCCGTGGGACGGCAGAGATGGTTTTGTGTCAGGAAAATGCAAAAACAGGGATGCCCAAGGTTCAATTCGAAAGTGTCTCATTGCTGTGGTGTCGACCCAGATATTGTTTCAAGAGCTTAAAGATGCGGCTGAATTTCTTGTCCCGATCATGTCACAGAGACAGAAGCGTCTGGGAGGGCCACTGCCCTTATTCCCTGGGAACCTGCAAAGCTCTGTGGCGCCACTGCGGGCTCGTGCAGAAGATGGTGGTTTGGGGAGGAACACGCAGACCTGCTCGTTCACATACACGCTAAGCAGTTCAGCAGGCGGCTGGGGGCTGCCGAGACTCTAACTTGCTGTCACCCCACCCATGAGCAGTGTCCCCCCCACCCATGAGCAGCCTGCAAAGCATTGTCTGGTCTCATCGCACACCGCCTCTAGGAGGCAGTTCAGGCAGAGAAGTCTATTTTAAAGGTCTAAGAGATGTGCCTCCTTTTCAGGACCTTTCGGGCAGGACCTTTCCCAGGGAGCTGGTGAACCTCCCACAAGGCTCCCCAGGAGTAGGAAGTGGGCAGCTTGCTGGGCTATGGAAACTAGAAGACCCGGAAGGCCGGCGTCGCGGGCAGACCCGGGTGTGTGGAGGGGGTTTTGTTCTGCCTGGAGTTCCGAAACACTATGTGCAGCGCGTTTGCGCTTTCCCGATGATTCTGGGGCACAGCTTGCCGGCTCGGACATCCCCAGGGAGCAGCAGCTTCCAATATCAGCCCCAGCTCCTCGATGAGGGCTGGGGAGAGTCCCCACAATCCTGCAGCCAACGCAGTGCTCATTTCCACTCCTCAGCAGGGCCCACGATCTGCTAATGACCTTTCTCTCTTTGGGCTGCTTTCCCATCCTCAGCATGGGGGCCCTGGGTGGGATTTACAGAAGGAATTAGGCCTCTACTCGTGCTTCTCCTCAGGGTTTGCCTGAGGACCTGCGGCTTAGCCCCGGAAGTGCTGAGGGAGTTTGCTTCCCTGGGAGGCCCACCTGGTTCAAGGCCCCGAAGCTGCGGGCCAGCACAACCTCACCTCTGTTGCATGTGCTAAGGCTCTCTCACATGCAGTCTCATGCTGCGAGTTTTCCTAAGTGGGAGAGAAGGTATTTTAAGCTTTTTGCAGGGAGGAGAGATTTCCTGACTGTGATCCAGCCACCACATGGCTCGCTCTACCCTCCTTTCTCTCCAGTCCCTCCCTGCCTCCACACACCAAGCCCAAGGCACAGCCTTCCTGGCTTCTCCTGTGCGACCCCCCCAAGTGTGTTGGAGTGGTGGTGGAGGGTTAAGCACCGTACATCCTGTGCCATATATGCCTCAGAAATAGCCTCTCAGGGCCCCTGGCTGGCTCCAGGCCAAAGAGCATGGAGCTCTTGATCTTCGGGTTGTGACTTTAAGCCCCACGTTGGGCATGGAGATTACTAAAACTAATGAATAAATTCCCCCACCACCCCTCAAAAAACCATCCTCTCCTCTAGAACTTTATACAGAAGATAAAGTTGCTATAAATATATAAACACATGAATATATGAGGGTTCTAACCATCGCTCCTTTATGCCTGAGCGTAAGACAGACAAATTAACCTCTCTAGTTCCATGAGTGCATGCACACTGAGAACTCCGGTTTCCAAATGAGAACTAATAGCTCCCAGCAGCCTCTGAGTGGGAAGGGGAAGAGTCCAGACAGATCGTGCCTAGAGTGTGGTACCCACTGACGGCTGAGGGACAAGATAGGAGAGGAGGGCCACAGAGCCCAGGCCCAGGAGGACAGAAGCCTCGGCTGGGGAGAGGCACTTGACACACAGCTCCGGAAGGGAGATGGCATATGTGGCCAGGCCTGGCCCGAGGCACCCTGGTCACTTGCCTGAGCACATCAGGGCGTCCTCTTTGCAGGAGGTGACCTCCAATCTCCCCACAACATACCCATTTCTTGCAGCTCATCTGCTATTCAGAGGAAAAGCCAGTTAACATGATCATAACAAAGACAAGCAGATACATGGTGTTTCTGACCATGGGCTGGGGGCTGGGTGCAGGGAGGCAGGACAGCAGGAGGGTGCCTGGAGAACACATTTTCCTGGACCTGGGCGTCCTGTAAATACCACTGAAGGACAGACTCCACGACTGAATGTGTGATGGCTCCCTGTGTCTTCGTGTCTCCCCGCGCCCCCCCTCCCCCAGTGCTGAGCCTCCTAAAGGCCAGACAGGCCCCCTGGGAGAAGGGATATCACCCCTCTACATGGAATAGAATAAACACAAACTAGGCTTGGGGAGGCGGAGCGTGGACCCTCACTTGTGTAAAGACCCATGCAGGGGTGTAGTGGGAACGGATGTCGGCTCATGGCTCGGAGAGCCGGGGTATGGGTCTACGGCCCCTCGGTCCCGTGGGTTTCAGCGCTGAACCTCTTGCACCCCCTGACTCCTCCCTGGATTCCAGAGGCGGGTCCCAGGCCACAGAGCAGAGCCAAGCGGTGAGCCCGAGCTGAGCACCGTAGCCGCACCCGTGGAGCGCGGGTGCCACCTGGTGGCGAGATCTGACGTGACCGGCGCGATCAGAGACCAGAGGACCCCCAGAAACAGCCAGTGCGACGGGGATCACGATGGCCACCAGGGCTATGACTATAATGATGGCAACACCTCATCAACACCACCCATCTTCCCAGCTATCCCATACTCTGCCTGCCCTATGTTTTGGTCAGGCTGGTCCTTCTGTCCCTACAATGATAAGGGTAATATCTACCCCCCAAATAACCAGAATCTCCACCATAGATCAGACGATTGCCTTCTACCATGCACAGAGCGAGGCACAAGAGATTAAAAATGACCGAACTATGGTGCCTTCCTTCAAGGGACTCATATGCTCAGATATTTACAACTGACCAACATACAGGGCAAGGGATGACGAGAAATTCAGTAAGCCGAGCAGGCAGATGAGGCGATAACGTTGTTGAATATCAGGAGCCTAACGGGAGGCATCACTGAGGTTCCTGGAAGTGTAGTATGTGGTAAGATTTCAGCAGGTGACCCAGGGCACTACATTCCAAGCAGAGGAACTTTCTAGGCAAAGGCAAAGGCCAGTGAAAACACACAATAGGTCCCACAACCAGGAAATGTGACTGGAATTTTGTGGGAGGGGTGATGGGAGAAGAGGTGGACTTTGAGCATAATTTGGGATTGAGTTGAGGTGTGCCTTATAAGCTAGGTGCTGGGTGTGAACGTTTCTCCCGAGGGCTAAAATGAGGCACTGAAAGGGAGTAACTAGGTTGATCTTTAAAAGATCTGCTTAAGAGGCAAGTGTGTGGAGAGGCTGATTTAAAGAGACTGGTTGCAGCATTCCAGCGACAAAATTAATTCCTTCAATCTTCAGTGGACATATGGCAGGCCTGTGATGTGCCAGGCACTGTTCATACAAAAAGTCCTTCCCTCCTGGAGCTTGCATTCTTGAGCGTGACGAAGGTGTGGGTAGAAGGCATGGAGAGAAGGGGACCGACAAAGGTATTACAGAATTCGAATCTCCAGGACTTGATGGCCAGTGGTTAAGAAAGTGGGAGAAAAGATTTAGCATCGGTGATGGAGAGAGGAGTGAGGCCACTCGAGGCTGGACCAGACCAAGAGCAAGTTTGAGAGGGAAGGAAATCAGTCTGCTTTTGAATGTCATCAGTAAACAGAACAAGGACCTGTGAAGTAAAAACTTCACAAAAATCAATGTTACAGTGACCACCCTCCCCCAATTCCATGAAAACTCAGACTAGGTTTTGTAGAATTGTTTCCTGCCATTAAAGATCAAAATTGTATTGAGTCGATTGTCAAATACGAACCTCCATAAACAGAGTCATTCCGTGTTTGCTGGGCCAGTGGATGGGAAACAGTAACTGATACGGGTTACTGAAGTGCTCAGTGTGAAGGAAGCACACGCTCACTCAGGGTTTCCTCTGATACCAGAGGAAACTGCCTCTGGTAGAGATACCTCACAACTGCCTGTGGCCCATCAGGAGGCTCAGGTCACACAGTAAACAAGGGTCACAAGTTCCTCAAGAAGGTCTGGATCTGGGGCACCTGGGTGGCTCAGTGGGTTAAGCCTCTGCCTTCGGCTCAGGTCATGATCTCAGGGTCCCGAGATCGAGCCCCTCGTTGGATTCTCTGCTCAGCAGGGAGCCTGCTTCCCCCTCTCTCTGCCTGCTTTGTGATCTCTGTCTATCAAATAAATAAAAAATCTTAAAAAAAAAAATAAAAAGGAGGAGGAGGTCTGGATCTCTTCTTACCCTCTCAAGCAGGGGTTGTGTGCAATAGACATTGACTGGCCTGATGACACGTCCAGCCATTTTCCTAGGTTGTTTGGATTTTTATTATCAGAGGCTTCATGCCCTCCTTGGCTGGTCATGGTTAAGGGAGGAAGATACCAGAAAGCTGGGAAAAGCACACCTAGGAGAAATGAAGGGATGGCACTCTGGCAGCAAGGCAGGGAAAAGAAGGGTACCCTAGTTCTTCTTTTGGAACAAAGAAAGACAATGTGGGTTTCCGTGGTAGTGGGGGGGGGGTACCAGGCTGGACTTCTGGAGGACCGGACTCCCCATGTGGCACCACCAGCAACGGGCGGGGTTGGGGGTGGGACGGGGACAGCGCTGCCACAGCTGCTCCCACTAGAGGGAGCCGGTCAAAGAAAGCAGCCTGTCTGTGCAAGGTTCTCGGCCCTCCTGGGCCTCAGACTCCAGGACAAAGAACACTTCAGTTTTACCTTAGCTGTGGAGGAATTTCATGGCTTCTCTTCGGCAGTTCTAACTCCCCACTATTCCTGCTGTCATACTGAGCAGGTTGTTTAATCACTATAAAAGCATTCAAAACAACACTGAAAACACATCTCATTACGTGAAACCCTTATAATAATAGTAATAATGATATAGCCCTAAAATAGCACCCAAACATCTGTCTGCAATATGGACCACTTCACCCATATGGGGAATAAGTATGGTCCTGTTGCTTTATACTTTTTCGATCGATGACTTTTATAATCAGGAAGTCCCGTAACCATTTGCCAAATGCTTGCTATGTTTCAGAAACTCTTATGTCCCTATCTCTTAGGGACAGGTCAGTGAATGAAAGCGATTTCCATCCTTGTGGGCCGCACTCTCTAGCGGGGGAAGACAGTGAAACAACAGATTTAATAAATTAATATTTTAGCATGTTGAAAGGTTTAGCAGTGTTAAGGATTTAAAAAAAAAAAAAAAGTGGAAGTGGTTAAGTGGGCCTGAGATGCTAGGGTGGGGTAGGCCTCACTGGGAGAGCGACATAAGCAAACGGAGCCCCTGGAAGCAGGTGACCTTGGCCTTCACAAAGCTATAGAAGTCCTGGTTATACCCATACTCCAGGACAAGTGGCCAGTGTCTTACGTTTATAGCATTAAGATGGACCTCTCAAGTGGTACTTCTTAGAACAAACTTGTAGTTCAAAGTGACCTGAGTACACTTAATGCCAAAAAGTAGCAGCACTTCCTTTCACCAAAAACGTCAAGTTTCTACTCCCAGAACTTATAAAACTAGGGTTATAATCCAAATAACAGCTTCATAGAATAACAAGGCTAGTGGTACATCTGTGGGTCTCAGACCACTCGGAAATGTCACCTTGGTGCTTATTAGAAATCGCTCTAGGTGAAGTTCGAAGGAGACCACATGGCACATGGAGGGTGATCAGCCAATTTTAACGAAGGTTACCCTCTCTTTTTCTAAAGCTTACCCCACCACTCCTCCGGGCTCAGGCACATGGCTCTAGGAAACTCCATGTGGCCCCAATGAAAAGCCTACATTCAGGATCCCTGACACTACTGTAGGCCCACTGGTCTCAGTAACAGTAAGAATTATTCTTTTAAGATTAAGAAAGATCTGCTGGCACCCAGTATTATCTGTAGACACTAGGCACACAGTGAATGTTTCCATAAATAGTGAATGTTTTGCTCCCAGTAATGGTGGAACAGATAATTCAGAACAACCTTCCAAATAAAGACAACCGTGAAAAAGGGGCAAAATATGAAAGAAACAACTTCTTGAAGGCATTAGAGAGCCAATTAGAACATGAATAAACGAGCCAGATCCATTGGTAAGACAAGCCCAGAGAGGGGAGCTGAGCATTTGGGGTTGCTTGAGCTGTGAGGCTGTGGGTCCAATAAGGCTTTTGACAGCCAGGTAGTATAAACTGGAACGACCACTTTGGAAAAGGCTGATCTAATACACTTGAAGAGGTAACATATCCTAACCCCCATCCCAGATATAACCCATGGAACAGTGCGTGCAGGGCCCCCAGAGATATATACGGAAACGTTAAGAGTGCACCTTTACAGTAGCCCTACACAAGAAACAACTCGTGTCCTTGATATATACAGAATATCGTACAAAATTAAAATCAACAAATTACAGTGGCACACAACCTAAGCTGAGAGAGAGAAGCCAGATACCAAAACAGAAAATAAAATATAAAAACAAAAATGTAGTGCGTAATTCCATTTACATAAAATTCAATTAACTAGCCAGTAGAATCTCCAGTGCTTGGGAATGCCTGTTAAGGCAGAAGTGGTTATTATAAAAAGGACACTGTCACTTTTGAGGTAGGTGAGCTTTGGGATTGCAAGAGGATACAAGATCGGCTTCGTGGGTACTAGCAACATTCTATTTCTTGATTTAATAATTGGTGACTATGTAATTATTTGTTTTGTGATAAATCATTTACCTGAATTTTTGGGGGGACAGAGTTTGCAATTTTGTATATTACACAATCAAAAGGTTTTTAAAAATCTGTCAACAGGTGGTTGCAGGAATCACTAGTCAATTCTCTTAATTGCTGCATAATATTTTATTGTATGGACATAATAAAATTTGTCTACCGTTCACCTACTGAAAGATGTTTAGTTTGTATCTCCTTTCCAGCTATCGGAACGAAAGCGACTATGAACACTCACATGCAAGTCCTAGTATGGATATATAATTTCTTTTCTCTTGGGTTAAGTACTTACCATCAGAATGCCCGAGTAAAATGGCACTGTATGTTTAATTTTCTTAAGAAACTATCGAATCCTTTTCCAGAGAAGTTGCTCCATTTTACATTCCCACTGGCTGTAAAAAGGGTTTGGGCAGCTCCATATCCTTGCCATCCTTACTATCCTCAGATAGTCTTTTAGATTACAGTCCTTTTAGTGAGTGTGTAGTGGCATCTCATTCTGGTTTTATTTGCAAGAAGTTTGATCATATTTTCATGTGCCAATTTGCTATCCATGTATCCAACTCTTTTGTCTATTTAAAAAGTCAAACTGTTTACTTATTGTTGAGTTTTGAGCACTCTGAATATGTTATCCCACAGTCTTCTAACCTCCATTGTTTCTGCTAAGTCAGTTGTTAATCTTATTGGGGTTCCCTTGGTAAGTGACGTGTCATTTTTCTCTTGCTGCTTTTAAGTTCTGATGTTTAGCGCTGTTACCAGGTTTACTGAGTTTATCTAACTTGGGAGTTCACCAAACTTCCTGGATGTATACATTATAGCTTTTCAATAAATTTGGGATGTTTTCAGCCACTATTTATTTGAATATTTTTTCTCCTCTATCTCTTTTCTCTGCTACTCCCATTATGCATATATCGGCCTGCTTAAGGTGTCCGATCTTCCTTAAGGCTCTGTTTCCTTATTCTTTCTTCTTTCTGTTCTTTGGTTTATGTAACCTCTGTTGATCTATTTTGAGGTTCACTAATTCCTTCTCCTCTCAATTCAAATCTATTGTTGAGTTTCTCCATTGAATTGTTTATTTGTTATTGTCCTTTTCAACTCCAGAATTTCCATTTGGTTCTTTAAAATTCTACTTCTTGGGACACCTGGGTAGCTCAGTTAGTTAAGGGCCTACCTTCAGCTCAAGTCATGATCCCAGGATCCTGGGATCAAGTCCCACATTGGGCTCCTTGCTCAGCAGGAAGCCTGTTTCTCCCCCTGCCTCTGCCTGCTACTCCCCCTGCTTGTGCACTCTCTCTCTCTGGCAAATAATCTTAAAAAAATAAAATAAAATTTTACCTCTTTATGAAATTCTTTATTTGATACTACATTGTCATCATACCTTCCTTTAATCAAGCTTTCTTTTACTATGAACATGTCTATAATGACTAGACCAAAATATATTATTAAATCTACCACCTGGTCACTTTCACAGCAGTTTTTGTTGCCTGTTTCTTTCTCTCCAGTATATGGGCCATAGTTTCCTGGTTCCTTGCATGCTTAATAAATTTTCATTGGAAAGTGGATATTTTAGATAATACTGGGTTGGATGTTTCCCCAAATCCAGGGCATATTATTCTTACTTGCTTATTTGTCTAGTGACTGGTTGATTTATTTTAGTGAAGTCTATTTCTTTCTCAGCCTCTGAGATTGCCCCTCCATGTGCGGGGTCGGGGGGGCAGTGTGGTGGTGCAGGGGATAGCTTTGGGTAGGCTTAATGACGCTGGGATGACAGGAATACTGGTAGGGCCCCCTTCCATCTTTCCCTGAGAGTAGAGACAATGCAAGCTTCTCTTGGAATGAGGCTTCTGCTGTTAGAGCTGAGTGCTCAGTGGAGGGAAGGAAGGGGAGTAGCCTGAGGTCCTCTTGACTTGCCTTTCATAGCATGAAACCACCATCTCACAAGATGGGTGAAAGGCTGTCAGTGCCCCAGTATTCTCAGCATGCTGCACCCAAGGGAGAGCCCTCATTCCACAATAAAGTTGGAGAGAAGAGAGTTCCCACTTCTCAAATGTACTTGCCATAGATTTTTGCCTCAACAATAGTCAGCTGGGGACAGGATGAAAAAGATGAAAGTCCCATTACTCCCGAAGGAAAGCTTTCTTACTAGAAGCTGGGGAGTGAGAGAGACCTATATTCTTGGCTGCAGCAGTCTGGAGTGGAGTCTCCACCATGCTGAGCTGGGAGGGGAATGTGTAGGATATTGGTTCAAACATCAGAGACATTTTTACTGAAAGTAAGATTCACCTTTCTTACTCAGAGTAAAATTCACCTTTCTTACTGAATTGTCCTAGATTTTCTTGAAGAAATGTTTCTTCATTTGCTGTTTGTTCTTTGGACCACTTCCAGAAGTTTTAAATGATTGAATTTAAAAACTAATTTTCACCAGTTTCACTGGAGAGTCAGCAGAGCTGTTCACACTGTCATGCCAGAAGTCATCTCCTTATTGAGTTTTAAAGAGCTCTTTATATATTGGATCTGATAAAGAGCTCTTTATCAGATGTGATCTGCAAATATTTTCTTCTAGTATGTGAGCTGCCTTTTCATTTCTTTTAAAGTGTCTTTTGAAGAGCCAGTTTTCTTTTTTATGTTTTTGTGCTTGCATTTGCATATGGCTAGCCAAATGTTTCAGCACACTTGCTGAACGGATCATCCTATCCCCCACTGAATTACTATAGCATCTTTGCTAAATACCAGTTACCCAAATATGTCTAGGTTGATTTCTGGACTTTGTATTATGTTTGACTGCTCTTTTTATCTATATGAATACTAACCTATTTTGTTTATGGTAACTTTATAATCAGATAATGTATGATCCCTTAGTTCTTCTTTAAAGTAGTTTCGGCCATTTTATGCATTTTCTATTTTTATATACACTCTAGCATCAGTTTGCAAAACTTATCAATTCTAACAAAGTTGTTTGTAGATTTCATAAGATTTTCTACATAAATAAGCACGCTGTCTATTGAAGAAAGTGTTTTATTTTCTAATTTGGATTTTTCATGTCTTATTGCAATGCCTAGAACTTCCAGTATAATGGTGAATAGAAATGGTAAAAGGAGACATTCTTGTCATGTTGATACTACAGGAAAAGCATTAAATAATTCACAATTAGGCATGATGTTTGCTGTAGGGTTTTTTGCAGGTGCCCTTCATTAGAAAACTGCTTTTTATTTCTAGTTTGAGGAAATTCCTTCCTACTTCTGGTTTGTTGAATTATGAGAAATGGGTGGTTAAATTTGGCAAATGGTTTTTTGGTTCTATTGAGATGACCATGTAATTTTTTTTTTTTTTTTAAGCAGACTAGCATGATAAATTACATTGAGTGATTTTCCATTGTTAAGCCAACGTTGCACTCTTGGGATAAACCCTACTTGGTCATAATGTGTTATTCTTTTCATTCACTTTGCTAAAATTTTGTTAAATATTTTTGTCTATATGTTTGGAAGGGATGCTGGACTTTGGTTGTCTTTACTTGTAATTTCCTTGCCTGATTTTTTTTCTTCTTAAATTAGGAAAATTGTTGGCCTTATACAATGAGATGTGGTCTTCTCTCCTCTTTTAACTTTCTGAAAAAGCATCTATAGAGTTGGTATTGTCTTCCTTGGATATTTGGTGGGACTCACCAGTAAATTGAGCTGATCCTAGAATTTTGCTTGTGGGAAGCCTTTTAACTAAAAATTCTATTTAAATGATCTCCCTAATATGAGGAAGTGGAGATGCAATGGGGGGGGGTTGGGGGGTAGGAAAAGAATAAATGAAACAAGATGGGATCGGGAGGGAGATAAACCATAAGAGACTCTTAACCTCACAAAACGAACTTGAGGGCTGCTGGGGGGGGGGGGTTGGGAGAAGGTGGTGGGGTTATGGACATTGGGGAGGGTATGTGCTATGGTGAGTGCTGTGAAGTGTGTAAACCTGGCGATTCACAGACCTGTACCCCTGGGACTAATAATACAATATATGTTTATAAAAAAATTTTAAAAAATTTTTTTAAAAGATCCAGCACTATTCAAATTATCTAGTTCTTCTTGCATAAATTTGTTATTTTGTATTTTGCATTTGTCCAGTTCATCTAAACAGTCAAATTTATTGGCATAAAGTTGTTTATACTTATAATTCCTTAAGAATCTTTAGTGGTGTCACCTTTCTCATTCCTAATAGCCCTATACTGACTCCTCTCCCCACCACCAATCTGTTTGGTTAGGGGCTTATCAATGTTATTAATTTTTCTCAAAGAAACCACTTTTTAATTTTCTAGGCTTTCCATTTCTATTTTGATTTATCTTATCCTTATTATTTCATTTTTTTTCTTACTTTAATCTGCCCTCTTTTTCTGGTTCCGTAAGGTGTAAGTTGAGATCACTGATTTGAGAATGTTCTATTTTAATATCAACAACTAGTGTTACAAATTTTTCTCTAAGTGTTGCCTTATCTGTAGTTAATATATACAGGTCATTCAGGCCAATACATTTCTAAAATTACTGGGGCACCTGGGTGGCTCAGTGGGTTAAAGCCTCTGCCTTCAGCTCAGGTCATGATTCCAGGGTCCTGGTGCCTGCCTCTCTGCCTACTTGTGATCTCTGTCGCACACACACACACACAAAAAATCTTTAAATTACTTTGATTTCTTCACCAGAAACATGCTGTTTAGTTTCCAAATATTTGGAGATTTTCCAGATATCTGCTATTGATTTCTAATTTTCTTTTTCTTTTGCTAGAGAATATACTTCGTATGATTTGAACTCATTTACTATAACTTGTTTAATGGCCCACAATACAGTTTCTAAGGAAATGTTCTCAACATATGTGAAAAAAAAAAATCTGTGTTGTACTGTTGTTGGGTGGAATGCTCTATAAAGATCAGTTAAGATGGCTGGAAATATTTTTTTTTTTTAATATTTTGAGAGAGTAAGCACATGAGCGGAAAATGCGGGGGCGGGGGCAGGCAGAGAGAGAAGCAGGCTCCCTGCTGAGCAAGGAGCCAGATGCAGGACTCAGTCCCAGGACCCTGGGATCATGACCTGAGCTGAAGGCAGACACTTAACCTACTGAGCTGCCCAGGCATCCCTAGATGGCTGAGAAGTATTTTTTTAAGTCTTCTAAATACTTGGGGTGCCTGGATGGCTTAGTTGGTTAAGTGTCTTGACTCTTGATTTCAGCTCAAGTCATGATCTCAGAGTGGTGGGATCGAGCCCAGTGTCAGGTTCTGTGCTCAGTGTGGAGTCTGCCTTCAGATTCCCTTCCCTCTTGCTCACTCTCTCTTTCAAATAAATAAAATCTTATATAAATACATACATACATACTGACTTTTCCCATGTTTTATCAACTATTGAAGGCACTTAAATATCCAACCATATTTATGGGTGAGTTCTTTCTCCATGTAGCTCTATCAGTCTTTTCTTCATGTATCTAGAAGTTCTGTTATTATACACATACTTAGGATTGTAATTTCCTTACTGAACTGACCCCATTATCATAAATCACCATTCTAATCTTTAATCTTGGTAATATTCTGAAGCTCTGAAATCTACTTTGTCTACTACTACTATAGAACATTTGCTTTATTAGTGTTAGTGGATCTTTCACTATACTTTTACTGAAAGCCTAGTGTCTTTGTACTTCAAGCGGGGTTTTCATCTCTTCTTCTTGTGTTCAGTGTGACAATCTGTCTTTTTATTGGGTATTTAGACCATTTATAATCAATGTGATTATTTATATGTTTACACTTAAATCTATTACCTTGCTGTTTATTCCCTTTTTGTCTTATCTTGCTACCTTCTCCCCTTTCTCTTCTTTCTTTTGGATTAACTGAATACTTAATAGATTCCATTATAATTTTTTGTTGGCTTTTAACTATAACACTTTTGGGGGAAAAGGTAATGACTTTGGAGTTTATATATATATCTTTAACTTACCACAATTTTCCTTCAATTAATATTATACCACTTCATGTATAGAATAAGGATGTCACCAAAGTTTATTTCCATCTTCCCTTACCTAAACTTTCTGTAATTGTGTTATTTTACTTTGACATTTGGTTATTTTTGCTTTCAGCAATTATCTTGTAAGGAGACTTAAAAATAACAAAAAGGGTTTTCCTATTTTTCTACAAATTATAATTCCGCAAATATTATTTCCTATTTGTTTGAAAGACTTCTTGAGCTTGAGAAATGTATAGAACTGATGAGCCATCATATTGCACACCTGAAACCATTATAACACTGTATGTTAATTGTACTTGAAGAAAAAATAAACATTTCTTGTAATGCAGGTTTGCTGGTGATATATTCACTCAGTTTTTGGATGTTTGAAAAATTTTGCCTTTGTTGTTTGAAGGATATTTTCACTGCATACAGAATTCCAAGGTGATAGGTTTTGTTCTGTTCTTTTTACTATATTAATGATATTGCTCCTCTGTCTTCTGTCTTCCATTGTTTACAGTGAGGAGCTTTCTGTCATTTTCATCTGAAATCCTCTGTATGTACCATGTCTTTCCCCCCCTCCTCTAAATACTATGTAAGATTTCCTTTTTATCACTGATTTAAAGCAATTTAAAATTTGTTTTGACATGATTCTCATGTTTCTTGTCCCTGGAATTCACTGAACTTCCTGGATCTGAGAGTTCATAATTTTCATCTAATTTTAAAATGTGTACATTATGTCCTCAAATGACTTAAGATGAAAACACAAAATATTTTTCTGTACCTCTCTCCTCCTTACACCCATCTCATGTCTTTTGAGGTCTTCCAATTATACCAGGCCACCAGAAGTTGACCCAGAGCTCACTGAGGTTCTTCTGCCCACTTTTCCCCCCCAGTAATGTTTCACTCTAAGTTTGGAATAACTTCTGCTCCTAGGTCTTCAAGTTCCATAACCTTTTCCTTTGTTTCTAATCTACTGTTAATCACATAGCTGTTTTTTTGTTTTTGTTTTTGTTTTTCTCCTCCTCATTTTCTCTTTCATCTCTTACAAGTTATTTTCTGGTCCCTTTTATATCTTGTATGACTCCACTTAACATGCTCAGCTTTTTCTCTTCTTCCTAATTATTACCTTCTTGAAGAGGTATACCACATGCCATTTAGCTACAGTGTTCTTTTATACACCTAATAATTCTATTATTTGTGTCATTGTGGGTCTGTTTTTGTTGTTTTGTGTGTTTTCCCTTCTCTTATGGTTTGTATTTCCTGGGGTTTTGCAGGTCTGGCAATTTTTTATTGGATGACAAACACTTCGAAGTTTTCCTTGTTGCATGCCCAATATACTCAATATGTATTTGTATCCCTATATTCTTCTACTTAGTTCTAGGAGAGAGTTCCTTAGAAACAGTTTGATACTTTCAAGGCTTAAGTATTTTTAAAAATATTTAATTATTTCGGAGAGAGCGTGTGCGTGTGTGCTGGGCAGGGGTTGGGGGGGGGCGGGATGGGAGGGCAGAGGGAAACTTAAGCAGACTCTGCATTGAGCACAGAGCCCAAGGTGGGGCTCCATCTCATGACCCTGAGATCATGATGTGAGCTGAAACCAAGAGTCGGAACATTGGACTGACTGTGCCACCAGGCACCCCAATACTTTTGAGCCTTTAGTCTTGGGTTAATTTTGCTCTCCTACTGAAGCAATACTTTCCTGACTCTCCTATCTGGTGCCCTTTGAATTACAACATTTTCCACTCTGGCTAGCAGGAATATAAACTATTCACTGCCTGTGTAGACTTCAGTGATTGTTCCCTCTGCTCCTTTCAGGTGGTTCTTTCTCCAGTTTCAGTAGTTTCCTCCCATGAATACAGAAGTAATCAGCTTAAGTCTCAAGGGGAACCCTCTTTAGATCTCTAGGCTTTCTCTCTGTGCAGCTTGCTCTTCTCTTGCATTCTCCCTTATCAACTTCACCCATTTTGGCCTCTCTGGAATCCCAGGTCTGTTTCCTCACTCCAGGGAGTCCTCTGGGTACTCTGTGCTGTTCCCTAAATTGTAATCTGTAATCTCTCTCCAGGTATCGGCTGAGGAAATCACAGGGGTCAACTCATTTATTTTCCTTCTTCCTGGGATCACTGCCCTGCAGTGCTTGATGTCCAGTGTCTGAAAACTATTGTTTTATATACATATTATCAGGATTTTTGTTTTTGTTTTCAGGTGAGAAGATAGTTCCAATTCTTGTTCTTCTATCTGAGCTGCAAGTAAACATCACAACCATTTTTGGAGGCATGATTTTTGTTACAATGTCACATGAGGAGTTCTAACAGAGAGGAGTAAAGATGCCACTTCTTGGCAGGAACTGTTATATTCTGAGAAAAACAAAACAAAACAAAACTTAAAACTTTCAACTCTTGGTGATCTGAACTCAAATTCCGGTACTGTCACCACAGGCAAATTACCAGGGAGGCAAATTGCCTCCCTGATTCCCAGTTCTCCCACTGGTAAGACAGAACCAATAATATCTACGTCATAGTTTGAAGGTTTGAATGGGATGTAAACAATCTACCATACATCACAGGCACCTCATACATTTCACTTCCCTTCCTCCCCCCTAAAAATGAGTATCAGAAGAAGCTATTTGTTAAGGCCCTGCTACATTGTTAAGAATCCCACACTGTTCTCAAATATCTAACATCCTTTCTGTTATAAGAAAAGAATAATCCTAATATGCTACTGAAAAGCCAGACATGAAGCCTAATTCTAGGAAAACTGCCTGGGAATTTTCACCGTGTGAAAATGAATGGGAAGGGAGGGACTTGTGTTCTGCCCTGTCTACTTCTGGTTTAGATTTGGCAGTTTTTAAAGTGGGGAACAATCTAGAATTCCAGCTCTGTCAGGAAAAAGCAAACAAATGAAACAGATGACAAATCATTTCTCTAAGACCTGAAGCCAAACTGGCTGCAGTAGCTGCTGGAATGGCAGCAGAAGCCAATTTCCCGGAGTATTTACAAAATCATTTATAAGGATAATATTTTCCAGACTTTTACAGCGATGGCTTAGGGTAGATTCTTAGTCTGCTAAGTTAGTATGTATTCCACAAAGTTAGTATGTATTCTCTAGGCAGTTGCTGAGATCACTACCTCCCACCCTAACTCTCCGACCCCACCCCCGATATAAAGGTCTGGTTTAGGCACAGAGATGGGGAATAAGCTGTGGTCCTTGCTCTTCAAATATATACACCATCTTCTCAAGGAGCAACAGGTGAGCACAGCTAATGAGAATCAAATGGAACATGCTTTATGGGAAATATTAGCAAACTGCTTCAGGAAGACAGAGATTAAAAGATCAGCAAAGCATTCAGAGAGGTGACTGACTATTTCAGGATACATGCTGAAGTGGAGTAGGAGAGGAAAAGAGAGCATTCTCAATCAAGGGAGGAAGGGATACAATGGGAAAAGAATCTGAGGTCTGATCTACAAAGGATGGGAATGTGTCAATTAGAAATGTTTTTAGCTGGGTCATAGGGCAGCTCTATTTTTAACTTTTTGAGGAACCTCCACACTGTTTTCCAGAGTGGCCATACCAGCTTGCATTCCCATAGCAGTGTAAGAGGTTTCCCCTTTCTCTGCAATGGCCACAATAGCCAAACTATGGAAAGAGCCCAGATGTCTGCTGACAGATGAATGGATAAAGATGTGGTATATACACACAATGGAATATTATTCAGCCAACAAAAAACGAAATCTTGCCATTTGCAATGATGCTGATGGAACTAGAGGGTATTATGCTAAGTGAAATCAGTCAATCAGAAAAAGACAATTATCATAGTATTTCACTTATATTGGAATTTGAGAAAAAAAAAAACCAGAGGTACATAGAGGAAAGGAGGGAAAAATAAAATAAGACAAAATCAGGGAGGCAAGCCATAAGAGACTTCTAATCATAGTAAACAAACTGATGGTTGCTAGAGGGGAGATGGGGGGGATGGGGTAACTGGGTGATGGGCACTGGGGAGGACACATGACACAATGAGCACTGGGTGTCTATGCAACTGATGAATCACTGAACTCTACCTCTGAAACTAATAATACACTAAATCTTAATCAACTGAATTAAAAAAATATATTTCCCATTCAAAGAAAGAAAGAAAGGAAGGAAGGAAGAAAGAGAAAGAAAGAAACGTTTTTAGCTAAACATAACAGACTCCTTGACTAATAGAGCCTTAAGTGATTGAGGTTTGTTTTCTCAAAATTCTCAGAGGTATGTGGTTACTGGCTTTGATTCAATGGTCCAGGAATGTCATCTGGGAGGCAGGTTCTTTGACCATTTTTCTGCTCTGACATCTTTAACACAGTGGTTTTTCATCTTTATACTTTTCACCTCATATCTGCCAGGTTGTTGCCACAGATCCATATCCCATTAACTAGTGTTCTGAACAAGAGAAAAAGGAAGAAGCTAAAAAAGCTTTACTTAAATCAGGGAGGGAAAAATTTCCCAAGAGCTTCCCAGATTTCCCGTCACATCTTACTGGCCCAAACTGGATCACATGGCCATCTTTAGAGAAAAAGACGGAAAAATACCTGGTCAAGAAGAAAGGAGAGACGTGGAAGCCCTAGAAAAAGAAGAGCCGAGCCCCCTGAGCTGGGTGTATTGCCGCCTTAAACAAAGTCAGTGCTCCAAAAGAAAGAAGGATTAAACAACCATTAGGTGAGCAATTAACGATGAGTTGCAATCCACTTCCGAAGTTTAGTCCCAAGTTGTAGAAAGAGTTCTAGTGGGGAAAAATGCCGATATGATTCCATTATACCTCTAAGTTTTGTAGATTTATTTATCCTGCCTTCTTAGGTCTCAAGAAAACCCTAATTCCTGAGAACAGCAAGCTTTGAAAACTGCAGGCTCAGATTCAGAAGCTACTGAATTTCTTCCCGTAGTTTTATAGATTTTACCGAGATTACAAATTCCATTTCAAAAGGAGGAACTTAAAACTTTATTTGTATAAAACCTCTTTTAATACATTGAACACATTTTCAACTCAATGAGCAAACAACTGCTGGCTTTCTTAAGCATTACAAGGCCATCCAATCATTCATGCCATCAACATGGAATACCCCGACGAAGCCAAGCACTTTGTCAGTTAATACCTAGTCTGACCACTGGCCTCCGGTCAGGTTTATATCTATAATGCTTGCAGACACGCCCCACACTCTGATAACTCTGAGAAAGATCCCCATCCCTCCTCTTTCACAGACTGTGTCTCTTCTCTACTCCACGTTTGGTAGTGCACCCCCGTCACCCGCATCACTGGACTATAACTCCTGATAGCCCCACTTTGAATGAATCCCTCTGGCTCACTTCTGAGGGGAGAGGAGAGAAAGAAAAGCTAAGCTACCTCTCTTTCTAGCACATTCCACAGCATTCCTTGAGGCTCTTCCCTGACCAAGAGTCAGACTGATGCTTATGTCTCACCTTCAGTTTCCTCTGAAAGAAACAGGAAAATGAGAATTTTTTTTTTTCCTCTGAAGAACTCAAACTGAAGAAATAAGGGGCATAAATGTGGCACAGTCCTGGGAAGGTAAGAAATCGGAGGAAGGAGGGGGGCGGAAGTGTGTGTCCATAGTCTCCTCTCACCCATCCCTTTTGGCACCCCACCCTCCCAATGACCAAGGAACAACAGGATTACCTCATGCTTTAAACTCTGGTGGACCTTTGGCCCCAATCCATCCCAACAGCCACAGCATCCTCCTGGGTGACCAAAATAATCTGAAATTTCATTTAAGGGGTTGAATGGTAACTGAGACATTGAGTCTCTTAGACATTGAGGAAGGAGACCTCCAAAATTGCCTGGTCCAAATTAAGAGACAGAGGAAAGTAATACTCCTGGGTGATCTCTGCTAATACAGGCACACAGGTCCACCTGCAGAGGGCCGGACCTCCCCAGCCACACGGGGCTGCTGAGGCTTGTACAGTGTGTGCCAAGGATCACCCACAGCCTGGGGTTTTCTTATAAGGTTAGAAAGTTATGCTTTAGGTTGGGCAAGGGGAGGCAGGCACTAAACTGAATAAACAAGCAAGCTGTGGTGGCTTGTGAACTAGAGAAAAAGCACAAATGCTCCTGACTTTATGCCTGGGCTGTGGACCAGATGGGGTGTGTGTGTGTGTGTGTGTGTGTGTGTGTGTGTGTGTGTATTAATGGAAGTTTCAGGTCCGAATGGAAGCCCAATACATTATTTCACTTAGGACGTACCTGGAGGAGGAAGAGGGGGAAAGAAAATGGAGAAGGCAATAGGAAATAGGAAATGAGTTCTCGCCCCTTCCATGTAGCCACGGCAAGTCTGATGACGTCACAGGGTTGTTGAGAAGAGGTTGACTATCTTGAATTTAAAGGCTCCACATTCAGAGGAACGTCTCTTGCCACATGTGTGCAATTATCTTCTGTGCCTTCAGCCTAGGAAATGTGGAGCTATAGCATTGTCCCTGAAAATGGTTATTCAATTTTCATGATCCCACAAGATGCCCCCACCTTACCAGATGCCACCCAAGGGAGCAATGGCACGTTCACCTTCAAGGAGCATAATTAGCAGCATGGAACACCAGGCAGCAGAAAAAAGGCAAGGGGTACAGTGATGAGCACTGGGGAGGGGCAACACAAGGTTAGACATAAAGATTCTAAGGCTGGGAAGGAGGAAAAAGAGAAGAGCTGGGACAGAGAGGGGAAGAAGGAGAGAGAGGCCACATCAAAGAGCAAGAAAGTGGTACCAGATATGAAATCGTTCTTCCAATTCACCACGGCGGGAAGCTTAAAGCCACACGGGTGCCCACACTCCTAGAATACATGCTACAACACGGCCAACTTCCTGCCCCTTCTCTGCTTCCAGAAGACACACACCTATGTCAGTCTCCTTTCTCTGTAGTCACCCTTTTCATAACTGCAGAGCAACAGCGAAGTCCCCTGGGCTACAGCTGAATCAGAAACACAGCCTCAGTCCTGGGGTCCCCATATCAGAGGCTCGAGGGAAGCACCACACCCCCAGGATCCATGTCCACACCCCTGATCTCAGGGTCAGCTCCGTGCTGGACACTCTTATCCTTGCTAAGCGCACGAGAAGGCACTGCAGAGCGAGCGAACACACCGCCACAAAAGGAGCTACAAAAAGGAACGTGCAGGCTTGAGGGAACAGCCAGAACAGTCTCCTGGGTGTCCATAATTCAACTAATCTCATTTATTACTCATCACAGTCTCAACCTAGCCCTGCAGGAAACATTCATTCCTCACTCTTTTTCTGACAACATTTTTCTCATCTTCCAGTTACCCTAAGTTCTCTACCTGAAAATGAACAGCAGGTGGAAAAGCAGCCACAGGTTAATAGCTGGGAGAGATGAAGTTTTTCAGGTATCTGAGCAGTTCAGAAATGAATACTTCTGTCTCTGTGGAGCAAAGAAATCATCCACATGAGAATGATCTTGCTGTTCGGACAAACTGCTTTGTCTTTAGGATAAAAATAAACCACAGAGAGAATTCAAGGACTCCGTGGGCGTGGTGGCCTCTCTGATTCAAAGGTGGTGAAGGCCAGGCCACTGCTCGTAGTGAGCACGTGCTCTCTGGCCCTGCCAAGAGGATGCTCCGAGCAGGTGACAGAAGCCAATGGACAAGGCTCCTTGTGAGTATAGGAAATTGATTTTCACGAACTATACATTGACAGGGGACTAGAAAATCAGGGTTGTGATAAAATACAACCAGAATACAATTTTGTCGCTCTTAACGACAAAATCAAACGTTAGCCTAGACGCAATCCATAAGGAAATACACAAGCTTGACAGGAAAATGCTGTGACAACTGGCCAGTTTGGGTTTCCTCATACAAGACATGTTCGTCATAGAAAAAAAAAAAAATAAATTATAAAATCTGAGAGCAAAGAATAAAAAGATATAATTCTAAATTAAATAACCACGGACTAAGCAACAAATGAAGGCCAAAAATAAACTACAAACCAACCAAGTGACAACCATGTCCAGAGATCAAGACAAAAGTTACAGAAGTGACCACAGGATTTGTGAAACAACAGAACGTGGTTTTATTTTGGACATGAGTACTAAAATGGACTCAAACTATCTGATGAGAAACTGGCAAGAATCTAATAGATTGGAGACAATCTGTTATCTAGCAAACTCAGTCTTAACTGGGTTAGTACTACCTCTAGGATTTTATTCATGCAGGAAATAGCAATGAAACCACTATAAGACTGCCCAGACCAACGCACTGTCTTCCAGACTCCAGAAAGATGTGGGAAAAGCTAAGGGGGCGTATCCAGGTTTCCTGCAGTCAGTTCTGATGGAAACTTACCATCAGCAGGATGTCTTCAGTGTGTAAATGGACTAAAAAACACATTTTGGAAAGGACATCTATTTGGCTTTATTTATGGTGCCAAGTTGTCAATCGATACCTGATTGGTTAGAGGTAGAAAGATACTCATTTTGATTGTCTTCAGGAACACGAACAGTCCCTTGTTTTCTCAAACAGTTACACTTTGCAGGCTGCCTCAGTGAAATCAAATCAGACGTCTCTTTTCACCATGGCAAATTAGGTAACTATTTGCCCAAGCTATGCGTTCATTACTGTATTCATGATGCTTCATGGTGGTTATTTCATTTTACATTTTATATTAAAACATGACTAGTTTGAGAAAAAAGTAAATCATAGAAATGTGCCTTTTGACAGTAAAATTTTACTAAACAATCTCATCAAATTTCAGTAGATTTGTCTTTTAACATCATAGCCTTTTTAATATTAATGAAAACAGTAACTTATGAATTAAAATGCTTTTCTTTTAAGCAGACAGGAAAAATATTATAAACATAATTTCTAAATAAAGAAAATGAGGGGCAGGAAGCAGTGCTTTCTACACTGCTATAATATTTCATTTTTAAAAGTAAACACAGTACCAATTGTCATTTTGATTCCAGTGAATAAAAACTTAAAACTTAATTTATTAATGAATTTTGAAGTCTGAAACCAAAACGATGCCTTAACAGTATTGTCTAACAGAGAAGTCAATTCCAAGAAGTTAATCACAATGCAGAATTTTGACCTCATTAAAGTGGCTCTCTCTGTTACCATGGTACCAGAGTCTGTCTTTTTGTTGGGTTTCAACCTGCCATTAACAACCAAGGATAGGATTACATGTAAACAGAAATATACAGGGCTTGATGAAATTGAATATGGAGGATCAAGCACTTTTAAAGTTTGGGTTATAATCCTTGTTGCGACACAAGTTCTACTGTATAATTAATTTACAATAGCCCAAAACTTTCCAGCAACAAAATGATATTAAAAAAATATACCATCATCCCTATTTGTTATATTAACTATAGACATCATAACCAATTAAGCCTTTTATCAACTTAGAAAAGTAAAACTTTTCCCTGAAATACTCAAAAGAGTAATCATATTTCAATCACAGCTGTCCTGAACTTATAATCAACAGTGACTCCATTTTGTCACTTCTTTTATTCTAACAGGAATAAAAATGGTGACAGTAAGTTTTTGAAAAGAGGCTGGAGAACCTGAATCCCATTAGTGATGAAATGGCCTTTTTTAACAACTACCGGATTTTCATATTGTTTGTAGTTGTAAAATATCCATTGTGTAGGTAGAAACAGTCGAGAGGGAACAAAATGACAAACTTGCCAAAACCACTTTGGATCCCTTCTAAATCTACAATGGCAGACAACCTTAGCCATGAAGAATTCAGTCCTAAAAATGAAAACAAACATCATAAACCCACAAGAGGTTTAGAAACAACCTCATTAGCTTTTAAATATTCAAGTGAAATGCTTCTGCAAAAGATTAAAACATACATTTCAACTGTATCAGGTATGTCCATTTCCATTTACTTCTAACCTGCCATTAGTACATAGGTTCACTGGGCTGCCAGACAGCCCAACTCATCCTGGAGAGAGATGAAGCTATCATCAGCGGAAGAAGACAGGGATACCACCACATTTATTCAAACAGCATAAGACCCGTCTTTGCATCCCTGAAGTAAGAACAGCCACCTTCTTCAATTAAATTGCTTTATACTAAAGCAGCATTGTCTGTGAAGAGTTACTTCATATCCATACATTTCACTACTATAGTTACCAATTCAAAAGTTAAAAAAAAAAATACAGACCAAATCCATGTACCCGTGATCCTTTGTATCCTAAAATGTAGAAATATTCTCAGTTTTAACCAAGAATTATATTGGAATGAACTAAAAAGATCTTTTAAAGTAATTTTAAGTATACTCTTATTTGTTACTACATTTCTACATAGATTATTTAAGATTGCTTATGGACATAACTTAATCAATAATATAGCATCATGTCAACCACTACAGTGACCCAGAATCAGATTCTGGCTACGGAAGGGTGCTTAATTATTAAGCAACACCTTCCTAAAAAGCTTCTGTACTTCTGATTGGTAAGAAAAACAAACAAACAAAGAGCGTCTCTCATTGAAATAACACTGAAGTTCAAGCTCAAGACTCCGTCTTTGCGATTCAACATAATTGACTCTTCAGAAGAAAATAATGAAACATTAGGTCACATTAATAAATTACAGTCATCTTCAAGAAAACTCGATGGGCAACTCTGGTGTTACAGTCGTATATCTCGGATCCAACCTAGGGATAAAATCCTGAAAGTGTTTAGATGCACCAGTACCAAAAACATCGAGGACTTTTCGGTTCATGACAGCAAATCTGCAAAACAGAGGACACAGTGAACAAGCATTTAATGACGTTTATAAAATAAGAAGGTTCACTTGACATGTCTTTCATGGAATGGGAAAACAGAAAAAGACTGACATGACAAAAGACTCAATGGCAGGTTCAAAAGACATACTGATCCTCTACCTTAAGATTCCTGGTCTCATATTTTCTTTGAAGAGATAATAATCCCCTGACCTGAGACCCCAGAGACTCCCAGAAGACCCTTTCAAGTTCGTTCTACTAGATTATGTCAAATAGAAAAACAGGCTCATTATAATTTTTCTGATGAATGAAATCACAGGAAACAAACTCAACAAATGACTGAGCTTAGTATTACCAATGAGGCAGAGATATTAAATGTAATTTCTTTCATAACTGACATTTTGATGTCTCACAATCCACACAAAACACACCCAAATGTGCAAGTATTTAATGATTAAAGGGAAAACAGCATATAGGTTTGCAAATTTCCAATAGACACAACAAAGTAAAAGTATACCCTCATTTTATCCATCACCTAACTTAAAAGATTAAAAAAAATTTTTTTGAAAGGCATATATTTAGCCAATGTGTAAGAGGAAACTGTGTCTCTATGCCTGGTCCCAAGCATTTCTTCTGGGGAGAATAATGAATTTAGTTTTGAACCCTGGGCCATTGCCACTATTCCAAGAAAAATAAATGTAACTTTCAGTGCCTTTCCAAAGTGAAGTTCCCTTCCAAAATAATCAGCTGGATAAGCTTATTAATAGGCAAAAAACTAAATGACAAAGAAACAGATGATTAACTAATAATAACATAAAGGATACACCGAAATCATGGCTAAGAGGAAGATTGCTGAAGCCAGACAACCTGGCTCATATCACATAGATCCTTCATCTGCTGTGTGACTCTGGCAAGCTAGCTTACCTCCATGTGCACCTCAGCTGACTCCCACATAAAATCAGGATCTTAAAAGTACTTATCTTATAGAGCTACTTTAAGGATTAAACATCTATGCACGTGTCCCTGTGTTGCATGTGTATGTGTGTATCTTATAATCATATCTGGGACACAGTAAGCACTACACAACACAACTGTTTGCTATTAAAACTACAAATGATAGTAATATTAATAACAGCTGCAATTTACTAAGTGCTTACTAGGTACTAAGTGCTATTACAAACATCTCGATTTTCCCACAATTATACAGAAAATATATTACTGTTTCTAGTAGGGAGAGAGAAATGGAGGCTCAGGAGGGTAAACAACCTTCTCACCAGTGACACAGCTAAAGGTTATCAGAGCCAAAGTCAAACCTAAATCTGTCTGACTCCAAAGCCCACAGTCCTTCTGTTAGGTCAAGCTGCCTCCCAGAGAATTAGATTAAGATCAGAAAATGCTAACAAAAACAATGAAGAACAGAATAATAAAGGCAGAGGAAATTATGCTTATAATATCAAGAAAGAATAGTATTATTCTTCCCCAAATGGAAATCATTCAATTATTTAGGCAAGACTGCTAATAAATCTGCTTAGCATTTTTAATCAAAAAGAAGAGATCAAAGACTTTGAAAGTGAGACTTAAGTGTGTTATGTAGCAACTAATGAGCAGTTTTCAGATCAACACAGAACTTTCCTACAACATTTAAAATATCCCAAATAATACAGAGAAAAGAAAAGTCAAAATAATGTTCACTAAAAGAAGGCCCCATGTTATTCTTGTTAAGATGGTCATATTTGCTTTATACGTAAGAGGCCTACTTGACCACTGAAAGAATATTCCCTCAAAAAGATGGAAAGATTCAAAATCTGTTTTGTGGCTACTGCTCGTTTTCTATGGTCAGTTACAATGTCTCCGTCACTTACTTGCCCTTGGTGAGCCTTAAAAGGAACTTCCAGTAAGACGGCCGCAAGGTCTGAACTTCCATGACAGCCTGCAGTTAGAACATTTCAGTCTGAGACTTCTTTTAGTCAATAGGAAAGAGGATTAGTTGTATTAGCCAAAAGTGCATTTTTACCTCCTATTTTTATTGCTCATGTATTTTAAAAGCAACAGTGATGAAGATACAAAAATATGTATCTAGCTTTAAGTTGCATAATTCTTGAGAATCTTTGTAAATAGGGCCTCAAATAAGAATACTGCTTATGAAATAATAATTGAGTTAAGTCACTATTATTAGGAAAGCATTAACTGAATACTCATTAGGGAGCTGTCACTTCACTAGTTATAATGAGTTTATCAACCTGGTGGCATTACTCTGAAAAAGTACAAATAAAAGTGGTCCCCCAAATTTTGCAACAGCCCTAAAACCATGAACATCAATAATGACAATTACAGAATTTAAAGAAGTTGAACAATGCTTCTAATAATCTAGATTCTACCCCTATCCTTGCTGCCTCAGTAACACTGGGGAAACACAATTATTCTTATTTATGCTCATGGTATCTTCCTTCCTCTAGAAGTTTAATTAAACTGGGCATTCTAGGGGTGCCAGAGTGGCTCAGTCATTAAGCATCTGCCTTCAGCTCAGGTCATGATCCCAGGGTCCTGGGATCAAGCCCTGCATTAAGCTCCCTGCTCGGTGGGAAGTCTGCGTCTTCCTCTCCCACTGTCCCTGCTTGTGTTCCCTCTCTTGCTGTGTCTTTCTGTCAAATAAACAAATGAAATCTTAAAAATAAAATAAAATCTTAAAAAAAAATAAAATAAAATACACTGGGCATTCTAGCCAAAGTACTAGAGTAACAATTTACCTATAAATTGCACTCTGTTTAAACCTAAAAATTATTGTGTTCAGGAAACATGACTTGGCCCATTAAGTTAACATGTTAACAATTTGGAACTTACAAGCTATCTTGGTTAAAAAAAAAAAAAATTAAAATAAAAGGTAAACTATAACCAATAGAAACATTTCTAGGCCTTTATTTCCCCCCGTTGGTTTAATGTACAGAAACAGAAATAATTCTATTTTTCATTTCAAAAAGCTATACTTACCGCCTGGAAGCAAATTGCTGTAGAGATGGAATAGATGATAGTATCTGCATGGGGAAAATAGGGAACCTTTCCTGCTTCAATGCCTTTGAAATACATTGTCTGGAATGAAAAACAAACATAATCCAAGATTTATTTAAAAAAAAAACAAAACCCAAACACACACAACTTTAAATAGCATGAACAATACGGTGGAGCAATATATTCACTCCCTGTCTACAACTATTTTTTCTACCTTCCAAATACTCATTATCCTTTCGGAGCTCAAATTACAGGTCCTATCTTCCATGACAGAGTTAAGTGTCAGCCCTTTCCTTCCCGCGTTCCCTCACCTGAAACCTGAGACACCAGTAATAATACTTTTCTGTGAAATTCAGTAACTTTTTATTGCTACTTCTTTTATATCATTTATCCTTCAATGCTTTTGGTCCAATGCTCAGGTCCTCCCTTCTCTGCTACAACTATTCACTCACTCACTCACTCCTTCACTCAACATTTAATGGTGTTAATTAGTGACATGCTGGGCATGACGCAGGAGCCTGGGATTTAAAAATGAATACAAGAACATCTAAGTTGGTGCATAAGAGAAATAACGAATGCACTTAGATGTAGAACTATGTATATATATTTATTGTGTGTGTGTAATTTTTTTTTGTGCCCCCCCCCTCCTTAGGAGGAAGCAGACTACTGTGTCTAGGACAAAGGACCAAAGAGAATCTCAGAAATGACTACATTTGAGTAGTGCTTCTCAAACCACCTGCAGGGAGGAAAAAAAAATTTTTTTTAAATCTAGTTGTCATGGCTTGATGCTTTCATAACGCAATAAAAATAAATTACTAGAAAAATAAAATTTAAAAACACAAAACTGAACCAAATTTTCACTCATATTCAAAAGACAAATTACTCTGCCAAGTTGCTATAGAAGTTTCCAAATGCTTGCTCCCAATTTCTATACTTATCTCATCCTCAACCGATAGCAAACAGTTTCTGGACTAGCACTAGCCTGCTGACCACGCTCCTAATAGTGCTGCCCCCTAAGAGGCATAAGACAGAAAAAGCAGGGGCAACAAGCTGGGTGAAAGTACACGATACATATGGGAAGGACCAGTCCATTTATATGGATAGAACATGGCGTAATTCATGGCGAAGGTTTCTCTGAAACATGGGAAAGCTAAAGTATGACTAGTACGAAAAGTGAAAAAGAAGAACCAGGAGAGAACAGTGTGTGGAGGAAGGTTCAAGAAGACAGGGGGGGGCACCTGGGTGGCTCAGGGGGTTAAAGCCTCTGCCTTCTGCTCAGGTCATGATCCCAGGGTCCTGGGATCGAGCCCCACATCGGGCTCTCTGCTCAGCAGGGAGCCTGCTTCTTCCTCTCTCTCTCTCCGCCTGCCTCTCTGACTACTTGTGATCTCAGTCTGTCAAATAAATAAATAAAAAAAAAATTAAAAAAAAAATCTAAAAAAAAAAAAAAGAAGACAGGGGTGGTCCATGAACTAAAGAACACGAAAAAAAATTTTCCCCTAAAAGTTGTCTATACAGCTGGTTTTTATTTAATATTCATTACATAATAATGCAGAATTTTAATAAAAAATTAATTTCAATCTATAAGATAATGTACAAAGAGTTATAATCTACTTAGGAAGGAACATATACATGGGCTGGTATTTTGAAAATACTATACAGTATATTACAAGGAACAGGTATATTGTAGTGTGTTCTTGCTGACAAAAATCAAAGTCAAATGTGGTAGAAGAGCATCATAGAAACATGTGAAACAGGTATCTCTTGATACATGGAATAACTGTTTTCCTAATTTCTTATAATAAAACTTACCTGTTGAACCTGATTCTAAGTTAATGAAGGGGGGAAACCATATCCTATATTTCTGTATGCTTACCAGCACCTAGTACAGTAATGGGAACATAATAAATATTAAATAAATACATCTTGGAAGTAATTTTTTCCAAGGAAAAAGGTGTCTAGTCAGCTAACTTTTATCTAATATTCATTATTAGAGTAATGCAGCATTTTAATATAAAATTAACTTCAATCATAGGAAAATGATTGCCTACTATGCCATAGCCATTAATTCCACAAAGGACACACTAAGTTTATATCTGTAACTTTCTGAATTAAAAAAAAAAATTTCTCATCAGCACACTTTATATCCAGTTTCTTTTGCTAAGACCCAATATGGTCTATTGATGTAATGTAAGAAAACAGCTACGCCACTGCTTGGCTTAAAAAACTCTACGTATTTAGGGAAGCAGCTACAAAACACACCTTGTACAAACTAGATCTCGATGCTAGATTTCCCCAGTGTCACATAATATATCTTCGCTAGCTAGGGGATATATTCTTTCTCGTACTCTCGTACTCTCCTCTCCCATTAAGCATGCCTTGTCAACTCTGTCTCCTAAACACACACCAAATTTGTGTATTTCTCTTCATCCCTACTGCTACTGTCCCAGCACAAGCCACCATTTCCTGCTGGAGACTAATAGCTCTCCCAGCTTCCAGTCTTGCCTCTAGTCTATTCTTTACATAATGGCTAGAATATTCTTTTCTTCTTAAAACATGAATTAAATCATGTCATTTCCATGCTTAAAACCCATGCTTAAAACTCTCCAATGACTTCTAATTGCACTGAGAAAAATCTCACTCTCTTTCTCTCCCTTCCTCTCTCTTTCTCTCTCACACACACACTTGAATAAAGCAAATACGTAATTCTCTTTATGTTATTAAGGATACAGACTTTCAGTGAGGTAAAATTTTTAAGAAAATCAAACATGTTAAATAAAATCTGCCATCTTAACTTTGAATTGGAAATATCAACATGCTCCTTATTTTCTCTTTCTCTAAAAAAGGGTGGAGGGGAGAAGGATTCTCTAGCTCTGTTCACTGGACCGGCCAGGAAAGCTTGCCTAGCCAGTGAACAAGAAACTTCTGGTACCCAAAAGTCTCTAAATACCATTTCCCATGAAAAGAAACTAGTGGTCACTGCAGAAAAGGCTGATTCTGTGCCTGGGGCAGGAGATGGCCAAGATGAGCCTGGAACATCTTGTTTTATCACAAAGTGAGAAAGCTACCAGAGATCTAGGCATTATATAAAAAAGAAACAGGAATCAACCTGCAGACGCTCTCATGGTCAAAGACAGGGCAATGAGTGCAATGCCTGGGTCGAAACAAATCAAGTATGTTAAAATTCATGTCTTTAGGATGACTCTTGAAAATAAAGACTCACAGGTCAATTTTGCAAAATGCAAGAAACTAATTCATTCTGAACACCAGTAAAGAAAAGGAAGTAATCAAGCATTTTATTATCACTTTGTGAGCAAACTATTTCAGAGCTGAAACAGCTGAAACGGGAAAGTCCTTTTTAAAAGAATTCCCACTAATAGCTACAAAGAAGAAACAATTATAGATTATGACCATTTTGTAACTCTCAATGAAATAAAAAGACCCCGGCAATGAGTATTAATGGCTGCTAAAACAATTAAGTGAAAGCCTAATAGGTAGTCTTATGTTGGCTCTACTTTTTTACATTTATTTATGATAGCTTTATTAATACAGAGCTCACTGATCAATCTTAGCATCACAAAAAGGGAGAGGACTAGACATTTCTGTGCTTCCTAATATGATGTAATGGGAATTCAAACACATAGTAAATGTGAGCTATTTCTGTCCTCCTCCACCTCCTAAAAATTGAACCTGAATTGCTTAAGCCTCTAGATCTAATTAACAGTTTACAGGAAATTTGTGGGTTAAGGAAATGTGTTAACACCACCAGTGAGGATATGATCAGCAAAATCCAGAATGTGGGAATTCCACAGACCTAATAACCTAGATCTTTAACAAATAAATGGCAAGGAAAAAAAGAAAGAGGTGGGGAAGGAGAGTTGCTATTAAAAACTAAAAGAGACTTTGGATCTCAAAACAAAGAGACTGCAAAAAGACATCTGCGAGATAATCAGTGAGAATATAAGCTCTAACTGGATATATATTGATAGTAGAAAGAATGACTAGGTTTTTTAAATGTAGGAAAATGGTATTTTGATTACACTTTGGTAGTACTATTGATCGGTTTGTTTTTAAGGCATCTTTATCCTGAGCTGGAAGAAGTGATAGGATGTCTGGGATTTGCTTCAAAATAATTCAGTACTTGAGGGGTTGGGGCAGTAGAGATGGCATGAGATTGGTCAAATGCTGTTAACTGTTGAAGCCGTATGATGGGTACATGAGGACTGGTTACTTTATTCTTTCTACACTTGTATATATTTGAAAATAACACACATAAAGAAAGAGAAAGAAACAGGAGAACCGACTTTATAAATACTTTCATAGACGGACTTGCTCTTGTAAGCTGGAATATATATTTGTGAAAATCTTTATATTCTTTGGAAATATACATGCATAAAAATGTTTGCTTACCTCCACCAATTTGGAAGCTAAATACATGGAAATTGTCGTACTTTTATAAAACATCATTGATACTCCTGCCAAAAATCCTGAAACAACAAATAAAGCAAAACTTATCAAATCCCGAAGTATTTGTGGGTAAGCCACTCAGAAACATCACTTCACTTAAGTAAGACAGAACTGATCTGTAGCACTGCCTTTTGTTATACAAAATCAACGACGGGAATAGACTTCATGACATTAAAATGGGGTGAGTATCATATTTTAAACTGAGAAACTGACCTGTAGAGTTAGGAACACACAGTTTGGATACACATATTACAAGAAACTTTACATTCTAAATTTAACTTTAAAAACAACAGTGGTCTGACAATGATTTTCAAAATCATTTCTAAGTAGAAATATTGATTAATCTATTCTTCTAACAGCTCAAAGTTACTCTTAGTGCTATCATCACACTTCCCTCCGTAGCAGTGCCTTCATTCCATAAACAGAAGCCCAAGGCAGAAGGAGGCCTGGAATACTGATAGCAGGTATATTACTACTAAATACCTGAAAGTTGTTAATTTAACTTAAGTAGCATGTATGCTGCAACTTGCAGAAAATGTTAATCTCATGTTTTAATTTTTATGAAATTATTGACATTTCTAAAAAATAAAAAATTTATTTTATTGAACTATTGAACTATAATGTGCTCATGGCAAAAAACAGAATACTTTAAGAAACAGAACTGCCTTTCCATTAGTCACAAAATTTGTTTAAGTTTTGTGTTCTTCTATGACACATTCCCTAGGATTTCTGGCCTGTAGCAGGGCAGATACCCAAGTCATTACACTGACAATTCAAAACACCGGATGGCAAGAATGCCTTGACAGGTTAAACTTTGCAAATATAAAATGTTTGGACTACTGCCTCAGTAGGGATTCTATTACAGAGAAAGAGAGAGCCCTAGAAATCAGATGAATTTGGAAACTACTTCTGCGTCACTCCTACCACTGATTGATACAATAATAATAATTCCGCTTTATCATTGCTTTACCAGCTATAATAGCATGCAGTTCATCATCCAGGTTTCTGACCCAGCGCAGGAAGCAACTAGTACCCTGTATCAAGAAGAAAATGCAATGACTTCAGTTGTTTCATTTCTAGAAAAGATGCATGTAACATCTATAATGAGTGAGTCACTAGCAGAACGTGGAGGCAAACTGGTGATCCTATCCAAATCAAACTAAATACATGATTGGGAAAATTATCAACAATAACCTGCTATAAAGTTATTGTTCTGCATAGACTCTATTAAGAAATCACACATATTTTTCTTGTCATGGTTTTTCAAAGAGAAAGCATAAACTCTACTTTGCCTAGATATAGAATCACTCCCACTCTAACAAAGAGAAAAGCTGGAAGCCAGAATTCTACACTGAGAGAATATATTTTTCAACATGAAGATGAAATAAAGACTTTCTCGGGTAGATAAACACTGAGAAAATTCATCACCTACAGACCTACATACCAGAAATGTTAACGGTAGTTTCACATGCAAAAGGAATATAATACCAGTTTAAATCTATAAAAAGAAATGAGGAGCTCTGAAGATGGCAAAATGAAGATACATTTAGAAGACATTT
Source organism: Martes martes (assembly GCF_963455335.1). Lineage (NCBI taxonomy): Eukaryota > Metazoa > Chordata > Mammalia > Carnivora > Mustelidae > Martes > Martes martes. Next base: position 71,953,685 of record NC_137898.1, on the reverse strand, counting down.
TTTTTAATATTGTTTTTTTTTTTTTAAGATTTTATTTATTTATTTAACAGAGAGAGAGAGAGAGATCACAAGTAGGCAGAGAGGCAGGCAGAGAGAGGGGGAAGCAGGCTCCCCGCTGAGCAGGGAGCCCGATGTGGGGCTCAATCCCAGGACCCTGAGATCATGACCTGAGCCGAAGGCAGAGGCTTTAACCCACTGAACCACCCAGGTGCCCCATAATACTGTTTATTTCTATAAAAATAAATTAACTCTCTAAAGCAGTGGTCAAAAAACTACAGCCCACTAGCCAAATCTGCTGTTTCACCTGTTTTTGTATAGTTCATGAGCTAGGAAAGCTTTTATTCTTCTCAATAGATGAAATAAATAAAAGAATAACACGCTGTGATATGTCAAAATCTTATGAAGTTCTAATTAAAGTGCCATGAAGCTTTATTAGAATGTAACTATGCTCCTTGATTTATATATTGTCTATGGCTGCTTTCACACTATAGCAGAGCTGAGTAGCCAGGAGAGAGACCAATCATGTTGTCCCCAAAGCTTAAAACAGTTATCATCTAGAAGTGCCTGGGTGGCTCAGTGTTGGTTAAGCCTCTGCCTTCAGCTCAGGTCATGGTCTCAGGGTCCCAGGTTCAAGCCCCACATCAGGCTCTCTGCTCAGCGGGGAGACTGCTTCCCCCCTCTCTCTGCCTGCCTCTCAGCCTCCTTGTGATCTGTCAAATAAATAAAATCCTTTAAAAAAAAAAGGTATAAATAGTAAACCAACAGTGAAGAATGAATACAAAAAATATTAAAAATTAATAAAAATAAAAAATAAAATATAATTTTTTTTAAATCCAGGAGGTAGAGAAAGAAAAAAAAAAAAAGCCGGGGGGGGGGAGGGGGGGACAAATACAAAACAACTAGCAAGAAGACAGCTTTAAGCTAAACCATACCAAAAAATATATTAAATGTAAATAGCCTAAAAATACCAATTAATAGACAGATTATCAAACCGTATAAAAAAGAACCAACTACATGTCATCTAAAAGAAATCAACCTTTAAACTGAAGACACAGAAAGATTAAAATAAAATAATAGTAAGACTATATATTAAGTATAATCAAAAGAACATTGAAGTAGCTATATTAATATCAGACATTACAGACTTCAGAGCAAGAATATTACCTGAAATAAAGAGGAACATTACAAAATGAAAAAAGAGTCAGTTCACTGAGAAAACACAGAAGAAATATGGATTGTTTCCCTGTCCTCCTCTCAATTACATTCTTATGAATATGTTAATGGCAATGACAATTTTATTTTCAATTGCACGTGGCTTTGGAACACACTGTACCATTATTTTTTGTACAATATTTTCTGACCTAGTTTTATTTTTCTGTAGTTTAATACCACTACTAGTTTGTATTACCTGAACACAAAAATAGTAACAGAAATTAAAGCAAACAAACAAAACAAAAACATGCTCTGAGATATGCTGGATGGTGAAGAATAACCAACCTGGGACAAAGATGTTGGGGATAATCCACATGTAACACTTAAGAGTTTATGTTATGAATAAATACAAACTCTATGACATGAGAAATGAAAAGAATATGAATATAAACATATAATTGCCAATACTGTGTCCTATTAACTCTTGTGTATTCAAAGACATTAGTAATGTTTCCTGGTCCAACCATATTGAAAATATTTTCAATATCAGTAATAGTTCATAACAAGTAATTAACTATAGTTTATCACTTGTTACTTCTATTCTCATGTCCATTTCAAAACACTTCCCCCATACCTACTTTTTATAATAAATACTTACATAAAAGGACACATAACCATCTTACCCAAAATGACTCCAGAATTCAGGTTTCCCAGCATTGTTTTTTTTTAGTCTAAGAACAAAGTGTGTGTATATGCATACAATTATCCTTAGTCAACACATTTTACCATTTGGAATCTACATTTAGATTTAGAATCTAAATTATTGATGGTTAATAAAATGTCAGTAAAATGATTTTTATATGAGTGATTCCCATTAAACAAAACACCATTACTTAAAATTTCAGAGCACTGTGTCATGGATGACTCCTACGTAAGTGTTTAGGTGTGCGCTTATAAACGTGTGAGTATGCTTATACGAATATGGACAAAGGGGTGGAAGGATGTTCACTATGGTTATTTGAGAGAGCACAGTAGGAGCAGAGAGTAGGTCAAAGAGGGATCATAAGTCGTTGCTTATATAAGTTACAAAAGAAAATCTTTACTGGCTCAAGTGTTGATAACCACCAGAACAGTCTGAATATGTTTAAATTAATTTAATAACCAGGCAGGCAGTAGGATTAAGAAATACAAGTAGACCAGATCTATTAATCCACTTTTGATGTCAGAAATATCAAGACGTTCATATTTTTTCAGTAACTACGTTATTGGGGGGGGAAAAAAAAAGTGAGTCTTTGAGAATCTTGAAAATTATGTATAAATGCAAATAGGTCTACACTTTCCGGCACCTTAAGTAGCATTTTAAAAGAAGAAATTTCTCCAACCTCAATTCCCGATATACTGTATATATTTGGAGACGTTAAGATATTTATGAATACAACAGAAAGAAGCATTTAAAAAATGATGGATGGGTGAAGGCTGTATTTCATTCTAGTAATAGCCATGTTATTTATTTCCCATTTTTCTTTCCTCTTCTGAAAGCCTTACCTTGTATATACTAACAAAAGAGCCCAGAAAAGCTCCGAGCTGGAAGTTTTCTTTATTGTAGAAGAGAGAAAATAGCCGGGATGGCTGTGTAAAAAGATGCCTGAACGCAGAGGGAATTCGGAGGCAGCACTGGATCAAGTAGCCCACGCTAAACATTCTGATGAAACCCTAGAGAAAATTGGGATAAATTCTGATTTACATCCAAATTTCTAAGTCTGATAGACATTTTACTGTCACAGAATCAAAACAGAACTCTAAATAAATAAATAACACAAATTTATATCAAAGTATTTTCAAAATTAAGCATTAAAGACCTCAAACAATTTTAAAACAAAAATTAAATTTAAAAAATTAAATTTACCTTAAAATAAGGGTAAAATTTTGGGACTATACTTTCTTTGATTTTCAAAAACTTGAAAGTCTCACAAGCACTAGCCGAGCTTATCTATGCACCAAACTTCCATTTCTTGACATTTTGTTAACATTGTTAATAGAGTTGTAATTCCTAAACCACAACTGAATTTTAGGGTAAAAAGCACTATTCAAAAAAAAAAAAAAAACCAAAACCATAAAACAAAACTTAAAAAAAAAAAAACAGTTAACAAAACCAAACGCGCTTTGGAAATTTTAACAGAACTCTTCTTAATCATTACTACAAGTAGGAATTATTTTGACAGAAAAAGTAATTTTATTTTTAGACCTTTGGTATCAACTTTTTAAATGATCAGGTTTAAAGAATTCTCCAGGGAAAAAAAATTATATGTACGTTTTTATTTCTATGTTTAACAGTATCAGAGGAAGACATCTCTAAGAAATGGTAGCTTTAAAGTATGCTCAACAAAACTTGAAAAAGCAAATCCACTACAAAGGCAAACTAGCTGCCAATATTTTTCCATATTACCTGCAACTATCCATACTGCAAAAGGGAACAGAGAGGATGACTACTGTTGGTCAATTTCATTTCAGTAATTAGGGTAATAAAGTTTAAATGTTACTTCATACCAAGACTGAAAAATTACAATTAGCACAAAAGCAAATGTTACATAAAAGAACAGTATTTTACATGATTCAACCAATACACTGTAATACCGGTCTCCCATCCTCCTCCCCTCTCACCACCAGTGGGACAGAAAAATGTCTACATTCCTGCTAAGTTCTAAAGGTCAGGTTTGTATCTTCCAGAGAACAGCCTTGTTTTCAGAAGAAAACTGATTTACTATTAAGAAACTTTCATTAATTTACCTGAAACTATCTAATACCTGGTTAAAACATGAAAATTATACTGTCTGACCAATTAGCATAAATAACCATGCATTTGCTTAACTGAAAGTGCCCCGTATATGTTTAATGCATGAAGTGTTCACACTTTATCCTGCCATTAATAATCTTAACAATATTAATCTAAGGATTCAAGCAAGGGTCACACTCATGTTCAATCTTTCCATGCTATTTTCAAGAGATCCATTCATCCATCCATCCATTCACCCATTAATGTATTCAGGAAATAGTCACTGAAGTCCTCTTATGTGCCAACCACTGCATAGAAGCTGGGGACAGAGTGGTGAGGAGGACACAAAGTTCCTGCCTTCATGGAGCTTCATGCTCATTAGAGAAAGAGTAAATAAGCGAATAAATTAAGTAATTACAAATTACAGTACGTGTTGTGCAGAAAATCAAGAGTCTAGGAGGGAAATAACAGGCAGCCTATATTAAATTGGGTAGTAAGGGAAGGTGACAGAGGATGTGATATTTAAACACACAGAAAAAGCAGGAGCTAGCATGTGAAAAACATTTGAGAGAGCTTGGACAGAAAGCACAAAGACAAAACAGAGACTGGTAGTTACAAGGAAATAAGAAAAAGCAGGAATGGAGCATAGCGAGTTGCAGAGAAGGCTAATTCATATGAATATTTGCTCAGGGATGTGATCTAACTGAGCTGATGGAATAATGAGGTGCACTGTCAAAATATTTTACTGTATTTGTAGAGTAAATTCCTCACCTACAGGTCTCCAAATAATTTTACATTCAAGGACAATATTCCAACTTATACCACGTTTGTAGGACTGGTACACATTTGAAACAATGACTAGATGTTTTCCTTCCTCAGTAATTCTGCCTAGCTTTCTCATATATTGTTTTTAATAATCACTTCCCCTCTTCCCAAACCTTCTCAAATAACTGATTTAATCGGAGTATTTCTCTTAGTTCTCCTCCTGAAGTCTCCCCCTAAATCAGAATTATGTCCATTTGGGAGGTATAACTCCTGTCTGGGAGCTGACAGACACTGAGGCTGCCAACAACATTGTTACCCTCCCCCATCCTGCCACTGTACGAGTGGGGCAGGAAATCAGATCTGGAAGGTGAGTATCAGAAACCATCACACAAGTGAAAAAATACTCTATTCCTTTAACCTCTGCTCAGACCTTCAGGGACAGTAAGGATAAGTGTTGGGTGGGTACATGCCACCATCAATATCAAACCATAGGCATTCGCTTTCAGAAGCACTTAATACAGCCCCTCTCCCCAACAGTGACTACCAGAAGGCTGTTTCTGAGGGGTGCTGTACCTCTTCCCATCATCAACAGAGGGGGGATCAGATATAATAAGGAAGAACATAAACTTTTTAAAGCCTCAGGATTTTGAGAGCCTCACCCAAAACTAAAGAAGTTTTAGCAGGCGGTACCACCTGTGCCAGACTAACTGCAAGGAAAATAACTTCGTCCCCAGAGGTGGTGGTGCTGAAGGATGGGAAGACGGCAGCAGGCACAGACCAGGGGAGGGGCAAGTAGAGACACTCGCGGACACAAATGTTATCAGCGAGGGAGGAATTTATGCCAGTGGGCGCAGCTGACTTCTGGCATGTAGAGCAACTGTGGATGTGCTCCAGTCAGTGCCACGCCTTAAAACTATCATCTTTACAAGTCCAACACCAAATGCCACTGCACCAGACCGTGCACAGTGCATGTGTGTGACTGCTGATCCACTAGTGCACAGCACACTCCAGGGACCTTATTCTAGAACGTATTCTAATGAGAATACATTACAACATATACATTCTAATAACTTTATTTTTCTGTCTTCTTTGCTGTTATTGTGTCACCTTCTCTTCTACTTTGTAAGTTTTACACTAATTTTTTAAAAACATTTTATTTATTTGACAGAGAGAGAACATGAGCAGGGGGAGGGGGCAGAAGAGGAAGGGCAAGAAGCAGACTCCTCACTGAGCAGGGAGCCTGACACGGGGCTCAACCCCAGAACCCTAGGATCATGACCTGAGCTGAAGGCAGACTCTTAACTGAGTCACCCAGGTGCCCTTTCATTAATTTTTAAATAAGCAAATTTTGAAATTAATTAACCAAGGATCTGATAAATGAATACTAAAAGCTAAACTGTTATCTATTTTTCACAAATACCTCATTCTTCAAGTCAAATGCAAGGAATGACAGCAATTACTGTCTACTTTAACATTTCCTTTGAAATCATGCTTTAATTCAAAAGTTATTTCTATATTGGGCGTGCCTGGGTGGCTCAGCCAGTTGAGCATCTGACTTCAGCTCAGGTCATGATCTCGGGTCCTGGGACGAAGCCCAACATCTGGCTCTGCACTCAGTGGGGAGTCTACTTGACCCTTTCCCTCTGCCCCTCCACCCACTCATGCTTTTTTCTCTCTCTCTCAAGTAAATAAATAAAATCTTCAAAAAGCTTTTTCTACACATATTTCCCATAGCTAACAGTGATATTTTTATATACTTACTTTAATGCAATAAGAGATGCAATTATCTTCATAGTGTTTGCAACATCTATGCCTTGGTCCATGCCTACAACTGAAATAAAACAAAAATAATAAATGATGTGTACATGTGCAGATGTGCTTAAAACTCTCTAACCAAAAAAGGAGAAAACATCACCCACTTGTTTCTAAATGCATGCATCTTTTGGTTTCTTAGGACATAAAAAAGCAAAGAGAACAGATTTTTTTTTTTTCTTTTCAGTTCACCATTTGAAACAGTGCATAAAATTATGTGACTGCAGTCAAAACACTTAAATACACAACAGAAAAAACACTGGTAAATATGTGTGACTAAATATGAGAAATATGTACATATTATCTCTATACTCTGCCAAATCTTTTGGAAGCTTTAAGTTGCTCACTGTAGAGTATAACGGTCATAAGTCACCCATGAAGTCAGTACTTGAGCAACAATCACAATGAGAAAGTGCTCAGGTTACAGGAATTTATACTTAATTATATATGAGAGAAAACATCTGGAAAGGAAACATGATATGGTATTAGACCTCAAAATTCAGTTTTTAAAATAAATACAGTAATAGATCATGTGGGAATTCAAAAGTGGGTTATTTGTGATTTAAATGCAAACCACTTGGTCCTCTGGTGTTTAGTAAATGTTTCTGCTGGGGGGACTACTGTTCAAGATAGACAGACTTTTAATTATTTGGTATGTTGACTCTAGGACTATATATTCACTTGAGGCGTAAAAAAAATAAGTAAAATATCTAACGTGGCTCTGGCTCTTCCCCTTTCTCTGTGAAGTGTTCATGTTCCAAAATGAGTAGTTTTCATAACTCTTGCAGACTGCAGGTTATTAATTATCTTCATGGTTGGAACACAGTAACTTTCTCATTTGTAACAATAACGTGTAGAGTGATATTCTGGCTCCATATCTCTCTAATTCCATTTGCAAACTGATTAGCAAAACCCTTTCGGAAATCCAATTGTGCACCACAGCTGGGGTACACAGGCAGCCTTTCACAGACAAGGCCTTGGGAGAGTAGGAGCTCCTGCTGCCCGTAGCCCTCATGCCATCAGAATGATGGGACGTATCTGGCCATGTGAAGTTGAGGGATTAAAGCTGGGCCCTAAACGAGGTAAATCAGAGAAGGGGGGCCATATGTAAACAATCACTCTTCATACTTCTAAGTGTCCTCTTCAAAGACATTCCTCAGCCAGCGCTACTGGAACTACAGATATCATTAAACTCTCTTTGCTAGAGAAATTCAATTCTGCTATCAGCTAGACTGTCATTTAATCTTCCCTCGGTCTGTTATTAAAACTTCTCAAAACCTGGACTCCCCATCTCCTGTCTTATCTGCTCTACTTACGTATATTACCCTGCATCTCCTTCCACAGCAGAGAACACACTGAGGCAAGTCTGACAAGTTCAGCCATGACCCGATTAGTTCTGATACCCAAGGCATCATTCACCCACATGATACATTCTCGGCATTCCCGTCTCTGCATTCCCCTCTGATTCTCAGTGACATGATTTCCACAAACAGGGATTCCCTGTCACTTTTCTCCACTCAGGTGATCCATAACTATTTTGAACTTGTTCATTACCAACTGCACTAGTGGGTATTTACCCCCAAATTACAAAACACTAATTCAAAGGGATATAGGCGCCTCTACGTTTACTGCAACATTATTTACAATAGCCAAATTATGGAGGCAGCCCAAGCATCCAAGGATAAAGAAGAGGTCACACACACACACACACACACACACAGAAATATTATTCAACCATATGATATTACTCATATGTAGCATTTAGAAATCAAATGAGCAAAGGGAAAAAAAAAATGGAGAGAGAGAAACTAACCAAGAAACAGACACTTTAAACTAGAGAACAAACTGCTGATTATCAGAGGACAGGTAGGTAGGGATATGGGTGAAACAGGTGATGGGATTAAGGAGTATACTTATCATGACGAAAAAAATAATACAAACAAAAAATACATAAATATTTTTAATGTTCACTATCACAGTTATTTCTGCCATCTGTTATTCCTTTCCTGCCTCTTACCATCTATATGTGATGTATGCTAAAATGAAGACAAAGTCTTTAAATTCAGTAAATATTTTGAGCACCTACTCTGTGCTCACATACATGTGGCAATTCATGTTATCTCATTTAATGGATGCAGTACTCCTTAACAGAGATCATTAACCCAGGTTAACAGATGAGGACTTCAGGGTCCAGAGGGGCTAAATCACTTGCCCAAACTCACAAAGCCAGCAGGCATGAAATGAGAGTCCAAGACAGGTCTGATTTATAGCTTCAGCTTCCCAAAACTGATCCCTAACTTTCTACATTGGCTATTCATTCAACACTCTCTAAAACACCACTACCAAGATAATTTTTTTTAACTGATGTTCTAATTCTAAATCACTAAATTAATTTTCTTAAATATCTATACTTGAAATACAAACATTATTTGTATGAAACTCAGACTTCTTTGTATAATACACAAATAAAGATGTTTTATTCAATTTCCAAAGCCCTGAAAATTTCTACTCTTAACAAAAACCTTTATGTAAGATTTGCTCCTTACCATTTCTGTATCTTCTTGAATGTGTCCCAGAACTTTTCTTTCTCTTTTCCACATGTGGCATATCTAATTAGCACATATTGACCTGTTTCCTAAAGTTCCCCATTCTAGCCTCCTGCAACTGTGTCTAGTTTGACATAGAAAACTATTACAAGTTCATATAAATCTAATTCAAAGGCCTATGATGTTCTATAGGCCAGACAAAAATAATAAGTAACATTGACTTGCCATTATGTGCCTTTTATAAAATGCTATGCACTGTTTCTGGTAAAAAGAAAAAAAATATATATATATATAAATATACAGATATATATATATATGATATGTATATATAGTGATATATGTATCATTACTCAAAAGAAAACAGGAACACCTTGGCAGAGTACAAATATCATATAAAACAGTAAAATGTGCTAAATATCAAGATAAAAAACTTACACTGAATCCACAATTTTCCTGATTAGAGCAATTATATTCATTCTTCTCGGCTTTTCTTCCTGTTTCTCTGTCTTTTGTTCCACTTTTGCATATGCTGCTTCTGGTGAATAAGAATGTGTGGGAATTTCTTCCTTCCCTACAATAAACCTAAAGAAAAGAGCACAATGTGAGTGAGGCATTTTTCACCTTTAAAAAAAAAAGGAAAAAGACAATTAAAAAAAATGCCAATTCTGTTAGTATACAAATACATTTTGGAGAGTACCCTATCATTTAAAATAATGTTTTTCAAAACTTGCATAAGATCTTATCCTTTATAAATACAGACTTTCAAAATCTATTGAATACTTAGAAAATGTTGACAGCCATTTCTTTAATAATGCAAATTCTTCTATTAAGTTTTCTGTCTTAGTTTCAGCATAGTTAACACACAGTGTTATATTAGTTTCAGGTATACCATACACTGGTTCAAAAATTCCATACACTATTCAGTGTTCAACAAGGTAAGTGTACTATTAATCTCCTTCACCTATTTCACCCATCCCCTCACCCACCTACCCTCTGGTAATCATCAATCTGTTCTCTATAGTTAAGAGTCTGTTTCTTCTTTTGTCTCTCTTTTTTTCCCTGTGTTCATTTGTTTTATTTCCTAAATTCCACATATATGTAAAATAATATGTTATTTGTCTTTCTCTAGTTGGTTTATTTTGCTTAGTGTTATACTTTGTAGCTCCATGCCATGTTGTTTCAAATGGCAAGTTTCATTTTTTGTGGCTCAATAATATTCCATTATATGTATCTATATAAAATAGCTAAGTCATGGAAGCAGCCATATATATATATATATATATCCATATATATATATATATATATAAAAAACCTCTTCTTTATCCATTCATCTACTGATGGACACTTGGGCTACTTCCATAATTTAGCTATTGTGAATAATGCTGCAATAAACATAGGGGTACATGCGTCTCTCTGAATTAGCGTTTCTGTATTTTGGAGGTAAATACCCAGCACTGTGATTACTAGATTGTAGGGTAGTTCCATTTTCAACTTCCTAGGGAATCTCCACACTGTTTTCCAGCATGGCTGCACTAGTTTGCATTCCCACAAACAGTGCAAGAGGGTTCCTATTTCTCCACATCCTTACCAACACCTGTTGTTTCCTGTGTTGATGATTTAAGCCATTCTGGCAGGTGTTAAGGTGATATTTCATTGTAGTTTTGACTGGCATTTCCCTGATGACCACTGATGGTGAGTATCTTTTCATGTGTCCATTGGACATCTGGATGTCTTCTTTGTAGAAATGCCTGTTCATGTTGTCTGCCCATTTTTAAATTGAATTATTTGTTTTTCAGGTGTTGAGTTATTTAAGTTCTTTATATATTTTGGATGCTAACCTTTATCAGATATGTCATTTGCAAAATACATTTTCCCATACCACAGGCTGTCTTTTAGTTTTATTATTATTACCTTTGCTATGCAGAAGCTTTTTATCTGATGTAGTCCCAATAGTTTTATTTTTGCTTTTGCTTCTTCCCTTGTCTCAGGAGACATACCTAGGAAGAAGTTGCTATGTCCGATGTCAGAGAAGTTACTGCCTGTGCTCTCTTCTAGGATTTTTATGGTTTTGTGTCTCACATTTAGGTCTTTAACCTTTTTTTAATTTAGCTTTGTGTATGATGTAAGCCAGTGAGCCAGTTTCATTCTTTTGCATGTAGCTGTTCAGTTTTCCCAACACTATTTGTTGAAGAGACTTTTTCCCATTGGATATTCTTTCCTGACTTGTCCAAGATTATCTGATCAAATAATTGTGAATTTACTTCTGGGTTTTCTATTCTGTCCCATTGATCTATGTGCCTATATTTGTGCCAGTACCATACTGTTTTGATTAATAAAGCTTTGTAGTATAACTTGAAGTCTGCAATTATAACACCTCTAACTTTGCTTTTCTTTTTCAAAATTGCTTTGGCTATTCAAGGTCTTTTATCGCTCCATACAAACTTTAGGATTATTTGTTCTAGTTCTGTGAAAAATGCTGTTGGTATTTTGATATGAATTACATTAAATCTGTAGATTGTGTACATTTGTGTAGTATGGACACTTTTATCATATTTGTTCTTCCAATCCATGAGTGCAATCTTTCCACTTTTTTGTGTGGGAACATCAACATCTTTTATCAATGTTTTATAGTTTTCAGGGTACAAGTCTTTCACCTTCTTGGTTAAGTTTATTCCTAGATATTTTATTACTTTTGGTACAACTGTAAATGGGATCATTTTCTTAATTTCCTTCTGTTGCTTCATTATTAGTATATAAAAATACCATGAATTTCTGTATGTTGATGTGGTATCATGCAATTTTACTGAATTCATTTATCAGTTCTAGTAGTTTTTTGGTGGAGTCTTCAAGGTTTTCCATATATAGTATCATGTCAAATGCAAACAGAGGAAGGTTTACTTCTTCCTTACCAATTTGGATGCCTTTTGTTCCTTCCTCTTTTCTGATCACTGTGGCTAGGACTTCCAGTACTATGTTAAATATGAGTGGTGAGAGTGGGCATCCCTGTCTTGTTCCTGACCTTAGGGGAAACGCTCTTGGTTTTTCACCATTGAGTATTATGTTAGCTGTGGGTTTTTCATTTACAGCCTTTATTATGTTGAGGTATTCCCGCTAATCCTACTTTGTCGAGGATTTTTATCATGAGTGGACATTCTTTATTGTAAAATGCTTTTTCTGCATCCATTGAAATTATCATTTGGTTTTTATTCCTTCTTAAATTGATGTGATGAATCACACTGACTGATCCACCCTTGCATCCCAGGAATAAATTCCAGTTGATTCTGGTGAATAAATTTTTAACGTATCATTGGGATCAGTTTGCTAATATTTTGTTGAGAATTTTTGCACCTAAAAATTCTAAAAAGAGATATTGGCCTGTATTTCTCTTTTTTTGCAGCATCTTTATCTAGCTTTGGTATCAGGGTAATGTTGGCTTCAGAGAATGAATTATGAAGTCTTCCTTCTTCTATTTTTTGGAATAGTTTGAGAACAGCTGTTAACTCTTCTTTAGATATTTGGCAGAATTTGCCTGTGAAACAATCTGGTCCTGGACTTTTGTTTGCTGGGACACAGGTTAACATTCTCTTACAATCTTTTTGTATTTCTGTGCTGTCAGTTGTTATTTTTCCCCCACTCATTTCTAATTTTATTTATTTGAGTCCTCTTTGTTTATGAATCTGGGTAAAGCTTTATTGATTTTCTTGATCTTTTCAAAGAACTGGCTCCTGGTTTCACTGATTTGTTCTACTGATTTTTTAGTTTCTACTTTGTTTATTTCTGCTCAAATCTTTATTATTTCCTACCTTCTACTGGCTTGTGGTCTTGTTTGTTGTTCTTTCTCTAGTTCCTTTAGATGTAAGGTTAGGTTGGTTGTTTATTTAGGATTTTTCTTGCGTCTTATGGTAGGCCTATATTGCTATAAACTTCCCTTTCAGAACAGATTTTGCTGTATCCCAGATTTTGGACTAATGTGTTTGCATTTTCATTTGTCTCCATGTATTTTTCTTTGATTTCTTGGTTGACCCATTCATTGTTTAGTAGTATGTTATTTAACTTCCATGTATTTATGTGCTTTTCATGTTTTTTTTCTTTGCTTGGTATCTAGTTTCAAAGCATTGTGGCCAGAAAATATGTATTTTTATTAATTCAATCTTTCTGAATTTGTTGATACTTGTTTTTTGGCCTAATATGTGATCTAGTCTGAGACTGTTCCATGTACCCTTGAAAAGAGTCTATATTCTGCTGTCTTAGAATGGAAAGTTCTGAGTATATCTGTTAGATCAATCTGGTCCAATGTGTCATTCAAAAACCACTATTTTGGGGGCGCCTGGGTGGCTCAGTGGGTTAAGCCTCTGCCTTCAGCTCATATCATGATCCCAGGGTCCTGGGATAGGACCCTGCCTCAGGCTCTCTGCTCAGTGGGGAGTCTGCCTCTGCCGCCACCCACCCCCCACCTGCCTCTCTGCCTACTTGTGATCTCTCTGTCAAATAAATAAATAAAATCTTAAAAAACAACACTACTTTTTTGCTAATTTTCTACTGGGATATCTATCCATTGATGTATGTGAGGTGTTGGAAGTCCTCTATTATTGTATTACTACTGATAATTTTCTTTATGTTTATGTTGTTATTACTGCCTTATGTATTTATTTGGGTGCTCCCATGCTGGGCTCATAAATACTTATAATTGTTATATTCTCTTGTTGGATTGTACTATTTATGATTATACAGTGCCCTTCTTTGTCTCTTGTTACAGCCCTTGCATAAAAGTCTATTTTGTTGATATAAGTTGAAACTCAGGGTTTTTTTTTTCACTTCCATTTGGACGATAAATGTTTCTCCATCCCTTTACTTTCAGTCTGCATGTGTCTTTAGGTCTGAAGTGAGCCTTTGGCAGGTAGCATATACATGGGTCTTGCTTTTATACATTCTGTCACCATGTGCCTTAATTAGAGCATTTAGTCCACTTATATTCAAAGTAATTATTGATATGCATGTCCTTATTGCCATTTTGTTACTTCACTTATGGTTATTTTTATAGTTTTTCTCTGTTCCTCTCTTGCTATCTTTCTTTCATGATTTGTTGGCTTTCTTTAGCGAAATATTTGGATTCCTTATTCTTTGTTTTTTACAAATTTATTACTGTTTTTGAGTTGTAGTTACCATTAGGTTTATATATAACATCTTCTGGATATAGCAGTCAATGTTCAGCTAATGGTTGCTTAATTTTGAACTCATTCTTTATTCCTCTCCTCTCCACATTTCAGATACGTGGTATCATATTTTACATCCTTTTATTTTGTGCTTCTCTTGACGGATTTTTATAGAAATACTTATTTTTTTATCGCTTTTGCACTTCCTGCTTTTTCTTACTCTTTCTTATGATTCTTGTTTTCCTCTTACAAAGCCTCTTACAAAGCCTCTTCCTCTTACAAAGCCCCTCTTAGCATTTCTTGCAGGGCTGGCTGCAAGAATTCTTTTAACTTTTGTTTGTCTGGGAAATTCCTTCTATTCTGAATGTCAGCCTCACTGGGTAGAATATTCGTGGCTGCAGATTTTTCCCTTTGAGCACTTTGAATATATCATACCAGTCCCTTCTGGTCTGCAAAGTTTCTGCTGAAAAATCAGCTTATAGCCTTGTGGGGTTTCCTGTGTATATAACTGTCTTCTTCTCTTCCACAATCTTTAAATTCTTTCTTTATCAGTATTTTTTACCATTTTAATTACCATATGTCTTAGTGTGGACCTCCTTAGTTTGAATCCTAATGGGTGGCTCTCTCTGCCCCGAATCAGGATCTCTGTTTCCCTCTCAAGATTTGGGAAGTTTTCAGTTATTACTTCCTCAAATACATTTTCTACCCATCCCCCACCTTCTCTATCTTTTCCTTCTGAAATCCCTATAATGTGAATGCTATTACACTTGATGGAATCACTGAATTTTCTAAGGCTATTCTCATTATGTAGTATTTATTTATCTCACCTGTTCAGCTTGATTGCTTTCTATTACTCTATCCTCCACATCCCTTATAGGTTCCTCTGCTTCCTGTAGCTATTGTTTATTCCATCTATTGTATTTTTAATTTTATTTATTGAGTTTTTCACCTCTGATACGTTATTTTTAATCTCTGTCAAGAGTTTCACTGATGTCCTCCACCCTTTTCTGAAGTCCACTGATTATCTTTATGATAATTATTTTAAATTCTCTATCAAACATGTTACTTTTTTCTGTTCACTTAATCTCCTGCTGTGATTTTGTCCTGTTTCTTCATTTGGGACATATTCCTCTGTTTCCTCATTTTTCTATCTCTCTGTGTCAGTTTCTGTGTGTTAGGAAAGTCAGCTACACTTTCTGCTCTTGAAAGTAGTGGCTTCATGAGGAAGAGGTCCTGTAGTACTTTGTAGTACAGTGTCCCCTGTTCACCAGAACCTGGCATCTCATGTTTTGTGTTGTTTATGTTGTGTCTGAGTCACTTTCTCTTTCAGTCCAGGCATCTTCATTGACTATGTACCTATTTTGGGCTTCCCTTGCTCTCTGTGGTGTTAGTGAGACACAGGCAGCAAGCTCTGAGGAGGCATGACTGCAGGAGAGCTTGGGGGCAGGGCAATGGTGTCAGCAAAAGGTCCTGAGCTCAGTGCTGAGGTCAGCAGGCTTGGAGTGCACTAGTCCTCAGCAGAACACATGGGCAAGGCATACTGCTAGCAGGTTAGGTAGCAAGTGTCTGCACAGTGCCTCCCACAGGTGGCCTTGTATTTAAGCTGGGGAGCAGGGCAGAAAAATGGTGCCTGCCAGCTCCTTTGTTCCCAGAAGTCCCCCAACACACTCAAAATCAGTATAAACAGATCTTCCTCCTGTTTGTCCCAGGCACTGTGCAAACTCTCATTTTTATATTGCCTCACCATCGGCTGCTGTCTCTTTAAGGGTGGGACCCAGCTATCACTCACTTGCCCATCTTGCCCAGTGCTGAGTCAGCTGACTTTTTAAGCTCCACATTCCAACTTCTGCTGTTTATACAAACTCATGGAATTTAGCCCTTATGGTTTTCAAAGCCAGATGTTATGGGGATTTGTCTTCTGGTTTGGGCTCCCTAGTGTGAGAGACAGTTTCTTTCCCCTCTCTACACCCACAGCTACTCCCATCCTGTGGGCAGCTCCCAACCACTGTTTCTACCCTTTGTAACCTCTCAGATACAGCTTCTTTTTTTTTTTTCTCTCTTTAAATATTTTATTTATTTATTTATTGGGGGACGGAAGCACAGAGGGAGACTGAGAAGCAGACTTCCCACTAAGCAGAGAGCCCACTGTGGGGCTTGATCCCAGGACCCTGAGATCATGACCGGAGTGGAAAGCAGATACTTAACCTACTGAGCCACCCAGGCATCCCTCTCAGATGCAGCTTCTTTACATTTAGTTGTGAAGTTTGTCCTGCCCATCTTTGGGTTGTTCTCTAGTGTATTTACATGGATGTGAGTGATATCTAGTTGTCAATATGGGATGGGGTGAGCTTAGGGCCCTCCTACTCCAACATCTTCCCAAGCTTCCCAATAATGCAGGTATTTCAAAATCAAATTAACCAAGTAAAATACAGCATAACCCTTTAATGATGCACCCTTTTAACTTAAGTTACCGCTTTTTATTTTATTTTATTTTTTTAAGATTTTTATTTATTTATTTGATAGGCAGAGATCACAAGCAGGCAGAGAGGCAGGCAGAGAGAGAGAGAGAGGAAGGGAAGCAGGCTCCCTGCTGAGCAGACAGCCCGATGCAGGGCTCAATCCCAGGACCATGGGAACATGACCTGAGCTGAAGGCAGAGTTTTTAACCCACTGAGCCACCCCAGGTGCCCCAAGTTACCACTTTTTAAAGGTATTACACATCTTAAAAGTTTTTTCAAGCAAAAAAGCAGGCAAAATATTTACTTGGGTCTACTAGTTGATCACAAAAATTCTGTTTTTCGTCTAAATTCTACTAATAGTTACAACTGAATGAGGTCCTCATTTTTCAGTATAAAATTGTATCTCACGTCACTCTGAGTCATAATAGCTGCAATGTAGTATTAGGTCATATAAAGATATTCAGGAAATGGAGAGAACTAAAGAATGAGAATCATAAAATGGCCAAGATCCATGTATTCTCACATAATTTCATTAGAAAACCTTAAGTTAGATGTTATTCTAATCTAGTTATTTCTCTTTTGAAAAACCCAATATCCGGGGAAAGACACTACTCTTATCTCATCAAAACTGGAATATTTTTTCCCAGACAATGAGAGAGAGAGAGAGAGAGAGAGAGAAAGGAAGGGAGGGAGGGAGGGAAGAAGGGAGGGAGGGAGAGAGGAAGGAAGGATCATTCAATCAGTATCCTGTACTAGTTTTCATTTTTGCTGTTTGTACCTTCGCTATAAGACTCATGGCTCTTAATAAAAAATAACTAAGCTTTCTTAAGAGAACTCTACCTGCTGAACTTTCAGAAAATACCATAAAATGCAAAAAAAAACAAGGGATCAGTAACTCTACACTAAGGTTCTAGAACATGGGACCTATGACAAATAGAGTAAGGAAATGTCAACAATCAGAAAACAGAGGTGAAAAAAGCTATTTCTACCAACAAATTCCATCTCATTCGGACAAACCTGGTAAAACATCTAGCTTATTAAATCATAACGGGCATGTAATGAGATTGTCACAAGGTGGCAGCTGTACAGTCCCGGTAGCTGTTATTCCAAAAGAATTTGGTTCTTAATCATGGGTGTGCATGCAGAGTTCAAGATCTGCACTACTGTTCTTTATAAACAAGACAAAAACTATGTTAGAACAGATATAATCATCTCTCTCACGCTGTCTGTAACACTGTTCCTCTTTTGGCCGGGACTGACCATCTCAAATCGGAGGTCACTTCCTTGGAGAAGCTGTCCCTGTACAAGCTGGAGTGAGTGAGCAATCCTTCCTTTGTGCTTTCAAGGCGCAGCGAGTCCCCAGTAGTGGAAGCACCTTGTTCGTGGTTTGCATCCCCCACTAAAATGTGGGGTCTGTGAGACTCTATACATCTTTTGCTATTACATCCCAGGGACTGGTATAGTGTCTGGCACATAGTAAAAATTTAATTAATACATTTAGAATGAGCAAACATAGTAATAGTGAGCATTTTCTGTATGATAGGGCAGTATTGATATTAAATCATTTAATCCTCATAGCAATACTACGAAGCAGGTGCCATCATTTCCATGAGCGTTAGCATGAAAAAACCTTTGACTGCAGCCAAGAACAGAAATTATGTGAACCCCAAAAAACTGTCTGCCTCTAAAGCCTGGGTTCTTAATCACCAAGCTGTCTATATACTTCTAACTATTAAACTATGTTGATGCAGGTTTAGTATACCATAAGGCTCCTGAACTGGTTCTCAGCCTTTGACTCTATCCTTAACTTTTTCTTTCTATCTGCTCTCATAACTTCTACTAAATTAGCAAGAATTAAAAATCTTTTTTTCCAGAATATCTTCCTATAGTACAGAGTAAATTCTAAGTGCAAACAATTCAATCCAACCCCTTACTTTAAGTGGGTTTGATGAAGAGACACAAAAGTATCTGACATATTCTGAGTTTCTATAAGGATTCTGGGAGCCTACGGAGAGACATGGGGGAAAAGGCAAAGTTTTCTCCTTAGGAAAGCCGACTTTGGGTTTTGTTATAAAAGTTTCTGACATAACACAGAGTCCTGAATAGCCACCGCAACAACAAGAAGTTGTTTTCTAAAATGTCTCATGATCTTTTAATGAAGAATATAATGTGAAAAAATTACTGCTGTGTATTATGACTTAGTTACTGTTACCACAGAGTTTCCACAACCAAAGATACTCTTATTCACACAGTGGACTCAATCTGTCCCCTCCCAAACTAGTTTCCTTGCATGCCATCTGATTTTCTGCGAATAGCACCTTTTTTCAGGTACTTACTTAGGTTTTCAGTTCATAGCAAGGATTAGAGGGAAAGAGAAAGAAGGAAAGTCTGGGTCAGGAGGTCTTCCTTTCCTTTTACGCTGGTCACAACCTTGCCTCTTTCTCTTTAATCCTCCACTGTCACCCAAATCCCAGTCCTTATCACTTCATCTTTCTTTCTTCTGATTCTCTCTTTTACAGTGCCCATCCCAAATATTGTGGCCACACTAATCTTTCTGAAACAATGTCAACTACCCTGCTCCAAACCCTTTAGTGGCTCTCTACTGCCCATCTTTTCAAAGTCAGTTTTTTTTTAAGATTTTATTTATTTATTTGTCAGAGAGAGAGAGATCACAAATAGGCAGAGAGGCAGGCAAAGAGAGGGGGAAGCAGGCTCCCTGCTGAGCAGAGAGCCCGATGCCGGACTCGATCCCAGGACCCTGAGATCATGACCTGAGCCCAAGGCAGAGGCTTAACCCACTGAGTCACCCAGGCACCCTTCGAAGTCAAATTTGTCTTTTTTTTTTTTTTTCCTGTTTAGGTCTTCCAAAATCTGGCCCTGCTCTGACCATCATTAAAAAAAAACCCAAAAAACAAAACAAAAAAAAACCCCACAAAACCACAAAACCTTATAATCCTTAAAATAAGCTTTTCATACTAATTAAGTTGATTTTCCCACTCTTACCTCATATTTCATGTTTATAATTTTCATTCTTTTGCTAACATTTTTCACTTCTACCCAGAAGGCTCTTCCTCTTCCCTTCTAAAGCTTCTCTAAAGCTACCTTTCAAATGCAGTTTAAGGCTTATCCCCAACAGAATAATAAAAACAATAATAGCCAACATTTCTTGACCACTGTGTGGCAAGAACAGTTCTAAACACTTTTCATGCATTAACTCATTTGATTCTCAAAATAACCTATTAAGACAGTCATATGAAATCTTCTGGTATACCAAAGCCTACCCTCATTTTTCCCTCCTATTATAATAAACACTTCACACTTAATCTTCACTAAGCATCTACTATATGAACTTAGAAGAATACCACAGGCAACATTTATGATTCAAACTGGAAGAGCATTAGATTTCAAGTAAGTATATGAAGTCACTGTGTGACACTGACTTTGTCAAATATTCTAAGCCTCAATTTCTTCTTCCTGTCACACGGGCATAAAAATACCCATCTCACAGAACTGTTGGGAAAATTTTCTAACCTGTGTGGAAATGCTTGGTGAACTATAAAATACAATGCTAATGCTGCCAACCAACATTTCTACACTGTCTGCTATCACCTGCCAAAAACTATGGCAAGAGATAGTGTACAGCATGAAAAGCAGATTCTAGTGACTCTACTGAAGCTTATGATCCAAAATGTGTCTGACACAAGCCCTGTCCTAGTGAAGCCTGTAATGTGGTACCACACAATTCCATACTTCATTCTGCAGTAATTATTCATGTGTAGCTTTCTCTTTCCAATGCTCCTTCAAGAGAGAGATCTTGTAATTCTTTCTTAACACCCAGTATATAAGGCCCACAATCAGTCCCAAAAGTATTTGTTGAGGGGCACCTGGGTGGCTCAATTTGTTAAGTGTCTGCCTTCGGCTCAGGTCATGATCCCAGGGTCCTAGGATTGAGCCCCACATCAGGCTCTCTACTCAGCGGGGAGCCTGCTTCTCCCCTGCCTGCTGCGCCCTCTGCTTGTGCTTGCCATCTCCCTTCCCTTCTCCCTCATGTCAAATAAATAAATTTTAAAAATCTTAAAAAAAAAAAAAAGTAGTTGTTGACTGATTTTTAGGGGAAAAGAAATCCAATAAATTACTCTTCTAATACAGTATCGTTGAAGTGACTTTGTGACTTCTGCAATTACTTTCAGCTAGAAAACTGAGTTGATAAACATCTATTATAATTATGTATGATAATACTACTTTTTGATAAAGTTAACTTGCAAATTCTCTCTTAAAATAAAGGTAAATAAGCTACTTACCTAAGAGCGGAGAATGTAAATCCTTTCAACCCATCTTTGCACCTAAAACAATAAAAATTTATAATAAAGTAACAATTTTTGAAATATAAAGTAGCACATTGAGTAGCTATTAAAATTTATTCTGCAACTGATTACTTTTAGAAGGCGAAACTTTTAGGACAGTGATCTGAGCAATACAAATGCAATGAAACAATGAAGTAAGCCATCTTATGCTAGATGATTTAAATTTCCTATGTCAAATTAACATAATTTAAGGCTCAACTCTCATATTTGCAGGTCCAAGAGAGATTTAAGTACACCTTCTAAGAGCTCCATGTGGACTTAAAATGAGTGGAATATTCATTTTACCTAATCCCTGGGGGAGCAATTTGCTGAGAAGAAAAGGCCACATTCACCTGCTGGGTATTATGAATAGGTCAATTCAAGGTCCTGACTTCTCCCTACTTACTAATTCAGTGAATGCAGAGCAATGTAGAGTTGGCAGGCACAAAAAGGCTTCAAGTTTATTTCAACAGTTTTAACTTCTGAGTAAGCCCAGTAAGAATGGATAACATAGCATGGGGGAAAGAATGGGGGTGAGGGGAGGGCACAGACGCAGGAGTTCAAATAATATTTATTGAGTATTTACTATTGCTGGGCATTGTTTTGGGCACCTTATGTGTGTTGTTTCCTTTAATTATATCACACCTCTATGAACAGGTATTTCTCTATTCCATAGCTGGGCAGGGCCTCCCCTCCCCGGACGCCCCCCGCCCAGGGAAAATGCAGCAATTTCCAAGAGGTCACAAAATAAATCGTAGTCAGAATTTAGGAAAAAAATTAAAGTTCCTCTGACTTAAAAGCTTTAGTTTTCTCTTACACCTCCTTCTGAAACAGTGTATTCCTTTTAATTTAGGGAAGGTTCAAAACGCATGACAATTAAGAAAAAAAGATTCTCAGATCTGCAAAAAATACTTAAACAAGATTTTTAAATGGGGACATTACTATACTGGTCTTAATGGTCTGCTTTATAAGTATGACCAAGTTGCTAAAGAATTCTTGGATATCTAGTATCAGAATCCTTTGGAGAAACTATAGAGATTGATGATACCCAAATGTATGTTAATCTTAGACACTGGATATTCTTGGATAAAAAGTACAGCCTCAAATCTAATTGGGCGATTCTCTCAGTATACCTTCTATATGAAAGGTCACAAAGGAAATGCCTAAAAATATAAGAAGCCCTTCTGAAAAAAGTGTAAATGTAGAAAGGACACACAGAATCTCAGAAAAGAATTTAATTCATGCACACAGAAATCTTTAAAAACACTTAAGAATTCATTTTAATTAAGCAACGTGATCTACTCTGTGGTCATGTTAACAGTGAGAAATGTAATCACAGAATTTAGCTAACATACTACATAATTATTCACCCCACACAGAATGAGGGTAAAGACAAAATAATTCGTATGTAAAGCTAAAAATATGCATGGGAAAATTATAGCATTAACATTCTTAAATCTGAATGTTATCTTTTTCCATATGAAGAAAGTGTTTCTCAGTAATTTAAAACCCATAATTGGGCAATTTCTAGATAGGTGGGGTGGTGAAGGGGGTAAGGCTAGGCGTCTATTGACTGGAAAACAGAAAGCAGCAGATTGATTAAAGATTATACAAGTGGGAACAAATTTTGGCTTTGGTATGCTATTGTTAAGAGATAGCCATTTATCTTTGTGCAATGCTGAATAGATAAAGGATTCTGACAACTTGGTCTAGTCAGGATTGCATATTTGTGACCTTAAACAATAAATCTAATTGCAGACCAAACATCAAAAAGTAGCTTTCAAATAAAAAGGGGCATGTACAAATGAATTTGCAATTTCATTATGATGGAAGTTTGGTTCTTTCAGCAGAACCCTGTGGGAAGCACTTCATGTTGGTAAAGTCTTAGCCTGAATTCAAAAGGGGCTATTCTTCTTTCCATTCATGTGTATAAGGTCTGTTAATGTAATTGAGGGTCAGATGTCTATGTCAAAAGAACAAAAAAGTAATTATTCCCCTAAAACGAATCTTTAAAATAGTAATATCGCCCTGCATTTTGATACCAAGAGTATTGTCTGAGCTTTAGCCTAACTATGAAACGCCATCGTAATCGGAGTTAAATGTAATAAGTATGGTACGCACAGAAAAATTTACACAGAACAAACCCCATTAGAAGGTGCCTCACTATTTAACAGATTCGGTTATTATAATGCAAATCAAATTACTTTCTGCATTCAGGTCTTAAGGCTCACGGATTTCCTCAACAAATACTGAGTGAATGCCTACTATGTGTAAGCACTAGTTTCAGTGCTAAGGAGGTAACAGCAGACAATACAGAATCTCTGTTTCCATACAGCTAACATTCTAGGTCAGGGAAAGGTATGACGAAACAAGTAAATATGTCAGGTGGTGATCAATGCTATGGCAAACACGACACAGGGGAACAGGAGAAACCGATGGGGCCGGGCCTTCTTATTTTATGTAGTGTAGTCCAGAAGGGCCTCTCCAACAAGGTGAAATTTGAGGATGTGACCGGAAGCCTTACAGAATGGAGGGAAGAGTATCTGATCGAAGGAAGAGCAAGCACAAAGCCCCTGATGAGGAGTCTGCCTGGCAGGGAAGGAGAACACCAAAGCAGACTACTGTAGCTGGAGGTAGGAAAGGTCAGAGTCATCTGGAGGAGGGAAGGCGTGATCTACAGTTTCTGTAGCTAGGCACAGTGAAAACACAAAAACAAAAACAAAAACAAAAACAAAAACAAAACAAAACAAACAAACAAACAAAAAAACTGTGGATGGCTCTGGGCAGAAGAATGACAAAACCTGTCTTAAATTTTAAGATAATCTCGGCTGCTCATTGGAAAACAAACCACAGGAAGGCAAGGTTAACAGCAAAGAGGCTAATTAGGAGTGGAAAGATGACTGTGGCCTCGCTGGATCATGAAGTAGTAGAGGTAGAGAAAGGTTACTAAGACTCCAAATGTATTTCAAAAGCAGAATTGGTGGAATTTCTTGGTGGTTTGAATGTGGACAAGAGACAGAGAAAATTTACAATTATTAAAGTATTTTTGACTTGAGCAAGCAGAAGTATAAAATGTCCATTTACTGAAGTGGAGAAAAGACTACGGGAGGGACAGGTGCGAGGAGAAAATCAAAGTTTTACTTTACACCTGGTAAGTTTGAGATGAATGTTATCTACAAACGGAACTGTTAATGAAGCAAGCGGCTGGTGTCCAGGTTTGGGTGTCAAGGAAGAGGGTGATTCTTCTATAAGTAGATCTTAAATCCATAGGACTAGATACAATCTAGGAAATAAGTGCCAAGAGAGAAAATGCCCAAGGACTGAGTGTAGTTTATTTCTCTATATTTTATAGTGCAGAAAATCAATTCCATGGGTGGTGGTGGGGAGTCCAAAGTCATTTCCCCTCCTAATGAAATCATCCTCTAATATAAAGTTATATATTATATATATCTAATATATATAAAAATATGTATTATTTTTGAGTGTGCATAAATACAATGAAAATAACTCATGTACACATAGACTTTTCTACTAGGTTATTAATGGTGTATAAATACCTGGTATGACTCAACCGTAGTTATTGACTTTCTACATTTGCAAGGTTATGCGCAAGGTTCAGGAGAGAGGAAGGAAAAAACTGCCCCATCATATCAAAAAACTTAGGTGACACAAAACTTATTATAGGGCACATGGGTGGCTCAGTGGGTTAAGTGTCTGCCTTTGGCTCAGGTCATGATCCCAGGGTCCTGGGATGAGGCCCGCATTGGGCTCCCTACTCAGCAGGTAGTCTGCTTCTCCCTCTCCCTCTGGACCTCTCCCTGCTCGTGCTCGTGCTCACTCTCTCTCTCTCTCAGATAAATAAAATCTTTAAAAAAAAAAAAACTTATTAAAGAGGTCCAGGCTAGAATTACATACTGTGCATAAGAAAGTATAAAGTTTAATACTGTTATGAGAAAAATATATTTGGTCAAATGCCAACAGGAGGGGGAACCCACAAACACAACTTTTTTTTTAAATTGTTAGTGTAAATGATAGTTTAAAAAAACAATTCTGCCCATAAAGATTCTTTGTCTCACACTTAATTTCCATGAAATTACTTCCAGGAGATACTTTTATTTTTATTACCATACTATACCAGCAGATGTCACTAGTAAACCATTTTTGGAAGAGTTTGCAGCTCTGTGAGGTGATTTCCGTATCATTTTGTTGCATGTTCACCCTTAAAAATACATTTTTACTGACACTAGAAATGTTAATCTTAGTTACATTGCATTAAATTCCCACAAGTAAATATCATATTAGACTTTTAATTATAGCTGATGTTCCTGTTTTTTATCATTCGTACAGTTAAGAAATCTTTAAGAGCACCCTACCATTTCACACCAGCATAAAAATCTAATATGTACATGTGCTACATCATCATGTTCTCCATTAAGCTGAAAACAATGAAAACTTCTGTTTCCTACTTTTTTACATACAGTTTGGTATATTTGGTATATTTGGTAAACATAATGGGATATAAAAGATGTAGTACTTTATAAATCTTTAAAATATTTCTTGAAGGCAGTGCATGGTATAGTGGAAAAGAACCTCGATTTGAATGATTCACAGTTGTAACTTCACTCCCAACCTGGAGTAAATCATTTAACTTTAGGGTTCAATTTTGTTGTTAAACAAGAGCCTGGAAGTAAATTATCTTCATAATTGTCTGATTCAATGTCTTCTAATTCTGAAATTCTACCAATTATTTCATTATTTTATTTAATGCTAATGTTATTAGAAATCACAACAGAAAAAACAGAATGAATTATTCTAAGTAATTAGAAAATTCTAATCTAAAAGTCAGAAATCACAATAGAAAAATAAAATGAATTATTCTGTCACTAATAACAAATAAAAAATGATCTCATCAACATTGAGAATAAAAAATTGTTTTAAAAACCCTGGTTTTGCCCTAGATTACTAGCCTGCTACTAATATTACTATATTTACTTATTGTTTTATAATACTTACTGATGTGGAACTTATTCTTGCAAAGATTCAAAAGGAACCTTTTCTTTTTTAACTTTAAGACTACAAGACCAACTATTAGGTTGGTCTGCTATAGAAAGACCTGGTAAGAAACACTGTCAAATAAAATAAGGAATTCTACAGATATAATCTTAATAACGATTAAATGTAACATTATTGGCTATATTAAATATCAATGCTGAAATATAATTAGTGACAAAATGTAAAAATGTTGTTTAGTATATACATATAAAATATTATATAGAAAGTGGTCAAAAAGATATATCCAAAACACGTGATAGTAGGCTACCTAATAAAGTCGAATGGGTTAAGATGCATGAAAAGAATGTAACTTTTTACTCTCTATATTATATATTTAAAAAATTTTACAAGTATAAATTTATGTATTATTTGTGTAGTTTAACTTAAAACACCAATACTGGAGTACTTTGGAACAAATTAAACAGTGCAAAAGTTAATTCATCTCTATTTCACCTCCACAATGGCAGAGAACATAAACTCCAAGTAGTCAATGTTGCTAATTAATACTGCTGTAAAAGTTTTGCTAGGAGGCATAAAATTACTAACTGGATAGTTTAAGTTAAAATTTTCTGAAACTGTATCCCCAGTGATAATTAGGTGACTACAAGGATTAAAAAGAAGAAGAAATATGCATTAAGTATCAATTTCAGAGTTCTTTTATCCACTTTTAATCACTGAATTGATTAAAAGGAAACTCAAATATTGATTAAATATTACATTGTCTATCTTTATTTGCTCAACAGTCATTTATTTATTGGGCAGCTCATACACAGAAAACACTGTACTGCTGATCCCTCGAGGAAGACAAAGATAAATTATATGCCATCTATGACCATAAAAAAAATAAAAGGCATACACGAAGCTCTGTGTATGTTTGTCAAGGTTAAAAATAACCTTGACTAAAAGTTATAACCTTGACTAAAAGTTATGACACAAAATTTCTTGTATCAGCAGTGCTTTTCAAGAGCTTAATTACTCTCCTATGCTTTATATTTCTAATTCAGCTTCAAATTTCTTTAATCCAGTCTTTTCTCCATTTATCTTCTTAAATTATTTGAGAAAAGCTGTATATGCAAAACCATAATTAATGATCCCAAAAGACTGGCAACAAATAAAGATAAATTAGATTTAAAATAGTTGAGTACACCGATAAGCCTTAAAATATTGTATTCTGTTGATTGTATCATAATCACCGAAGTCAGTGTCAAAAACAAGTTACATTATTATATGTGAACAAAATTATTTAAAACAGAAAATGCTTAAACTTCAGGTATATGGAAGGTATAAAAAGAATGACATATAAAGTTAATTATAAATAATAGTTATAAATAATAGCTGAATCAAAATCAAAATTTTGATTTGTCTAATTATTACTGGTACTAAAAACATAAATATATTTGGAATGAATATGACCGAAAAGTTTAATGTGGAAATTAAAAAGGAACCAAAATGCCTATTTAAATGCTTCAAATCTGTAACTCATTGTTATATTATAAAGAAAACTCTTAAAATTTTATATAGTTTTCTTTCTTTTTTTTTTTTTAAGATTTTATTTATTTATTTGACACACAGAGAGAGAAATCACAAGTAGGCAGAGAGGCAGGCAGAGAGAGGGGGGGAAACAAGCTATCTGCTGAGCAGAAAGCCTGATGCAGAACTCGATTCCAGGACCCTGATATCATGACCTGAGCCAAAGACAAAGGCTTGACCCACTGAGCCACCCAGGCGCCCTTCTTTTTTTTTTTTCTAATGAAAGTAAAAGTCCATGATTTTATTGAAATGCTGTAGTATGCTAGGGCACCTGGGTGGCTCAGTGGATTAAACATCCAACCATTGATTTCAGCTCAGGTTCTCAAGGCTGTGAGCTTGCTGCGCATGGAGCCTGCTTAAAATTCTCTCTCACCCTTTGCCCCCACCCCAGCCACTCCACCATGCACACAAGCATGCTCTCATTAAAAAAAAAAAAAAAAAGTTTTAGTACAGTGTTGAAATATCTTAAAATCATATTTCCTAAACCAATACAAGCATTGAAAATGACATATCCCTGAATCTAGTTGACATCTAACAAAGGAAGGTTATAGTATGAATATACATAAGTTGATTAATATAATTTATGTTAGAGGCTGAGCAGTCCTATAAGAATATATTATATAAGAAATATTATTTCTCTGGCTCCCTTTCCTGGCTAGATATATGCCAAGTCTAGCCCATTCAGCAGCGCTGGATAGGACCAATGTACTTGGTGGTTTCCTAATGTTAATGAAAACATCAATGTTTCCACAAGGGATGTGCAAGTTCTGGGATTAGGCTGGTTTTGAGGCCATCTCCATCATCTTTGTTGAACTGTATAGTTGTTTTTTTTTTTTAAGTTAAATTTGTATTTTGTTTTGAAAACTCACATAAAAGAATAAATCACTTTTTCTCATTAATTTTCCTAATCCATTTTCAAGTGTAGAAACTTACCTAAGTCCTCAGTTATAAATTAGTAACTGAAATCTGATCAATAACTATAGAATTTTGATTGACACCTGTTTATCATAAGAATAACAAAAAAAAGATTGACATGGAATTAATTCTAGCCTTTTATTTTTGTTTTGTTTAAAATTTAAAAATTAAAAAAAAAAAACCTTCACTATCCTAATTACATACCATGCTCCAATGGCTTAAGTCAACAATTTCAATTTACTACTCAGAACTTGGGGTGCACAATTAAAATACATTACATTGCTTACATACACACAACGGGCTTTTCCTCTTCGGTCTAATATTATTTGACTAACAGACTGAGAGAGTTCAGTTTCAGCCTGCATATGGCACTGATAAGAGAAAGCAAAATAATTAATGTTTTGTTCCTATCTTAAGAACCTCATACAAAAATCTGAAGATGGAGTAGCAACAAACCAAGAAATCTGAGGACAATTATTTTCTTTGCTTCATGAGCATATTATACATCTTCAAACTAATTTTCAATTGGATTTCTTTAAATATAAGTGAATTCTCCAAGTGCATTAAAAATGTTATTTTTGATTCTGGTACTTTATTTCATATGGAATGGAACATTGGTGCCTAGCTTTGTTCTAGGGGACCTAAGGGACGTTGCTGAAGCAGGCAGCAGTTACGGGTAATCAAGTGTGATTGCAAGTCCCCAGACGATTATTGTACACTTCTTCTGGTGTGTCCTAAATATAAATTGGAAACATTTGGGTAACAAACTTACAGTAACAACTCCAAAAGAATCATATTTCTCCTTAAACTTGCAGAGGCTGGAACTGTTTTTGCTTTAAAATCCAGACTAAGGAAGGTCATGCTCCAAACTGTCTTCAATTGCTAAGGAACCAAGAATCACCTTTAGAAGGTTTCTTAAAGAAATGGGAATTAGGATGAATTTCCCTCCCAAAATGAACTAGCAACAGCAATACTAGTCAAGTTTTAAAACACTTGGAAAAGTAGTAGATTTTAAAACACTTGAAAAAGCAGTAGATCTGAGTTGCCCTGAACCTAGCCTGAAAGGCCTGTTGCAGTTGCTGAGGAAATGGCATGTGTATAGACTTGACAGATTAACTGGAGGCAAAAACCAAATTTAAGATCAAAATGGTGTTTTATGTAAATCCAAGGAAAAACTTAGCAAGTTCCTTAAGATTATGGCATTGCTATGGCCACAAATTATTTACCTTAGACAGAATTATAACCACAATTCTGAACCAATCTATTTTTTTAAAGACCTCAAGACTGGCAAGTATTTTCATTTCTTCCCCCTCCTATAATGGTTGTAAAAGAGATTAAAATGAATGTTTTCAATTATACAAAATCTTTGAATCAACATTAATTTGTTTTCAAATGCATGTTGGTATCTATGTCATTAAAATAACAGTGGCAATTGGTTTTCATATTGAACAAAATGTGCAGCTATTTGAAACTGGAACAGGAGGCAATACTTCTTCATAAGCTTATGCTTATTCAGTATCAAAGTTCAAATCTAAAAATAAAATACTCCATCTATGGGTAATGGAGCAAAAACAATATTTTGGAAGCTTTCAGAAAACGCTGATTAACTGAGCACTACAGTGTATCCCAACTGTAAAAGTGAAATACCTTCACTTCAAATACTGCACATACTTCATGCATCTCAAAGATTATGAACTTAATCTGTAGTATGTTTAATAGAAATTAGGCGAGTTAAAACATATTGGAATTCTGTTGGCCAAAAGTATTCGAAAAATGAAATACTGAAACCTGAGAGAATTATATTTTACAAATTAAGAAACCAAGGCCCAGAAAGGCTAAGTGATCTGCCTGAAAACAGTTCACTCCTTGACACCCCCACACAACAGTAAAATCATTCTACATCCCAGTCAACTAACTTTCTCCCTGCTGAGGTCTCCTGGAGGAAGAGAAATACCATAGAGAAGCAGTGGGACCTTGGGCCAAAGAAGAGAAACCACAAAACATCTGAATGAAGGGAGAGAGCAATGCTCTTCCAACTGGTTCTATGCAAAGACTTTTATATGGGACTGCTGCGCAAGGCATCAATTTCCATTTCCTCACTTTCACGTGTCTCCTAGCTGAACCTGACATCTGAATGAAGGGAGAGAGCAATGCTCTTCCAACTGGTTCTATGCAAAGACTTTATATGGGACTGCTGCGCAAGGAATCAATTTCCATTTCCTCACTTTCACGTGTCTCCTAGCTGAACCTGACTTGCCGGAGAGTGTCCTTTGCTCAGGACTCCACGCTGGCCTCCCTCACTGACTTCCTCTTCAACAATAGCTATTATTCAGGGCAGTCTCTCCAGAGCTTCCTGGACAATCATAAGGCCTACCCTTGGTATTAATTTGCCACCTTTAGCAAGGAAACCTCCCAAAGCACCTCAATGCAAGACATGAATACACATGAATACAAAAAACAATAGTGATCTGAAGCTTCACTGTGCTTCATTACAGACCAGGTAAAAAACTGGACTTGTGAAAGAGACTCTCCCTTATCTGTCTCTCAGTAGCAAACTCTATCAGTGTGATGTTCAGATGCATTTCACACTTTCTCACCTCTCTCATTTTGGTCACCCTTGGTCCTGCCATATGCAATGACCTCTATAACCACCCTCCTTTTTTGAGAGAATTCCTACTAAGTCCATTGTGATGGCATTTTTCTCCCACAATCAGATGTGACTGACTGCTCCTTTCTCAAACCCCCTTTGCTCTTTGTGTATTTTTAGCAGCTTTTATTTGAATCTGACTAATATGATAGTAATTTCCATGATTATCTACTCCACTCTACCAAATTTAAGGGCTTCTCAGATTTTGTGTGTCTATGTTCCAGAAATCAAGGAAGCACTTATCATGTTTACTTCTTTATTAATGAAGTTGGGAAATATTCTGCATTTTGTTGTTATAACATTTATTGAGTAATTTAGAGTATCCAGGAATATGAACTCATGGGCTGTATCAGTCAGAAAAGATGAGTTCTCAAAGTGCGGTCTCTGAAACACCTCAACATCAGATGGTAACTTGTTAGAAATCCAAATTCTTGATCCCTACCCCAGGCCTACTGAATTCAGAAACTCTAAGGGGTCCAACATCTATAAAACTTATACAATTGCCTTTTGAAAAAATCTTCACGTGATTCTAATTCATGCTCAAGTTGGACAACCATTGGGCTAAGTTATGTTGCTGTAATAAATTTTCAATGGCTTTCAACAACAGAAGTTTTTTTTTTTTTTTTTCTTGCTCATGTTACATGTCAAACAAGAGTTGGCAATGGCTCGACTTACAGGTCATTTTTATTTCAGACTTTAGGGTGAGGAAGAAGCATCTATTCAGATCTGCTGACTGTCAAAGCAGAGAAGAAAAGAGACTATAGGACACTATGTTCTGACTCAAAGCTTCTGCTCATAAGTAAACATAAATCATTTCCATTCCTATTTCATTAGACAAGGCAAAGCTAAGGCCTGGCATGAGGTCAATAGGATAGGGAAGTATAATGCTTCCCCAGGGAGGGGCAGCAAAGGTTTCTGAACAATAACATAGTCTACCATACAGGCCAAATATATTATTCTTGAAGATCAACTGTATTTGTTTATTACATTTAAGGAAATTCAAAGCACAATTCCCTTTCTCTTCCCAAATCCTACCATCATTTAGTTTCTTTCACAACAACTTTAATATCTCACTTTAAATAATCCTAAAATCTTTAGGTATTTGTTTCGGAAATAGGCTTATCTACAACATACTAATTAGTATTTTACATATATGCATAAACGTGTGTGTGTGTGTTCTAGGCTCCATTTTTTCCTATTTATTAAAGCATTCAGGAAGTTAACATTGTTCAATTCTGAATCCCAAGTGCCTACAGCATGCATAGCACATAAGTCACTCAAAAGATATATGTTGAAAGAGAGAAATTTTTATCTGTGTAGTAACCAATAACATCGTACTTCATGTATTTCTATTGGGTACCAAATTTCTTGGATTCTTTTTTTTAACAGCAATTCTAGAGTTTTGGGGTTTTTCATATTCAGTTTCTAAATAAGTTTTTTTTTTTTAAGAAACTTTTTAGAAAAGATTTTATTTATTTATTTTTAGAGAAAGAGAGAGAGAACAATAGTGGGGAGAGGCAGAGGGGGAGACAGAGGCAGACTCTCCGCTGCACAGGGAACCTGACCTGGGACTGGATTCCATGACTCTGGGATCAAGACTGGAGCAAAAGGCAGATACAGAGTTCATAGCCAACTGAGCCACCAGGTGCCCAGAAGTTTGTATATGTTTAAATTGGCTACCCTGTCCCTTATTAATTACTCCTATCAATTGTCCTTAACATCAATTTGTATTCATTTTTTCATGCTGATAATGTGGCATGAATTTATATAGACAAAAATATGCATAAGTAAGTCTCAAATGGGAGTCGTTCAGCTTTTTTTAATGAGGAGTTTTTTTGTTTGTTTTTTGTCTCTTTACGTAGGCTCCACACCCAATGTGGGGCTTGAACTCATGACCTTGGGATCAAGAGTTCCATGCTCTACAGACTGAACTAGCCAGGTGCCCCTAGAGCTATTTTAAATACCCCAAATGCAATATAAGTGACCATAATGTAAAACTATCAAGTCTAAAAGGCAGGACTGGGGGTGCTGCTATAGTTAGCTTTGTTAATTTACCAGGAATTGTAACTGAGTTTAAAAAAAAAAAAGGAAGCCCATAAAGTTTGTAGACAGGGGCCTTATTCACATTCACTCATCATTCATTCACTTATTCACACATTTCAATATTTCACAAATATTTACTATGAGTTGACTATGTACCAGGCAGGTTGCCAAGTGCTGGGAATAGCTATTTTCCCTGTTTTCCAGTTTCCAGAAGTTCACAACCCAGCAAGGTATACATATAAGTGGAAAGTGCTACAATATTATAGAAAGTAGGTCAATATAAAGTACACAGTGTTATAGGAGCACAAAGGAAGAATGCCTAACCCTGGCTTGGTCATGGAAGACTATGCAGAAAAATGCCATATTTAAGGTGATAAAGGAAGAAGGGGAAGAAGAAAGCAGGGAGAGGCAATATCTATAAGAGTTAGAGAAAAGAGAACATTTTAGGAACTGAAGAAGTTTAATGTAACTGGAGCAGAGTGGAAGGAGACTGGCACAGGCTACACCACCTGAAATTTACCTATAAGGCAAAAGGCCCCAGGCTCCAGAAGAAGACAAGACCAGATTTGTGTTTAACAATGATATTCAAAGTGGAGTTTTCATGACCTACTACTGAATCTCGTTTCATTATTTACTTCTAAATTAATCTGTTAGTAATATTTGTTTAAACTTTGTAACATATCAACTTGCAAACTGAATTTGCAAAGCCATCTAAAAACTTATATTGTTCTTTAAGATAATAAAGGCAGAGAGGCACATCAACTTTAAGACAGATTTTTAGTATCTTTTGATAGATTAACAAATTAGTTTAAAAATAATAACTCCTTTCAAAACCACAACTAAAGCAGACATAAAGTATGAAACTTAATGATACACACACACACATATATATATATATATATATATATATATATAACATAAAATCAAGGTCATTAACACTAGCTATTGTAGTAAACAAGTCAAAAAAATGTCAGTACTTTAATAAAAGACCGATTACTTGCTTGTCACCAGCCAAGTAGGAATTCATCTAGACTGTCTCTACCTCATTTCTGGTAACCATATTGGAATTCTAGATATTGCTCTGTGTGTATATGATTAATAAAGTAACATCATTCATTTATTGTGGGAACAGGGGAAGGATAATGAAAACTACTGCTATCAATGAGTCATATCAGGATGGAGTTATATACTTTTGTAACTAACACCATATCCAGAAAACTACGAAGCTATCCTTATGCTTCTACACATTCATTCGTTCATCACACAATTACTAAGCACTGAGGCATCAGAGTTAAAAGGGAGTGCTATAGAACCAGACAAGTAAGTTGTATAAATTCTGTGCCTGTTTCTCTATATGTAAAATGCAAAAAATAGCACCAACTTCACATAATTATTATACTAAGTGCTCAGTAAATATCACCTATTACTACTGCTTCTGTTACTACTACAACAAACTACAAAGGTGAGTGTATGGCAGTTCCTGTCCTCAGCAGTGGGAGGATTATAAAGAAAATGTAATAATCCCTACCCATGCCAAGCTCATCAGCTTAAACTCCAAGCTGAAACATCAAGCCAAGAATAGCAAGAGGAAATCAGACAGCATCTGCCACGACATTAACACCACTAACAGGTCCAACGTTACAGCACTCCCTCCAAAGATACAAAGAGATATAATCACATTATAACCTAATTATTTACAAATCCAGGACAAATATATACGACATAAATTGTCAAAGGAAAAGTTGACCCGAATTGAAGAGGATTCCACAGACATACGAATGCGTAAACTGTGGCGAACAAGGGAACACTACTCAGCAGTGAAAAAAATAAACAAAAACAAAAAACAACGAACTGGTGATACACTCAACAGAACGGATGAATTAAAAAAATGCGGAGAAGAAGCCAGACCCAAAAGTGTATAGTCTGTGATCCTACCTATATGAAATTCTTGGGAAAGAAATTCATCTAGAGTGAAAGAAAGCAGATGGGCATTTCCCTGGTACCAGGGAAGGGGTTAGGGCAGGAAGTGCAAAACTGACTGCACTAGCGAACCTGTTCAGACTAATGGTTACATCACTTGACCTCAGAGGGCTTCCACTTCCTCAAATGTAAAATCAGACAGTCTGACTTCCCGTAAGAGCACTGCCATAGGACACAGAGGTCCGGTCTGAAGCACAGAAGGTGCTCAACACACTGTTACTGCCTGGGGTTTTGTTGGTGGTCTTTAGGGAGGATGGGAGAGTGCCAGAGGGTTCCAGCATCATAATACAAAGCTCTCTAAACACAGGATTAAATGCCTGTCATGAAAGTTTTAAAAATCTCAAAATTACTCACCGAACACAGAATTTATCATCCTTTGGCATTATAATTTTAAGATGACAAAATCAGCAAAGCAACCTCCAGGGAGGAAACAAATGACGTAGACAGAAAAGATGGAGGGAGCGCTAGGGGAGGGTATGGAGGAGAGGGGGCTCCGGAAGTCTTCCTAGTCCATTCTAGGAGGATCTCAAGGGAAATCTTAAATTTGATGGCTCTTACCCGCCTTACAACTCCACTTCTGTGAATATTCTGGGGATAGAGTTGAGTAGGGAAGAGAAGAAAAAGGGATTGGTTGCAGAGATACGCTGATACTTTTTGAGAAACTTTAGAAAAGGATGTTTTATTTTCACCCAAGCTTTATTAAAAATAAAATTCTACACAGGTAGGAAACTAAAATAAAAAGTTTTTAATTTATCAAACTACTTGGAAAAACGAAGTTTTTTTGAACACACACAGAAAACACAACAATGGATTTACATAAAAACGGTCTTATTTACCTTCAAAACAAAACCAACCCTATCCAACTGAATGAGGAACCACCAGTGTTGCCACAGAGTTCAGTAAACAAACAGTAAAGCCATCTGGAAGGGATTTCTGAGATATCAATCAAGTGGCATTGATAATTTAGAAATGCAAGAGAAAGGAAAGACAGCTATTCCTGCTTGAGCAATGTTTCACTTACATTACTGGAGCCAACAACTTTAATGACTCAGAATGGTCTTAAGGTTATCATGAATTTCCACAGAAGTAATTGGTTCATCTACAAATAGGTGTATGTGTGTGTGTGTGTGTGTGTGTGTGTGTGTGTGTGTGTATGTATATGTATATATACATATACATATATATATATATATATATATATATTCTGATATACTGAGAGGTTAACTCTTTTCTTTCTAGTGAACAGTCTTCTGCTCCCAGTTTAGACTCCATAATTAATTATGATAAGCCAGAGTCTGAGATGCTCATTTTTAAGTCTGGCTCTTTGACTAAACAGTTACAAAATCTTAAACAGAAACATATGTTTCTCAGCCTTAGTTTCTCCAAGTATAAAATGAAAGGACTGAATTGAATGGTCCTTCAGATTCCTCAAAACTTAAAAATTCTGATGCAAAATATTATCCACAAATTTTTGATTTGCTCAAACCTGATGCAGTCCCAATCTGATTCTAGGTTTCAAAGTAAGAAACTATAAATCAATACCAAATTTGTATGAGGTGCCCTAGAACATATTCTAGGGACCACTGAAGACACCTTCTTCTATGTTCGAAGTAGAAAAAATATTGTATAATCAACATTCTATCCAAAGTAAAAGAACTTCTTATAACAACTAAATACTCAAATGGTCAAAATCAGATTTTACCTTCAAGGGGTCATCTACATCTGTATTAGTCCATCATATTTCCGTATGTGAAAATTATCTGAGCTCTGCTGAATTAAGTACCATAGCATAATCAGGATATACTGCTTATAGTATCATCTACATTTATTATAAGCTGACTTTCTGCAACATGCTCTTGCTTTTACCAACTCTGAAAGGTGAAACACTCACGTGCAACATCTTAGAGCAAAATATCTTAGAGTATTTAATGTGTATGTAATCTAATATTTAGCAAGAAAATACCTCAGAACACTTAACAAACCTGGGAAATGTTTAAAAATATATTAAAGAAGCTGAAAAGATTTATATACACACACACAGTTTCAGGATTACAAACGTTCTTTTCTAAAGATGGCAAAACTGATATATGGGGACATCTAAGTAATTCTAACCACATCCTAATTCCCTCCTTAACTATCACCCTAGCTAATGTCCGTTCCTTATAGTTTTTTATTTTCCTTCGCATATGTAAATTGAAATGCTGCTGAGTCAAAAGTAATAAAACTATTTAAAAATGCAAAAGATATTTTCTTTTCAGTGCTACATGATTAGGGGTCCCTGTGGAGCTTGGCAGTAGGGAAAAATGGGAGGAAAATTTTAAAATCCAAACTAGCTTGGCTTTTCTCACTATGAGACTCTAACTTGGTGAAAAATGTATTTTGTCTTCCAAC
Organism: Martes martes; assembly: GCF_963455335.1. Lineage (NCBI taxonomy): Eukaryota > Metazoa > Chordata > Mammalia > Carnivora > Mustelidae > Martes > Martes martes. The sequence continues at coordinate 71,916,124 of NC_137898.1, read as the reverse complement.
AAGTTTGTATGTGTGGGCTATATTTTAGGTTTTCAGTATCCTGCCAGACAAATACTTAATACACAGCGTGATTTTATTTTTTTTAAATCTTTGGCAACAGTATATCAAAACTCCACATTCTTAGAGTTAGTCCAGTGCCCTTTCCTAGAACAGAGTCACCCAACAGCCAAGTGGCTAGTAGGCAGGCTTTGGCCTTAAGGAGCCTGTACTGGTTGCTAGAACTTAAAGATGGGAATCCACTTTGGACTTGAAGCCATGCCTTGTTCTGCATCTCATTTTTGTAGAAGAAAGGGAAGGAAATTCAAGCTTCAGAGGCAAAATTCCAAGAGGCTAAAAAGGAGGGACAGTTAAGTAAAAGCACAAAAGACAATCACACAGTAGGACAGAAGAATTAAAGCGTTCTGATATTTAGCTTGAAATAAAATTACCTAATGTAACAGTAATACTCAATTTTTTTAAAATAGAAAAATTGCAGAGGTCTGAATGTGGAGATAACAGCTTCTCAAATATTCATTCATGTAAATGAAACAGAAAATGAAGAAGAGGTTAAGGGTTATTTGTTCTAGAAATATAACAGATCCCTCTTTTCTCCTTAAGGGAAAAAAAGACTTCTTTAGAAACCTGTGCACTTACAAGTCATATTTTGTAAATGTCCTGTCTGGGCTTCTTTTTTTTTTTTTTTTTTTTTAAGATTTTATTTATTTATTTGAGAGAGCAAGAGAGAGACCACCGCGAACACAATTGCGGGGTGGGGAGGAAACGGCAGAGGCAGAGGGAGAGGAAGAAGCAGACTCCCTGCTAACCAGGGAACCCAAGTCGGAGTTCCGGGTTCCATCCCAGGACCCTGATATCATGACCTGAGCCAAAGGCAGACGCTTAACTGACTGAGCCACAGAGGGGCCTTAACGGCAGCCTTTTTGCTGTGTGAGAGAGGGAAAGAGAGGGCTTGTCTGGCCTTCTTTAATGTGAGAACACAGACTTGAAAATACAGTATTCTTTCTCAAGAGTCCATTCACTCCTGCCACGACACTCAAGTCTGTACAGCACATATGCCATTAGACTTCGAAAGCACAAGGTATCCGGCATCTTTTGGCTGCTCCAAAAACAAAGTCAGCAAGTCAGAAGGGAAGAATGGACTGGTGGAACCTAAGAGACATGTGTGGGGTAGAAGCTAATAAACAGAAAAGCATGGACAGAGGAAAGCTTTGAGGGAAGTGAGCAGAGACCCGTCAAAAGCCACATTTGTGAAGACACTGCAAGTGAGTCTGGAGTTAGCCCTGAAAGGCACAGCATGATACACAAATTTACAATGACCATTTTAGCTTTGCCTACCAGTAAGGGACTAGTTGGCAGAAGAGCGAGAGCCGAATCTGAAGGGAATGTGGGAAAGAAAATCAGACACTGAGAGGTTTCACTTTTAGTGTTCAGCAGCTTTCAGACCTGAAAGTGCTGCTGACATTTTTAGCTTGGGGAAGGAAGGCGTCCTGAATTACCACTGCCACCCGTTCCGCCCACTCTGAAGACTGGTCTAGAGATCTCTGTTTCCCAAAACAGTACAAAATTCATTTCATAAATATCATATCTGGTATCCTTGTTTAAAAACACTCAAATTTCATTTAGTTTCACTAGTACACTGGAGATCAACTCTGTCTACATTGTTAGCATAGAACTCAAGGGCCCAAAGTAAACAGTGCTTACCAAACAATGGTCTTGGGGGGGGAGGGAGAATGCAGATAAACAGTAAGGAGGGACTTGAATAGCTTGAAAGCAAGTTACTTAATGGCCTGGTCTGTAGTTCCTTTCTCTTTGAGACAGGAGGAAAAAAACAAAAGTCCCTTAAAAAATTGTAGTGAACATGAAATAAAAGGAGCTAATATGAAATCATCTCTCAAGAGCAGTGTTGGCACATGATAGGTATTCAGTATGTGTTGGGTTCTCCCTTCCCCTCGGGTCTTGTTTTCTTCAATATATGGTGTTCTCCCTCCCCCACCCTTGGTATTGAACTCTTCTCTGAATCAATGATCTCAGCTATTAAAAATCTACATGCAAATCCCAAGTGATGCTTTCCATTTTGTGAGCAATAAGATATTTGCTCTATTTTTCTTTATAGCCACAGTCTGTTAGAAAGACTAAAAATCATGGGACCACAAATATCAAGGGATGAGGGAAAGAGAAGACCTAAAATGATAAGAATAAATAGCAAAGAATAATAAAGGACACTAGGAAAGGGTAGCACCCTTAAAGCCAAATGCTGTCAGGGAGGCAGCTAAAAGGAAAATATCTCTGAATAAGAGCATGGGTAAGTAGTAACAATATTTATATGAGGTTTTATTTGAACCTCACAATAGCCATTTTACAGATAAAAAGATTGAGGTTTAGGAAGATAAGTGTTTTGTCCAGGATTGTTAAGTCAACAAATTATTAGACAAGGAACCAGAATTAGAATCTAAGACTTCTGACTCTAAATCCTATATTCATTCTATTATCCATTCTAGACCTAATGACAGAACTCAGACTCTGAGAAGTCAAAAGGCTTGGATGGAACAAATGGGATCACAGATAAAATTAATAAATCTGAGTATTTTAATAATAAAAACGATGAAGAAAGGCATGATAATAGCTTCCCATGTAGAAAGATCCAACTTCAGAAATGAGAAAATCTAGGCATCATAAAAAGTGTAAAGGAGAAATTTTTCAAAGCAAAGAAGTCTGGTTCATGCCCTGAGAAACAGAAAGGATTTTCCATGAGCTCTACATTCCAAAGTAACACACTATAAAAGTCCTCAATAGAGAGCAATATCATAACAATCAAAAACAAAATGATGGCTCCATAGTCAATCAGGACATCAGTGAGAATCACCACGATACTGGGAACAGAAGGATCAACAGAGATCATCTCTAGTCTTGTATCTGCTAAAGCATCACTATTCAACAGAAATATAATGCAAGCTATGTATATATAAATTATCAATCTCCTAATGCCTATATATTAAAAAGTAAAGTGAAAGATGAGAAATTAATTTTAATAATACATTTCACATAACCCAAGAGGTCTAGGATATATCATATCAACAAATAATCAACATAAAAGAATTATTAGTGAGATTTATACCTTTTTCTGCACTAAGTTTTCCAAAATCTAGTGTGTGCTTTACACTTGGAGCACACTAAATTTGGACAAGCCATATTCCAACTGCTCAGTAGCTATATGCGGCCAGTGGCTACCATACAGAACAATGAACTTCTACATAATCATAAAAGTAACTACAGCCTGCACATGTTAAGTGACTTTCTAAAGATTAAAACTAATACTGTGATAACAGAATATGAGATACAACTTTTTTCTCTTCACTGATACTAGAACCATGAAAACCTCACAGAAATCCATACCAAGTTAATGTGACCATACTGTAGTCCTGGGGGTGGTTACTGATCAACTGAACCCAGTAAGATTATGATCACAGACATAAATTTTTACTGCTGGTATATAATTTTCAAGGGGGGCTTTTCTTCTAAGGATTATGGTCAAGAAGGAAATAATCATATAGGATCTTTCTAAAAAGTAAGCTGATGAGTAACCTGATACAGCAAGTGTCATGAGAAGTATTTTATAACCGGGAGTTCACATAAGAAAAACTGAATTGACATTTTTACAGATGCTCTCTCGGGTATGTATGATTTGATATGATAAAAACTGAAAGTTTCTCCAAAAAAATTCTACTGATTTGCTTAAGTGAAATTAGAAGAGTACAAGTAATTTAAAAAAGAACACAGAATCCTTCCTTAAAACTAGTCATTTTTTTAAAAGCAAATTTTGGAATCTATAAATCTACCAGTATAACAAATTGAAGCTTAAATACTGATTTTTAACATGAAAACCTAAGTAAAAGTCTTCGAAACTTAGAAAAACAAAGAATTTAAACTGCTTAAGAAAGATGAAGAGAGGCATCTTAACCAAGAATTGCCTTTTCCATCTAGATGCTCTGTGAAACCTAGACTTCCAAGTGAAAAACCTCAAACAGCTGGAATCCAGCTTAGATACACAAAATAAATCACTTCTGGCTGAAATTCACTCTGAAAAGCTCTAATCAGGTTTCCACAAGCAACAAAACAAAACAAATAAAGAACATCAATAACACTAGTAAATTGGGTTTACTAATTGTGCCGCAAGAGAAAAAAACACAATAGCAAAGAGGAAAAAGAAAAGAATTCCTTCTGAAATCCATGATCATCCATCCAGTATCTTTGACCCTTAAGGTCAGAATTTTGTTCCTAATACACTCTTGAAATAAAGATGTAGAAGGTTTCTCATTCTAACTCAAATCCTTAGATTACTTATCAGAAACTTAAGTCATCTAAAATGTGGTAACTGATAGAATGTGCACAATGAACAAGTCATGTAAATATTCATATTTAGACCATCTTTAGAAAAAAGTAGGTGTACCTAATCTCCCCTGAAAATAAACAAGAATTTACTTAGCTATCCTGTATTCCAAAATAAGAATATGGATCATGACATTTAGTTTCACAGTTTTTTTAAATGTATATCATGCAAAATATTCTCTACTTTCATGAAGACTTTTTATGTATTACCAAAAGCAATCATGAAATCCAAGGTGTGAATAAAACAAGAAATGAATTTAAGTAACTACTGGAAACTTATTATCTTCCATGGGGGAAAAAAAACAAAAACAAAAACAAAGACAACCTTTCCAAAGAGACATTTTTCCTCTAAAATACTTGTTTTTCTTTTTTCTGTATGGTAAAACTCCCACAACTCCATATGAAATGGGATATAGCATGTCTTCCACTCTTTGAAGGGTGTGGACAAGAGTGCTTATCTCCTGAGAGATGGGGAGAATTAGAAAGGAACTTCCCTCGATCACTTAGGATTCTCGGTTCAATAATCAACCTTCTCCTACACACCTAAGAATTTTTTCACCCACTCCCTTCCCACTGGGGACAAGAAGCCCGATTAAAAAACACTGCTTAAAGAGTACTGCTTTTTATTAACTTGTTAATAACAAATTTTATGTCAACGTATAATCAGACTTCACTAGTCACTTTATGGAAGAGTTTGACTTTACAGGAAAACTACAGCAATTATGACTTGTGCCCTCTGCAATTTGCTTTTTGTTACTCTTACCATATGCCATGAGTGACCCCAAATCCCCATTCTACTGTTTTTCAATATTTCTCCTCACCTGTGTCTGTTATTTAAATTTTCAGTCCAGAGTGCCTGGGTGGCTCAGGCAGTTAAGCATCTGCCTTCCACTCAGGTCATGATCCCAGGGTCCTGGGATGGAGCTCGAGCTTTGGGCTCTCAGCTCAGTGGAGAGCCTGCTTCTTTCCCTCTCTCTCTCTCTCCTCCTGCCCCCAAGTAAATAAATGAAATATTTTTAAAAATAAATTTTCAGTCCAAAATGTTCAGATAAATAAGTGTCAAAGACCAGTAGGAAAAGACGCGGATACCAAGGATGGTGTCTCACAGACGCCTGGATACGATATCCATTCTCCCTTTCTAAGTAACAGAAATCCATTGTCCAGTTAGGCATGCTGCTATCCAAAATAAAAGACCACCATATGACTGAATTCTAAACCATGAAATGAGAGCAAAAGTGTTGTGTGGGGCTTTGTTTAAGGAAAGCAAAATTTGATGGAAGGGGTCCGTTTTTTTTCTTTTTTCACTCTTACTGCATGTAAGACAGATACAACAGCTGCAGTTCCAGCAGCCACGCTAGTATAGGAAGCGATCTCAAGAATGAAATATATTCACAAGGCTGATGAAACAGATAGTGGGTCCAGACACAGTGACCGTGGTGTTGCCGTATCAGCCCTGGGCTGCCCACCAAGGGTTCTCTTTTACGTAAGAAATAAATTTCTCTCACTAAGTTTAAGGCACTGTATTTTGGGTTCTTCAGTCTTAAATACTAAATCCTAAGTAACCCATGGCACTAAAAAAATAAGAAAAAGATAAGAAAAAAGAAAAAATAAGAAACGACAAGAAAAAGTTTTATTTTTTCACAGGCCATATTCTTCCCGATATCACATAAAGTAATTTAGCGTAATGGTTAATATTGCAGACTCTGGATTCAAACAGCTGGGTCTAGGTCCTGGCTCTGCCACTTATCAGCAGGTTAGTTTACCCTCTCTGTACCTCAGTCTACCCATCTGTAAAAGTAGCATGATGATAATAAAGGGACTACCGCCATAGGATTGCTTTGAGCATTAATTAATACATGTAAAGTATTTTAACAACATTTGACACAATATAACTGTTATATCTATGTTAGCTAAATGATTACCTCTGACACTTCCAATAACAATAAATAGCTCTGATTATAAATTTATATTTCAATACTAAATGGATCTGAGGAAATTGCTTCACACAAGGAGATTTTCTCAAGCATATACAGAGTCCAACACTGGAAGACGGGAGCAGCCAAATGTATCTGCTTAATAAGAGGAGATTTATTTCACTGGGAAATTTTTAAAAAATATTTCCAAGAAAGGATAATGACATCATTCAATGAGAAAACAATTTTTTAGTTTTACCACTTACTAAGTTAAATGAATCATTAAAGAAAAAGGAATTTTTATACTATCTTCGTAATTTATAAGTATGATCATATGATCATTAACTCAAAGAATATAAAACTTGGAAGCATTTTCTTTAAACAGCACGAGACACTGAGGGAAATTAAATTCCAAAAGGTGCATAATTAATTTACCACATTCAAAAATAGAATTCTACAGTCCTTAGACAGTAGATGTTTCATTTGACTTTTAAATTTTGCACTGACATCACCCATAGTTCTGATCATTTCTCTCACTCATCCTAGTACTCTAGACTTCAACTCTTTAATGGTTAGATTATTAAAGTCCATCTGTAGTAGGTATACTCCATTCCAAACACCAATACACATGAAAACCAAAGGTGGTAAGCACATAATATTGGTGTTTCAATCAACTTTATTACCAAATCACCTTTCACTGAGTTATCTATTACCTTGTGTATTGTCCTATAATGCTAACTCCATCTTGAAAAGGTTGTGTATATATGTATTTTTTTTTTTTTGGACTGTCTCCAGTGAAAAGTAGCTGTCCCTTAGAGACATACATGTCCAGCAGCCATCTCAAATGAAGGCTATTTATTTGCTAATCACCTTCTTCTTACTCTCTCTTTCACACTTTATACCATTTATCTCCAATTCTTTAGTAAAGATCCTTGATCATTTGAGGCTTATGCATTCAGTCATACCACCCCCTCTGCCTCCGAATCACTGCTGTATCTACTAATCTCTTGTCATTCTCAGATATTCATCAAAGCTTTGGGGACTTAACTCACAGTCTTCTCTGGATTCCAAATCCTTCCATTACTCTGGGTGATTTCCATATCTACATATCGGATCCAGGCGGTCCTCTGGCCTTCTTGGTTCCACTGAATAACTCCACGTCAGCTCGGTTATTTACTTCCACAGTTATTACCATAATCTTGCCATCCTACCTATTCTTGAATCATTTATTCAAGCAGTCTATCTTACTACTTCTAACTGTCTTGATGAACTACTCCCACCATGAAGATTCTTTGGTCTCTCTTCTTCCAATTCATTAGCTACGTAGTACTTCCCATCTATTAGTGCTTTCTTCTTCACTATCTTCCTAATCCACTTTAAATTCCATAATCCTAGGAAACACTCTCTTACTCCAAACTCCTTACCCATTCAGTCCTTGCATCGCCTCCATTGGCAAAACTGCAACCATCGTGAAACTACTTTCTCCGTAAATACAATGAGGCTGGTATGTGCTGCTGCGGTCATCACCATGCTCAAAGGATCCTGATCATGGCCCAGCAATCCTATCATTTCCCTCTGATCTACACAAAACCAGTATTTCAAATCCTCCGAATTCTGACCCTACCTTCTACTTTACCGAGAAACAGAGGTCCACTGACATGACTTTTCAATGAAAAGTGGAGGATATTCATGCCTGACAGCTTCTGCTTTGTGCCATTTTCTATTTCTTCCCTCCTACCATTAGATCGCAGTTCAAGTTACGAACAAGCTATTTACAATGAGAATACAGAGAGAGATAAGAAAAGAGTCTAGAACCAACCTTTGAAGAATTCTAGGATTTAATGGCTGAGTAGAGGAAAATGAAGCTTCAAATCAAGGTTCAAATTTTGCACTAAAAACAAGGCAGCTACATTTTGTGTGTGCGTGTATATACATTCATGCACACATACACATACTCATATTTATACAAGAAACTGGTTTTGAAGGCAAATATAACTCTAGTGTTTTCCAATAATATTAAACATTAGCCCTTTGATAGATGAAATTTGGAAATGTTATTATTACTAAGGTCCAAAGAAATCTTTTCCCCTGTGGAAATGAAATAATCTCCTTGACAGAATTTTACTAGCCAAGGGTGGTGGGGAGAAACATGAAATTATTACCCTTTGTAGACATAAAACTTTCTAGCTGGAACAAAGATAGCTCTTGCTCATCAAGAGCATATGTAGATTCAAGATCCTTAACTATAAACAGTAGGCTTCAGGCCTGGGTGGTCTGTGTTATGTCCAATAATATATAAATTGGCTTCCCCTCAAAATAAATATTTCCTTTTTCATTACTCCGAGTCATGGAAGAGATTCAATCTTGGTTAAAAAAGAAAGGTTTTCAATAAAGTCTTTTAGATGTAAGTCCATATATTCAACAGATAGTTCAGGATACTATTTTTCATTAATTGCAGATAAAAAGATCTTAAATGATTTTCTCAGAATCTCAAGGAACACTCAGTAAACTGGGAAGATGCTTAATGAACAATGAATCCTCCCTATGCATTTAATGATTACTGATTTCTTTGCATAGTGTTTAATAATGAGCTATGATCCAGGGGATGAAATGAACAACAAAATACCCTGTACTCCTGTTTTTATCTCAGATATAACTTAGTACTATACTATTTGGCATAACATACAGGCCACCTAAAGACTATTTTAAAATGAACTTGTCTTTCATATTTTTTAAAAAATTTCGTATCACAATGATGGCCAATTAGGTTTAAGGTGTCTTTAAGAGAATATTTAAATATTTTATAAATGATGCATATGAATTATTTTCAAGCCTTCAGATCCTTATCAAACTTTGGTCTAAAAATAAGGAAAAGTAGCATACAAATGAAAGGCAGCAGATCTTCTTTTCTTTTTATTTTTTGAAAATGAGTGGAAGAGAGGAAAACACTGAGGAGTAATATACTCCATTTACGTACAATATGGCAAAACGGCTCCATGAAACCATCCACAGAACTGTTTTTCTCTTTCAGGATGAAAAGAGTCCAGTATTCTTCATGCATGATAGGAACTCGGTCTGACTCAGGATTTGTTTCCATACCTGCCTAATGAGTTGGCCAGAATATAGTCTAAAGTCATAACAAAGACATATCATCAGTGTGTAAAGATTCCAAAATCATCATGACCAGATGTGTAGGACTGAAAATCTTGGCTTCTGGCTGGGTTTCTCACAGTTGGTCTATAAAATGAGCATTAAATATTATTTGTTCTAGCTCTAAATTTCCTCCTCCTAAAAGAGCTGATCTAAGTGTGAAACACTTTCTCTATGAAAAGTTAATGAACATTATGAGGAAATGTTTGAGGGGCAACTGGCTGTTTTCCAGACAGTACATATGGACTCAGATGTTCACTCAGCTCTTACATAACGTGGTCCTCAGACCTGCAGCTGTGGATTACTAACACTACTTTCCCCCCTATATAATTAATACAATACTTTTTATTTTATTATCTATATGATAAAAAAATTTCACCTTCGATTCTTATTTTTTCCAATAACTGAAAATCTGTGACAAACACCATAGCCATCTTTTAACTATAAAAATCTTTATTGTATTGGGATAACATAGGTCCAAAAAGCTACACAGTTTTAATACTGAGGAAGGTAAGACTTAGCTTGAGTCTGAATCCAAACATTCATTATACTAGTATCACTGGGTGCATCAAACTAAGTCTAAATAAATAGAAATCTACTATGTTGGGGGAGGAATGCACATTTTAAGTAAAAACTAAAAATTTTGTAAAAAGAGAATAATGGATAATAAAAAATATATGCCATCTTTAAATTATTCTAGTTAAAATATGAAAACAGCATTTTTCTTTTCTTCCCTATAGTAAGACAGTACTAGCAGGAGCCATGAGTGTGCAATATAGGAAAACTTCCATGTGCTTATAGAAAACTTCACTTCAGAGTTGTCATTTAAACATTAGTAATTGCTTTATAAAACAAATATTTTATCAACCCTGGGACATGTCCATTCAGGAAGAGTGTGTGATTTCTATTACAAAGTTCATAAAGGATGGTCCTGTTTCATACTTGTGTCACTCATACTCCTTATTCTGTTTATTATTATACAAAATTTTGGGGTGTACAATACCATAAAATGATGACTTGATAATTAGAATTCTATTATAATACCACTCAAATGAATCAAAATTCTGGATAATACACTGTCATATAGCATGCTAATCAAAAGTAGTGTTAATTACTCAAGAACTACACATTCTGAAGGAAATCCTATTCTTATGTGGCATGAAATGATAATGAATATAATAAGACTACTCAAACATAAAGCAAGACTATTCCTAAAACTAAACTAGAATTTGTTTCTAAACTGTTTCTAACATTGGCATTCGCCACCAAAGATGTTTTGGTTACGTATCACTAAATCTATAAATTTTGTCAGTTCTACAGAATCAGTAATGTATACAGAGTCTCCTGGCACAGATCAGGATAAATTTGCAATTGTGGGATTTTTTTAAACTCTGCTGCAGTTTCAGATGTATATTGCCTCTCTTCTCACATGGCAACAATATTCAGAAGGCCCTAAACAGGGAATCAAGATTTTCTTCAAATACAAGACAATGGACAAAACAGGATATGATATAGGAAATTGGCTTCACCAACAACCTTTTATTATCAGACGGGTACAAAGCAAACAGCATTTTGATGATTTAACTTAATAGAAAGTTTCTAGACTAATACCTATTCACATAGGCAAGTCAAGAAATAATATTTCTAATATCTCTATATTAAATATGCAGTCATACATATAAATATGAGCATGATAATTATGCTGCTGGATAACTAAAGAAGAAACTGAATCTAACCTACCATTTGTTGAGGGCCTATACTATAGACAGAAATGAAGACCTATGTTGACAGGGTACTCGGTAGGCCTCTAGAACTAAAAAAGAGTTCATGCCCCTCAAGAAACTCATAGCCCAGTGAGTTTTATGTGGTATTACAGAAAATAAAAGGATTTTATAAAGGATACTACTCACAAGAAAAGGAATAGTATCAGTCCTTTCTAAAATCATGTAGATAAAAAGAGGGTCTTTAATAATGCATCAGTACCACAGTTCACAACAAATGCAGTTAACAAGAGGGGACAAGAACTCCCATATTTTTAGCACCTTCTAAATTACAGTTACAGAGCTAAACATTGAATATGCTGTCCCATAATACATTAGCTCATATCTTTACATCATCAGGAGGTACTACCCCACCCCATTTCATGGGTGAGAAAACAAAACCAAAAGAATTCCAGTACTTGCTTGAGATGAAGCAGCCCAAGCAAGTGTGCACATTCTCGCCCAACCCCCAAAGCACGCAGAGCAGATGCTTAGATGGTCCATTCCACAGCGGTGCAAGCGGCAGCAAGTATTAGGAAATACCATCAATCTGAATTTACAGTTCCTAATTGTTTATCTTTCTCTCAGGATCCGTGGGGTTCAGTGGTGTTAAACAGCTACTCTTGCTATAAGACCGGGGGTCCTCCACACTGAATGAAACACAGAGGCTTTCTACTGCCTAACAATGTACCCAACCCCCACGTTACCCTCACTCAGAATGCAACGTCTAGATTCCAACATGCCTTTTAAGCACTACGTTCTTACAAAACAGAGTGTGTGTTTTCAAAGGTCAGGGTGTTCAAAATCAGTTTTGCATTAAAGAACAATCATAAACAATTTGTGTTTTCTAAAGGTTGAATCTTCATTGACAACAAGTATAGATTTTGCTTCATTCACATAAAAACTGCACACACTTTCTGGGTAGTTCCGAATCGTGCTGGACGTGGTTTGACAGCAGTAAGGAACTATGTGCCAATCTCAGTGGCATGCTACGAGAAGTTTATTTCTAGCTCACGCTGCAAGCTCAGCAGGAGGAGCTCTGTTCCCTGTAGTCAGGAACCCAGGCTGATGGGGCCTCTCTACTTTGACACATATTTCCTCCAACAGGGAGATAGGAGTAAGGGATATGGCAACTGATACATGAATTCTTAAGGTTTCTGTCAGGAAGGGACATACATACATCACATTCATTCACATCTGTTTGGCCCAATTCTAGTCACATTTAGCTTCAAGGGTCAGTAAAGTAGATGCCTACCATGTAACCCAAGGTCAGGGGAGAAATCTGGAAATATTTAGTGATTAGCACTAACAACTACCACAAAATCTAACAGATATTTTCTCAAACTAAGATAAAACACCTTCCTTCACAGAAGTGGCACAATCCCCACAAATTTACTGAGTATTTCCTATGTGTCAGGCACTGAACAAGACCTTATCAGCACTGTCTCTAATCTTCAGTATAATCAGCAAAGAAGAAATTATTGGTATTTTATGAATGAATAAATAGGTTCCAGGAGATTAAGTAAACTGTTCAAGGTTACACAACCAGTGAATGGTAAAAGTGGAATCTGAATCCAGATTAGTTTAATTCTAAACCCTGTGCTCGTTCCACTACAAAACTGTTAACTACATGTTCAAAAGACAGTAAAAAAAAAAAAAGAGAGAGAGAGAAAGAAAGAGCTTAAGTTTACATTTTCCCCCATCCTAAATCAAACTAAAATGTCAGGATGGATGATCTAAAATCACTGATAAAAACACAAACAGTGGAAAAGAGAAGCCAATCGCCAACACTTCATTTCCCAAAATGTTAAAGGCGGAAAAAGTCACCTAGAATACAAATGCACTAATATGAGTAAATATGTCTGCGAGAAAAATCAAAGAAAAAACCTTCTTTTATCTGGTATTAGTGAAAAGCAGTAAGTCATAGTCTCTTCATAAAGAGCTTGATTAACTTGTGAATTGTGTTGTCTACAACCCTACACCCTGATGGCTGAAAACACAGTTGATAATCTCTTTATTAAAGAAACAGAAAGAACAAAAGACTATAACATTCTGAAAAGTGAAAATTTTTCAGAGTTTTGGCCAGCTAGGGCAAGCTATCAAAAAAAAAAAATCAAAATTAACTTTTAGCTATTTTAAAAGAAAGAACAAAAAGCAGACCGTGCAATAGGTATATATAATACCAAATTAAATCTGGGATGAACGACAATAATTGTTGGATAATCTTTTCCAATGAAATGAAAGAAAAAGGTATTACCACATAGATGGCAACCAAAGCCATTCTATCCTCGCAAGAGATTCTAATGTGTTTGGTGTTCAAAAATACAGTACTTGTTGTAACACCACTTAAAGTCTATCACAAATAAAATAAAAACCCAATAGAAACATCCTAAATCTTCAGACAAAAGCTCTATTCCAAATGCTCTCCTTTCATGAAATGTACTAAGCCTACAGAGTCAGATTAAATCAAGCCTGAACAGAACTTCTCAATTGTCAATAGGATATTAGTTCTTTTTTTTACATTTGCAAAAGTACAAAAGGCTAAAGCAATAGACATATTTAACACAAGCTCCTCTAAACATAACTCAGAATGTTTCACTTAAAAGCCTGAGGTAACACAACATGTCAAATATTTATGTATTTATTTTGAGCATTTGAACACTGACTCCCAAAATCCTTCATGTTACAAGGCTGATGCTTGGAATTTTTTTTCTTTACATGCTGAGACTATAATTTACTCGAAGAATATATTTAACACATGAGACATTTGAATAAATATGCCATATTTATATACATTTAAAATAATGTCAGGATGAAAACACTAAATTGTTTTTCAACACTATTAGAGAGACAAAGGGAGATTGTGTGTGTGTGCATGCATTGCCTCAAAGGACTTGTGATAAGGGAAAACATCTGAAAACATGAATAACTGGAGCACTTCTTGGTCCTCTATGTGGATTGGAGTTCCAGCTCTACACTTGACAGAACTCCCTCATTTTTTATCCTTCAGTTTCCTCATCTGTAAAACACAGCTACAAATAACATTTCCGAAAGCTCTTTTGAGGAAAATAAGGCACATAAAATGTTTAACATAGTCCCTGGCACACAGCAGGGGCTCAATAAATGTTAGTACCGCTGCACTGATTATCTTCTTAAAGGACAGATCAAATTTTCACAAAATATCTTCTTCTGCTTTTGAAATCTGATGGTCTTCAAATGTCTATTCTCTCATCTGGCACCCAACATGTACCACTTACTTTGTGCTAGTACATATCTGCAAGGATCACCAACTACCTCATGCTCCCCACATATGCCCCAATCACAGAAATTCTTGTGCTCTACCCAGTGAATGACCATATTAAGGCCGTAAGGCCCTAAGGTTAGATTTTTTAAATAATGGATTTGGGTTAGGTAACAATTTCAATAATAAGAGCTAACACTTATTGACTAATTACTATGTACCAGGTACTGTTCTAACAACTCATTCAATCCTAGCAATAATCCTAGGCCTTATCATTAATCCCATTTTAACAAAGCAAAGAAATGAGGCAAACGAAAGATAATCCATCCAACATCACACAAAGTAGAATCTAAATCCAAGCCACAAACTCCATTCCTGAGCTCCTAGTCTCTTAGGTGAGACCAGACCGTTATAAAAAGCCTTATAAATACCTGAGTTTAGACTTGACTCTGAGGGCAAAAAATTCACTGAATGCCTTTAAACAAGAAGCACAGGATTGGAATACATTGCTCTGGTTATAGTTTGGAAACGAAATGGACAGGCGAGACAAGAGATGTGTGGGGACCTATAAGACGGCAGTTGTGGAACCAGGCAAAGCAGGCCTTGATCAAGGAGAAGAGCAGCAGTGGTAGGCATGGAGAGAATCTCAGGGATTTGACATTTATTAAAGAGGCAAAATAGATAATTCTTGGTGACCGAATATATCGAAGTAATTAAAAAGAGAAGTTTGGGATGGTGGCCAAATTTCCAACTGGGGCCAACTGGGTAAGTGGCATTTCCATTTACTGAAATGAACACTTGATGAAAAAACAGTTTGGGGGAGAAGAGGTTAGGAGAGGGGTTGAGACAGAGACAGTATGTTCAATTTGGGGGAAAATTTTTTTTTTAAGATTTTATTTATTTATTTGACAGAGAGAGATCACAAGTAGGCAGAGAGGTAGGCAGAGAGTGGGGGGGAAGCAGACTCCCCGCTGACCAGAGAGCCCAATGGGGGGGGGCTCGATCCCAGGACCCTGAGACCATGACCTGAGCAGAAGGCAGAGTCTTAATCCACTGAGCCACCCAGGCGCCCCAGGAAAAATTTATTTTGAGAGGCAGTGAGGTAGCTACGCAAGCAGTTCAGCAGAGATCTGAGACACAGATACAGATTAGGGGGTTGTCACTATAGACTGATCACTGAACCCAGAGAACAGTGTGCCCACAGAGAGTATGAAGAGTAAGAAAAGCTGAGGTCCTAGAAAAGAACATTGAATACAAGAACACTTACAGGATGGTAGAAGTAAGAGAAGGACAAAAAGGGGATGGAGGAATGACTAGACAGAGAGGAAAAGCATGATTTCAGGGAAACTAAGGAGAGTGTTTTAAGGGATGAAACATGGACAACAACATCGTAACCAGTTGCGAGACTGATGAGAAACATAAACGTGGAACATTTAGTTACAGGGTGTCTTTGATGATCTCAATGAAATGAATCTCAGAGGCATACTATGTGGAAATCAGATTACAGAAGCCAAGAAGAAGGCCAAGCAGCAAGTATGGGCAAATGGTTTGAGAAGTCTGGCTACACAAAGGATCAAAGAAATACGGTGGTTAACCGGAAGAAACAATGGGGCAAGAAAGGGTTCCTTTCCTCTCCCTGTCCCTCCCTTTCTTTTTAACAGGTAAACATTGTTCTAAGCATTTCATCTTCGAAATCTTTCCTGATACTATCAATTCTATCTGCATTACTGTCCTCACCACCAACCTCTTAACCTCTTGTGTTTAAATTCTTCTAATCTTTCAAGGCTTGGATAAGATGCTACTTATTGGTGAAGCATTCACTACACGTACTGAAACGCATCCCAGTTCCCTTCCTGTTCATTGCACTTTGTTCATGGTACCAGTCGGATATGGCACATGTTAGATTAAAGTTACTAATATACAAATGTCTTAGTCCATTTAAGCTGCTTTAACAAAATGCCATAGACTTGGGAGCTTTTAAACATTAGAAATTTGGGCGCCTGGGTGGCTGAGTGGGTTAAGCCTCTGCCTTGGGCTCAGGTCATGATCTCAGGGTCCTGGGATCAAGCCCCCCATCGGGCTCTCTGCTCAGTGGGGAGCCTGCTTCCCCTCACCCCCGCCTGCCTCTGTACCTAATTTTGATATCTATCTATCTATCTCTCTGTCAAATAAATAAATAAATAAAATCTTTAAAAAACAATAGACATTTACTGCTGATAGTTCTAGAGCCTGAGAAGTCCAAGATCAAGGTACCTGCAGATTCAGCATCTGGTGAGAACCAGTTTCCTGGTTTGTGGATGACACTTTCTTGCCATGTCTTCACATGGCAAAAGGAACAAAGTACCTCTCTTGGGCCTTTTCTATAAGGACACTAATCCCATTCACGAGGGTTCTACCTGCATAGACTAATCACCACCAAAAGTCCCCTCCCCTTCTATACCATCACCTTGAAGGTTAGAATTTTAACAGATGAACCTGAAGGGGGGACACAAACTTCCAGACCATGGCAACAACTATCATCTCTGCTGGCAAACCGTGAATCTTTAACAACCAAAGTACATAAAAATACTCAATAAATATTTCCTGAATGAATGAAACTCAACCATCAATAATATATGTTGTTTTGACTACAGGAGACAGAAAGGGAAAAACAGAGAGGGGGAAATGTAACAGATCTGAGAACACATCACCAATCCAAACTCCCTCCACCTGGCCTGTCATGATAAGGGAAGCTGGAGGCATTGCGAACTTGGGAAAAACACATTTACCCCTCACCTCCTATTTTCTTTTTTAAATTCTTTTTTTAAAATATTTTATTTATTTGACAGACAGAGATCACAAGTAGGCAGAGAGGCAGACAGAGAGAGAGGAGGACGCAGGCTCCCCACTGAGCAGAGAGCCTGATGCGGGGCTCAATCCCCGGACTCTGGGATCATGACCTGAGCTGAAGGCAGAGGCTTTAACCCACTGAGCCACCCAGGCGTCCCCACCTCCTGTTTTCTACATGGCCCCTATAGTGTAGCACAGAGCGTCCCAATGGGTGGGCCTGCCACAAATGGCTGAACAGTATCACTAGGTACTAAATCCCTCTTCACTCTGACTTGACTAAGTGGGGGTACAAGAAGAGACCACTAGATATCTATCCATCTCCCCGTCAACTGCCTCCGGTTGTAAGCAGCCTCAGCCATTTCCCCATCATGCTATAAACACGCACATTTTCTATGTACGACATGCTGTGAAAAAGACCAGAAGTACTCGTGTGGTCAGATAGGTGAGAAAACGAGGAGAACAGGCTCTGTGATTAGAGAGACCCAAATGCAAACCACATCTCTGTGTATTTCTAGTTGCACAATCCCTGGCAAGTTACTCAGTCTTTCCCTACTACTTAGCCTCAGTTCCCTCATTCTGACTGCGGAGAAGATAACAGTATTGGCCCTAGTGTACAGTGGGTACTACCAAGGATTAACCTAGTACTGTTCAAAAAGCATTCAGCACAATGCCCGGTACATAATAAGCATTTAGTAAACACTAGCTAGCTATAATTATTTCATTTTTCATCAAAGTGTCACCATCCACAGCCCTCTCTGATTGCCAAAGAGGGACAAACTGGCCCTGAAGCTCTGGGAGATTACTAGTAGGGTGGATTTTTTTAAGTCCTAGGAACTTTGTATACTATTTACATGTAAAGTTCCTATGAACGTAGGACTCCTTCAAAGCTGATAAAGCTTAAATGTCTGTTCCTCAGATTCATGACATTCGTCTCTTTCACTACTAGGGTATTGTTAGCTCTTCCCATAAGCATTTAAAAGGTCTTTCATTTATGTTGCATGACCAGAAATCAGACATTCTTTACTATTTCCTATAGAAAAGTGTTACAGCTATGAGAATATAGAAGGTTCTACTTCGGGTACATTAGTCACGTGCCACAAAACTGGGCATGGAAATAAGGCATGCTGTGCCCAAAGTGTGACCTGTAGGACTCCAACCCAGTAGATGACCACTCACAGGGTAGACTTAACTGACAGGTGGCAGGGAGGGAAATGATGCTGAAAAAGAAGAGATATGCTGAATTTAAACAAAAAGTTCTCAGCAAAAAAAAATAAAATAAATAAAGAGGGGGAGGACCCCCAGGTGGCTTAGTCAGTTAAGTATCTGCCTTGGACTCACTCAGCTCATGATGTCAGGGTCCTAGGAACGAGCCTGGCATCCGGCTTCCCTGCTTAGCAGGGAAGCAGGAAGCCCCTCCCCCTGCTCATGCTCTTGCCCCTTTCTCTCTCTCTCTCAAATAAGTAAGTAAAATCTTTCTAAAAAAAAAAAAGTTCAACAGCCAAGAGAACCTAGTCAGATTTGCAGGGTTAGAAACAGGCAGGAGGTCAAGATCTACAGCAGATCTAGATGTTATTAACCTGTAAAAATAGTTAAACCCAGAGGAATTAAGATTTGGAAAGAATACTTTTAGACAAGACAGAACATTATACAAGGTGGGTATGATCAGCCTAATATCCATTTAATTCATTTCTGGAGAGGAAACAATATTTGGTTCTTGAAGGGAAATGAAGCAGAGCAGAATCAGAACTAAATTCAGTAAGCTAAAAGATGAGACTCGTAAGATGTTCTAGACGCACAATAAAATTCTAGCTACTCTCTTTTATGACAACAGCTGTTAGTAACATTCCAATTTCTGCTTTACATCAAAGTTTCATATTTCAATTGTAGCTTATTATTTCTATAGCCAATTTGATCTGAAAACCAAGAATGTAAAACTTGTCTTCTACAACCTAGCTTCAGATTCAGCTTATGAAATTTCAAGTAGTTCAGAGCTTAAAAAATAATAATCTCTTTTTATAAAAATCTCTTTGGAAACCTAATCAATTATTTTTCAACAAAATAAACTTTAATACCAGAAGTAAAATAATGTCCTCAAAAATAATAAATACAGAATCCAGTTCAATATGTTTCTAAGTTCCTACATGAAATTAATATCTTACCTTTAGAAGATTAAATTTAAGTGACAGTTGACTATATGCACTGGCGTTAAGGCTGTAACTATATTGCAGAAATTAAAACTGAAGTCCTTAAAATGTACAAACTGCTGTTTAATACATATCTACTCACATTTTATAAAAACAGGATCAATTCATGATAAAATTTCAGAGATGATTATAAATATATGCTAATGTATAGTTTCTTCATCTTAAGAAATTAATAATAAGGCATAAGGAGGAGTAACATAAATTTAATTCCATTCTAAAATGCCATTCACAGACACATTTGTCACACTTAAAATGACATGATTAATATTTAATGGGAAGTGCCATGAATCAATTCTAGTTATCCCCTTGACAGGATACAATAAAGCAAAAAACCAAAAGACTGAAAAAGAAACAGGGTGGAGAAGGGCAGAGGCAGGGAGGAAGATAGGGAAATAAAGAGAGCGGGGCTGAAACACAGAGACAGAAAGCAGAGCCATCTGACTACAAAGGAGCTTTTCTCCCTTCTGGTTTAAAATCTAGTCACAAGAAAGGAATTCCAAGGATTTCTAATGGCAATAATCAGAAATATTATTTCAAATAGAAAGAAGAATAATACCATGAGATGGTATTTCTGTTACAGTTAAAACTATTTTATACACAAAACCCAAAACATGCATTAAGAAAATTGTGAGCAAATTTCTATCTTCCTTAATTTCTAGATTTTTCCATTTAATTTCATCTTTCCATTACACTGTACGTTTAAGAGTACAAAAATAGCTAAATCATTTGCCATGTTCCTCACATAAATTTCTAAATATTCAACTGTTTTGAAATAATTTATGATATTTAAAGCAAATTATTCAAAATTATACTTCTACCCTTGCCCTAATTGCTGACTGAGCTAAGACAAGTCACAAAAAAATCTCAGAGATTCTGTTTCCTCTCTAAAAAAGGGACAATGCTGTATTACATAATCTCTAATTTGCTCCCTACTCTAAAAATCTAACCCTAAAATCCTAAAATCTAAAAACGATCCTCTGAAACTTTAAGTATTGGTAATATTCACTTAAAAGGAAAATACTTTTGTTTATGGAATTATGCAACATGTCAAATGAACTTAAACTAACACTGAATCAGCATATAGTCCCTGAATTCTTGAACCTCATTTATTTTAGGCTAGAATAAATAGGCATCAAGATCTATGTCAAATATATAAAATGATTCCTACAGTGAAAGTATGACTGAAGTTTGGCTCTACTAGGATAAATAACAAGCCCCATCCCACCACTGCCAAAAAAAAAAAAAAAGATGTGGGGGGGGCAGTAAGGGCCAAATCTTGAGAGCTTTCAGGCATAAAAGAAATCCTGAAAGAATGGAAAAGAAGCCAGGATGATGATATTGCAGGGGTAAAAGGAGTAGGATCAGAAGTTAGTAAATGTATTTTAAATGTGCTCTTTACTGTAAAAAACTATCTAATCTTCATTTAGGAGACTACATTTAATAAGACAAATTTATCTTAGCTTCTCTATTTTCTCTCTACAAAATATTCTAATATTCACTGATTGCTCAGAGATAAAAACACCCCTCTCAAATATGACCACATACACATCTGTTCACACTAGCTGAGTTGTACATCTGCCAAAAATCAGTTGTGTTTGTCCCCAAATGTGTTTTTGTCATTTATATTTGTTAATGTAATTATGTAACTGACCTACATATTACATAAACCAAAAAGGACTAAATTTTCTTGCCATGGAAACTGAGTTGAATGCTTTGGAAAGGCAACCCCTTGTAAGTATGGTTTATACAACAAAAACAACTCAGAACCCCAGCTAAGGAACTCAGACTCAGAAAAAGAATGCCTTGGTAAATGAGCGAATATAGATGTGTGCTAATAAAGCACTGAAAATAGACACATACAAATATTTTGGAGGTGGTGTTAGTGAAAACAAACCTCATTCCACTGCCCTGAGAATTGCTTTCCCTGTGCAGCTTTGTCCCCTCAGCATGGGCATCAAAATGAATCCATAAGGAGTAGACCTGCCCTAAAACTGAGCCACAGGCCTGCATGTGACACAGAGCTGGCCCAGCCAACTTGCTTGTTACACATTATGCTATTAGATGATTTGCAGCTAAAACTGGGATAATAAATTAAATTAAAATATATAATAAACAAAAAGAAGTTGATGTTGAGAAAAATGTGAGAGAGAGAAAAAGAAACCTAATACTCCCTATGATCCGAAGTGAGTATATAAGTAGCTGTTTTCTATTTTATCTGAGAAGAGGACTTTGGGGTAAGCCCATTCCCCCTTGTTAGAGATGTTTAGGATATTTGGGGGAAATGTCCTGACTCTATATATTGTCAACTACTAGAACAGATTGCCAAGAGAGACAGTCAGATTAAAGTCCCAGATATTTTTTTTTTATTTTAATTTTGTAATTTATTTCTTGAGGTGACTTACAGATTTGCTGCTCAGGATGTGATCCCAGGGCCAGCAGCACTGCCATCACCTGGGAACTTGCTGGAAATCCAGAAGCTAAGATCCCACCCCAGACCAACTGAATCAATCATCAGATGATGATCTGAATTTTAATAAAATCTCCAAGTGAGCTGTATGCACATAAAAGTTTGAGAATTTCCTTAGAGATTTCACATTAGACATTCAAATTTGTAATAGTTCATTTTATACCTCTTGAACATTAATAAGTGTATACTTTGGAATCAATAAAAAGGAATACCTCATTTAACAACAAAACCTTTCTTTTTCATCCTTATTGAAACTATTTTATTTTTGCTCTTCTAAAGAATAATTTAAAAGAACACTATTGGGGCACCTGGGTGGCTCAGTGGGTTAAAGCCGCTGCCTTCGGCTCAGGTCATGATCCTAGCGTCCTGGGATCGAGCCCCGCATCGGGCCCTCTGCTCAACAGGGAGCCTGCTTCCTCCCTTCTCTCTCTGCCTGCCTCTCTGCCTACTTGTGATCTGTCTGTCAAATAAATAAATTAAAAAAAAAAATCTTTAAAAGAACACTATTTCATAGGCTGATATTCTTTTAATGTGAAAGCCACATCAATCCAACTCATATTCATTCACGTAGTTCTTCCTATCATTAGAATGTAATAGAAAATTATAAGGGATATAAGCTAAAATCCAAAAGAAAGAGTCAATAACCTTAGTAAAGGAATCAAAAACTTTAATGACTATAAAAGTCTTAGGACTCAAGTAATTTCAACAAGGTTGGCTTGCTATTACAAGTTTCCCTACATGTTTCATACCAGAAGTTGCCAGTAATTTTAAAAGGTAAGGGAAGTCTCCTCTTTCGTAAGAATCCATGAAAATACCTTAAAATGACACCCTAAAAGAAGGGTTTGTGCAAAATATTGTGACTGGTACAATTACAATTGGTACAATTGGGAATCTTTTTAACACTCAAGCAAGAAACATAAGTTAAAATAGGAATTGTGCTACTAGTAGAGCTTGATGTTTCTATGATATAAGACATTAAATCTGATAAACTCAACTGCTTTCCATTAACTGATATGAATATCATTCTTGTTCTGAATGTGCCTATGGAGCTTAAAACCATAAGAATTACATACTGCATTTTAGTGAACAAGCAAATCATCTCGGAAAGACATTCCAAGGTCGCTTGGATTCAGAGCCCAGGCTGCCACAGGCGACTTACTCTCTAAGGCCTGAGAACCCAAAGTTATGTGTTCCTCCTCCTTTTATTTTGCATTTTAGGATGAGGGGAACTGGATAAACAGCCAGCCCTCAGTTGCCATCCAGGCCCCACCAGTACAAAGAGGCTTTGTGACTGACAAGAGCACATAAAAAAGGGAGGAGACCCACTTTTTTCTTCCTCTAGAGAAGACTATGGGTGAAATTGTAGAACTTAAAAGCTTCTCCCCTTTCGACCAGCTCACCTTGCAGGTAAACACCTTCCTGGTTCAGTGACTCAATCACACATTAGAGACAGAATCTGTGCTGAAAACTGATCACGGTGGAAAAATATTCTTTTACCGTGACTTTCAGCTCAGTGCAGCTGTAGCATACTTCCTCCCCCAGGAAGCCCTGTCACTAAACCTGTGCAGCACGAAAAATAAGCCTTCGAGAGTGGAGATTTTATTTGACATTTTAAAGATACAGATTGCGATAAATCCAAATATTTCCAATTTTTGTTAATTTTTTTTTAAGATTTTATTTATTCATTTTACAGACAGAGATCACAAGTAGGCAGAGAAGCAGACAGAGAGAGGAGGAAGCAGGCTCCCCGCTAAGCAGAGAGCCCGATGCGGGGCTCGATCCCAGGACGCTGGGATCGTGACCCGAGCCGAAGGCAGAGGCTTTAACCCACTGAGCCACCCAGGCGCCCCTGTTATGACTTTTTAAAAAATGTTTAGAATAGACCATGAAAGAAAAAAAATGGATGATATATGATATAAATATTAATATAATTCTCTATTACACCCTTCCATTCAATTCAATAATTTTCTATGCCAAGAACAACAATTTTGAAATATCTCCCTCAAAATAAATAGAAGTTACAGCAAAATTCTTCTTCAAAATATAATCAATATCAATATATAATCAAATATAATCTATGAACTATATATTCAAAATATAATCAAGTCACGAACTATTAATTTCTTTTCCCAAAGACTGTATAATTTAATTTTCATTCAAACTAAATTGGGATGTATCAGCAATGAACTTTCTAGGTATTGAAAGAATATCCTCATGATCAGTCTTTAAATGGCAATCCATGACTTTTCATTTTGATAAGCAAGAATGTGTCAGACTTATACTTGAGAATATTTTCACTGAACACCTGTTTCATATAAATAAATTTATCTCATCCTTCATCTTGTTTTCCACCAGTTAATAAGTACTTTTGATATTAGACCATATCTGCATATATTTCTGAAATCAGTCTTCGTTTTTAAACTGCACTTTTCGAATCCTACTAAGTAAAAAATTTAACATCCTAACTCAGCAATATCAAAAAAACAAATTTCAGCACAATGTTGTATTAACAAGCTTACATACACTTGCGACTTCCACGGTAGCTTCCTCTTTCGTTTTCCTTCTAATTCCAAAGTGTAGTGTCTCTTAACTAAGACAATGCACATTCTAAACTGCAGTTCTGACGGTTCTGGAAAGAGAGCTGACAAGCCCTACAGGGCACGTGCATGTTCTTCATTCTGTCATTCTCCAAAGGAACACTCCTTCAAATAGACCTGAGAAAAAGGTCAGTTTCCTGATGGTTTCTTTCAGTGTATGCCTGTGTGCCCAGGAAAACCAGTAGCATCCCTGAGATGCAGCAATCAGAAGGATATCTCATGGTGATAACACAAGAAACACCATGCCCCTGTGCAACGAAGATTTGTTTCCAGATCACATTTTTTAACAGCATGTTAACAGATATAATTTATGTAACATACAACTCACTATTTAAAGCATAACAGTCAGTGATTTTTATGGTCCCAGCCTAGTGTACCCATCACCATAATTTTAGAACATTTTCATCACCATTAAGAAAACACTCATTTGTAGTTATTTCCCTGCAAGTCCCCTAGTCATAAGCAGTGCAAATCTACTTTCTCTCTCTATGGATTTGCCTATTCTGGACATACCATATAAATAGAATCAGACACTATGTGATCTACACAGCTCAGACAAATAATAAAAAGAGTTAACATTTACTGAGTATGTACAATATGACAGACATTTAATTCTTATAATAATCGCATAAGGTAAGCACTATTGCTATTCCCACTTCAAGATGAGAAAGCTGACGCACAGAGAGGCTAGGCAGCTGCGCCAAGATCACAAAACAAGTTAGATGGAGTGAAGATTTGAACATAAAGCGGCCTGGCTCCACAGCTCATGCTCTCAACCAACTCTGCTACACTATCGTGCCCCTTACTTACCTCTAAGAGAACTCACAGGGTAGAAAACAAGAAAAACAAAGGGTCAGGCTTGAAAAAAAAGTAGTGAATTACAGCATTCCTCATAACCAATAAGATAAGCAGTTAACTGCTTCAAATTTGTATATCTGTATCAAGAAAGTGTAAGAACTATCTGTGATTAGTAATAATTCTCCTTAAACAAGAAGATAGCACACAGAAGAGGATTCCCAGAACTTTGAAAGAATAGACCCTTGGAATCATTATTTTAGTCATGTTCAGCTTATTAAGAGTTACCACCAGTTTCTTTTAGTGAAGAGCTGAAGACTGCTATCAGAATCCTTTCTACTGCTTCTCACAATTTGTTGTGTGCACCTGGACAAGTGGATGTGAGTATAAGTGTGTGTAATTCAAGGGAAGGCTTGCTGCTTAGACTAATCACAGAAAGTTCTTGGTCTTTTCTAATGCAGATATGCCAAGAAAAGGCATTTCATCATCCAGCAACCGAGAAGTTGGAGAGAGAACATAAAAATATCTATGTGGAAGGAGAGGGGAAACAAGTAAAGGAGGGGGAGGAAAAGGAGTAAGGAAGGAAGAGGAAGACTGAGGGAAGGCAGGTAGGTGGAGAGGCGAGAAAGACTGACAAAGACATAGCAAATGGCTGTAAGGATATATACAAAGGTGGTAGTTACTCTCTGAAAGATTTTGTTTGGTGGTATTTTTCTACAATGAGCAAAATATATACAAAAAGTCAATATAATCTTAATTTGAGGCTATTTGCCCTTTCTAATGTGTTTTACAAAGTTCTGGCTATTTTTCTAATTCATAAGGCATATGAGACCTATCTCATTACAGAGTAAGTTTAATCATTCTTCTATATTCATCTTAATTCCCAAATTTAAAAATCTCTCTAGGCATCATATCATAACTCAATCAAATAAAGCCAAAAGATAATTCTTAGAAGTATCTGCAAGTACTTCTTTATCATCTCTTCACAGCTAAATAGCTTCAAGCTTCTGTAGTTATCACTTATATATTATATTCAATTTCAAATAATTTTAATCCCATACTTTCAAAACCATTATATTTATATAAATCTCAAGCCTGAATGGGATGGACTAAGTTATAATTATGACCATGGTGTACAGCTGTGTAAATCTGCACAGCTGGAATCCCTGGTTTTGACTAATACGACAGATTTTCTATTGTATACAGTATAGTGGTACTTGGGTTAAGAATGAACAGTAAATCTAATTCAAAGGAGTTTGTAATTTCAGACTCCATTTAAAAGACTCCTATTAAAAATAAGTAAATAAAAGACTCCTATTAAAAGACTTTACTTTAAGGGAAGCTTACATGGAGACAGTAGTTGGCCTACACTTTGGGGTAGCAAGGAGGTCTGCAGGCCAGTTTTTGTAACGGACATCTGAAATATGAATGTGTTACATTAGAAAGTTGAAAAGCCCTTCCCAGTTTTCTTAGTTCAAGCTATTATAACACAATGCCAGACACTGGATGGCTTATAAATGACAGAAATCTATCTCTCACAGCTCCAGAAGCTAGGATGTCCAAGACCAAGATGCCAGCCAATTGTGTCTGACATTGCCCATTTCCTCATGCACAGCCAACTTCTCACTGGAACTTCATATGGCAGAAGGAGCACAGAAGCTTTCTTGAACCCCTTTTATACAAGAAGATGATATACCAGCAAATTCTGGGAAAATACTGCCTTTTAGCTACACTGAAGATACACAAAAATGAATATAGATCCTTTCAATACAAATGGCCACTCTAGCCAACATAACTTAGGCCTCCTCTTACCCCACTGCTTCTAGCAATTGTTTCCTCTTTCTTATTCCTCCTCTTCTCTATCATTCCCACCTCTACAGGAAAGAGATGACACAGTCAACTGCGTGAAAATGGGGTCAAGTGCACAGCAGCCATTTGAAAATGACAAAAAAGTGCTACAGATGCTTTCAGGAGTCACCCGTGGCTTTATTTTGTCAAGTTATGATAGAATATGATGCAGTATGATGCCTAGAGACATTTGGAACTTGGAGGGAAAAGGATGCCCTGTTTGGCTCCATTCTTTTTTTTTTTTTTAAAGTTTTAATTTTAATTCCAGTTAGTTAACATACAGTGTTACATTACTTTTAGGCGTACATACAGTGATTCAACAATTCCATACACCACCAGGTGCTCATCACAAGTGTACTCCTTTATGCCCATAACCTTGTTTGGTTCCATTCTTTACCCATTTTAACCATTTAACCTCTTTAGATTTTTTTTAAGCCAATTTTGAATGGATGGATTAGCAAGTTGTTGAGAAAAAGGCTGGCAACAGAAAGACACAGCCAAATCTTGCTCCTCTGGGAATTTGGGGCCAATACACTTCCTTCCTCCTTACTCTTCTCTACCCACCTACTCCCAACCCCCACAGTGCCCATCCACCCTATACTTCCAAGACCCCTTCTTCTCCAGCCCCACTTACTGTGCTGCCCCAACACCCCTCCAGTCAGGTGGCATCAGAATAGGGAACAGGAAGAAGAAAGAAAAAGGAAGACATGTGAACAGAAAGCCCCAGGTTAAACCATAATCCCAATCTCTTGCAGATTAGCCTGATTTTGTTTCTTTTGGGAGATAGTCTTAAACCCAACTCCTCACAGAGCACAAGCCCAAGACGGAGCTCCATCTCACGACCCTGAGATCACGACCTGAGCCAAAACAAAGAGTCGGACACTTAACCAACTGAACCACCCAGGCGCCCCTGTTTCATTTTGTTTTTAACCACTCTCTTCCTGAGAGTCTAATTCTGTTCTTCCATCCCCTCACAATCCAGTCTCCTATGCTCTGAGCTCTTCCTCCAACAGGGGACGCTGTGGAGTAGCTCAAGAACTGGTTAAATCCCAAGCCCTCTGCTTTAGCTCTAACGTATTAGAAATAAATGTATTTTCCCAAAAATATATTCTCATAAATATCGTTTGTTTCTATAGTACCACTGGCACTATACTCCAAGTACATTTTATAGATTCATTTATATGTTAACTTTAAAGTACTGGTTTGGAAACATAAATATCATTTAAAAACATATTTTCCTGAGGGATATCTGTTCTAAATTCTCATTGCCACAGGGATACTTTTATGGATGAAAAATTTAAAAACCAACCAGAGAAATAATTTACCGAAGCCACAGAATTAGTAAGTGGTAGAGCCAAAACCTAAAGAGAGGTCTGTTTAAACGTGAGGCACTGAAGACTACACAATTTCTATTACACCACAGAACTTCCAAAATCACATCTACATGTTTCATTAAGTATCTGAAAATTTTGAAAAGTTAAAATTTTTACTTCTAATCATTAGATACTTTAAACTCAGTATCATTTATTCAAACATTTATGGGATACTCTTTCACCCAAACGCCTCCAGCAATAATCACCAATGCTAATAAACTATTACTGACATCATCAAGAAAAAAAAAGTATCTACATTATTTCAAGAATTCACCACTAATGTTAGAGATTTATTATATCATTTCTCTTTCTTATATTTGATTTGCTGAGACTTCTGTTAAGGTAACAGATTCTTATACCCAGGAGCGATTTCTTGTTGCTCAAAACAGAAATGCTTTATTGAAAAATGCTTTGTTAAAATCTTCTGTGAATTGTTGTTTCCAAAACAAAAACATTTTCATTTCTCCTAACTGCTTAAGAAGAATTACTTATAAGAATTATTCTTCTCTCAATAAAAAAAATAAAACTGTAGAACTTGGAACAAATGACTTCTTGTTCATGACACAGCTATTACTACCATTAAATTCTACCTACATTATATCTTACAGGTTCAATAAAAAATAAATACAACTAAATAGTGCCAACTTGATTTGGTGAACAGTGCTAACAGAAGTTAAAATTGTTTTAGGTCAGAAGTGTACTTCAGGTTCTTAGTAAAAAAAAAAAAAAAGATAAACATAAGTAAGGTTTATCCTTTATTTTAACTGCAAAACTGCCATCTTCATTCACAGAGACCCCAATATCCAGGGGACCCTCAGAACTCCTAGAATAAACCAACTGGCATGTTAATGGTGTAAACTCATCACTGACTTGGTAACATGTGGATGTCATCACTTCCTGAACTTCAACATCAGTAAAAGTAAACAAAACATTTACATTTAGAAAAACACCCCAAAATGCCATTTTTATTCTTGAAAATAAAACTGCAAAGACAACTGACCACTTCTACTGTGATTGTGCACCTTAAGTCCATAAGAAGTTGCATTTTGAGTTGATACCACTTCTCCAAACATTTCTCTTCACTTTCTACTAAAAACAATAAATATTTATATTAGATATAAAAGGTCTGAGCAATTTCTTTATTCGAGGCACAGTATATCAAAGGCTGACAGGCAAAAGTGAAAAGAGATTTGCTACAACTTCCATCCGCACAGGGAGTACATTCACCACATGAGCAGACTAATTTTCTACCCCCTCAAAAAGAAAGATTACAGTCATTTGACTTATAATAAGGTCTGCATTGCCGGAGAAAGTGATTTACAAAATTTTGAACCTATGTTTCCTCACCTTTCCAGCTTGCTTTGAGGAAAGCAGCAATCCTAATGATCTCTACCTTTATCTTTGCATAGGACAGATTGTGCATTCTTGGTAAGCTCACTAGCTTAGTTGCCAATTATGAAAGTACGTTCAGCTGATATATCTTCTGAGGAATGTTGGTTTCCCAAGCCCGTACCAATTTTTATTAACAAGTTAATTAACCTTTTAAGAATGACAATGAATTTAGGAAGCCAAAGGCCTAAGATTTTTTTTATTAACTACATCTTCTATTAATGTATCAGTCCTCTTCCACTTTAACTGTATGTTCAAGGCTTTCAAACAGAACTTCAATTCTCTCCTAATCATCTAACATGCTCTCAACTCAGACAAATACGGATTTAACAATCTAGCTATGTTGACATTTTGGACTGCATTTTAGACCATTTCTCTTCTCTTTCCTAATTCCCCAACTTGTTAATTCTCCGGCTTGTATAACCTTCTCTGACTCAAACCTACCCAAAGTCTAGTCTCTCTTGCCTAAAAAAATAATAAACTAAGAAGGAATCCAAAGGAAAACCTACTCCTATAACAACTTGCCCTTTCTCCTCTCAAACTTCTTGAGATTATACTCATTCTGCTTCCTCAGCTCACATTTTTTTGCATTTATTATATAAAAATTTCCCAACTTTATAAAAAAATAACTGGCAGATTTAATTGTTTATATATATATATATTTTTAAAGATTTTATTTATTTATTTGACAGAGATCACAAGTAGGCAGAAAGGCAGGCAGAGAGAGAGAGGAGGAAGCAGGCTCTCTGTGGAACAGAGAGCCCAATGCAGGGCTCGATCCCAGGACCCTGAGATCACGACCTGAGCCGAAGGCAGAGGCTCCCAACCACTGAGCCATCCAGGCGCCCTAACTGTTTATATTTAAAATGAACATCATGTCACATTTCTCAATCTAGTAACCAATTCAACAACAAAAATTTCTCTAGCTGGTTACCACTAACCTCCAGGTTGCTAGACCAAATGAACAGTTTTAGCCCTTACCTTAATGAATGTATTTACAGCATTAACACTAAAGATAATGCCCTCATTCTTGAAGTTTTCCATTTTAATTAACTTGCTTTCCTAGTTTATAGATAATAATCACTGCTCATAACTCCACTTCTGCTAAAGTAATAATCACTGAGCTAGGTAATCACCTGTATTAGCTCAGTGTTTTTTTCACCCTGCTGTTGTTACTCATTAGTGGTTCAAAGCAGCTTTTTAAATAGATAAAATAAATCAGAATAAAAAATCTCCAAATTGTATTCCATGTGATAAGTTTAAGTATTATTCTGGAAAATTTATGTATGTGTGTATTCACAATATAAAATGTAGTTTATTTAGGGTCATATTCAAAAAGTTTGAAAGACGCTGTGTCTAATTTAATCACCCAACCTCTGAGGTCCATATAATAATTTATACTTTTTAGTAAAGAAAAAACTGAGCATACAGAAGTTGTATATAATTTGTCTGTACTCAACCAATTGGTGTGACAATCAAGCATAGCCTCTATCACCTAATCTCCAAATACCCAAGTGATATTTATATCTCTTAATGTGAGTATCTTAAATGCACTTCAATATGAGTATTTGCAAAACCTGTACTCAATTTCCACACATTTTCTAATTTTCTAATTTGTTAATTTCCAGTGTTTCTCTCTTCTTCATCCAAGCTTCAATCCTCATACATCTAGAGGTCTGAGTGGCTCAATCGTTAAGCATCTGCCTTTGGCTCAGGTCATGATCCCAGGATCCTGGGATCCAGCCCCACATCAGGCTCCCTGCTTCCACTCCCCTCTCCCACTCCCTGGCCCCCACTTATGTTCCCTCTCTTGCTGTGTCTCTCCATCAAATAAATAAAATCTTTAAAAAAAAAAAAGTCCTCACATCTCAGATAGATCCACTCTTCACTACATCATTATCATAATAACCTTCAGTCACATCCCCACCATTTCCTTCCAGGATAACTGCAACAGTATCCTCCCATTACCTGCCATTATATCCCCTCCAAACCTCCAATTCACTCTCTGCTTTGCTGGAAGAAATCTCTTCAAAATACAAATTTCATTATTCAGGGAAAATTCTCCTAATCCTGAAGTAAAACTTTTAAAGTTCAAATGCCATATCTAATTTTCTAGACTGGATCTTTGTGTAATTATAGGCAATACTTTAAAAAATAGAACCTAAGGGCTTTTGTTAAAAAATCAATAATGGTCAAAAGACCAAGATCAAAAGTTCTTTACTCACTGTTAAAGTTACTTCAAAGATACTCGGTTATATTTACATTAAGAAATTCAAGGACAGGGGCGCCCGGGTGGCTCGGTGGGTTAAGCCTCTGCCTTTGCTCAGGTCATGATCTCAGGGTCCTGAGATCAAGCCCTGCATTGGGCTTTCTGCTTAGCAGGGAGCCCGCCTCCCTCTCTCTCTCTCTCTGCCTGCCTTGTGATCTCTCTCTCTCTGTGTCAAATAAATAAATAAAATCTTTTAAAAATATGAAAATAAAAAGAAATTCAAGGACTATCACAAATGTCTTTCACACAAAAAATACAGACAGCCTATAAATAGTGTCATTTCATTTTCTTGAAAACAAAATATATCCATTATCTTGAAACTAATGAAACGGTTTATTATTCCTACCTTCACAGAGAGTTGACTAGGACTCATCAATGGCAGGCATTAATAGTGTTCTAAATAATGTTTTAAACACAACAACAATCAACTTTAATTTGCACTGGATTCTAAATAAAAATGCCATGTTTTCAATGTTTATAGCAGATTAAGATATGTCTCCTTGTGAATCAGTCATACAGTCCATAGATTATTTGCTATGACAACAAGCCTAAGCCTTTCGATCTACATGTTTAAACAAACTGTTTGATTTGTTGCTGCCTTTGCAAAGGCAGGTGGAAAGAATTTCTAGCTAGGTATTCAACAGAATGGGATCAAACTTGTCATGATATGCTTTACGATACTATTTTAAATTAAGTTATTAATAAAAAGTGAGGCTGAATTATTTCACTTTCCTAAACTATGTGTTCTCCATCCACAGATAACTAATGTTGAAAATAAAACCAATAAATAAATAGTTTAAAGTGTAGCATGTTTCATTGTTTTTTGTGAGCAGGATTATGTGTAATAGTTTTGGCATGCTGTTTCTGTTGTTGATTCTTTCCTTTGCTTTTCAGTTAAAACAAAACAAAAAAAAAGCTAAAGGTTCCAAAGAAACTAATTTCTTCTCTCCATATGACGGTTAGAAAGATCCTAGTCAAACCTGAATCAACAACTATAATAAATCCTTGACTTAAAAGTAACAGGTTGCTTTACCCATAAGTATACATTTGGAAGTTTAAAAAAAAAAGGGGGGGGGGACTTTAAAGATATGCATGAGAAAAAATATTCTACCAAATTGTCAACCATGACTTTTCTGTCATAGTGACAGACATGTTCTAAGACAAAGTTTTGACAACATACAAAATAATAACATGACTGAACATTGGAAGCAGAATCATTAAGAAGAATGCCCACTGGGGGGTTGTACAGAAAGACTTCTTTCAAAGTATCTTCAAAACATTGTACCCCAGTTCCTAACAGAATCCACAGCACATGCTGGTATCGAAAGAAACCTGGATGGGACGCCTGGGTGGCTCAGTTGGTTAAGCAGCTGCCTTCAGCTCAGGTCATGATCTCAGCGTCCTAGGATCGAGTCCCACATCGGGCTCCTTGCTCGGCGGGGAGCCTGCTTCTCCCTCTGCCTCTGCCTACCACTCTGTCTGCCTGTGCTCGCTCGCTCTCTCTCTCTCTAACAAATAAATAAATTTAAAAAAAATTAAAAAAAAAAAAAAAAGAAAGAAAGAAACCTGGATGGATGGATGGCCAGCTGGCTAAGACCTAGAACTCTCTTCACATATTACCCTTCCTCAACCCAAGCCTCTGAAGTTTTCTCAGGATTCTATCTGAATGTAAGCCTTATTTCTGGTGTACAGACTGAAAATCAAGATCACCATGTATGAGAAAATGCACATAAAAAGAAAACTGTACCTATTAAAAAAATAACAAAAGAACTACTCAAAAGTAAAGTTTTTATTATACATTTTGATAGTCATTAATTTAATACTAAGAACACTGCATTACTTTTAAAGTAAATTCATACTATAATCATCACATCCTATATGTCACTTCTAGAAATAATGCTATGGAATTACTACTTCAAGTTCCTTTTCTAAATAAATAAAATTGACACATTTGCTCTCTATTGAAAGGGGGTCTCATTTCTCTTTTTCCCATTTGTAGGTTAGGATAAAAACACAAGTTGATTAATTTCTAACATCAAATGATTCCCTTATCCTCTCCTCTCAAAGGAAATTACCATAAATGGAAACCTAGAGACAATATCATTTGATATTTATCTAATTTTAAGCAATTAGAATTAAAATTGTTAATAAATGGAAAAAAATGTGACCTCAAGTATTTGTATATAAAACCAAGTTTTAAGGATAAAATATTTTAATGCAATTAGACTTGCTAACTGCTATGTACAATTTGTTTGTTCATTCCAAACACACGCCGGAGTTCAAACATGTAACACTGTTTTGTTTGATTGTAGTACTTTATAAATGGTTTTATTTTACCATTTGCCAAACCTCTTTTGTTGAGTTATTCAAACTAATTTCTGCCAAGAACACTAGGAATTTGGTGATAGTGCTTCTTTTAGGAGAAAACAACCCCTTTCCTCAGAAAACTGAAAATGTTTGTCTTGGCACTAAAACCTTGTATTGAGCCTTCTGGAAAGTATTTTAAATTGTTGTTTTTAACCTAGACTTTGTGACTGAAACAGGAAAAGGTTTCATAGCTCTACACCAAAATACATATTTATAGGGCTGATTTTCTTCCTACACCAAAAATACTACGTTGATGGCAGCAGTTTTCAAAATATGATTTCTGAGGACCAAGCTAAAACTTGGGCATTATCACTATATTCAGCAAACAATTTGTTTTTTAAACCTCAAAAACTGATGACTAAGAAATGCTAACTGTTGATCAAATACACTGTCTTTAAGTGTCATAATGGAAGGATTGCTGCATTTATTTATCTTCTTTTAGAAATTTTCACTAAAAGAAAATTTACTTGATATTGTATTTTCCTCCTGTGCTTGTCAACAGAAGACAGGTCTCTAAATTTTTCCCTTTTTAATATTTTCCCCAGTAGGTATGCTTTACCTTCAGACTAGATAGACATAAAGATCAAACCATGTGAACTTTGTACAATATTGTTCTAATAATGTATCTGAATACAATATGCAATTTTTAGAAACTGATGAAACGATGCTGTCATTGTCCCTAACTCCCCTACCTCACCCCTAAATTGTTAAAATGTAAGAAAGAGACTATATGGTAGCTCAAACAATTTCACAAAGACTGCCAGCGAGCTGCAATGATTTTTCAGTCACTAATAACTGACAAAAAATATTATGCACCCACCACCAATCTTTTGCAAATCAAGCTCTCCCTACCTTGAAGTCTGATCCATTTTTCCCTTCTATGGCCTGGCTGTCCCTTTACAAGAATAACAGCAGCAGCAGCACTTTAAAAGTACATATAAATTTTTTGATAAAGTCAAAGTAAGTTAAAATCCTATCATTGTGTTTATCAAATATTTATTAGGATGTCCTGGCAGGAAATCAGTTGTTTCAAAATTCTGGTACAGTTGAATTGTCTGATTCAGGTAAAAAGAAAAAAAAAATGAAGATATCTGCCAAATATATCTTATTAAAATCTGTAACTGCTTTTATCAATCCAGTACAAATTTTAATTTTAAAAGTTTGGTCCTTCCTGCTGTGATTGAATCCTGCCTATTCCAGAAAAAAAAAAATCAAGAAAAAGTCTATTCAAATTAGTGTAATAAGAGTGAAATAAGTGGGAATTACTGGTATCACAAAGGTTATGAAGGTGTGGACTCTTCCCAATCCAAAATCCCCTTACTGTACTGCTATGGTTATAGAACGATGGTATCCTTTTCATTGGCCTTGATATCTTGAGCCATCCTAAGACTCTTCCATGGGCCTCACCGTTTCAGGTCAATGAGAAATACAACTCTGACATGATGGACTAATTTAATATTTTAAAGACAATGACTGATGTGCTAGATTACCTCTATAGAAGATTTAGATTAAATCCTACCAACATTTTTTTCTTAATTTAAAATGTTGACTGTTTTATAAGGAGAGTGAAAAACACCTGAACCCAGGTCCACAAAAAACAAAAATTCACTTGTCGGGTTTTGAGACCATTTATATATTCAGCTTTCCCAGATGAACCTATAAATAATAAGGAAAAAGGGAAAACAAATCTTCTTTCCTTCTCTTCTATTCTACTAGGAAGCAGCGGTTTATCTCTAACCACTCTAGGGAGAAAACACAAGAAGAAAAACGAAATCTCATGCCACTTGTGAGAAATAATTATTTAGGGAATAACTTTAGTTACATGGATGATTTTTTTAAAACCACAAAGGAACACTATTTTTTCTATGAAAATAAATAGGTATAACAGGACATACCTGAAAAAGAACATGTACATGGCAGCTGTGATGCAGAACAAAAGGACCTACAACAAGGAGAAAATATATTACTTGCAAAAGAACACTGGTATCATTTGTGTGTCTTTCTGTTCCAATTCTCATCCCAGTATAGCTACCATACAATGTTATACTAGTTTCAAGGGCATAAGATAATGATTCCCCAATTCCATACATCCCCCAGCACTCGTCAATACACCTGTGCTCTTTAATCTGCACCCCCCCCACCTTCCCTCTGCTAACCAGCAGTTTGTTCTCTACAATTAAGAAGAGTCTATTTCTTGGTTTGTCTCTCCACTCTTTTTTGTTCCCTTTACTTGTTTTGTTTCTTAAATCCCACCACGTGAGTGAAATTACAGGGTGTTTGTCTTTCTCTGACTGACTTATTTCACTCAGCATTATACTCTCTAGCTCCATCCATGTTGCATCATTTGTGTCTTATAAAAGCAAAATACCCACTTAAATCTTGTACCTGAAACAATTTAAAGATGTGTAAAACTACACATGTATCACATTCTCTACCTTTCAAATAAACCATATTAAGGCAATAAAGAGCCTGTACACACACATATAAATTATATACATTATATATTATACAATATGAATATATATTATGATATGTATATATGTATATATACTGGGTAGAAGGGTAACATGGTTCAAAAAGGAACCATCATTTTTTTAAAATCATCTCTCAAAATGCCAAGAAAAAGCAAGTCACTTAAGAACAAAGAAAATGGCTCTTCTATAATGAAGTCAGCAAATAAATCATAAACATATTAACTGTTATACCCAGATGACCAGATTTTTTTTAATGTAAAATACAGTTCAGTTGTCAACCAATTCTAATCAATGAGAAAAACTCCTGAAAATATAATTAATCATCCTTTCTGGGATATGGACTAGCTATTAAAAATTCCTCTAGGGGCGCCTGGGTGGCTCAGTGGGTTAAAGCCTCTGCCTTCGGCTCCAGTCATGATCCCAGGGTCCTGGGATCGAGCCCTGCATCCGGCCCTCTGCTTGGTGGGAAGCCTGCTTCCTCCTCTTTCTCTCTCTGCCTGCCTCTCTGCCTACTTGTGATCTCTGTCAAATAAATAAATAAAATCTTTTTTAAAAAATCCTCTAAAAACAGGCATCTGAACACAGTAAACCTAAGTTTAAAAGCTCTCCTCAAATATATAACACTAAACACAACCAAATAAGGTATACATGGAGGGGCGCCTGGGTGGCTCAGTCAGTTAAGCATCTGACTTGATTTTGGCCCAAGTCATGATCTCAGGGTTGTAAGATCAAGCCCTGCGTCCAGCTCCACACTGGGTATGGAGCCCGCCTAAGATTCTCCCTCTCCCTCTGCCCCTTTCTCCCTACTCTTTCTCTCTTCAATGAAAAAAAAGTGTATATGGAAAGAATCCAGAATCCAAGTCCTGACCAAAGCTTAGTTGTGCCAATGAAGTGGATCTCCATAAGCTGTTGTAAATCACTGAAAAGCAAGTTGTAAAATGTGTTCTTATGTTAACAACAGTGTAGGCTCAACATGACTGTCAATGGCCCCACATCATAGACAAATGACAAATGAACAATCTTTAACTGTTAAAGGCTGACCACAAAGTACACCAAAAATGAACACAGTGCAAAACAGTGTTTTGCTACTTCCAACACAAATAATTTCTAGTCAGCTTAAGGAAAGTCTAATAGTTTTGCTATTACAAATTAAGTTTGAAAGGTTTGCCGCCTTGACTTACGATAAGCACTACAAACATAAGCTAAATGGCTTAAAAATCTACAAATCTACAAACCAAAGGAAAATAAGTATCAATTACTACAAAACAAATATTTTTATTATTTATTACATATAAAATACATAAAATCTTTTTCTATATGTAAAGTATGTAAAATCTCTTTCTAATAAACACAGAAACATAATCTTCTGTTCTCCTCACTCCTTCCTTCCCTCTCTCCTTTCCATTAACTTTAAAAATACCCTATCAATAATGTATAAGGTTCATATTACTGCTTTTGACAACATAACTTAAAGCATATGGAATAACTTTCAATTATTGATTAAACAATTAAAAATTAAAGTCCAAGTGAGTTTGTTTACTGGTTATAATTTGCCAGCCAATGACCCAGATTATGAACCTCAACTTGTATCTAGCATTCTGTACCCTTTGGACAAAACCACCCTTCCTAATGTTCAATGTTTCATTCCTTCCCTGACCTAGTCATTTTCCCCTTTGCAGACCTACTCACAAACCTCTCTAGAAGTGTCCCCCAAATATTTCCTACACCCTCTAACTTCTCCAAGGAAAACTTCCTTAGTCTCTTTCCCTCAAAATGTTGCTATGCTCTATCCTAATATGCTAAATCTATTGATGCTCATGTTAAACTAACATTTATCTCTGCAAATAATACATCTGAAACTGGGAAAGAGTACAATGTTTAAGATCTCAATCTTTGGAGTATGACAGATCTGGGTTTGAATCTAGTTGTATGTGACTTTCAAACCCTTATTTAATTTCCCTAAGCCTTAGATCCTTTATCTGCAAAGTGAGAATTTTATCTCACTTTGAACTGTTGGGAAGATTCAATGAGACAATGACTGTTAGGCATTCAGCAAACTGTTTTAATCTTGTTTTGTTACTTATAGAAGTGATCTGGATACAAAAAACATCACCTAGACACCTAAGTCTGGAAAGTTTCTATCAAACAGACAGACCTTTCAAAATCTCTCAAGTCACCATTTTTCATTTCATTTTTCATTTTTTTAATACAGTATAGAGCCAGGAGATGAAAATCTGTGCAAGCAGGGAAGGGGAGGAGAATCTAAAGAATATTGATGTACAATTGATCAATTCATTTACCAGATATGTACTGAATGCCTATTAGGTGCTGGGCATAGTTCTAGAACTTACAACAGTACACAAAATGGACAAAATCCTTGCCCTAATAAAAGTTACCTTTTAGTTAGGTAGAAGATATTAAAGGAAAAGCTAGTGATAGCAGTTCTGGAGAAAAATAAAGCAGGATAAGGAAATAAATGCAGGAGAATAGGGATTGTTGTTTTATACAAAGTTGTCAAGGATGCAGAGACTTGGTACAGACACAGGAAATGAGAGATGAGCTAGGGGACTGTATCAACAGAACCACTGGAAAGGTCTGATTTTTTATTATGAAAGGTGTTCAGTATTGTCTTAACTAAAGATGCTAAAGAAAGGACTGAAATGTGAGTGATGTAGTATTTCAAATTTTTAATTGATTGTGTTAATATACTAAACAGCTTGACTTTCAAAAAAAATGGTTTTCCAAATAAATGTAAATTTGTAATTAAATAAAGAAGAAGATTTTGTCTGTGCTTCAAATTGCAGAATTTTAAAGCTAAAAAGAACTTAGATGAACCTCTATTTCTTCCTATCAGGAAACTAATATGCTGAGAAGGTATGTGATACACCCATGCTTACTAGTTGTATCTTGCATTTCCTTCACTAAACAAATATTGGTCAAAGGAGTCCCTCTATAGTTGCTCTATACAGACAATATTTAAATACAGTTTTGATCCTCAAGGAGCTCAAAGGCACTGCTCCACAGTCCAGTTCTATAGCT
The DNA here is from genome assembly GCF_963455335.1 of Martes martes. NCBI lineage: Eukaryota > Metazoa > Chordata > Mammalia > Carnivora > Mustelidae > Martes > Martes martes. The sequence continues at coordinate 71,876,026 of NC_137898.1, read as the reverse complement.
ACTATTCACATGTGGCTAGTTCAATTTTCTAAGAGCTTTACTGATGTAAAACTAACATACTTAAAATATATAATTTTGTAAGTCTTGACATAGGTACATACTATATACCTACCATCATCATCAAGATGACAAACATCCAGCACACCCAAGAAGTTCTTAATAGCTTATTACCATCTTCATATCTGTGGAATTTGTAGTGATGTCACTTCTCTCATTCCCAATTTAGTAGTATCTTATTTTCTTGACCAGTCTGAGTATAGATATATTAACTGCATTGATTTTACCAAAGAACAAACTTTCAGTTTCATTAATTTTCTCTATCGTTTTTGTGTTCTATTTCATTGATTTCAATTTGATCTTAATTAGTTCCTTTTCTGTTTGGATTTCATTTGCTTTTGTTCTCCTATTTTCTTAAAGACTGAAATTTAGGTCATTGATCTAGATTTTTTCTCTTTTAATATAGGTATATAATGCTATTAATAACTTCCTAAGATCTGCTGTACCTGTACCCTGGTGATTTTGATAAGCTGGTTGCCCATTTTTATTCATTCAAAATACTTTCTAATTTTGCTTTTGCTTACTTCTGTGATCCACAACTTAGAAGTATGTTATTTAGTTTCCAAACATTTGGGGACTTTAAGTGACTTTTCTATTGTTATTGACTTCTTATTTGATTCCATTATGGTCAGAAAATACTTTATTTCTATATTTATTTAGAAATATGACCTGATTATTTCTAAATTTATCAGGACTTATTTGTGTCCCAGAACATATCAGAATATGTTCCATATACTTGGTAAATACCCACGTGTTGTTTTTTTAAGTCATCTCTACACTCAACATGGGGCTCAAGGTCACAATGCTGAGACCAGGAGTTGCATGCTCCTCAGACTGAGCCCGCCAGGCACCACCTCGCCATTTGCATTTTAAAAGAATGTGCATTCTACTGTTGCTGGGGGAGGTACCTATAAGTATCAATTAGGTCAAGTTGGTTGACAGTGTTGTTCAAATCTTCTGAATCCCCAATTACTTGTCCACTTGTTCAATCAATTACTGAGAGAAGTTATCAAAATGTCCTGCTGTAATTGTGGAGTTGTCTCCACAATCTCTCCCTGCAGTTCTCCTTGTAGTTCTCCTTGGGTATTTTGAAGCCTTCTTTTTAGGAACATAAACATTTAGAATTATGTCCACTTTATCATGATGAAATTACCTTCTTTATCTCTGATAATATCCTTTGCTCTGAAATCTATTTTGTCTGAGAGTAACATCACATTTCTTTTGATACTATTAGTTATCCATTCTTTTAACAGATTGGGTTTCTATATTACAAGTTCATTGTGTGTAGGCATCTGTTGTTTCTTGCTTTTTTTTTTATCTGAAAATCTCCATCTCTTCATTGGCATTGGGTGTTCATATTTAGTATGACTATTGGTAAGTTCAAAATTAAATCTATCATCTTGGTACTTATTTTTCTATTGTTTCTCGTTTGTGTCCTTTTCCTGCCTTTTCTGGATTAACTATTTTTTATGATTCTCTTTTCTCTCCTTTGTTGGCTTATTTTAGGGTTGTTTTAGGGTTTACTGTACAGAACTTGAAATTGATACAGTCTCCATTCAAGGGATATTATACTACTTAACATATAATACAGACCTTTACGATAGGATACTTCCATTCCTCCTCTTCTGCCATTTGTGCTATTGTTGTCATCTATTGTACTTTAACCTATACTATAAAATGACTACATCTTAACATTTTTCCTTTAAAAACGTAGATCTAAAATAATTTCCTTTGTTTTGAAAGATTTTTGCAGGGTGTAGATTTTTAGGTTGATGGATCATTTTATTTCAATAGTTAGCTCAACAAATGTCACTCTAAAATCCTCTTATAATTTGATTATGATGTGCCTCACAGTAGTCTTCATGTTTCTTCTACTACAGCTTCATTAAATTTCTTGGGCCTGTGGGTTTACAATTTTCACCAAATACGAAAATTTTTCAGCCAGAATTACATCAATTGTTTTTCTTTTCCCCTTTCCTTCTTTAGGAACTCAAATTAATGTACAGTAGGTCCCCTGAAGTTGTCCCACAACTAAAATTCTCTTTACTTTGTTAAAAAAAAAAAAATCCTCTTTACTTTCTGTGTTTTGAGTTGTTTCTATCATTATGTCTTCACTAATATTTTCTTCTGCAATGTGTGTCATTAATGCCATTCAGTAAATTTTCCATCTTCCGCATTGTAATTATTATCTCTCAAAGTTTTAGATTTTCCCATTTTCCATGTCTCTAATTTTTTGAAACTATGGAACTCAGTTATAGTAACTCTTTTTAATGTCCTTGCCTATTAACTCTTAACAGCTTTGTCAGTCTGGGTTTGATATTGACATATTTATTGTCTCACTACAGGTCAAATTTTCTTGTTTCTTACTGCATGTCCAGTAATTTTCACTGGAGATCAGACTCTCTGAATTTTACCTTGGTGAGTGCTGGATATTTTTGTATTCTCATAAATCTTCTTGAGCTTTGTTCTGCAACACAGTTGTTTGGAAACAGTTTGATCATTTAAGGACGTGCTCTTAAGATATTTTTGGAGGGAGTAGACTAGTGCTCAATTTAGAGCCAATTACTCCCCATTACTGAGATAAGACCCTTATGTGTACTTTACCCAATGCCACATGAATCTTCAGGTTTTCCAGTCTGGCTAATAGAAACAAGACACTCTTCTCCCTGCTATCTGAAAGCTTAGCACTCAAGTAAGGACCCTAAATCCTCTCAGGTTGTTCGTTCCTTGGCCTGAGGCATTTCCCACAGGTACATGCCCTAATCAGTTAGCAGCTAAGCACTTTTCTCTCTAGACTTCTGTTCTGTGAACTCTATCCAGCATAGTCTCCTCTCACTCTCCATTAAGTTTGTTCAACACAGAAAGTCCTTGACTGTCAGAACACCTCCTCTTTGATTCAACCCTGGAAACTCCGCACACAGTAAGCTAGCATACTCCTAGGCCTCATTTCATTTGTTTCCCTGCTCTCAAAGACCTCTGCCCTTCAGCGCCTAATGTCCAGGACCCTGAACCATTGTTTCATGTGTTGCATAAGTTTTGGTGTAAGGATTACCCTGATCAACCAGTAATTTAATACGTCAAGGACAGAAGCAGAGTATAGTTAAATTTAAATTATTTACAACTAAATAACATTAAAATTCAGTTCCTCAGGGGGTGCCTGGATGGCTCAGTCATTAAGGGTCTGCCTTCGGCTCAGGTCATGATCCCAGGGTCCGGGGATGGAGCCCCACATCGGGCTACTGCACATCGGGCTCCCTACTCAGCGAGCCTCCTTCACCCTCTCCCTCTGCCTACTGTTCCCCCTGCTGTGCTCTCTCCCTCTGTCAAAAAAATACATAAAACCCTTAAAAAATAATAAAATAAGATAAAATAAAATTCAGTTCCTCACTCACACTAGTCATATTTCATGTAATCAATAGCCACATGTAGTTGTGGATACTATAACAGAAGAGATACAGAATAGCTCCATAATTGCAAAAAATTCTATTACAACTGTCTGGCTAGCGAATGGTATTTCTACTGTGCACTGCGGTAATGTTATATAGCACTTAAAATAATCTAATTTTGACTGTAAAGCAGACATCTGCATACATCTATGTTTATACTTTACACTTCTATGTGAAAATTAACACAAAATTTATAATCATACCACTTAATTTACTCACTTGTAGAAACAATAAAATACCATCTATTACATCTATTGTAAGGACTAAATGAGATAGCACACATAAAGCCTAAAAGAGATACTAGTACATCAAAGATGCTCGAGAAATAGTAACTATTCACAAGAAGTAATTTCTCTGTAATTCTCTTCCATTTCACAACCACTGCACAACATATCTAAAAAGGATAAGGAATTTTGCAATTATTTTACTTTAATTTTAACATTTTTTTAACTCAAAAGGCAATGTAGGGCATGCTACATGATGGATGAACCTTGAACACATTATTTAACAGAAAGAAGCTAGTTAAAAATGACCACATATTGTATGATACCATTTATATGTATTCCAGGATAGACAAATCTATTTACAGAAAGTAGAGTAATGGATGTCTAGAGTTAGGGAAGTGAGGTATGACAGCAACTGTTTACTAACAGTACAAAGTTTCTTCTAGGGGTGATGAAAAGTTTCTAAAATTAGACTATATGGATAGTTACAGAACTCTATAAATACACTAAAACTCACATGATTAACACTTTCAACTGGCAAATTTTACAGCATGTAAATCACATGTCAAAAACTATTCAAACTGATTTTTACAAAGTAATGCATATACACAATAAAAACAAAACTGCAAACTGAGTAACAATACAGTGAAAAGAAATTTCCCTCCTATTCCAGATCTTTGATATCCTGTCTGTGCATACATTTGTATATAGATACATACCTAATAAAGGCATTGTTTTACACTTTCCTTTCTAATTTTACACACACACACACACACACACACACCCATATATAAATGCTGACATTTTTTAAAACAGTCTATGGATAGATATTTAAAGTGAACGGAACCAAAAAATATTGAATACCAAAATACATTTTGCAAACGTGCACTTAGATCTTTTGAGGTAAATTCTCAGATGTGAACTCACTGTATTTAGGGCTAGGTGCACTTTTTATTTTTATTCATCCCCACCATCCATATATGAAAGCACTTATTTCCTTACACTACCTATTTTCCTATACCCAGTTTGTGTTTTATTAAACTATTTATCCTTTCAAATCTGGATAGATAGAAGAAGCGAGAGCTCATATTGTAGCTGCATTTTTCTTTAAGTGAAACTGAGCCTCTGAGATTTATAAACATCTTCGTTCATTTTTTGGTCAGTTGGTTTAACTCTTTTTCATATCCTTTGCCTATTTTTGGATTGTTGATCTGTTAAAAAACATTTTTATTTTTTGAAACTGCATATACTTACATGAAAACATAGACTTGATTTCATTATCTATTTACCCCAAGAATATGAATGTTTAAATGAAAGTAATCATGGAAGGAAATCTTATAATGCCCAATGCCAACAGAACATTTTAGGCAAAGAATACACACAAAGTATAACAAATAATGTGAAAGTAAAGTTCATTTAGCTGAAAAATAGTTTCTTCTGGAATGCCTTTTTAGGAAGTGATAGATTTACAATACATGGTTTCCTGCTATCGAGGTTACAAAACTTTCAGGAAAAGAATTGTACTATTACTCTCCTCCCTCTGTGGAATTATATGAAAACTATCCCTCTCAGGGCTCTAACAAAGAAACAGTATCACAATATATGAATACTTTAAAATCCTAAAATTAACCAGAAATATTAAAAATGTGAATATGGCCCAGTGTGAACATGTCCTGGAAAAGAAAGCTGTTTTTACCATTTAAGCCTCAAAATGGTTAAAACACATATCCTGAAGTCATTTTAGAGCCTACTAGAGACCTAAACAGATGGTGCATTTAACTACTTCCTACCACAGTGCTCTCCTGCTTTTCTTTAACATACTCGATAAATGTTCCTTGTCCCCGACCACTCCTTCTTGAGTGTGTCCAAAGACAAGGACACCCTTTGCTGCCTGGCCTTCGTTACTCATCAAGCCCACTTCCCCTACATTCATTGAGACCTCTTCTTCCTTGACACAAATAAATACTGAAATCTCACCTCTGTTTCTATAAAAGAAGCAACAAACCTCCCTTGCCCCATGTACTTTAGTCATATGTTAGCCATGCATCTGCCCCCCATTCACAAAAACTGATCTGGTGTCTACGTGTTTCTAACACTTTGTGACTTCGAAGGTCAAAGAGAGAGAGAGAGCTATACAAAGGAAAGCTCCAGACAATCAGGAGCCTGTATGATCTTTGGGTGAAAAATAACAGATAAAGCACAAGTTCTCAACTTCATTTACATACATATTCAGTACTTGCTATATTGCCAGTATATTAGGGAAATAAAACTACATAATACTTGATGCCTGTTGCCCTTATGAGGTGAGTCTAACGGAAATGCGGGCACATTAACAAATCACTCCAATATGATAGGCTAGGAACAGAATATTTACACCTCACCCTTTAAGAGGTACTCGCTAAAACATCTGATTATGTTATTATTGTAATTATTCGACATATTTAGGCAATGCTTTTGGTCATGTATATACCTTGTTTTAGGTCTCCACCAGGACTTACTTAGAACACAAGGTCCCAAAGGACAGTCTCTATTTTACCTAATGCCATATATAAATGGCTTTTTTTTTTTTTTTTTGGACAGAGAGAGACACAGTGAGAGAGGGAACAGAAGCAGGGGGAGTGGGAGAGGGAGAAGCAGGCTTCCTGCCAAGCAGGGAACCCGATGCGGGGCTTGATCCTAGGACCCTGGGATCATGACCTGAGCCGCAGGTAGACCATTAACGACTGAGCCACCCAGGCACCCCTGGATTTTTTATATATAAGGCTTTTGATATGATGTTAGTTTCTGTTTACAGAATCCATCTTTCAAAAAACTAAAGCACTCCCATTCACACACTTTTTAAAAGGCTAAACTTTAGATTCTAAGCATTTTTTCACTTTTCTGCAAACACCCATCATTGCATGGCCTCTTGGGAGAAACCACTCTTACTGGATGAATGAGTGTTATAATTTGCAATGTATATATTTTGACTCTGAACACACAGCATATCATCATCATAATATTGACTGGCTTTAGACAATGCACAGTTTTAAACAACACAATGCTCAAGTTAAATAGCTATGTATTGCTTTATGATTTTAATAAATCCTTATGTAATTAAAATCCCACCTAACAAAAAAAAAAAAAAAAAAATCCCACCTAACATATAATCCATTTTTTCACCTGTCCTTTTGCTTTAGATTAGCAGTTTGACTTAATGATTGTTTTGAATTTCCCTTCCTTAATAAAACAAATACAGAAACAGTACAAAACACCTTATGGGGAACGTTAGAGTCACAAATACCAGACTAGAGGTAAGAAATAAGTCTTGGGGCCCCAGAGTAAGACTATAAACTTGATCAAATCACTTTCATTTTTTAAACTTTTTAATTTTTTCATCTTTAAAAAATGTTAGATTAATCTCTAGTACTCTTCAGAACTCCAAAATTCTATGATTCCCTGCGTCAATTTTTTTCACTGTATGAGAAAATTATTTCAAAGCAAACTGTCAGTAATATACTAGGAGATAAATCACAGAATATATGTACATACTAGGACAATTTAAAGTATTTGCATTGATTGAGCTGAGTGTAAGAAATAACACTAAATATGACCAAAATTTGGGCCTAGTCTCTTCCTTGTACTGATGACTATTCTTGATTTATACCTTCAAGGTCAGCAAACACAGTCTGGCAATACATTAACCTTGAAATTTTTCAGTTGTAAAAGAATTATGTTAGATAGTGGCTGGGAAGTACAGCCTATATGATATCCTGTCCTTTTATGGTTAAGTGAATAAGCTGTACTTTGTCTTCCATAAAAATGATACAATGTAAAACATATAACTATGAAAAATTTCAGTATGCAGTAAGTAATACAACCTGCAAGCTAATTCCTTATAACAAGATGCTAATTTTGCTAGTAGACTTCTAAAACATAAATAGCTTTAAACAACTCACTATTTAAGACTATAGATAAAGGTTTATACATAGAAACATTCAATACTTATTTAAAATTTTTTTAGAAATCAGGTAAAAGCCAAGATGTGAATTCATTCACTGAACAAAATATTCATTGAAAGCACACTCTTTGTACTGGGCTATAAACACCAATTAGACATTATGGTCACATACCCACAACACTTTTTTCCGCATCTGAATTATGATCAAATAAAGGAAATGCAGTTTATTAGAAGTAAAGTTTGGTCCCTGACTTATATTTAAAAGTTATCAAGATATTCAACTTCTTCTTTTTCCCCCACACCCATTTCTCTATTGTACAGTCAATTCACTTCATCATTAAAAGTCATCAAAAATGCAATTCAAAACAAACAGGAAAAGAAGCAAGTGTGAAAAGGAAGCCAAAAGAAACCATGGATAAGTTTAAAGATGCAAGTTAGTAAAGGTAACTCAAGACAATCAAAAGGACCAGAGAACATGGAGAAAGAGCAAAGTGGAGATATAAAACATAATAAACTGCTATTGATTAACAGTGCCAGGTACTATAAAAGGTATTTTTAAAATATTATCTTTAATCCTAACAACAGCTCGTCAAGGTAGGTTGTTATCAGTCCCATTTTGAAGATGAGGGAACTGAGCTCAGAAGATAAATTACTCACTTAAAATCATAGAATATCTATTTAGTGGCTAAACTGAGACTCAAAGCTAAGATGACTCTGGTTTCAAATTCAAGGCTTTTAATTACACTCCTCTGCCTCTAGAAAATATTTTATCCTTATTAATTTTGATTGAGAGGTTACAGTGCTTCCATGGGAGGAATAATCCCCATAATGCTTCGAATGTATTATTTTGTTAACCCAGGTCTGTCATTTTTTTTTACAAAGGGAAGGGAATTTTTTCATAGCTCAATATAATAATAATTAAAACAACAGTGCACCAACACCACCAACTGCTGATGTTACTGAGCTTGCTACATGTCACAGGCAGTAGTAGGTGCCTGACATGTAACACTGCACATAAGCCTCAAAACAGCCCTGCAACATAGGGGTTACTATGCCTATTTCAGGGATGATGTTCAGAGAAAAAGAGATAGTTATGGAATTGGGGCAGGGTTAGAAACCAAGTGTGATGACAAAACCCCTGATCTGTGACAGATTTCTCTCAAACATTCCTTTAAAAAACCCCCATTGAGTCACCTGGGTGGCTCAGTCCTTAAGTGTCCGCTGTCTGCCTTCAGCTCAGGCCAAGATCCCAGGGTCCTCAGATGGAGCCCTATGTCTCAGGCTCCCTGCTCAGGAGGAAGCCTGCTTCTACCTCTCTCACTTGTGATCTGCTTGTGCTCCCTCTCTCACTGTGCCTCTCTCAGTCAAATAGATAAATAAATCTTTAAAAAAATAAATAAATAAACCCCCCACTAAAGCATTAGTTTATAAATTTCATTCAACTTAATCATGAAACATCTCTTATTTTCATACACAGCAAATAAAATAGTAAGTTAAGATATACTCTCTGTGTGAAGGAATTCACTATTTGCATAATGAACCCGATTTAAGAAAAGCAAAGATGACAAGAAAATTCCATAAGCCTCAAAATTTCTATGAAATATTCATTCTAGTAAAGAAAAACATATCTAAAAAATGCATTTTTGTCAATTTCTAAAATAAGTAATTTGAATATTACAATTAAAAAAAATAAAACCTAGAAACCGTCCTTGTTTATATACTGAGATGAGAAAAAAATTACATAAGCCAGTTTTCCAGTATGTTTACATAGCTATGTAAAGAAACATTCTTTATCCTAACACTGCCAAACATGTTACTGTTTCAATTCAAGGGGGAAAAAAAAAAAAAACTCACATGTCATTCCGCACATGGAGAAGGGTTTTTATATGGACTCAGCACAAAGTTAAAGCTGAAAAAATATTGTGTTTTCAGCAGGGCGAAGTAAACAGGTCACCTAAGTGAAACCTCATTATTATAAGTAGATAATTTGTAGTAGGTTAGTTATTTTCATCCAAATGATGGTATTCCCATTAACCTCAAATAAGAAATGGGCTTAGGGTGATAAGGTGTTTTTCCCTCAGAGACATTACAAAAACAAATACATATGAGCAGCAAGATTACTTTAGAGAGGCCATAGCAAGGCCACATAACAGCACATGGCAATATGGCAATTCAGACTTTTATCATTTGACAAAGGTAAGAAAGAACATTAGAGTGAGGGTCACTATAGTATTAACAAGGTGGCCAGTAAGATAGCACTCACTGCTTTACCAAACAACACTGTGCTGTGGACCAAAAACCAACAGCTGCCCTCCAGCTGGGTTCCAAATATTTTAGGTGTCCACTGAGAACCAGCTCAATCCCAATGCATAATCCTCCCCCCCAAAACAGCCATCAACAATAAGTAAATGGTATGTCATCTTTTTACTGTTGCTTTAAACAAAGCATAGGGTAATTTTACTCATGCACTGGTATGATAAAATATCACTTAGTTCTCCCAAATAGCATACCCGCTGCCCATTCTTTGGGTATATGCTCATTCCAGAATTCATTTGAGAAAATCCTTCCTTGATCAGGCACGGCATTGCTCATATCTGTCTTGGTTCTCACTATTTCTACTCAGCTGCTGATTCGTCTTTACATACTACCATTTCTTCAAGCAGGAAAGGTCCAGAACTAATGCGCTGTTTTGTTTGTTTCCTAATGAACATTTAAAAACTCTTAAAGCACAATGTAGTGGGCACCTCTACAAAAAAAAAAAATAATAATAATAATAATAATAAAGGCTAGGGTGGGGTTGGTATAGAATGTGCTTGAATTCTGAATCAGATGAACTATGGAGGACTTCAGCCATCTCTTCCAAACTGAATCCACACACAAGATTGTTCCTTTTGAGCTTCCAATGCTTATTACATGAAGGGAACACAACAGATCAAGGCCTCTCTGTTATGCTGGGTAACTAATTTGAAAAAAAAACTTCATTTTCTGTGTTGTTTTTTTCCGCCCCAGTCAAACAAGACAGATTCAGTACCTAGTTAATCACGAAGAGACACAATAATATGGGAAGGTATCCTTTTTCAAAGTACCTACAAAAGCATCTTAACAGTTTTAAAAGAAAAAAGAATGACAAAAGAATTAAAATAAAAATCACTACCAGTATCTTTTAAAATCCAAAGTCAACTTTGTTCAGTACTTAAGGGTCTAGGGCAACAAGAAGAAACTTAAATGCTTATCTGGTCTTGTTCCAACAGTAAAAATGAATTAAGAATAAACAGAGATAAAAGTCTAGTACAAAATGAAGTTTATATCCAGTATTAGCTATCAGTTATGGATTACAAAATGACTTTCAAAAGAGAGATTTAAAGAATGGGCATCAACTCTATCGTGGAAATCTCTACTTTGTCTTGTATTCCAGCTGCACGTGCTCAAGACCTTGAATGAAATCTGTACACAAGCAGTTTCCAAGATGAATCTGGACCATACGACCTAAAATGCAGACAGGAAGTGTGTGTCTGTCTACCATTCAAAACCACCATTTTAGGCACTAATATCTGGGAATGTTTGTTCAGACTCTTCGCCCCTCGAAGTATGTTACTCTTACAGTGCTGAGGTCAGTACTATGTTTATCAGTAGACATGTATATATGTATGTGTGTGCAGAAAGACGGACAGAGGCAGATGGGAACATAGGTTGGTTTATAGGCACAACTCCTCTTCAGAACCCTCTTGCCAAAAGAGTACTCCCTACACTTTCCAAATAAACTCAAAACAAAATACCAGCAAATCTGAGTACAGTCTAAACTTGGAGAACCCTCCATCTTGTTTTCTTTCTCTCCATCTGACTTGCTTTTTCATACCTGAGATGACTAGGCATCTTCAGGATGAAGAATGTGATCCTCATATGGTATCTGAGTCCCTCAATTATATTCACAAACTGGTAATTGTCGACTCCTATGGAAACTCTCATGAAAGGAAAAATAAGTTTTGTATTTTCTTCTCAATTTTTCCCCCAATAGATGTCAGTAACAGGCATGGGAAGAGCTGAACAGAGGTTTTTTTTTTTTTTAAACCTTTTCGCAACAGCATTCTTAATGTTCTCACAGTCCTTTTTTAGCAGCAATTAGCATAGCTGCAGCTTTAGTTTACTTTTCTCTAGCATCTTACATTTATTTAATAATCCCCAAAATGTGAATTTATACTTACTCTAGGTTCTATTCCAAAGCAGTACCTTGAAAATGCAGATTATTGAACATATAGACATTCGGGACATGGAATTCATGGTTAAGAACAACAATAACAAAAACATTCACTTAAATTACAGACTAAGTTATTTCACTCACCTGAGTCAGATTTTTTGAGGTGGTTATTTTTAAAGGTATTTTACAGTTTACAAAGAGCCTTTTCAAAATAAAATTCTACAAATTACAACATATACGAAGACATCCCTGGGATATTTCTAAAACAACATGTCTAAATACCATTGTCTCCACCCACAAAGTCAGAATGAAATGAATATATCGGCAGAGCACAACGACCTAATATTGTCATGCGAGTAATACCCTAAAAACTAAGTCCTCACAACACCCAAAGCACTTTGAAACTGATATGACTTGGGCTTCTCAGTCTTCAAAATTTAATTAGTAACAATAAACCAAACTAATTGGGAGTAGAAACTACAAAGTTCTAAAGAGCATTTCTAAATGTAATTTTCTTAGTGTATTAAATACAGGGCATGGCAAAAATGAGGTATGCATGTATGTTAGCCAAATTTTTCACATGGAAATTTTGTCCTAACAACAAATAGTCTGATTAATATTTTAATAGAAAAGGCCCCTAAGGAAAGCAGGTGGTTCCTGGTACACAGAGTCTCAGTGTCTGAGTTATCCTGAGTGTACATTCCTTCATCTTAAACAAACTAGGAGCCAAAGTATAAACTGGCATGATCTCATTATTATGAAAGTGAAAAAGGGTATGATGACCAGTTTTTAAGTGAAAACTAAACATTAAAATATTGGTATTTGGCCTCAAAACTTAATATGCCTCAAAACTTTCATTGGAAATACACTTTTATATATATTGAGAACTAGCTGAGCAACAAATAAATTCTTCAACTAAATATACTCATTATTTAGGAGTAAGCATAGTATGAAGGACTAGAAGAAAGCTTCTCCCAGGTGCACCTGGGTGGCTCAGTGGATTAAAGCCTCTGCCTTCAGCTCAAGTCATGATCCCAGGGTCCTGGGATCGAGCCCCGCATCAAGCCCCGCATCGGGCTCTCTGCTCAGCGGGGAGCCTGCTTCCCTTCCTCTTTCTCTGCCTGCCTCTCTGCCTACTTGTGATCTGTCTGTCAAATAAATAAATAAAAATCTTGGGAAAAAAAAAAGAAAAAGCTTTTCCCATTACCTGTAATAATAAGATGACATCTGAATTTCATTTCAGATTGTTAGTTCACCAAACTACAAATCAAAGCTTTTTATTTATATCAACTAAACTTCAACACAAAACTATTGCCTGGTTATTCCATTTCTGCATACATATGTAAGTAAAGCTGGTGGTCAGCCAACCTTTAGAAGTTAAGCGACCTGTACCCAAGTGATTATAGATCATTCTTAGTATTAATAATTTCCAGTACACAAACTGCTTTCACTGATATTTTAAATCTGAGTTGCTAGCTCTAATTAGTTTCATACAAATGCATGTAAATATTTCTGATGTCGTTTAAGTTTTTATTTAAATCATTTTGCACAGATATCAGACAAGAATCCCATTGTCTTGCTTTAATAAAGTTTTCACATATAATCTGTGTGAATGACAATCTGTAAATTTTATAGCCCCATGAGTAGACAACTGTCCACCTTGGAAGGATCCAGCAGAATCACCACGAACCGCGAGAGGAGAAAAAGAGACACAGGTATTATCACCAATTAACAGAAGGGCACTAAAACAATATGAATAGGTATATTCTTTTTTCTATTATCTAGGTAACAGAGAACAAATGTCGAAGATATACGGCCCAAGGGAGCTAAGTTTGATGAGATCAAGAATCATTAGAAAAGACAGAGGCAGACACCACAGAGCATGTAAGCAATGGAATTGACAATGTGAAGGGCAGGGCAAGAAGCTGATGAAAATAACTATTTCCTATTTCCCACTTCTGCCTAAGGCCAGCATGAGCTGGACTAATCACTTCAGGCCCAAAGCAGTCTCAAAGATCAAATGTACCACCATCTAAATCACTCACTCTGCCAAATCCCTAGAACCAACTCCCAGAGATTCTCACCTGTGGCAACAGTGACAATTCTTTGTTGTTAGGGGCTGAGAAGTGGGAGGCTGTCCTGTGCACTGTGGATGTGTAGCAGCATCTCTGGCCTTTACCCACCAGAGGACAAAGGCACCCCCAACACCAGTGAGGACAACCAAACAAAATGTCTCCAAACATTACTAGCTATCTCTGGGAGGGTGTTCAAAATCACCCCCAGCTGAAACCACTGACCTAGAGGAAGTCTACAGATGTTTTTAGGTGGACCTCTCATACAATCTTCAGCATTGATAAAGCCCTGAGAACTATCTAATCTAACTAGTTCTCTCCTAAATGAGTCCCTTTTGTGATGACCATAAAAGATCACTATAAAGCTTTTACTTAAAAATCTTCTAGAATGAAAAACTCACAACTTTGCTAGACAACCAGATTAATTTTTTGGACAGTTCTATTTGAAAATTCTTCCTCATCACTGCACTGAAATATACTCTCTCTAAATTAAGCAAGTAATTTCTAGTTTATTTTAAAAAAAAAAAAAAGGATCTTCCACAAAACCTGTCCTTCAAAGATGATAACCTCAATACCTTCATCCCTTTGTAGGTCAGAACTACAAGGGACACATAAACAATCTCAATCAATATTTTAGGTACTAAATGGTCAAGCTATTCCATGGAGGAAGAGAGTAAGTGGACTATCGTTCAGCTCCAGGCATGTCCAGCCCTGGGTCACATATGCCTTCACAGCAACATTTATAAACTTTCTTTTTTTTTTTTTCATTTAAGTTTTCATATCCTCAAAAATACACCTATAACTTATGCAATGACTTTTTTCTTTTCTGATTATTTCCATTTCATTTAAATAGCATTCGAGGGGCACCTCGGTGGCTCAGTGGGTTAAGCCTGTGCCTTCGGCTCAGTTCATGATCTCAGGGTCCTGGGATCAAGCCCCGCATCTGGCTCTCTGCTCAGCAGGGGCCCTGCTTCCCCGTCTCTCTCTGCCTGCCTCTCTGCCCACTTGTGACCTCTGTCTGTCAAATAAATAAATAAAATCTTAAAAGTAAATAAATAAATAAATAAATAGCATTTGATTCCTGATAAAGTTTTAAATACTTAAAAAAAAAAAAAAGATCGACTCCCTTATCGGTGGGCTAAATGATATATATTCCTTAAACATACTAAGCCTCTTCATTTTGTTGTTTTACTGTGTTCACTGCTTTCTTAGATATAAGTTAGTCCTTAATTTTGTATAATTTCATTTTTTGTGTATAATTGGTGCTCTGAATTTAGGACTGCTAAATTTTAAGAATATGTTTGGGTTGGTTTTTTTTTTTAAGATTTTATTTATTTGATAGGGAGAGAGAGATCACAAGTAGGCAGAGGGGCAAGGCAGACAGAAGGGGGGAAGCAAGCTCCCTGCTGAGGAGAGAGCCTGATGCGGGGCTCAATCCCAGGACCCTGGGATCACGACCTGAGCCGAAGGCAGAGGCTTTAACCTACTGTGTCACCCAGGTGCCCCTAAGAATATGTTTTTAAAGGGTCTGATAAAACTAAAGCATAAAACTTCCCCATTGAGAAAATGCATTTTTGAAATGGCTTAAGGCAAAGGATTTTCATAAGGTTTTAAATCATTTGTGTTTTAACTGTATAATTAACCTCAGCTATCCAAAACTCAGCTGGTCAGTAAGTCTAATTACCTAATATGGCAGTTTTGTTTTTAAGCAAAGAAACTATTTGTTCAAATAAAATCAAATATGTAAAAACCTTTATAAGTAAAATAAATAAATGTAGAAATGCTCTGCTTGGGGTGCTGCTTTGCCTCCCATACCATGCTACACAGTAGTTCTTAAGAGGTTCTGCAAAACTCTAGAAACATGTGAAGAATATCTCAGGAAACACTATCTTGGCACATAGTTTGAAAAAAAAAAAGTTCAAAGCCTGAAAGAGATGTCATGACTAGCATGTACTTGATTTATAGTAAATTACCTCATGTCCTTTCTCACAGTAAGTCTGTTTCTTAATTTACATGTCGTTCTAAAAATGTGGGTTAAGTAGTCTCAAAAACATAATAGCAAATTCATAGAACGGAAAGGTTAAGAGACTGGGATGCTAGAGGAAGGCATAAAAATAATACTGATGTAATAGTTGAAAGCAAAAGCAAAACAGGAAACTGGTTAAGAACATAATACTGTTTGCAAAGTCGGCCACAACGATTTGTCCCATCCCTATGTGTATGGCCACTTGCAATCTGACTTTGCTGCTCTGTTCGTTAGAGTTAATGAAAGAGACTAGTTTCCCTCCCTTCGTGGGTTAGCCCTATGATTTGGTTTCATCAACAGAATGTGGCAAAAACGACAGTGTGGGACTCCCAAACTTAGGCTCCAGTATCACCTCTTGGAACCTTGAGATCACTGTGTAAAGAAGCCACAGCTAACCAACCTGAGGGTGAGAGACCAGGGAGACAGAGAAGCAAATGCCTAGCTCAACATCATCTAAGGCCACAAAGCACCAGAAGATTAGAGTTGTGTGAGTGATCCCAAGACAGACCAGCAGAAGAACTGCCTGGCTAAGCCCAGACAAAACTGCTGATGCACAGAATTATAAGCAAATAAAATTGCTGCTGTTTGGGGGGAGGTTCCCTATAAAGCAATAGATAATAAGTAAGCTAAGCTCAAAACTAACAGTCAATGGAGATCATTTAGTTAGACTAAAGAACCCTCCCCAATTTGATAGGTCCTAAATGTATAAATATTCTGGGATTATAAAATCTTTCATATTAATAATAATGAACAATTTATTTTATTCTAGTTAAGAAAGAAATATGTGACACCTTTTAGAAACAACTTAATCTAGGATGATTTGAAATATTTTAATGGATCCAAAATGTATAGGAAACTTGGGTTTTTGCATTACTAAATACCAATGAATTGTTGGTTTTATATATATGATAGAAGTTACAATAAGTAATAGAATAAAATTCTTTAGCACCTATATCTCCCTACATATTCCATCAGTATTGAATAGGAAGTCAATTACAGATATATAAAACCTAGAACATACTTTTTATAATCTAAGAAAGATGCATATTTTGGCAGCTGACACAACTTTATCCAATTCTTTATTCAAGAGTTTGGCTGAAAAATATCTTAGAATCATTCAATTGTTGTAGCAGCAGAAACTCTGCATAAGTGACCCATAGCTTCAATCTTTCCTTCCCATAACATTCCATAGTGATGTAATATAAGGGAAAATGTTTTAAATACTTAAAATAAGACCATTTAATTAAGCAAACACTATAATTACTAGTGTGTGTGTGTGTGTGTGTGTGTGTGTGTGTATATATATATATATATATATATATATATATATATAATTTCTGCCTCATAACCTGGTGTTATAGCCAAAAGAAAACATCCCCCCCCCAAAAAAAAAGTGTTATAGAGTCTGAACTACACAGGTAACGTGTTTTCCTTAAAGAAAACTCTCCTTCACATGATGACCTACAGCATAGCCTACCAAAAAGTAACTTTCCCATATAGGTATTCTGTGAATAAGACTTAATTAAGCATACCTACCACCAATCCTACTAAGTCAAAGGAAGTATGAAAACAGGCCTGTTTTTCATGGACAAGGCACCTGGGTAGATCAGCTAGTGGTCCCACCGATCCCTAGCAGGACTGCATTACATCGAGAATTCACCACAGTCTGGAACAGAAGTTCTCAACCTTCTTGTGTGCTCAGAGCACTTTGGAATGAAGAAATTAAGACTCAGAATAACACCAAAGTCAGCCATGGCTACAACTACTACTACAATAGAGCTAACAGATTTTAGATTCCATAAAAGAATTCATTTTTTTTGTCTCATTTTAAGGATCTATAACTCTGTTTTCCAACGTCGCATCATTATGGAATGCTATAATAGTTCAGCTATACAGACTTTCTGCTGCTGAACTGAATAGCTAGAAGGTCTTTTCAAATCACCATTTAGAAGAGGATAATAGATGGGATATCAGCCTAAATATTATCTTTTATTAGGTCATTAAAGAGCATGTTCCACAAAAACAAAACAAAATGCACACAAAATAAAGAATAAAGAAGTATGTAGAAACTTTTGGATGTGATAGACAGGTTTATGGCATTGATTGTGGCAATGAATTCACAGCTGTATACATACCTCCAAAATTATTAAGTTGTACACATTAAATATGTACAGCTTTTGGTATATTGATCATACCTCAAAAAAGTAGTCTTTCTAAAAAGAAGTGTATTCTATGTTTTGTATGTCCACAACTGACCTCCTATACATCACTGAATGAATATTCAATCTACTCACACATTCCACAAAAATTTACTGAATACCTACTACCATGCTGAGATCCAAGAGAGAACAACAAATATAGGACCCACTAGTTTGGAAGCTCGAAAGTTGCCCTTCTGTAGAGTATGTGAGTATATGTGGATACTCCTCTTGTAGAGGCCAAGTTCTCAAATAGCTCAAGTCTTTCTTTGGTGCTGTCTTCTCATCCATCACACTCTAGGTATCTCAGGCACTATCACTTTGCATGCTTCATTAAGGTCAATGTTCTGCCAAATGATGTCACAAGAGAACTGTATAGTTGCAACAACAATAAAAGTTTGTATTGACTAAAATTTGGCAACACACCTTCCATGGGACACTACTGGAGAGTAGTTTGACTCTCAGCAGGCAAAGAAATCTGATTTCTTAGCATGCAAAGAGACCATTTTACAAATGCTTACTGACATTCATCAAGCTATCAGAGACAGCTCTAGCCAAAATGTAGTTTATAAATGTATAATATAAAACTTAACTGCCAAAACAACAATACATTCTAAGACTTTTATGAATGAATACTCTCCCTAAATGCAAACTGCATAAGAAGCTAGATTAGAAGATTTCTTGGTGAACAAAGCATCAGAGCAAGACGAATTAACAGAGGTTTCAATACATAGCGATGTCAAGCTAAAACAAACAAACAAAAAAACCGTTTCTATTAAATCAGGAGAAATACACTGATCACACACAGGACATTTCTACTCCCAGGCCATGGCATTCTCTCTACTATCCTGGCAGTACTAACCTTCAATCAACAACTCCTAGTTCTCCCTTCCTTAAATGACCAACACCTTCTGTAATTTACAAAGTCCTCCTTTAGAATTATTATTATATTCCATTATATTTCAGCCAAATTTTATTCTGACGTAAGAACCATTGTGATCCTTTCGAGTAATCACATATCTCTACTTCAATCCATCCATTTTGTAACTCCCAGAATTCTTGCAAGAGATAGTCATTACCATTTACCAGCAAGGAAAAAAAAAAATGCAGAAGAGCTAAAGTGGGTAGTGTTAAAGTAATTTTTTTTTTAAGATTTATTTATTTGCCAGACAGAGAGTGAGAGCAAGCGACAGAGCACAAGCAGAGGGAGCGGCAGGCAGAGGGAGAAGCAGACTCCCCGCTGAGCAGGGAGCCCGATGTGGGACTCAATTCCAGGACCCTGGGGTCATGACCTGAGCCGAAGGCAGTCACTCAACCGACTGAGCCACCCAGGCATCCCCACCCAGCCACCTAAACAAGAAAGCCTTTAGACTCAAGTGGCTCTATGCTTTGGCAACCTCCATGCAATCCAAAACCTAAGCTAGAATAAATTCCTGTAAATGCCTCAAGGTTAAGAAACTGAAGCCTAAGAACAACCAATCACAACAACCAACAAACTAGGTTTTTCCAAATGAGGCACCCAGTTAAGCTATAGCCAATCAAATAGTTTCCTTGCATTGCTTCCATTCCTGCTGTACAAAAGCCTTCCCCACCCCACCCCCCACTCCTGTCCACAGGGCACTCCCAACCACTTTCAGTTTTGGTGTTGCCCGATGAAAATTTTCATTTGCTCAAATAAACTCTTCTAAATTTTACTGTCTCCGTTTATCTTTTAACAGTTCAAAACTGAATGGGGTCTACACATTTTACTAAAAAAACCAATGACTTTTATGCAGATTAGTTAATATTCACTACCAAGTACTGGGTGTTTGCCATGTATCAAGCCTTATTCTCCACAGACAGATATATATAAGGTATACAGATAGATATAATATCTGATTTTGGCCTTTTAATAAACCCTGAGTATGTATCACAGTGCCCATTTTACGCTGAGACAATAATACTAAAAAAGTTAATTAACAAGCCCAAGATCTCACAGCTCTGAAGTCAAAGAGCCCTTTCTTTACCTATTTACTATCTGCTACACTATCTCAAGAGAATTTCAATGCTTTATACTTGGTGATCTTTACAAACAAGGACTCAAAAGGAAAGAGTGGTTTAAAAACAGATCTCTTTAGTTGTTCTGTCTCCCCAAACTCCACCTCCCAATGAACTAAATGAGCTTTAAAAGGAATAAAGAGAAGAGCATGCACACCAGCTCAAGACAGTGAATGGTCGAAGGTACCATTCCATAATGGTTTTTGCGGCTTCCTCAATTCTACAGGGTCTCCCTACTCTCTGTGTTTTCTTCCTAATTCTCTTCAATATACTTCTTACTCTGCGGACCTCACTAAGTCCATGACAATAGGATGCCTAGGGAAGGAAGACCAGGGATAGAGAACTTAGCAACAGCAATGACAGCTCTGTTTTTAAAATCTTCCATGAAATGAGCATATATGAGTTTACATGATGGTAGTAAACAGTATATTTATAGGAAACACCAAAACCCAACTTCATTAAAAATTTAGTACACCAACAGGCAGTGTGTTATTCTGGAAAGTACTAAGGCTCTGAAATCCTTATTGTGTGTGACCTTTGGCAACTGGGAAAGTGTCTCCAAGCCCTGTTTTCTATCTGTAAAAATGGGGCTAGGAATGCATCCCTTCTGAGCTATTCTGAGAACTTAATGAAGTAATAAATGCATGTAAGGCATTTAGCACATTACCTGGCACAGAGACGAGGGTCAATAAATGGTGGTGATTACTGTTACTATAGCCTGGAAAATTTATGCTTTCAATTAAGTAAACAATGTTACCTAATGACAACTCATTAAACTAGAAACATGTGGTCTTTGAATCCCAGTGAGAGATCTAAGGGACACCTGGAAAGTCTCCTGAAACTACTTCAGGTACAGCAAAGATCACAGGGAAGCAGAGAACAAGAGCCATAAGGTAAGAGGATCATAGCAAAACTTCCAAGGGCAATACAAAAGCAGAATTATTAATCTCACCACCCTAGGTAAAACTTTAAAATATTTAAAAAAAAAAAAAACTTGGTGCTTCTTTCAGTCTGTCCCAAGAACTTAATGTCCCAAAACAAATAGCCCAAGCCTTCAAATTAAAACACATCTGAGCTACAACTACTAAAAAGTTTCCTATCTCCCTCTCCTCATCCTTCACTCTAGCATTCTGTGCCCTATGAATCATCAATAAATTTAATCAGAAAAATCCCTAAAAGTGATACCTAGCTACTAATCTAGTAGGTATCCTGTCTCGTTGTGCCTTGCCTACATCAAATGCATGTCTTCATAATTTTCAACATTACAGGGAGAGAGGAGGGAGGGAGAGAGAATTTTCATTAACCTTACCTTTAAGTGGACTATTCTGGCCAACACAGGCAGGGAGATAATTTCAAGTTTGCTCATCCATTGCAGTAACATATAAACAAGATTTCAATGAAAATGCAAGTAAAATCCCCAAAATAATGGTTCCTGCTAGAATAGTTTTTAAGCTATTAGTATCCTGCCAAAATACCTTTAAAGATTTAAACTTGTGTAGACTAAACTTTTTATTCTGATTAACTACACTATATGTATGTAATAAATATTCTCAAACTAATAGTAAACGTGAATATGCCTAACAGATGTTTCAGATTAGCCTCTTAGCAACACTACCACAGGTCACACTGTGGATACTTTAGAAATATTTGCCCTCACTGCGAGATTTGTTTTCATATTATTTTATTTAATAAATCTTCATCTCTGAACAATTACAAAAGTAATCTGTACCATGAGATAGGAAGAAAAGAGCAAAACATTTAAAAATTCCTGCATAAGTTAAATGTATCATCATTTGCCTTTCTGTAGTCCTAGAGTAATTTGAGATTAATTATAACAAATTTTCACAATTCTCTATTTTTATCCACTATATACAGACATGTATCACCAGCATTACTGAATACTAAGTCACAACATTTCACACAAATGACCACGTATTACTCTCAGATGCAGTTTCTGAAGTTTTGCCAACAATCTGGAACACAGTATGGATTTTTCAAACCAGATGCATATCATTTCCTCACTTTATGAAATGTTACTACAAAGCTGTGTTTCAATAAAAGTATTACAAAATGAATTACATCTTAAATGACTAGAACAGTAGTTCACAACCACCTGTGCAAACATAAGTGACTAGTTAGGACTAGTGATGGGAAAAAAAAATGAAGATTTATTACAATTAGTAAGAAAGTGAATCCCCATGTTCATCCCATCAAGTCTATCTGCCTTGGGGCGCCTGGGTGGCTCAGTCAGTTAAGCAGCTGCCTTGGGCTCAGGTCATGATCTCAGGGTTCTGGGATCAAGCCCTGCATCGGGCTCTCTGCTCTGTAGGAAGCCTGGTTCTCCCTCTCCCTCCACCTCCCCTGCTCATGCTATCTCTCTCTCTCAAGTAAATAAATAAAATCTTAAAAAAAAAAAAAAAAAAGTCTATCTGCCAAAGAGGTTATCTCTGCAAGGGGAGAAAAAGACCCAACAAAGCACTCGCTATTTTTCCTAATTCTCCAGTTTTCCACCCTTTTGAACAGCAGCATATTGAGAGACAATTAAGGGAAGAGCCTGGGATATGGACTCCAGACAAGGAAGGGACACACTGCATGAACAAAATCTAACAAATTACTATGCTCACCCAACTTTAAGGTCTGAAAAATAAGAGACTGTCTCTTATTCATCTGTATCTCCCCAACAGCTACATTAGCATCACAAATATTAAGTAATTAACTGATTTTTTTTAAAATCTGGCTGTAACACCACTTTCTGTATCAAACTTTCAAAGAATATAAAAGTTTCATATAAACTGTGGTATTAAATTATGTCCCACTACAGAAATGGCAACAACTCCATCCTACTCTAACCTCTGATCCCTCCCAAGTATTAGTTTTCACACTAAAATATCTATGCTATCCAACGACACCGAGATAACTACAAATACCCTCTAGCTGGCTTCCTAGTATTCATTTCTCCCAATCCATAGTTAATTGACAGACATGTCTTTCCAAATGCACCATTTTCATCACACCATTCTTACTCAAATATCTACAGGTCTTCATTGCTTATTGAAAATCCAAAGCCACCATTCCATCAAACAATATTAGAACTATCCCATCTCACTTTACATTACTCCTTAAAACAACCCTATGTTTCAACCGTGTTCCCATATCTTTCTTACAACTTATCTCCACATCTATTTTTTCCCATCTATGTAACTTCTCATTTCTTGAGGCTCACAGCCACCATTTCTCTCAGTAGCATACAAAGAATGTAGATGACATAGCCTCTGACTTTTGCCATAGACAAAACAAGCAAAAATTATTTTAATTCAACAATTAGCATTAAATAATAAATACTGATTTAAAATAAGTGCTCACAGAACATATATTCCATACTATCAGGGAGTTTCATGGTGAAGGTAAAGCAGAACAGGTAGAATTCAGAAAAGAACTACAAAGGGCATTTCAGATGGAAGAAACGAATAAAGTATAGTTATAGAAACAAGTATTATATTGTACTTTGTAGGGAACCAGTGGGAAGCAAAGTTGAATACATAAGAAAGGAACAAATTATAGATGGTCTTAAATATCAGGCCAAAGGGTCGGGGTTTGATGGGTCATCTGCATGAATATTCAATCCACCCATTCATAGAACAAAGATTGGCCAAGTAAACCTATTAGAGATTTATAAGGAACTTTCAGGAAGAGGCCAAAAACAAAATGAATGAGAAAAACAAAAAGCAAGGGAAAAGACCTCCCAGATTATCTACAATAATTGAGTCAAAAGAGGACAAGCACCCAGAAACAGGTAATGGCAGTGAAGCTAGAGAGGAAAGGATAATTCTAAAAATTATCTGAATAAGAAGAACCTAGAAAAGACTATATAGAGGAGAAAAGGAAATAAAAGAATAAAGAAAAAAATAAAAATATGTTATTTGGGGAGAGACTATAACAAGGAATAAAGAGATTCACTCTGGAGTCATTCTACCAACACTTGACTGGGAGAAAAATTCTCCATAGGTCTTTCATGTTTCTGCATGTCTTATAAGAGAGGCACTTATCTTTTTCTAGACTGTCTTTCAAGAATGTCTGTGTACAATGAACAACTTTGGAAGGTTTTTTTTTGCTCTAGAGCAAAAAAGCATGTTTACTGCCCATTATAAAAGATTTGGGTTCCCCAGGCTCAGAGTCTTCTGCTTGTCATGTAATCTACTGTGTTTGCAGGTATCACCTGGCGCTCTTCACTTCACCCTAGAACAACTAGAACAACTAGGGCTCCAGAAACCATCACAGGAAAATGATGATATTCCATCTATTGTTATTGCTATAAGTTTTTTGTCTCTGAACAGAAATCTCATGTCTTCTGCAAAATCCATGAAACCAAGGCAGGCTAATTTGTGAGCCTGAAAGTAGGGTAAAATCTCTCTTTATAATTCCTTTTTTTTTTTTTTTTTTAAGATTTTATCTATTTATTTGACAGAGAGAATACAAGCAGGCAGAGCAGTAGGCAGAGGGAGAGGGAGAAGCAGGCTCCCCATGGAGCAGGAAGCCCGATGCCAGGGCTCGATCCCACGACACCGGGATCACGACCAAAGCCAAAGGCAGACGCTTAACCAACTGAGCCACCCAGGTGCCCCTGACTCTTTATAATTCTTGACAACATCCTACTTATCAAGAGTGTGATCACGTGGCATTTAGTTGATTTGAAGCCATAGTTTTCTATAAAATAAAAATAACAGTAGCATCTACTTCATAGGTTATGGACATTAAATGAGAAAACCCATATAACTAAATTAGCACAATGCCTGATACCAAATGTCAATCATTATTATGTGTAATATGTTACGCACACACACATCTGCATAATATAAAAGTATTATTTTATAAAGATACATGTGTGGTTTGCTACTTGTCCCTCAAAATCCATATAAATTAATAAAACTGCAAACTACGGAAGGGGAAATGACATAAACATTTTTAAATTTTCTTTAAAATAAAAAGCAAAATTTAAAATGACATAAACATTTTAAATTTTTCTTTAAAATAAAAACCAAAAACACGCATGTATATTTATGTGTGGATGTTTTCAAATCTCACATGTCTAAGAAAATGTAATCACAAAACAGATTCCATTTACAGTACTATGCATGTGTAATGGTCATTAAAATAAAGTTTCTGAATGGCTTAATATAAATTCAATATTAATATATTTTAGCAAAATAAATAAAATTTTTCAGTGTAGTAATTACATATGTAATTATTTCAAATATCAGGTTTTTTTTAAACATGAGGGGAAAGGGCATATTATATATAAACCTAAATTATTTCCCACATCTCCCAAAGTAGGAGTTTTCACAATGTATAGCTGACATTAGCTGTCATCATATGATAAAATTAACTCCTTCAAGTAGCAGATGTCTTAACAACAACCTAAACAATTAGCATGTTATATTCATTGACTGCATCAGAAAAGATATATAATTGACAAGATTACAAAAGGATAAAAACCCAAACTCTGTACTGTACAAAATCTTAAAGTTAGTGAGATTTAAACTGCATCTACTAACACTCTAGTTAAAACCTCAGTAAAATGGCAATATATACTATACATACTCATTACATCTTCTTTTCCCAAAGCAGTTTATTTTCCACACCAAAAAAAAAAAAGGATAGAATGTAAAAGATGTAAAAATATAGTATTTTTAATAAAAATTTAGTTACGCTTAAAATTTCAACATATCAGATTTTATTTATGTTAACATATTCCTTCTCTACAACAGAATGACAGCAGCAAGACCTTCTGGAATTCAACGTGATTTTGGAAAACCTATTTAACTTCTCTGTACCTCAGTTTCCTCATGTGCAAATAGAAATAATTGTACTTTACTTAACAAGAATGAAAAAATTAAAATGAAATTTTTTAAAAATAACAGCACTAACATATTAGGCTTCTTCTATTCCTAAAAGCTAAACGAAAACAATGGAATATTGTTCAGCACCCAAAAAAAAAAAAAAAAAAAAAGAGCTATCAGGTCACAATAAGACACAGTGGAAGCTTAAACACATATTACTAAAAATAAAATTAATTAATTAATTAAAAATGCACATTACTAAGCAAAAGAAGCTGCAAGGCCTACACACCATTTGATTTCAACTATATGACATTGTAGAAAAGGCAAATAGACTATAAAATGATCAATGTTGCCAGAGGTTTGCAGAGAAGAAGGGATGGATAGAACATAGGGGATTTTTAAGGCAAAGAAACTTTGCATTACCCTATAGTATCACCTACAGTCATTACAGATTTCTCATAAGGCACAGAAGGAACAACAGCAAGAGTGAACTCTGAAGGAAAAGTGTGGACTTCCGTTGGCAATGATGTGTCCACGTAGGTTCTTCAAATGTAACAAATTTACTACTCTGGTGGGGTATCCTGATAAGAAGGGAGGCTTGGAGAAGGAGGCGGTAATATGAGAATCCGTCATGCTTGCCTCTCAACTTTGCTGTGAACCTAAAACTTCTCTAAAAAATAAATTCTACTAATTTTTTTAAACTAAAATAAATCAAAAAATGACTTATACACTATAAAGATAAAGCATTATATAAAGCTGGCCATCTTGAATTAATTCTAAGATTACCAAAATCTAACAAGATTATTCAAATATCCAGTTAGGTTACTTTACAAATAATAACATTTTTGTTCATATGCAGACAAAGCCTAAAGCCCTGTGCATGCCCATATGAATTATATTTAGGTGGCTAAGCTATTTCCTATTAAAAATAAAATCAGCTCTCATCTCATAATTTAAAACCACTGTTTCACTTCTGTAAAATAATTATCAAGTCAAAAATTATGAATTATTTTAATTTACTTTTATTTTAATGAAGAGTTTATAACAAGTATTAATGAGCCTTAGAGAAGGACAAGTTATCTTGAGGATTAAAGTGAAATTCCATTATAAGTAGACAGGCTCAAAGAAAAGATTCAAAGGGTAACAGTAGCAAACTTCTCTCCAGGCTTTACAAACCCAAGCTCTTTCTTCCTTCTACTCACTCATTTAGGCCTAAACTAGTTTTCTCAAATGCCTCCACGAGAAATCTGCAGGCATCCATCTCATGCCGAAAAGCTCAATAATTATTAAATACTACTAGTCTGTGCTCAGTTGAGTAAATTATTGTCCATTCAAGTTCACAGTCAGTAGTTCCAAAGTGAATGCTTGTACATAAAACAGAGCTCCAAGTAGAGGTCACAGCTTTCTGTGTTTACAGCTTCCCCACACAATTAGTCTTGCAGCTGCACTTGATTAGTTTCTGACATGAATGCACTGTCTCAGAGAGGTCAATACAAGGAGGTTTCCATCCTCTTGACACTCCCTGTAACCTATGCCATTCAGAAACATTAAACCACTTGTATTGGCGCTACACAAGGAGTTCCCCAGCATCTGCACTCTAAGAAAATTCTCTGCGGTCAGTGCTGCATTCTCTACACTCCAAAAGGTAGTCTGAACATGTCCTTCTTTGAGCATAGCTTTTTTAAAAAGTGAAAGTTCATTTTTGTGCAAGCATCAGCCCCAACTTCCAATGAGGATGTCATACTATTTCAGTAGAAACAGAACTGAAAGAATACGGATAATGACTGCAAATCTAGGATTTGAGGTTAAGTTCTTCTCCCCCTAAATATAAATCACTAAACTGTCTTCATTAAAACAGAAACCATGATAAAAGGTCATACACACCAAACATTATGTTAATATGACACAGACACAGATGAATATAAGAAAAGTGATGTGTACACTTCCTTTTTTACACCATGGCTTGTGAAAACTGGTGGCTTTATGCAAACCAAAAGGCTGACAGAGAGCATCAATCACACTATAGAACAACATTAAAGTGAAAAAAAAATTTTAAATTATATATACACATATATGTACATACATACACAAAGGCAATTATGCATAGAGAAAGCATATAGGTTGTTCATCTATTTCTCTCATAAAATTAATCTGTAAAGTGGCAGAACTGTACACCAGCAGGTAGGATATGCCTAATTGCAGAGAAAAGCTTGTTTCTATGATTAAGGAGCAATAGCTTGAAAACAATTCTACAGGTAAAAAAAAACAATCTAATAAAAAATTATAACTTAAATTTTAAAAGTAAATAAGTAATAATTTCATGCCCAAGTCACCATGTTTGTTGTCAAACACGGTATTATTTTATGTGATCCTTATCAATTTGCAATGTCCTTGCTGAGTGCCCTTAGGTCAAGATCTGTAAAAATTGCCATATGCCCTCCATTCCACTGATGGAGGCTTTGAGTGGAAACTTAGCTAGGGGAGACACACTTCCATAGACTTGATACACTGTAACAATTGTTAATTAAACACTCTTGAATTAATAAGGTGATGTAGTTATAAGGACTTCTAATACCGTCACTAACTTTAAAAATTAACTTCGGGGATGTGGGGTTGTGGGTAAGAAAAAAAAACGCTATCATAAAAGAATTTGTTTAGAAGACATATACAGCTACTGTTCAAAATCTAGTCAGTAAAATAAAATGCTTTGGAAATGACAAAAAAATTTATTAAGAATCTCACAAGAAACATTTACTTATTTCTTTTTTTTTTTTTAAAGATTTTATTTATTTATTTGACAGAGATCACAAGTCAGCAGAGAGGCAGGCAGAGAAGAGAGAGGGGGGAAGCAGGTTCCCTGCTGAGCAGAGAGCCCGATGCAGGGCTTGATCCCAGGACCCTGAGATCATGACCTGAGCCGAAGGCAGAGGGTTAACCCACTGAGCCACCCAGGCGCCCCCATTTACTTCTTTCTTGAAAACCTCTTAGACAATTTCAGTTTGCAATCAATGAGTGGAACCTAATTTAAATTAACAAGAGACATACTAATCTAAAGTCATACAGAACACATCTAATTTAACCCTGGTTGATCTCTAGTGCCTTTTATGACTTTTAGTTCTGCATCATGCAAAACATTCATGTAAGGTAACACTAGGAGTTATAATTCTCAGGGCCATCCTAAGAGCTTATTATTTTTCATCTACCCCATATATGAAATAAGCAACTCCTAACTTACTACAAAATAACCAAAAACCTTAGCTTACCAAAATCTCTCTTCTAACACTCGGTTCTCCCTGCCATGCCAGTCTCTGCAAGTCACTCAGTGGGGAGACTAAGACAACCAGTTGGAGCCCCAGTGTTCCCAGAAGGCCTAATGCCAAGGGCCAATGGGTCCAGGACTGTCTCTGGAACTCGGGTCCCAAACACAGCCCCATGGCATCTGCCAGATGGCTCTGAAAGTGAGCTAAGCAGGCCCCTTATGCATAGTGAGAGGCAGGGAATGGCTGGCCAGTATAGAGGCTACTTCTCTGTACTGAGCACAGGCTGATCCAGTAAATACTAGATCAATGAATGAACCAAACTCTCCCAACGGGAGGAAAAAATTCTTTCTCCTAAGATATGATGAATATGTCCTCATTTAAATCTTCTGTATTTCCTACCCTCAAGTACATACTACAAATTCCATTTCTAAAGACAGCTATAAAAACAAACAAAACAACAACAACAACAAATCAGCATAGCTGAAGACTAATTATACCTAACAGAAGGCAGAATTTCTTTAAAAGAACACATCTTATCACCATCTCCTCAAAAAAAGAGGTCAAAATCTTCATTTGAATTTTCATCCCAAATTGTCAATCTTTTTTGTCAAGGAAAACAGGGTAAGAAAGACAAAAATTCAGAGTGTGAATACATTCTCAAACACGTGATTCTGTTATGGAATCATCAGCATGACTCACATCGAATGCAAACCTTAGTGCTTATCTAGGATTTGTTCCTATTTCCCAGCCCAATAACTTGTCTTTAATTGAAGAGGTTTCCAATTTTTTCAGTATAGGCCATTCATATCATGTTTTCAAATATCCATAAAATTGATCATAAAGGGAACTGTGTTTCAAAATGAGTAGTAGCAAAAACTTTAATGCTGATGTTAATTTCCTTTATATTAAACAGCTGTTACTTATCCAAGGTCTTTGGAATGAAAAAAAAGCTCCGATATGGCAATAAAAAGTGGGATCTCCAGAAGTGTATTTATAAATCCATAAGAATTACTAATAAACATCTAAACTTGTATATTCTCGGGAAATTAAGACCTTTCCAAATTCTGGAATTTGCAAATTTTTTAAACTACCTTCTATCACATTCCTCATACACAACTTCCAGTAAAACAGATTTACAAAAGTTCCCCAAATTCTTTCTTTTTCTATTCCACATTTCTTCAAAATACCGGAAAAAGCATATAGTTTAGAATTAAAAACAATTAAATTTATCACTCTATCCCCAAATCAAAATGCTATTCTTTTGTGGCACTAATGAAGGCTGACCTTATGTTACAATTTCTTATATATCTGGTGCTCTTCAAACTAGACTTGAGGTCCTCAGAAAACAGGGACAATGACTTACTAATTTTTGTATGCACTATACATTTTAATCAGTTCTCCATCTACCTATATGCCAATAGTAATTTGTTATATTTACAAACCACACTCCAGAGCATTTTTAACAAATAATTTTCCTATTATAGCCAGGTTTCTAAGATATTTCTGTCCTTTATCTTATCAACAGCAAAAAATGTCCACCAGCTGACAATGGCTGTTATCAAACCCACTGTTTACTCTTAAAAAGGAGGAAAGATAAGAGAGTAGGCAGATCAGCAAGGGGGATGGAGAGGGAAAGGTGGTTCCTTGGTTTGTGAGATGGAGATATTTGGTCATTATCTATACTAATCATGGGCACCCTAGAGGTCAAGTCAGTGAATACCTTGAAGATATTTAGTTGTGTACAGAATTTAGTACAAAATATACATACTTTGATGCATTAGCAAATATAAAAACTAGAAGGACCAGAAAAAGTTGAAATACGTTTTGGTTTTTAAATATTTAAATAACATCAATTTCTCAATCCATCCTCTGAATATTGCCTTTGATCTTGCTCTGCCAATGGTAAACATGTTGAAAAAGTGTAAAAACTTAAAAGTGGAAATGCCTGGGTGCCTCAGTCGGTTAAGCATCTGCCTTCTGCTCAGGTCACAATCCCGAAGTCTTGGGATCCAGTCCCACATAGGGCTCTTTGCTCAGCAGGAGCCTGCTTCTCCCTCTCCCTCTGCCTGCTGCACCCTCTGCCTGTGCTCTCTCTCTGACAAATAAATAAAATCTTCAAAATAAAAAAAAAGACCTTGAAAGTGGTGTATCATCTTTAAAGTTATTATTTTTAGCTATTTATATTCTGCTGATACTATAAAAAACTTTTTACACATTAGTTTGGTCAGAAATAATCAGATATGGATCAAAATCCCAGAACATTACACTGCAATCTATTCCAAGAAGCTGTCTATTAACACATGGGTTATCATTTATAAGTCTGTTTTTAAGTTAATTTTGGAGAAATCCCAATACTACTGTATGTCAGATCCCACATAAACTTTTGAGAACAAGCCTTAGAATCTAACAACTTTTAAAATATTTTTTGTAGTGTAAAAGTATTGTATCAAGAAGGTGATGTGGGGACCACATGTATCTTTAGCAGAGTGACCTGGAAAGAAGCGAATATGAGAGCAGTTCCAAGAAAGCTTATGTCCTGAGCATGGCCCTAGCCATCCTTTGATGCACACAGACAAGGAACATTTCATTTTCTGAATGCAACACTACCTTTCCCAATTCCCAGACCACAACTGCGATGCTTTCTTACTCCCCAGAATGCGGGGATGAGATAACTCAGTAACCCTATAGGATGTTTTCCCCCTGCCACCCATCCCTAACTCTAAAGATTCTGGGGTAGCAGTAAGGCTAGGTCTGCAAAATTCATAAATTCTAATATTAAATAACTGTTAATAACACATGAGTAATCTGAACCAGGCTTCCAAACCTGAGCTAATAATCTTTTTTGAAGGCTGATCAAGATGCTCCTTTCTTTACACTCCCATGGTATTTGCTATATACTTCCATTATAGCACCAGATATTTTTTGCATCATGACCCTCCTATGAGCAAAAAATCTCAAGTGCCCACCAAAGTAAAAGGCATTCAAAATTCATTGAATGAGGGGCGCCTGGATGGCTCAGTGGGTTAAAGCTGCTGCCTTCGGCTCAGGTCATGATCCCAACGTCCTGGGATCGAGCCCCGCATCGGGCTCTCTGCTCAGCAGGGAGCCTGCTTCTCCCTTCTCTCTCTGCCTGCCTCTCTGCCTACTTGTTATCTGTCTGTCAAATAAATAAATAAAATCTTTAAAAAAAAATTCATTGAATGAATTTACAGAACTAGGCACTCAGTCATATGTTCTCTATTTTGAAGCATCTTTTTAAACTTGTTTCCATTCCTTTTACTTGTCCCCACCAATTGCCATGGTACCTGAACATAGTAGATGTTTGATTATTATTTGTTCATTCACTGGAGGGGGTGGGGGAAAAAAAGGAAGGGAAAAAGATGGAGGAGGGAAGAAAGAGGAGAAAGATGAGAAAAGCAAGAGAGGAAGGGAAGGATGGAGAAAGGGAATGAAGGAAGAGAAGGAAGGAAAGGATAGAAGGAAAGAACCAACTAACCAAACTCAGTTATTTAGATGTTTTGAGCATGGAAAGTCACCACATTAACTTCTTTGTTGTTTTTGTTTTGTTCCGTTTTCTTCTTCCCTAGTATATTTTAATGGTTTTCAAGGGTTCTCAAGATTCCCATTCCAGTACACCAGCTTCTAAATAAATTTAGATCAAAAAGAAGTATCCCAATAAAAATACATAATGAAATGAAATGAAAATGGATTCTGAGATAGAATTAATTTGTGCTTTGTTAACTGTTTTCCACATAAATAAAATGTCAAATTTCTTCCCTGATAATATACAAAATTTAATAATTCTGTAACTTTTTCATTCTAATTAGCATGGTATTTATCCAGATAAATGGATTTGGATTTCGAAGAAATATTTCAAATAGTTAAGCAAGAAAAAAAATTTTTTTAGGTTAGATTCCTGCCAACCTAAGTGACTTTTTTGCCAAGCCACACATTAAAAAAACAAAAAACAAAAAAACACAATGACCACAAATAAACCAAAATAATGAAAAACTAATTTTAATAGAACTGTTAAGTACTATCATAAAGAAACCTATCTCATCATTGCACAAATTTAGCAAATTTTACTTGCTAACTCAGAAAGAGATTTTATCTAATATCAAACTATAGGTTACTGTCTCCTTCCTTGATTCTGATACAGGAAAAGTGTTTTCCAACACGAAGCAACTTAGTGTATTTTTCCTTTTATAATACTTAACAACACTCTGTATGAATGCCGTGTATGTTTTACCATTTATGCTGACTTGGAATGTCTTGCATTAAATTAAAAGAATGCATAATTATGTAGATACTACACCTTCTGTTTATAACAGGAAATTTCTAAAAAGAGTAATAATATTTTTTAAAAAGTAAGAATACTTAATTTTGTTTGTCTAAAGCAAAAAATAGACTAAACCTGAAAATACTTAATTTCCTTTTTCTGGTTGTAAATATGTTCAGCTCAGGTTTCTTAAGGAACATAACGTGCTTCATCAATAGTCCCTCAATGTTCCAAAACTTAAATTTTAAAAACCCATATTTAATATTAGGTAATGTATATTACAAAAACATGAATCTATTCATAAAGTAATTTCAATTCCTTTTTGAATAGTAATTTTCAAAAAGAATTCTTAGTATTTTTTTAAAGTCCACTGAAACTACACACAGCATTTCTCCCACTTGTAGGATTATGCATTAAAGTCTAAAAGTTCAGGTTTCACTGAAAATTTCACTCAGTCTGGGCTTTGTCTTAACAGAAAAAATCAGGAAATACTGAATAAGTGGCCAGATTGTGCACAATTATATTTGGAATCTACTTCCTGACAACTCTGAAAAGATCTTCCTGTAAAACTAAGCCTCAATGTCAGGCTCCCTGCACTAAATTCCATAAAAATAATGGTCCCAACTATGCACAAAAGAAAAAGAAAACATTCTAATAGCCAGGCATCTAAATCTGACATAATCAAGT
The DNA here is from genome assembly GCF_963455335.1 of Martes martes. Classification (NCBI taxonomy): domain Eukaryota; kingdom Metazoa; phylum Chordata; class Mammalia; order Carnivora; family Mustelidae; genus Martes; species Martes martes. Next base: position 71,841,768 of record NC_137898.1, on the reverse strand, counting down.
TACAATAATTTTTAGGCTAGAAAGACTGGCATATCCTAAAATAATCCAACATACAGTGTATTTCTGTAACTTTATCATTCTTTTTTACTTCCTCAGCATTTGTTCCAAGTTCACTAAGTTAACTACAGTGAAAAGGGAAAAAAAATCTGTTAAAAATCTGTAAATTCATAACTATTTTAAGTATTCCAAAAGTTACAATATGAGCATACATGCAATCTGTAATCAAATATTTAATTGCTGAGTATTTCACCACTGCAGAGGCTGATTAAAGTTACAGACCTTTTAGTGCAAAATCCCCAAATACTTCCCAATAAAACTGTCACAAATATTATTTTCATGTGATTTTATTCCCTCAACTAAAATCATGAAGGGAGTTTTTTTTTTTTTTAACTGGTTTTTCTTTCATAATGCCAGCCAACAGAATGGTATCATTTCACACACATTTATAACTGCTGTGAAACAGTCTTGCCCAAATACTGAAAACTATTTTAAAATGCTACCATAACAAGCAAATGCCATATTTCTGATATATCTCAAATTTTACTCATTGTTATTAACATGGAACATCAACACTAGGAGGCAGGCTCCCAGAAACTGCAGGCTGAAAATAAGAGACACACAAAAATCATTTTCACTTGTGTGCAGTGGGGAAATAACTTTCTCAATGTTACTGATTGGAATTTATCATTCTTGGCAGCAGCATCATATACAAGAAAAGAAGAGAAAGAAGAAAAGGGGAAGGATGAAGACAGACATTTCACAGTAAATAAATTACCTAAGTTTGGTTAGTTGGATTTCCATTTGGTATTCTGCAAAGAATACTCATGTTTCTTTTTTTTTTTTAAGATTTTATTTTATTTGACAAAGAGAGAGAGATCACAAGCAGGCAGAGGCAGACAGAGGTGGGGGGAAGGAGGCTCCCTGCTGAGCAGAGAGCCTGATGCTGGACTGGATCCCAGGACCCTGAGACCATGACCTGAGGCAAAAGCAGAGGCTTAACCCACTGAGCCACCCTGGCGCCCCAATACTCATGTTTCTAAGTAAAATATAATTCAGATTTTAATAAGCTTCCTTCAAATAACACACAGCTAGGACTTAATTTTTAATGTATGTTTCACACACATAATAAAAACAAAATGTAATACTTACATAGTTTTAAAGGTTAGAAAAACAGAATCCAACATGAAATGGCATATGCATACATATCTTTAGGAAGAAGATGTAATTCATCTATTTTGATGTTATGCAAAAGCTAAAATTGTGACCCAGCATCAAGAAATTAGCAAGACACCTAAAAATTTTCTAAAAAACAATACCACATCACATGTAGCTTGTTATATATTGTTACACACTTCAATACTGAAAGAGGGATAGATTTGTTCACAGTAGCTGTCGATCAACTTCAATGAGAGCTCTAAGAACACAAGGTTAGATTTTTCTTTTCTCTCTTTACTTCCATGCTTGTAACAACAGAGACTTCAAAGGTAATTCTGGAGAGCTGACAGAGAATGTCAAGTACAACAGGAATCTTGCTCAATGTATAGATTGGGAATTTTAAGTTTCATGGGTGCCTTGATTTGTATATTTTATGACCTATCAAATTTTCCTCTATACGTAAATACATTGGTATTATTATTGGTGTTCGTATTGTTTTTACTATTGGCACTGATATTATTCTTTACATAAGTAGAACTATAAAATGTAAAAGAAACTAAAATAGAAAGTAAATAGCTCCAAAGAAGACTTGATATAACTGTAACAGAATATTTGAAGTCTTTGTCCACTAAATCATTTAAGAGATTTCTTTTATGATTTGCAGAGTGGTACATAGTTAGCTGGACTAAGATACTGCAGGGTTTAGCATGGTGGACACTGCTTTCTAAGTTCAACCACAGCTGCTAGTATTTTGTTAAGTTTGAGAATATGTACATGAAATAGTAGCTTTCTCAGTAGCTCTCTCCACTCAGTGAAGACCTACGTTTACCAACCTCGCTTTTTTTTTTTTTTAGCTTGAACAGGGAAACTGTTGCCTTTTACGTAAAGCCAAAAAATGTTCCTATTTCATTAAATGTTCTTGAAGTAAAAACCACTAAAAAATAAGATTCATACAATAGCATAATCCTTAAAAATGTGTTCAGCTGATTCAAAACAGATATTTTATGAAGATTTTAAAGAATAAGCATAAATACCATAATTTGAACATCACACTAACTCTTCTTGCCAGAAAGTGAAAAAAGCAGAAATAATACTATGTTTTACCATGAAAATATTTTATAATTTTCCATAGTAATGCTTCAATACATACAAATCAAACAGAAGTTTATTGGGTATTTACTATATCCTAGATCCTAAGGCCAGCAAAAATTCAGAACAAGTATAATATATAATTCTCCTCATTAGTGAACACTTAAGACATGAAAATGAAACAACTAAAGAAAAATAAAGAAAACTAAGTTCTTATTTCTCTTTTTCTGATTACACAATTAAAAGAAAATTCAGATCATCTTCATGTCATAACCACAAAATTAAAAGCTAAACAGCAATTCATGGGTATTTAGTAACAATTATTATGCCCCCCCAAAAAATGGGGGTTAATTTCTAATTGTTAGTACCAAACTAAAATAATTTTGGTATCTGCAGTCTCATTAATATTTAGCTCTAAGGAAAAATAAATGGGAAAAACCTGAAAAAATTATACAAATTACAAGGAAAAGGACAAAAATTGACAAGCTCAACTACTGGATGGTCCATATCTTAATCTCCAGAAAACCGGAAGACAAAATAATTTTATAAATTTGGCTTACAATTTTGACATCCCCTAAATACTTCTTCAATCAGATCTTACTATCACTGTCCTAGTTTAGAATCTACTAGATCTAAGTTCCTCCTCGAGAGCAAGTACCAAGTCACCTCCACTATTGTATGTCACCCAATTCTAACTTAGGAGTGGACTACAGTATCTGAAAAAGAAGGAAAGAGTTAACAAATGGAAACCTGACAACCAAAATATTTCTGAAAAACACTGTCATGTGTTTTATTCACTCATATAATCACATTCTTACCAACATGTAAGCTGACTTTATAAAGAAATAAACTCAAGGAAGATTGTTTAATTGGGAATGATCTAAAAACAAACTCAAATTGCTATATAAAGTTAGGGATAAAGAGTATCTCTCTCATTAGTAGTATGATGAATTGACTGATGTCTTCAAACAGCATACACAATACAAAAAAAGTAAATACATGTTTTTTTGAAAACTCTTACATTCACTCATATTTACCTAATTAGTAATGCCTTCACCTACAGGTTAAAAAACAAATATGCGTAAGACAAGTGTACTTCTCTTTAAAGAAATATTTCTGATATTTGCCTATATATAAAATATGCAAGCATGTAATAACATTTTTATTTTACTTTCATTGGTTTATAGTATAAAAATGTAAGATATGGACTTCTAAGTATAAATTTGCTTTCAGAAACTATCTTAAAAAATGCTGAAATTGGGACCAAAAATGGCTTTCATACAAAGTCTACATAAATCAAGTATTATGAAAAAAATAGAAAAAGTAGTTACACAGCTCCCAACAAAAGAAGGCTCAGGCCCAGACAGTTTCTCAGGAGAATTCCAGGATACTTTTAAAAATTATCAATACCCAAATGATACTTGAAACTGTCCCAGAAACATAAAAACATAAGAAAAACTTCCAAGTTATTTCTGAAAAGGGAGTATAACACCCATTGCAAAACTTTAAAAAACAACTTCATTAAGAGCAAACTACACATCTCATTTATTAACATTGCTGCAAAAATCCCAAATAGACTCACATCACATTTTTTAAAAAATCATATATCATAACCATATACCATAATATCATGACCATAATATTGTGGCTTTAAAATACACTGCACAATTTCTTTATACTCCATCCTTCAAAACATAGAACCTAATTCCCCTCCTTTTAAAATGATTCGCTTCTAACAAACAGAATGTGGCAAAAGGGATAGTGGATGGTATGTGACTTAAGAAATGAGGACAGAAAAGACTGTGGCTTCCTCTTTGCTTCTCTCAAACACTCTGGGAGTGCTAGGGTACCTTTTTTGGCAAATTGTTGCAATTCAAAAAGATTTCCAAGTATTTAGATGTAATGGTCTAAGAGTTGGTTTCAAGTATTCCAATTACTAAAATACCACCAGAAAAGAAAAAAAAATAAGAAAAAGGTTGCTTGATTCTTGTTAAAAATACACATTCCTCCCACCCCACTCCCTCTTTCTCCCTCACGCAATACCACTTAAAACCACTACTCTTTTAACCAGATCTGGTTCTCTATTTTCCTTGGCATTATCTGTGATAATCCTCAGAGACAGCAGGCAAAGATAAACTGGAATTAGGTAGCGACAGTACTTTACTTCTGGAAGATGGTGATTATGTTTATCAGGGAGTAGTAAGAGCTTTGAAGTCTGGAGAATAACTGTAAACAAGAGAGAAAGTCAACTTTGGCCCTATCTGACAAGGTTATGAAATAAAGTGAATGAGATTTTTGTAAGACAGCTCTCTTGGAATCCAGGAGATTCAAAAATATTAAAATAAAGTTCCTTGCTCAGCATGATTGAATCAAAAAGAAAATCTGGATCTTCTGCTCTATCGTTGGCCTTTAAAATGATTATTTTAAAAATCTTAACAGCAATGTCAGAATAAATGCATATTTCCCAGTCCCATAAACATTTCTGTCAAACAAATGCCCATTGAGATGTTGTATCTGCTATCCTTATCACTATACAAACTCTTAACATGTTCAAAATGATTACTATGTGGCTGAAAATGCATGGGATTCCTAGAAGGGAAGCACAAGGAAGGTCATGAGTACAGCTGGTATACTGCAGGTAATAATCCTATGCATGGGATTGGTAAAGCCTTTAGGAAGCATGACACAATCCAATAATAAGACTTCAAAAAAAATTTTTTCTACTTTATGCAACTATGCAAAGAATATATTGCATTGGGAAATGTAAATTTTAAGTAATTCAAAAAATGACAATGATACTCTACCCTCTGGCATCTTAGGAAGCTAACAAGATAACACACAAAAAAAAATTAAAGAAAATTACAAAATCAAGGAAAAGTAATTAGCATGACACAGAACACTCAGAGGGAAATGTATATAAAAAAGTTAAAACTTAAGCTAGAAGGCATATAAAATCTATGTGAATCTCATTCTATAAATAGGGCTTAAATCTGCGTTAAAATTTACTTAATGTAGTGGTGGTTTCCGCAGCAAATTTCCATTCATAACATAGGCTTTACGGATGCTCATGAGATTTATTTGAATTCCCTGAGCATACTATAAGAGGCATAGGAAAATAATGTCAAATAAAAATATTTTAAAGATGGGGAATAGCACAGGGTTGCAGTTAACCAAGATTCAAAACTGGCCATAAAAGTATTTCAAAAAACCAACAATTTATCTTCCCAGGCAGGTGAGAGCTGACCAAGTTTGGAAAAAAATACCATTAAATAAGACTTGACTTGTTCAAATTTGGAATTTTGAAAGTTTTCCCATAAATACATTACCTTCATGAATTTATAGAATAAATGAATGTCCTATATTCCAATCTTGGAGTTTAAGTCAACCTAAACCAACAAATCCTTATTAAGGAGTATGGAAGATTCTGGGGAAGAAAAAACATAAGTAGAAGATATAGACTCAACCCTGGAGAATGTAATATCCTCTAGGGAAAAGGAAAAAAAAACAAAAAAGCCAATGAGACTGGAAATTTAAGGGGTGCCTGGCTGACTCAGTTAGTTGAGCATCTGACTCTTGATTTCGGATCATGATCTTAGGGTCATGAGATCACACCCCACATCGGGCTCCTTGCTCAGCACAGAATCTGCTTGAGATTCTCTCCTCTCTGTCTCCCTTTGCTTGTGCTAGCACTCTCTCTAAAATAAAAAGTTTTTAAGAAAAAAAGACTAGAAATTGGAAACTCTATTAAGCTAGATCAACTTATCTTTTATTTTTATTTATTTATTTGTCAGAGAGAGAGAGAGCACAAACGGGAGGAGTGGCAGAGGAAGAGGTAGAAGCAGGCTCCCATAAGCAAGGAGCCTGATGCAGGGCTCAATCCCAGGACCCCGGGATCATGACCTGAGCCGAAGGCAGATGCTTAATGACTGAGCCATCCAGGCACCTCCAACTTATGATTTGAAAATGTGCTATCACGCCATCTTATTTTTCATCTTTCATCTTCTATGATCTCAAAATTGGCATAAATTTTAAAAATATGAAAAGTTAACAAAAAGTGATGTCATTTGGATGCTCCAGCATGAACTGATTCACATTTAAAGGGAAAAACAGTGAAGTAACAATGAGAAGCTTTCCAAACACCAAGAAACTTTACCACTGTTATGTTTCCTCATTTCATCAGCGAATTCTCTACTGCCTGTGTTCTTAGTCAGCTGCTAATAAAAGTCACAAGTCAGAGCAACAATTCAGGAAAACTAAGAAGCAGTTCAGAATGAAAAAAAGGATGAAAATAGTGACTTTTTTGACTTATTAAAAAGGGCAAAAATTAAAGTGCCACTGTCGGCAAAGCTGTGAGGAATGTATGCTGGGGTATAAAGTAGTTCTAACTTCTGGGAAGGCAATCTGGCCATATAATCAGTTTTAAATGTATACACTCTTTCACCCAGCAATTTTTTCTGCAGAAATCTGTCCAACATAAGAATAAACAAAAGTACCTAAGACTATATATGCTTAATGGCACTCATTCTACCATCAGAGAAATAAATTACTGGAAGCAACCCAAATGTTCAAAGGTAAAAAGAATGAGTAAATAAACAATGGCATTTCTAAACTACACAATACTTATACAATTATAAAGAACAAACTGGATTGACACATGTACCAATTAGAAAGATGTTCATGATCTACTTTTATGTGAAAAAGGTAATAAGCAGAATGTAGAAGATCCCATTTTTATTATAAAGTAGATACATATATAGTCTTTCTCTATGCTCATATAGAAGATATGCTTGTATTTGTCAATGAATATAAAACGGTTACGAAAGATCACACTGCTACCAGTGGTTAATCCACAGGTGGAGAATGAAAGAGTGAAAAAAGGGGACATTCACTTTTTACGTTACACATTTCTATAGAGTCTGAAAGTGTCAACTAGCATACATTACTCTTAGAATTTTTCTACTAAACCCAATGGTAACATTAAAAGACAAGATAAGGAGAAGAAGAAAGTGATTAAAAATAAAATAAAACATGGGATGCTAGGCCATAACACTTTTTCTTCAGACTGACTTCATATTAGTTCAATCCAATTAACCTAGAGAAATTCCATGACTTTTTTTTTTTTTTTAAATAAAAGCTTCTGTATGAGACTGGGGGTGGAGCACGAACAAAAAGATGACTGTGCAAAGCGCATGGGCTCCCTTTCTACAGCACTCCAAAGAAACAGACATCCGAACACCACGTAGTTAGCCACTAATTTTCATCATCACAACAAAGAAGAGTCTGTGATGGTGCTCCTTCTCCTTGTTCAACTTTGAACTTACAGCTGAAAATGCTGAATAAATAACCTTATTAGCACAATATCCTGTAGCATAAACACAAAGCGCTCTTTCTAAATAAAGTCATACATAGACATTATCTGAGTCTTGAAGTATAAAATAGTCTAAGGAGGTTTACCTTTGAAAGATTGGCAAGTAAACAGCCTCTAACAAGGCGTAAGTAATATTTTGGGCTAAATGAATGAATGGCAAAGGAATCTGACTTTGTTTATTTTACCACAAACAAGAAGAAGCTGTTAAAACAGCATGGTGACTAGACATTTTCTTTACAGTTTTACAGTTTGGTTGAAAAATGCTCCAATCTTTGAAATCTAAAGTTGTAAAATACCATCAAAAGACCCTCAATGGTCAAAGTATTTGCATCACGCAAATCCAGTGGTGCCCCATGTACACTCAAGTGCATGCAGAGACACACACCACACAACATGTTTCAGGTCTTCTTACTGCAAACACTTACAAGAGACCATGTTCTGACTGGGCTCAGACATGGGTCTGATCCAGTTTCTGACTGGGTTCTGTGGTGGTTAAAGGTCAAGCTCTGAAAGATCCCCAAAATCCACAGAAGGGTTACATTGAGTTCAACAGGATCACCTCGATTTGGCAGTTCCAACGCAACCACAATACTTCATGACAGACAGGAACTATATTTCTCCATTCCCTGTTTTCATTCACGTGGACACATTAGTCAGAATGTGGGCTCAGCTACTTTACTCTCTCCCTGCCTGGCCCTTTACTGCTTTACCTCAGAGACTTCCTGTGAAGTGGTTCTATGGAACCTCTGACATATAAATTCAAGCTAAATCTCTGTGAGGAATAAACTGTAAGAGTTTTATTAATGAACTTTTACCGGGTTTGACATATCTCCTTTTGAGACACAAACCAAACACCGACATTTCTAAACAATGAAAATCTCAAAATCCGAAAATATTGGAAAACCCAACAGGATAAAATATTTTTTCCAAAGATTTTATTTATTTATTTCAGGGCTTGGGGGAGGGGGGCAAACAGAGGGAGAGGGTACCCTGAGATCACAACCTGAGCCAAAACCAAGACTCAGATGCTTAACCAATTGTGCCACCCAGGCATCCCAGGATAAAATCTTCTTCACTAATCATGTAATAAGCACTTAGTCAAACTATTATTTTGACCAAGATTCATTTAATTATAAACCATGAAAACAAAGTATCCATAATACTAACCAAACAATAAAAACTGTACTTTCTAGTATATCACCTTTAATAATGTTTAATAATGTTTAAATATTGGAAGCTTTTTTACCCTCATTTTTTCCTTTCTCTTATTTGATAAATTCCCATTCACTCCTACATCAATTTCAAATCTAAAAGTGGAATATCACCGAGTGAAAATTATTAAAATCAGATGATTCAAATTACTGAGTTTCACAAACAAAATCATAATTTCATAAATCCTTTTTCCTACTTATAAAATTGAAGTAACTATTTATACGTATATGTATAAAGCTAAAGGAGTATTATAATGCTAGTCACTCAAATTCTACATCACAAAAATTTAACCACCTTTACAGATGAACTTTATTATAACAGAATTCCTAGGGTGAGAAACTAAATCTCAGACTACTGACTTCAACAGTGGACAAATCTTAAAAAATGATTCACTCATAAAAACTGTGTAAGTCAAATGAAAATTTTAATTCATGGGGAGGAATTATTTTGAAAGATTAAAACATTTAAGTTAAACTCCTTCTTTATAAAATAATCATGGTTGCTTAGAGCAATGGTTGACTCCCACTGGGGCCAGAAAATGTACAAGATGAACATCTTATCAGAACACTACCAGGGTGCCTGGGTGGCTCAGTGAGTTAAGCTTCTGCCTTTGGCTCAGATCATGATCTCAGGGTCGTGGATCGAGCCCCACATCGGGCTCTCTGCTCAGCAGGGAGCCTGCTTCCCCCTCTCTCTCTCTGCCTACCTATAATTTCTCTCTCTGTCAAATAAATAAATAAAATCTTAAAAAAAAAAAAATAAAACTACTAAGGTTACATCAAAAGGATTCAGAAGCCAACCTGTAGAGGCTTCTACTGGCCAAAAAAGGAATCATCCAACCACAAAGAAGGATAAGGATAATGACAATGGCTTGAAACACATAAAATCTGTTTAAATCTATGACTTTAAAATAAACATTTTTAAAATCTCATTACCCATTTTGGGGGCTGGTTTCTAGGAAATCAGAGAGAGATGGATGAAAGGAACCGACCAACTAAAACAATTTAAGATCTATTAGCCAATTGGAATGTTATTCGCATTCTCACTTTAACAAACAAGAGAAAGAGGTCACTGGGGAAATATGAACAGTGAAGCACATTGTATGAATAATGAAAAACTTACAAGGAAGGTAAATGATACTGTGCTTATATTTTTTAAAGGGAGTCCTTATCTTTTAGTGATACATACTAAAACTACTTATAGATGAATCATATGATGTATGAAATCTGCTTCAAAATTATTAAGCAGAGCTAACAGGAAAGTGAGTAGGGATATGGATAAAAGATACGAGCAATCAGTTTATAATTATCAAAGCTGGAGGACAGCAACTCTGTTTTGTTTAAGTTTAAAATATCCCATAAGAAAAATAAATTTTTATCAGAAAATCCTTTTATGGGATGCATGGGTGATTCAGTTGGCTAGGCATCTGCCTTTGGCTCAGGTCATGATCCCAAGGTTCTGGGATCAAGTCCCGCATCCGTCTCCTTGCTCAGTGGGGAGCCTACATCTCCCTCTGCCTGCTGCTTTCCCTGCCTGTGATCCATCTCTCTCCCTCTGACAAATAAATAAAATTTCAAGAAAGAAAAGAAAAGAAAGAAGAAGGAAGGAAGGAAGGAAGGGGAAGGGAGAGAAGACAAGAGAAAAGAAAATCTTCTTATAATGTAACATGGTATCCTAAGTTTTTATTTAGCCAAGAAGTTATCTGCCTACTGGGTTTTCATAAATAGAAGTAAACCGATGTGTAGTAATACTTCTGTCGGGTTTTAAAAATCTTATAAATCAGTGTTTACTCACAAGTGTTTAACAACATCAACCTTTCAGGAAGCATTTGAAAGAGCAGTTCAACTATCTCCATTTTGACCTCAATCTGTTCTTTCTAATTGACTAAGTCCTAGCTCATCTCTTCATTCAGGCAAAAGGCCCCACAGGCAAAGCATGCCCTGATGGGAACCAAAACTACCCCTCAAGCAGTCAGGACTGCCCTGAACCAGCAAGACCCACATGATTGACCCCAAGACAATGATCTACCTGACCTTTACTGCCCAACTGCTGTACCCAGCGACCTTTGTCCCACATTTTCCTTATATAAACCCAGAAGTATGTTCAGCACTTTGGAGACAGTCTTTGAGACATTAATTCACTGTCTTCCTGGTGTCAGAGTCACTGAAATAAATTCCTTTATTTCACCACTACTCATCTCTCTGCCTTTGGACTTTGTCAGTGGCAAACACTGAACCTGGTCTGTTTGGGATCCCCAGAGCCAGTGATCTTGCACCCTTGAGCCCCCGTTAAACCTATACCACATCCCAGCCACTGGAATTCAATATAGAAAGTAATATACAAAATAATTTCATTAAATGTAATGTCCCTTATATAACACAATATTTAAGAAAGAAAAAGAGCAGAGCATCTAACTCTATGAAACATACTTAACACAGTTTGTCATGTCTATAGTTTTTGAAACTTACTTAGCATTAGAAATTTCTTCTTTTACTATGGACTAATTATTAGTAATTTTCTAAGAACCATTCTGAATTGCTGATTCTTAAAAACCTAATCAGATACTTCTATAAAGTTCTTATCTAGAAGCCATTCTGTCAGGCAAAACTACACATTAATTCCTCACTATGCATTTTTCAAAGAGTAACATTTAAAGACACACCCTACTACTGAAAACTGAAACCTTTGTTAAACTACAAAATAAATAACCAGCCCAACTATGTAGCTAATACCAACCAGAAAGGTAATCCGAAATTAAAATGCCTTTATACAATGTATATATGATATTCATGTAACTATTCTTTAATTTTTCCCACCAATTTTTGAGATCACGGATAATTCACAAATAAATATAAAGGGAAAAATTTCAATTTCTCTTAAATACTTTTCCAAAATAAAAAAATAACTGTGACATAAAGTCCTTTTTGAATTTAAAAGTTCTAAAATATTTGAAAGATATATTGCAAAATTTTTGTCTTAGAGAATGCTTACTAAACATGCTCTTAGAACAAAAAAGATTAGGATTAACTGAACTCTGCTGGGATTTTTAAACAATACTATTAATACAGAAACAGCATTCAAAAAAATGTGATATGCATACCTTGCTATCAGTGCATACATATCAACTATACAAAGGAATTCATCATTTAGAAAAGTTTATTTTTATCAGATGATTTCATTGTAATGTCCTTTTTTAAAAAAATGCTCTGGAATTAAAAACAGTTAAGAGCTAAATCTTACTTGCTGTTAACTTTACTATAGACTATGGCAGAAACAAACAAAATTTTAATGATTACTGAACCATGTCAATTGAAAAGAAACATCAGTCACTTGGACAGCTACAATTCAAATACAATACAGCTTTTAGCTTCAAGCAATAGCTCTCTCTCCTTGCCCTTTCTTAACCTCAGTTCTACAGAACTATTAGAATTAAAAGTAACTAAACCCTGGTAGATCATGGGCACGTGATAGAGGAAATTTCCATCAAATACCATAGTAATATCAAGTATTAATTTTACTTACTTTCTATTTAACAAACAAAAAATCACATTTCAAATACTAAACGCTAAAATTCTGGGGATAAATTAAAGGAAATCCAAATGAAACAGTACTTTTTTGAAATGAGATGCATGAAAAGTAGGGGCCATGTCTTATTTATTATTACATTTCCCTTTGTCCACAACACAGTTTAAAAACATAATTTTCTAAAGAAGAAATACTTCCTAAAGCTAATCTGATGTTATGAAGTAAACAGTCCGTAAGTGATGCAAAAAGGTACCTTCACAAATTCCCATCACATTAATGTTAAAATCCATCGTTTTAGTAATCAAACACCACAAAAATAAAAGCAAACAGAAATTCTATCTGGCACAGCCCTACATGTGGGAGATATAAGGAGATTTAAATTTCTGTGGAAAACTATCCCTCATCACCTACAATTCACAGCACTCCAATTAAGGTGCTATCATCTTAATCATTTTATCACAACGGGTATGTGGCAATTACTACAGGCTATATGGAACAACCTTCCCCCCAGTCATAAGTCTAAGCAATGAACAAGAAACTGTAACTTAAACATACATACAAGAGAACTTTCATTTTTAGTTTGCTCCTCTTAATTTACCTTCAGTTGGTCTTCCATTAACTAACTGACTGTAAAATGGGACTCTGTATTAAGTGTTATACAGAATACAAAGGACAAGCAGATTTAAAAAAAAAAAAAAAAACCCATCCTTGAAGAGCTTAAATCAAGCAGAAAATATAAGGCAAATAAAAACAAATAACAAATGTTAATGCAGGAAATACTGGAAGTTTTTATAGAGCACAAATACAGTGCTGTGATAGTTCAGAGAAAGAAAAAATGACTTCCAGCTGGGGAAATCAAAGCATGCTTCACAGAGGAGGTAACAACTGCAATGGGTCTCACTTGGGGGATCTGAATAGGAAAAGTGGCAGAAATGGGAATGGGCACATAGTTTGTTTTCAACAAATATTTACTTGCTTTTGAATCTTTTGCTGTCTTTTGGCAGGGCACGACTAGCTATCACCATCTGCCTTTCAGTGGTCTGTGAGGTAAGGAAACAGCTGGATTCCTTTTTCACTACCACAGGTTGTGGCAGAGGAGGCGGTCACAGGCTGCCATGTCTGATGTCCGGGTTTTAGCCACCCCAGACTGTTGCACAGCCTCGGCAACACAAGAAAAGGAAAACACCTTCATACGGTTTTACTGTAATTCTTTGGGAGCAACCGATCTCACCTCGTTCAGTATATCTGATTTGTTTAAAATGTTAATTTAGGGCACCTGAGTGTCTGCCTTCAGCTCCAGTCATGATCTCAGGATTCTGGGATCCTGTCAGGCTCCCTGTTCATGAGGGAGCCTGCTTCTCCCTCTCCCTCTGCCTGCCACTCTGCCTACTTGTGCTCTCTCTCTCTATGTCTAATAAATAAATAAATCTTAAGAAAATAAAATAAAATAAAATGTTAATTTATACCTGTACTTTAGTAATAGACCATGTTTATGAAAACTATAAAGAAGACTATATACTCATATAACTTGACTTTCAAGGGTTTTCTTGTACTTAACATTTAAGTGAAAATACAAAGCAATGGTTAAAAAAAAAATACTAACTGCCAAAACAACTTTGACAAAACCCATGCAAACCAAAAGTAAAAACAAGTCTTAAGACAGCAGAATCTGTATTTTAAAACACAAGATAACACGTTAAGATAGCTATCAGAGCAATAAGATCAGGAGCTAAAAGGTCACTGACTGAGAATTCTTATTTCAGCCTGTGGACCTCCATCTAATCCACTTGAGCAGTGAACAAGAACTTTAACTTAAACACACATATGAGAAAGCACTTTGATTTATTTTCCTCCTAATTTTAATACAGAATTAAAAAAAAAAAGAAATAGCCTGTAGGTCACAAGATGTACATTGTACATTCCTACTATTAACAGGAAATACAAAAACATATACATTTCCTTTCGGCATGTAAACTTGGAAAGTTTGCATGGAAAAACAATGAACAAAAACTTCATTTTAATACTCTTAAACATCATTACATATTCAAAATTCTGTTTGGTTTTTATTTTTGGAAAATATTTTCAACTTCTTCCTTGGGCTTTATTAGAAACACTAAGGTTTATTTCTCTCTCATTTCAAATATACTCCACGTTACCAAACCTGTCTTAAAGAAAAAAAAGACTGGACCTTTTGTTCAAAAGAAACTGAATATTTCAACATCACATAGAAATAATGAGGACGAGGATTCAATCCTCCTGAAGGAATCTGAGGGACTTCAGTTTGCGGTTCCACACTCAAGGAACTTGGAAGTCACCACTCCACGCTAACAAGTAAAAAGCTGTTGAACAAACTGAAAAACCAACAACTCTCCTTGGATCCATAAGAAGTGAGGACACAGGGCAAACCACTAGCCCCAAAACTGGAGAAACAGACTTGCGAATACAGGAAGGCACGGCTCACCTCAGCAGACGCTCAGGAGTGGAAACCACAGGAACCAGCACTGGTGCAGGAAAACCTGTAATTGACTAAAATTGCTGGAGGCTCTTTGTGAACAAGTCTGAGAGTTAAAAACTCCAGGGGAACCCACTCATGGCAGGAGGAGGACTCACACTTTGGTGAGTTTTACCTCCAGAAGCTTGACTGGGTTCTCACAGTAAATACCAGACAAAAATCCTCTAGTGCTCCAAGCAGAACTAAGGGAAAAGGAGCCATTTTGAAATCAGCCAGAGAACTCTGTTCTTAACAAGGCCTACCCTCAAGGGAACTAGTTACCCTGAGCCTATCTTACTGCGGTATTATGAGAGCCTAACTGATGTTGGGGAAGAGAAACACCCACCTCCAGCCCACTTTAGCTGTCCTGTCCCACCTAAGGGAGTTGAAAAAAAAAAAAAAAAATGAGAAACACCTGTGAAGCTCACAGACCGGAGGCACGGGCTCACTAAAAAAATAAATCAAAGGATGACAGAATGCTTCACCTCCTCCCACACTTCATCATCATATTACTAAAGTCTTATTTGAGCAGTTTCTTCTACCTCGAACATCATGTCCAGCTATCAAGAAAAATTACAAAACATACTAGGAATGCAAAAAAAAAAAAAAATTGAAGCCACAAAGCAAGCATCAGAACCAGGCATGGTACAGATGTCAGAATAATCAGACAAGGAATTTGAAACAACTGTGATGAACATGCTAAGGGCTGTAATGGACAAAGTAGACAGCATGCAAAAACGGATGGGCAATATAAGCAAAGAGCTAGAAACCCTAAGGAAAAAAAACAAAAGAAATGATAGAGGTAAGAAACACTGTAACAGAAATGAAGAATGCATTTGATTGGCTTATTAGTAGACTGGACATGGCTAAGGAAAGAATCTCTGAACTTGAGGATACATCAGCAGAAACCTCTAAAACTGGGGCGCCTGGCTGGTTTACTATGTAGAGCATGTGACTCTTGGTCTCAGGGTTCTGAGTTCGAGTCCCATGTTGGGTATAGAGACGACTTAAAAATAAAATCTTTAAAAAAAAAATCTCAAAAGAAACCTCTAAAACTGAAAAGTAAAGAAAACAAAGACTGAAAGAAACAGAACAGAATATCTGAGTACTATGGACAACTACAAAAGGCGTAACATACGTCATGGGAATACCAGAAGGAGAAGAAAAAACGGAACAGGAGAAATATTTGAAACAATGACTGAAAATTTCCTAAATTAATCTACAGCACAAAACAATATGGGGAACCTGGGTGACTCAGCTGGGTAAGCATCTGCCTTCAGCTCAGGTCATGATTCCAGAGTCCTGGGATTGAGCCCCCCATCGGGCTCCTTACTCAGTGGGAAGCCTGCTTCTCCCTCTCCCTCTGCCTGCTGCTCCCCCTGCTTGTGCTCCTTCTCTTTCTTTCTGTCGAATAAATATAGTTTAAAAAAAAAAAAAAAGACTCAGCAAGCTCAAAAAAACACTAAGTAGGATAAATACCAAAAAAAGAACTACACCTAGGCATATCATCATTTCGAAACTAAAGAACATCAAAGATTTAAAAAAAAAAAAATTCTGTAAGAAAACAAAGGAAATAATCTGTAGAGCCAGCCTCTTTAATTATGCTCCTTAATCTTCAATAGTCAAGGAGAAATCATAAGAACCCAACTATTCTTAATGAGATTCTCTTCCAATACACGTTTTTGTTATTATAACTCTTAATTTACATACAATAAAACTTGCTCTTTATGGTGTACATCTCCATGGGTTTTGAAAAATGTACAGAATTTTGTACCCACCATCAGCATCATGATACAAAATAGTTCCAACACCAAAAATTTTCCCTTGTTTTATCCTTCTGTAACCAACCACTCCTCCTGCAATCTCTGACAACCACGGACCCATTCTCCCATCCCTGTAAGTTTTGACTTCTCCAGAATGTCACATAAGTGAAGTCATATAATATTTAGCCTAGTAGGGGTTCACTGAGATTTATGAACATGTAAATGTATGTCTTTCACACAAATCTGGAAGTTTTCAGCCATTATTTCTTCAAATATTTTTTCTACACCAATCTTTTTGTCTTTTCATCGGAGACACGACAGAAAGGTGAGACCGTTGTTAGTGTATCTGACACTCTGCTCATTCTCCTCAGTCTTCCCCTCATTATTGTGCAGACTGTACAACTACTTCTGAGCTTTCTTCAACTTCACTTCTCTTTCCTTTGTCCTCTCCACTCTACTATTGAACTCACCTAGTACATTTGACATAGTTTAATATTTAATATTAATATTTGAGTTATTTTAATTTTCTGTCCTAAAATTTCCATTTAGTTCTTCTTATGGTTTTTCTTTGCTGGGAACTTCAGTCTTGCTACTCACGTCAAAAGTGTTTACAGGGTTATAACAGTTGCTTTGAAACTATCGTAATTCCAACGTCAACATCACCTCAGGATTGGCATCTGTTGATTGCTGTTTTCCCTACCATTGGTTATGATTTCCCTGGTTCTTGGCATGTCAAATACTTTTGGATTGTATCCTAGACATGTGTATCATGACATTCTTGGTCATGTTAAAGATTCTTGGTCCTCTGGGGGCGCCTGGGTGGCTCAGTGGGTTAAAGCCTCTGCCTTCGGCTCAGGTCATGATCCCAGGGTCCTGGGATCGAGCCCCGCATCGGGCTCTCTGCTCAGCAGGGAGCCTGCTTCCTCCCCTCTCTCTCTCTGCCTGCCTCTCTGCCTACTTGTGATCTATGTCTGTCAAATAAAGAAATAAAATCTTTATAAAAAAAAAAAAAAGAAGATTCTTGGTCCTCTGGATAATTACTATTAGTTGTTGTTGCTGCTACTGCTGCTGTTTTTGCTGATGTTGTTGTGGCTGTAGGCAATCAACCTGGTTAGGTTCCAACCACAAGTCCTAACCGTACAGAGTACAGTTTCAAGATTTTTTTTTTTAAGATTTTATTTATTTATTTAACAGGGAGAGAGAGAGAAAACAAGCAGGGGGAGCAGCAGGCAGAGGGAAGAAAACAAGCAGGCTCCTGCTGAGCAGAGAGTCCAACATGGGGCTTGATCCCAGGACCCTGAGATCATGACCTGAGCTGAAGGCAGACGATTAACTGACTGAGCCATCCACCCCCAGACTGTGGTTTCAATATCATTTTCAGTTTTCCGAGATTCTTCAGTGTATTCAGTCTGTCCACATATGCGCCACCTAAGGGCAGTGGTCTAGGCTATAGTTCAGTTCTCAAAGCCTTTATCATGATTACAGAGGTGAGTTTCAGATATCATACAGAGATTTAGCTCATCTTTTTCTCTACCTCCTGCCTCTCCATGATTTTCTCCACACTCCGACTCCCAAGCTTCTTTTTTTGAGCCTCTGTTTACACCGGGGTTTTGTCTCCCCATACCACCACACATAACCTGCAACAATATCTGCCTCAGGGGTAAAGTGGCAAGAAAAGAAAGAAAGGGAGGGAGGAAGGAAGAAGGAAAGGAAGGAAGGAAGCTAGGAAGGAAGGGAGAAAGGAGGGAGGGAGGGGGAAGGGGGTGAGGGACAGAAGAAGGAAGGAAGGAGGAAGGAACAGATATTCTCCCCAAACTCTTTGGACTACAAGAACCCCTGTTTCTAGTTTCTCTGGTCAAAGAGAAAGACACCTGTGTTGAGTTTCAAATGGCTTCACAGCTGCTGCTAGAGGAAGGCCTCATGGCTGGGGCCTGCTTGGAGTCCTACCAGGAGAATAAAATCAAAATGCAAAACATAATAAGAAAATGGCAATTTTCTACAGTCTTCTTCATGCAAAAGCCCTCCTTTCTAGTTCTCTGACCATAAACAGAGGAATGGGGGAAGGGGGGTCTTTCTTAAGAGTTTTCTTGTCTACATTCATTGAACAGATCAAGAATAGGAGATCCTCTGGAGTCCAAACCAGCTGATAAAGGATGTGAGTGGGAAGAAACAGGAAACTTCACTGGTATTAGTTCACACTTTCAGTTTTGGCCCCCTTCCCCAAACCTCCTCCTATCATTTAAGATTTCAGATGGTTGCTTTATGTATTCTGTTCTGGGTTTTTAGTTGCAATCAGTGGGAGAGATAGACGGACTATAGTTCCTCCATCTTAGCAGAAACGGAACCACAAAATTTCCGGAAATAAACCCTAACAGTTATGGTTAATTGATTTTGACAAAGGTGTCAGGGCAATTCAACAAGCAAGGGAGAATTTTTTCAACAAATGCTCCTCTGACAAATGGATATCTAAATGCAAAGTAAACAGCTAAATCTTTGCCTCACACTAATGCAAAAGTCAACTCAAAATAGATCATAAATCTAAATGGTAAAACCAAGAATTATAAAATTTCCAGAAGAAAACATAGGCGAAATGCAAAGGCAACTCTGGGTTAGGGAAAGATTTCTTAGCTAAGATACAAAAAAAAAAAATTACTGAACAGAACCTTCATCAAAATTTAAGACTTAAAAAAAATAGGACACCTGGGTGGCTCAGTTGGCTAAGTGTCTGCCTTTGGCTCAGGTCAGATCCTAGGGTCCTAGGATCAAGTCCCACATCAGGCTCCTTCCTCAGCGAGGAGCCTGCTTCTCCCTCTGCCTGGCATTCCCCCTGCTTTTATGTTCTTGCTCTCTCTCTCTCTCTCTCTGACAAATAAATAAATAAAATATTAATAAGTAAATAAATAAAACTTTTAAAAGTTTAGATTTTTATTTTCAAAAAGTACTATTTACAAAATAGAAAGACCACAGACTGGTGGGGGGGGGATTCCAAATCATATATTTAATAAGAGATTTGTACCCAGAATTTTTTAAAAGTCACCTCCTGCAACTCAATAATGAGAAACAAACCCAATGAAAATATGGGCAAAATATTCCAATAAACATTTCTTCAAAGATATATGAATGACTAATAAGCACACAAAAAGATGCCCAACGTCATCGGTCATTAAGGAAATGCAAATTACAACCATAATGAGACACCACCACATACTTCTAGAATGACTATAATCAAAAAGACTGAAAACACCAAATTTTGGCAATGATGTTGACAAACTGGACTCCTTATCCACTGCCACTGGGAATGCAAAATAGCACAGCTACCCAGATGACCTAGGAATTCCAATCTTAGGTATCAACCCAATTCCAATCAAGGTATCAAACATATGTCAACACAAAGACTTCTATACAAATACTCACAGAAGTATTATTTATAATAGCCAAAATCCAAATCTTCATTAACTGGTTAATAGATAAACAAAATATTATCCATACAATAGAATACTATTCAGTCATGAAAAAAGAAAAATCTGATACAGATAAAGCCCCGAAACATGTATATGGAAAGCCCCTAGTCATGTATATGAAGTTTTCAGAAAAAGCAAATCTATAGACTATGCTATAAAGAACAAATCTGGTCTCTGTTTCCAGTTTCTAGTACACAACTTCAAAAATCCTTGGAATTTCCTGATGATAAGAGTGTCTGTTATGCTAATGAGGTGAGTCACAGACAGATTTAGGATCAGGGCTGATCACCAGAAAGACCAATCACATCATTTAATACACATCCTCTCTTTTCTAATCTGCCACCTCCCTACTAACCACCATAAATAATACTTATCACTAGATAGCAAATTTACCTATTGACAATACAGCCAAGACTCAATAAAGAGAGAGAAAAGATGTACAAACCAAATGTTACAAATTATATCGGTCATATATGTGTGTATAAAATTACATTTCTTTGGCAATTCAAAGAGTTTAAATTATTTATTGGTGAACTCACCCCAACATTTTACACAGAATTTCTTTAGTATGCTTTGTACAAATGAGTATTTTCTGTATATCTAAATATTTTTTTTAAATACTTTATTTTTATAATACAGCCTGCATTTTCTAAGGCATTCAACCACACTTAGCTCTGTAACCATGGCAAGCAAGTTTAACTTCAGTGGACTGGTGAAGGGGAGGTAGCTGGGACTGACTTTACCCATGTGGAAATAATTTCTTTCCTGGCCTAAAGCTCTTCCTATTAGGATCAAAACAAACTGATGTTATCTTAAGAGCCCTTCCAATTTTTGAAAAATAAAACCTAAGTGTTCCATACTTAGCCAGATATTGTCCAGATATTGTTTGTTTTGTTTAAGGAGAAAATTATGGCACATTTATTTTTGTATTTAAATTAAAAGCAGAGTTCCTATTAGGAACAAAATAAGGGCACTTGAACAGATAATCATCTCAGTATAGAAAGGCACATGCAGAGTTGGTAGAGACAAGGCCACCAAGCTTAAACGTTGTGATATGATATTTTTGAAAACCTCAGCTTAGCCCCTGGCCTTCTTTGTCTGCACCAGAATTTTCCAAATAAATTCTGTTCACCAGGAGTACATGACAATGCCACAGCATACAACATGATGAGCCACTTAAAGTAGATTAGTGACAAAGATAAAATATTCCAGTAAGAATAAAATACAAGTTCTGAAGTTCAGTGTTTTATGATGTAATTCTGGCATGGAATCTGAATTTCCAAACACCTGCCAAAATATAACATGCTGTGTTGATTAATGGAATTAGAAAACTGAAAAAAAAAAAAATACGCACACACGCACACGCACACACACACACACGCACACACACATGCACCAAGATGATACATAAACCAGTCTCGTGCTTCTGCCAGTTCAATATCTAAACCACCCAGACTGACAGCAATTAAGAAATAAACCTTTTCTTTACATGAGCAAGACAGCAATCCCACAACCTCTTTGAAGCCTTTGAATATTTCATCACCCTAAAAGTAATGACCACTGGCTTCAATTGTCTCCAACTTTCTGTTCTATAACCAAAACTCATTTCTTTCCAGCTCATTAGAGAAAGTTTTGGGACTTCCCTGCATTACCTGGCTTGTTATAAATACTCTGAGCCCTAACCTTTCTCTCTACATCATTTTCCATATTTATTTCTTCTCTCTTTTTCTAAAGGATGCTAACCATTTCCCCCATAGGCTTTTTTAAAAGGCTACATTCTGGCTGTTGCTTGAAAGGAAGAAACATTATAGTAACTTTTCTAGGCTAAACTCTAACAGATTATTTGTACAGCTTGTCAATAAGCATACAATTTCCAGAAGAAAAAAACCAATAGACTTGAAAGAGTTATTCAGAAACATTCTAGAGTGGTCAGAATTCCTTTCTTCTTTTTTCCTTAGATGGCATGGGGATATGGGAGGAAGCTAATCAAGTTAACAAAGACTGTATTTCAAATGGCAATGAACATATATAAAACATCTTAATATTTTCTTCCTGTCAAAATATAACACATTAATCAGAGGTCTTCTTACAGAAGAGATAAGCTAATTTCCCTTGATAGGATCAACTGAGCCTTACTCTGCACTTCTGCAAGGTCAGGGTCTCACCATTCACTGTGGAACTTTTGTACTAAGACTTGAAATGATCAGAACTAAGTTTCCACTATATAATGACTCTACCCTGTTTTCCAAATAGAATTCTTAGGTTTATTGGTGAATTTCACCTTTTCTAGCATCACACTTCCTCCTGCTATGTTTATTCTATGTATGGAAACAAAATCATGATCAGCAGAATTTGGTTGAGTAGGAGAATTCAAGTCTGTAACTAAACATATATTCTGTATATTACTAAACTATTGGCACATGACAGCTAAGGGCACTGGCAATACAGGCTGACCAAAATATTTAAAGTCTTTCTTTCATCACCAATTCTCATTTCACACACTCATAAATAGCCACAGTTCAGAGATCTCCACATACTCCCTCTAATATAGAACATGCTCAATTGTATTTAAAGAAAAAAGTTGTCAGTGCACCTGGGTGGCTCATTCAGTTAAGCATCTGACTTGATTTCAGCTCAGGTCCTGATCTCTGGGTCATAAGATCAAGCCCTGCCTCAGGTGCTGCACTGGGCATGAAGCCTGCTTGAGATTTTCTCCCTCTCTTTTTCCCTCTACCCCTCTCCCCACCCCACCCGGACTCTCTCGCTCTTTAAAAAAAAAAAAAAAAAAGTTATCATTTAGGATAGGCTAAATTCTAACAGGCTTACTTTGTGCCAGACATTGTGTTAACTGCTTTACACATATTATCTCATTGGTTTCTCACAAAGTAATGCACAAAGAGGATGGTTTTAACCCTATTTACAGCAGAAGACACTGAGTAGCAAGGTCTTAAGTGGCAAGTGGCAAGTGGCAAGTTATGGACTCAGCCACTGGACCAAATATAAAGCTTCCTCAGAGGAGCAACCATATTAGCTTTAGTTACCATTACAACCCAGGACCTAGTATTGTACCTGACACCTAATTAATATTTGGAGAAGAAAAGAAAGGGAAGGGACACTAGATCTGACCCCAGTGCCACGTGTTAGCTGTCTTTAAGATGCTATCAACAGGGACACCTGGGTGGCTCAGTGGGTTAAGCCTCTGCCTTCCGCTCAGGTCATGGTCTCAGGGTCCTGGGATCGACCCCTGCGCATCAGGAATCTCTGCCCAGCAGGGAGCCTGCTTCCCCCACCCCCTCTGCCTGCCTTTTTGCCTACTTGCAATCTCTCTCTCTCTCTTAAATAATTAGAATCTTTAAGAAAAAAAAAAAGATGCTCTCAGTAAATATTTATTCATTTGATCAGATTTTATAAGCCATTAGTTCCTGGCATTCACCAGACACCAGGCTACAGACTTCACTATTTGAAATACTAACACTTCGCTTATTAAAGACTTACATATTTCCTTAGGTGGTATTAAAAGAGAAACAGTAAAAATATATAAAATATTTAACTAGGAAAAAAATGCAATTTTAAAAATATAAATATATGAAAGCTTACTTCTAGATTTCTTTAAATAAAGAATTTTTATTCACAAAGAAGAAAAAATATGTAAAGTATTATATTAAACTGGATACAATTTTTAACAATTTCAGCAATGTTGGAAATGGATCTTAAAATCTGAATAATCAATTAACTTTGTGAACAAGATTGAACATCAAATATGTATATTTCATAGTCTCTTCAAATAGTCCTCAAATCATGAAAAAATTTGATGTCAAAAAATATATCATTTTATTACAAATTTCATCATCATTTTGAAATAATATAGCCCTAGTACTTATTATACATATAAATCTGTATTTATGGCTATATTTATCTTAAACTAAGAGATGATTAAATCAAAGTGACATTTGCCACATAAGTTCTAAATAACTCTATTACTGGTTCACCAGACATATACTAAAATCCTTATTATGTGCTAGGCAGGGTCTAAACCTGAAGAAACAGAAATCCATACCAAAAAGTTCCTATCCTTATTCCAGCAATTACATTTAAAGCAAAATATTCTCTATTAGTTATTTAAAGAATGTTCCAGAAAGGCAAAAAAAAAAAAAAAAAAGGTTTCCATTCTAATAAAACATGCAGAATACCTAATACCACACAGTAATAGAAAACAAACTAGATACTGGATCAAATCCCCTAACCATCTTTCTAAAACAGCCAAATCCATGCTGCTGTGCTCTGCTTTACATACAAAAATCTTTAAATACACTTCAAACTCCTTGCTATCATCTGTTTCGTCTTACTCAGACTGTGTGTTTCTTGAGTTCAAAGAAGACGTAAGAGAGAAAAATACTTCTTTAAAATAGTTTACAGTGGTGGTTAGGCATTAAAATTAGTAGATTTTAGTAGCTGTGTATACTAAATAAGTAGTAGTTCTATAATAGATTAGTAGATCTATATATATATAGATAATGGAGCCCTAAGCTAGACATGATGGACAAAGTCTTTGGGGATGGAGTCCACGCACCTACATTTTTTGGAGCTCCATGGGCAGTCGTCATGTACAGTAAAGGCTAAGAACCACATTTTTAACAAAGAGGGGGTGGCGTCTGGATGGCTTACTTGTTAAGCATCCAACTCTTGATTTCATCTTAAGTCTTGATCTTAGGGTCGTGAGTTCAAGCCCTGCAGTGGGCTCCACGCTGGGCATAGAGTCTACTTAAAAAAAGGGTGGCTGGGGGAAGAAGGGCACATAAAGCTGCCTAAAGTAGAAAATGTTAAAGCTATATAGGACCTTAAAGATCAACTAATCAAATCATTTTTCTAAAGTATGAATCTGAAGTTGCAAGAAATTAAATGAACTGCCCAAGATCACATAGTTATTAAAGCCAGGAAGAGAATCCACATGGACTAGCATGCAGACCAGTGTCCTTTCCAGCACACAAAGCTGGCTCTTCTACTTGGAAAAGAAGTAAAGTATAAATTCTTGATTCACAGGCTTACTCAATATAAGCACTCATATAGTAAATTCTCAGGGAAATGTGATTAAAAAAAACCCTACAGTTGACCCTTGAACAACATGGAGGCTAGAGACACCAACCCCGAGCAGAGTCAAAAAAACTGCATATAAATTTGACTCCCCCAAAACTTAACTACTAATAGTCTATAATTGATTGCAAGCCTTATAACATCATCAATCAACACATATTTTGTATGTTGTAAATTTTTTAAAAAGTCTTCCCAGGGGCGCCTGGGTGGCTCAGTGGGTTAAGCCTCTGCCTTCAGTTCAGGTCATGATCTCAGGGTCCTGGAGTCAAGCCCCGCATCAGACTCTCTGCTCTGCAGGGAGCCTGCTTCCCCCTCTCTCTCTCTACCTGCCTCTCTGTTTGTGATCTCTGTCTGTCAAATAAATAAATAAAGTCTTTGAAAAAAAATCTTCCGAAAAAACTGCTTCCTAACTTATATAATTTAATCAAGATACCAAAGATCCAGCCCTCACACAGGACTATACAAAAAAACATATCAACATGATTAGACATCTAGTGACTGAACAGAACTGTGAAGGGTCAGTATTTTTTTCCATTCACTTTAAGTCACATATTTCTCTATACATACTAAGAGGGAATAGTGATAATCGGAAGGCGTAAAAAGTCATGGCTGATCACATAATCTTAGAGGTCTTAGCTACTCTGCTATTTTTCAGCTGTCGAGCTATAGGATAACTGAATAATTAGAAAACTGTAAATAAGTGAATTACATTGGCAGAGACTATACAGTACAGTGGAATGAGTGGGCATTAGAGTTAGACTGGTGCTCAAATCCTAGCTCTCCCATTTCGTAGCTATTCGATCAAAGGCAAAATGTTTAAACCCTCTGAGCCTCATTTTATCTATAAAATGAGCATAATAATTTTCCCCTTGGTGAAGATTTAGAAAAGATAATGTGTCACCCCTTTGTTTAAATCCTCCAATGATTTACTATAACTTCTAAAGCCAGTTTCAAACCCTTCAAAAACTATCTTCTTATTTTCTGAAGAGGAACCAGGTTTTCTGGTCTCAACATTTCTTGAAACGTCCAGGAAGAAATGCCCAATAATTAGACAAAGCGTAAGCTTAGAGTCAGAACACAGGGAAGGGTGGACAAGCAAATGTCAGTGTCACAGTGCAACCAGACAATAACTTACTCAAAGACTGATCTTTTCGTAATTTGGACATACCAGTCTTTATTCTTCCTACTTGATAGCACTGTCATGGAGTTACTTCTTAATCTCTGCTTAACAGCAATAGGCTAGAACAATTTTTTAAGTGCCCTAGGATAAGTAAACTGCTTGCCCCTCTCCTCCCTTGGCACTTCATAAATTTTCCAATATGATAAATATGGTAATTACAGCTTCTGTTTAAATAATTCCCTAAACTGTTAACCTTTTAGCATTTCTCCTACTACCAAATGAATTCTCTTTTGTTGCCCTGATACTAAAATGTAGCACATTCCAAATGGTCTCTGCACTCTAGTTACTTCCAAACTCAACATGACTAAGCATTTTCTACGCTTTGCCAGATTTTTTTTCCAGGTATTCATCCAATTGTTTCCTCAACCAGAGTAAATATCTCTAAAGGCGAGAGGCATGTTATATCATCTACTTCCATAGTACTTAGCCCAGTAGCTCCAAAAATCTATGCCACTTGTATATACACATATTTAGTAATATCTTTGTTTTGTCTTAATTTTCTATTTTCCAAGTCAAATAATTAAATTAAAACTATTTTGTAGCCTATCCTAACTGCCATTTACTGAATACTGGCCACATGTCACTGTATTTTTTAAAATACAAAATATTGTATTTTATCAATGTTAACATATCAGAGACTTATAAGAAATCGCAGAATTACTATGAGGTATCACTGATGAGAAGACACATTCCACTTTCAGAGATCTCAAAATATAAAAGAAAAAAAACGTGCAACTTAATAGTTTTAACCTCACTTTCAAAACTGAAAGTCAGAGAGTGCTTAAAAACTCTGTCCAAAGGATACCTGGGTAGCTTTGTCAGTTGGGGCTTCTGCCTTCACTTGGGGTCATTATCTCAGTGTCCTGGGATCCAGCACCGCATGGGGCTCCCTGCTCAGCAGGAAGCGTGCTTCTCCCTCTCACTCTGTCCACCCCTCTCAGCTTGAGTGTGCAAGCTCTCTCTCTTTCTCTCTCAAATAAATAAATAAATAAAATCTTTAAAAAAAAAAAAACCTCTGTCTAACATTAATACTTCTTTTTTTTTTTTTTAAAGATTTTTTATTTATTTATTTGACAGACAGATCACAAGTAGGCAGAGAGGCAGGCAGAGGAGAAGGGAGGAAGCAGGCTCCCTGCTGAGCAGAGAGCCCGATGCGGGGCTCGATCCCAGGACGCTGGGATCATGACCTGAGCCGAAGGCAGCGGCTTTAACCCACTGAGCCACCCAGGCGCCCCTAACATTAATACTTCTTAACGAGGTTAGTAACCTGTGGCAATCCCCAGTACCTGGTAACTGGGAGGGAGAAATGGATCAAAAGCCAGCTGCTTTAACTACTTCCTCTCCATTATGTAAAATATGTACACATCCAATATGTGTTGATATGCTCAAAAGATTACGTTTAAAACTGTCTTGCATACATTTGCCTTCTTGCAACAGAACATAAAGTTCAAAAATTCATTGCCACCCCCCCCAAAAAATACATAGTAATTACTAAATTCTGAGATTCATTTTGACATATTCTAGGCAGACAAATATACCTGACTTTATTAATGGGAATTATTTTTTTCTCAAAATGGCACCACATACTAGTTTGTTGATAATACAAAGCGATCAGTTAAGTCTTTTTCATAGACAAAATATGTATTACAAGTTACTACCAAAGTTCCTTGCCAATATACAATTCAGCATTTAAGAGTATATGATTTCCCAATGATTGTACATTTTCACCTAACAGCAGATATACTGACAGATAAAGCTTATAATCATACAATAATATAATTTCAGTTAACTCCTCAGATATTCAGTCACTTCTACTATTAAATATTTAGGTTACTGAATTATAAATACTACATTAAATGGCACAGAATTTAATTTTAGAACGAGGAACACTATATTCTATCCTTAAGTATCTGCTAGTAGAATAGAAAAAACATGGCAACATAACATCATATTCAACCTCAACTTAAGTATGTCTTGGTGAGAAAGTAAATTAAGAAAAGGCAGAGAGAGTGGTAATCAGGCTGGTAATAATTCTGGAGTGAAAATTTATTTCAGTAGTAGCAATTTTTTTTAAGAATTCTCAGGAGCATTTAGAACATTGAAAACTTAGAATCTGTTATCTTAATTGAGCCTCACCTATAAAACAAACAGACTAAATTCCATTTTTCCCACCTTCTCTCTCTTGTTTCTCTCTCTCTCTCTCTCTCTGATAAATGTCAACTTTACAAGTTATTTTATCCTAAGAAAGAAGTATCAGATCTGTAGAACACAGAATAAAAAGAAAGGAAAAGGTACAGAATTATTATCACTAAATATATATATATATGCAGAAGTTATTATTAAGCAAATTATCATCTTCTTTTCAAAGTAAAAGCAATTGGTAACCAAATATTAAAGAGTTAGCAATTTGCTTTCAACCCAAGATCCGGTTCAATATGAATGAACTAAAATAGATTTGTAGGTCAGATTCACTCAGTATTATGTACATCATGTATTTCTCAATTTGCTATATAAAGTATCACAGAATTCACCACACTTTCTGTTTTAAAAACAGCATACTATGAAATAAATAATATTTATGTCAAAATTCTCATCTTACTTCTCCATTTCTTAACGTTGTGATGGTTCCTCTTGCTACTGCCATTCTAAATAGTGTTTCTGTGGCCTGTGAATTTAAAAAAAGCAAAAATACACATTCATAATCTGTACTCAACTGTATACCCCCTCCAAACTGTAAAAAACATTCATTATGATTATATTTCCAGCAACTTCTAGAGAAGTATCAATAAGTCATATTAAGAGCTACATGATCTCCATTATACTTCAGAAAGATCAACTTCAGAACATTTTAATAATAGTAAGGAGTGCAAACAATTGTTTCAAAAGTTATTTTGGACTGCTGGTGTTCATCCATGTCTATAGAGTTTAAATTAGTACACTCACATAAGTTTAAACCCTGGTTTGACTAACAAAGATTAAGTAAAAAGCTAGTATTTGGATTCAGTTCAGAAACTATCGTTTTTTTTCTGATTTTTAATTTCCATTTAAGTTCCATTCAAATCACCTGACTGCCACTGAAATACTGACAGAACATGAAGTAATTCGGTGATTCCATATATAAAATAACACCCAAAAAGAGTTTTTGCTTTCTATATACTAACAATGAATAATCTTAAAAAGAAATTAACAAATCTACATAAGTTTAAACAATGAAGCAAAAGACTTGTTCACAGACAGCTACGCACACTGCTGAAAAGAGATTACAGAACACACACATAAATGGAAAGGCATCCTGTGTTCATGAACTGTAAGACAACTGTTAATAAGTCAATACCACCAAAAATGATCTATAGGGTCAATGTGAATCCTAGAAAATCCCAATGACTTTTTCTACAGAAACAGAAAAATCCATCCTAAAATTCATACAGAACCCAAAGGACTCCAAATAGCCAAAACAATCTTGAAAAAGCCAAGTTAAAGGATTCACACTTCCTGATTTTAAAACTTATTTCAAAGCTATGGT
Source organism: Martes martes (assembly GCF_963455335.1). Classification (NCBI taxonomy): domain Eukaryota; kingdom Metazoa; phylum Chordata; class Mammalia; order Carnivora; family Mustelidae; genus Martes; species Martes martes. The sequence goes on along the minus strand of NC_137898.1, from coordinate 71,811,910 downwards.
AATCAACCAGTGTGGGACAGAATAGAGAGCCCAAAAATAAACCTTTGCATACATTACCTAATGACATTCAATAAGGGTACCAAAACCATTCAGTGAGGGAAAGGACAATTTTTTAAAGAAAATATCCACATGCAAAAGAATGAAGTTGGACCCTTACCTTATACCATATACAAAAATTAACTCAAAAGAAATCAAGAGCATAAATATAAGAGCTAAAACTATACAACTCTTAGAAGAGAAAATAAGGGCATAGCTTGATGATTCAGGGTCTGGGGAGGACCCATTTCCTGGTTCCTGGACAGCTGGAAGCAAAGAGAAGCAAGCTCTTTCTCTACTCTCATAAGGGCACTAATCCCATTGGTGAAGGCCCATCATCTAATCTGAATTACCTCCCACTGAGGGGTAGGGCTTTGACATGAATTTCGGGGTGACAAAAACACTGAGTCCAGGAAAAGCTATTCCAGTCAGATGGGGTCAGAAATATAAAGGCCAGTAGGTGAGATCATGCTTGGCATGGACGAAGACAAGCAAGATAGCCAATGAGGCCAAAAGAAAAACGTTTTGTGAGACTATGATTGGGAAAAAAGAGGATGCAAATTCATCTGTTCAATACGTGCTTCTGATTTTTAACTTGGCACAAGAGGAATTCATTTCCAACCTTCGCTAATAGAAGACAGAATTCAAAGGATGTTCTACAAAACATAAATTTTAAAGAATTAGTAATCCCCACCCCCACAAAAAAAAAGAACAGAAAAAGGCAATCCTAAATTTAAAAACTGAATGCACATCTAATGAAATCCAAAGAGTAGGAGGGTTGAAAACCTGGAGGAAACGGGAATAAAACTGATGTGTGTGTATGAACTTAGTGTGACCGGCGTAACATAAACAGCAGTGGAAACATGTTAATTCAGACATAAGGAAATAAATAACAGAAGAAATACATAAAAGGCTGCAAGCGGTTGGCTCTGGGTGGTGGAAATCAGGCATCAGAAGAGGTGAGGAAGAGCACTGCTCTCTTTCCATTAGCTCTGCAGCAAGCACGCTATTTGACTGTTTACGCTACATAGACATCCTTGACCAAAACTTTTTTTTAACTTTTAAAGGTTGATTTTAAGTAAATCAAGAGTGTCCAATTTTGCAAAGAGGTCAAATGCTTTACAACTTCAATCGAGGAGTGCCTCCAAGAATAAAGCCAAGGACTGAATAAAAGGACATAAAGTCAAACAGTGTACGCAAACTCTGAAAAAGTTTGACAATAAAGGTAAGAAATGACTATGAGTTGTTGCTAGAAAGAACTGAGTTGAGACAAAATTGAAGACAGTATACTTTTAGGACAGAAGAGATTTAAACAAGTTTGTAGTGGCTAAGTAGAAGCAGTCAGTCAGGTAGAAGAAGTTCAGACACGAGGAGGAAAATGGATCCCGACAGAAGGGGATTCCTGTGGAAGACAGGATCAAGAGCACACAGCAATCTGTCAACTAAGTTAAAAGGGAGAAGGTACAAATATGGGCAAATACTTTCCCTCTGCTCTTCGCCCTCCCCTCTGTCCCCTCCCTTTCCCTCTCCCTCTCTAAACCACAGGACAGGATAATCTGAGAATGACAAAGACAGGGAGAGAAAGAAAGAAGGGGATGAGACTAAAAGTAAAAGCAAAGCAGAAAGGAATGGAACTGCCAAGCAGTACTAAAAGCCCAGCTAAGGCTGAAAGTCATACATCTCTGTTGTGACAAAGCTACACAGTTACAGAATTAGCAAGCTAAGACTGCAGTTTAGGAATTATCAAGGAAAAGTGAGCAACCCCAGACAGGGCAGGAATTAAAAAGTAACAACTTTTCATTCAACTTTATTGGTAAAATATAGCATGTAACTTATCCATAAAAGCCAATTTTTTCTAACATTGTGTATGAAAAGAGCAATCTTGAGAATACTCCTTTACATACACATACCCACCCCGGGGGGGCGGGGCAGATGGATATCTACACACAAAGTTAGAAAATAAAAAATCTTTTAGAACAAACGCTGTTAAATTTTGTGATTCCAGCACAATATGAATATAATTGCAATTCATAATTCACTGAGAGAGGTAAAACAGGCCACTGATGAAAAAGGTAAGGGGTTGTTATTCATATACCCGTACAAAAAACATATTATAAGTGAATGACTTTGCTATGACAAATGAACTTAACTAAAGCATATAAAACTAGATATTAAAAGATCTATTTACAGAAATTGTTACTGAAGGAAAAGTTTCTCATCAATGATATACTTGCATTTTTTCTATTCTTAACAATATGTACATTAAATTACATCTTCCATCTTCCTATCTTCCTATTTCATTTTAAACCTTATTTAATCTAGTGATGTGATTATCAGTATTCCTCTAGGCCACGTTAGTTACTGTATATATTTGAAAAGCAAAAGGTGACAGGCAGAGGCAGCAAGCATTTGGGATAAAGTATACAATAACTTCTCTAAACCAGATCACATTATTTGCTTTTTTGTGTCCCAAAAACCTCAGGTAGACTGAAGATCTAATTCTTTTCCTGTACTTTCTCCTGTAGAAGAATACCAAACCTAATCTTTTGTTTCCAACTAAATTGATTTATTTCATCGGCTCTTCCCACCAACATTTTCAAGATGTCTCATTCTAACAGCACTCTGTCAATTCAGCTCAGCTTCCTTTGATTCTATAGGGAACTACTGGAGTGTACAACATTCTTTTGACCTCTTCTAAAGAGATTGCTTTTAATTTACTTGTACCCAAACAATGTCTAACAAGTGTCAAAAACAATGAGATACAGGGCTAATTCTTAGCATTTGTAAATTGACCACCAGCAAATTCTTCATTGAAATTTCCCTCTCCTTGAGTTTTGATAACAACTACAATGACTACTACAAAAACATTCATTAAACATTTTCTGTCAGTGGCAGGGTAGAAAAACATCAATAGGTCCTTATTTAGAAATAGGTTACCAAGAGAGACTGCTTTTTTAAGAGTGTTAAATAAAAGAGACTTAGGAGACATGAAATCTAGATGTAATAAATGCAAGGTTCTGGGCTAGATCCTCGTATTTGTCTGTGTATGTGTGCAAATAAAAAAAGACCCAGGAATTATAATGAGCTGGTAACAGTAGTAGTCTCTGGATGTTTTCTTTTTTTCCCTCCTTTCTAACATTCTACATATATACATATATACATATATATATATGTTATATATATATATAACATATATATATGTATACACACACACACACATACTTTTGGTAATTATAAAAAGGAAACCAAAACAAGTGACAATTTTTGTCACACTAAAAGATAAAAGAGATTTAAAGCAGAATTTTGGAACAATGTAAATGCTATAACACAAGCAGTACTATACTGAGTAGCATCTAAAGTGAAGATAACCAAAATTCAATAGACTGATGCTCTTATATTCTAGTAATTTTTCTTTCAATAAACCAACACGAAGTAAAATTAAGAAGAAATTTATATTTAAAATGCTTTACCTTGAAAAGCAGTATAATAGCTTTAAAGCATATTACAGTCAGACTTCAGTACATTAATTTAATTTGAAGTTTATTTATATAAATACAAAAGTTGTATTTAGCAGGCATTTATTTCCTATTAATTAAGCAACTAGAATTCTAGTTACCTTATTTTCACTATTTACAATCTGGGCAAACCTGAGGCGGATCATTTAAACTCTCTAAGCTCTGACTTCCTCTGTAAAAAGGTAACAGGAATATCAACCCATCTTCCTGTGTTGGTTAATGCAGGTATTAACATATGTGAAAAGCTTAGTAAAGGACTAGCTAAATACAAAATAATGAATCAAGGTCTAGCTTAGGACAGCACTTTTGTAATGAAAAGATGTTTAAGAAATACTAATTTTGATTTTTTTAATGTAAAAATAAAAATTGGGCTAATGAAAGACTAAATATGAATAAGGCTTAATCACAGCTATGAATCTAAGAACAAAACATCTATGTCAAAGAGTCACAGCACTTATTGTTCTATGAATATCCCCTGATTGTCCCACTTTGCCAACTAAACAGAGAGGTCCTGGAGGGCATGAATTCAATCTTTTATTTATGTATTCCCAGCACCTGGTGCAATGTATGACAATTAGCATAAAGATTAAGAAAAGCAGGTTTTAGAAACAGATTGTTGAGTTCAAATTCTAGCTTTGCCATTTGTAAACATATGCTCTTGGACAAGTAACTTCACTTCTTTGAGCTCAACTTTATCATTAGCAAAATAAAGATAATAATGGTATGTTACTGAAGGAAACTTTTGCATGCTCAATAAATGATCATTTTCTTACGATTAATTTCTCAAAGGAAATGCAGAATTCTATCTTTAAAAAATCAGTCATCAATGGCAATTAAAAATGCAATTAAAAACCACATCAGATGGCAATTAAAAATGCACTATATAAAACAATCAACCACAATTAACACATTATGCCAGATGGTCATTTAATTCTGCTAAAATTCTTGACAGGATAGCCAGTAAGTAGAAAACTTACATTATTTCAAGATTAAATTATCAAAAGTCTTCAGAAATCATATGCAAAATTTACTTCCACAGAAGAAAAAAGATTTAAGCACTAGTCATAGAAGAAAAGATTTAAACACTGAGGTTTTCAAGCACTAGGTATTTTCCTTTTTATGATAATAAAAGCACCAAATAAAAAATAGGAAAACAGGATTAGCTATCTGCTTCTCACAAAAGGAAGAGGGGGCCCAAGTGAGCCACCGAATGTGTAGGGAATTAATCCCTGGCTGTTCATGGCGTTTTCTGTCTTTGTTCTCTCTTGACTCTGGCCCAAAGATAAATCTGTTATAAGATGAAGCATCAGCAGTATAGGTAGTTGGTACTGGAAAAGAAATGCTGTTTTTCTGGCCAAAGGCATACGGAAAGCGATCCTTTCCTTTAGTGAAAAGAAGAAAGGAAAAATACCCATTGTATTTTTACTCTCTTCTCTAGCCACTTTGTCCCAAAAGCAGGCCCTGTTCAGCGTGTGCCGCTATGACAGTGGTGCAGGCAGCTATACCACGAAGAAAAACCCTGTCCTTCAGGACCCAGGACCAGGAAAAGGAGGCCCAGAGAGGCAGAGAATAGAGGGGTAATCCCATAAAGGAAGATCTAGAAAAGGAGGCCCCTCTAACTAAATCTGTAGTTGAATTGGCACAAATACAGGGCTCATCCCAAATCAGCGTAAGCCCTGAACAGACCCAAGCAGCAAAGCCAAGGCTTTGAGAGCAGAACTACAATTAAAATATAAGCCAGGTCCTGCCATGACCCATGAGTGGCACACAGATAGGACAGACCCAAAGCCCCATCACAGGAAAGATAATGAACACATAACTACTAGGAACTACTGCCACCTGAACAGTGGACATTGGACCTACTGCCCACCAAAGATTCAGACAGAATTTGCAGTCCAAACCTAATCAAACAACAACAAGAGCAACAACAAATCAACATTCTCCAGAGGATTCTAACAGGACCCAGAGTATTAAAACATGATATTCAAAACATCCAGGTTCAATCTAAAAGTACCCAACTTGCAAAGAACAAAAAAATCATGACTACTTCCCAAAAGAAAGACAATCAGATATTGAAATTACCAATGTCTAAAAAGCACCTATTAACTATGTTCCACGAGGTGAGATAATTACACACACTTACTATGAATGGAAAGAGAAGTTCTCAGCAGAGAAATAGAAAGTATTTTTAATAATGGAAATTCTGGGGGGAGGGTCAAGATGGCGGAGGAGTAGCAGACTAAAATAACATCAGGCAGCAGTCCAGCTAGATAGTTATCAAACCATTCTGAACACCTAAAACCCAAAAGGAGATCGAAGAGAAGAAGAGCAGCAATTCTAGAAACAGAAAATCGACCACTTTCTGAAAGGTAGGACGTATAGAGAAGTGAATCCCAAGTGACAGGAAGATAAACCGTGCGGGGAGAGGCCGGCTCCTGGGAAGCGGTGGAGCAATGGAGCACAAAATCAGAACTTTTATAAGTCTGCTCCATTGAGGGACATAGCTCCAGAGGCTAAGCTGGAGTGGAGCCCTTGCAGGGACAGTGCGATCTCAGGTCCCGCAGGGTCACAGAAAGGTCGGGGTTGTCTGAATGTGGGAGAGCTGCCGGATATTGGAGCAAGGAAGCCGCCTATAGAGACAGAGCTGAGGAGTGAGATTTCGGATCGGGGTTACCTTAAACCATGATCCAAGGCACAGTCGAGCCACTGCTCATCGAGCAGGGAACCCACAAGTGGCAGATCCAGGGAGACTGACCTTCTTCCTCCAGAGCAGCAGCATGGCAGGAACCTGCTGGGTTTAGAGCCCCCAAAGAGAGCTATGCACCAGAGACAGAAATGCTCAGTCACAGGCCAGGTGAGCCTGGAGCGTGGTCAGAGACCAGGGAGATGGGAGTGATTGGCCACTTTTCTCTGAGGATGCATTAAGGAGTGGAGCCCCGAGCTTTTGGCTCCTCCAGGCTGGAGATTGGTAGGCCACCATTTTCATTCCCATCCTCCAGGGCTCTATGGAAAGTGTTCAGGAAACAAAACCTCTCGAGAGCGAACCCAAGCAGATTTCTTAACCTGGCCCCAGCAAGGGCAGTACAATTCCACCTCAGGCAAACACACTTGAGAATCACTACAAAAGGCCCCTCGCCCAGAAGATCAGCAAGAACATCCAGCCAAGACCAAGCTCACCGATCAAGGAGAACAGAGGAACTTCAGAGCTAGGGCAAAGCAATGAATGGAATTCATTGGAATTCAACACATGAATTACATTTGTTAATGGAATTCAACACCTGGAATTCAACCCCATGATCCTTTAGTCTTGCGAAGTTAAATTTTTTAAATTTTTTTTTCTTATTCCAATTTTTTTAACTTTTCCTCTTTCCTCTTTTAAAATTTTTTTAACTAGGTTATCTTAACAATAACTTTCTTAAAAAGAAAACTTTTTTAAACCTACATTATTACAGTCATATTCTAACCTTCATTGCACTCAACCATATTTTTTGTACACATATGGGTTTTTTGTTTTTCTATAAAATTTTGGGATCCAATTTCTTTAATAGATCAAAATATACTCTAAATCTAGCACAGGGCTTTGTTCTAGTCTCCAGGCTGAGCACATTCTCTCCTCCTTTTTTTTTCTTTCTTTCTTTCTTTTTCCAATCAACTAATCTTATCGATTCCTTTTTTAGAATTTTTTTTAAATTTTCATGTTTACAGTCATATTGCATCTCTTCATCGTGTTTACCCTTATTTTTGTATATACATAAATTTTTCTTTCTTTAAAATTCTGGGAGGTAGTTTCTTCGAAGAAACCAAAATACACCCAAAATCAAGTGGGTGGCTCTGTTCTATTCACCAGCCTAATTAATATATATATATTTTTAAATTTCTTTTTATCCCCTTACTTCTCCCCCCAGTTTGGGGTCTCTTCCAATTTGCTTTGTGTACATTTTTCTGGGGTCTTTGCCACACTTCTAGTATGTTATTCTCTCCTTCATATATTTGTATCTGGATAAAATGACAAGGTGGAAAAACTCACCACAAAAGAAAAAAGTACCAATGTACCGATGGCTAGGGACCTAATCAATACGGACATTAGTAATATGTCAGACCTAGAGTTCAGAATGATGATTCTCAAGGTGCTAGCTGGGCTGGAAAAAGGCATGGAAGATATTAGAGAAACCCTGTCTGGAGAAATAAAAACCCTTTCTGGAGAAATAAAAGACCTAAAATCTAACCAAGCTAAAATCAAAAAAGCTATTGATGAGGTGCAATAAAAAATGGAGGCTCTTACTGCTAGAATAAATGAGGCAGAAGAGAGAATTAGCGATATAAAAGACCAAAAGACGGAGAATAAAGAAGCTGAGCAAAAGAGAGACAAACAACTAACTACTGGACCACAAGCAGAGAATTTGAGAGATAAGTGATACCATAAGACAAAACAGTATTAGAATAATTGGGATTCCAAAAGAAGAAAGAGAAAGAGAGGCAGAAGGTATACTGGAGTGAATTACACTAGAGAATTTTCCTATACGGCAAAGGAAACAAGCATCAAAATACAGGAGGCACAGAGATTTCCCCCCCCTCAAAATCAATAAAAATTGGTCCACACCCCATGATCTAATAGTAAACCTTAAAAATCTTAGTGACAAAGAGAAAATCCTGAAAGCAGCTCAGAACAAGAAGTCCATAACATACAAAGGTAGAATTATTAGATTGGCAGCAGACTTATCCACAGAGACCTGGAAGGCCAGAAAGAACTGGCATGATATATTCAGAGCACTAAATGAGAAAAATATGCAGCCAAGAATACTATATCCAGCTAGGCTGTCGATGAAAATAGGAGAGATAAAAATCTTCCAGGACAAACAAAAGTTAAAAGAATTTGCAAACACCAAACCAGCCCTACGGGACATATTTAAAGGGGTCCTCTAAGCAAAGAGAGAGCCTAAAAGTAGTAGACCAGAAAGGAACTAAGACAATATACAGTAACAGTCATCTTACAGGCAATACAATGGCACTAAATTCTTATCTTTCAATAGTTACCCTGAATATAAAATGGGCTAAATGTCCCCAATCAAAAGACACATAGTAACAGAATGGATAAAAAAGCCAAAACCCATCGATACGCTGTCTACAAGAAACTCATTTTAGAACCAAAGACACCTCCAGATTTAAAGGGAGGGGGTGGAAAACAATTTACCATGCTAATGGACATCAAAAGAAAGCTGGGGTGGCAATTCTTATATCAGACAAATTAGATTGTAAGCCAAAGACTATAATAAGAGATGAGGAAGGACACTATATCATACTCAAAGGGTCTGTCCAACAAGAAGATCTAACAATTTTAAATATCTATGCTCCTAGCATGGGAGCAGCCAACTATATAAACCAATTAATAATAAAATCAAAGAAACACATTGACAATAATACAATAATAGTAGGAGACTTTAACACCCCCCTCACTGAAATGGACAGATCATCTAAGCAAAAGATCAACAAGGAAATAAAGGCCTTAAATGACACACTGGACCAGATGGACACCACAGATATATTCAGAACATTTCATCCCAAAGCAACAGAATATACATTCTTCTCCAGTGCACATAGAATATTCCCCAGAACAGATCACATCTTGGGTCACAAATCAGGTCTCAAGCAGTACCAAAAGATTAGGATCATTCCCTGCATATTTTCAGACCACAATGCTCTGAAGCTAGAACTTAATCACAAGAGGAAAGTTGGAAAGAACTCAAATACATGGAGGCTAAGGAACATCCTACTAAAGAATGAATGGGTGAACCAGGATATTAAAGAAGAATTGAAAAAAATTCATGGAAACAAATGATAATGAAAACACAACTGTTCAAAATATGTGGGAAACAGCAAAGGAAATCCTGAGAGGAAGGTATATAGCAATAAAAGCCTTTCTCAAGAAATAAGAAAAGTCTCAAGTACACAACCTAACCCTCCACCTAAAGGAGCTGGAGAAAGAACAACAAAGAAAGCCTAAACCCAGCAGAAGAAGAGAAATAATAAAGATCAGAGCAGAAATCAATGAAATAGAAACCAAAAGAACAGTAGAACAAATCAACGAAACTAGGAGTTGGTTCTTTGAAAGAATTAATAAGACTGATAAACCCCTGGCCAGACTCATCAAAAAGAGAAAGGACCCAAATAAATAAAATCATGAATGAAAGAGGAGAGATCACAACCAACACCAAAGAAATACAAACAACTGTAAGAACATATTATGAGCAACTATACGTCAGCAAATTTGACAATCTGGAAGAAATGGATACATTCCTAGAGACACATAAACTACCACAACTGAACCAGGAAGAAGTAGAAATCCTGAACAGACCCATAACCAGTAAGGATATTGAAGCAGTCGTCAACAATCTCCCGACAAACAAGAGCCCAGGGGCAGATGGCTTCCCATGGGAACTCTACCAAACATTTTAAGAAGAACTCATCCCTATTCTCCTGAAACTGTGCCAATAAATATGAAATGGAAGGGAAAACTTTCAAACTCATTTTATGGGGCCAGCATTACATGGATCCCAAAACCAGACAAAGACCCCATCAAAAAAGAGAATTACAGGGACACCTGGGTAGCTCAGTGGGTTAAGCCTCTGCCTTCAGCTCAGGTCATGATCCCAAGGTCTTAGGATCGAGCCCCGCATTGGGCTCTCTGCTCAGCAGGGAGCCTGCTTCCTCCACCTCTCTCTCTCTGCCTGCCTCTCTACCTACTTGCAATCTCTATCTGTCAAATAAATAAATTAAATCTTTAAAAAAGAGAGAGAGAGAGAGAGAGAGAGAAGTACAGACAAATATCCGTGATGAACACAGATGCAAAAATTCTCACCAAAATACTAGCCAATAGGATCCAACAGTACATTAAAAGGATTATTCACCAGGACCAAGTGGGATTTATTCCAGGGCTGCAAGGTTGGTTCAAGATCCACAAATCAATCAATGTGATACAGTACATTAATAAAAGAAAGAACAAGAACCATAGGATACTCTCCATAGATGCTGAAAAAGCCTTTTACAAAGTACAACATCCTTTCTTGATCAAAACTCTTCAGAGTGTTGGGATAGAAGGTACATACCTCAATATCATCAAAGCCATCTATGAAAAACCCACAGCGAATATCCTCCTCAATGGAGAAAAACTGAGAGCTTTTCCGCTAAGGTCAGGAACACAGCAGGGATGTCCATTATCACCACTGCTATTCATCATAGTACTAGAAGTCCTAGCCTCAGCAGTCAGACAACAAAAAGAAATTAAGGCATCTGAATCAGCAAAGACAAAGTCAAACTCTCACTCTTTACAGATGATATGATACTTTTTGTGGAAAACCCAAAAGACTCCAGTCCAAAACTGCTAGAACTCATAGAGGAATTCAGTAAGGTGTCAGGATATAAAATCAATGCACAGAAATCAGTTGCATTTCTACATAGCAACAAGACAGAAAAGAAATTAAGGAGTCGATCCCATTTACAATTGCACCCAAAACCATCAGATACCTGGGAATAAACCTAACCAGAGGCAAAGAACCTATACTCAGGAAACTATAAAGTACTCATGAAAGAAATTGAGGAAGACACAAAGAAATGGAAAATCGTTCCATGCTCATGGATTGGAAGAACAAATATTGTGAAAATGTCTCTGCTACCTAAATTAATCTACACATTTAATGCAAGCCCTGTCAAAATACCATCAATTTTCTTCAAAGAAATGGAACAAATAATCCTAAAATTTATATGGAACCAGAAAAGATCCCAAATAATCAGAGTAATGTTGAAAAAGAAAGTCAAAGTTGGTGGCATCACAATTCTAGATTTCAAGCTCTATTACAAAGCTGTCATCATTAAGACAGTATGGTATTGGCACAAAAATAGACACATAGATCAATGGAACAGAACAGAGATTCCAGAAATGGACCCTCAAGTCTATGGTCAACTAATCTTTGACAAAGCAGGAAAGACTGGAAAAAAGACCGTTTCTTCAACAAATGGTGTTGGGAAAATTGGATAGCCACATGCAGAAGAATGAAACTGGACCATTTCCTTACACCACACACAAAAACAGGCTCAAAATGGATATAAGACCTCAATGTGAAACAGGAATCCATCAAAATTCTTGAGGAGAACACAGGCAGCAACCTCTTTGACCTTGAGCCACAGGAACTTCTTCCTAGAAACATCACCCAAGGCAAGGGAAGCAAGGGCAAAAATGAACTACTGGAACTTCATCAGGATTAAAAGCTTTGCACAGCAGAGGAAACAGTCAACAAAACCAAAAGGCAACTGACAGAATGGGAGAAGATATCTGCAAACGACATATCAGATAAAGAGGTAGTATCCAAAATCTATAAAGAACCTATCAAACTCAACATCCAAAGAACAAATAATCCAATCAAGAAATGGGCAGAGGACATGAACAGACATTTCTGCAAAGAAGACATCCAGATGGCCAACAGACACATGATAAAGTGCTCCACATCACTTGGCATCAGGGAAATACAAATTAAAACCACAATGAGATACCACCTCACACCAGTCACAATGGCTAAAATTAACAAGTCAGGAAACGACAGATACTGGTGAGGATGTGGAGAAAGGGGAACCCTCCTACACTCTTGGTGGGAATGCAAGCTGGTGCAGCATGCATTCTCTGGAAAACAGCATGGAAATTCCTCAAAAAAGTTGAAAACAGAGCTACCCTATGCCCCAGCAATCACACTACTGGGTATTTACTCTAAAGATACAAACAGAGTGATCCAAAGGGGCACGTGCACCACAATGTTTATAGCAGCCATGTCCACAATAGCAAAACTATGGAAAGAACCTAGATGTCCATCAACAGATGAATGGATAAAGAAGATGTGGTATATATGTACAATGGAATACTACTCAGCAATCAAAAGAAATGAAATCTTGCCATTTGCAATGACATGGATGGAACCAGAGGGTATTATGCTGAATGAAATAAGTCAATCAGAGAAAGAAAATTATCTTGTGATCTCCCTGATATGAGGAAGGTAAGAGGCAGAGTGAGGGGTTTGGGAGGCAGGGAAAGAAAAAATGAAACAAGATAGGATCGGGGGGGAGAAAAACCATAAGAGACTCTTATTCTCACAAAACAAACGGAGGGTTGCTGGGGGGAGGGGGGTTTGGTGAGGGTGGTTGGGTTATGGACATTGGGGAGGGTATGTGATATGGTGAGTGATGTGAAGTTACACACTTAACAACTGACAGACCTGTACCCCTAGGGCAAATAATACATTATTATGTTAATAAAAGTAATTAATTTTTTAAAAGACCCCAAAAAAAGACAAAAAAGGAAATTCTGAAACTTAAAAATATCGTATGTAAAATTAAAAATTTTAAATTTAAAAACTCAGTGAATGAAGGCTCTCCAACAGTGTGGAGAAGAAAGAAGAAAGACTCAGTGAACTAAAAGGTGAATCTATAAAACATCCATTCTATGTAAGAGAGAGAAAAACAGATTGAAAAAAAATTAATAGACCCCCAGACACTTGTGGGAGAGTAGCAAAAGATATGTCATATGTTTTACCAGAGATCCAGAAAGAGAGGAAAACCATTAATACTGAGAAAATATTTGAAGACATGGTATCTCTAAACTTCCTAAATTTGGTCAAATACATACATTTACAGATTCAAGAAAGTCAGTCCATGAATCCCCAGAAAAATAAACCCAAATAAAAACATACCTAGATATATTATAAACAAAATGCTGAAATCCACATATTTTTTTAAATCTTGAAAGTAGCCTCCTAGAAAAGTACCCATACTTATTATATATAGAACAACTACTATTAGAATAATTATGGGTTTGCCATCAGAAGACAGGAAAATGAGAGAACATCTTTAAAGTTTTGCAACCCAAAAAACCGCCATCATTACAGAATTCTATATCCAGCAAAAATATCCTTTAGGAATGAAACAAAAATAAAGACAGTCTTATATGAAAGACAGTAAGAGAATCTGTTCCCAGCAAAATTGTTCTAAAGGAAACGCTGAATACATTTCTATAGGTTGAAGAGAAATAATCCTAGAGGAAACATTAAACTTTATGAATGTAGAGAAGGAACAGAAATGGTGACATTTGAATAAATGTAAAAGCTTGTATTTCTTCTTTTAAGATCTTTAAAATATATATGACCACTGAAGAAATTATAATATTGTCTGATGGAGTTTCCAATATATGTAGATTAATGTATATGAGCATTATCACATAAGAGGGGGAGAGTAAAGAAGTCTATGTGGTTGTAAACCTTCATTTTACCAGAGGTGGTAAAATACTGATCTAAGTAGGTGGTGAAAGATTAAGCATGTACATTATAATCACTAATGGAACCACTAAAAACTAATACATAGCGATCTATCCAAAAAGCCAACAGATAAATTTAAATGGCACATTAAATATATAATCTAGGGGCACCTGGGTGGCTCAGTGGGTTAAGCCTCTGCTTTTGGGTCAGGTAATGGTCTCAGGGTCCTGGGATCGAGCCCCACATCAGGCTCTCTGCTCAGCAGGGGGCCTGCTTCCCCCGCACTCCCACCTTCTCTCTGCCTACTTGTGATCTCTCTCTCTCTGTCAAACAAATAAATAAAATCTTTTAAAAAATTATATATATATATATATATATATATATATATATATATATATATAATTTAAGGAATACAAGGAAAGAGGAATAAGAAGCAAAAAAGAGGTGGCAAACAAAACACAAGTAAGAAGACCTGGGGGAAAAGTAGTCTTTTCAACCAATGGAGATGGAACAATTGACTTTCCAAAGAGAAACGGAACAACAGACTTTCTAAACAGAAATCTATGAGCCTTAACCCATGCCATACTCCATACACAAAAACTAATTCCAAATGGAACACAGACTTAAATTTTGGGGCTCAAACCATAAAAGTCCTAGAAGAAAACACTGGAAATCAACTGAAAACACTTGATTTGGTTAAAAAGAAGTTATATAAGGAAAAAAAGAATAAAACATTAAAGAAAAAATTCATTATAGCACATTGTCCTGTCCAAAGACAGTCACACCAACAAATACCCTACACCACATGTGCATCTTAAAACATGACATCAGCTCTCCTACATATTTCATTTGCTCCCTCCCCTTAGACCTACGACCTTTGAAAATACCTTTGTAACTGTTACTTAATGAGGCAGAAGTGATACTGACTTTACGCTTAAACCATTAAAGGCAAAATGGCTTCTGTATCGTGTTCTCACTTTGTATATGTGCCTTTGAGGCCCTGAGCCAGCATGTAAGAAGTCCAACTACCTTGAAGCCACCATGCCAGAAAAACCATATAGAAATAGAGAGAGATGCCCTAATTATTCCAATATACAGCTCTTCAAGTACTCTAAGCCCAAGTGTCATTCATGTGAGTGAATCTTCTGATGACTCCAGCCCTTAGCTGCCCCAGTAATGTCAAGTAGAGCAGCAATTGGTGTATTCTGGGTGAGCCCTTCCCAAACTGAAGATTCACGCAAAGTGAATACTATTGTCATTTTTACTCACTACATTTTTAATGGTTTGTTAAGCAGCATCAGACAACGATACACAGGTAAAATGTGCTTCATCAAAATTAAAAACCTTTGAAATATTCAACTAAGAAAATGAAAAAGGCAACCACAGACTCACAGAAAATTTGTGCATATATATACCTAACAAAGTACTTGCATTCAGAATATATAAATAGCTCTTACAACTCAAAAATAAGACACAACCAAAAAAATGTTAAAATGATCGAAAGATTTCAAAAGATACTCCATCAAAAAGAAAAATATATACACATATACATAATATTGCACACATACACACAGAGATATATTTGTGAATGGACAAAAAAACAAAAAAAAAAATTCAGCGTCATAATCTTTAGGGAAATGCAAACTAAAGCCACGATAAGGTACCACTACACATGCACCACATGGCTAAAAGTAAAAAGAATGACAATGCCAAGTTATAGTGGGAATAAGGAGCTACTGGAACTCTCACACATTACTGGTAGAATACAAAATGGTACAGTCACTTTAAAAAACAGCTGGGCAGAGTCCTATAAAGTTAAACATACACTTACCCTAAGACCGAGCAATTCTATCCCTCAGTATCTACCCAAGAGAAATGAAAACATATGTCCATTTGTATGAATTGTAGAAAAGCCAAAATTATAGTGACAAAGAGCAGATTAGCGATTGCTTGGGGCTAGGACCCGGAGGGAAGGCAACTGACTGCAAAGGGAGTTTTTAGGGAAGACAGAAGTATTCTCTATCTTAATTATGGTTTTAGTCACATGACTATAAACATCTGTCAAAACTCATCAAACTTTCTACTTAAAACAGGTGAAGTCCATTAAATATAAAGCTGTTTGTTTGTTTGTTTTTAATGCACGCCTGCCTTCCTCCCCAAAGCTGTTCTCAACTAATTGGCAACTTAATTCTGACCAACTATTAGGAAAAAACCTGGATACCACCTTGATGGGAATTGTTTTTTGAAAGGATATTTATATGCTTTAATTACACATTTCATCTTAAATTCATATACACTGAGGACAGAGTAGAGGTTGACCAAAGCAGAAATAAAGTGGCAATAATACTATAGCCAACAGTAAATTCAAGACATGAATAATCTAAGACAAATAAGATTAATAGAGTCTGCATGTCACACTCACAGGAAGACTGAGTATACCAAGAAGAGTAAACTGATATGAAAACTCTGCATTTCATACAAAACTAGATATGCCACCAATAACGGTGTACTTAGTACTCCTTGTAAAAACCGAGCAATCAGCAAATGAACATCACCAATCTCATCTTCACTTGAAGGTGAGCGTTCGTGTACCTGTGTTTCTACCCACCATTTGCCCAGTCAGAAACTTGAGAATCTCTGATTCTCTGTTCTTTCACCAATGTATACTTTACATAAGTAATAGTTATTACAGTATTATACTTAAAATAATCATTATTGCATACTTCTTCTGTTAATTACCTATTCATCTAAAATTGTCACTAGACTGTAGGTTGTATTTCACCTATCATTAAACCTCTAGCACAAAGCACCTGAGGAACACTCAATAAATGGTGGATAAATGCAAGAATCAATAGCTAATGAATAAGTAGTTGTTTGGAATACGTCGAGTAAGAGCTTACTTGTTGTTAGTTGGGGGTTATGCTTTACCACAGTGTGAACAAATATGTCCTAAACTGTATTATAACAATTTTAAATGCTGAAACTACAACTTATTAGCCTATCATATTAATGAAATGAACTTGATCATTTTAGACATCATAAATGTCATAATCTGTTTCTATTCAGTACACAGGAAATATGCATTACATATGGAGACAATGGACCTTAGCAGTGGTTTTAAGGTTATGAAGAATGTTAACTTCTGTTTATAGATGTGGGTTCATAAGTTATCCAGGAATTTAAACAATAAGCAGATGGTTTGTTTCCAAATTGATAGCAGTCATCTGGCTCTAAAGACGAGTGTATTTTTGTAAATATATGTTCTGTCATGTTCTATCCAGTGTGGCATGACGAAATAACGTAGTATGTTACGGTCTGCTTTTCCTCTCTGAACATAATAAAACTTACAAAAAGCATGGGATTTTACTCCCACAGTGTTATCTTCTTAGACTCAGAGTCAAAACAAACTAACAAAGGATAACAAACAAACAAATAAAAACACAAAGGATTAAGTTTAGAGTTAGACTTCTACTTCATAATAGAGTTGAGTCATTCATTCAACTGAGTTGTCTTTTTTTTTTTTAAAGATCTTATTTATTTATTTGTCAGAGAGAGAGAGAGAGTGCAAGCAGAAGGAATTGCAGGCTCTCTAATCAGCAGGGAGCCCCATGTGGGTCTCGATCCTGGAGCCGAAGGCAGACAACCAACTGAGCCACCCAGGCATCCCTCAACTGAGTTTTCTTAACCATGAAATGGTGATAATACAGTCTGTTTTACTTCAAATTATATCTAAATTTCACCTTTTATTTAATTAGCACATAAAGTATTTTTAAGTAGTCAAGTTTAGTATACGTAATAAATAATTATTAGAGAACTGTACAATATCCTTCCCCTTTTCTTCACTTCTTTAACTCTCTTTTAACAAATGTTCGTTTTCTTTTTTTTTTTTTTTTTAAGAGAAGCAGGAGAGGGAGGGGGAGAAAGAAAGAGCATAGGGGAAAGGGGCAGAGGGCAAGGGAAAGAGAATCTTAAACAGGCTCCAGACCCATTGCAGAGCCCAATGCAGAACCCCACACACGGTCCCACAGGAGCCAGAAGCATTGCCAAAAACAAAGCCCAAGTGGAGCTCAGCACCACGCTTGAACTCACAACCCTGAGATCAAGACCTGAGCCAAAATCCAGAGTCAGAAGCTTAACCGACCAAACCACCCAGACATCTCTTTTTCTTTCAAGCAGGCTCCCAACCTAGCCTGAAGCCCAAAGCAGGGCTTGAACTCACAACCCTAACATCAAGACTCAAGCTGAGATCAAGACCTGAACTAGGCTAAGAGTCAAATGTCCAGCCAACTGAGCCACCCAGGTGCCCCAAATGCTGATCTTCTTTAGGTTACCCACCTTTTTCTAAAAAGCTTTGGTTTAATTAAATGAACAATGTTAATCCCATTCCCCTTGCCAGAGATTTTTTTAGATATAGGCATATAACACCAGAGACAAAGAAAGCCATTTCATAATAATAAAAGAGCCCATTAATCGAGAAGACATAAAAAACTTAAATGTTTATGAATCTAAAAGCAGAGATTCAAAATATATGAGTCAAACATATACAACTACATGGACAAATAAGACAAATTCACAACTACAGTCAGAAATACATCCCTCCATAGTAGCGGATGGAAAAGCAGAGAGAAAAATCAGTAAAGATATGACCCTGGAAAAATATTATCAATTAACTGATTTTTATAGAGCTCTGCACTAAACAAAAGCAGAACAAGCATTCTTTTCAGACCCATACAAAATACTTCCCAACATAGACTATGATCTGGAGGGGAAAAAAAGAGAAGGCACAAACTACTATTATCAATAGGGTCATATTATAAGTTTTTCAGAAATTAAAAGGATAATCAGGGAATATACATAAACAATTTTATGCCAATTAATTAATTTAATTAATTAATAAAATTAATTAATTTTATGCCAATAAATAAAATGAAAAATTGCTTGGAAGACACAAACTACCAAAGCTCACACAAAAAGAAATAGAGCCTAAACAGCCCAATGTTTCTACAAGAAACTGAAAGTGCAGTTAAGTATCTTCCCACAAAGGAAATTCCTGGTCCATATGGCTTCACTGGTAAATTCATACCAACATTTAAGAAAGAATTAATTCGAATTCTATACATACCTTTCCAGAAATCTGAAAAGGAGGGAATGGAATGCTTCTTAACTCAAAAAGGGCAGTTATCCTGACAGCAAAACCAGATGAAGAGATTACAAGAAAAGTAGAGACCAATATGCCCCATGAACATAAATATAAATAAGCTTAACAAAATCTGAATACATTGAATCCAACAATAAAATACAAAAGAAATAACATGTCAAGTGGGGTTTATTCCAGGATGCAAGATTTAACATTCAAACATCAAGCAATGTAATTCACCATAAACTGAAAAAGATAAGCACATGATCATCTCTATAGATATGGGAAAGACATTTTAAATAACCAAACATCTAATCCTGATAATAAAACTTTGATAAAAACTAGGAATAAAAGGGAACTTTCTCAAATGGAAAAAGGGAATAAAAAAAAAAAAACCCAACAACAACTATAGCTAATATATTTAGGGGTGAAAAGACTGAATGTATTTCTCCTAAGATCAGGAACAAGGCAAGATGTCAGCTTGATTTCTATTCAGTATTGTAGTGGAAGTCCTAGCCAGTGCAGTACTACAAGGAAAAGAAATAAAAGGCAACCAGTTTAGAAAACAAGAAATAAATTTTTCTCTTTTTTTTTCAGATGATATTTTCATAACGACTAAAATCAATAAACAACTTTTCCATTTTAGAAAAGGCAAAACTATAAAGTCAATGAAAAGACCAGTGGTTGCCACGGATTGGAGAACAGGTCGAACACAGGGGTTTTTAGGGCAGTGAAACTATTCTATATGATACTGTACTGGTGGATACATCACATTATGCATTCATCAAAATCCAAGGGATTGTACAACACAAAGTGTATACCCTAATGTAAACTATAGGCTTTAGTGTTTTAGTTAATAATTATGTATCACTATAGGTTCATCAATTGCAACAATTGTGCTATACTTCCTGTAAAATGTTAATAACAGGGAAAAGGAAAAGGGGAGATTATGGGAACTATCTATACTTCCTGTTCAATTTTTCTATAAACCTAAAAATAATCTGAAAATTAAGTCTAATTTTATTTTTTTTATTTTTTTAAGATTCTGTTTATTCATTTGTCAGAGAGAAAGAGAGAGAGAGCACAAACAGGGGGAGCAGCAGGCTGAGGGAGAAGCAGGCTCTCTGCTGAGCAAGCATCCCAGGAGCCTGGGATCATGACCTGAGTAGATGCTTAACTGAGAGCCACCCAGGAGTTCCAGTAAGTCTAATTTTTAAAAGTACATATGTATAATCTAAAAAGACAAAAGAAAATGGAAGATGGAAAGTCAAATACCAAAGATGAAAAATAAAGTAAAAACTCTAACAAAACATATAAATTAGAAATAGAACCATTTATACAACCAAATTAAATAAATACAAAAAAAATGGGTGGGGGCGCCTAGTGGCTCAGTGGGTTAAAGCCTCTGCCTTAGGCTCAGGTCATGATCCCAGGACATGATCCCAGGGTCCTGGGATCAAGCCCCACATCAGGCTCTCTGCTCAACAGGGGGCCTGCTTCTTCCTCTCTCTGTCTGCTTCTCTACCTACTTGTGATCTCCGTCTGTCAAATAAATAAACAAAATCTTTAAAAAATAATCAAAATAAAAAATAAATAAAAAATGGGTGAAGTTAGAAGACAACCTGAATATAACTCATTTAAAACATCTCACAGCTATTCATTCCATACTAGAATACCCAGAATCATTAACAATGATTGTAATACCCAGATGCACAGTCCAATTCTACAGGCCATGAAAAGAACAGTAAGGAAAGAAGAAGCACAAACAGAAAAAGGAAATGTGAATACAGAAGGCCTTCCTTTTCCATAATGTCAGGATTTCAGTCAGATGACTTCTAAAATATCAAGAGAACATTAGTTTCAAAGAGTTGTGTCCCAATTTGCAATCTGTTACCCAAGTCCTCGCCCCAAAAATAGAAATATTAATTGTACATCCTTTACCACCATCACTATCATCATCATCGGGGAATTTACTGACAAGCACAAAAGCAAAAAGCCAATGAACCAAAGAGAGCAAAGCAGAAAGATCTAAACAGACTGAGTACTTGATTACATCAAAAAATCCTGGAACTGCTACTCTTCAGACTCCTTGTAACTTACTTTAAAAAACAAATATACTTACATCTTAATTATCTCGTAGGTTGGTATCCAGCTACTTGTATCCAAATAAATCTAGCCCAGTGAAGAACTTGCCTCAGAATTTGTTAAGATAAAAATCTTTATCTTGCAGTGGAACTCCACATTCATCACTTCTTAAATATTTGGGGTCCTAGATGTCTGGAGAATTATGAACTAGTTTCCCAAATATTTATATTTTATTAAGTTGGGGCTCAGTTTTCCAAAGAAAGAATGTAAACAGTTTTATATTATTTATGACAATGAGTAAAGAGCATGTAAAACTAAACTCTGCTGATAGTACAAACTTTGTTGTTCCTTTCAACTATGGCCATACCACTATTAAGATTATTTTTAAGGAAAGTAGAAGTTATAAATTACAAAACCAGAAAATAATATGTAAAAAAGCCTCAGGTATTAACAATGTTAAGCTATAATACTAAGAAAAACAAACTAAAAGCAGCTTAATTTCCAAATAGGAAACAGCATGAGTTTTTGAAAGAAATAATTCATTGGAGTTACTCAGAACTGACTTAAAGCTTCTATGTCATTTAGTACTCTAGGATATGAATATAATTTATTTATCTGTTCAGTTGCTGGTGGATTCCCAAGTTGAACTGAGTTTTTTCTTGTTTTGTTTTGTTTTTTTTTTTGAACTGAGTTTTTATAATTATGAGCATGCTGCTCTAAATATTTTTGGTTTCTCCTAGTACACACGGGTAAAAAATTCTCTAGTCCCTACTTAAGAATGAATCAATGAGTTGTAGAATGTGTGTATGTCCAAGCTGACTAAAGAATACAAAACTGTTTTCCAAAGTGGTTGTACTAATTTGCACTCCATCAGCAACCGACAGCAGTTCTTATTATTTCCTAATAACATTTCTCAGGGTTAACAGAAGAAGTTTATCAAATCTCCTGAAACATCTAAAGAAATTTCCAAAGTAAAATTCTTCATTTCTTCAATAAATGGTTACTGATTACCTACTTAATGGTACCATGTGATAGTAACTCAGTAATCAAAAGTATTTTCTTAGTTTTCTCTTGGTAGCAAAAAAAAAAAAAAAAAAAAAATCATCCAAACTTGTTCTTCTAAAAGCTGTCTTACTTAAAGTAACAAAAACCTACAAGAAAAAGAGTATTTAGAGAGTTGAAACACCTGGACCAAAGATCTAGAGTCAGCAAAGCAGAAGATCTAGAGGAAGTATGTAAACACACATATACCACACACGCAATCATGCATGCTAACATGCACACGCACAATTAAGACTAAGAAAAAAGGTGCCATCAAAGTGTAGATGGGCTACAGTCTCATCTTCCAGCTCTAATATTCTTAACAGGTTATAAAAGGTTAGAAGCCAAGAGTTTTACTACACTATACAACCATATCTAGAGCAATCTTTGTTATCTACGTAACCCACTCAAAGAGGAACTGGAACTAGACAGAATAAAATAAAAGTGAGATTCTCGATCCAGCACGATCAAACAGAACACTTCTCTGCCTACAAAGATCTAAGAGATGTTGAAAGTCCCTCTCACCTCCAAAACAGATCTTCATTTCCTCTCACAGAAAGATCACATTTAGGATCTTTCATTCATTAACAAAGATTTGCATTAAGTTGCAAATATCTCTGGACACAGGAAACATAAGAAATTAGCTGACAAGGAGAGATACCTGAAGAAAAACAGAAATAGGAACAGAGATGCTGAAAAAGAAGGTGGGAGAGTACCAAACAAAAAAGGTGCCTGCCTCGCCATTTTACCACCACCTCACCCTAACATCAATAGGAAAAAACATTACTGCCGTCTTTGTCTGAAATTTCACCTACTGAAGACCAATATCCTAAACTGGCATAAAGTTTCACTTGGGTTTATTTATTTGTTATCCTAACTTTCTAGTATGTTGTACCAAATGATACTCATTTCTAACTGTATTAGTGTAGCATTCATGTTTGACTCCAAGCATAACTTAAAATGGGAGAAAGAACGGGATAAAAACAGAGAAGCTCATAAAAAGGAAAAGTGACGTTTCAGATACTGAAATGCCAGCACCCCAAAACCTGGAGGCCATGAGTCTTGATTAGTCCCCAGAAAAGTCTGCTTATGGAGACTGTGTGGCTGGCACCCCTGGAGCAAGTAACTTGGAATGAATGGAGCCCTTAGAATTTTGTATTAATTGAACTAAGACATTTAAGAATCTGGCACTTCTACTAGTTAGTTCACACTAATTGAACACAATGCTAAACATTATCCTCAGACACCAAACTAAAATATTTAACAACCTATAAACAGTGTCTTGATATTGAATTCTTCGTCTTATTTAAGTCGAAAGGAACCAGATTACCTTGTTACGGCTTTAACAAAGTAAACAGGAGTTGGAAAATATCCAAAATTGCTCAATCAATGTTACTTTCTACCAGGCTCAGGTTGTTAATAAATACATTGTAAATGAACTTAGCTTTTTTTACCTACACTTGTATGTGTGTTCTTAATAACAATGTAATAGATCCCAATTCTTAATCATTCCCCCTAATTCCACAATTTCTCACCATTTCCTGTACTAGTTTGCCTCTCCTGTTGACTTTTATTTCCACCATAAATTACTCTAATAAAAAGTCAGAATGCAAACATAAATTTTATAAACACATACAGTATACATGCCTATTTAGTAATTAAAACCAGTCTTCTTTAAGTGTAATACTTCCTTTCTAGTACTTCCAAATATGCACAGGCTATACTTCGTAGGAACTTTATTTTATAAGCAATTTTTAACACCAAAAATGGAAACCATGTCTTTTTAAAAACATCAGATTTATAATGGTATGGATCAATGAGGCCCTTTCTCCTGCAAGTGTTGTGTGTGTGTGTGTGTGTGTGTGTGTGTGTGTGTGTGTGTGTGTGTATAGTGTGCTATACGAAAAAAAAAAAAGAATAAAGAAAAGACCTTAGCACTTCTACATCTATATACTCTTACTAGCAAAGGACTAAATTTCCTTCTTAAAAAAAAAAAAAAAAAAGCTGAAGAATACAGTATACTAAATTTTTTGCTAGAAAGTTAATAGAACTTTTGGTCATGGTCATTTAAATTTTCATTTTTAATGAAAGGATAAACAATTATCAACAACTGTTAAGTAAAATATTTTAAAATATTTGATAAAAGTGAAATAAAATTAAGATAAAAATTTTGATGCTACCATAAATGTAAAAATATATAGAGTCCAGACTCCAAAGGGATAGCCACAAAAATTGCGTTTCAAAGCCTAGTGCTAAAGATATGAATTATACTTCCTTTTCAAAGCAATCAATCAATAAAGATTTGTATTAATCCTGTGAATTAAAATTTTCTGTATTTGCACAGCACTTTAAAACTAAGTTTCATATAAATCTTCTAATTTAAATGATTATTTCTAACTGAAATAAAATAAAAAGAGTAATATATAAACAAAATAAAATGGTTACCTTTCATCTGGAACAGGGATCTCAACCTTTTTTGCATGACAACTCCGTAACTGGCTGAGTTAACACTCTCTTGGGTATTCCCAAGATTATGGTTAATTAATGTCAGGCTAGCTATAATTCACTCCTTTGTCTTCCACTCAAGAAAATATTTCAGGATGCAATTCAAGGAAAGTTATGTTATTTAAAGAGATAATTAGAATAATTTCACTAGCACAAGTAAAAAATTCCTGGAACATGCCTCACAGCAGATCTCAAATACATACTGTTTTTCACGGCGTTGCTGAAAACAACCAATAAAAGAGACAGGGCGGGTGAGAACAGCCCTGAGAGAGAAGGTATATGTTATATGCTTACTACAAATTTTACTTTGGTAAAAGACTAAAACAAATTAATAGAAATTAAAATTTCTATTAATTTGTTTTAGTCTTTTTTTAGAGGATAGCCAAAATTTACCTGTACTAAAATAAATTGTAAAGTTTAATCAAATCAATTTTACATGACATTTAAACTTTCTGGAGTTCTTTAAATCTATTATAGCCTGAGAACTGGCCCCAAAGCTTCCAATATTGTTGCCTATCTCCCCTACAATTACTTCTTCCCAAATAAGCTAGAGTAACTATTTGAAAAGGCAAATCATCAGATCACTCTTTTGTTTAAAAGACATCAACGGCTTTCTATTAAACATAAAATGAAAACAAGTCCTTGAAAATGAACTCTCCTTTGCCTACTTTTCCAATTTCAGTTCATTCCATTCTGTCCAGCCATAACAGTCATCTGGGCTACAAATCATATGTACCAAGTTTGTTCCCATCTAGGGACCTTACTTACTTTCTGTTCACTCTCCCTGAATACTCTTTCAAAAGATGATCTCTAGATGTGGCTCATTAGAATACAAATATGACTAAAAGAGCTTCTCTATTATTACCAGGGTAATAATAGATAAAAGAAACAGACGAGAAGTGAAGAAAGGAGGGAAGAAAGAAAGAAGACAGAAAAGAAAGGAGTGTGTGCGAGGAAAAGACACTGCTAGTAGAGAATCATAAACTAAGTTCCACAGGAGAACACAGGAGAATATAATCTGCTCTAGATGTAAGATTTCTAATTTGAAATGTGTCACTGTTTTAGGCACATAACCAGGAAATAACAATGACATGTAACATGTATTACATGGGGATTATTTTATTGGACCCTCTATACCATTTTTGTATGATACAAAAATGTCACTGATAGAACTGACAAAATCCCCTACCTTGCTATGGTCATTTGATCCAGAATCAGATACACTATACCCAAACTAGGCCAATTAGATTCACCCCAAAAGGATTTTTAAGTTCAGGGGAAAGGTAAAGGGGAAAGGGGAGAGGTGGGACTTTAGAGCTGAATCACTATGATAGTGTCATATTTTAAAAAAAAGGGGGGCCCACTGCTGAGTTCTCTGTAGCTGCCCTGGTTCATCTTTCCTGAAACTTAATTGTTTAGCATTTCTCTGGATTCTGTGAGCAATCTCGATGTCCTTCCTTTAATCCCGATTTTTGTCTTAAGCTAACTGAATTGTTTTCGGTTATGCATGACCAAAGCCAATGTGATCGACAGATCTGAAACACTGTGAAAGTGCAATCATTCTAGTGAAGAGCTAAAGGAGATTGAGGGTTTGGGATCTATTCCAAAGAGTAGTGTGAAGTCACTGCGTGTAAATGAACTATACTGATACAGCAGGAAGAGAAAAATATTAGTGTCACTCACTTTCAGGCGCAGATTCAAATCCCAAACTATTGGCTACCTTGCACTGTGACCTTGAACAAGTAATTTAACAATGTTCTCGGTCCATTTCCTGAGCCGCTGGTGATAAAAGTAACATCTGTCTTACAGTGCTGAAGATTAAACAAGATAAAAGATGTCAAAAGACTCAGCAAAATGGCTGGATGACAGTAGGAGTTCGATGAATGTCAATTTTCACTTTGTTTTCCAATAAGAATAAGATGTTCAATCAGAGAATAAATGAAAAGCCAACTCTCGCTAGAGCAGAGGTTAGCAAACACAGGCAGGGGCCAAATCCACTATACCACCCATTTTGCATGCCCCACAAGCTAAGAATGGTTTTTATATTTTAAATAGAGACATGGAAGGGGCGCCTGGGTGGCTCAGCGGGTTAAAGCCTCTGCCTTCGGCTCGGGTCATGATCCCAGGGTCCTGGGATCCAGCCCCGCATCGGGCTCTCTGCTCAGCAGGGAACCTGCTTCCTCCTCTCTCTGCCTGCTTCTCTGCCTACTTGTGATCTCTGTCTGTCAAATAAATAAATAAAATCTTTAAAAAAGAAAAAAGAGGCTATTTTTAAAAATAAATAAATAAATAAATAAATAGAGACATGGTTTGAATATTGCCCCAAAGAAGATATGCTGAAATGATAAGCACTGGTACCTGTAAATGTGACAGGTACCTCTCTCTCTTATTTTGAGAGATGGCCATTGCAGATGTAATCAAAGTGAAGTCATCTTGGATTAGGGTGAACCCCAAATCCAATGCCTACTGGTCTGTAAGAAAAAGGAAA